>NC_084776.1:8982781-10182781 GCF_028858725.1 Colius striatus
ACTGCATCTGTCTGCACAGGGGGGAGAGAAAAGCCTGCAGACACACAGTCGTGATGCACAATCCTACTGCAGGCAGCCAAAACAGGATCCCACAGGATCTGCTGAAGCATTCCTACCCCAAAATCTTCCCTGTAGCAGATCCTGTTTGCAGTTCCCCTCAGATGCTACCTGCCAGCACTCACAGACAAAGCTGTGATGCAAAAACTGCTGTTTGTGCCCTTACTAAGGCTGTGGGGATCTCATCAGACACCTCAGAACAAAAGCTCCCTGTGCACGTAATGTCTTATCCCAGCAAAGATAACCAGTCTGGCAGCCTGCTCTTGGGAATCCAAGTGTCTCACTACACCAACAGCATCGCCAGTGTCTCAAAGCAAGCAGCTCCTCTGCTTTCCCACTACAGCCTCACTGCTGAGGCTTCTCCAGGTCACAGGCCATCCAGAATAAATGGAGACAACACTGTATGTTTCAGGCTGCTTACACGAGAGAGCACTCAAACCTCCTAAAGATCCCTTTGGGAAAACATCTTCCCACCTGAGGTAACTGAGCACTGGACTGCAGGAGGCTCCTGATGAACACCAGGAAACACTTCTTCACTGTGAGGGTGCTGGAGCAGTGGCAGGATGCCAGATGGGGGGCTGGGGAGGCTCTGTTCTTAGGAGATACTCAAAAGGCACCTGGATGTGGTTCTGGGCAACTGGTTCTAGTGGCCCTGCTTGAGCAAGGGCTTGAACTGGATGGCCCCAGCTGTCCCTTCCAGCCTGGGACTGTAACGTGGGTCACTCCAGCAGGGACAGCACCATCATTCAGGCCCATTGCTGGTGCAGGTCAGAGTTTAGGGGGGGTTACTTGAATCCTCAAGCCCCCATGGGCCGGGAGGTGCTGTGATGGGCAGAGCTGAGGGGACGAGCCCATCAGCTGCGACAGCAGGGCAGCCAAGGAGCCTGCAGGCAGGGGCAAGGGGCTCCCCTGGTGCCCAGGGCAACCACACCTTACCTCCTCCACGAGGGCAGCGAAGTGCTGCAGGGCATCAGCGGGAAGGTCCCCGCACAGCAGCTCCCCGGGGCCGGCGCCGGCGGGCCGGAGGAAGAAGACGGCCTTGGCGCGGGCGGCGGGAGGCGGCGGCGTGGCCAGCGCCAGCTCCCCGGCCGGGCCGCGCCAGCCCAGCAGCGCCGGCCCCGCCGCGCCGCTCAGGAAGGCGCCGAGCGCCGGCCCCGCCGCGCCGCGCCCCGCCGCCAGCCCCAGCGCCCGCGCCGCCACCCGCCACAGCCGCTCGGCCCCGGGCGGCGCCTGCTCCGCCGCCTCCGCCATCGCACCCGCGGCTGTTTGCGGGAGCCGCCGCCGTTGCCCGGGGGACGCGGAGGGGAGGGAGGGCAGGCCGGGCCGCGGCCGTTTCCACACCCTCCATGCCCCGATCGTGTTGCTCCGCAGCGCTCGCTTCAACCCACCGCCGTGGTTGCCCTTTATTAATATTTCATGGGAGAAGCGGCTCATTGTTTTCTCAGTAGATCGTGCTCTGTTTCTGCAAAAAGCCAACTCCCTCACCGCAGCAGCCACCCTGCTCGGCCCTGGCCAGGCTCTCCCATTCACGAACAAGCCACAGCTCTTCCTAAGAGCCCAGCAGCCTCTGTAGCACCCAGCCTTGTCAATTACCACGTCTGTGCTCAGACAAGCGTACTATTGAAGCCCTGCTAAGTGATAAAAGCTGCTTGGCTGCCAGTTTGTATCTTAATTTTCACTGCACTAAAATGAAGTCTTTAGTCTTTAAAACATGCTGGTAGCATTTGCTGAGCAGCCTGTGAGGTGCCTCTGACAATGAACTCCTGAAGTGAGACAGCACAGGGTTCCCTGCTCCTGCTTCCACACACATCCAGTCAGGGAGGAAAGAAGCAAAGCTGACTTCAGAAGTGCTCCCCTGACCTGCAGACCTGGCTGCTTTGCCAGCTCTCCTGGGGCCCACAACCAGCACAGGAAGCTGGACATCCCCTGCCCTGCTCCAGAGCCCTGCAAAAGCCTCCCCACCTTGTCACCTGCCTGTACTGACGAGTGCAGGTCCTGGCTATGGGGCAACAGAGGCAAACAAGATTGTGCTGGCAGGAGACAGCCAGAACTGGCCTGAGGCTCCAGCACCAGGCAGAGAGCTTGATCCTCCCTCCAATGCGAGAACATGGAAATGGCCAAGCGAGGCCCTTCACTGGATCAATCCAGAGGTGTTTTCCCTCACCAAGTCCTCATCAAGGACTACACCAAACACAGGCTGCTGCAGGGTGTTGAGGGGTTTATTCAGATGCTAAAGAAAGGTTTTGGAAAACTGATCTGCTGAATAAATAAAATGGGAACACAACAGCATCCACAGCCCTAAAAATTAACTAGGTCCCATTTCATTGTCAGCTTTCCTCCTGGGATCTGGTTTCTGAATCTAGTTACATTCCCACATCATTCTGGCAAATCCACAGCCCCTCGAGGGCTTCTCACACCCTGCTCTCTTGCAAAGGTCACAACTGCTGCTGTCACATCATCCAGAACTTGGAGGATAAAAATCAAAAATTAAAACAGTTTAGAGAGAAGTTTTGGCTAAAAGAAAAATACCACCAGCTGGTGAGACCCAGGAACTGCATAGCCAGATACTGTTGCCAAAAGGTCTGGTACTGTGAACACACAGCACACGTGGTTGCTTCACCCTCTGGTGATCCAGGGGTGACCACACCAACCCTGCTGAAGGCAGCCCCTTCCCAGGCAGCCCCTTCCCTGGGTGCCTGCAGCCCCCTGCGCTCCCCTGGCCCACTGAGTGAGGCCTCTCTTACAGAGCAGAGCATCTCCAGCCTTCTGCCTCTCAGTTTATGGTTTTAAGTTTCTTGTTTGGTAGTTCCTGACTGTTCTTGGCTTGTTTTCGCTTCTGGGAGGTGTCTTCCTTGTTCTCCTCCCCAGCCAGTTTGTCCAAGAGCAGAGCAGTCTCCTTCAGAAGCCGCAGCTCTCGCTTCTCCTTCCGCTCCTCCATTTCTACGATGTCATCTGCAAACAGAGCCTTCAGGGCTGGGATCAGCTTTGGGATGGTGGCAAAGTCACCCAAACGGACCTGAAACGCAATAGGAGCACCCATGTGAGAAATCCTTCCTCCTCCCATCTTTGCCTGCTCAGCAGGCAGGGCCCTGCCTCTCCCTCTGCACAGCACAAGCACTGAGCAGCCCTGACCTCACTGGTGGTTTTCAGCCACACTGACACTAAGCAGGTAGGTCACCATCATTAGGCAACATAATCCCATAAGGCAGAGGAAGTTTAGAGTGGAGGTTAGGAAACATTTCATCCCTGAAAGAGGTTTTCAAGCCCTGGCACAGGCTGCCCAAGGAAGCGGTAGAGTCCTCATCCCTGGAGAGATTCAAAAGACATGTAGATATAGCACTGAGGGACACAGCAGTGCTCAGTTAACAGTTGGACTCGATCCTAAAGCTCTTCTCCAACCTAAACAATTCTGTGATTCTATTCTGTTTAGATTCTCTTCACAAGAAGTGACATGGACACTACAAGTTTTGATGGATCAGTTGAACTACTTGCACTGCTACAACAGCATTCAACTCAATAGCAGCATGTTCTGGACATGTTTTGCAGAAAGCCATTAGAGCAGCACATCAGCTGAGATGGGAGGGGAATGGAAGCAAAATGAGGTTTTCAGCTGGGAGAAGCATGCACAGAACAGAGGTGACATAAGGCAAGTATCCAGTATGTTGAGTGGACTTTTCAAGAGCCATCAGCACCTAGTCCTGTGCCACCCTTTCCTCACACTGCTGCCAGCAGCACAAGGAGCTGTTGAGACTATGCTTCAGAAGGAGATGGTGTAACAATACATTACAAGAGGAGAATTTAATCGATGACCAGCCATCCCAACACTGAAACCTTTCCCACAGTCAGGCTTGGAGCTCCCAACTTACCCTCATATGATCAAATGCAATCCCAACCTTCTCACTGAAGTCCTCACTGAACAGGGGGATCTTGGCATACCTCTGGCTGAAGTGGTTGAGCATGATGAACTCTGCGTTCATCTTCAGCCCCGTCTGAATCGCCTGGGATGTTGTGCTGCAAAAGGAAGCACTGGGTCACACACAGGCTGGTGCTGGCCTCCAGGGAGGCAGGGCAGGCTGCTTGGCATCCAAGGTCACATCACACCAACAGCAAACATGAGGTACTGTCTAATCCTGCTACCCATGTCCTTTGCCCAGGCTCCTCTTCCCCAGCAGCCTGCACTGGGGGCCAGCCTCTGACTTCCACATGAAAGCAGCTGCAATTACTTGGAGCTCTGCATTTAAGAGCACCACAAAGTGGGGACAGGGACTTGCTGAATTACATGTCTCAGGAGTGCCAGCACAGCCAGCTTTCCTGCACTGCAGCTCACAGGTAGTGGCGCAAAGCTGCCCTGGTGCCTCCCCCTCTTGCCACTGCTCCCTTGGAACTGTGCCCTCGGCCGAGAGGTGAGAGGGCTCTTCCACCTCTTTTGAGCTTAGGCACAAAATGTAATCAAGCAGAGAGTCTGTCCTTTGGATAGTCTATTTATATAGTTACTACCATCTAATTAAAAGCTTTCCCTGTGTCTCTTTGGGTTGCTCAGAGCTGGCTGTGAGGATTACAGAGCTGGGGCTGAAGAGCTTTATGCACATCAGCTTTGCCTTCCTGATAGCAACAGACAGCAGAACACATCCCACCTGTGTGTCTTCTCTATAGCTTCTTTTTCCATGCCATCTTCCAAGGTTGCTTCATGGATCAACAGGGTGGCATTTTTACCTATGTAAGTGATCATACAGTCAATCTTCACAGAAACACAGAACCTCAAGGGCTGGAAGGGACCTCAAAAGACCATCCAGTCCAATCCCCCTGCCAGAGCAGAACCAGCTAGAGTAGGTCACATGGGAACTCATCCAGGTGGGTTTTCAATGTCCCCAGATAAGGAGACTCAACAATCCAGAAGATAGACTAGTTCAACTGCCTACATGAACTCTCATTTCCCCCCTGAGCCCCTCACTGTGCTGCAGGCATAGCACTAAGGGTCTGGGGGTGCCCACTTTGGATACTACCAGCCTGAGACCTTTCTCCAAGCAGAGGGATTTTGTCACCTACCCATTTGTACTAAGGCCATGCAGGGCATTGTGTCACCAGAATAGACTACTTTCCAGCCAGATTTGTGGATCATTGAACATGCAAAAGCATTTTTACAGTGCTGGACTTCACAAGTCTGAAACTGAACAAGGATACAAGCGTTAGAAGTCAGGTCCCTGCTTGCCCCTCATCACAGCTGCCCCTGCCAGCTTGTGAGCTTACCTCAGCCAAGTCGTAGTTCTCTAACAGAGAACTGATAAACCATTTGGCTTTAGGTTTGGAGTTCTCACAGCCTTTCACAAGAGACTGGGAAGTAATCATTCTGTGAGGGAGGGGAGAAGAGAAAACAAGGGCAGGTACAAAGTAAAACCTGATCTTTTTTTTAGCAGCCTATTTCTCCTCCTCAGTTCAGGGCCTTACAAATGAAACATTTTTGCGCATCCATCTGTTTTTCCCCTTGCTTTTGGTATCCAGCATCCCAGTAACTCATCCAACCACCTCTTTCCACTGTCAAAGATTCTCTCTTCCAGCAATCTTTTTTCATGTGCCCTACTCACCCTTCCTAAGGAAAAACAAAGCCTGCATGTCAGCCTCTATTAAGTAGCACAACTGAGGAACAAAACCCATCCTCCCCTTTGCAAGCTGCACATCCTAATTCTACACATAGTGGAAGGAGTCAGAGTTGCCTGCACCAAAGAGGGGAGAGGGATGGATGACAGTAGTTTGCCTTGAATAAAGACCCAGCAAGGACATTTCAGAACACTCACCTGATGTCCCCAAGAATCTCTTCACAGTGGTTGTGGTACTCATGTAACCAAGGCATGATCTGTTCAGGTGCTACAAGAAACAGAGGGCTGAAAGCCTGACCAAGAGCTGCCTGGAAAAGCAAAGGAGGAGGGAAAAAGTCAGTACTAGGTACACAACACAGAAAAAATACCTAGGGAAATGATGATGCTTTTGCACAACTCAGAAATTCCCCTCCCCTCAGCCCAAGGCAAATTCAGGTGCAGTGAAGTAACACACTACTTACAAAAGCTCTCCGCCTCTCCAGCAGGATGTTCACCAACCCCTGCAAAGGGAATCAACAAGACAGCAAGCTGTAGTCAGAAATATCTAAGGCCTAAGCAGTTTTTGGAAGTTACTGAGCTGCTGTAACACTGTCACTGTTTATGTCCCAAGCTGGTGGCAAGCAGCCCACAGCACGAGCCCCTCAGCCTTTCCCAGTGCTGCTGTGTCTGCTCCCAAAAGAGTGGAGTGCAGGAAGCTTCTGCCCAACGTCTCAGACCCACTGTGGTTTCCAGACACAGGGCAGCAGACCAGCAAACAGCCTGCCCTGATCAGGCCTGATCTCAAACAGATCAACTAGTTCTTCTGTGACTATTTATTGCAAAGCACTGAAGGAAGATGGGTAGGACACTGCTAAAAACTTATAACTCTAGATGATCCAAGTAAGTCTTCAGCAACTCCTGACAGGAATGTGGAAGGGGATTACAAACACATTTAGAAGGGCCTGGGGAATGTGGAGGGTAAAGGCAGCTCTAACAGCAGGGCAGCCTGCATTCATCAGCTGCAGCTACACCTGAACTCTGAACAGCAGCGTATGCACAGAACCCCTTCTCCTTCCTGCACACTCAACCTACCGAATGATGATCAGTGTGCATGTGAGAGACAAACACAGCTACTGTGTTACACAGCACTTGATCAACTTGCTCTCCATAATGGCGACAGAGCTGTCCAAACGTTCCTTCTCCACAGTCCAAGAGCAGGGATCGTGTAGGGCTGGCAAGACAAGTGACAAAGATGTTTATCAGCCACTGTAGGAGCTCTGAGCAGGACCCAGAAGGGAGGGGAATCTTTTGTTTTGGAAAGCAGAGAGGCTCTTAGTGCCCCTACTAGCCAAGACTTTAGAAAGACTGTTGTGTTTGCATAGCTCATTCTGGCCTTGATGCTAAACACACCCTTGGGGCAGATGGTAAAATGAATGAAGACATTAAATGTTTGTTTTTACAGGTGGCCCAAGTCTTCCCCACCTACAGAGAGCCACTTGCCTGAAACTGAAGTCCCACAGACCCCACTCCCTCTGTGTTATTAACACATGGACCAAAACAGCCCCTGGGCAATACCCTCTTGAGACCCTGAGCCCCTCTCCAAGCAGAGTGCAGGACACAAGGGTTTACCTGGTATTTACCAGTGTGGAACTGACGTTGCGGATTTTCATTGGAATTGCAGATCCTGTTCCCAAGAACACAATTTCAGGGTAAGCAGCCACATCTCCTGGAGAAAACACCACAACAAGGACTTTTAAGCACATGTTATCCACATACTGCCCAACCAGACACCATTTAGTTCAAAAGCTTAGAAACTCCAGAATCTACACATACAACACATTCATTTTTGCTTCCCTTGGCCTTCAGTTTTCCTATAGCAGCAAGGCTGAAAAGGGAAAAGAGGATGAGCACCACCAAGAAAGCACATCACAATGCACAACTGCATATCCAAAAGCAGGCAAACAAGGCCATTGCACATTGCCCACGATAAAGCTGGCAGGTCAAGAGGGAGCCAACATCTCCTCTACAGTGCCCTGACTCCCCAGAATCAGGACCCAGACAGGAGGTGGGCAGTGTTGTGCTGGACCATGAAAGTCTCACTGCCAACAGGACAACTGAGATTCAGAGGAGAGTGATCCAAAAGGGAGCTGTTTCTAGAGCAGACCTCTCTCAGTCACAGGGACTAACATTGTGGCTGCTCTGACAGCATTCAACATAAGCAGAGCTCTTGGCAACTCAAGGGAAATAACATACAGATGCTCTGTCTCAATTGCCCCCAACAGCACTCAATCCCCAACCTAGCAGCTTTAGAAGACCAGAAACACTTGACTGCATAAATCCAACTGAAATTAGCTAAGCCTGTCCTCTGCACAGCCCTAGGAGTACTTAAGAGCACCTCTCAGGCAGCAGGAAAACTGCATGTTCACAGCTTTGTCTGAGCTCTCAAGCAGTGAGTTGCCACAGCCTCCTGCTTCCCACTGCACTGATCTAAGACAAGTTGCTTATCCTTACCTGGCACAGCAGATAGGCTCTCTTTGCACTCCTTTACACGAGTCTGGAAGTCAGGGAGATCCAAGGCTTCACTAACAAATGCATCGTGATCGCAGACAGTCACAGCATCTCTGAAAGAACAGGCCATGTGTCAGGATGGGGCAGGGGAGGAACTGAAAAGACAGCACTTTTCAGAGCAAAGTGCCAAATCACTGAACCAAAAGAGCCTTACAACAAAACAACAAGTGCTCCTTCCAAGCCCAACTCTGAGGCAGGGGAAAGGTACATCCATGAGTGTGATGTGTACCAAAAAGTCCTGGGTGGGCTGAGCCATGCCATAGAAATAATCATTCCACCAAACCAGAGGAGCTCCTGGAATAGCACTGTGCTCTCCTGTGCTGCCCAGCTCCAGAGCAGTCAGACACTAGAGGGCCCTGTCAGGTAGCACGGAGACTCTTAGAAGAGGAATAGCCACTCAAAAGGCTCTAAGCACCACTCAAAGGCATGAGACCTGTGTCCCGGTCCCACATCAGAGCATGTGCAGTATTACAGACCTTTAGTCACCTTAAGCAAATAAAACTTAAACACTTCTTGGCATCTGGGTCCGCCCATTCCACCCAACACAGCCAGAAATTTGAGCCACAGCAAAGGGTATCCCCTTGCACCATGTGGACTCCTGCTCTTAACATCATCACCAACAGCTTCACCCAGCTGCCCACAAATCAAGCACCAGTGGAGAAGCCTGCAACTGTTTAACCACCTGGGGCTTTCAGCTCTGATACTATTTAAAGACTCAGAAAGCCTGATAAGACTTTCACTGGGCTCCCCAAGAGGCCTCTCCCTGCCACAGCCCCAGGCAGGTTCACAGTGTATGAGGCCAAAGCAAAGGATGGAGGAGCACGTGAGGCTACAAGAGCAAGGCACGGAAACCATCAAACTATTGTCCAGGTGGTGTTTTTAGTGATTCACTCACTCATGTCCTACACTTTGCCTGAGACTTTCAGGGACAAAGACACACCTCTGCAGACACAGTTGACAGCTTGGCAGCTGCCCCAGCTCAGCCACCAGTAAGAATGTGGAAAGGATGCCAATGCACCAGCCCCCCTCACCACAGACTCACACTGAAAAGCTGCTGCAAGCCAACACCCAAAAACCAGTAAAGTCAGAGATCCCCACCAACCTCTGCCACTCCTGATGTGGTCTGAAGTGGTATTTCAAGAGGCACTCCCCTCGCACAATGGGCACACGACACACCGCTGCTTCTTCCTACAGTGAGAAGGGTGACACTCAGCACCATCCTTTGCTCAGGGGCATGAGGCACAGGCAAGCAGGGGCCTGGCCTCTTACCTTGCTCTCGTAGGTGGTGAGCAGGGGGAAGATCTGCGGGTGGATGAGGTTCAGTTGAGTCTGGATCTTGTAGCTGCGTGGGTTGTGCACAGCAGAGGAGTTTTCATTGAGCACCAAGTGCTGAGTTCCAGGTCCAAATCTGTAAGAGGACAATAAAATGTACAACAGCCTCAGTCCCAAGTTGGAGCTGCACTATGTGCACACCTGAGTCATTAGCTAAAATCACATCTGAGCCAGCAGACCTTGCTGCCAGCCACGAGCTATTTCTACTCTGGGAAAGACATTTGCACCATAAGAACACGTTACTGTCTAACAGTGCCATGAAACCAAGTACCCAGAAGATGACATACCTTTCCAGCCACTGCTGGTAGCGGCTGTCTCGAAGCACTGACTCTGGAGTCATGTGAATAACCAAGGCCACCTGGTTCTCAGGAAGCCCCTCCTGGTACCTGGAGCAAATATGAATACAGGAAGAAAATCTTCAGTCCTTTGTCACTTTGGCATTCCCTCTCCTCTTCCATCTTGGTGCTGCTGGAGATGCCCACCTGAAGCAGGCACAGCAGAGCTGAAGAGCGTTGCTCAGGAGCAATGGGCTCCAAACCATGCAGGCACAAGGCTGCACAAAGTTCAAGACATTTCCTGACAGCTCCACTCTACTCTCCTCACCCAGGGCAGCTCTTCTCCTCCAAGAGCAACAACATCTGCAGGGCCTTTCAAAAGCCTAATGTGCTTCTGCACAAGCTCTACAAAGATTAATAGAATCATTGAATCATTTTGGTTGAAAAAGACTTTCCAGGTCATCAAGTCCAAACCCTCCCCTCACCCTGCCCAGCCCATCAGTAACCCTTGGCCCTCAGCACCTCAGCTCCATGGCTTTGCAACAGCTCCAGAGATGGGTACTCTCCCACCTCCCTGGGCAGCCTGGCACAGAGGCTGACAACCCTCTCAGGGAAACAGTTCTTCCTTAGCTCCAATCTATGTTATGTGCAGTCCAGGCTCCCACTGCACATGGAAGCAGCAGTTGCTCCCCAGCAAGACACCAGTGCATGTTTCCTTCTCCAGAGGCCCAAGGGAAGGCAGGTGTGAGGCAGGCACAGAACCCCCCCGGGTCCTGCACAGGCCTGAGGCACTCACAGAACCCCACAGGTCCTGCACAGGCCTGAGGCATGCACAGAACCCCACAGGTCCTGCACAGGCCTGAGGCACTCACAGAACCCCACAGGTCCTGCACAGGCCTGAGGCACTCACAGAACCCCACAGGTCCTGCACAGGCCTGCCTTTCTTTAAAAGGCTGAAAATGCACCACCAGGCCTTTCTTGCATCTCTAGTTCCTTCACAGTGCCACACAACTCAGACATCAGCCACAAGAATAAACACACCTAGAACAGAACAATAACTTCTCTTTGGGAAAGCTCAGCACAAACACCCAGGTGCCCCAGCCCCACTACCTTCGGAAGGTCTCGTTCTCACAGACAGCATCCACAAAGCCCTCATGAGGACACTCCAGCACAATGAACACTGGGCCAGGATCAGTCGGGGTGCACAGTTCTTCAGGGGAGAGCTGCAGGCAGATAGACAAAGATCTCATCACAGGTAAGCTGTACAGGCAGCCCTTCTTGCATCATTGTCTGACTCAGCAGCTCTTCCATCAGCCAGCCCCCAGGCAGGCTTTCTCAAGGCTTTTTACACAAGTTTGCACTTTGCAGCATAACAGCAAATCCCAACCCTGGTGTCACAGCAAACCACAACCTGATGTTGTGGAAGGGAGCTTTAGCAGCTTATAGGTTCCCACAGCAGATCCAGATGCTGGCAAATGTGTGATTAAGGTAAAAAAAATAAAGGCCTTGTGAAATTTTTATGACACAAAGACATGTCAGTTGTATCTTCCAGTTAGGATCTTCACTTACAGGGCATGTGGGATGCAGCCAGAGCTGTCTTTCTCTTCAGACTAGTGTCTGTGAGATTAAGAACTGCACACAGGAACCACTGAACTTCTTTTGGTCTAAGAGGTTCAAATAGAGTAAGGAGGGACTGGTAACTACACAGGCATTCAAACCCCAGATTTAACACATGCAGGGATTAGTTCCCCTACATCACTGCTAGACCTGTATCAGCTTTGGGAATGAGAGACAAAGAAGCTCTAACAAATAGCAGCCAGCCAGCCATACTCACAACAGAATTCATTTTAGAGCATACTTCCCTAATTATATCCCTGCAACAGCCCCAGACATATCTCCCACGGGAGACACATTCAGCAACAGCTTGGCACTGGAACAGGGAACATCACTAACCAAAAGGAGCCACTCAAAGCTCAAAACCAGCAAAACCTACGCCAACCTTTTAGCAGGGATGAGAGGGAACAGGCAGACAATCAGCCTCTACTCCTGCCTCAATAACAGATGTAAAAAAAACACCAAATAAAACATGTCCCGATACCTATTGGTAGATAAAACACTCTGCACAAGACTGTCACCCTACGAGCCCAGTGAAGGAGGGAAAGTGGCACAGGCACAACAGAAAACACAGATATATCTTACCTCTCTGCCTTCAAAAGTGATGCTCTCTCCATTTTTGAGAGCTGTAATTATGGGAAGAATGGCTGGAGTTCCCCTGAAAAGAAGGTCAGAGAAATATTTAGCTTGCCAACACCGACATGCCTGGTGTTGCCCTGTACCCCAAGCTGGGATCTCACACTCACACTGGCAGGCCCATCTCCTGGGCTTTAGCTGCTAGGAATTTTCCCTTCTTTGGGTGAATCTGAAAAGAGTTAGATAAAACAGAATTACCAGTCAAATCACAGAACCTGAAGGGTTGGAAGGAACCTCAAAAGATTATCCAGTCCAACCCTCCTGCTAGAGCAGGACTAGCAGAGTAGGTCCCAAAGGAACAAATCCAGGTGGGTTCTGAATGTCTCCAGAGAAGGAGGCTCCACAACCCATCTGGGCAGCCCATCTCAGTGCTCTGTGAGAGCATCACATACTTCAAGTGTTTCCCCACAAGTCAAGGGATTATTTTTCTCTTCTCAGTTCCACAGCCACTAGCCTCATTTACTCCCAAAAAGCTTTTACTAGACTTTTCTGTTTCCAAGATCACACTGCTGCTTCTTGCCCCTTCTTTAGCTGAGAAAGCAGGACAGAATTCCCTACTGTAAGCACTAAGCAAGAATGAGATCTGTATGCTCTTCATGGGCTGCTCCATCAAGAACACTTCTGAAAATGTGTCTTGAGTTTTCACACATTCCTACTGACACTCAAGTAACTCTGATCTTTGAAAAGTAGCATCACATTAATAGCTCCAAAGCCCTGCCTGGAAATGCTACCTCCAATTCACTCTGTTTAATGACATGATGTGTCCTAATGACATGAGTCAGCACTTCTGTACTGAGAGGGTTGTCAAGCCCTGAAGCAGGCTTCCTAGAGGTGGCTGATGTTTCAAGTCTGTCAGTGTTGAAGATGTGTTTGGAAAAGGCCCTTTATAATCTGCTGTAACAACCAGCCCCGATGTGGTCAGGCAGATGAATCAGAAAATTGCTGTAGGTCTCTTCTATATTCTATCCTGTATTGATGTAGAGATCTTTGTGTCCAAGCTTACTTTACAAAGGAAAGCCATCACCAGCTCAGGATGCCTCTCTGCCAACTTCTGTTTGTCACCTGCAACAGGAAACAAAACTACTCAGAATCATCACTATCATTTTTCTTAAAGCAAAAAAGTGTCAGTGTTTGCTAAAGTATTAACAGGAATAACATCATGCAGCCAACTTGGAGTAGTCCAGGAGTAAAATGTTACAAGCACCTAAGGCCAGACAGCCTGCAGTTTCAGCTGAGAAGAAACCAAGATAACCAACACCAACATGCACTTGGAATTCAAAGACTGCAGCACCCACTCCAGCCAGGGGCAAACTACTACAGGGACTAATCACAGCTCAAGGAGTCACATCCAGTTTCTACATCAGCTTGTAAAGTATCAGAACCCATTCTGCTCTGGGTAATCCTTTAGCTGAGATGCTCTACTGACCCCACTTCCAGAGAGCAAACAGCTCAGAGGACAAACACACATCCTTAATTTGGTGTTATTTCATTAATACTCACAAAGGCATTCCATTTGTTTACCTGTTTTCTTTGGGCTTTCCCTTCCCTTGCCCCCTTCCAAGCTTTGCTGTGCAGCTCTTGGAGATGCAGGCTCTGTGTCCCCTTTAGGGCTATTTCCACCTCGGGCTGATGCTCCAGGACTCTGAGGCAAAGTACTTTCAGCAGGTAGTGGTTTTCCTGTCCCAAATCCAATAAAACCAGACAAACATCACCCAATCAAAACAGACAGACAGGAAAAGCATGGGTAGCACTCCCACTTCCCTGACAGTCATGTTAAAATTGACAGAGCTCTTCCCCTGAGTCTGACTTGCACACTCTGGTCACTTTTTTAAGGAGCCATCCATCACCAAAGTCATTCAGATTCTGTCAAAACTGCTAAACTCTGCCAAGTCTGTGCCTGTACTCTATCACTGTTTCCAGTAGTAAGAAAGCTGAATCCAATGATGTTTCATGCATCATTCTACACACCCACATCTAAAGGAATGAACTAAGGCTCTGACTCAGCAGTTCTTGTTGCTTTGAAAGGGACCTTTCTCCTGAGAAAAATATGTAAATTAATAAACCTCTCCCTACTCAGGTTGGCAAACAGAAGCCTCTCCTTTAACCACCTTAAGCAGGGTTACTGAGCAAGGCCTTTCTCATCTGACTACAGTGTCATGTGCTCACCTGTCAGAGGTATTTGGTAGACTGTCATTGTCTCATCCTTATACTCAGGCTCGGTGTGTAATTGTACAGCTGGAAAGACATCAGCAACCAGCATTAGTAAGTTGATAAGAAGAGATTTGTGCTCTACAAGAATTTAAATCAGAAGAATAACCATTCTTCCTTAAATGAAACCTGCTGAATGTGTCCCCTTCCCTTCCTCTGCCCAGCTGCAAAGATCAAGGGATGATTAGAGTTCTTAAAAGCACATTATCCACAAAAAGTAGTCCAAGATCAGCATGTTCAGCAAGTTCAGTGGCAGAATCTGGAGGCCTTTACAGTGCTTTAAAACCAAATGCTGTTCACTCGCCAGACTGTCTGGCAGCAGCCTCCCAGAAACGGAGCTGGAAACACTGGTTTTCCTCCAGGCAGTTCCAGGGATGGCTTTGAACAGTCTATCTGATCAAAACACCTGTTTTAAACCTTCTTTGAGTGGATCTAAACCACAGGCACTTATTCTTATGTTGTTACTCTTCAAGGTAACTTTGGGTACAGTTGAAATAAAGAGGTTACATGTAATTGGTCCATGTCCCTGACCCACATACCTAAATCCATCCTTTTCAGGGGCCCTGGAAAGAGTCGAATCGCTTTCAGGTAGTTTTGCTGGAAAAGAGACAGTGTATCAGCAGGCCTGCCCAATTCCAAGCACTGCCTTCAGGAGGTACAGTTACTTTCAGTGAAGTCAAAGGCTCAACTCCCAGTAAGGCAGAAGCTGGTCAGCACTGAACCAGCCAGAAAGCACCAGGCAGCTGTCTGCATTACTCATTTGTAAGGAGAAAGGGAAAAAAGGAACCACTCTCCCCATCCCTTCCATTGATACAATGAGTCATTAATAATGCAAAGAAAAGGATGCTGAGGATTGGACATTTTCAGCTTAGATACTGCATTAGGCTGGCAAGAATCGTGTTAAGATCAGAGACCAAGCTTCTATTAAATGGAAACAGGGAAGGAGCAGACAGGAGAACAAAGGACAACCAGTTTCCAAAACATGATTTACCAGAGTATTAGAGTTTTAAGGAGCAGAAGCCTGATGCTGGCCTGAAGAGATCTGCTTTTTAAAGCTTGCCTTTCCATCTGAGCCTTTGGGCTAGCACCAACTCAGACCAGCATTTTACACCTGCACCACAATTCACTCTTTGATATTAGCTCTCCCAATTCCATGGTAAGCTTTAACACTTGAAGCCTTCACTCGCCCTTCTGCAAGCTTCACCTACTTACCAGCTTTGGTGGCCCTAGGAAAACACACCTTTGAAGCCCCATAGCCTTTAATGTGAGAATCATACCTAAAAGAAAGCAGAGAAATAGCTTTAACGCAGTCCCACTAATCACTGTCAGGTCACACAAGAAGGGTCCCTCTCAGCACACATAACTGCTGGGCCTCTCCGTGAAGGACAGAGCTGAACTCAGATATGAATTCAGTTTTGCCTTATGGCAGCTTCAACAAGTCACTTATCTCTTCAAATAAAGAAAATATCTACAAATCTTGATAGTTAAAACTTAAAGTAAGTTACATGAACTAAGCAAGTTAATATCCTTCTTTCTTGGAGACTTCCAGAATTTGAATGGACAAGACCTTAAGTGATCTGTTTTAATCTTATGCTGCTTTGAGGGCCAGAAGCCTTTGTAGTTCCCTTTGAACTCAAGCCTGAGTCACAACCGCCTGCTGACACTGCAACACTGGCAATGCCTTCACACTGGCAATGCCTTCACACTGGCAATGCCTTCACACTGGCAATGCCTTCAGCTCTACAAGACTGTGTAGAGGAGCATCAGGTCATGCATGTAGAGGCAGCGTTCAAACGTCAGCTCATGTTCAAGCACACTGTCACACAGAGCACACTGCGGCTGGGAGCCCCACAGGCAATCCAGACACTCTGACACTGCTTTTCCTCTCTGCACCACTACGTTACAGACCCCCACGCACCTGGCAGCCCACCGACGTTGGCCCAGGCCACCCGGCTGAGGAAGATGCTGTCCAGGTGGGAGATCTTCAACCTGAGGGGGAACACGGCGGCAGGGAGGGGTGAGTGAGGGCTCACGCGGCCCCGGGCGGCTCCCCCCGTTGCCTCCACTTACTTGTGCTCCTGCATGGCCCGCTGCGTGCCCTCGCCGCAGTTGAAGAGATACCTGAGGGGATAGGGCGTCAGGGCAGAACCTGGACGGAGCGGCCCGGCCGTGGCTGAGGCGAGGCGGCCCCGCGGCCTCACACTCACCGGTTAAACTCGGAGAAGACGTAAACGGCGGCTCCCGCGTCACGGCTCCCGGCCGCCACCACCTGCACGTACACGGTGTTGGGCCCGGCCAGGCCCGTGCCCGCGCTCCGCCGCCGCTCGCGGGCCCACAGGTGCCGCGGCATGTCCTTGGGCCGGCGCACGGGCCGCGCGGCCGCGGAGGCCTCGGCGGAGGCCTCGGCCATGGCCACGGCCCTGCCCGCCTCAGGCCGCCGCGCGAGCAGCGGCAGCGCCCGCGCCACGGCCCACATCCGTGCGCGCGCCCGCGCCCCCGCCGCGCGCCGCCCGCGGCCAATGGGCTCCAGCGGCTGCCCCCGCCACGTGACGCGGGCGAGCCAATGAGAAGCGACGGGCCGCTCCAGCCGATCCCCACCCCGAGGCTCTGCGCCCGAGCTCGGCTCGGCCACCGTCCCCTATCACGTGACGCGCTTTACCCAATCGGAACGCCCCGCCCTCGCTGTTGCCCGACAACCGCCGCGTCCGGCGGCCATGGCGGCCATGGCGCCCGGCTGTGCCCCCCCAGCCTCGCCCCGGCCTCGCCCCGGGGCCGGCGCACGGAGCCGCAGCAGTGCCGGGCGCCTGCCAGGGCCTAACGGGACACAGCCAGGCCGGGAGGGCCATGGGCGAGGGAGGCTTTTGGCCGGGTGGAAGCAAAGTCTCTTCCCCATGAGCACAGGGCCAGGTACACAGGGGGGCTGCACAGTCCTTCAGGGTGGGTAAAGCCCTGAGCAGCCTGCTTTACCTCAGAGTCAAACCCAGCTTTGACGTCCCAAGGAAACAGTGCGTGGTGTGCTACTGCACTCGTAGATGCACATAAGTATGGAGCCAGATAGGATCCAGCCGAGGGTGCTGAGGGAGCCGGCGGGAGCTGGCCAAGCCACTCCCCATCAGTAGTCCTGGCTCACTAGGGAGGTCCCAGCAGACTGGAGATGGGCAAATGTAACCCCTACAAGAAGGGCTGGAAGGAGGATCTGGGAACTACAAGCCTGTCAGCCTGACCTCAGTGCTGGGGAAGGTTATGGAGCAAATCATCTTGAGTGTCATCATGAGACACACACAGGACAACCAAGACTTCAGGCCCAGGCAACGTGGCTTTATGAAAGGCAGGTCCTGCTTAACTAACCTGATCTCCTTCTATGACAAACTGACTCGGTGGATGAGGGAAAGGTTGTGAATGTGTTTACCTGGACTTTAGTACAGCCTTCAACACCATCTCCCACATCATCCTCCTGGAGGAACTCACTGCCTGTGGCTTGGATGGAGGTGCTCAGGTGGGCAAGAAGGCCAAGGGCAGCCTGGCTGGGATCAGCACTGGGGTGGCAGCAGGAGCAGGGCAGGGATTGTCCCCTGTGCTGGGCCCTGGGGAGGCTGCAGCTCCAGGGCTGTGTCAGTGCTGGGCCCCTCACTCACTGCCACAGGGACACTGAGGGGCTGCAGCGTGGCCAGAGCCGGGCACAGAGCTGGGGAAGGGGCTGGAGCACAAGGGGCTGGGGAGGGGCTGAGGGAATGGGGGTGTTGAGCCTGGAGAAGAGGAGGCTGAGGGCAGACAGGAGCACTCTCTGACACAGGAAGCTGCAGTGAGCTGGGAGTCAGTCTCTGCTCCCAATTAATGAGTGACAGGACAAGAGGAAATGGGCTCAGGTTTCCCCAGGGGAGGCTGAGATTGGAGCTGAGGCAGAACTGTTTCCCTGAGAGGGGTGTCAGCCCCTGTGCCAGGCTGCCCAGGGAGCTGGGGGGATCCCAAAGCCGAGGTGCTGAGGGCCAGGGGTTAGTGGTGGGCTGGGCAGGGTGAGGGGAGGGCTGGGACTTGATGGGCTTAAAAGTCTTTTCCAACAAAAACAATTCTATGATTCCCCAGTCTCCTCTTCACCATTTCCCCATTGCTGACAAGCTCCTGTTCCATATGAGCCTTGTTGAGGGCCTGTTTACAAACACTGGCTGATCCAGGCCACAGCTCTGTTTATTTTTGAGCTCTCTAAACCCACTCTGAGTTCTGTCAGGCTTTATGTTTGCTTCAAAAGGAACCACTAAATTTTAGTGTAACCAGAGTACCCCAATGTAAACAATCCTAATCATCAATATCCCTTTTCTTTCCTACTTCCAAAGGCAGACCTTATCTTCCCTAGTGCTTTGCTTTCCAAACACTGTTTGCCTTTATTCTTAGTGCCAATGCTCTTCCCTTTATTCTGCAGTGATCCAAGCAAGCACTTTGAGTGGGGACCTGTCCAAACCTCCAGATCTTGCCATGTCTGTTTACATCTGTTTTGTCAGTTTTCAAATCTATAGTTCACTTACAATTTCTCCTTCTTCAGACTCCCATCTCTTCACACAATGTCTCAGATTAGCATGGGATTTCTTCCTGATTGTCCCCACTTCTGGGTGCAATAAAAGGTTTGTTCCTTTGAATGGCAAACTCTTGTTCACACACGTTTCACATGTTACGGTCCTCCAGCCTAAACTCACTGACAACACTTGGCTCTGCCCTCTGTACCCACAGAGGATGGGAAACATCAGGTTACAGCTGAAGCTGCTTCCCAATAAAGGCTGAGGCTTCCCAAAGCTGTCTTCTATCTCTGCATTCCTGCTCCACTGCTGCATCGTTTCCTCCCCATGCCAATGACTTTGTGCTCAGGTGAATAATCAGGAGGTATGGAAATACCTTTTTGTGGTTTGTGCTGTTTTGTGTTTTACAGCTTTGGGAGCACAAAAGCTTTTTTAGGGCTCTGACCAGCTGGCATGAAGTTTCCAGGCAATGTTTCTTTACTTGGTGAAATCACTAAGGTGGTGCATGGTATTTTTCATCATATTAATTCTGGCAATTTTTCCCACCCTTGCTAGGTTGGGTTTGTGTGCACAGGCCAGTATTGAGAGCCCTGACTTCACTACAACTCTGTAAAGTGACAAAACCACCTGTAATATCTCAACAGCCTTATGAAGCTTTCACAGGGAATAAATAGCAACCCTCTAAACCTGATCTGCAGTCTCAGCTGCCATGTTGTGTGGCAGCCCATTTCAAAGATTGGTTCATGGTTCAGAAGGAAATATCTTTTAGGTTACAGTTTTGGTCCTCGTTTTGGGTGAGAGTGTCCCCGGCCTACCAGACTTGCTGACAGAGGAGTTGGGACATGCCACAGTTTAGTCCTTGTAGCACTTATCAAGTGGATGATTCAACACATTTTGCCAGCTTTTTTCTTGCTGTGATTTAGATTTCCTTGGTCTTTTGGCTTATTAGATGGGGTGCTTGATTGAGCTGTGTTAGATCTTGGTTTCAAGTTGTCAGCATCACCTTGTGAAAGTCTGCAATGGTTCTCTCCCTCCGAAACTGAGCATGTAAAAGCCATCCTCTGCTTCTCAGAGCCTTCTGAAGTGACAGTTGTGGTCTATTGGTACCTGTCTTGGGTGTGCAGGGTGAGCTTTGCCTGGGTTGTGATGAGAAGCAGCAATCACCCAGAGATGTGAATTCTGCAGACAACCTCCCCGGATTTCTGAGAATCACTCAGGAACTGTAGGAAGTGACTGGACATGGAACAGAAACTGTCTGGAAATGGCTCCTGCCCTTTGCATGCAGGAGCTCTCACTCTGAAACCAGGCTTGGAGTGGTGCAAGGCAGTCACTGTACCCATATGTGGAGGCTGTGGAGGCTGTCAGAGGCACTCAGACCACAGTGCCTGTGTGTGGAGGCTGTCAGAGACACTCAGACCCCAGTGCCTGTGTGTGGAGGCTGCCAGAGACACTCAGACCCCAGTGCCTGTGTGTGGAGGCTGTGGAGGCTGTCAGAGACACTCAGACCCCAGTGCCTGTGTGTGGAGGCTGTGGAGGCTGTCAGAGACACTCAGACCCCAGTGCCTGTGTGTGGAGGCTGTGGAGGCTGTCGGAGACACTCAGACCCCAGTGCTTGTGTGTGGAGGCTGTCAGCTGATCCAACCACACACCATCAACACCCATGTAGCAATGGGCAGTGCCCATCAGAGGTGCATGTTAACAGGCCAAGGCCTTGCTCTCTGGTCTAACTGAGCCTGCAGAGACTAAAACCTGCCTCCTGAGCAGAGGCAGCCCAAGCTGGCTCGCAGCCTCCTGCCTGTGTGTCCTCTCACCACTCCTCATGCCCATGTGCTCTGCTTGAGGCTCAGGGCCTGTCCCGGTGTCACCCTCAGCCCACTCCTGCTGCAGCTGGTGCTGGTGCTGGTCAGGCCAGCTGACTCTTTGGTAATAAATGCTCAATAACAATCTAATTTCCCTCTAATGCCTTATCTTTCAATCTCATGAAGATCACATGCAGTAATCAGCCCCAGCTTGGAGAGGCATCATGGAATGAGCGCTGCCTTGGGGTGCTGAGGAAACACACCCCATCTGGGCCATTAATGCTCCAATAACACACAGTAAGGCAGAGTTTGGTTAACTAATTCAGCTGGAGTGATAGCATCAGCCATGCCACAGAGAGAGATTTAAAAGTAATATCCCCACTGGAGGATGTTGCTCTCTGAGACTTTCCCAAGATGATACTGATGCTTGGGTTTGTTAGCTAACACAGACTGTATATTACACTGATTATCCATTATCCCCTACAGACTGGAGTTTTATTAGAAAAGCAGGTTTACATGTAGATTAAAGCCAGCACAGGCAATATGAAGAGTTCAGGTGGGCCCGTGGCACACTGGATTCTTGTGACATTTGTTCTTTGTAAAGATAACCAGTCTGGCCAAGATAAGGAGCAGAATTAGAATAGAAGACCTTGAGGGCAAAGCAATAACCACAATATACTGATCTCAGGTAAGGGAGGTCTCCTAGAGACAGCAGGGAGAAGGAGAGGGCACTCTGAGGGACAGGTCTGTCCTGCATCCTGAAGCTGTGACACTGCAGGAGACTGCTCACAGCTGCCCAGAGATGGGGAGGTCACCCTGTGAGAAGAGCACTGGAAGGTGAGGGGTCTATTGGAGGAGTTCATAGCCAGGGCTCAGTGTGTATGCCCTCTGTACTGGACTGGTGTAGCCTTGCAGAGCATGCACAGGTCCGAGCCTCTGCCTTTCAGGTGCTTCAAGGCCTGGCCCAGCACAGGAGAGGACACTGCTGCTCAGGAGTGAAAACCATGGTCAGGAGCATCACATAAACAGCCTGATGGACACAGGGCTCAGTGACCCTGGGGCACTGGTACTCCAGGATGAGGCTGTCCCAAGCCCACTTTCCCACTGCCCTTTGAGCCAGGCACATTCCTGCCCACCCTGCCAGCACCTGAGGCAAGTCCAACTAGTGTAAACTGCACAAAATCCAGTCCCAAATGGACCAGAAAACCTGTTCTTTCTGAGTGATGCAATAACTGCAGTTACCAGTGACATCATGTAATCAGGAACAGGCATCCAAGGAATCCAGGAGGAGAAATCAATGTTCCTATGTGACCTGATCTAGGTGAACCTGCTTCTGCAGGGGGGAGTGAACTAGATGATCTCTAAAGGTCCCTTCCAACCCCTACCATTCTGTGATTCCATGATTCTATGACAATGAAATACAATATTTCAATGCAGTTAATTGATGGGATTATCCCAAGGGGTGAACTTTTGAGTAGTTTATCCCTCAGATTAGTGGTGTTTTGCTGGAAAAGCCTTGTTTTTCACACAAATAATGAACATGCTTGACAGAAGAGTGGGGAAATTCCCAGAGGGGCACAGGACATCACAGGGACTCAGCCAGGAAAACCTTCAAAGAGACAGAGAAGAAATAGGCAAAAATACAGGCAGCTAATGGGGAAAGGGAAACAATTTCCTTGGGCCACAGAAATACATTTAGAATGATTCCAGGGAGCAAACAGCAAGGTGTAACCCAGGGAGCTTCATTAAAAAAGAGTTTGTGTTTCTCATCTGTAATTTCATGCAGACCACGGGCTCTGTTTCTGCCAGAAGAGCAGGTGCATGAGTTCACCCAACCCCCTGCAGAGGCAAATCCCTCTCTCCCAACCACCCCTGGCAGGGGGATATTCATTCCTGCTTTTTTAATAAAAGCCAAGCAGTCTGCGCTCTGCTCCAGGGGCTCTTGATTATTTGCAATTCTGGCCCTCAAAGTATAAATTAAATCCATTCCTGTTGTTTCGGGAAGGAATAAAGGTCCCTCCTCCTGTACTTCACTCGGTGCGGTGCGGAGCCGCGGGCTGCCCGGCCCCTGCCCCTGCCGCTGTCCCCGTCCCTGCGCCTGCCGCTGCGCCTGCCACTGTCCCTGTCCCTGCCGCTGTCCCTGCCCCTGTCCCTGCCGCTGCCCCTGCCGCTGCGCCTGCCACTGTCCCTGTCCCTGCCGCTGTCCCTGTCCCTGCCGCTGTCCCTGCCCCTGTCCCTGCCGCTGCCCCTGCCGCTGCGCCTGCCACTGTCCCTGCCCCTGTCCCTGCCGCTGCCCCTGCCGCTGCCCCTGCCGCTGCGCCTGCCACTGTCCCTGCCCCTGTCCCTGCCCCTGTCCCTGCCGCTGCCCCTGCCGCTGCGCCTGCCACTGTCCCTGTCCCTGCCGCTGTCCCTGCGCCTGCCGCTGCCCCTGCCGCTGTCCCTACCGTTGTCCCTGCCCCTGTCCTTGCCACTGTCCCTGTCCCTGCCCCTGCCGCTGTCCCCGTCCCTGCGCCTGCCCCTGCCGCTGTCCCTGTCCCTGTCCCTGCCGCTGTCCCTGCCCCTGCCGCTGTCCCTGCCGCTGTCCCTGCCCCTGCCCCTGCCGCTGTCCCTGCCCCTGCCGCTGCCGCTGTCCCTGCCGCTGTCCCGCCGCCAGCGCCCGGGCCCGGGGCCGCTCCGCCGTGCCGCTGCAGCAGCCGGGGCCGGGCCCTAGATGGCACCGCACACCCGCGGGCCCCGCAACCTCCCGCCGGGACGGGACGGGGCCGCTTCTGCGAGACTCCGCGGCCGCCCGAGACTGCCTCTCTGCCTCTCTGCCCATGTGCTGCTCCGTTCCCCCTACACTGCTTCATTGGCTCTGTGCTGGAAAGCATCCCTTCTTGCCTTCCCCGGGGGACTGATCTCCCCAGGAGGAGCAGTGAGCCTTCCTCCTTCCTGAGTCTGCCTCACTCCAGCCCGCACCCCCTCCCACCCACTCGCATGGCTTGTGTGCTGCAGGAGCAGGTCCCTGCAGAAGCAAATGGCCAGAACCTGTCTGGTTGTTGCAGGGATGACCTATCCATCTTCCCCATCACCTCCTCCAAAGATCAGCCTTCCCTCTTCGGCTGGGATTTCACTGGGAGCTGAGATGTGCCTGGAGAATGGTGCAGACAGAGCGGGACACCCCAGAGCAGTCCACACAGATCCATCCTGACCTCTCTTTTCTCAGGCCAGTGGGGCAGAACCAGCCCCACATTGCTTCCAGATGGGCTCAGCGGCCCTGGACTTGTGTGTGGAGGGGGATGCCAGGATGCCACCTCTACTCAGAGTGGTCCCTATGTACGAAGCCACTTCCCTCACTCCCTGGCATCCCCTGAACACTGCTGGGGAGGTGACACACTTCAGCAGGCAGTTGTTGGTTCACCCCTTGACACAGAGACTCATTTAACTCCTTCCCCCTCCTCATTTATTTATGGCCCCACATCGCCTGCATGTCTTCACGCTGATGGACGGTGTTTGCACATGTCCTTCTTATCCAGAACATGGGGCTTTGCAGCCACTTCTCTATTTACTGTAATTTTTAGCTCAGACACAACCAGAACTCCCACCCTGTCTGGGCGTCTCAGTGCAGAAAACAAGACTAAACTATTTTGGGATGTTTTTCCCTTTTCCTCATACTTGGGTGCTTTCCCATGTGGCTATGTCTTTGGAGCCTTGGGGAGGTTGAACCTGTTTCACACACTCCCCAAGAGCTGCCTCTGGACCTCTCTGCACGCTTTAACCCTCCTCTGACCACGGCACCTCCCACACCAGGCAGTTTCGTGCTCTACTTGCTTTTCTGAGCTAGAAAATGTATCCAGTGTCAGGGGATGAGCTAAGAGCACAGTGGATGGGAACAAGCATCCCAGGCTTCATCCACACCACCCTGCTTGGCACCTCATCTGGTCACACCTCTCCAAGTTGCCGAGAAAGCTGTGTACTGCTACTCCAAGCCAGGGTAGCCATGAGAGTTTAGCACAGGAGCCTGGAAAATGCCCCTTTGCCTCCATCACTCTGGTTTTAGTCCTCACTGGGCAGCACCCGCTTGGGGAAAGGCCATCACAGAGCTAAAGCGATGTACAAACCTGCCCCTCTCCTGCCTCTGCCACAGCCAAGGGTCTCTCCATTGAAGTTTACTTAAAGGGCTAATAAAAATCTCCAAACTGGAAAAATCTTTCTGTGGAGAGTTCTCTTTGTTTAAAGGAAATGCACCATAAAGATAAAGCCTTCCCTGCCCGCTCCCAGGGCACAGCCCTTCCCACCCGGCCCGGCTGCCGACCCAGGAAGAGCTTGTTTTCCTAACGAGAAGTTTGAAGATTAAAAGAAAGGGGGGGGTGAGGAAAAAAAATCAGCCATTTGGAATCCTCTCCTGACGCTGCAAATACCCTCGTTAATAGATATGTCTCGTTTTGTTACCTCATTTTAATTAATCATTAAACAAAGACAGCTGCCAAATTTTGGCTCTGGCTCGGAGCCTACAACTGACTTGGAGCCCTTGAAAAATAGACTATTTATGGTGCCTGGGTTTAAAGCTTAAATTTCTTGTATAAACTTTACCCTTCCTAAGAATAGTGTGGGGAGTGCATTGCATTCACAGTGCCCCGTGCCCCCGGCCCCGAGCCCCAGCAGCTCTGGGACACTCCTCGCAAGGGCAGGTGCTATCGGCGTGGGAGGTGCCTGTGGCCTTTGGGCAGAGCATCCTGAGGCACGAGAGCATCCAGAAGAATATCCCTGCCTTCCCTAGGGCTGGCTCTGTGTCAAAGGAAAGTGTTGGTGCCCCCCTGCTGCCTCCAGCCCTGCCACAGCTCCCCCAGGACTGAGGTTCCCATCTCAGCTTCATAAATACACCCGATACCAGATTTTGCATCGTGGTAGCTGGAGCTGCTAAGGCTGCCCACAGCAGAGACTCAGGGTTCCTCTGTCTTCCCTTTGATGGTCGATTGGGGCTCCACAGACACTGGGAGGTCATTTATATCCCTTTATACTTTTGTGTGTGTGGTTTTGTTTGGTTTTGGTTTTGTTTAGAGTATCTTAGGGACAGGATGTCATCCCCCATCCTCTGCCTCTGCTCTGCCCTGCTGAGGCCTCATCTGGAGTCCTGTGTCCAGTTCTGGGCTCCCCAGCTCAAGAGGGACAGGGAACTGCTGGAGAGAGGCCAGTGCAGTGACATCAAGATGATGAGGGGATGGAACATCTCTGTGAGCAGGAAAGGCTGCAGGACCTGGGGCTGTTCAGCCTGGAGAAGGCTGAGAGGCCCTTATCAATGCTGATAAAGGGCAGGTGTGGAGAGGATGGGGCCAGTGTTTGTTCTGTGGTGGTCAGTGACAGGACAAGGGGTAATGGGTACAAGCTGGAACAAGAGAAGTTCCTCTTAAACACAAGGAGAAGCTCCTTTGGTGCTGAGGTGAGGGAGCCCTGGCCCAGGCTGCCCAGGGAGGGTGTGGAGGCTCCTTCTCAGGAGGTTTCCAAACCCACCTGGACAGGCTGCTGTGCCCCTGATGGAGGGGAACCTGCTTTAGCAGGGGCTTGGGCTGGATGAGCTCTGCAGGGCCCTTCCAACCCTCATGATTCAGAGATTCTGGGATTCTATGAACTCTTCCAGCAGCTCGGGAGCAACAGAGATGTAAGGGCTGTGAGGAAAAATCACCCTGCATGGTTGCTGGCTGAGCCAGGCTGAGGGCACCCACCTGTGAGGGTGGCATTCCCCACAGCTGCCCCTGTGCTGAGCATGGCCACAGGGATGTGGTCCCAGCTGGCTCCACTCAGGATGGCTCCTGGTGCTGGGATCTGCACTGGCTCTGTCTGACCTGCCCCTCCAGCCCTGGAGAGGGAACAGGGCCAAGCTGCAGGACACACTTCTCCAGCTGCAGCTGGGAACCCGCAGCTCATATTTCAGCCAGCTCGCTCGCAGCTCTCCCACTCGGGTGACACCAAGCGCGTGTCACACACGCTGGAGGCACGGGCTGATGGCCCCCCTCCCGCCCACACAGCCTCAGCCCCTCATCCTCCAGCCTCTGCCCTCCGCCTCCCCGCCTGCATGGCTAAAGTAAACTGTCTGGGACACAGGCGGCGTGGTGCTGGGGGACTGAAGCTGGATGGGAACCCAGCGAGGCACGTGCCGTGCCAGACACCCCACGGCGCGTCCCCAGCACCTGCCTGGACGTGAGCGCTGCCAGATCCAGCCTCTGCCTCCCGCCTCCCCCCGTGCTACCAACCAGCTCGTTGTCCTTGGCCACACAGCCCAGGGGATGGAGCTGAGTCCCTCAGCTTTGGGGTGCTGTCAGCTCGTGGCACTGATGGGATAAACTCGCTGTGTGTGGAGCTGGCAAGGAGGAAATTTATCCTCTGGCCCGTGGTATTATCCAGCTGCCTGCCACGCGGCCGGCCCCACCACACAGCCAGCACGCAGCTCTGCTGCTGAAAGCTGCCTGTGAAATGGATCCATCAGTGGCTCCCTCTCCTCCTCTCCCTCCAGCCTGGCTGCCAGCTCGGCACTGTGGCTCTGGTGTCACGGCAGAGTGGTCCTGCCCCAGCTGAGCTCTCGTGGCAAAACTGTCGCCGAGTCCTTCCAGTGTAAAGACCTTTCAGTGTAGACCCAAATGTGCCCCGTCAGCAGTGACAGCACAGACAGAGATGACTTGGAAGAAAAATCAGAGAATTATGAGTTATTCCAGTCCCCAGTGTGGACTGTTCACTCTGAATCCTAATGATGGCAGCATAAATAAGAACACAGGTACCATACAGCTCATTAGTACAGAAACACCATGTCACTTTCTCTTTGTGTCCCTGTCCTAAAAACCTGCTGCTCCTAAAGGACACTTTCCAGACCTTAGCTCTGCCTTATCCAGATGTACTATGAACAAACCACTCCCGGCCAGATTGTCCAGATGGGATATTTAACTTCCACAGAGACTATTGTGCCTGTTAGATTATTGGTGGCAGGTCCTTTTGGGTCTCTGTCTTTGGTCTCTGCTAGATGAGGAGCTGCTTTGCCAAAAGGGCTCTGCTTAGAAGCTGCCGTGTAAACAAACCTGGTAGGAGCTGAGGATTTATGGAAGCGTTGGGGAAGGGCTGGGGAGATCCCCCCACTACATGTGTCTGCCCCGCCAGCGACTTCTGCACAGAGCACAGAGAAGTGTTTGTTAGTGTGAACAGCAGGTTCGCTGGCGGGTGAGTTTACAGCGAGAGGGATATAAATAAATAGAAGGAAAAAGGACTTTCCCTGCAAAGGGGAGCAGAGTCCTGCCCGCCCACAGAGGCTGCCCTTGGGCTGGATGTGGCCACAGGAAGGGTTTCCTTCAAGGGAGAGACCTGCTGTTGTCAAAAATCCTACAGTGATTTCTGTTTGAGAGGGAAAGGTTAAAGCTTGAGTGGGGAGGAAGAGGGAAACTGCCACCAGCCATGTCCCAGTGCAGAGCACAGCAGTGGCACCTGTGGGGTGTGGGTGGGTGCACCTCATTCTGCTCGTTATCAATTAGGAGAAAGCACCAGGGAGAGGATGTGTAGGCAGAAGAGGGGTGGGGAGCACGGGCAGGGAGCCTTTGGGCCTCAGTGTTAGAGGGGAAAAGAGGTACATCCTGAGCAGGACACTGCCTCTTAGGCTGCTGCTGGGATCAGAAAACACTATTTAGCCCAAGTGATGAGGACTGTCCTCTTCCTTCCAGACTCCCTTCCCAACAGCAAGAGCCTGCAAACCCCCAGGCTTCAGCCCGGCATGGAGATCAAAAGGGAAAGAGTTGATTTAAGGGATGGTGAAGTATTATCGCTGCACTGGCACAGCTTACCCCAGCTCAGCTGAGTGGGGAGGCCTAGGCTGAGCTAAGCCCTGAAAAGGGGTTTTATGAGTGGGAAAGTGATGTTTTTAGGGCTTTGATGCATAGGTGAAGTTAAAGGGCATTCAGCAGCAGTTCTTCACTCCAAAGGGCCAAGTCCAGAGAAATCAAGTCCTTTAGGACCTGCTTATGCAGCAAACATGACAGAGAGCATCTCCATTCATGACGTGGAGTGGTGTCACTGGGATATGGAAGAACAAGGTCTGTGAGCAGCCCCTTCCCCAGCCAGTGGTGCTCCCCAAAGGGGTCTTTGGTACCCCTTTGGTACCCCTTTACCGTAGTCTGGTGCTTGTTAGCATGAGGGGCTGTGGGGTGGAGGCTGTTGTGTGTCCAGTGCCTGCCAAGAGAGCTCTTAGAGCACGGTTATGCCTCTCCACCACCCATGTCCCAGGTTTCACAGCCAGTGCATGTCACACCAGCTCAGTTATCAGTCTGTGAGCAGAGACCACTGTGCTTGGGGTGACCCGGCTGAACTCAATAACCCCCCCCAAGCTCAGTTACCACGGGATTAAAGCCCTGCATGCCCTGGCCAGCCCAGCTGCTGTGGCTTGGGACACGAGCTGCAGCTAAGCCGCAGTTCACCAGAACCCGGGCAGTTTGCAGGACCGAGGGAACCTGCTTCTCTGCTCTCTCGGGATGCTCCCGGGGCGCAGAGCAGGGGTCGGGGAGAAGGCGCTGGGTCAGACAAAGGCTGACACTACCTCCCGGGCTGGGATCCTGCCCAGCTCCTCGCTGCTGGGTCGGGCTTTTCCAGCTGCTCCCCGCTACCAATGCGGAGATTTTAAGGAGACGTAGAGATAAGGAAGCGATAAGGTGACAAAGCCCAGTGCAACACGGGGGCAGCGTGAGCCTCGCTGCAGCACGGTTCGGGAGGCGCGTGGGGATGCGGGGGGCTGCTGCGGGGTCCCGCCGGTCGCTGCGGGAGAATGTCGCCCCCGCTCCTGCCCCACGCAGCCCGGGCGGCTCTTTGGGAAAGGACCCCTGGAGCGTTCCTGCAGGAGGGCAGGTGTGGGGGGCGGCAGGAGAGGGCAGAGCAGGGAGCGGGGCTGCCGGAGCCGTGCCGGGACGCTCCTCCTCTTCTTTAACTCTTGCGCGGGCGGCAGCCGAAGCCGCGGGACGGGGCTGCAGCGGCGGGGGGGCCCCGCGAGCCCCGAGCCGGGGGGGTTGGGAGGCCCTCGGGACCGGGCAGCCCCCGGGCCCTGCGCTGGGGCCCTCCCCGGTACCCCCCATCCCCCCCCGCTCCCCGTCTCGGCCCCGCTCCGGGGCTGCCCCGCGCTCGCCGCCGCTCCCGGGGGCTCGTCCCGGGCGAGGTGAGGGCCTGACCCCCCCATGCCCGTGCCCATGCCCGTGCCCGTGCCCGGCCAGCCCCCGGCCTCCCCGCCCCTGCTCCGCGGGCTGCAAGAAGTTAATTTATTTTTGGAAAAGCAGCTCTCGGAGTTTGTCTGATTCCAGCCGCACCAGCTCCTTTCTTTCGCTCTATTTTAAACCCGTTCTTACTGTGCTTCAAGTTTATAAAAACAATCAGTGTGCTCCCTGATAAAAGCAGCCCCAAGCCGCCGGGAGAGCAGGAGTCTCAAAAAGCCGCACCTCCGGGACACTGTAGCTCAGCCGAAAAGTTCGCAGGTAATTCACGTTTCCTACTTAACGCCTTTCTGTCCTTCTTGCCGCTTTCTCACCTGCGTGCTCGGGTGCGTTCAGCCGGCGCTCTGGGGACAGGCAGCGCAGTCAGGCAGCGCTGGTGCCACCTGATGCCTTCTCCTGGGCCACTGCCGCGGCCTCGGTGGCCACCTGCGCCTGGCAGCTCACGGGCCGGGTGCTGACAGAGCTCCGTGGAGCGAGGCACTTGTTTGGGAGCAAGCACGAGGTGCGTTTGGCACGTCAGGAGGTGGCTGTCCCGGACAGGCTGGCGGGGAGATGTGGAGAGGACACGGCGAGGGTGATGGTGAGGGGCCGTGCGAGGTTCCCAAAGGGCTCAGTTTGCTGCAGCCATCTGGAGGCTGCACTGATGGTTACTCCCATCCCTCCCCAGCCGAGGCTGAGAGTGTCTCTCCCGGCAGAGTAGACTCTGCCAGGGCACCCTGCTTTGTCAGGACTGTCTCACAGATCCTTGTTAGCTGTGGAGGGTCATTCTGGCCACACCAAACGCTCAGCCGTTTAATGCAACTTTGTGACTCACCAATGCAACCCACAAAAACTGTTCAGAACAAGCTGCTCACGCTCAGGACTCGGGAGCATTCCTGGAGAGCTTTGCTGCTCTTGAACGAATGCAGAGCGAAGTGCTGCCAGGCAGAAACTCCTGATGTCATTTGCTGAGCGCTGAAGCCCTTCGGGGGAGGTTTTGTCAGCCTCGTGCTGGGCTTTCTGGTGTTCCAGGGTTAATGCTTTCAAAAGCACCGCCTTGGCAGAGCCCTACGGTGACATTTCCTGCCCTGGGGTGGGACAGGCACAGAGCACCGTCTCCTGTCGGGCATTGTGACACAGTGCTGCCCATGGGACGATTCTCTCCTCATCAGACTGGCCCTCGGGGCATGTACCTGTTTATTTTGGGAAAGGGATGAGGGGTTTAGAGCTGCATATTACAACTGCTGCTTTGCTGAGATGCAGCTGGATCCTGGGTGACTTTTCCCCTTTGCCTGTTGGTGAAACACACATCATTTCAGCTCTAGATGTTAAAACAACCCCAAAAGGCAGAAAAATTAAAGTTTTCTATTAGAATTTGGTGACCCAACCTCTCTTGTGAATGTCATTTGTCAGATGGCCCAAGGGACAGCAGAAGTCAGTGATCCCATCCGTCCCTCTCTGATGCTGCTCTCTCTGGTGCTGTCCGTGTTTTTTGGTGGTCCAGCATGCAGGGGAAGGGAAATGTGGTTGTTGTGTGGAGTGTCCAGGCTAAAAATAGCTCTCCTCTGGTGCTCCATCTGAATGGGCAGCCACATATGACTGTACATGGATTTGTCTGATAGTCCCATTTCAGTGTAAGAGACAAAATATCTTAGTTATGGCTTTGTTCTTCAGCTAACAATGGGTAGCTAAAAATATCCGACTTTGTTCCACTCAATAAAGTTCTCTCAAGGGGAGACACTAACGTTACGTTTTTGCCAAATCCGTGCAAAATGCAGCCAAAGAAAATGCACATTTTTGCCAACAGCTTTTCATAAGACATGTAACCAGCAGAAAACTCACTGAGCTGTGAGTGTGGCTGCAGCGTCTGCTGTGCACAGCATCCCAGGGCTCCTGGCTGCCTCGCTCCCCGGGAGCAGCTGGGCAGGGGGAGGCACGTGGCTGCATCCTCCTCATCCTCTGCTCAGGCTCCAGCTGCACCTCTGGGCTTGGCGGGCACGGGCTGAGCTGGTTCCTGGTAGGGGGAGTTTGCCCCGTGGCTGCCAGTGGCAGCCGGTTGGTGGTCGCTGTGGTCTCACTCCAATTGCCTTCCTTCCCGTGTGATGGCAGCCAGAGCTGGAGGCTGCCCAAGCCAGCCCAGCCCTGCTGTGTTAAAAGCTTGGCACGGCTGCTGCAAGGCGCTCACAGCCTGACAGCCAAGAGGAAACCAGCAGAGACCTCACTGGGCTGGCACAGTCCCCATGGAGAGGAAGGAGATGGGCCCTCCTGTGCCCATCACCAAATAAAACCACCTCCTCCCCAGTGCTGCTGCCCTGGGCCCCTTCTTCCAGCCCTGTGCCGGTGGCTGCTGCTTCCAGAAAGGTCAGAGAGGCAGGAGAACCCGTCCCATCCTTTATCTCTGTTGAGGCCAGCCTGCTCCTTGTGTGACATGCTCTCCTGTGCTCCCTTGCCTTGCAACCCTGGGCAGAGCAGATCTGGGTGACTCCAGCTGAGAAAGCCCCACTTTCCATGTCAAAGCCGGTTTGGATGAGTAAGCAGGCACACTGATGGCAACTAGCACTTGGCTTTCTCATTGACAAGTGCCCATGCTCTGCTGGAGCTCATTTTGGTTTGGGCTGGAGAACTGCTCACCAGGTGGACCAAGGTGAGACCAAGTCTGGTTTTAGCTTTGCTCAGCATCAGGAAAAGAGGTTGGGCTGCTTCTACATTCTGTGGTACTGCAGTTTTCCAGGCTGCAAATCATTCTTGTAGCTGTTCTCTGAATCTGTTCCCATTTTCCAGCATCCCTCCTGTTGTGTAGGCACAAGGACCAGTAATGATCTCCCTAATTCTGGATGCCTTTCTTCATGCTATATCTGCTCTCCAAGCCACAATGCCACTCAATCTGTCTTCACCATGCCCCTTCCTGCAACCTTGGTGGAGTCACCATCCCCAGAGATATTTAAAGGATGCATAGATGAGGTGCTGAGGGCCATGGTTTAGTTTAGTGATGGACTTGGCAGCGTGGAGGGGTGGGACTCACTGATCTTAAAGGTCTTTTCCAACTGTTCTGATTTTGTGATTCTTGTCACGTTGCTGCTCTTCTCCAGAGTCACTCCATTCTGCACGTGGATGTGTTAAAAAGCATTGGTGTTCAGGTAGGGACATCTCAGAAGGAAAGAGGTTTGTGACAGCAGCAGTCACCTGTAGAGCTGGTTTGATGCTGGGGAGCAGCTGAGGTTAGGCACAGGAGGGGTGCAGGCCAGGGAACACTGAGAGGCTCTTCCATGTGCCACGGCTGACACAAAGCCTCTCTACCCAGCTGTTTCCCTGCTCCTTCACCACTTGTTTCCTGCTTAAAGGGAGCCTGAAGGTGGGCTGACCCTTAAAGGTGGGCTGAGCTCTGAAGGTGGGTTGATTCTGCAGGTGGGCTGCCCACCCGGGGTTGACAAGCGCATCCCTTGGGACGAAGACGCCGCCTGATGTGATTCATGTGATGTTTGCTGCCGCAGCATTCCCGGAATGTACCTGCTTTATCTCTTGGCCTTCTTGCCTGTTATGGGACAGGAGCTAAGTTAATGTGCTGGGTATGAGATGGCAAAGAGATGCAGCCCCTGCTCTAGGGTTTGGGGTATGCACATAGCCCATGAGTTAGAAGTACCTTGGGCCACCTTAGGGGTGTTCTTAGACACTGTGCCAGGCTGCCCAGGGAGGTGTGGGAGTCCCCAGCCCTGGAGGGATCCCAAAGCCATGCAAATATTCCCCACCCACAGAGCAGCCATCAGCTCAGTGCTGGTGGCCTTGTCCTGGAGAAGGCACCAGGGCAGGGGATGTGTGTCTGCCTTTTCTGACTCGATAATTTATGTCTTAACCTTATGCCAAAAATATACCCTGCTTGCAAGGGCACTGTTGGAACAGATGCAGAGGACTTATCAGCTGCCCCCAGGGACTTCCTGGCTCTGGACCTCATTTAGGGGGTGTGACAGCCACATGCATCCTCAGGATTCAGCCATGGCTCTCTGAGCCTTGGGCTGTGGATCTGGTGCTTCTGCTGCAGGGATGTCAGTGGGACTCTGCACCTGGAGCCTGCTGCGTGCATAGTAGAGAGCTTCTCCCCTACAACCAGAGCTCTGCTGAAGGGAGAGCAGCCAACCTCCCTGCAGCTCGTTCCTGCTGGGATATTTGCCCACCTGCCAGTACACTGTGCAATGGGGTTTCAGGTGTCAACTGGTGGCACATCCCCGGTGTGATGGGGGACCAATAGATGCCCTCACAGAGCTGGAAAAAGTTAAACAAACTGAAATAAAATGCAGGCTACAATGAGCAGGCTTCTCCAGCCACCCCTCAAGCTGGCCAGGGACTAGCCCAGCCTGGTGCAGCCCAATCCCCACCAGCTCCTGCTCTTTTGATCTGTCCCAGCATTGCAGAGTGTAGGCAGCAGGAGACCTCGGGGTGCCAAGAGCTTCTCTTTGGGAGCTATGAGGCAGATGTGGGACTTGCAGGAACTCTGTACTGGCCCATCTGGACACTCATTGGTGTTGCCAGTGCTGAATGTGTGCCCAGGGAGGTTCCTCATTGTTCCTCAGGGCTCTGCTCAGCATGGAGAGAGGACATGTTGGCACTGCATATCTCAGTGAGCATCCTCCAGCCCACAGGCAGGCTCTGGCCTCTGATGGGGAAGCCTGCCTGTGTCTTGTTACCATGTTGACTGCATGAGTGATGCCCAGTCTGTATGATACTCTCCATTCCCAGTATATATTTAGGACACCCCAGTGAGCTTACTGTACATGAGCCTGAGTCAGGCTCCTGGTACCCTGCAATGTTCACTTTGTGACATCCCTCTTGCCCTGTTAGAGCTTGTGCAAAGCCATTGCTGCTCTCTCTGTTGGCATCAGTGTGGGCTTGGAATCCCCTGTCTGCTCTGTGCCATGGCCCAGCCTTGTGCCAGCACTGCATGCAGTGGATGCTGAGGGTTGCCTGGAGGAGAGTTGGGGTGGCTCTGCCCTAGGAAAGGTTGAGCAAAGGCAGACCTGCAGAAACCTGCAGTGTTTCACTCTATCTTGCTCTGGTTTAGTTCTCCCGTCTTGCCCAGGGGTGAGTGGTGCCAAACACACTGTCCTGCTTTAAAGCTGTCCCTGAGCTCTCAGAGCTGTCACCCAAGTGCAGCAGCTCACACTTAGATTGTGTCTCCTTGTACCAGTCCCCAGGGCTTTCTTATCTTCCTCTAATCCTCTAGTCCCACTAACAGCAGAGCTGGTTTTATCCTTTATCTTATTTTTCATCCCTCCCAAGGCCAATCCATCCCCACATGCTGCTGAAGCCAGCGGAGGGGAAGAAACCAAAGTGACTGTGGCCTATTGAGGATGACACTGGCATTGTCTTATTTAGAAAGGCTTCTCTGCTCTTAGGATGGGTTTGTGAGCAACAGGATGATGCTGTTCCCACAGTGTATTGCAGGGTGTTACTCCCAAACTGAGTTTTACAACTTTCCCGTGTTTCTAGAAGCTAAATCACTGCTGAGGTAGGGCAGATGATCAGGGGATTGGGCTGAGCATCTCGCCACAGGAGCTGGTTTGAAGGCTTTCCTACAGGGACTCACTGAAGTGCAGAGCGACCGGGGGATGGGGGAGCTGGAGAGAGCACATGGATCCACTCGAGTGCGGATCCAGCTCCAGCACATGTCTGTGCGTGACGTTCCCTCTCTGCGCTGCAGGCTGATGCAATAAATCACAGCAGATCGCTGGGGGAAGGCCTGTCAGAGCAGGTCACTTCACAGGGCTCTGACATCGCCCAGCCAGCTGCTGGACGGGGCAGATGGAGTTTGTTTAACTACCAGCAGCAGCACGTATTGCCTTGGGTCCGACAGCTCATTTTGCAGTGCAAGTAACAACAACATACGAGGCTTCCAATGCCGTGTGGGATTTGCTTTCAGCTCAGGATATCTTCCTGGGAAAGTCTTTTCCCTCCCAGCGTTAGAAGAAGAGGCTCGACTCCTTTCAGAAGTGGAAGGATGAATAACAACTCCCCAGAGATGCGGCAAATGCTGCGAAACAGCCTCACAGAGCTGTGAGCTTCAGCTCAAAGGACCCCGCTGTGTTCTGTCCCTGGAAAACTCCTGGGGTCTTATTTCTGCTCAAACAAACAGCACGTAGGCATCTCCACCGGCAGCTGTCATCACCGCCCCGAGGCACTGTGCTGGCAGCGCTGCCGAGGCCCAGGGCTGGGGCTGACTCCCCGCAGGCTGCATCCCGGGGCTGGGGCTGACTCCCTGCAGGCTGCATCGCCTCTCCCTGCTGCATCCCCCTGCCACTCAGCTTCCCTCCCTTCACCCAGTGTTCCTCATGCTGGCCCAGCTGCTGTTGGCACAGCCTCACTGCCCAGGGGAGCCCAGCAGGAGCAGGGCAGGGATTGTCCCCTGTGCTGCGCCCTGGGGAGGCTGCAGCTCCAGGGCTGTGCTCAGTGCTGGGCCCCTCACTCACTGCCACAGGGACACTGAGGGGCTGCAGCGTGGCCAGAGCTGGGCACAGAGCTGGGGAAGGGGCTGGAGCACAAGGGGCTGGGGAGGGGCTGAGGGAATGGGGGTGTTGAGCCTGGAGAAGAGGAGGCTGAGGGCAGACAGGAGCACTCTCTGCAACTCCCTGACAGGAGGCTGCAGGGAGCTGGGGGTCAGTCTCTGCTCCCCAGAAATGAATGAAAGGACAAGAGGAAATGTGCTCAAGTTGCTCCAGGGGAGGTTGAGGCTGGAGCTGAGGCAGAACTGTTTCCCTGAGAGGGGTGTCAGCCCCTGTGCCAGGCTGCCCAGGGAGCTGGGGGAGTGCACAGCCCTGGAGGGATCCCACAGCCATGGAGATGAGGTGCTGTTGGACAGGGGTTAGTGATGGCTTGACAGGGTGAGGTGAGGGCTGGGACTTTATGGTCCTAAAAGTCTCTTCCAACTATAATGATTTTATGATTCTATGAAATTATAGAAAAGGCCCTTCAGGTGATATTTGAGCTTGATGGATTCCTCGTGGTGCTGCTCCATGCTCTTTCTTTTCCTCTTTCTGTTCCTGGATGGTGGCTCCAGGCCTGTGTCCCACCAGGCTTCAGCATCAAGTCCTGCAGAGCAGCTCTAACATCCCCATCACACTACAGCACTTTCCTGCAGGAAGACTCTCCTTCTTTTAGCAATGCAATAGAAACCATGAGGAAAAAGCTGCTTTAACTCTTTTAGCCCCATCAGTGCAGCAGTTTCAGGGCTCTCCTGTCAGGGACTGTCTCATGGCCACGTGGCACCTGGTGCTATGGGGCCACGAGGCTCCTCCCAGAGCCCAAGGGTTTGGACCATGTTGCTGCATGGGACTTGCCACATCGTCCCTGAGCTCTGTACTGCTGTCATGAGTCTCTTCTGGGATGTGTGAGAGTGAAAGGTGGACACCAGCTCTTTAGAAGGTTTCCTAAACACACTCCTTAGTTTGGTTTGAAAAAGAAGGATACCAAAACCATACATCTGAAGCAGCAGTGCCAGCATTGGTTTCCTCCTGAGGAAGCTCTGCTACTCCAGACCCTTCTGTAAGCTGTCAGAGCCATGGAGAACAGCAGAGGCAGAGGGCTGAGAGGCAGTGCCAGCCCACGACTGCTGCCCAAAAATGTATCTAGAAACTGCTGTTTCCCACCTGAGACACCTCCCACCACTCTTGACTTGGATGAGGCATCAGTAGCCTCCTGTGGTCTGAGCACAGGGAGTGGAGAGGGTTGAAGGGTAGAGAGGTCCTGGGCACAGCATGATCAGGGAAAAGGACAGGGTTGCCAATTGGGATCATGGCAGATGATTTCCTGGGTGCAGAAGGTGAGCTGTTCCTGTTTCTTGAGCAGAAGGGACTCTTCCTAAAGCCGGGACATAAAGAGTGCACTGAGGACCAGTGCTCTCAGCAGTTAACCCATAGCACACAGCCAGGCCTAGAGAAAGAGATAAGGGATGTCTAAGCCTGGAGTGGGAGGCAGCAGCTCCTTGGAGAAGAGTAGGATGTGCCAAGAGCCCTGGTTTTGTACTTTGTAGCTGTACAGAGGTCTTGACAGTAAGCCCGTGCAGGCTCTTCCGTCGGGGATTTTCACCTGTCTGATGTACTCGGTGGTATCTGCTCCCCTGTGCTGCCTGCTCTGGGGCCATGGCATGCACGTCCTGGCTGCCCAGCTCCCCAGCCATTTGTCACTGAGAAATTTAACTTTCTGAAGTCTGCAAGCTTGCTAAGAATAAACTTAATAAATTAGTGAGCATATTTAAAGTGCACCACCGCTCACTGATCTGGCATTTTAATCTGCTCGTGAAACTATCCAGAGTGTTTGCTCAGCGTGTGGCCAAGTTCTGAAATATTTGCATGCTGCTATTGTCAGTACATCTTCTGACCCTTTGCAAAAGGATGGCAGGAAGAGTGAATTTATAAGAATCTTCCACTGGCGAAGGTAGCAGAGTCATTCCTGCTAACACACTCGGTAGAGCTATCTCCCCAAGATGATCTTCGCCTGTCTGATCTGGTGGATGAGATGCTGTTAAACAATGCAGCTGTGGTTTATGTTCTCCAGGGCTACATATCCTCTTCAGTGACACACATTCTTTGCAGGTCAGTTGTAAAACATGTTTGATGTTGGCACATAGGCAGACGGAGCAAACCGAAGCCGCTCTTTCCACGGCAGTTGGAGCTGCAGGTTGGACTGGCCTCTACCCTGTTAAGGAAAGCAGTGCCCTGCCTGTGTCCTCCCTGCTTCATGCCTGTGCCTGCAGGCAGATGGGAAGAGGGGACTAGTGCAGGCCAGACAAGGGCCAAACAGCTGCCTGTGGGGCTCCAGGAACAACTGCTCCTCCCCTCAGCCCCCTTGTTGCAGCAATGTTGATAGTGGCCCCTCCATGGGTTGGTTTTTCTGCAAGCCACCTTCTTCCAGCAGCTCACAAGGATTCACAAAGCACTAATGAAAGGGAACAAAGAGCCATTGGCCATCTATAGCCACGGTTGTGCTTCTTCCTGTGACCATCTCCATGCTCTGCACAAGGTGTAGGGTCTGGCTCTGCAGTGCTTACACACCTCCTGGAGCTGCTTTTGCTGTGAGCAGGATGAGAAGATTTCCAATAGTCCTCCTAGCACCACGGCACTGAAAAGACTTCAGAGTTTCTCAGGGCAGAGCTGTGCAGGGAACGCATGAGTACCTGACCACTGTTTCACTGTACAGAAACAAAGCAGCCTGACCCCAGAGACAGACGTCTCCCATCCTTGTCAGTTTTGAGAGGTCAGTTTCTGGAAAGCAATTCTGGAACAATTCCTGATACTCCATGAAATACAGAGGAGAGCAGCTCTTCCCATGCCTGGGCTCCCAGAGCTGGCTTGTCAGCTGGCAAGTTGATAGCTGAGTTTGGCCCACCATGAGTCAGGTGTGTTCCTGCTTGAACACCTAAAGAGACTAAAACACACAGCTTGATACGTAGGATTAGGGGAAGTTATGTTTGTGATTATCCAGCTTGGCTACCAGGTATAATCTGAGCCTAGGCTGCTCGAATCAGAGCAAGCAAGCACAGTGTAATGTTTACTAATGGTGGAGATTCCCACACTGCCTTAGTAAATTGTTCCAGTGGTTAATTACCTATGCTACTATGCCATATCTTGCCATATCACTAGTTTCAGTTTGCCTAGCTTCAGGTTCAAGGCATTGGATCACACCAAACTCTCTTTGTGAGGCTGGAGAGTCTTCTGTGGGCAAAGACACGTGGTGTAGTTACTCCAGCATTTGCTTTTTGTCAAGCAAAACAGATTGAGCTCTGGAGGTCTCTCATTGCAAGGTTGGTTCTCTTTAATCATCTTCAAAGCTTTTCCTCCTGTCTCTCCACATCCTGGTGTATGATGAGAACCAGAACCAGGTGCTGGGTGGACACAGGCAGTGTCATTACTGCCCCACAGGCTACTGTACAAGGGTCCACTGGCCTTTTGGCCACCTTCCTGTGCCAGAAGGGTACAGCCAGCTCAAGCTCTACCAGACTCCCCAGAGCCTCGTAGTCACCCCTTCCCAGGACAGAGCACCCTGACTTGTTCACGTGGCCAATAATCTGCCACCTTTTTCCTAGATAAATTACTATATTTGGCTATATAAACTAACTGCTTGTGCCCACTTTAACCAGCGACCCAGGCCACTCTGTAGCAGTGATCTGGCTTCTCCTCTCTTTGCTGGTCCCACAATCTCGGTGTCATCAGCAAACTTTACCACAGATGATTTAATATTCTTTCAGATCATTGATAAAAACATTGCAGAGTGTAGGGCCAAGAACCGACCCCTGGGGAACTCCACTAAATGCACCCCGCTGGGTGAGGAGTTCCCATTTACAACTGCATCTGAGACACATCACCCAGCCAGCTTTTAATCTGTTTAATATGTGCCATGTTGGTTGTGTATTGTTCTAGTTTCTCCATCAGAATGTCACCCAGTACCGAGTCAGTTGCCTCGCAGAAGTCTGAGTGTATTACACACCAATATTATTTTTATCAATCAAACTTGTAATTTCATGAAGAAGATGGATCTCAGCTTGACATGTTCTTATTTTCCATAAGTCCATGGAAATTAGCAGTAATCCTGTTCCTTTTAGTGAAACCCCTTAGCTGCTGCATGCCACAGCAGCCTCTGGAGGTTACTGCCCAGAGCTGCTGCCAGGCTGACAGCCTTACCAGTACCTGCTCCAGCCAAAGACTCCTGCAAACACTGGCAAACGAGAGCTGTGTTCTGTGGCTGTTGATTGCACCAGCACATCCATCCTGAGGTAGACTCATGCAACCAACAGCTTCGGAAGAGCTGTATTTATTCCTTTTATATGGAAAGAAATTGCTTCTCATTAGCTTCAGGTTTGCAGCCTACAGTTTCCCCCAGCTCTTGCCTTCCCTTATCACTTCTCTCCAGTTCCTCACTTCTCATTCGTTATTATCAGTTTCCACTTTCTTCAGTTATATATGGTTTTCTTGTTTTTCCCAGTTGTCTTCACTTCCTTCACAAGCCAGAATCATCTTTCTTTTCTTTTCTTTCTTACCCAATGTTGCCTTCTTTCTCAATTGTGGGATTGTGGTTTTGGGGCAACGCTTAAAAATGGTTTTTTGACAATTCCCACTTAGCATTCACGTTTTTCTGATTAAATTCCTTCTCCCAATTGATTTGGTTCATAATTGTTTTCAGCTCTGTGAAACTGAGGCTTTTCAGCATTAAGTAGATGTATTTTCAGAACAGGGCTTCACTTTAAATATTCACTTCATTGTCGTGTTGATTTTCAGTGAAGTCAAATAAAACACTGGAGACTTTTGGCAAGCGCTTCAGGGTCACAGAAAAACTGCTTGCATTAAGTGTTTGGGGTGTTGTGGGGTTTTTTTTTTCAAGATACATGTTAATTTGAATAAAATGAGGCTTGTCTGAAACCCAGCAGCATGGAGATGGCATTGTCCCTCTCCTGGCAGCTGAGCATTGAGACGTTTAGGCTGAAACTTTTTTGATTCTCCAAATTTTCCCAACATTTTGAGTTTGGCAGCTAAAATGAGAAGCTGCAATCAGAAACTGCAACCACTTTGGGCTTGTTCAGAATTCACTGGAAACCAAATTTCCTTTTTTTTTTTTTCCTTTTTCTTTGGTAGGAAGTGTACATTTCCTTTTGAAATAGTGAATTCAATGTTCAAAAGACCTTATTTCATCGACAAAACATTTGAGGAAGCACTTGTGACTCGTTCTGCAGAGGGTGCCTACAGCTGGAATGTCTTTCAAGAGTTACTCATCTCATGGCAAGACTACACTATCGCAGAAACGAGTCCCACTGTTCACTCTCCACCCAGGCTAACGGTGCAGTGAGTGTCTTTTATCCACAGAAGAGACAGGGAAATGCTGTTGGGCAGCGTGTGCTGGTCCAAAGCACCCTGTGTGAGGTGGAGGGTTGATGCATTCCAATGAAAAGTGAGTGAAGACTAGCTGGGGAGAAGATCCCAGACCTGTCTCTGCACCTTCCCTGGAGTTGCTGCCAGCTCTGCGTGTCTGGCAGTGCACATGGGGCAGAGGGCAAGCCCAAAGTGGTTGCACCTCATGGCTGGTTGCTGTGTAGTGAGGCTGCTTTATGAGCAAAAGGCAGGTGGCCATGGGTGCAGTTGGACAGGCCACTGCAGGCACTTTCTTGGCTGAAAGCCACAGCAAACCATGGAGAGTAGGAGAGGTAAGAGGCCACCCAAGCCACGTGGTTGGGGCTCTGGTGACTCACAGAAGATTTCCAGATGACCAGATGAGGAGATCTCAGCACAGTCCCTGTCTGTGCACCCTTCTGACTGGGACACTTTGGTGTGCAGAGTCTCCATGAACACTCTGCTTTCCCTCACCCCTGCTCTGGCTTAGACCCCAGGGTAGGCTGAGCTCTGTCTTACAGCCTCTGTTCTCCCCAGACATGGCACACTGCTTCTGGAGGTAAGATTACAGGAGTTAATGTGTCTTTTTCTCATGAGTCACTTTTTCATTCACACATTAAAGTATCTGCAGAACCATTTACTGGCTTTTAAGGACAGGAGGAATCATCTGCTCTGCATAGCAGCCCAGGGACTTTCATCTGCTGATTCTTGCATCCTATCTGCAATGACTGGTCAAGAAAAAGCATTTCTTTTACAATGAGGTACCCAGTCTTGAATTAAATCCTTCTTGCTGAAAGCAAATGCTGTGTCCCTGGACAGGCTGGTCCAATGGGCCAATAGTGCTCAGTGTTAAAAGTGCATTGCATATTTCTGCCTAGATCTGGGTTTTGCCTGCCAGATTAAAGAGCACTCTGCCAGGAGGTCTCCCTCCCACGCTGCTGTTGCTGGATAACTGGAGACACTCCTGCTTGCCTGCAGAAAAGCAGGCCCTGGAAGAGCTCCTGGTTTTCTCCAGACCTTCTGAGATCCATTAACACTCCCAGAGCCCAAGGCAGCCCAGGCAGGCTTCTCTCCCAGCTCCCAACCTTTTCTTCTTCTTCTTCCTAATCTGAAGAGACCTACAATACTTAGGCTTGCTTCTAAGGGTGATATTTCTTTGATGGGATGCTTCCTCATGGCTTCCCTTCCCCATATCCCTACCTGGGAGAATTTATTGGCCTGTCCATAATGGACATTCCTTCCTCAGCCTCTTTACAAAGTATTGTTGCACACCCACCATTGTCTCAGGGCTCAGCAGCAATGGGGCTCTCATTCCTGGTGATGAACAGCCTTTAGGGACCCTATCATGCTGACCAGTTCCCCTGTGCCACCAGGACTCCTCACATCCCAGACACCACACTGAGGCACCCTGGTCATGCTGTGAGGCAGCAGTGAGCAAAGCCAAAGCCAGAGTGGTGTGGTAACTTTTGACTCCCTTGTACCCCAAACTCAGGAGTCTTTTGGTTGCCCCAAAGAAAGGGCCAGTGCACGTGAGACACGCTCCTGGGAGATCCCCCATCCAGGTCTGCTCGTGCTCTCCCCCTCTCTCTGCAGCCCTGGGTCACGTAACTCGTGTGCAGAGCAGGCCAGACAGACTCTCTGGCAGACTCTCTGGCATCGTTTTTTCAAGCCTGATTAATGGGGCCAACTCTCCTCCAGATTGAACTCAAGAAAATACCATTATCTCCTGCGCAATGACTCAGATATTGTATTGCAACATCTTGTTGGTAATGTCAGATCGCAGGCAACGATATTAAAAATGAGCATTTTACCCTGGACAGGGTATTAACTATGAAATTAGATCTGTATTTATTGCCTTTAGCCACGAGCATCTAGACCCTTCCAGAATAAATGTTTTTAGTTCCGTGTGGGAAGATTCTGGCATTTATAGGCCAGACGTTTATGAGGGGAACACATGCACGGGCTGCCCATACCCCGGTCACCACGCCGGGTGATGTCATGGCAGAGAGGATGAGCTCAGACCTCCTTGTGTTGTGCCAACAGAAAATATACCCCATGCCCCACGGCAACTCGGTTCTCACCAAGTGCATAGGGTAAATACCAGCCACAGGCATTGGCTTTAGTGTCTTTGGCCAGGTCCCTGCAGTGTGAGGATGGAGGGGGCTGTATGTGGGATGGGCACCACGGTGGGATGGGGCAGAGCTGGGGATGGTGTGACAGTGCATGTCAGAAGTAGGAAAGCCACTGTGTTCCATACATGACGGGATCCTGGTGTTCCTGGTGTGTGGCATCTTCCAGGACAGGGGTGAGTGTGGTCCCTCAGGAGCCCTGCTGCAAGCCCCACAGCCTTCCTCCCTGCTCAGTTCAGGTGCAGCAAAGAGCTCCACAGGTTTCATCTGCTCTGGGTGAGATGAACGTGAGCTCAGCATATGCCCAGGGACAGATGTCTGCCAGCCCCATGACCTTGTGCCAGCAGTACTCCCAGTGCCAGGACTCAGCTCCACATCTGCCCTCACCACAGCTCTGGGAGGGCAGAGTGTGGGGCTGGGGGCTGCAGCCCGGCTCTGGCTGGGATCTATAGAGCAGTGGCAGGAGGATGTGTCGTGTACATCAGGTGGTGGCTGAGGCACTAGTCATGGGATCCTCTCTTCCTGGGCTACAGGGTTTGGTCCTCAGCCTCCTCCTCCTCCTCCTCTGTTCCTCAGGCCAGGAGCTTTTATGCTGAGCAAGAGGATTTCAGTGGAATGGATGTTTTACACAGCAAAAGCTCTGTTCTCAGGGACAAAAAAAAATATTTCAGTGAATGCAATCATCAGAATCAAAACCAGGTGGTTTTGTTTGAATGCAAATGGTTTATCAGTGGCATTTTTCAGTTGAAAACCAACAGAAAGGAACCTTTAAAAGGAAGAGGAATGATGATGTTCAGTTTGATGCAGCTTGAAGCTCTTGATGTGTAATTTCTTTTTTTTCCTTTTTCTTTTTTCCCTCTCCTTTGACAAATGTTTGGAATGACTCTTAGATTGGGTTGAGTGTTTGCTCTGGATGAGTTTTTAGAGGTGCCCAGCTGTCTTGCTGGTGCTTCTCAGGGTGTGCTTCCTGGAAGGTAGGAACCATGTGCAAAGATGTTGCAAAATACATCTGAAATTTCTAGATGGAAATTTCATGATGAAATCCCAACAAATCAGCTTTCCAGTGATGTTTTTAGTGCCATGGATTGGCTTGAAGTACAGAAAACATGGCCAGCTCCTCACTTAAATGATTTTAACTCTGTGGGCGTACTGAGAGGGGAGAGAAAATGACACAATCCAAACTGTCTTGGACAGCATGGTGTAGCTTGCTGCATGGCAGCACGGCTTGGGATAGCAGCACACCAGGAACGGATTGTGACCCAGCCCATACTGTTGGCTCTAGTTCTACCCAAAGAGGCTACAGTGAAGGTGTCCCAGGTCATTATGAGGAACTCTGTCCTTGGGACACGCTGCAGGGTTCTGCTGCTCTCCAGGTGCCCTCTCGTGACACAAGACTGCTGTCTGTTCACAGAATCACAGAGTCCCAGGGTGGTGGGGGTGGAAGGGCCCTGCAGAGCTCACCCAGCCCAAGCCCCTGCTAAAGCAGGTTCCCCTCCATCAGGGGCACAAGAATGTGTCCAGGTGGGTTTGGAAACCTCCTGAGAAGGAGCCTCCACACCCTCCCTGGGCAGCCTGGTCCAGGGCTCCCTCACCTCAGCACCAAAGGACTTTCTCCTCCTGTGCCACTGGAGCTTCCTGTGCTCCAGCCTGTGCCTGTTACCCCTTGTCCTGGCACTGGCCACCACACAACAAACACTGGCCCCATCCTCTCCACACCCACCTTTTAGGGATTTATCAACACTCCTCTCAGTTTTATCTTCTCCAGGATAAACAGCCCCAGGCCTCGCAGGCTTTCCTCCTCAGAGAGATGTTCCAGTCTCCTCATAGTTCTCATGCAGTGCTCCTGGTGTGAGCAGTGGCAAGATGCCAGGCTGCACATGGCCCCACTGTGACAGCTTTCAGGCCCATCACTGTGTCCTGGCCTGTTGGGAATCTCCAAGGTCTGCCTGACAGCACTCCAGCACCAGCATGGACCTTGACAACCTCTTGTTCCCTCAGCCCTCTCTGCCTTTCTTCCCATCAACAAGCTGAAGCTGGAGTTTTTGGCTTGCATTCCCATCCTCCTTCCTCCCCTGCGGTTTGGGGTGTCTGCTGTCCCATGGGCTGTGAGCAGCTTGCCCCAGAACATCCCCCCCAGGCAGAAGCAGAGCACAGGCAGATTGTCACTTGCAACCCTTGGGAGGGCAGGCTGGGACTGATGGATTTAAGGGCTTTTCCAAAAGGCATCGAGTCTAGAGAGCACATACTTGTTGTTAAACGCAAGAACACTTCATTGTTGTCAAGTGTAAAAATCACTTTCTGTTGTCTTGTGCAAGCAAACTGTGCTGGCCCCACACAGAGAGTGCTGGCAAGGAGCAAGCCTGAAGGACCATCCGCATTTAACAGCACTGCAGGGGCTGCTTGACCCCTTGGGAGCTGAAAAACAAGCATGATGCACATGTAGGGCCAGCCCTTCTGCCTGGGGCCAGCTCTTCTGCTTGGGGCCAGCACACACGGGCTGGAGATGGTGCTCCCCAGGCCGCCCTCACTTCCCAGGGATGGCTGGGATCCAGCGCAGGGCCCTGGCAGGAGGCCGCAATGGCCGCCTGGGCTTCCTTAGGGCCTTGTGGAACCCCTCAGAGCCACTGCTCCACCAAGGGCTGCCGGGGGCTGGGGCTGGTGGCTCAGGGGCAGCCAGGGACGTGACCAGGGTCACTGCAGCTGTTAAAAGCACCTGGGAAAGGGAGAGTGACACTGCGGTGTCACCAGGTGCATACAAGGCCACTGGCCTGCTCTGAGTCCTCACTGTGTCCTGGCCTGTGTCTTGACTGTCTCTACCCCAGTGCTCACCAAAATGTGCCTGTTGTCTGAGTCTGAGGGGCATGTGGACAGGGTATCCCACCCCAATGAGACAAATAGGAAAGCACCCATCAAAAGACCCCTACAATACTGCTTCTGGGCTCCTTCACTCCTGATGTGTCACTGCAGGTGTGGCCTGACCTGAGGGTCTCTTGGGGTGCCCAGATCCATCACCTACATCTGCTGTGGCCTCCAGCACATCCCAGTCTTGTTACTGGTGGCCACTCTGTGGGACCATTTAAACAGGTTGTCCTGTGTCTGCCTTTCACCTGCTCAGAGGAAGTCCAGCCATTACCCCAGGAATGTGGGGCTGCTCATCCTCCTCCAGCATGAACAGGAAATGCCCTGCTTCTTTCCCTCCTTAGGGTACTTGAGAAGATCAGGGATCTCATGGGTAAAGCCACTGGCTTGTGTCCTCCAAGATATCCTTGGGGCCCAGAAGATTTCAGCCATCCTCTTGGCAGCAGCTGGAGCCTGCAGGGTGAGCTGTCTGCTGCTGCCAGTGCCTGAGGATGTGATTGTGCAAGGCCACTGGCCTGCTTGGTCCTCCCCATTTTCATCTTCCCTACAGGAAGAGGGGACCACTGTCCAGTTGGGAGACTGAAGCAGGTCTGTCCAAATGTCCCTTCCCACCAACACCCTGATGCTGCAGGCCCATGAAGACAAAACCTGAATCCTAAGACAGGAAGATGTCAGTCCTTTCAGTACTTTCCCTGCCAGGTGTCTGTGGAAATTTTCAAGAGTGTTTTAAGATAGCATCAGGCTCATTGGGGTATGTATCCTTAGCATTGCCTGGGGCTCTTCACAGTTTAACTAGGAATTTCTGTTGCTCAAATGGATGGGGACTTAGTACTTCTGTCTTGTAAGGTAGTGCACTCTGAGTTATTAGGCTGTACTTTCTGTACTGCCACACAGTGTGGCTTTTGCCTCATTTTTTTATTAAGTAATTAAAAAAACTGTCTCCTTGGAACATTAAACAAGAAATGTGAAGGAAACATTCCTCCAGTGAGGACATCTCTGTCAGCTCATCTAACTTTGTGGAGCTATGAGTACCAAACCTACACTTAGAGAAAAAGAGTGAATGTGCAAATTTCTTTGATCTCCTTGGCTTAGGGTCAGAACAGAACAACTGTCACATAGCTGACCAGGTCAGGCCTGTGGTGTTTTTATTTGCTCTGCCATATCCAGAAGAGATGCATCTTCTGAACCTGTGGTGGGCTTTTATGAACATATACAGGACACAATTGTCTGTCTCATCTTCTGCTGCTCTGTCCCTTCTACTATATAACTTTTCCTCAATAACCAGTACTTTTAAAGACTTCCAGGATGAATGGTTATCTTTGGTGTGACTTTTCATAATGACATGAACTGAGAGCACTGAAGTATCAGTGGCACGAAGAGACAATCACGTGCTCTGGTGTTTGTTGGGCAGGGAGGAAACGCCTAACAAAGAGGACTTCTGGGGAAGAGCTCAGGAGAGGCTGGAGATTGTCAGCACAGTGAGTTTCTCCTGTGATTTGCTGCTCAGCATGTATGGAAAAGCAGGATTCTGTACACAATTGATGTTAAACAAGCAAGACTGTAGAAAAGAAAGAGCTGAGTCAATTGCTCATGTTTGTAATAGTGCAAATGTGTGCAAACCATACTCTGTGAGTTAGATGTTCTTGGTGAACCTAAATGAGAGAGAAGATGGGGATATTGACAAAAAATACCCCAGGAATGTTAAGGAGCTGTAGGAGAAGGAGACTCCTCACCAGAAGCATTCAAAATCACTTTGGAAGTTTTCACAGAAGACCTGTGGAAAGATGCTGGGACAGAAAGTCCATTGGCATGAGTGCCAGCAAAGAGGACTCTGAGCAGGAGGAGATGGGCAAGGTCTCCTGGCCTTTACAGTGGACTGTCTCCTGCTGGTACAAGATATGGAGGGCTGTTCTTTTGACGTGGGGTCAAAGGCCATTGCCTGTAGTGAAATCTCCGCAGGAGGTGCCTCTGGCTTGATCTAGTATCCTGGTGCAATGAATAGCTGGGAAAACCAGCCGAGAGGAGAGGTTTTAGCAGCTTGAGTGGACCAATTGCTGCCAAACTTATCCCCATAAAAAAAAAGGGACTCAGTGATCCAGATCTGATACCAGCTTGTGATGTGTGGCTTAGAGCCAGGCATCTCTCCAAGCTGGCCTGAACAGAGCTAAGAGCTGGGGGGAAAGGAAGAAGTAAAAAACCCCACCTGAACTGGCAGAGGGTCTGCAGAGACTCAAGTGACGAATGTGGCTGAGTATCGATGAGGGCTTCCAGGATAAACTTGCACCGAGAAAGCAAATAATCACTCTCTTGGGGCTGGAGATCAGCAGAGGAGGCCAAAGGCACTCTGAGAGCCTTGGAGTTTGCCACAGATCCCAAATCTTTTCTGGCAGAGACACACCTGAAAGGGAGGGAGCTGTGAGCAAGGGAGATGGACACTGGTTGAGATATGGCTCCGTGGCTGTTATTAATGGCGGTAACCCTTACGTAGGTCCTGGCCAGTGAGTCACTGAGCAATTACAAAAAGTGATATGTCCTGTCTGTAAAACAAGAGGACTGGCAAGAAGGCAAAAATTATGAGAAGCAGTTGAGTTAGATGCTGGCACCTTCAAACCTCACCATTTCTGTTCTGCAGGGCTAGTCCAAGGGACCGGCTGAGCCAGCCCCAGCAAGGCTGGGAAATGGCTGCTGCTTGCTTCCTGGATCCTGTCGTGGGCCCAGGACAGAGCTATCTCCAGTTCAAGCACTGCTGATGACAGGACTGTTTTTAGTGATGTGAACAAAACATAAATCTGATATAGTATCTGCACCCCACAAAGCACATCCTTCAGGTCATAGCCTGGCCACTCCAGCAGCCTTGTGGATTCTATCACGTTTCTCCCTCCACAGCCCAGAAAGCATCACACTGGGGTTTCTGGGTGCTTATGGACCTCATGGTGGAGAACAATTGCTGCCTGGACACATCTGGGCTCCCTACAGAAGGTGCATCCTTGCTGCCTGAGTGAGGGGATGTGTGTCTTGCTGCAGGGATTGCATCCCCGAGTTTCCAGCTGTTCCCCAGCCCCACATTGCTCATTCTGGGCAGTTTTCAGCATGCTGCAACTACTCTGATTTCTTGCCAGGGTTTTTCTAGCCCTTGCACCACAGAGGTGGAAAGGGAAAGAAAGCATGATGGCTGAGCTGAAGAGAAGGTGAGAAGGCAGGATCAGCCATGCTGTGAGGTGTAAGAGTTTGTCTGCTTTGCATCCCAGTTCCTGAAGAACAGAGGCAGAGCTCCTCCTGTATCACCAGCAGCATTTTGCTTTTGCCCAAGGGACAGGGCTATGGGAAAGATGCCTGTTAACAAGGTCAGGCTGAAACAGGGAATGGGGTCAGGGACTTGCTGGCTGCCACTCAGCTGCTGTACATTTGCCACCCTTATATGGGGCAGACCATCAGGAAGATTTGGAGTCTTGTTTACCCTGGGATTCCCTTTGCTGCCTAGACATTGTGTTGGGAATAAACTGCGCTCTGCCTGAAGCTCTTCTGCCTCGATTCTTGGAGGTGGAGTTGTTACTTCTCACCCTAGGATGAGTTGACTTTGGCCCCAGCAGCCTCTCTGGTTCTGGCATTGTGGCTCTTGTCCATCAGCCCAGCAGCCCTTAACCCCAGTGGGAATAGTGAGGTGCTACAGGATGTGGTAGCAACTCTGAATCCGCTGAACCAGCCATTAATCCAGATCTTTGTCATAGTACACCCTTTTCCACTGATTCATGTGGCTGCAATAAGGAGGCCTTGAATTGCCATCTCAAAGACATTAGTCAAAATGAGTCACACCTATATTATGGCCTATTATCTCCTCTTCACTTATTTGGTATCCCATGTCCACCAAGCAGTGATTTACAGCATCTCCCCAAGCTACGTAGTGTGTTGTGCACGAGCTACATTCAAGAATAGCTTTCAAGCTGTCAAGATAATCTTGCATTCAGCTGAAATGGATCTGCATGAGCTTGAGCCAGGAACCACAAGGGACCTCCTGCGATTTCAGTGGGGTTTTAGCTTTTGCTGTTCCTCCCTCCTGCTGGCTCAGAATAGGATGTGTTGGAGAGAGATGGCTTTTCATGATCTCCTCTAAGATGCAGAAGCTACTTGAGCCTTCCTGAAGGGCTTTTTTCATCCTACTTTCCTCCAAGCTCACGGCCAGTGCTGCTTAGCATCTGTCAGAGCATCAGTGCCCTGTCTGTGGTGCACTCTGGGACTCTGCACAGCATTTGAGCTGATCTGTGATCCAGATCACTCTGCTGCATCTCCTTCCCCAGCCATCCCAGGCTGTAGCTAATTTTTTTCAGAGCACCCTTTGCCTTTGCTCTCTGGACAGGCTGCAGCACTCACCTGCCTGGAGGTGGTGGACTTCTCACTCTGCCTCTCCCATCTCTGTCCTGTGCTGAAAGCCCCCCATGAACCTTAGCAGTTCATCCTCTTTGCACTTGTTTGACACATGTTTGATCCCAGTGAAGATCCCTGAACTTTCTGTACTGCCTGCCTGGTTCTGTGCTTTCCTGAGCATACCTTCTGCTCATTAATTCTATGGAGAAAACTTTGCTTATGGCTGGGAGTGTGCTGTGGTCTGGATGCCCCCCACTGTACTTGGGAAAGATTTTGCTGATGGATTGTTGTGTCTCCTTCTCTGGAGACATCCCAAACCCACCTGGGTGAGTTCCTGTGTGACCTACTCTAGGTGGTGCTGCTCTGGCAGAGGGGTTGCACTGGGTGAGCTTTCAAGGTCCCTTCCAACCCTTGAGATTCTGTGAATGTGTGATGCTGTCATTTTGAGGGTAAGCCATACCCTCCAGGGAATGTGCATCACAACCCAGCAATCCCTGCCAGATGCCCAGACGTGGTTCACACCTCGCCATGTTTTATTCCCAGTTTGTGCTACACTCCTTCCTTCAAGGATTCAGCAAGCAGTTCAGAGCCAACTTGGAATTAGGACCACAGCAGTCACAGCAGCCATCATTTGGCAAAAAAAGCCAGGCAACTCTCCCAACAGCAGAACTGGGCCTCAGTCCCCCAGGTGTGTATACAAAGCATCCTGAAACCAGCAATCAGGGAATCATTGCTTTGCTAATGATGAGCACAGGTACATGGATGGTTCTCAAGCCTCTTCCCTCAACACTTGCAAACAGAACACTGCATTTTCCCAGGAGGGGTGTGAGTGTGGCCAGGATGAGGATCTGCAGGGAAGCCCACCTGCCTGTGCCCAGGGGTGCCTCTGCTCCCCAGAGCTGAGGGCAGTGAGGCACACACTTGCCTGGCTCACCAGCCAGTGGCTCTGCTGCCAGTGCAGTCACTGCCAGAGCTGATTGTTTCTCCTGTGCTGCACTGAAAGGAGCAGCTGGCAGCCACCTCCTTCCTGATAAGGAGGAATTGAAAATAAAAGCCAAGCCAGTATGGTGCAGTCCCCAGGAGACTGGGCTGGGTGGGAGCACCGGCCTTGGTTCTGCCACCCAGTCTGGTGCTGAGGTCTGCAGACATTCTCTGAGTTGATTCCTTGAGAGCAGCCTTGAGCTGCAGCATGCTGTGTGGTTTTGCTGTACTGTGTATGCTTGCACCAAGCCATTGACGTGCAGAAGGCATCCCATTAGCTGCAGGATGCTGGGGAAGGGCTGGAGGTGACTGCCCAGCTCTCTTCCCTTCCCTTGCTTGAGTGTCATCATCCTAAGGCCTGGAGAACACAGATTCTTGACACAGCTCATGGTGTTCACTCGGGGCCCAACTCGTGCAGGAATTGTCAGCAGAGCTCTTCCTCTGGGTCAATGTGAAAGCAGGAGCATGGAGAGAGCAAAGCTGATGTAACCTGCAGAAGCTGCTTGCACTAATCCTCCTTCATCAAGCACCACAGGGAGTCATGGTCCCACTCCTGCCTGGAGCTCCAGGACAGAGGGAAGCCAAGAGTGAGAGCTGCAATGCGCATGTGCAGCAGAGCTCCCACGTTCCCTCTGGAGGTTTGCAAGTATGATGACTCCAAGCTGCTAGTGATGATTTCCAGGATGAGAGATGAGTGCTACTGAACAGCACGAGGAGTGCTGCAGGCATAGTCCTTCCACCAAACACCCACGTTGGGCTGCACTCTCTGCAGTCTCTGAGCCTTCAGAGACAAGAGGTTTGGTTCCCTCAACAGCATCCTGCACCTCCTAACTGGAAGGTGGGCATCCAGCTGAGATGGTGACTGAGAACAGGGCTCTCCTATAGGTTTGGCAGATCATCTTTGGCAAAACTGAGACGTAGATAGCCTCCTCCCTCCTGTAACGCAGCCCCAGAGAGGTCATGGGGCCAGACAGCAAAACTCAGATCTTCAAAGGTAAAGGACACACTTTTGTCTGGTCCTGAAGTTCCTGAATGTCAGGTATATGGGAAGAAGCTATGAAGGGCTACCTTTCTTCCCATGCCCTTTTGTTCCAGTCTCAGGCTGTGGTCTCCTGCTGCTCCTGTGGCATCATGACTGTCCCGCAGCTGTTGAGGTGACTCAGTATGGTGAAGAAGCTGGTAGCAGTGGGGTGTTCCTGAAGCACAGGAGTGGAAGGAGACCATCTGTGGGAAGGTTAAGGAGATTTGCCTTCCCAGGATAAGCAAATCCAAATAGATACAGAAAGGTGCTTTTACCAGAGCAGCTTTTCAGGCTCTGCCATGGGGTCAGGCTGTGCTGTGAGATGAGCCAAGCCACATCTACGGGGACGTCACCAGCCACCCTCAAGGCATATTGTGCATGTTGGACTGCCTGGACTTTGAGAGTTTCCCTTGTTCTTGGAAAGATGCTGTGTTGTACAAATGAGTGGGAACACTTGAAATCGTCACAGTTTGCAAGTGCTGCTCTCATGCCAGTGCACATTTCTCAGCTTGATTTAAGGGAAGGGGTATTCTAAATAACGCCCGCTTCTCCCCTGCCTGGCGCAGCTGAAAGGCACTGATGCAAAGTTGCATAACCCAGTGCTGCTTGTGTACATGCTTGAGAAGAAACAGCCATGGAAAAATCCTGTAACATTCCTGGGCTGGTCCATCTCCTGGTATCAAAGCATTTCCTGCTGTGCTTTCACCTTTGAATTTTAATCCAACGGCTTTGTAGGAGCGGAGGGAGGGGGTGAGTGAAGGCTCTGGGGAGTGAGACCGCTCCAAGGAGAGGGTAGCTAAAAGTTGAGACACGTTGTCTCTCCCAGAGGAGCAGGAGATTGCTGGTTTGATCCCTGCCTAGTGGAAATATGTCACCTGGGGAGTGCCAAGCTGTGGGCCAGGTCCTGGTTTACAGAGTCAGAGCAGATGTTGCTGCTAACCCAGTCTTGGTCACCTGGAGAGGACACACTGCTCTGACTCCCTGTGTTCCCCATAATCCTCTCCTCATTTAACAGCCAAGGGCAGTTCACTTCTAGAAAGGCAGCCCTCAAAAGCTGTTTTTAGATCAGAAGAGCTCATTTCAGCCCTCATCTATTCATTAGTAAACTACTGTTCCTGCTTCTGAGAGCCTCCAAACCCATGTGTAGGTGGCTAAATTTGTTTGTAGGTAGAAGCAAGTCAGTTTATTTTATCAAGTCCTCCTCTGTTTGACTAATGGCAACGTTTTACAGAGAAATAACAACACATGGAGACAAAAAGCAGGTCTTTTTCCTTCCTGGCCTGAGCTCATGGGATCCAGACTGGCAGCTTTTGGGGCAGGTGGTGCAGTGCCCTCTCCCCATGACAGACATCTCTTGCCCACCAGTGCCTTCCCTGTTTTCTGGCAAGAGATGGGCAGGGAAGCTTGAGCAGAACTGAAATTCCTCATCCCAGGAAGAATGATTGTCTCTTGCAGGCATGCCAGTGCCTTTTTCTGATGGTGTCCAGGAGGGGAAGGAGGATCTTCACATAGTGGGCCTGAGAGTGGAGGACAGTGTCAGCTCTACATTGCCCCCAGGGCAGCAGTCAGGCCCTAGCCCTAAACTCCATCTGCCATCTCCAGGGCAGCTGAGTGCCTCCCTCACAGCCTGCTCCCCATCAGGGTTCACTGAGGGGTCTGTCTGGCCAGCTGAGGAGGGAGGGCCCTGCCATGGTGGTCTGAGCTCATGAGAGGGATGGCTGGTGTCCAGCACTGAGCCTCCTCTGCTCTGGGAAGCTGTGATGCCTCTCTGGGTCCTGAGCCTTGCAAAGACAGCCATGGGCTTATCTGAAGGCTTGCCCATTATGTGAGTTTGGTGTATCTGCCTGCCTTTGGGGAGCACAACCTGGTTATATTAGCACTTTGCTTTTACTCCTCTGCCTGGGATGAGAATAATGCTTTCCCAGAGCAGCAAGTTGTGCCAAGCAGCCCTGGTATGGACCCTGCATGATAGCAAAGGACAGATACAGGGAGGTCCAGGGACGTAAAGCACTGTAATGCTTTGGGATCCTCTTCCTCCTGGCCTTTGGCTGGCTCAGTAGCATTTCCAGGGCAAGGAAAAGGTGGGGAGTGTCTTCTGCCCACGAGGTTAGATCCTGATAGACACAAGCTATCCATGATGATTCTTCAGAGCCAATGTGATGCATGAATGTCCTCGTCCCTGCTAAAAAAGGTGAACGAATTCTGGACACGCCTGACACCAAGGATGGCTCAGGACCATGAGTCTGAATCAATCCAGGAAGGAACGAGGCTTTATTTCCTTCGTTCTTAACGTTTATGGCACATCTCTGCAACGTGTGTCCCAGACAGACAGTGCAGACCTGTGTCCTGATGCCTTCCAGCCCCTGAGCTCATCTGCTGAATGTTTAACACTGAACATGGGGAGCCCAAGTATGCTTCAGAATGAAACTCTGCCTGGTCCTCGCTGAGAAAGCATCAGCCATCAACCCACAGCAGCTCCCACACCTGCCTACACGTCAGTGTGTGTAACCAAATCTACAGACTTCACATCTCTGCTGAATTAAGTAGGTGTGAGAAAGGTTCACTCATGCAATCTGGTCCATGCCCAGCTCTCCAGTTGCCTCACATGAGTGTCTCTGAAGGGACATAAATGGCTGCATCTGCCACTTCAACCAAAGTAGACTCTGCTTACATGGGGAGCAGAGAGGCTTGTTTATCACCAAGCACCTTGAGTGTGACGTGGAGACTTTGCCAGTCCTCACCAAGGCACAGCACATTGGCTCAATTGTATAGATTCACTTTATGACTCACTCTGCAACTTGATGCATTATGTCCAGATAAAAGATACTTTATCCCTATGATAAAAACGGACAAAGATGATGTAAAAATAAAAGAATGTTTTCTCATCTGAGCAAAAGTCGAAGCTGCCGTTCTTGGGGTTATTTTGCTTGAAAACCTCCAGAGAAAGCAAGACTTTGAGTTTTTACCATTTATAGTTACTTTTAGAAAATTCAGCATGTGGAGTTTGCTATCTGCCTTCCTTCCCTCATTTGGATAGGAGTGTCTGTGTGCTGGTTGCCTGGGACCATGCTCTTACTGTTGGGGATGCAGTGGGGTATGTGACCACCCAGCACAGACCCAGACCCATGGGACACTTTTTCTTGGGTAGAGAGGGAATGACTCTGTGCTGGGTACTTGTGATCTACTGCCAAGGCAGCTGTCCCACATGTTTTGGAGGAGCTGGCACCTGGAGCACATGCAGTCACAGTCTTGAAGAGTTCACCCAGGTCATGAAGGACTGTACTTGCCCATGCCACCACCAGCAGCCTGGACATTCCTGCAAGCAGGACCGCAGCCATGTGTGAGGGCAGCTGGTCTCATGAAGAGCAAAAGCCCTGGGGGAGCTGTGTCTTCCTGACTGTGTTTTGTTGAACAGGAGGAGTTTATTTTTAGCAAACAATGCCAATTAGAGGGGGATTGTTCAATGTCTGCATGTCAATGGAGAGCAGCAGCTGCTGGCACAGCTCTGAGGGACCCCATCTGTGGAGGGATCCTCTTGGGACAGGGGACAGGGCAGCTGAGCTCAACTCTGCTGCTGGTTCAGCTTCTGGTTCTTTGACTGCTCTGAAGTTCTCAGGTCACAATTCCTGTTTCTTGAGCAGTAGAGATGGGGCTCACCAAGTGTGGCCAGGGCCTGTGGTCTGCTGGGGGACTTTGGAAGTGTCCTCTTGAGGCACTGAGTCTAGATGTCACAGTTGCCTTTACTCATTGGTCTCAAAAGAGCCTGTGCCTCTGCCCCCTTGCAATGTTAGCTGCATTTGAGGATGGTACTTGTTGGTGGCTGATTTGCAGATCTGCAGAAGGACCAGAGAAGGAAAGGCAGATCTATTTACACTAGCCCAGTTAGACTGCAGTGAAAGGTCTGGGAAAGGGCAGAAGAACTAAGTACAGGTAGGAATCAGGTACATGACCATCCTGCATCAAATCTCAGTTCAGAGGTAAATTGATCACATTACTTCAGTCATATCCTTCTGATTCTTATCATTAATTTTCTGGAGGAGAATCATGGATCACCTACATCCTCAGTGTATGCATTCATTGGTCTGTGGCAGGGGAAACTGCTCTATGAGGATGCCTCAGGGTGAAAGTTCCAATCTTGGCATAGCCAAAACTTGTTACTTCTGGTATTTTTCTGCCTGTGAAGACCAAGTTCAAGTCTGTGACCAGAATCACTAAGGTTTTGACCTTCAGCCTGAATCTATCTCTCAAAGAGAGCCCTGCAGACAGTGATGAGATAAAGATGGTAGGACTGATGTTACCGATGAGCTCCCAGAGGAGATGAAATTTTCTGAATGTCTCAAAACACTAAGCCCATACAGGTTGCAAATGTAATGCCATGCTTAGGAAAACAGGGAAGACACTGTTGCTGGCCAAAGGAATTTGTATATATATGTATTTCTATTCTCAGTGGCAGGCTGTTTGCACAGTGAACAGAGTGCCCAGACCTCAGTTAGTTTGACAGCGAAACAACTTGTAAAAAAGGTGAAGAGAGACTGCAAGAGGGAAAGGAACAGAGTCACAGAGATTTCGATCTGCCTCATTTTGGAAATGAAAGAGCCTGCTGGCAATGGCACAGCTTCACATGCTGAGCTGGAATCACAACCCAAGGAAAATGGGAATGAATTAAACAGAACAAGAACTGAGGGACTCTAAATGCTGTCTTCAACATTTCAGTGGAGGACTCATAAATCTAGACAATTAGGAGATGCACTTAAGGAAGCCCAACACTATTATGTCAGGGCAGGAGGCTGAGTCTTTGGGAACAAAGCTCTGTACAGCTCTAGCATGAGGTTGTACTGGAGCAGTGTGACCTGTGAGACTCTGTAGTACCTGGAAGGAAAAGGCTGGATGAATGGAGTGAGCTGCAAACACCAAGTCCATTAACTCATGCAATACAGGGCAAGATGTTCCTGGCCTTCAGCCTCTTTCCTTTTTGGAATGCTTGTCTGATTCCTGAGTAGCCAGTCCTGGAGTCACCTCAGGGTGTTAAGGGAACTTGAGAGGAAGCTCTCAGCAGAGCTCCTCCAGTCAGCTGAGCTCATGCAATTAGTGCTGAGTTTCCACCAGATACTCTGATAGCAAGACTCAAGAGAAAGTGTCTGTCTGTCTGCCTTCACTGAGTTGTGCAGACGACTTCAAAACCCAATAAAATGGAAGGAATACATATTAACACCATATTTTGTGTGTTTTTCCTTCCAAACTGTAGGGAAAGGAGCCCTCTTAGTTTATCAGAGCGCTGCTGGTGAGCTGCATATGTCTGTGGAGAGGAGTCAGCCAGGCAGAGCTGGGTTGAATGAAGCAATGTGGATTCTCCTGTGTGGCTCCAAGGATCTACAGTAGCTGATCCTACATCTGGGTACCAGGGAGGGAAGCACAATCACACTGCAGGTGCAGGGCTTCCCTGCTCGTTCCCGAAGATGGTGTGACTTGTGCCTGCAGCCTTGCAGAGCCTTCTCCAGCAGACAGGCCACATTACCCAGGGTATCTCCTCACTTGCAAGGTGGAAGTTTGGTACCTTCCACGGTGTGGTCTCCTGCAGTTATGTCTTTTCATGGCTCAGCAGCATCATTGTCCCAGAAACATGGGAAGAGGAGTGATGGCTGTGCTGAGGAGGGACACACTGGGGTACTCAGGGCTACCAAAGCTCTGTTTTGGGAGGACTGTGGTGGGATGGACAGTCAGTGGACAGACACCACTGCTTCCAGTGACCAACAGAAGTGGGGTGTGTTGCACCCTTTGCCTTCTCCTGCAGTGTCAGTGTGCAGGGAGGGACAAAGCCAGTGAACCAAGCAGAGAAGCCCACCAAGACCCCCAGATGAGAGGTGGCAGAGCAGCCTGCCCTGACTAGAGGAAGCACAAGAGGAAATGAGTTCACATTGCACCAGGAGAGGTTTACATTGGACCAGAGGAAGAACTTTTTCCCTTAGAGGATTGTGAACCCCTGTGCCAGGCTGCCCAGGGAGATGGAGGAGTCCTCAGCCCTGGAGCTATTGCAAAGCCGTGGAGCTGAGGTGCTGAGGGCCATGGGTTAGTGGTGGGCTTGGCAGTGGTTGGACTTCATGATCTTAAAGATCTTTTCCAATAAAAATGATTCTATGATTCTTTGTGGGAGCATGGGACTGCATGTTCCCAGGCTTCACAGGGACCCTGAGCCCTGGCTCTGCTCTGCAACACTAAACCCACCCACACTGATGCATACAGCACAGACACGAGGCTTGTGAATGCAAGACAGCCCAGATGTCCCCTGCCACACTCTCCCTCTGCAGATCTGCAAGCTCAGTGTGTTCTGGCATCTTCTTTGACAAGCAGCTCTCCAGCAAGGGCCAGAGGCACCCGTGTGGCTGCCACAGAGGAGCTCAGCTCTGGGATGCCTTTGATGTGCAAGCCCAGAGCTTCCCTGAGGCCCATTCACAGCCTGGCTGTACTTTCAGAGGGGATAAAGTAAGAGTTCGCTGGTGTTTGCTGGGAAGAGAGTATTTCCCTCTTTCCCTTATGTGGGAAGGTGAATGAGCCAGCCACAGCAGAGGTCATTCATAAAGTGGATGAGGGCCAGGGGGATCTCAGCGGAGGTCGCCGTGCCCTGCCTCTCTCCCTCAGCCCCTGTTGAGCATGGCAGCAGGCACAGCCCCTTGGCCAGGACCTGCTGGGGAAGGATGGGCTGTGTCTTTGCACGTGTCTCACTCACACCCCTGCTCAAAGAGCAAACCCAGAGGTATTTTATCCTCTGCACATTTGTTTAAGGAAGTTTAAAAGCAAATTTGGCCCCTGACTTTGAATCCTTGCTCCTATAAATTCAAACACCTTGGACAGAGCATGTCTGTGCAGTCTTACATGTGACATTTAGCTAAAACCACTTACAAACAACTTGCATTACAAGTTTATTCATTCCCTGCAGAATGTTGGCTCCGCCGAGCGTCTCGCGAGCCATCTGCTGCGGGCGAGCTGCTTATCTTTGCTATCAGAGCCCTCTTCTAAATATTATGACCAAACAGAATTCCAAGAACAACATCCATCCCGCTGCACTGCAAATGCACAAAGCTGATAAACTGTTTATATATTATCAGTTAAATAAGTTGGGTTTATCTGGAAGGGTTTGCAAAAGAAAGCCTCTTGGGGTGCTTGGAAAGAATGCTTCTTGCAGGCAGTGCTGGCTGGGATGGAGAGCTCATTGGGGCTCCAGCCCCTTGGGCTGAGCCAGTCTCAAGGTGCTCATTGTGCTGACGGGGTCTGGGACCTGCACAGGTCAACAGTTCCTCCCCAGGAGTGGACTCATGAGCCAGGGGAGGTGTTGTGCAGCAATGGTTGAGCATCAGCTTCTTGTGTTGCGTTCATCTGGCTCTTGGGGCTGGGCTGACCTGCTGGCCCCATCCTCACAATGAGGGAAAGAGCTCTCAGATCTTCTCTGCTCTGGTTATCAGTGTCCACATGCTGCTTCCTGCTGCTATCCTGCCCTACACCTGCAGCTCCAGCTGCAGGTGGCTCTAGCTCTGTCATGCTGGATCACCCTTGAAGGCAGACTTGGCATCTGAAGTGGCAAACCGAGGAGCTGTGCAAGCTCCATGGCTGAGGCAGTGGTGGGGCCGGCTAACCCCGGCACTTGGCACTGTGCCCAGAGCCACTAACCCCACTGCCCCAGGATAAATTATCTAAAGGCTTGTGAAGTCCTCCCAAAGTGTCTCTGCTCTTCCCCGTGTCCAGCAGCCCAAATTGGGTATCATGGACTGTGTTTATTCTTCCACACTGGGTTTCCTTGTGATTGCCTTTGGTGTCAAGAAACTTTGGGATGAGACCATGAGCAGAGGTCAGCGTGGGGCAGTGCAGCAGACCCGGGCTGTCCTGGCTAATGGAGAGCATTTATTCTCCCCAGGGGACTTCAGATCTGAGGACATTCTGTCTGCTGGCTGCCAGTAAGCACATCTCCCGACTCGAGCTGGTTTCTGCTGGCCCCAGCTGCCCTCTCCAGCAGCACTTCAGCACAGCTCCATGGCTGTGGGCACCCAGGGCCCAACTGACAGCAGCCCCTGCCCTAGGTCTGATGAGCAGAGAAGGGAGCAACTGCAATCAGTGCTACAGCAATGGTGGTGGAGAGAACCCTTTGGTCACCTAGCTCACTCTATTGATGTTTTACAAAACTCTGCACAGTTTTATCCAGGGTGTTCAAGCCCTTTTTAAGGCCAGCAAGGGATCCAGCCATGGCTGTGTGGCTCTTCCATCTGTCACTGTTCATGGGCTGTTCAGGTGACAGGGCTGGGAGCTGTTTGCAGCTGAGGTCCTCAGTCATGGCAGGGCTGACCTCCCTCTGGGCTGTCAGATCATGGGGAATCATAGAATCATTATGGAATTACATGGTTCCTGGCACGTCAGCCATATGGGGGATTCTGTCAGCACCGTGCCCTCCTTAGGGCACAGCTTCTTTTCTGGTAGGCTCATAATGTTGGCCTTGAGTAATTCTTTTCAGTGACATAGTATTCCCATGTTATTTTCATCTGAGGAGCAACTCATTACACTGATTACTACAAGCTGATGGGAAGACAGACCCTGCCTCTTGACAGATTTCCACATGTGACACTTGAAGTTTCTGTGGCAAAGCTTGAGATCATGAGGTCTTATTCCTGTTTGTGTCCAGGATGGAGACAGCTGGGGCAGGCATGAACCCAGCTTCCCCTCTAGATGCCACCATCCCACAGCTCTCCACTGCTCAGCTTTGCCGTTGACTGTAAGCATCCACATCAGAAAGATGTCACTGCCCTCACTTATATCTGTCAAAACAGACGAGAAATGAAGTCACAGGAAGCCTGTCTGAGGCGAACCCAGGTGTCCAGGATTTGTCCTTCCTTTTCCTTGCACATTTTAGCATAATTCTGTTCACTCTTGAAACAAAGTTTGGAGGGGCAGGAGAAGGTGGCTAATTTTCTTTTGTTCTAGTACCCAGCCATCAGGACAAGTGCTGTCCCTGAGGCACAGAGCAAAGGAGACTCACTAGGGAAGAAAGAGGAGACAATTGAGAGGAAAGCTGCACAGATGCAAAGTGTGACAGGCTTGGGGAGAGGAATGCTGTGAGGGAGTGCACTTTAAGCATTGCTCTTGGCCCTTCAAAAGGAGGGACTGAGCATTGCAGTAGCTGTTCTGGGATGCCCAAGCCTCTTTGCCAGCCCAGTCATTGTGTGCGACACCTCAGGGTCACTGCTGTTTTCTACTACCATCCACCACTGAGGGCAAGTCCTCTTAAGTCAGTTCTCAGTATGGCAGCTCTGCAGGGGCTCCCTTCAGCCAGTGTCCATCTGGAGCTTCACCAGAGGTAAAAAGAGATTTCCACACTGCCTGTTGCTGGAATGGGCTCTCACCCTGCCATGCCCAGACTCTCTGAAACTCCTGCTCCAACAAAAACGCTTTCCTTTTCCAGTCTTCCTGTCATTGAAGAAGTTTCCTGAAGCAGACCTCCAGTGTACAAAGGCACTCCTTGTCCTGGAAGTTCAGGCTGGCTCTGAGCCTCAGCCTTCTGCATATCTTGTATACATGAAGCAACTCCTTTGCATAAAGATATGGAGTTTATTAGGAGACATTGGAGCTTAGGAGCTGTCAGGAGTGGAAGTCAATTCTGTTTCTGACACGCAAAGAGCCTTTTATAGGCAAGAATGGGCACAGGACCCTGGCTGAGTACCTCCCCCCCAGCTCTTGGCTCGCCCCTTCCCAGGCAGCATTGCTGGATGGAGCCTGATCTTTGGTCTTCTTCTGGTTTGAGTTGGGTCCCCATCCCTTGCCGTGAGAGATAACTCCACAATCTAAGGAATCTCTTGAGCTGAACTCATTCAAACACACCCAGACAGACTGTGCTCTCCCAGGCTCTTCTCCCCAACGCTCTCATTAACCCTTATCTCCTGTCCTGGAAGCTTGAGTAGGCCACAGGAACCTCATGAGCCTGGCTGATTGTGAAGGACAACGGAACACTAACCCTGTGTCCTCTCTCATCTATAACATGAGGGCTGCAGAAGCAGCAGCTCCTCTCCTGGGACTCCTGTCAGCCTGGGATCTCAGTGCTTTCCCATCTCCTTCCCCATTCAGTGCTTTCACAGAACACAATAATCTCTTTCCTTTGCTTGGAGACATATATTTGTCACCCTTCTGCCATATACCCTCCTCAGCCACTCTCACCATAAGCAGTATTTGCTTTAATGTGGCTTCTCTCCATCACTGAGGGGTTTTGCATCTTTCAGGTCTTTTCCCCCCACATCATTCCTCAGGATCCTCAGTGCCTTTGCTTATACAATGTTCCTGGACAGTGCAGATGTCCATCCCTTCCTGTCCTCTTCCTGCTCTGGCCTTGTTACCTTGGCTCAGTAAAAAAAACAACAAATGTTTTGGGTTGGACTGGATGATCTCTAAAGGTCCCTTCCAACCCCTGCCATTCTATGAGTCCATGAATTTTGTGGTCACGAGGTCCCTTTTCTGGCTTTGGTCTTGTTGAAGGACAGCTGTGTCCAGGCCTTCTCCCAGGGAATATCTGGCATCCCTCTGTTTCTCCAGAAGTCTCAGCCACACCTTTCAGTGGATGGTTCACTGACAGTGGACATTTCATTCAGGGGCAGTTGAGGGATGGGGATCACCAGCTCAACTCCCCAGCTGCCCAGGTCAAAGTCACCTTCTGTCTGTTGCAAGATGGTGCTTCCCCAAGGGGCAGAGTTTCATTCAAACCTGAGCAGTCCTTTCCAAACAGAGGAAAGATGAAGAGCCAAAACCTTCTGCCAAAGCTCCAACCAGATTCCTGCTCCAGGCCTGCTCCCTGGGGACAGAGCCCTCCAAGCCCTGTGCCATGGGAGGTGGGAGACTCCAGCAGAGCTGGACACACGTCACTGGGAATCTCTCTCATTTGTAGCTCATTCCAATTGCACAGCTGTCTCCTCTAAACAACATTTACTCAACGTTACTTAATGCTTCGACCATGCCTCTGCCAGGAAGACGTTCAGCTGCAGCGTGTGTGACCTTTACCCACCACACTAGCTTGGTCTGGGTCAGCAGGGTGGATGCCAAACCCACAGGGCTTGGGCACAGTGGTGATTTGGAGCTGGATGGGACTGTTGGGCCTTTGGCCCAGCTCTTCCATCACTCACACACACCACAGGGACAAGGGTCAGCAGATCAAGTTGTCCAAGGCTTTCCACAGAGACTCATCCTTACTCCAACCGAGCCTGTCTTATTTTCGCTTCTGCATGTATCTCTTTGTTCTTACTTGCTCAAGTCCAAGACTGCCAAGGCTGGGTGCTGCCAGATGGGTGGGCAGAGAGGCCCAGGAGGGGACGATGCTGAGCCCCACAGCTGTGGCTGCAGGTCCTGAGCACTCAGGTGGGCCTTGCTCCCCTGTGCCCCATGGCAGTTCTCAGTGGCAGGGCACTGGGGCCTACCCTGGCTCCTCTTTAGTCCACAACACAAGAGTGGAATCAGGAATAGGCTGGGACTCAAAGTCTTGCATCATCCAGGGGAAGAAATCACCCTGGGCTGTGCCTCAGTTTCAACACTTGCAAAGGAACAGAAGCTCTCCTAAAACTGGGTACCCACATCATCTGAGGTTCTCCTGGGGTCCTGAGGTGCTCCTTGGTGATGCTGAAGCTTCCCAGGAAGGGAGGCTGCAGAGTGTACTCCTGTAGGATACTCCCAGCTCTTTCAGACAGTCCGTTCATAAGCTTTTCTTGACACTGAGCTTTCTGTCAGCCCCTGTACCTGGTGCCTCCCCCTGTCCCAGTGATGGTGGGAGTGCTGCACAGAGCAGCAGCCAGCAGATTTATGGCCCTGGTGTCTAGACCAGCTCTGACCTGCCTGGGAGGACAGATACATCCTGGTGAAAGGCCTGTCTCTGGCCATCTGGCCCTTCATCTTACAGCCAAGGAGGGAAAATTTAGCCAAAAAGCACACTGCAGGGCTGTCCAGGGGCACGAGGAGGGGGGATGTTGGCTGCCAGGCTGTTCCAGATCCCCTGTTAAAGCACCAGCTCCCCCTCTGCTGTGAAACAAAAGGGATGGGGTCCAGGTGGGATCCTGGCCCTAGCAATGGGTCTGCAGGGCACTTGGTGCTCCTCTCTGAATGTCCTCAAATGGACAACGTTCTGTCTTGTCAGGGGTGTCATCCCCATGGGAGCAGAGCTGGGCTGGGAGTGTGGGACTGGGGAGAGGCGTGGAAGGGCTGGAGCAGGCAAGAACTCCACTGCTCACATGCAAAGGGGTACGAGAGACCACCAAAGAGCAATTCTCTCTGCAAATGTGTGCAAGGAAAAGGGAGGCAGCTTTTTTTGAAAGGGCAAGGGTGCTCAGCTGTGATGTGGCAGAAGCAGAGGGCCATCTCTTTCCTATATGGGCGGTGAGACCCAAAAGTCCTGATACCAGCAAATATCCCCACCCAGCTGGTAGATGGCTTGTGGTACATCAGCACTATGCTGATGGTGTCTGTGGGGCTGGGTGAAGAGGGGCAGCTGAAGGGACGAAACACCCCCCTGAGGGGACAGGCCCTGCTGCAACCAGGTTGTCCCTCTACCCTGGGCTGGTTGGCAGCTGTAAGGTGTCTGAGGTGAGCAATGTGCTGTGGCCTTGCTTCTCACTTCCTTGTGTTTGTCATTCTCTGGGAGATTTACCATGGGTGGCAGAGAGCTCCAGGCACGTGTGTCACCCTGCAGATGTGTGTGCACACGTGCCTGGTGATAAACACGCAGCTGTGAATGTGAGGGGGGGGTTGGGAAAAGAACCCCAACGTAAATATATACAATAATTTTCCACAATTAAGAGATGTTTTAGAGCAGAAAATTTCCATTTTAGGCTTAGGAACATCAATTTTATAAATAAAAGATTTAAATAAACATTAGCATGGATACATCAACACACACACACACACACAAACACACACACACACTTAAAATAGGCTCCCACACTATAATTTTAAATAGTAAGAAACAAATGAATTCTCCAAATATTGTTTAAACTGGCACAGGGGGGTTATGATGTCATCTCTGTAGTAATCATAAACTTGTTTTCCTGTAATAAATATGATCGCTTTTCCCATTAACAGTTTATTAGGCCTTTTGGTCTACGCGAGACCAATACCGAACCGTGGCTGGTTTTGATTGCTGAAGGCTGCTTTCGGGCTCCATCCTCTCTGCTGGCTCACTCAATGCTGCTGTCAATAGCTGCTCTTTTCTTTTCTCATCCCGTTCCTCTGGGGAAATAACGAGTGGCGCCTGGCTCAGGGGCGGGATCGTGCTCGCTGCAAGCCTGCGGTGGGACTCTGGGCTGGGACACGGCCTGTAGCTGCAGCCTGAAGGGGCTGGGCCTGTGGGGCTGGGAGCCACAGCCTGGCCTGGGGGCATGGTGCTACCGAGTGGTGTGGGGAGCAGAGGGCTGTGGGTTTGCCCTCCCCATGCCCCTGCTAGCACCTTTGCAGAGCTGAAGCCAGCTGCTGAGGTGAAGGTGCCGGGGCTGTGTAAGCTCACTGGGCTGAGCCAGGCCTATGGCTGTGGGCTCCGTGTGCCTGGGCTCTGGGTGAGCGTCCTCACCAGCTCTGTGGGACCCGAGCCTGACACTTGGGAGGAGCCTGTGCTGGAGGGAGAGGTGACAGCCCCTTCCCCAGCAGCAGTGTGGTGGTTCCAGGCTTGTGGCCACGTGTATCAGCAGAGTTTCACCTGTGGCTGTGGATAAGACCCGCTTAGGGCAGCATCAGTGTCCCTGCCCTGCCCAGAGCCAGGACAAACTCTGACAGGGCAGCTGGAGGGGGCTGCCCGGATGGGCTGTGGAGTCTCCTTCTCTGGGGACGCTCAAAATCCATCTGGATGAGTTCCTGTGTGACCTACTCTAGGTGGTCCTGTTCTGACAGGGGAGTTGGACTAAATGAGCTTTCAAGGTCCCTTCCAGCCCTTAGGATTCTGTGGTTCTGTGTTTCTCTGACCTCTGAGCAGGCAGACAGCTCCAGCCTCCCCCTTGCAGCCCCAAGGCTGAACCCCACTGCCCTGACTTCTCTTCTGCTCACACACAGAGCCCTGCAGGGAAATGCTCCTGGAACACACCGGCCCTGCTCCTGGAGCTCTGTTCATTCACACTTATCAGCACAGGGACTCAGTGTCTCTGAATGACTTTAGAATAATATTTGGAAAAATCCATCTTAAGTATATTATTCTGCTAAGCCCTTTAAGTCTTCACAAGGGCCTTAATTCCAAGGACGCTGAGGCGTGCCTGTGCCAAGGATTTTGCAATGCAGTGACACACAGACTCATTCCACGCCCCGTCCTGCTGCCTTGGAAATGGTTAACAAATGTCTTGCTGCTGCAAATGTGTTTCTGCTTAGCCGGGAAGCGGTGGGGTTCTGAACCCTGCTTTGTAGCACCCCGCTGGCAGCTTTTGTCATTCTCAGGCTTGGCATATTATTGGAACTATTAAATGATGTTGCATTGCCTCATTGTATTTAGATTTTAAACATATTTGCAAGGCTTTGAAAAAAAAAAAAGAAATCGTTCTCGTTATTAAAGCAATGTACCAAATACCTTCTAGTAAATAATCTGTCCCAGAAGTGCTCTGCTCACCCAGAGCGGGCAATAAACCAGCAAAAGAGAAGGGAAAAAAATAGCATGGCTGATAGAGGGATACAGAGCCAGGAGAAATGAGAAGTGGGAAAGCACAGGATGATGTAGCTGAACTCCCTACGAGCTTCTGTTCACATGCACAGGCACCCACTCGGGAGGGCACTCGACTGCCACCCAGAAGCTGAGAGCAAATTGCTGAGAGCAGTGCAGGGGCAGTAGACAGCCCCTGAGAGAGTTGGTAGGATGCATAGGGTTTGCCTTGTGCTGCTGCCTCTCTAGCCATGGCCTTTGGCATGCAGAGTTTGGCAGTGAGGGATGTCAGAAGGAGCTCAGAGGTCTCTCTGAGAGCTGATGGGGAGCACAAGAGCAGCTTGAAGGAGCAATACACTGCTGCCTTTGGTTCTCAGTCCTCCTTGTCTGAACAGCTTTATGCCAGAAAACAGGATGAGAAGCCTTCCATTCTCCAGGTGCTCCCATTGCAGCCCTCAGTCTATCTAAAATCAAGAGACACAGCCAAACTGCCTGGCCACCCGCACATCTCTCCATGGAGATGTAGAGATGGAAGCGGGGGTGGACATGGATGTGGATGTGGAGATGGAGATGTCTATGTTTGGGAAACTGCCTTAGCCAAGTTATTTTAGCAAACTTTCCCTGCCACTATCACCTTCTGCTTTATCCAGCCTGAACTCAAAACTCTCTTGTAGATGTTTTTGCAGAGTTTGACCGATTCTTTGACATACTTGAACCTACACCTGCTAGCAACTGTTTCTCCTTGTCCGTCTGTCCAGAGCAGATCCCTGAGGGCATCTGCTTCCCCCTCTCCCACTTTGGTGCCAGTGGTCAAAGGGGCTCCAGCAGTGAGTCTGGGACATAGCAGGAGAGCTAGAGCATGCCCCAGCTCCAGACTCTCTCCCCAGGGAGGAGGGATGAGCTGTGACTGGAGTAGGAATAACACGGGTCGCTGCTCACTGTTTACTTGCAGTGTCATAAATCTCCATGCCAGCATCCCCAGGCTACAGCGCTGGGAAGGCACTGATGATTGTCCCCTCACTACCAGCCTCCCCAGCACTTCAGCAGAGCAGCTAATTACTGCTGATTTGACTAACAGTACCAGCCCAGGCCAAGTATATATTAGGTCAATAATCTAGAAGCTGGGAAAGTACCAAAAAGCAATCAAACCCAAAACAACAACAACGACAACAACACAACAAAAAGCCGAGGAGAAAGGAAAATAGCTGTGATACTGTTGTGATGTCTGTACATGAGTATTTTTGCACTGAAGGAATGCAGATGCATTTTTGCCGTGTTACAGCACAGCTCTAGACAGACCAGCAATGATGCACTGTAAACAGACCATGTTAAAACACATAGTTCTCTCTAGATCTTTCTGCAGTATTTTCTCTAAATAGTTATTTTGTAATAGGCATTTTATTTGCTTTGCAGAGTCCCTAAATAGTATGAGCCCAAGTTCAGGAACATGCATGTCCTGGCATTTATTTGAGAGGGCTCTTTATTTAGTAGAGCTCTGCGACAAGCAACGTCCCCCGCCAAGACTGCAAGACTGTCCTCTGCCGAAGGGGCTGAGCTTGGGCTGCAAACCCCACCTTTGCAAGAGGCTCCAGGGATGCAGGCTCATGCTGAGCAGCCAGGACACAAAGGAGCAATGCAGCAAGGGCTGAGCAAATCCTCAGGCAACCGCCTCCCTGCAAGACCCCTCACCCACAGGGGAAGGCAGGAGCTGACCTTGTCTCTCCCCACCTCTCTGCGCTGTTCATCCAGGAAGGTAGATATTTCCTCCATCAGTGGATAGGAAAGAGACACAGAGGATGGTAAAAATAGACACTTTTGAGATAAAACCCCTTTTGGTTTATTTCATAGACGGTTGGGGTAGCTTAGGAGGTAAAGCCAAAGGAGGCTCTGCTGCCTCAGAGGTAATACCCTACTTACCTCTTGCCCAGAGAAGGTAGCCAAGGTAATTTCTCTCTCAGAATCATTTTGATTGGAAAAGACCTTTAAGGTTCTGGAGTCCCAGCCCTCCCCTCCCTCAGCCAAGTCCACCACTAACCCCTGGCCCTCAGCACCTCAGCTCCACGGCTTTGGGATCCCTCCAGGGCTGGGCACTCCCCCAGCTCCCTGGGCAGCCTGGCACAGGGGCTCACACCCCTCTCAGGGAAACAGTTCTGCCTCAGCTCCAATCTCAACCTCCCCTGGGGCAACTTGAGGACATTTCTTCTCCTCCTGTCACTTGTTACTTGTAAATCCTCTTGATTATGTTTCGAGTGGTGCTTTTTTGGTGTTTGATTTACATCCAGATCAAGGCGATTTGGTTCCTGAGAGACTGAGACATCCCTTGAATTTCTGGGCTAATCAAAATTGATTTTCCAGAGATAGTAATTACAGATGAAATTGGACCCAGTGCAGGACAGTTGGAGAATCTCTGTTGTCTCCCTTTGAGCTCTCAGCCCCCAAGGGATTGAGACCAGGATGTGGCCATGGGAAGGGAGAGACAACCTTGAAGTTTGGAGAATTAGAATCATCTACCCGTCTGCTTCTCCATGCTGGCTGCATGATCTCATGCCAGAGAATCCTGTGGAGGAGGGACTGGACCTTGACAGCACCATCTGTCACTTGGCTGGAAGTGGGATCAAGCCAAAAGGAGTCCCAGTGTCAGTGCTGATGTGTCCAGCGAGTGGAGGATGCACAGAGGTTTGGACATCACCCAAGCTCTTCTGCCTGCCTTGGGGCACAGGAAAGGTAGCCCCGTGCTGAGCATCCCTGGGTTGTTTCATCACAAATTACTGGGGATTTCCTATGTCTCCCCAATATATATCTATGTATATATTTTAATGAGGGATACAAGTTTAAAACTACCTTCTTTGAGCCTTTCACATTTTAAAATCTGTTTCTCAGTGGTTGCTCTTTGATTCCTCCCACCCAGATCTCCCTGTGTCACCAGCAGGAATTCCTTTCTGGTTTGTAGAAAACAAATTGGAAACAAACTACAGAATATTTTGCTTTTGCAAAAACAGAGGGATGGGGGGAAGGGCAAGCAAAAGTTCAATGCAGTTTTCTATCCTGGCTTCACTGATGGTGCCAAGTTTTACCCATTGTGTAAAACACAGCTCTTCTACCCAAGCAGTGTAAGATGGAAAAGCAGCACTTTGGGATGGGTAAAGCTGTTTGGGTTTGAAGATCACGCTATGAGACTGTATGCAAAAGGAGAGCTTGCCATTGTGGTTCCCAGCTCCAAATGGGAAGGGGATGAATAGCCAAACTTTTCATAGGCGTTGTAAATTGTGTTTCCACAAACCAACTTCCAGGAATAACAGCAGGCTTTTCTAAACGATGTTTGTTTGCTCTCTGCACCCCTTCCAGCCCTCCCCCTTCTCTGTTCTGCTTTTTATTCTTTTTATTCATTCAAGTGATGAAAACTTGGGGAATATTTTGGTGACTTTCACAGACATTTGTGATTTTTCCTCCTGAACTGCCAAAGTAAAAGTTGGCCCAGACCAGCTAAAGGCACTTCCACTGGGATTTGAGGATGGTAAATCAGGAAGAGGCAATAGCATAGTGAAATCTTGGTTAGAAATTACAATGCCATTTCCCCCCTTGCAATGAACGAGACAGAAATAACTCCAGGGAAGACTTTCCTGCCTGCACAAAGCCTGTTGGAATTGTAGCAAACCCAAAGCCTTTCTCCTCCTTCCCGCTTGCACATGCTCCATATTTTGCTTGTTAGCGAGTCCTGGATATGAGTCCTTGGTACTTTATCTGATACAAGAAGTGGAGCAGCTGCTGGACACAAGTTACTGTAATGGCCCACCTAAGTCGTGTGAAAACTGGATCTCTCTGGGAGTGAGGGCAGGATCATACAAACTCTGATTCTGAATCATTCTTGGAGCTGTTCCTGTACCGGCCACAGTTGCAATGAGGCTGTTTTCAGACCTGGCTCTGAACGGTCTGAGTTGAAGGCTATTGTTAGCAGCAGTTGAGTTCTGTATAATGCTATCCTTCTCAGCACAAGGAAAGGATCTCTCTGAGGGGCTCATCCACCTTCCTCCTAACACTGGGTGACTGCAGGAGGGTCTCTTAGCAGTGTGTGTGTCATTGTGTGGGATCTCCTGGGAACAAATGTTGTGTTTTTTTGGCTCTTTAGTCACTAAAGCTGTAGGTGATGCCCCAGGGCAAGGCTGGACCCTCAACATCAATGGAATAGAGATTTGTGGATGTGTCTTAATCTGTGGCAGAAACGCTGGAATCTTCTGCATCTCCTGACTCTTAACAGCTGATGAAGACAGCCTGGACAGGGCAGTAGTTAGCAAATCTGGCTACAAGAGATGAGGTGGTCATGATGTTAAAGAGGAGTTTTCATTTGAGAAGTAACCTGTGGGATTCTTCAAAGAAGCACTGAGATCTTATCCTTTTAGATTATTTTGAGTAATCATTTGGCCATAAAAATAGGGAGGATGCTGGACAAGTTTGTGCTGAGTGTGCACTAGAAAGTGCAGTTGAAGCACAAGAGGAATGTCACCTCTGAAGAGGTGAGGAATGGATGATCTGCCACCCCAGGTAGGACCTGAAGCCTCATCTTGTTCAGATAATCCAGAGCAAAAGCTGTGAGGGGTTGTGACTCCAGAATATAAACACAGAAGGGGATAGCTGTAGCTGGAGAGGTAGCTGTTGAAACTGTAGGGCATTGCTATTATAGGGCAATCTAATCATGAACATGAAAGGTGTTTTCTAGCCATTAAAGCAGGGAGATAACAGAAAAGCTTCCAAGGAAGAGAAATGAAGAACAAAAAGAAATTTGATGCCATAAAGCTCATCATAGTAGAGATTGGACTTGAATAGACACTGTTGGGTGGGCATGTGCCATAAGGCATGAATCCCAGGTCAGTGATGATGCTGTGTTCAGAGGAAAAGGTGCACAGGTCACCAACACAACCTCTCTGGGCAGCTGCTCTTTTATGAATCATATTGTAGGGAGATTATGGATAGGATAATGTTGCCAGGAGCAAGAGTTACCTGTAAATCAATCCAATGGCACAATCTGATGGCTGAAAGAGAAGTATGGGAGAGATCTCACAAAGCAGCCAGGGTGTCTTTCCTAGAATTCTTGGAAAACACTGATTTAAACCTGAAAAAGGCCTTGGCTTTTAAAGGAGGATTAAAAGAATCCATTCTGGTGTTCTGCTTTGTTTTGTTGTGCCTAAGCCTTTTAAAGGAGTGATTTTGACCTATTCTTTGAAATTCAGTAAGGAAATTAGGTTTGGAGAAACTTCTGCCATACTCATGAATCTTCTGGACACAAGGCTTTAAATAAAATCACCTAACACCAGACTGGGTGGTCAGAGCCTTCTCATGAGGTGGTGAATGTGCCTGTGACTCCTGTGCTACCTGGGGAGGAGAAACCCAACTGGGATGGTGGCAGGAGCAGTGTGGGGCAACTTCTGAGGAACATGTCTGTGGCCCCCCAGCTTGCCCAGCTGCCTGCATGCATGTTGCTTTCCCCTTTGCTGAACAAGTCAATACATTGTCTGGGGACTGTGGACTGGCAACTTCATATTCTCTGGTGAATTGCCCTGCTCGAAAATCCAATCCTATGCATGTTTCCATTTCTATACCCCCTGGTATAACATCACGTCCTGGGAATGCTCCCCCTCCTGCACTCTTTCAGGGGGTATCAATGTTTCCATTTAATGTGGGGTTTTTTGCCCTCACTGAGGAATTTTGCAAATAGTTTGTTTATTGTGTCAATCTCTGCCTTTGTGAGCAGAAGAGGGAGCATCTGGAGAGCATCATGAACTCTTGGCATGGATGCTCCTGGGAGGCTGTGCTCTCCCCAGCGTGAGAGAAGCAGCCCATCCCCACTCCCCAAAGCTCCCATCACATCCTCAGATGGGGTCCTGCCTGAGCACATCGTTCTGCTCCCAGCTGTGTGAGAGGCTACGGCATGGCAGGGTGCTGGGACAACCACTGATAGAGATCTGCTTGCCCTGCTCTGAGACACAGCCCTTGTGAGTTCATCTGCCTGCTCCACAGCAGAGGAAGGTCTCTTCATGTCTTGACTCTCCTGGGCATCAGTTTGACTGATGCAGGAGATAAAGACCTGTCTCTCCATGTGTGCCAGAGCAGTGCAGGGCTGTTGTGCCCACCTACCCTTTGGATTCAACAGAGCAGCAGCACACAGCCATGACCCTGAGCCTGCTTGGGAGCAGCAACTTCCTCTCTACATCACCTGGGGATTTTCCATCACAATAGGGTCTTATTGGGGGAAAAGATGAAAGAGTTGATTAAGCAAAAAGAAAATGTCACATAGGAATGCACCAGTTAAACTCTTATCCGGGGTCACCACAGTTTGGGGAGGAATGTCTCATGACCACAGAGGCAGACCAACCTGCAATCCCCAGTTACCTACCGGGCAGGACACAGCTGGGAGAGGGGAAGACAGTGAAGCAGAGACTTGACCCTAGTTCCCTGTGTCCCAGTGCTCATTACAGCCCAGGACAAATACATGCCTCCCCTGCCTCCTTGGAGCTGCTCAATTGTGTACAGTTAATTAATACTCATTAAGTCGAAGGGAAAGTTGGATTCCAGTCTGCTTGTTAAGGTACTGACTTGGGCTCAGGTTCAAGTGATTATTCCTTTATTTATACAGTGGGAAGTTGCAGTGGGACAGGCCGTACAAAGCCACTAGCCTGGTGATTCCAGCCAAGACCCCCTCTGCCAGTGCCTGAGAAGACCTTGGACCTCCTTCCCACCCTCCAGCTGGTCTCATGCCATGGCAGTCCATTTGGGAGCATCTTTGGGGTTTTTTTTTCATGGAAATTACTTGAGGCTTTGGTTTGATCCTGGTGTGGGGGTGGGAATGTTTTCTGACTCTTTCAGAGGTTTGTGGGAATGGTGATGCTCTCTCTGCCCAGCTCCCACCGCCAGCGCTGCACTCGCAGGCAGACTGCTGCTGGCTTCACAGCTGAGCTGAGAGAGCAGCTTGGAGATGCCCAGAGACATATCCTGTGCCCAAAGAGGTTTGGCAGCAGCAGTGCCACAGCCAGGCAGCCATGCCTCGCTCTCAGCAGTGCAGCTCAGCCCTTCTTGGGGAGCTCTGGGCACGGCTGAGGTTGCAGCTCCTGTTGGGGTCTCAGGCCCTGCAGCTGGTCCTTGTGGATAGGAACACCTGAGTTGATGGGTAGATGCACACAGAAGGATCACCAGAGCTCAAGGAGGAAGCAGAGCCTTTCTCTGCCCTGGTGCCCAGAGTGCATCGATGAGGAATGGTCAGGGCCTTTGGACTGGCTTTTGTTCGCTTGCTTAGAGACAATAAGAACCTGCAGAAGACTAAAGCCATCAAGCTGTGCCACATGGGCTACTGCTGCCTCCCCGATGGTGGACTGCAGACAGAAACTGTGGCCTTCTCCAATGCTTTCTGTGTGATCTGGGAACTCTACCCTGTGAAGGGCAATGGGCACAAGCTGGAACATAAGAGATTCAGAAGAAATAGAAGGAAGAATTTCTTCCCTGTTGAGGTGAGGGAGCACTGGCAGGGGCTGCCCAGATGGGCTGTGGAGTCTCCTTCTCTGGAGACATTCAAACCCAGCTGGATGAGTTCTTGTGTGCCCTACTCTAGGTGGCCTTGCTCTGGCAGGGGGGTTGCACTGGATGAGCTTTCGAGGTCCCTTCCAGCCCTTAAGATACGATGATTCTGTGATTTCAGATGGTTGTTATTCAGGCAAAACAGAGGCTGATGCCAACTGAGGAGCATCTAAACCTCAAAATGCACTCACCAGTGCCTCATATTAACTGACTCCACAGCCATGCTGGATGCAGTTGCACGTCCTGGGAGGCCGTCTGATCTTCTTCCCAGCACAGGCTGGAAGCACTGGTTTGGCAAGGAGTGAGCTACAAAGCTCATGTGCTCATTTCTGTGTCCAAACTGACAGCTGGGATCTCCTCCCATGGCAGGGCCTGGTAGACATCAACAGCAGATGAACCACTTCCCCTGAGATCCTGTTCCCCTTTGAAGTGATACAGTTGAAGGTGGATTATGGTTTGGTGCTCCAAGTGCCCCAGATTATAACAAGTATCAGACAGACAGCTGGATGTAGAGCTCAAGTTCAGCTTTGTAACAGGCACGCAGGGATTTCTAAGTGATGAATTTGAGGAACATACTGGAGAAGGTATGTGGGTGCTTGTGTGTGCTCAGGGGTGGCTTGTGTACCATTCCTCAGAGCACAAGGATGTGCATAACCACAGAGACAGCCTGTGCCCTGCCAGGAGAGCTGGTCACACTTTTTTCTGCCAATTCATCTCAATGGAAATTTTCCATAGGAATTAAATTTGTTTAGAAAAGCCATTGGAATGAAACATTCTGCTGATGTCAAGATGTTTGGCTTTTGCATTAGTTGGTGAAACGCTCTGATTTCTTGTTTTGACTTTTTGTTTCTATATCCTACTGACTTTATTATCCCAGTATACCCCATCAAAACAAGGAGTAAAAGAACTGAGAAAAATATCAAACCATTACTCCAACTGGCCCTCGTGCCTTTCTTCAAATTCCACATGACTGGCCAGTTGAAAATGTCTTGTTGTCCTCCTGATTAGAGACAAAATCAAACCTCCAAATGGCAGAATTTGCTTTGAAATGGGATGATGGCCCTGCCAGCTCTTGTTGCAAGCACGTGCCCCTCGCTGTGCCTGGGGAGGAAGTCTGGAGGGGAGGCTGGTCCTCATGTCCCCTGCGCTGAGAGGTGACCACTCACAGCCACCCCTTCCACCCTCAGCCCACCTCTGCTCCCTCCCCTGGGAGTCAGTCAGTGGCAGGCACTCTGTCCTCTGTGTCCATACCTTGACTTTGACAGCTCTTTGGGGAGCTCCTCTGGCAAATGCTGTGTGGGAGCTATGTGTTACTGCTGCAGGAGTGGGGGGACAGACTATGGAGCAACAGCTTAACGTCCAGATAATGACACCTCCCTCCATGCTTTCCCTTTCCCTAGCATTACCCAGCTCCCATCTCCCTGGGTTCCCTTTGCTGCCAGCTAGTGTCTGAATCCCAGTGCAGACACAGAGCTGGGATTTTGGTGCCAGGGGTATGGGAAACAAAACTGCTCCTCTGTCTGAATCTTCCCTGTGCCTGTACCTCAGGGTGCTGCAGGCACTGCCCTGCCTTTCTCCTCTCCCTTTGCATCCATTCCCCTCACTGCTTGGCCATCCTGCCCATGCCCACCAGTGCTGCCGGGGCTTGGCAGCATGTTCTCTTGCCTCACATCAGCCTCCTAAGAGGTTGGTTGAAAGGCTTTCCAGCCAGAAAACACTAGTACAGAGTACTCTAAACATCCCACGGGACCATTTCCATTTAGTTGAAGAGACACATAATACTGCTGACGCACTTGGTTTCAGGCATCTTGGGGCTCTTTGCTTTGGCTTCTTGCTGGGAGGTTGTTCTCTGTGCTCACCTCTCAGGCATAGGCACAGGGCTTGGGAGGGAGCAGTGTGTGCCTGTGCTCAGGCTGGGTGCAGGTGCTGAGTTACTGTGTTCTCCGTTTGCATCCTCATTTACCTCTGCAGTAAAATTCCTGAGCAAACCTCACTGGGAAACAGCAGCAGAACAGTCTGGGGTGGCTTGTGTGAGTCCTTTCCAGGTGCTTTTTAACTCATGCACTCGGCCAAAGCCTTTCCTCTGCCATCAGCTGGGCTTGTTGGCACCCTGAGAAGGAGCTGCTTCTCTTGGGATGCTGGAGAACAGTTACAGCCCCTGCCTCCCAAAACCTGAAGGTACTTTTGATTTGTTGTGACACAGAGAGGAGCCAGTTAATTCGTTGTTGAAATTCACTATCCATTTTCCACTTGTAGATGGAGCCCTTGCCCTGAAGCTGTTCTAACTTGAAGTAGGCATTTGCAGACAGCTTATTAACTCATCTGATGAAGGTTTAGATACAGCTGCTAGTCCCTTTCACCTAAGGAGGCTGGGTCACCATCATCCAAAGCAGCCCTGGGAGGCTGAGCTCTGTCATACTGGCAGGTCTGGTTCCTTTTGGAGGTGGTTTCTCTCCACTGAGCAGAAATTATGTGTGGTTTCCTCCCAGGAAGGTCCACCACCTGCCCCAGCCTGCATCATGCCACTGCGGTAGGGAACCCTTCCTGCTTGGAAAAGATGGATTTGGACTTGCATCCTTCAGCAAAACACAGTGTTTGTTTATCCACTGGCTGGTAGGAGTCTCTTGGTGGCCCTTGGGGACAGCTGCCTTCAGCAGGCTTGAGTAAGCGAATTGACATGTCCTGTGTGTAAAAGCTGAAGGCTGATGACCCCTAGAGTCAGCCTGGGAAATAGATCCTCCCTGAGCATCTCCCACGTGAAGCTGACAGTGTCCACTGAGTCTCATCCCAGGATGCTGCCTGGTTACTGCTGTACTCCCAGCCCTCCCTTGCCTGCAAAGAGCATCTGAACCCACCCGAATCTCACAACAGGGATGATTCCTTGAGAGCTGTGGCAGCTCATTCATTGCTATGTGACTGAGAACAGTCCCTGGGGCAACCTGCCCTGGCTTTCACAGAATCCCAGACTGGTGGGAGTGGGAAGGGCCCTGCAGAGCTCATCCAGCCCAAGCCCCTGCTAAAGCAGGTTCCCCGCTATCAGGGGCACAGCAATGTGTCCAGATGAGTTTGGAAACCTCCTGGGAAGGAGCCTCCACACCCTCCCTGGGCAGCCTGGGCCAGGGCTCCCTCACCTCAGCACCAAAGGACTTTCTCCTCCTGTGCCAATGGAGCTTCCTGTGCTCCAGCCTGTGCCTGTTACCCCTTGTCCTGGCACTGGCCACCACACAACAAACACTGTCCCCATCCTCTCCACACCCACCCTTTAGGGATTGATCAGCATTGTTAAGGGCCCCTCTCAGCCTTCTCTTCTCCAGGCTGAACAGCCCCAGGCCCGGCAGCCTTTCCTTCCTCACAGCATCCTTACCCCATTGCTTAGGAGGGAGCTGAGGGAGATTAAGACAAAGAGCCCTGTGTGTGATGAAAAAGTGTTTTTCAGAAATAATTGGTTTCCCACTCAATCTTTTGATCAAAAAGGGAATGAGCTGGAACTGCAGTTTGGCCTCTTGTTGCACATCTCCTGGCAGCTGAACATCTCCTGGCAGCTGAACTGCTTGGACCTCCCTTGTCCCCATCCCCATCCTCCTCCAAAGGCTGTCCCCACCAGTTGGCCTTACCTGCAGCACTGCATGGCCAAGGACAGCCTCAGCATGGGAGCTGTTGGTTTTAGTCTTTAATCATTTCCTGGGAACCAAAACTTTCTGTGAGAAAAAAGAAAAGGCTTTGAATCAGCTTCACAGTTTGTTCCTGAGGGCCAGGCAGGGCTCATGCAGGGATGCAGGATGATCTAGTAGGGCTGGGAGCTAGCTCACCATGAGGAACAAGTTGGGAGGCTTTGGAAAAGGTTGAGTTTGGGGCCAGGGCTCAGATGGAGCAGGACAAAGCTGCAGAACAGGCTGTTTGACATGTGCTACAGCTGTGGGCACTGAAATTCATGTGCTTTGAGGTCTCCTCCAACCTACAACCCCAAAACATAGGTCATAGTTATAAACAGAAGATTCTCCCATCTCCTCCAGGTGATCCCACAGGGCAGGGAGCTGTGCCTAGCGCTGCTAGATCCCAGAGTGGGTCCTGGTCCCTTTTTTGTGAACTGTCCAAGTCACAAGTGTGCCAGAGAGGAGTGCAGGCAGCGTTTGGCTGGCTGGGGAGTGACCATGTCCCCAAGGAATATCCTTCTCTCTGTGTTTGGAGGGATGACAGCACCTGTATGGTGCAGGGGCACTGCTGGCTGTGGCCAGGGTAGCTCCCCATGGCCGAGACACAGGGACGTCTTGGCATGAGCCCTGCAGGAACAGTTTGTTGTCATGGTCACACGTAGGGAAGATGGAAAGCAACTTGCCAGGGCGGTGGCATTGGCTCACAGGCCTGTGGGAACATACCTACCCCATTCTATCCTTGCAGACAGAGCACCCTAGAATGGGCAATGGTGGGTGGACTGGCTCACCCCCTTCGTGCTGGGGTGACCACGGGCGGGCCGGGGTCTCGCTGGATCCGGAGGAGATTTTGCCCATGACATCAGTGGAGTGGAGACTTCTCGTCATGCTATTTAAAGAGATTATCTCGAGCAGCCCTTGGCAGCCCTGACAGGGTGGGATGCCAGATTTTTTTCCCAAATTAGAGGTGAAATGTGCCAGTAGAAATGCAGTGAGAGCTGGGCTCTTTGCCTCCCAACAGGCAGGGTGCTGGCAAGACACTTATCCGGTTGATCTCCATCGCTCGGGGGGAGCAGGGAGCTGCTGACACTTTGCCCACCAGCCTGCTCCTGGCCCTGCACCTGCTCAGGCATCCACCATGCCCTTGGCCCCTGGATGCCCTTGGTACCCAGAACACCCTCAACACACCTGGTACAACGATGATGAGCTGGTCTGGGGGTTCCTGGATTCCTTGTCTTTCCCAAGGCCTGGCTCTGTGTTCACAGGGAAAATGAGGGAGATGGGGAACAGCTGAGAAATGAAGTGGAGAAAGAATATATCCAATGAAATATCCAGGGAACTGGGGCTGAGATTTTCTATGTCACTGCATTTTCCCCCACTTCCAAGTGGATTTTTTTTCCCCCTGAAGAGTTCTAGGAAAACTGGACACGGGAGGGGTTTTGCTTTGGGACCATGTGGCCAGGGAGGACTGCTGGGTGCTCTGCTGCAGGGTGTCCTTGGTCTCAGGGCTCCTTGCAGGGTTCTTCACATAAGGAATCAAGGAATCATTGAAGTTTTCATGCTTTATCTGCCAACTGTCCCGTTAGAAACACTTCAATGCAGAAAATACTGTTTTGTTAAGTAAATTAGTTTGATTCTTATGTTTGGAGAGTTTTTTGATCCTATAGAATGCCATTACATTACATCTTATAGTATGCCACTAGGCTTCCTATGGTTACTTTGTTAGTGTAGTCAGGCAACATGAAAGCTGCTTGTTTGAGTTTTGACCCCATGAATGTCAAGACTTGTACACATTAACAAGAATTAATTGAGATTCTCAATGTTGACATTTTTGATGGATGGAAATTCAGTGTTCTTCAGCCTTCTTGCAGCCTGGTTTGCTGGTACTCTGATTTGTCAGGGTGTAAGTCGTAAGTGCAGAGGAAGTTTTGAATCGACCTGTGCACCACAACATGTGCAAACCAGTGACTCTTCCAAATTCCTGTTGTGCTGAATCCAATATTAACATACTTTTCTCTCTGTCTCAACAATAAAGCAAGGTTTATTTTGCAAGGAAAGTTATAAACAGCCTGGAGCAGGCGACGAGAAGATGCCTGTCTGTGTGACTGAGGGGAGCAAACCTCCTTCTTTACAGACATGAGAGCATCATCATTCAAGTCCCACTCAGAAGGTGGGGCCAGCAGTTTACACTGTAAAGCTGGGGAAAGGAGACCCTGACATGGATTAGGAAAGCATCTGCAGGAATCCTCTGCATAGCCCTGCAGAAATCCCATCTCTTGTGCTAAGCTAAACAAAGTGATGAGAGGCTGACAAGCCTAAAGGGCAGAAGAGCTGCAAGTGGGAAAAACAGCTGACCAGAAAGGTCACTGCAAATAGACAAATGCTTCAAGAACCATGGAAGTACAGGAGATGTAACTGCCTGTGGCAGTGCAGCTGAGAGCCCCACAGTGAATTTAACTGGAGGAAAATGTGGGATGGATATCAACAAAACCCTGCCATCAAGGCAGAGAGATCTCTGGGAGCAGAGTGTTTTCCCAAGGGACAGAGCAAGAGCTCTATTGCTGGGGTAATTTAAAATTGGATGGGACAGAGTGTTTGGGAACATGCTGCAGAGGCTAATTGTGGGGTTGTGACTGTGTGAAAATCTAGTGCACATGGGAAATACAAGTCTGCTGTGGAGTTGCACTAGGGGAGGTTGAGATTGGAGCTGAGGCAGAACTGTTTCCCTGACAGGGGTGTCAGCCCCTGTGCCAGGCTGCCCAGGGAGCTGGGGGAGTGCCCAGCCCTGGAGGGATCCCAAAGCCATGGAGCTGAGGTGCTGAGGGCCAGGGGTTAGTGGTGGGCTTGGCAGGGTGAGGGGAGGGCTGGGACTCCAGAAGCTTAAAGGTCTTTTCCAACCAAAGTGATGCTGTGATTCTATATCTGAGCCTGCCAGTGCAGTGAGTTGTGCCTTCAAGCTCGCCTCCACATTACCAACGTGCTGGTGCCAGCTCTCTCCGCAGTCTCTTGGGCTCCCATTCCTCCCTAGGATCTTCTGGAGAGATGTTTCACCTCTCCTGTGAAGGGCTGCCCATGTCTGCATGCTTCCTTGCCCCAGGGATACCCTGTTGATCCCTGCCCAGGATTGTGCTGAGGGTGCCAGGCATGGGATTAACTCTGTACTTCTCCTGGTTTCACTCCAGTTCATTCCTCCACCAGAACAGTCTCTTCCAGAGCCTGCTCCTGCACTGACCCCTCTGTGTTAGCAGGAGGCTGCCAAGCTGGAGCCCATGTGCTACCTCACTGTTGCTTTCCCCCCGTGCTGGCACTTGGGGTGGCACAGAGGCGCCCAGGACAGGCTGCTGGTACAAGTGCCCCCGATAAGCTCAAAGCTCTTTGGAGTCTCCCATCGCAGCTTAGAGACTGTGCCTCCTTACCTCTCCCCCCCTTCCCTCCAAAGACAACCCCTCTCCTAGGCCTTGCAAAGTTAAAAATAGAGCCTTGCTTATGGAAAGTTCATGGTGGATAAGAGACTTAGCAGGACACCGCTGAGATCCTCATCTGAATGTAAATCAATCGCTGCACTCCAGGCAGGAGCAGGACAAGCCCCTGGCACACAACGTGTCCTCTCTAATTAAAAATAGACTGTTTGGTGAGTCTGCTCAACTTTCTCTTCATCAATGGGAGAGCAGGGCAGCTGTCAGATTACAACACCTCAGCTCCAGCTGGGTCTGGCCACCAGCACAATGGCCACAGCTGCCAGAGCAGTGTCTTCCTCCTGGCTGTGGGCACTGCCAGGGTGAAGGGTCCTGCGTGGGTGGGCTGTGGGTGCTGCCTGCCCACGGCTGCTGTGCCAACAGCCACACATTTGCTCCTTGCAAAGCATAGGTTAGCATTCATGCCCGTGGGTTTGAGCATGGTCCAGAGGGGACAGAGGCTTTGTGATGCTCTGTGCCAAATGCTCTCTCCTCTCCATGTGACACAGACACCGTGGGTGGCTGAGGTGCAGGGGAAGAGGGGTTAAAGCAGTCTCCGGTGTGCTGGGGGCGGGTGCTCGAGCCACTAACAAAGAATAGTAATGAATGGAAAAAGTGAAGTGTTTTTTTCCCCTAAAGCAAACAGCTCGGTCAGATTAGAAGCTCGGAGTGTGCTTTACCCAACTATTAATACATTCCTCGCTCATCTCAAACTAAACAGCCGAGCTGAGCTCCAAGTTCATAAAAACAGCATCAAATCCATGAGAGCACAGGACATTTATAGTGTCAGCCAGTAAAACTGCCTGCTGGAGGTGATGTTCCTCTGGCTCTCTGCCTGCTGCAGGGGACAGGCTGGGCCAAGAAAGAGGAAGGCCAGTGGCCCCACGTGAACGGACCCTTGCCCTCCTCAGCAGGCTGCAGGCAGGCGTGGAGGGAGCCTGGAGAAGCCCCTGGAGTTGTCCTGCTTATAAACACTGAAACATGACAAGCTGGGGCTGCTGGGGCCTGGGCCGTGTGTCCGTGGCTGCCAGCCTGTACTCTGATGTCAGATGCACTCGGACTTGTCAATAACCTTCTGCATGTGTCCCCCAGTGCCTGGGCAGTGGGTTTGTCTCCCCTCCTATGGAAGGCAGGCTGAGGAGGGACTTGGCTGCAGCTCAGGGCAGACTCTGGGTGAATTCCTAGTGCAGTGCTGTGGATGAAGAAATGTGGGCAGGTTCCCACTGCCCACACAGAGCAGAGGGAGGTCCCTGTTGAGGACCTGTGCCTGGGCAGGCGACTGCTCTGGGGCCCCTTGGAGCAAAGGAGATCCTCGCTCAGCCCTCCCTGCTCTGTAGTGTGAGGCAGGCAGCTGCTGCCAGATCCCCACAGCTGTGCAATCCATCTGCCGCCACCGCCACGTGCAGCCGCAGCCCCGCGCGTGCACGGAGCAGAGGCAGGCCAAAGGCAATGCCTCCCGCAGCTACAGACACAGGGGACAACGGCCTGCTGGAGATCTGCCTCATCCTTGGGCCAGGCAGGGTGTGCAACCTGGTATATAAGAACTGAATCCCAGAATCCCAGCATGGTGGGAGTTGGAAGGGCCCTGCAGAGCTCATCCAGCCCCTGCTAAAGCAGGTTCCCCTCCGTGAGGGGCACAGGAACGTGTCCAGGTGGGGTTGGACTCCTAGTACACTCCAGGATGCCACTGGGTTTCTTGCCCACGAGGGCACATTGCTGGCATTGTTTAGTTTACTGCCCACCAGAACTCCCAGATCTCTCAGCAGGTCAATCCCCAGCCTGTGCTGGTGCAGAGGGTTGTTCTTGTCCAGGTGTAGGACTCTGCACTTGCCCTTTTTGAACCTCCTGAGGTTCCTCTCTGCCCAACTCTCAACCTGTGGAGATCTCACTCAATGGCAGCACAGCCTCTAGTGAATCAGTCAGTCCTCCCTGGTGCCGGCAGGGAACTTGCTGAGGGTACACTCTGTCCTCTCATCCGGGTGGTTGATGATGTTGAACAAGACTGGCCTCAGAACCCATCCCTGTGGAGGCCACAGGCCTCCAACTCGATTCTGTGCCGTTGATCACCACCCTCTGAGCTCTGTCATTCATCCACCTCACTGTCCACTCACCTAAGCCACACTGCCTGAGCTTTACTATGAGGCTGTTATGGGAGACTGCAGCCTCATTCCTTTGGCACCCCTGGTCTCGATGCCACCTGCTTTGAAGCAGATGCCAGTGTTTTGTCCCTGAGTCTTGGTGCACCAGGGTCTGTCTGCAGGGATAAAGTGGAAAACCTTCCCACACTTGGCAACCAGACAAGCCCAAAAAATGGTATCTAGTGTTTCTTTGCTTCTGACAGTATCTGTCCATTTGGCTGGTCTATGTTTTCTCTGTTAAGCTATGTCAGGCTGGAGTTGTTTCAAGTGACAGAGATTGGGCAGATGCTTATACTGAACATCAGCTGGGGGCTGCAGCTATCTGGAGAGAGCCAAACAGCAAGTGCAAGAGCCAGAGTTATCCATAAACTCCCCCCAGGAGCACCAGGCTGTTGCCCTGTGGTGGTGGTATTGAGACATTCTCCTGACAGGAGCTCAGACATCCTCAGCAGCAGGAGCCGAGCAGAAGAATGCAGCTTTGAAGGAAACTCTTACTGTTCTTCTTTGTCCTGACTCAGTCTGATCAAACAAAATCATTTCTCAAAGAGCAAAATATGCAGAAAGAAAAAGCTGTCCCAGAAGTGATGAAATGCTTGTTTTCTCCTGTGCTGTGCATGACACAGCATCTGCCCTGGCATAGCACTGCCTGGCCTGCCCTCTACCCAGGGCTTGCTGGCCAGACAGCTCTTGCCTCCTCAGCAGCTACATGGCTCCCACAAGACTCACCCCATCTGCTCAGTGGCTAAAGCCCATCATGGGGGTTAGGTCTGGGCAAGGAGCCCAGCTGACTGGGCAGACTGGGAATGCTGAGGATGCAGCGGGTGAGGCAGGCACAGGGTTAATGCTGAACAAAGCTTCTGGGGAAGAAAAAGAATTTGCTTGGAAAACTGATTTCAGATTTGTAGAGGTGCATTTTCCTGCAGGAAACCTACAGGATCATCCTGGCTGAAGCCAGGACTCACTTGTCCTGCAGATGAAGTGAGTTTATTGTGATTCATTCTGTAGTTTGTGCCCAGCTTCTAAGCAGGATCCATTTCTACATGTACCTCTGCAAAACAGAACTGAAAGTCACTGAACACTCAAGGTGGGTTTGAGCACAGTGTCCTCACACGTGTCTAATGGCTGGCATAGCTCTGCACAGACCTTTTCTGGCTGCTGAACAGACACTTGTCAGGGTGGCTGTTTGGAAAACTAGCCCTTTGTTTGCTGAGTGTCTGTGTCAGGGAACAAATGAGGCTTCTCTGTTGACAATTTTATATAAATTTTCTGAGCAATAACAGTGCAGCTACTTCACCCTGCCAGGGCCCAGACCCACTCTTGGAAGCTTTCTCCATAAAGCTCTTTCTACTTAATACATAAAAACATAGAATCACAGAATCGTTTCAGTTGGAAAAGATCTTCAAGATCTTTGAGTCCCAGCCCTGCCCTCACCCTGCCCAGCCCATCACCCTCAGCACCTCAGCTCCAGGGCTGGGCACTCCCCCAGCTCCCTGGGCAGCCTGGCACAGGGGCTGACACCCCTCTCAGGGAAACAGTTCTGCTTCAGCTCCAACCTCAACCTGCCCTGGGGCAGCTTGAGCCCCTTTCCTCTTGTCCTGTCACTTGTTACGTGGGAGCAGAGACTGACCCCCAGCTCCCTGCAGCCTCCTGTCAGGGAGTGTCAGAGAGGGCTCCTGTCTGCCCTCAGCCTCCTCTTCTCCAGGCTCAACACCCCCATTCCCTCAGCCCCTCCCCAGCACCCTTGTGCTCCAGCCCCTTCCCCAGCTCTGTGCCCGGCTCTGGCCACGCTGCAGCCCCTCAGTGTCCCTGTGGCAGTGAGTGAGGGGCCCAGCACTGACACAGCCCTGGAGCTGCAGCCTCCCCAGGGCCCAGCACAGGGGAGAATCCCTGCCCTGCTCCTGCTGCCACCCCAGTGCTGATCCCAGCCAGGATGCCCTTGGCCTTGTTGCCCTCCTGGGCACTCTGTATTTACATGCAGCTATGCTGAAAAGATCCTATAAAATGTACCAACACACAGGACTTGTTGCTTATTAAATAATCTGGGTGGCAGAGGAAGAGGTTGATTAGAGATCAACTGATAAAACGTGGCTATGGGAGCTGGCTGACCTCAGTGTCATGGTTCTGCCCCTATTTTATCTTTCCCACACATTGCAAAAAGACCCAAGTCTGAACTGATGCTATATATACAGCTTGCTGTACTATTCATCTGGGCAGCATGAAGCCTGGGTTTGTACGGATCTGTCTGGCATTAAAGGATCGAAAGGTTATGTTATTGGTACATTTCTGCACATCCAAACCATGAGTCATCATTTCCAGGGAGCCAAATAGTTACTGAAAGAGTTGTGATGCAAATTGTGTTTCCCAAATATTTTAATCCTAATGCAACCATGGACATTGAATCTGGGCACACAGTTTATGAACAGCTGATCTAAAGCAAAAGGTTGAGGTAATGGGTCAAAGCTGCCTCTGAGTTTAGCCTGATTTATGGATAAAGCACTTTTGTTATGAAAAATAAGCATTTCAAGTACTTGGATGCTACAGTAAAAGCATAAACAGTGCACTTTGACTTCTGCCTGCAAGAACTAATTACAAATATGCATCAGAGCAGAAAACACAATCACAGAATCCTGGAATGCTGAGGGTGGGAAGGGCCCTGCAGAGCTCATCCAGCCCAAGCCCCTGCTAAAGCAGGCTCCCCTCCATCAGGGGCACAGCAACGTGTCCAAGTGGGTTTGGAAACCTCCTGAGAAGGAGCCTTCACACCCTCCCTGTGCAGCCTGGGCCAGGGCTCCCTCACCTCAGCACCAAAGGACTTTCTCCTCCTGTGCCACTGGCTTCTCTGTTGACAATTCTCTGTTCCTGTGCTCCAGCCTGTGCCTGTTACCCCTTGTCCTGTCACTGGTCACCACAGAACAAACACTGTCCCCATCCTCTCCACACCCACACTTTAGGGATTGATCAGCATTGATAAAGGCCCCTCCCAGCCTTCTCTTCTCTTCTCTTCTCTTCTCTTCTCTTCTCTTCTCTTCTCTTCTCTTCTCTTCTCTTCTCTTCTCTTCTCTTCTCTTCTCTTCTCTTCTCTTCTCTTCTCTTCTCTTCTCTTCTCTTCTCTTCTCTTCTCTTCTCTTCTCTTCTCTTCTCTTCTCCAGGCTGAACAGCCACAAGTCTCTCAAACTATGAGCAACCTTCTACCCTTTTTCCCCACATTTACGTTGCAGTATCTTCCTGTTTCACTTTGTGATCAGAGAAAAATACAGGCTGTGATATGCTTACTAGTATTTCACATTGAAATATGATTTCTGTCTTTCATATTGCTAGTTGTTATTATTATTACTATGATTTACAAGGATAAAATAGTTTTCTTAACTAGATGTGTTTTGAAACTTCCATGGCATCCTGTACTCCATCACTAAGCCACCAACATTGCCCTCTTAATAGTTATGAGGAAAAGCTAGAAACAAAACCCAAGCACAACTCCCTTAACCAGAAAAATATGGACAACATTTCTTCCAAAACCATGAAATTTCAAGAAAATGGAAATTTTTTCAAGGTGACTGCTTGCATACAGTGTCCACACCCAATGGCATGACTGCTCAACTGGGTTCTTTGCTCTCATGGCAGTGGCTTGTCACATTGCACACAAGGTTGGACCAGTGGCGAGAGGGTGGAAGCTGTGATCTCCCCACCTGTGGTGGGCACAGACTCTGCCCTGTGCTGAGTAGCAGAGCAGTGTCCCTGTTAGTGCCCTGCTTAGGGAGCACAGAGGGCACGTGGCACTGCAGGGAAGAGTTGCACACAGTAGTGATACCTGTGTAGGAGATGGACCTCAGCAGATGGGACATGCCAGGGAGATTGTAGCTGAGGCTTTCTGATCTGCACACCAAGGGAACTGGATCTAGGGCCTCTTCCAAAACCTTGTGTCCATAATTCAGAACTGGAAAACCCTGACGTTTTCACTTCTTATGGTTCAAGCTCATTGGAGCTGCCAACTTGGTGATACTGCTTCTGGCTTTACTCAGTCTGTGTGGTGAGAGACAATCTACCTCTTTTGGCTCAGCTTCTACCTGAGCTGAGGCTCCCTGTCTGGGTCTGTGTGCTGAGGAACAGGGCTGGCTCCCTGCCCCTGCTAGGGCTGCCAAATAACAGCCCAAGTGCTGAGCTGCAACCATCCACCTGTGTCCTGGCACACGTGCTCAGGGCTCTCCTGGGCAGTCTAGGAACAAGTGTGGCTGAGGGACACTTCCCAGTGGGCAGGACAGGAGGAGCCTGTGTTCTGTGGAAAAGAGAGCTCGGGTGTGTAGACACAAACCATGCCACTGCAGTTGTCCTTAGGGCCAGAGTCTGTGAACTTTTTTTTTACTATCTTACTTAGCAAAAGCAGCCTCCCTTCCAGCCATACCCAGCCCTGTTCTCACCAGGTGTGTGCCCAAATGGGCAGCTGGACCAATGGATGGCAATGAATGGGCTTATCTACAATCACTGCAAGAGAAAAATAACAACTGTCCTATACCTGACATCCCCATTGCCCAGCTCATACTCCTTCTTCCCACGGAGCCAGCTCTGTGATTCGGCAGCCTGATGTTTCTCAGAGCTGAACTGACCAGAGATGCCTGAGGGGGTGGATAAGCCTATTTTGTCTCCCTGGGATCCTCCATGGTATCTATTCTAAGGTTTGCTGTATCAGACTCTGGGAATGAGCTGGGTAGCTGCCTCTCCGGCTGCCAGCAGTCCCTAGGGACCTCATGGCTACACATGTGCTCTTCCCAGGTTCATGGCCATGGTGTCTGACAGGGCAGAGGCTGCTGGGGCTTTGCTCAGGCTGGACCTCCGTCAGGCTGGGTGCTGGACACCTCTCAGCTTTCCTGAGAATCTGGAAACCAAGCTTCAGACTCGGAAGCTCTCAGGCATGGCTCTATTATCTGCCATCCTGCCAGACTGATCATCACCTCCCAGCTTTACAAGCCAGGTCCTGGGGTAGATGTCTGTCAGGAAAGCTCCTCCAGGAAGCACATGCAGCTTCTCTCTGGATGCTGGAGGTGGGATTAATCATTCTACCATTTAGCCCGATGCATCAGTACAAAGATACAGATATGCAAATATCTGGAGCACGTTACTCCTTGCTCAGCACACAAGGAAGAGAGTTTCTGAGATGGATACATTTCCTTTCCTCTCCCACATGTTCTTTGAGGCTCAGGTACTGTTTCTGATAGTGGTGAGTCTGCTGGGCCACAGAGTCTCTCTACAACTTGTGCAGTCACCTTGCTGGGCCCATGACCAAAGATAGCTGCTCCCAAAGAGCCAAATCCTTTTGGGACTGAAAGAGGAAAGAAAAGGAATTAAAAAAAAAAACCAAAGAAATATACCCCAAAGTTTAATTTTAAGAATGGGAACAAGATAAAAACACAAAAGTAGTTTAAAAGGAATTCAAAAGAAAAGCTAAATGAGTAAAATATTTACAGAAGGCATAAAAAACTGTTTAAAGAGAAAGTATTAGAGGCTTGGAATAAATATATACAGCCAATCTAGAATGTGCTAAAATATCCAGAACAAAAAAAAGAGCCCAACCCTGCCATGCTTTAGTAGTGAAAGAAGTTATAAGAAGAAAGAGAGATTCATCAAAATTGAAATAATTTCCAAAGAAGGAAGATAGAATGGAGCACAAAATGTGTCTGTTAGATGTAACATCCATAACAAGGACAGGCCAAAAATATTTTTGGAGAAAACTTGCTAAAAGCATAAAAGCCAATAATAAAACATTTCTCAAAGTATAAATAGTAGGAAGCTCATCAGAAAGTGGCCCTGACTCAGATCTGTGGAGGAAAAGACAGAAGAAAGTTAACATTGCAATGAAAGAGCCAAATAGCTAAACTGATGCTCAGTGGGAAAGGAGGAGGAAGTGTCCTGCACTGTGCCCATCCTTTACACAACCCCTGAATCTCATAACCAAGGAATCAACAGTTATTTCTGAGACCAAAATGTCAAATCTGGAAGTACTTTGAGTGTGAACCTGAGATGAACCTGATGAAGCATTTGGAAAGATGATTGGTCTGAATCTCAACATACCATGATTCTCCTTTTTCTATGATGTAGCATTTGAATGCTGTTTCTGCCAAACCCCATGAGTGCCCATCACCTCCTCTTCCCCACCACTATCCTCTACTGCTGTATCTCACTCTGTGTCTGTTACACCCGTAGCTCCTCTCCCCAGTCCCAGTGTCACAGTGTCACTAGATGTGGCAGAGTCCAGCACTGTGGCTCCTTGGCAGACTGCAGACACGAGAAACGCTGTGCTGGGATGGGAGAGGTGCCAAGGAGAGTGGAACAAGTGGCAGGGGCTCGTGCCTATCCCTGGCTGCAGGCACCTTGTGTGACCCTGGGCCATTTTTGCATGCAAACAGCTACCAGCATGCTGTTAGCCTGGACTTGAACTGGAATACCTTCAGTCATAACTGAGCCCAAACTGGAACAGAATGAAAAAAATGTAGTGGTTGGACTCCCTGCTAAGTGAGCACTGGGCTCTGAATTAGCAATTACTGCTGGGGAAAGAAATCTGGGGGTTTTGGGCTAGGTCACGGAAAACATTGGCTCAGTAGGGGGCAAGAAAGGGAATGAGATTTTGGGAATGATCAGGGGAGGAGCTGGGAACAAAACAGAAAATGCAGCTCTGCTGTGGTAAGTCATCCCCATGCCCCTAGCTGGCTGGTGTATCCATTCCTGTGTCCTCCTTCCTTCTCAGGAGAATTCAAACAGCCAGAAAAGGACAACCACCATGACCACAGGCATTTACTGCTGTCTATAGGAACCATTAAATAGACAAGGGCTTTTTTGCTTCGACAGGACACATCTGAGGGTGTCGCAGGGGCCGTGTACAGCAATCCCAAGCAGCTTGGTGAGGGTGGTTAGGGAACAACCAATCACTGCTTCTTTCTGTCCAGGAACTAGGAGAACTCCATTAAATTGTCAGGTAGCAGATTTAAAACAAACAAAAGGCAGTACTTTCTCACACAACTCATAATTCATCATGAAGCTCATTACCAGGGGACGGTGTAAGGCCAGAAGTCTAACTGGCTTCAAGTAGCAATTACATCCAGGAAGAAAAATCATTGAGACCCTTCAAATACAAGGGCTCAGTGATAACCTCTCACTTGCCAGATCCAAAGGCTGGAAATTGCACAGAGGAATATCATAGCAGAGATCCTTGCTCTTCTTACTCTTCCAGCATACATAGCTGGCCACCAGTGCAGAAGCCATACTGTCACAGGGGAGTATAAGGCTGAGAGAGTATAACCCATCCTATGTTCTATCCTATCCAAACCTGTCCTTGCCTTCCTGACTCATCCTGAGGGGAATTAACTTCGATCTTCCCTTTCAGCCTTGGTCTTTGAGCCTCCCAAAGACAGTCATCTCCATCAGAGAGAAATGAGCCTCTCCAGTGCATGATTCATCTGACCCAGTACAGTTGTGCCCATGCCCCAGTCCTCTGCAGAGGAGCTGGAAAACATCTTGCCAGGGTTTTGCCTGACCTTTTGTTCTGGCTGAACAGGTTCTGCCCAGGGCTTTAATTACCAGCCTGTTCTCCGTTAGCTGTACAGGAGCCATTCTGTCTCCCTAGCAACGGATAGATGAGGCCAAAACACAGAACCACTAATTTGTTGGGTAGTTCCTAAGCAGAACTTAAGAGCTGGTCTCAGGAGCTTGCTCTGAGGTTGATGTAGAAAGAGGAATTAATCCCCAGACCAGAGCATTTTACCTGCTGTAGCCTCCAGAAGAGAAGAATCATTCTCTTGCAGAAGTGCACCTTGACCTACCATCCCCTCACCATCAGGTTGCTCATGCTGCCAGTGACTAGCTCAGAGTCCAGGCTTTGCAGAGAGGAATCACAGCATCGTTTATGTTGGAAAAGACCAACATAAACATTGAGTCCAACTGTAAACCTAACAAGGAAGAGAAGGTACCCCAGATGACACCCACTCCCTGGGGAGCAGCTGCTGCCTTCTGCTGGGGTAAATGCCACCTCCTGGAGCCGTGCCAAGTGACAGTGCTCCCACAAATGGCATTGCCTGGCCACGTGAGTGTGTGGTGGTGGTTACAAGAGGCCAGGGAAAGCACACGTGAACCCCACTTCTGCTGATGCACCACTCATCTGTGCCCTCCTGAGCAGCCACCAGCACTTTTGGGTAGTGGGAGTCAGATCAGGAACCAGCCCTGAGGCTGTTAGTAACACTGTGATCACACGTGGTGCTTGCAAACAGACAGGGCCAGTGACACAGCTCTATAGTAACCAACACAGATGACTTCCAAGTACATTCAGTTCACTGCCCTGCTTCCCATCCACCCCCACATTGGCGAATATGTAAATAGAGGATATTCTTAGCAGAGAGGATTCCCAAGAAAATGCCATGTCTCCTTGATGCAAGCAAGGGTTTAGAACACTGGCAAAGGGAAGCACTGAGGCTTTCCTAGTGACAGGAGAGTCAGAGCATCTGACACTCCCCAGCAAGCCCAGGAACAGGGTGAGGGCTTGGGAAAACTTGCTCTGCTCCTCTCTGCACTGGTGAAATTAAAGTGGATGTGATCATTAACCAAGTGGCTGAACTAGCCGGCACTCAATCCATACATAGTCTCATTTTGGTTGGAAAAGGCCTTTGGGATCATCAATTCCAATCACCTATTTTCACGAGAAAAAAGACCTGCTAGAGCTGGAGAGAACTGTCTGTTTGGCCTGAGGACCTGCTCTAAGTGCCTCCTATTCCTACCTGACATCAGTGATGTCTTGGGGACCATGAGTACTTCCCACACAGAGCAGAGGAGTGCTACAAGTAGAACCAAGACCCCTGCTTAGCTGGGCAGCAGCTGGTGTCCTCTGGTGTGACAACAGCCTGCCAGCCTGCCAGACACTGCACATTGCTCCAGGCCACCTCAGCTGTGATGGAGCACAGGACAAGACAAGCTGGCAGAGCAGGTGAGAGCTGTCTGCCTGCAGCAGGAAACTCAGGTGAGCTGCTGTTGGGCTGCTCAGGTGGCAGAGGGCAGGCTGAGGCACAGCTAGGCTGAATTTCAAGCCTCCAAATAGGGACGTTTCTTTCCCTTGTTGCTGTCATGCAGTGAGCACAGCAATAAACTCCCCAGGCGAAAGGCATATTGTGGAAGCTCTGAAATCTGGGCACAGTTTCTCCTCAACATGTCTGACAAAGATAGACACAAAACTCATGCTTTTCTGTGATGTAACGGAGATCTGGGATACACGAGCACAACAGCCTGCAGGGTTCGAGGCCTCGCTGCTTGGAGACATGTCACTTGTTCCTGGCAGTGTCCCAGTGGGTGTGCACTGAAACCTGCCTGGAGCGTGGGCCAGGAGGCCAGTGGGAAAGGATGTATGTGTGTTTGAGGCAGGTGTCACTGGATTTTAGAGCAGTTCATTTCAGCTCCAGACTCCATCCACACCTGAGACTTGCTGTGCTGAGCAGATGTGTGCAGAATCTGCTCTGTGACTGAGCATGGATGAGAAATCGTAGCATCAGAGAATGGTTCTGGTTTGAAAAGACCTTTAAGCTGATCAAGTCCAAGCCCGCCCTCACCCTGCCCACCCCAGCACTACCCCAGGGCCCTCAACACCTCACTTCCACGGCTTTGGGATCCCTCCAGGGCTGGGCACTCCCCCAGCTCCCTGGGCAGCCTGGCACAGGGGCTGACACCCCTCTCAGGGAAACAGTTCTGCTTCAGCTTCCAGCTTCAACCTCGCCTGGGGCAACTTCAGCCCTTTTCCTCTTGTCCTGTCACTCGTTACGTGGGAGCAGAGACCCATCCCCAGCTCCCTGCAGCCTCCTGTCAGGGAGTGTCAGAGAGTGCTCCTGTCTGCCCTCAGCCTCCTCCAGGCTCAACACCCCCATTCCCTCAGCCCCTCCCCAGCCCCTTGTGCTCCAGCCCCTTCCCCAGCTCTGTGCCCGGCTCTGGCCACGCTGCAGCCCCTCAGTGTCCCTGTGGCAGTGAGTGAGGGGCCCAGCACTGACACAGCCCTGGAGCTGCAGCCTCCCCAGGGCCCAGCACAGGGGAGAATCCCTGCCCTGCTCCTGCTGCCACCCCAGTGCTGATCCCAGCCAGGATGCCCTTGGCCTTCTTGCCCCCCTGGGCACGCTGCTGGCTCCTGTTCAGCTGCTGGCACCAACCTCCCCAGGCCCTTTCCCTCCAGCAGTTTCCAGCCCCTCTGCCCCAGCCTGGAGCTGCCTGGGCTTGGGGTGGCCCAAGTGCAGGACCCAGCACTTGCCCTTGTTAAACCTCACCCCATTGCCCTCAGCCCATGGCTCCATGGCCAGAGCCCTCTGCAGACCCTTTCTAGGTGCACCAGTGTTCACCACACAGCTCTGAAAGTCTTGCAAAACTGTTTGCAATATATGGTTTCATATAGTTCCATGTGTGCTGCTTTTTAACATCCTACGTAATGTTTAGTCACATTTAATAACAATAAAAGTCTCCTTCACAGCCTCATTCTGGAAAATGGGGCCGATTTACTGAAAACAATGAATGTGAATAGTTCATGGTCTTCTCGCATTACCCAGAGATTTATCACATCTCTTGCATAACTTAATCTCTACATCTGTGGGACACAAATGTTTTACATTTCTTACATTTATGGGCAGACATCGAAAACATCTGTGCAGACCCAACACACAAGAAACATCTGGAAGACATCTCTGCCTTTTTATGACATACGTCTCCTGATCTTTTGTCTGGAACAAGTGTGCTGCTATCAGTAGTAGCTTTATATGTTGGTTACTGGGCTTCCCGTTTGGGCTTTGACAGACACAGGGGAAAATGTGATCAGCTCTGAATTTCAGCCCATTTCAGCAAGTGGAGAAGCAATTCAGGGAGCTTCTCACCCACCCACGCTGTGAGAATTTGGACTGGAATGGGAAAAAGGCAGCCAGGGTTTGCTGCTAAGCTTGTGGACAAGACTGTTTCCTGAAGGTTCAGGCTCAGCGCTGTGCTGAGCTGCTGCTGTCATCTCTCTGGACTATCCCAGCCTGGTGCAGTGAAGTGGCTGAGGAGGGGATTTTCTCTACAGCCCCCAAAACAGGAGCTGGCTTAGCAGGAACTTCCAGTGAGGCCAGCTTGCCTGTATGGACCTGGGGACCATATGCCCCATTGGTACTGGACACATTGCTGCTGCTGCTGCTAATATCCCAGCCCTTCAGAGTTGGGGTAGCACTTCTTACAGGTGGGATGAAAAGCAACAAGAGCTCATGGAGACGTTTTTTCACTAGACAGCTTCTGTACAGTCATAGCATTGTGTCTGAGACCTGCTGGCTGTGTGCAGGTGAGCAAAAGGACCAGGGCATTGCCTTGGGCAGGCAGCAGCCCTGGGCATGGTTTGGCTGGGGCTTACTAGCCATTCCCCTGCCTGTTTCCAGATATAGTGCAGTGATTGGCTTAGCTCAACTATCCCTCTCAGTTTGAAGGCAGACAACCTCTCATGGAATGAGTTTACTTATAATTTCTAGAGATTTAAGCCTTGCCTTTTACTCATAAGGCTGGGGAACAGGCCTTTTTTCCTTTGGTAATGTGGACAGAGCCACTGCAGCCCACGGAAGTGCTGTGGCTATTGTTGTTTGCACTGGTGGGTTGTTTGGGAACTTGCCGTGGTGCAGATGATAAACACAAAAACTTTGCCCTTGCCACCACAGGCATGGTGTGAAAGCAGAGGTTGATATGGAAATGCTGTAGCAGCTGGATCTGATCCTGCCTGGGGCTGAGCACCTCCTGCACCTCATCACAAGCACTGAGTTCCTTCTTTCCTCTCTGCAATCCCCAGGTGCCCTGCAGTCAGTGGGTGCAGGATCTGATCCCTCCTGTCTCTCTTCTAGCTGGGTCTGTACTGAGTTAGGGGAATGGAGATCATCTTGTCTGAAGCAGCCTGTTCTGGGCTGATCCTTCCCTACAGCAGCCAGGGAATGTGAGCAATGGGCACACAGCTCAGGATATCTGCACCATTGCCATTGATCATGTGCAGAGAAGCGGCAGCAGGACATCCCTGGAGGGTCTTGTCTCTTAGGAGCAAGGCTAAGAGAACTGGGGTTGTTTAGTCTGGAGAAAAGGAGGCTGAGAGGAGACAAGATTACTCTCTACAACTCCCTGACAGGAGGCTGCAGTGAGCTGGGGTTCAGTCTCTGCTCCCAAGAAATGAGTGATAGGACAAGAGCAAATGGGCTCAAGCTGCCCCAGGGGAGGCTGAGATTGGAGCTGAGGCAGAACTGTTTCCCTGAGAGGGGTGTCAGCCCCTGTGCCAGGCTGCCCAGGGAGCTGGGGGAGTGCCCAGCCCTGGAGGGATCCCAAAGCCCTGGAGCTGAGGTGCTGAGGGCCGGGGTTAGTGGTGGGCTGGGCAGGGTGAGGGGGGGGCTGGAACTTGAGCATCTTTATTCTTTTCCAGCTTAAGTGATTCTATGATTCTAAGGCAGAAACATGCACAGTGTCTGTCCTGTGCTCATAACCTTATTAAAACAAGATCATGTATGGGAACAGTGAGTGGCAGGTGAGCATGGAAGCTGAGAGGGGAAGGATGTGATTCAGGTGCCAAAACACTCATCCACGAGCAACACTTTCATCACAGGTCTGAGCACCGAAAAGCACCACATAGATGATGAGGTGGGAAGGTGACTCTCCAGCAAGTGACCTCTTCTGGCATGTAACAGTTCCTGTTGTGTTCAAAATAGTCAATAGATCATCTCTTTTTTCCCCTCACAATTGGGCACTTTAAAAGAAATGCTCAGGTCAGAACAAAAGCAAAATGATATTTCAGAAAGATTGAAATGTTTCAGGTGAGGTTCCAAAGATCCAAAATGAAACAATCTGAAACTTTAAACAGTGTGTCATTGTGAGCCTGGAAAGGTTTTGCATAGATGTATATGGGAATTCTTTCAACATCTTCAAATTTATGCCTTTCTCCTTAACTTTAACAAGCAAAACACAAAAAGTCAGTATGTTCCTGCAGGTTTCAGTTCTGAAAGAGATGCATTTCCCAGGGCCAAAACGTTTCATTCCAATTCTGTGCATAAATTCCCCAACTCTTCTGATTGCCTGGGCAGTCTCATTTGCCTGCATTCTGATATAACGTGGGATTACATGAACAGATGTTTTTATTCCATGGGACACGATGTGTAAACTCAGACTTTTCGAGATGTACAATCTGATCCAATGGAGCTGAATTTTTCCCAAAGATAATTGGTTGTGAGCCCTCACTCCAAAACGAAGCGGTTTGGACTTCTGAATGGTGGCTTTGAGGAGCTTTTCATCATGGATAAAGCAAAATATTTTCCCTAAAGCCTGTTCTGAGGAATCTCTGACCTGTTTAAGCTGAGTGCTTGCAAAATCTTCGAGTGGAAGCAGACATCCTGGCAGTCAAAGCTGGTGTTTGGCAAACTCTAAGCCCTGAAGGGTTTACAGCAGAGAACTGATGGACGTTACCTGTCTGTGTTAATCACAGAGTCTGTGTTTTCCATGGTTCTTTGTAGTACTTCTGAATTCCAGGATGGAAATAAGAAATCAGCACAGTAGCTTTTTCCATCTTCCTCCAGAAATAGGGAGAGACATGCTGAGCATATCAAGGCTTTGATAGTAAGGAGGTACTGGCAGTGGGGGGGAGAAATATCTGTATTAGGCCTAATTTAGAGATATATTGCAGGAGCCAAGGCCAGAGTTGGGTATCACCAGAGAGGTGAAAGTGGTGGTGAGAGTCCAGAGGAGAAGAGTGAGCCTGCTGATGATGATGGTGGGGGCTTCTGCTGGTTGAGTCTGCTTCTTACCATGGAATAATTCACCCCCACAAGCACCATGTTAGATTATATCAGCAGGATCCAACCCTTATAGCAGGAGAGGTTAACTTGTGTGTTCTCCTCAACCTGGGCTGGTGCCTGCAGGATGGAGCAGAGCCTAAAGCTTTGGCAAGCATCGATGCCTATCTGGCACCTGAATTGCAGCTTCAGGATGACAAAAAACTGTAGTCAAAATGCAGCTACCTCCCAAATAATGCCCTCCAAATGCCCAAGCTACCAGACCAAGGTGACAGAGACAGTCTTTCTGTGCCCCTGCACCAGGGATTGTTGAGTGGGATGGCCCCCTGGTCCGAAGGGCTGTGAGGAACAGGAGGTTGGGGACCTGCCCATCTCAGCCTCCTGCAGAGATGGGGCCTCCGGAGCTTTGGGAGCTGGCAGGAGAGATATAGTCAGAATTGAGACTTGGCAGGAGAGGTCTGCAGGAGGAGAGCTGCTCAGGGGCAGCCACTGCTCCCCTCAGACACAATACTCCACTGCTTCCAAGCACATATTTCTCAGGCAGTGCTGGATAATCTATGGGAATGTTAAACACCAAAATGAGCAACAAGCCTGGCTGGAATTTCTCTGCAGCACAAGCAATGATCTCGTGTTCCTCTCCAGGGGTAACCAAAGGGTGATGGAAGAGGTCAGTGTTCCCAGGTCACTCAAGTGGCTCAACCCATGTCCAAAGTGCCAAAGAGGAGACTGGCAAAACCAGCATGTTGCTACCTTGCTTCACTGTTGGGAACAGCAATTGTCCTGCAAGGTGTGAAGATTGATGAGTTGGCCTTGCTGCAGCTCACAGCTTTGGCTTTTGTGTCCTCAGTCTGCTCTGTGCCAGGTCTGGTCCTGTGCCAGGGCAGCAGGATACTCAGCTAGACAAGAGAAGGATGGAGGGTCTTCTTGTGACACCTCCTCCCAGTGAAGGAAATAGTCCTCTGCTCCCTCGAGGGCAGAGGTAAGGTGTCCCAGCCTGATGGTTCCTATTCCCCACCCAACATCCATGATGTTATAATCATAAAATCATTTTGGTTGGAAAAGACCTTTAAAATCATCAAATCCAATCCCTCACCTCACACCTCCCCATTCTGGGTTCTGAGTCCCAAAAAGCTTGGGGCACAAGGACAGCACCTCCAGTCACAACCTGGCTGTGCTCCCAAAACCACAGCCACTCGCCTCCCCTTCTTACATTGGGGGACAAGCAGTGCTTGACCCAGTGATGTCCCATTGCACAGCTGGGGGATGTGTCCCCGGTGAGGGTATTTGTCTTTCTGGAGCAAATCCAACGCTCAGGGTCCCAAGGGCAGGAGCTCAGGACCCAGGTCACCACGTACCTGTGGACACCAGACAGGTGACACACTGCTCGTGCAAACAGGGTCCCCAGCCTCTACAAAACCTGTGCCCAGGTTTCCTGCTGCTGGCCACCCCTGAGCCTTGAGTGAGTCTGGAGGACATGGTGGCATCCAGCTTCCAGCTCTGTAGCATGGAGGAACATCTAGTCAAGGCCAAAAGCCTCTGGGGCTGTGGGGAGGTAGCATGGAATGAATTTTTTCTTTCACAAAAACACAGAGTTTTCATCTTTAATAAAGTGTTCCTGTTTACATGGGAACACATCAGGGGCTGTTTATTTATTTGCTTTTAATAACTGAGAAATATTCCCTTCTGAAGGGCTCTCCTGGTTGTTCAAATTTCTGCTTTGGCAAAAATATCACTGTCCAGTGAGGGATGAAATATCTGCCCAGCTCCAGGGATCCCTGCTGTGGTGCCTATCAGAGCCTTGGGCATTGGCAAACGAGCAGCAGCTCCTTAGTTTGGGACTGGTTTGGGCCACTGGGACTGGAGTGTTGAGGTTTTTCATGCTCCAAGCCTCTCCAGGAAACCTCCCTCGGATTCTTGGCATAGGCTTGGGCTCTGTGATCTGGCATTGACCCCCTGAAAGGCACATGGAGACTCATTATCATTTGCTGACCCAACTCCTGTTTTCATTCCTCCTGACAGGAATCTGCACAGTGTTTAATGCAAACAGAGGAAACACATTTATTGCCCTTTCTAAAATATTCTGATGTTTCAAAGCCATGTTCAGAACGCTGGAGTGGCTGAATTCTTCTGTCTCTGCAACCCCAGCTCCAAATACTTTATGCTCTCTGGTTGAGAAAACATCTTAGCAAAATCTGCCTAGGAGATATTTCTTTTACATGTACTGGACCTTCACTGAGGGGCTACTGGGCTCAATGTAAGGTCAGTTGTACTGGCTGCTCACAGGAACAGTTAGTTCTGTGCAAGAAACTGTTTCTGCTGTAATTCTTCCCTGGAGAAACTAGATTTGACAGTGTCTTGATCTTCTCATGGACTTAGCCAGATATATGGGTTTCAACTTGGCTATAAGGCTGTCTGTCCTCAAGCAAATATGGGGGTTTCTCTCGTTTAAAGGGGTAAATAATCATTACAGCACTGTTAAAATAGAAAGCAAATCTGACCCCAGGGACAGGCTGCTGGTGAGTCAGATGAGTTGCTTGTGGTGTTCAAGGTGCTTGGGCTTGGGCAGACTGCAGGAAGGAGTCTGGGATGCAGTGGGATTTAGGGCACCCTCAGCATGTTTATGGATGACACCAAGCTGAGTGATGTGGTTGATACTCCAGAAGGAAGGGATGCCATCCAGGGGGACTTGGGCAGGCTAGAAAGGTGGACTTGTACAAACCTTATGAAGTTCCACAAGGCCAAGTGCAAGGTCCTGCACCTGCATTGGGGCAATCCTAAACATGGATATAAGATGAGCAATGAGTGGATTGTGAGCAACCCTTCGGAGAAGGACTTAGGGATACTGGTCAATGAAAAAGTGAGTATGAGCTGACAATGTGTGCTCACAGCCCAGAAAGCCAATCACATCCTGGTCTGCATCACAAATAGTGTGGTCATCGGGTCGAGGGAAAGGATGCTCCCCTCTGCTCTGCTCTTGTGAGACCACATCTGGGGTACAGCATCCAGCTCTGGAGGCTCCAACATAAGAAAGATGTGGGGCTGCTCAAGAAGGTACACAAAGATGATCACAAAGATGATCAGGGGTTTGGAACACCTCTCCTATGAGGTCAGGCTGAAGCAAAGGCTGCCAGGAGACCTTGGAGCAGCCTCCAGTAACTAAAGGGGCTGATGAGAAAGGTGGGGAGGGAACCTTTATTTGTGAGTGTAGTAAAAGAAAGAGAGGTGATGGTTTGAAACTGAAAGAGGATGGATTTGGATTAGATATGAGGAGAGTTCTTCACTGTGAGAGTGGTGAGGCCCTGGGACAGGTTGTCCAGAGAGGTTGTGGCTGCCCCATCCCAGGAAATGTTCAAGGGCAGGATGGATGGGGCTTTGAGCAACCTGGTCTAGTGGAAGGTGTCCCTGTCCATGACAGGGAGGTTGGAAAGAGACTAGAATTAAGGTCCCTTCCAACCCAGCCTGTTCTATGATTTCAAGAAGCACCTCAGCACAGCAGCACTGGAGAAATACTCCCTTCTTGAGAGCCTTTCTCCAGAATCCATCTCCAATCCCTGACTTTACTCCCTTCTCTGAGGGTATTGACTACAGCCTGCTCACGAAATCACAGCTTAAAAGAGCTCCAGTGTTTGCTAAATCTCTATCAGGACACTGTTACATGAAAGACACATTGCTTCTCTAAGATTTTGGAGTGTCCCACCTGATAGGGTGGGTGTTGATGACCAGCAGCAGTTAGGAAGGCTGTGACATGTCTGCTTTATTGATGCATTTAAGGAAGAAGGGGCTGAATTACTTTGTGTGAGGCTCCCAGATGGTGGTCAAGGACAGCTTTTAACAGGAAATGGGTGAAATTCATTAGCAAAGGGGCTTTGAATGTTTTACAGAGTGCAAAAGGCTTCCAAAATAAGACTCCTCTGGTTTGTAAACAGTGTAACAAAGTGGATTCAGCTCTAGTCTTATACCTGTTTCACTCTGGTTTAGTGCCACAGATTGGTATGAGTTAGATCTCTTAGGCTCAGGTGAGATTAGGATATGATCCAGTCAACACAGGCTTTGGGGTGTCCTCTGCCCTGGCCAAAGGGGATCCTGGCCATGGCATCATTTCCCCTGACACGTGTTGGCAGAGGCCTTGGACCTGCCCCAGTGATTTGCCATCTGAGGCAGATGTGAAAGGAAAACAGTATTATTTTAATCAAATCAGAGCTCTGTGCATTGCTGCTTAGAGAAGCTTGAAGGCTAACACATTGTTCTGAGGGTTCTTGACAGCCATAAGTTCTGTGACCTATTAAATCACGTCAGGAAACCTATTTTGAGCAGCTTCAAACACATCTGCCATCTTTAAGGGTTTCAGAATTTCCAGTTTATCACAGGAGAGTGATTTACTCTTGCAACTTTGCAGAAGCTGAGAAATACCATTGAAATATTTGGTCCACCCAACGTTTGCTGGGCCTCCCAGAAAGTCTCGGTCGCTTCCTTGAACACTGCAGCACTGCAGATCTTTGGCACTGAGCTGACTCCTCTGATAAATCTGGGCTGACACAGCTCTGCTTTTTTTGCTATACAAATGAAATCTTACTCCAGAAGACAGCAACAAGTCTTAAATCAAGTGAGCAGTGGTTTTCTGTAGCTCTGAGGTGCCTGTTTGTGGGACGTGGTGGAAGCAACGGTCTCCTCTGGGCACAGGCCTGTTGCACAGGACCTCACAGATGCATTGCTTGTCTTGTGCCCACCCACAGCAACATGGGCTGCTCAGAGCTTTGCCTTTTCTCCAGGTCGCCCCATTGCTCCTGTATCTACAGGATCACTGGATGCTTACAGTCTCACCTAGCCCATGACTATTTACTATTAGTAGTTGACTTTCTAAGGGGATTCTGACAGTGCTGATCATCTGTGTTGCTTACAAAAGGAATTAGGAGCACACAACAAAACATTCCTGCTCTTCAGTTAAGTGAATTGTGTATCTTACCAGGGCTGCAGTTGAAATAAAGTGCTGTCATGCCAAGAGTGGCTTCACAGCCTTACCCTGTCCTCAACATAAAGATTAAGGGAAGCAGTTCTGGTTCAAGTGTTTAAGTGGGTGCCTGTATAATTGAATTTCATGCCTGTGCATTCTCTCTGAAGTGGTGTACGCAGGCAGTCACTTGAAAGGGGGAAAAATCTTACTCAAACCCTCTGTGAACTTTCCTGCATTTGGTGAGATTTTTAATAGTGGGTAAATCCTGTGTCTTTTCCAACCACAATGATTCTGTGACTGTGAGATGCTGGTGAGAAAGGGCATCTTTTTGTAAATGTTTCTGAGGACAAGAGGTCACCACGATCTCCTTAAGTCAAATGACCTGAAATGTTTTGAACATCCCAAGTGATGTGAGCATGTAAATGAACAGCACCTGCTTTCTGGCATTGAGTGAGTAATGGAGTGAGACCTGTGGACAGCTCTCCTCTGCTTACTTGGAGCTCGTGAGAAGCAACCACTGCATGTCAAAGCCTCTGTAACTCCACACACAAATGTCTCATTGAGACAGTGCCACAGGTCTCCCCATGAACACTTGGGGTGTTGTGGCATCTGTGAGTTCCATGTGGGCTCTGTGGAACCCAAGTGGATGGAATGAGTGCTGTGGGCAGGGAACAAGCAGATGGGGATCTGGGCATCCATAGATGTGGGCAAGACCCCATGAGAGGGGAACTGAGAGTGTGGACAGGTGTGCATTCACTCAGGTCTTAGGGGTGTGTATAGGTTATGATGGGCTTTTGTGCTTCTGAAAGAATTGTTTAGGAAAGTCTTTGCTCAGAGGAACAAATCAGTTTTGCTTGCAAGAGGAAGCTCCACAGCAGAGGTGTTCATCTGCCCTGGTCCTGCCTCTCTGCCAACTACTATTCCCACTGCTTGTCATTTGCCTCTATGCATACCTGGCTCCATAGGCAGGCTGTGGGGAGATGAATCCATGGGACATGTGGGGATCGTGAGTTTTGGGAAATATATCTGCCTTACACCCAGATGATGGAGTCAGTCGAAAGCAAGTGCAGACACAGATTCAGGGGCTCAGACAGAAAGGTCAAATGCTGAGGTTGTTCCCAGTAAAATGAGACAAAAATTATCTGACCAATGACAGAGGGAAAAGGCCAGTTTTTGCCCATTGTGGCATTCGGGCAGTTGGCAGCAGTGAGGAATCCAGGGGGACAACAGGGCTGCAGATACCATGGCAGGGAAGAGCAGATGCTGTTGACAGAGCCAGATGCTGGAGAAGAGGTGAACTGTCCAGAGCTTCCTCCTGCCTACGCATTGGGGTACTGGGAGACAGAGGTGTGTGGTGTTGATATTGGCCAGACACCAAGAGATTTCCTGTTCTTCCGAGAGCCCTTGTCAGCAAACTACAGCTCTGCAGGCAGAGCATGAGGAAGCTGTCCTGCAGAGCAAGGGAAAGCTGTCCTGCAGAGCAGGGAGAAACTGTCCTGCAGAGCAGGGGGAAACTGTCCTGCAGAGCAGGGAGAAGCTGTCCTGCGGAGCAGGGAGAAACTGTCCTGCGGAGCAGGGAGAAACTGTCCTGCAGAGCAGGGAGAAGCTGTCCTGCGGAGCAGGGAGAAACTGTCCTGCGGAGCAGGGAGAAACTGTCCTGCAGAGCAGGGAGAAGCTGTCCTGCGGAGCAGGGAGAAACTGTCCTGCGGAGCAGGGAGAAACTGTCCTGCAGAGCAGGGAGAAGCTGTCCTGCGGAGCAGGGGGAAACTGTCCTGCGGAGCAGGGGGAAACTGTCCTGCAGAGCAGGGAGAAGCTGTCCTGCAGAGCAGGGGGAAACTGTCCTGCAGAGCAGGGAGAAGCTGTCCTGCAGAGCAGGGGGAAACTGTCCTGCAGAGCAGGGAGAAGCTGTCCTGCAGAGCAAGGAGAAGCTGTCCTGCAGAGCAGGGAGAAGCTGTCCTGCAGAGCAGGGGGAAACTGTCCTGCAGAGCAGGGAGAAGCTGTCCTGCAGAGCAAGGGGAAGCTGTCCTGCAGAACAGGGGCTGTGAGGTGAGGCCATGGCTGCTCTGGCTAAATGCCTGGTCTAGGGGGCCCAGGAGAGGTGGGTCAGGGCAGAAGGTGGCTCAGGTAGGTTCCATATTTCTCACAGCTGTTTTTCTACTCTCCCACATTCTTCTTCTCTCCGATCTGCCCCCATTATCATGGAAAGAGTGTGCTCCATCAGGGGATGGAGCAAGTAAAAGCTGAGTGTGGGGTCACAGGAGTGCCTTCCTCCATTGCCCCCATCTCAGGGCAGACAAGCTGTGGCTGCAGCCTCCTCTGCCTCTGTAGTGCCATGCCTGCTGCCCAGCTGAGCTGAGTCCTTGCAAAGCCACTGACCCTCCTCGCTCTGTGCTCTCACAGCAACGAGCTCAAGGCAGAAGGGCCAGCAGTACCCTGCAGAGAGCCTGGCAGGCCAGGGCTGATGCTAATGAGGGCCCAGCTGAAATCTCATCACTGCATCTCTTTGCACACATGCACACCCTAACAACAACTTGCTGGCAGGTTGCCTGCAGCGAGGGCACTCTCCGGGCAGCTGTGCCGATGGTGGAGCTGGCATTTCCCTGCAGAAAGGCAGAGCACTCCTGTGAAAAGGAAGGTAAAGATTTACAGCCACATTGTCCTGTTGCCAGTAGACATTTGACCAGCACCCCTACACATGACATTTGTTTGTTCAAATGTAACACAATTCATGGACTCTTTGGGAGAGTGTTGATGCTGTGACATTAAGCAGCCGATTACTCCCGTGCTTGGCAGGCGCTCAGTCCCGCTGCGATATGGCTCGTGCCCAGCACCTTCCCTAGTAAAGTGCACTGGCATAAATATGTGAGTAATGCAGGTGACAGGCACTGTGGCTCTGGCTGATTATCCATTGCTTTTATGTAATTTATGCTCCAAAAGTAACTGTGCTCAATCTTGTCCATGAACTTGATTCCTTTCATGTGGTTTTCTGCACTAACCAGATTAAATCAGTTCCAATAGGCACCGTTTTAATGGAGATGATAAACTTTTATTGAACTCAAGCACATTAAAATGAAATGTAAGCAATAGGTGACTTTAGCATGAGTCCAGAGTCTTTTCCAATCTGGATCAAGCCAGCATACCTTCCCTGTTAAGCAACAGCCAGCACCCCAGCACGTTTTATGAGCTTCTTAAAGGGCCGAAAAATCCTTCCCCCACCCCGCTTCCACGTCGCTGGAGGCTGAGGCTGGACATTAACGGGAGCAGCTCCGTGACCTGGTGCTGCAGCCATGAAGCAAGGCGTAAACACAGCTAAGTGCAGGACTTCACATCTCACAAAAACAGGAAAGCAAGGGATGGGTAATTTGGTGTTTTACAGCAGCTTTGTCTGCTAATCTGTGATCTGTTTGGTCTGCCAGTAGGATTATTATGGTGGGTTTACTGAAGAAGTGCCAAAAATGATGTTAAATAAACTGTTTACACAATGTAACTACAGGCTGAAAAGCTAAACAGACAGTCCCAAACTCAGCCCCCTTGCAGGTTTGAAGAAAAATAAACTTCTCGACACTTTCGACTGGACGCTGCCGCTCCGCAGAGCCTGCTCTGTTTGTTGAATATTAAAACACAAAATTAATGTATTTCCCCCTCTTTCTGGGGCTCTTTCCAAAGGTCTCATTGTTGGAAACATGATCAGATCGTTTTGAGCTCCTTGGCCGTCCTTGGAATTTGCTGTGATCATTTTATCCATTATAAAGTATTCCTGTTTGGGAATGGCCATGAGAAAGCCCATCACTCTTCAGAAGTGGGTTGTGTAATATTGTTTTGAAGAGGACAGGAAGAGCTAGTGCTTGTTCTTTACTCTCCAAGGAATTATAAGAGAGACCTAGAGGACAGAAGTTCATGGTTCTCTCCTGAGGTTGGTCGTACCAAATGTCTTTTTCACCAGTGGGTGGGGGATGTGGGACAGGTATCCACCAACTTCAAGGACAACTTGGAGGAACTCAGGAGCTTCCATCCCTTGTCTCTGCTTTTGCCTGTCTTCGACGTGGGTGTATTCACTGCAGAGAAAAAAGCTTTGTGGAATTTGGATAAATTAGCAGTGTCAGCTTTTTGGCTAAGGAATTGTGTGCAAACCTCTGTTGAAATCTCTTTCTGTTAGCCATAGCCTCTCCCCAAGAGCCCAGGCAGTTTCTATAGCACACGGGCTGAGCACTCAGTCTGTATGGGACCCATCAGTTACAGCCACTGTTCATTCAACACCCTTGTTTTAGTGTCTAAGGGTGTGGATTTGGTTTTTTTAACTATGGTGAGATGAACAGGACATAACTGGAACTGGCAACAACTTTAGGGACCCATCCAGGACACGACTTTGATGCTTGTGCAGAGTTTGTGAGTAACACATTCCGTAGAGATCAAGGAGCCAGACGTATGTTGGCCATCGACCATCAAGTGGTAGGACAGTGTGTGCCTGGCACCGCTTGCACGAGGCTTGTATTAATGTTCTCCCAGCATGTCAAAACAGTGGGCAAAGAAAGATCACTGGCAAAGTTTGTGTGGGCTTTCAAAAGTCCTAAGTTCCTAAGAGGAAGCTGAAGGAGCTGGTTCATCTGGGCATAGGCAGGGGTCAGAACCTGGAGGCAGGAAGGGACATGAGACCTCTTTGTCTGTGGGCTTCTGGGTTCCCTGCCGGGCTCAGTGCTGTCAGATATCATTACAGACTGCACAAAAGTGAAGGGAGGTGATATGAACGTGTGACAGAGAAACTGCCATTCGAACCTGCTTGTGCAGTGCAGCTTAGTCCCCTGTGTATGTGCTTCATGAGATAGTTTTGGTGTTATGAAGACACAGTTTGTTCTTTTTCTGTAGGAACCAGCTTTATTAATTAACAATCAGTTAATTAACAATGTCACTTTACTCCCTGAGGGCTTGTGATTAGATGAAGTGAACCTGTGGTGACATGACTTACACAATCAGGTAGGCACTACAGAAATACAGTATATTTAAAAGTGGGAAAACAATTAGTAACTAAATGCAACTTTATTTTTAAAAAAGGCAGCAACACCAGCAGATTTGTCTTTGTAGCGATACACAAAAGGTCACTACAGAGTTAGCTCCCCTCCAGCACCCAAACTCAACAAAAGCAGAGCCCTAGGCAGTGTTGGCCACAGCATGGGCTGGCCAGCAAATCCTTCTGCTGGCTTCTCAGCAGCCTGCTGACAGCAGAGGAATTTGGAGATGTGTGAGTGAGGTGGTGCAGTGTTCCAGCACCAACAGCCCAGGAGGTCTCTGTTATCCACCTTGGTGGCCAGGGCCAAGGTGGCTTCCTGACACTGGGGGTCAGAAGCCAGGGCAGGAATGGAGTGCCAGGGCACAGTGTGCAGTCACCTGGCAAAGAGCTATTTCAGAGGTGCATGAGAAAATGTGGGTTTCAAGGCTTTGTGTAATTGGGTGGATTTGTCACAAGAGATGCAAGAGTGAAGAGGCTGACCTGAGACCACAGTACCCTCCCTGGCTCTGAAGGACAGGCTTCCCAACAAAGCCTCAATAACAGCTGCAGGGAACTGAGTGTTTCCTCCTAATTTTGCTTCTCAAAAGGACTGAACTTGTTCTTGCTGAAGCTATCCCAAATTATTCAGCCTGAAGGGTTAAAGTTTGGCAGCGTTGTGAGCAACTGAACAATGGGTCATATCATGGAAACTGTCAGGCAACCTTAAATATAGCTGTTATGATCTGCATAGTCTGCAATGCTCTGGAAACCAGGATGAGCAGTAAGGGGAAAAAATTCATAGAGCCCATAGAGTTGTTTAGGTTAGTCGAGGAGAGAGAGGATGGAGGGGAGCTGAAGAAAGCCAAAGGGTGCTCAGGGAAAGAGGCAGGTGGTGGGAGGGCAGGAGCAGGGCAAGGAGCCCAGGAGGAGGAAGACAAGGATGAGGCAGACTCAGACTGGAAGGCAGGCAGGGAAGGTGTGATGCTTAGGAAGTTCAGTGGGTTTGTCTGTTGGCAACTAGTGAACACTTCTTTCCCCTAGTCCTTCTTCTTCTCATCAGGCCTCTTCAGTATGCCCAGACACTAGAGAACTGATTTAGTGTTTGCACTAAAGGAGCCAGGAGCCAGGGCCAGGCCCAGCATTGATGTGAGGGGTTCCAGATCCCCCCAGGGCAGTTGAAATCCACTCCTTACCCCTCCCTGGGCGCTTCTGCACGTGGGTGTGTGCTCCTTCCCCAGACAGCATCCCACGTCTCCCAACCGAGGCAGCCAGCAGGCATGGACTGAACTTGGAGCTTGAAAGCTTCAAAGTGAGTCGGAAACTATTTTATCGGGGGAGGATCAGCACAGGCTGCAGGGCTGGATGCGCTGGGCCGGGGGCTGAGGAGCCCTCTGACGGGAAGCGGCTCTCAGCGTGCTGGCTGAGGGAGTCACCGAGCAGCACCGCGCTATGCAGGAGGGCAGACCCAGCAGCCCTCTGGCCTCCAGCTCTACAGGCAGATGCTCAGCTGGAATGGTGTTATAGCTATGGAGCCTCAATGATTTATATCGCTGCGAGTTTTTTCTTTCCCTCTTCTTCCCTGCTGCCCTGCTCTCCCTCCTTGTCCCTCAGCGCTGCCGGGCAGCCGAAGGGTAAGGGGAGCTTCTAGCTCAGCCATGCCACAGGAACAGAGCCCCATGGGACACTGCTGCCCTGCAGCGCCCACACAGCCCCAGGCAGTGGTTTCTCTGCTGGTTCATGATCTGTCATTTGCTGGCTATATCTTCAGAGCCCCTTGTGCATAAAACGCAGCTCTGTCTGGGTATAGTGGCAGCACAGGGTCTTTGGGAGGGGACTTTGGCGCCAGGCATCGCCCTGTGTAGCTGGCTGCCCATTCCTCCCAGCATCCCCATGTCTCTTCCCTAGGAGCTGTGCTCATTGTCCCCATGGGTGCCCATGACACCCCTGGCACCTCACCACCCATACAGCCTCCCCTTCTACCTATTTTCTCCCCTCATCTCTAGCTGCCGTCATGGCATCCTACTTGCCAGGCAGGGACAGGAGCTGCTCTTGGACAGATTCTCACTCTTGGGATCACTGCAAGATTTTCTGGGGCAGATTTGGGGCAGGTCCATGCCAGGGGAGAGTTCCAAGGCACGGAGGGACACCTCCCGTGCTACGTGGCACAGCACTGACCTGAGTATTTCCACTGGCCTTTTCTTGACCATTTTTGGTCCCTTTCATTTGTTTTTGAATCTGTTCCTCCTCTTTGCCCAAGTTCTTTGTGCTAATTGGGAACTGGCTGCTCTCGGGGTGGGAGGTCTGTCAGGACTGCCTTATGACAGATTTACTTTGTCTCTGTCTCTGCATTTTGGCAGTTTGATTCTTCTGCAATGTTCTGGATTTGGATTTTGCTTCTCAGTGCTGATATCCTCACAATAGGCAGCCTATGGATTGACTAAATTAAAACATAACGAGCTGGAATGCAACTGGCAGCTCTGCAAGATCCCCATCAGCACAGTGGTGGATTGCAATCACACAGCTGAGCCACGTCTGGGGCAGGCAGGCTCTAGGGCCACAGCTCCACACAAAGGGCTGAGCCCAGGGTGGGATGCAAGTGCCCCCTCGGTGTGCCACAAGTGATGGCACTAACTACCTTAGCATGGGCACCTCAAAACATGCTGAGCTCCAGTAAGGGGCTGACAGGTCATTTTTGAGGGAAAAAGACCTTTAAGCTCATCCAGTCCAAGCCCTTCCCTCACCCTAACCCAGGGCCCTCAGCTCAACAGCTTTGGGATCCCTCCAGGGCTGGGCACTCCCCCAGCTCCCTGGGCAGCCCTGGCACAGGGGCTGACACCCCTCTCAGGGAAAAACTTCTGCCTCAGCTCCAATCTGAACCTGCCCTGGTACAACTTCAGGTAATTTCCTCTTGTTCTGTTACTCATTGCTTGGGAGAGGAGATGGACCCCCACCTCACTGCAGCCTCCTGTCAGAGAATTGTAGAGAAGAATCTTGTCTCCACTCAGCCTTCTCTTCTCCAGGCTGAATACCCCCAGGTGTGGAGTGTTGCTCCACAGAGATAAAAGGGGTGCAGGTGGAGGAGGATATCACCAGTGAGCTGAGCTGCTGTTTCTGAGGCAGGAAACTGTGAGAAGAAAGCTGCTCCTCTTCACTAGTGTTAATTCCTGCACCGTACATGCTCTGGGTGCGTCAATCCTCTTTGCAACTGGAGTCTCTTCTCCATCCTGTTGCTGTGTGGTGAGTAACATCAAAACCTTCTGTATGAGTCCTTTCTGCTGCACAACAGTACTATGTTCATGTCAGCCTTGCACATTTGAGAGGATGTCTGGACCATCTTTCTTGCTGCCCCACTTCCTCCTCACCTCAGCAGTAGGTTGTCTATGTAGGGGGTGTATCTCTACCAACATACTCTGTCCTACTTCTCCTTTTCCTCCTAAATTTCCCCTTTTATGAGCAGCCAATTGTCTCAGACTCATTTTCAAACCAAAGAGGTTTTGGTAACCTATTGCTAACTTGGCTCAACCTGCTATGTCAGCAAATGCAATGGCCTCACAGCAGAGTCCCATTTCTCGTGCTGAGCATGGAGGTGACACCCAGAACCCCTCCATTTGTGAAGAGCAGCTAGGAAATGGAAGAAAAGGAAATACCAGGTGACACCAAGTGTGTGAGTCTGTGGCCAGCATGGGATTGTGAGAATGCTCATCCCAGCTTGCAAGGCTTCAGAAGGAGATCCAAACCCAGGGATGGCCTTTGAGCAATGGATAACATGAGGGCTGGGGCCAGAGCTGAGAATGGCTGTGATGGGAACCCAGGCAGGGAGCAAACAGGAACTAGGGTGAAAGCAGTTTGCTCTCCCTCCTGAGGATACTGCTGCTCACTGCAAGCTGCCTTAACACAGTGTGACCTGCCTGACTGCCAGCTCTGGTGAGGCTCGGCAGCCTTCCTGCCTGCTGTGCTTGCCAGCACCTGGCAGTTGCAAGTGGGAAAGCACTGTGGAGTGTATGGCACAGGTATTGTTTAGCTTGGGTCAAACACACGAATCAGCAGCACAACAGGAAAACTAATGTGACATGTGCACGTGTGAGAGCTTGCTGGCGTTTCCTGAGACAGCCCTGACCATCAGGCTGGGAGCAGGGCTGGCCAGCATGTGCTTGCAATTAGGGCACCACAACCACCCTCAGCTGTGCCACAGGTCTTCCCCAAAGCCCATCTGCAGTCAATTAGAGGAGCAGAAAGACAAGCACTTTAGCAGAATGCAGGGTGAGTCCAAGGAAGGGACTGCTGGAGGTCTGCCTGGATGAGGTGAGCAGATAACCGCTCTCTTCTGGAAGGGGAATAAGGAGGCTGGGGATGAGGGGCAGCTTCTATGGAAAGGCACTGTCAGGGGAAAAGGCAGGAGGAGGTTGGCTTCAAGACAGTGGGGTGAAGAAACTTCCCCAGGTCTGTGTTCCCTTCTCCCTGAGGTCTGGGTACTCACCTTCATGGGAAGAGAATTTCTGTGCAAAAACCAGTTGCTTTTCCAAACCCAACCACTCTCCCCAGGTAGCAGGGCAATAGCAGAACTACAGGTACAGTTTCCAAGGCTGCTCTCTTGTTTGTTGACTGTTGGATATCTTTCAATGCTAACAGCAAGGGAAGAAACCATCAAACCTCACCAGTACCCATATAATGTACATTAATAACTGACCTAGGTAACTAAGTAAAGCCAGAAGGATGGTTGGAGAAGGTACTTAGGCACACTGCTGGTTGGTCCAAGAAGGGATGTCATCTGGCTTGTCTTCCTGCACAGAGTAGGCTACAGTGATTCCCCAAGTGAGTACTTGTAGACCATGTATTTTCAGCAACTCTTATGATTCTTGAGTTGGCAATGGTAGGAACTCCTCCCACAGCCATTTTTGACTCGTTCCAGTGCATCTTACTCTACATCAGCTCATCAAATTAACCTAATGATCAGCTTGATTAAATTATAGTAAATCACGTAGCAGATCCACGTCAGCTTTCTGGAAAGACATCAGTCCTGTTCAGCTCTCAACTTCCCAAATCAGCTAGCATTTGACTAGCTATGTCTCTTCCAACCCAATGGGGATTTGGGACTAGACATCCTCCTGAAGTCCCTCCAACCAATATTTCTTTGCCTCTATTAATAGCTTGTCCTAGGAGAGTCAATCCTTTCCATGGGCTTCAGGTTCTGGAGGGGGCACCTCTCTCCTCTGCTGACAGCTGATACAGTTTGACCAGAGCAGCACTGAGGAGGTAATAGTCTTCCTTTAAACCTGGTGTCGTGTACACCAACCCCATCCAACCCAGAAGTAGAATATCTCACATTTCACATTCAAATAGCAGGCCTGGATGAAAAGACTGGTATTTCTGACGTGCCTTAAAGTATCATCTGTTACCTACCAACTGCTTATGTAGGAGATGGAAAAACAGAGAGGAGGGGGAAGACATTTCAGAGAGCAAAGCTGTGGCAGGGAACTGCTGGAGAGAGGCAAGTACAGGACTACCAAGATGCTGAGGGAACTGGAGCATCTCTGTGTGAGGAGGAAAGGCTGTGGAACCTGGGGCTGTTCAGCCTGGAGAAGCCTGAGAGGGTGGCCCTTATCAATGCTGATCAATCCCTAAAGGGTGGGTGTGGAGAGGATGGGGCCAGTGTTTGTTGTGTGGTGGCCAGTGACAGGACAAGGGGTAACAGGCACAGGCTGGAGCACGGGAAGCTCCAGTGACACAGGAGGAGAAACTCCTTTGGTGCTGAGGTGAGGGAGCCCTGGCCCAGGCTGCCCAGGGAGGGTGTGGAGGCTCCTTCTCGGGAGGTTTCCAACCCCACTTGGACATGTTCCTGTGGCCCTGATGGAGGGGAACCTGCTTTAGCAGGGGCTTGGGCTGGATGAGCTCTGCAGGGCCCTTCCAGCCCCCATCATTCTGGGGTTGTGCTGACTCCTGTACTCCTCATCATTTAGCCAACTGTCCACTGAGACTTTTGCCAGAAAGGAGTGGCAAATGTTTTGCAGGGTAGAAACTCAGGGGAGCCTTGGGCTGGGTGGAGAGGAGAGGGTGCACCATGGACATCTCATCAGTGTGGAAAATTGCCAGGGTATGAAGAGAAAGGAGCTGCTGGAAATGCCTGGCTTTCACGTGGCAATGTGTTGGTGGCACCTCCTGCCTCTGCTCACCGGGAATGGACAGGCAGAGGAAGCAGGAGGGGTTTCCCCTCCAGTTGCTTTGGAAGAGTCCAGCTTTGAGGAGTAGAACTCACGGGAGCCTTCAGACCTCCAGCTGATGAGCCCCCTGGGGAGCCGCATCCAGAGGAGCGGAGGTGGGGCCGTGACCCTGGGGCTTATAGCAAAACTGAGCAGGAATTAGATCTGCTCCATAAAATAAACAGTGCAAGTCTCTAATTTCCAAACAAGCCCCAATGGCCCCTTTCCCTGAGCAGTTCTGCTGTGACTAATCATACTGGTAGGTGTTGGGTCAAAATCAACAATGGTTCTCCACTAAGGTCACTCACTTTCTCTGTTTACACTGCTAATTTTATCATTGCTCAGAGTGGCTAATGGTATTATTTATACTTTGAGCCATGATAAATGTGGATGCTAAATAAAGTCTTCCTGGCGTAGGCAGGTTGAGGGCTGATATGGCACATCCAGGATTTTATCATCAAAGGAATTAGCACTGTGGGTAAGAGGTTTCCTGGTTTTCTGCAAAGCTGAAGGCTCATGAATGGGAAATGGTGGCAGCAATTAGCCCTGCCTGATAACAAAGCACCTCACTAACAGTGCCTTTAAGAGGCTGGATTTCATGTGGCTCCCAGGGAGGACAGAGGGAAATCCCCCAGCCTTCTTGTGGAGAAATGCTGTACCTCCAGCTTTGTAAAACAGGCTCTGAGGGAGAGCAGAGACAGGGCTGTATTACAGCAACGACACAGGCTTCTATCCAGAAGCCACTCGGGAGCAGGGATGCACAGACCAGACTACCCAAGGTCATTCCCCAGGGGTGAGCAGCCCAAAGAAGAGCAGGGAGGTTATTGCAATGCTCAGAGGCTGCTTGTAAATAAGGCTTTTTCCTCTGGATGAATGTTTACTTTCCAGTGAAAAATCACAGCGCACGTTATTTCACTGGAGAGCTGGCTAAAGGCCAGGCAGTTTGACCCAGGCATGCCAAAAGGGTGACTCACTGGACTTGTAGTTTTGGAACCTCCTGTCACCGTCATCTAGCCTGGGACAGCCTCCTGAGTTCAGACTACATGACCCATGATGCTCCGTGAGATCTTGCCTGTGAGTTGTTGGGTTGATGTATGGTGAAAGTCCTTGGCTGTAGTTCAACCTGACTCAAACACCATGAGGCCCTGACATGTCTTTTCTAATTAGAAAACTCACCCTTTTCCAGGGATAGATGATATTTTAAGAAACCTTTGGTGATAGCTGATTCCATTTTGAGACAAAACTTTTGTCCTTTGGGACGTGAGAGCCTGAAAGGGGTCTCAAGGCCAGAGAAGCAGGAATATCTGGTCTGGAAGCACCATGACCATGGGCAGCAGTGAAAAGGCAGCAGTTAAACTGGGTTTTGGAGAGGGGAACAGTGAACTGCTACCCCAGAGCTGGGGAGTGGCAGCCAAGGAGAAGAGCATGAATGACCCATGGGCAGGAATTGAACTGTATGTCAAGACAAAGCTCAGAGCTGTGGTGGGAAGACTGGTGGATGGAGTAAATCTGCCTTATACAGATGCAGTTCTCCCAGTGTAGATAAGAGAGAGCACAACTGTTTCAATCCCTGCTGGAAACCCCAATACTGCCAGCATTTCTGCTTTTATTTCCACCCTGTATGTCCTTTTCCCAGCTTCTTCTGTATGGTGAGACAGTGAAGATGATTTTGCAGGTCCATGGGCTGAAAAAAAGGCTGGTTTCTCTCAGAATATCTGCCTGGATATAGCATGTGGTTCTGGGCTGTGCTGTAAGGCCAAGGACTGGGGTGACTGCACAGGCTAAGGATATTTCATAGAGGATCTTGCCTTACTGGAAGTTAGACAATGTGCAGTACCTGCAGCAATTTGCTGGTTACTGTAGTGGGTGCAAATAAATACAGTTCACAGAATGCTTTCAGATAAATTCGCCTCAGGCCAGACTTGGATCCAGGCAGCTGCAGTAGTGCCAAGGTTACGTGCTCTCCTTCTCCATGTATGAAGTCACCAAACCCCAAGCCAGTGCACCATGTAGAGATGGGTCTGAGATCCTGCTCCTGAAGCTGCAGTGTGGATCAGTCTGGATACATCCTCATCCCTGTGGACCTGATTCATGCCTTACACCAGTTTCACTGTGACTAGAATTAGACTGACAAGGGTCTGGATTTAGTTCAGGACATCCCCTGGCCGTGGGTTTGCTCTACATGGGTTGCTTGCCTCTCCCAGCAGGACCTAGTGCCTGAACCACACAGTTCATTGTGATGCCACAGCCAGGCTAGGAAGGGAAGTTTGTTGTTTATTTCCACTGAGGCATCTTCCTGTGACAATACTCCTGCCTGGCATCACAGATTCTGGACTTGCTGAGAAACACTAATGGCTTTATCACTGGACAGCAGGGAACCTCTACCTCCTGGCAGCCTCTGGGAAGACTCTGGAAGTCCTCTGATACAATCTCACAGCAACTCCACAGCTCTCACAGATGTTCCCATCTATTGCCCTGCTGATGTGATAGCAGAAATCAACCCCCCATTTGACATGCTGTGCCACACGTGATTAGGGGCCATTCTCAAATGGCTGTGATGCTCCTGTTTCAGAATAAATCATTTCCAGTTGTGAGAGAGACACCAGGGTTGCATTAATCAAGCTTGTGAGTTTCAAACAGACAATATCAATTTCTGGGTAGCCTTTCCTCTATTATCACAATGAAGGCACTAGGAAAACCTCCAGAGGGTTGTTGTTTGATGTCAAAACACTGTATGCTGTATGACATTGAACCCAGATGACAGTTTGGGAGGGAACTGGGCTACTTGTGAGTAGGGAATTGCAGTTGTAACCCAGGTGAAGACTCATCTATTTTGGATGGTGATGCTTGCTGCTCCTCCTGGTGTGGTGCCTGACTGAGCAGTGTGGTGTTGGCTTGGGAAGCCTTTGTGTTCACTGCCACGGGGTGCAGTTCTGATGGTCCATCAGAGACCACAGAGGTGTTTCGGTGCATCTGAGCTTGTAGATCTTGTTTTTTGTGGGCTGTAATAACTGTTAGCTGCTTTGGATCATGTAAAGATGCTTTCACTGTGATAATTATGGAACCCTCAGTGACAGTTACTTGATGCTGTACTTTGACCCCCTTTCCCCTGGCAATGGTGGCCTTGGCCATGTCCTTACTCCTCATGCAATGCATCTCTTAATACTTACAAGCACTATTAATACTTGATTATTATTATTAATACTTTGTTGTTAACATTATTACAAACATTATTAAGACTTACAAGTATTTGAAAGATGGATGTCAAGGGGATGGGACAACACTTTGTTCTGTGGTGTCTAGTGATAGAGATAATGAACAAAAGCTGGAACACAAAAAGTTCTATTTAAGAAAAAACTTCTTTTCTGTAAGGGTGAGGGAGCCCTGTCCCAGGCTGCCCAGGGAGGTTATTGAGTGTCCTTCTTGGAGGTCTTCAAACCCCACCTGGATGGATTCGTGTGACCTGATCTAGGTGAGCCTGCTTTAGCAGGAGGTTACAGTAGATGATCTTCAGAGGTCCCTACCATTCTGTGATTGTGTGCTCTTGGGAATGGTGGAGTACGTGTCAGTCTGGCATGATGCTGGCTCAGGCCTTGTCTTGAGGCTTCATCACAGTTAGGAACTGGAGGTGAAGAGCTTGAGGAATGCCAGTGCCACAGAAAAGGATGTCCTGCTCTGTCCATCTCACCCTGGACAGTTGATGCTGTGCACTGGGCCAGTCTGCATGCATCCTCTGTCTTACAGACACCTGAGGGTGCTGTCCTGGGTGAGGCTGCAGTTGCAGGACAGCCCAAGCCCCGTTTGTCGTTGAATGCTTCCTCTGGGTAATACGGCATGGCCGTGTGTGGTTCCTGTCCTTAGGACTGGAGTCAAGAGCTATACATTCTGTTATGTGAGTTAGCACATTAATGTAAACAACAGTCTCCAAAACAGTGGCAGGAGAATTAACTGATGCTGTGTGCTGCTGTTTCATGTTTTCTTTGGAGTTGAGGAATAGGTTTTGGAGAGATTTTCCTCCCCATTTTCTACTCATGCCCTTGGACAAAGCTCTGTTATCCCCAGCTGACTTGCCTAAGCCTATAATCCCTGGTGCTCAAGAGAGTGAGAAGAAAATCGGAGTCCAAATGCCTTATGTGTCGGACTCTAGAAGATTCCTACCATATGCTTTGGCCACCAAGCAAAGGGACTGAGCTCATTTTGTATCCTGTCATGTATTGCTGTTGTGCATAAGAAGCTGGAAAAGCCATGGTGAGGTCTGTCTGTCACAAGTTTGGCATGTGGACCTGCTGGAGCACTGGGAATGCAGCACACTCCCACTGTGAGCTGCCCCTCAGGCAGTACAGTGCCTAATAACAGTGCCTCAGAAACATCACCCCTTAGAAACATGATAGGCAGAAATATAGGCAAGTCCTGTGTAGGCACCTCAAGCAGAGATCTGTTAGTTTGAAAGCATTTCTCTTGCATGTTTGAGACCAAAAACACACCAGCCATCAATCTGCTGTTTGAGGACAAGATAATGCTTTTACTCAGAGCAACAACTGACATATAGAGGAGCCTCCAAGATCAGATCCAGTCCTCTGCTTCTGGCCAGCCAGAGATCAGAAGCATCCTACTCTGGCAGGGCACAGTGCTGGCTCCTCTGTGCAATGCTAGCTCCTGTCATTCCCTAGGAATGCCCGGCTGGGGAGATCCAGCTGCTCTTTTGCCCTCTGTGTTGCCACAGCACTTGAAAGGTGTCAAGTTGCTGCAGTAAGGATGGGCTCTGATTATTTCTGACAATCTGTTGGTTTGGTTTATATGCTTGTGTACAACCTGTGAGCAGCTGTGGGAATGGAAGAAATGTTTGCTGTTAGTTGAGATGAAATTCTCTTGCATGTCTCTCTTGCCAGTGAAGTCTGTTGCTGCCTTATATTGCAGCATCAGATGAATTCACAGTCTTAATTTAATATGCTGTCACATACCTGGGCTCAGTGCTCACAGTACTTACAACAGCCTGCAAATCCAGTCCTCTCCAAGCCCACTTTTTGTAATGGCAACAGCCATCACTGCTGGGGTCTAATGCCATCAGGGTTATGAATCCCACAAATGCTTTCCAGAATCATAGCATGGTTCCAGGGACCAGACAGCACAAGAAGCCTTTCCTTTTCAGAACAGACTCACAGGCTGCAAGGCAGGGCCAACCACAGGGCAGAGGTCATGCCCAGGAATGTCTGCGTGCAGCTCTCCAGCACTGGTTTGGTGGAAAATGAGGTCCTGCAACAAACACTGTGCAAAGGGAGCACCCACCATATCCCTAAGCTGAGGTGCTGGAACTGGACACCTCAGTTACAGCTGGCATCATCTCGCTTCCACCACCCTCTAGCAAACCCTGTTCTTTAGTTTTCCACTAAATCAAAGATTCTTCTTGTAGAGCTGCAGACTCATAAGCACTGTTCAGTCACTTCATCATCTTTTCTTGGATAAGTTAATCGACCTTCTTTAATCTCTCACTCAAACATGCCCTTTAGCTACAACGTCTTTTCTGCAGCTCCCTTCTGAACTTTCTTTTTTTTCATTTTTCGGTACTTTAAAAGAGACTCCTTAAGCCTGAACATGGGAAGACTCTTCCAGTGTGGTCTTATCAGTGTCATGAACAGGCAACTTTGACACTCAGAGTCAGTGTTACCCGGTTTCTGCAGGCAAGATTGCATTCCCACGTGCAGGCAAAGCATCACTCCGGCAATTTGTGCTAATATTATTAACTGTGACCCCTAAGTCATTTCCAAGGTCATGGCTTTCCAGGGTATGCTGCCCTGTCAATGACATCTTCATCTTCCTTCGTGGAAGTATAACATTTATCTGGCTTCAGTGATGTTAAAATGCAGAGTCAGTAATGCCTAGCTGTCCAAAGCCCCAACTATCACACTGTTCAAGTGCTGCACACACTGCAATACTTGTGTTTTCCTGCTACAGGAAGTTTCCTGAACTTTGAAAACCACAACAGCAAATATTTTTCCCCCACAGGAAACATTTTTCCCAGATCACCGATAAAGAGCTTGTGTTGTGCAGGGTTTAGAGCAGGACACTGACGTGATTCCCCCTGCAAGCTCCTGCAGTACCATCAAATGATGACAACCTATTAGGGGTTACATTTCAGGATCTGACTGTTGGGAAGACTTAAATCCACCTAGCAGAGCAACTGTCATTTTGGTCAGTGAGAATCTCAAGCACAAAACACCACCAAGTTTCAGTCTTCAGAGAAGACCAGCATGTTAGTTATTACCTTTACAGACCAAACTCCATGAAACTATGTATTGAATTCATGCTTTAGGAGCAGAAACAGCTTTTAATTCCCCCTGAGTAGTCTTGTATCAGCTTGCCACAATTTCCTCTGGGACTGATGTCAAGTTAAGAGGCTGACAGTTTATTCTATGCTCTGTAAATATTTGTACACTGTTGGCCTTTTCCAGTCCTTTGGAACAATATTCCAACATTCGTTAAAAATAAACATGAATGGGGAGGAGCTTAAGGCTCAGTTCTTTATAAACTCTTGTGTGCAGCTTTTCAGGTTCCTGCTGTTTGTAAGGGACACTTTGCTTTCCATGTGTCAACCTGCAAGCAGCTTGACAGTAGCTGCATTGCTGGTTGCTGTTTTCAGTATGAAGATGCCACCCTAGGGCGTGAGCAATAGAAAGCATCCAACATTAAAAAAAAGCCAAAAAGATCCTGTGACCCAAGGGACTTCTTCACACTCTCAGGTTAGTTTCAAGTCTCAGCTTCCATAGGCTGCCAAGAGATGGGAGCTGCAGACTGGGTCAGCTTTAGACATGTGAAAGGATGGATGGGAACCCCCAGCAGGTTGACCAGAACACAGGCAGGGTTGAAGGAATGTCATCTGTCAGGAGACAGGAATGAGGGAAAAGGATGTGTGAAGCCTGGGGTGTCAAATATGTGGGTGGGAAGAAAGCTTGGCCTCCAAAACTATCAGCATTCAGGGCTGAGTTTTTCCCAGCTTTCTTATTACCAGCTATGCCAAAATGAAGAACTTCAGTTATGCACAAAGCCTGGGCAAGCCTGAGAAGCTAGGGAGGTATTCCCTCTGACACATCTCCCTTGAGACTAGGTGTTGTTTTCCAGGGCAGCCAGAAGAAGGTGGGAATTCAGATCCTTTCCCCCCTCGTTGCTTGTGTAAAGAAGCTCTGAATCCCCAAGCAGCTGAGCTTACTACAAATCTATTGGAGCAAACCAGAGAAGCAAAAGGGAAAGTGGAATGCTCCAAGATGTAAGAGCTGTTGGCTTGTGGGTTCAAGTGCTCATCTACCACTTCCATTAAGCACAAACCCTGGAAATGAGAGAATAGGGAGCATAGATACCTTGGAGACCCACTGCCTTGTGGCAGGGATGTGGTTTTGACAAGGAAGACTCTTCTTGGTTGTTTCTTGGCTTTTGCTATAGATAAAACCAGAGGAGATGCCATCATTGTCTCTCCTGGTCTCATCAGTGTATATAGCATCTCTGGCCTTGGTAAGGTGTGAATATGTCTCACAGTGCTGCAGCTGGAGGATTTCCTTCCTCCTCATAGCACAGAGGTGCTAATGGCATCCCCAGCAGAGAGTGGGGAGAGTACAAGGCTCTCTGCCTTGCTGGGAAAAGACTGACAGAGAGAATGAGGACAGGAAAGCAAGCGTGCGTCAAACCCCAGGGAAACACTGAGCAAATAGTCTAAGAGCCTGGTACTATTATTCATTATGTTTCTAGTATTATATAATGGCATGAGGTTAAAATAACACACTCAAGTAAAGAAAAGAAATGACCTACAAGATACCAAAGCAAAACACATAGGGAGGATAAGTGTCTTTGGCTCTGAATCCTCCAGAAGAGGCTTGATGGGGGAACCCCCCTCAGCTGCATCTCCCCAGTGGTTTGCATGTGGCCCTGCTGTGGCTTTGACACGTGCAAAGCCACATGCAGGAGTAAAATCATGCTGGTTTTCTGGGAGTGGGAAGCGAGGCAGGCAGCTGTACTTGGAGGGGAGGAGGAAACCAAGTACAGACACTGAAGAAGGAGAAGTTTCGGTGGGAGATGATGTTTGGTGCCAGCAGGAGCTGGCATGCTCAGTCATCCAGTTTTGTCAGGGCTCTGAGAAGTGGACTGTCAAGCAGATGTCCCAGGGCAAGGCTGGTTACAAAGGCTGCTGTTTTCTCCCAGAGTGCTCAATTGCTGTGAGCCTTGGAGGTCAATACTGCTGGGAGAGTCATAGCCCGCTGAGAGGATTCATGGGAGAGCTGAGGGGTCAACAGACCCCCCCCAACCCCTGGCACTGCAAGCTGTGGACCATGTAGTTGGTGCCATAAACCTGTGCTGGCTTCCCAACCCGAGTACAGCTGGATCCAGTTCCTGGTATGTGTGATCCATATCTGGGTCAGCACGTTTTCAGCAAGAGACAGATGGGACAAGAGGGGAACAAATGTGCCTAGTGTGATTGCAATTGGTGTGGATGGCTTGTTTGGGGACTGTGGGCCAGTTTGATCAGAGGCAGGAGTGTCGGGTTCAGCCGTGCTCCCTGCAGCAGGGCCGGGCTCGGTGCCGCAGCGGGGCTGGGGAGGCTTTCCCAGGGACACATTCCAGTCCCCTGGGGTCATGGCAGCTTGCTTGGCCGTTGTTTTGATTAAGTTCCCAAGTGGGTCTCTGACAAAGTGCAGCCTGAAAAACAGCAAGTGAAAGCTTTTGAAGCCAATGGAATCTTTGCCTCTGAGTGCAGTGGGGTGAGGATTTCTCCCAGCCTCTCCCCATTCCACCCCTCCCTATGTGTCAGTAAGCACAGGGCAGTGCCAGCTCTCTGTGGTCACAGCAAGGCAGGGTGCAGGATGCCCACAGGGGTGAGAATGAGTGAGGAAAAGTGCATCCAGCCATTCTCTAAACACTCCCTTCTGAAACCGAGAGGGCTGCAATTCTCTTTGGTGCTTGTGCTGAGGAGACACAAAGACACTCATTAAAAATATGGATACACTTTATCCTTCCCTAGGTTCTCCCTTCCAGATTTCATTTGAAACCTTAAATTGGTTCTTAACCTCACAACATGGGAAGAACTTTTCTTGGAGGGGATTCCTGATCATGGAGGAAATTGTGTCACTCTTGACCTATCAAGCAAGAGGAGGATGTCCCAGTCCCAGGAGAGCACCTGCAGCATGGAGAGGGGTCACAGCCTCCTTGAGTAGGCATGTCCTCAAGAGCTGAAGATATTCCCCCCAGATATCTCCACCTGCTCCTGGTTCCTGGGATTTTGTGTGGTCAGCACAGTATTTAATGTCTGTGCTGCACCCATGATGGTTCCTCCTTGGCTTCTCTCAACAGCTGAACCCAGCACAGCCCTGTCACCAGCTTCCCACTATGAAGCTCAGCTCAGAGAAGGGGGTAAGAGCAGTGTCCCCTCACTGAGCTCAGCTCACTCCCAGCACTACCTGCCAGCTCTATCCCAGCTGAGCTCTCCATATCACATGCACTATGGTGTTGTCTGCAGAGCTGAAATGCTCTTCCTGCCCTCTATGTCCTTTTCCCCAAGGCAGGCAATATTTTTTTGGCCACATTCTTGGATGGAAATTCTTCTCCTGATGTACAAGATGAGGTGCCACAAACCTTCCTTTCTTTAGCAGGAAACATCTCCCCGACTCAAACCCTCCCTAGCTGGACGATCATTTATCTTTGGGTTTCCACTGGTTTCATGTTTCCTGTTTTCTCCTTCCAGATTATGATCCCTAACTGCAGATATTTTACAGCTCTGCTTTACTTTCCACATATCACTGCAGAGATAATCTCTGAGCAGACAGTTTCTTTTTCCCTGGTAGTTAGTGGGGGAGAAAAAAGTGACCTATCAAAACAGAGTGTGCCTTTGAAACCAAAACAGCTCCTCTCTGACCATGCATGCTCCATGTTACCCAGTAACATGGGATCTCTGTAGCTCCCAAGTATTTGCTTTCTGTCTGCTTCTCCTTTAAATTCCCAGGAGCCTGCTGGCAGCACAGGCAGGGCTGATGCCGTCTTACCAGAGGAGAATGCCTTGCACTTGGTTTTGTTCATTCCTTTAATCTAAACTAAGTCATTCACCCAGAAAGTTCAAGGCCCTGGAAAGGTGGCACTTTGGGCCCCGTCCCAGGTGAGCGTTCCTGTGCCGTGCCAGCTCCCAGGAGGGTAACGGCTTTCCAGCTCTCTGCAAGTCCAGCACCACTGGAGTCAGCTGTTGTAAACCTGCCATGAGGGATGAGAGCTCATGAAAGGAAAAAGAGCCTCTTTATTGTCTGTCTACTTGCCTGCCTTTGGTGCTGCTTCCCATCAATGCACTTATCTCAGTACTTCCACATAAGATGTACAGCAGCAGCAAAAACCACGTGCACAGAGAAACGTTCTTAAAGCAACTGAACCCGACCCGGGTCATTTAACCCTGTCACTGGTCCCATCTCAGCCATTTCCAGGAACCTACTTCCCCTCCCTCTACTTTCTCAGAAATACAGCAGTGACATGTTTTCTGGGCTATCTTCAGAAGGAGAGACACGAGACACACAAAGCTGTAGTCCATGCACTGGAAGAAAGCAGTACAGCTGGTGACAGTTTTTCTAGAAGGTGAGCTCAGCTGCTGTGACATTGAGGTCTTTCTGCTGTTTTTCCATCCCCTGCTGCAGAGATCATTTCTGAATGGGAGATTTCTTTGAGTTTTTCTGGTTTTCCACAGACTATGGGATGGCAAGGGAGGCAGGGATGGGAGAAAGAGAAATCTGCCGTCAGATTATCTTTCCAAAGGAAAAAAGCAGCAGCTTCTTGCTTGAAATAATCTTGCTTAAGACCTGACTGCTGGTGATGTTTACATCTCTGCTGTCATGTATGGGGCACCAGGATCTGGGTGTTGAAAGCCAATTCAAGTGACACTAGAGACACAGGCAGGAGATGCTGGATTCACATGTTTAGAGAGCTGGGGACCTTTGCTTGGGATTGCCAGGCAGCTCACAGCACCTTTCTGAGAACAGTCCAAGATACTTGATGGACCAGACCACACTTTGGACTGGCTTCCATTAGCACCTGGGCTGGAATGCATCCCATTGTCCATCAGGAGGACATGCTAACAACCAGGGAGCATCCTCTCCTTACAGCCTGAGTGGCCTCACCAGTGGTTTACAGCCTTGCTCTTGTGTCAGCCTCCTTCCTCATGCTAAATATCTCCTCATCCTACTGAGTCTGGGATTGATACTTGTTGGATTCAAAGCTTTGACTAGGAAAGAACACTCCAAGAGTTTGGGAGAGCAGGGCTGGTAGTTGCTGGGGTTTGAGAGGAGAGGCAGTGGCTGTACACGTGTGGGCTGTCTGTGTGCAGGATCAGCAATAGGCTCCTCCAGACTTTCCTTGTGAACAATTCTCACGCCTGTCAGTCATTTCACGCCTTACATCTCTCCTTGCTGTAAACAGATCTATTTTCCCAGCTGATTAAAAGGGCCTCACCTTCACAGAGCAGGTTTGCCAGCCAGCCCTAGCACTGTGGCACCCCCAGGGTCACTTCCCCTCCCTGCTCTGTCCCACTGCTGAGCTGCCACAGGACCATGTCAGTACCCAGATGGGGTATAGGTGAGGATGAGCTGTAAGCTTGGCCTCCCTCCTCTGTTAAACACTTTTCATCCTGCAGGCTACCCTCAGCCCTGCTCAGGGCTCTGACACCACAGCCACATGCTGCCCTGAACTCCTCCTGCTGCTGTATGACTGTTTAACTGAGGTCTAATTAATCATCTCATTAATCACTTAATTTTTCTCATTTAATTTTGAACTGCTGATATCAGTTGCCTTTACAACCTCTCATGGCAGCCCAGTACTAGAATTCATTAGTGATTGTATAAAGAAGTGCTCTCATATGTTACAAATTGGTCCCCTAACAGTTTAATCTACACCCTGCTTCTAGCACAGCAAGGGTAGGGGAGCAACATCCTGCATTCAGCTTACCCATCACCTCTTATGAGTTTGTAATACCCTGCTGCTGCCTGCCTGAGCCTTCTCTCCAGAGCCTCCTTGCAGGTATCTGCTCATGCAGCAGCAGCTTCATTCTCTCTTTATTTCCATCACTGCTCTCCAGACTTTCTCTGACTTCACTGTGACCTTCTCGACACACAGAGATTGGATTCTGGTCACCTTCTGTCTTGTTCTCTGTGCTGTCAGAGCAGCTTCAGGCTAGGACGTGTGCTGTGGAGGTCTTTGCAGTGTGACAGCCCACAACACTCCGCTACACGTGCAGGACCTGAGCTTGGACACCTCCAAGCTCTGAAGGCTTCCCACACCATCCCCAGGGCTAATAAGCTGGCTGCTCAACAGGCCACCAGCCTGTTCCCAGGCAATGTGGTCCAAGTGGCACTTGCAGGCAGAACATGGCTCCAATGTACCCCAGTGATGCCCCATCACCCCTTGACTTTGTGCTCAGCCCTACAATAATCTGTTTATCAGCTGTCCTGCTGCAGAGAGAAATTTCCACACATGGTACTTGTCGACTTGTTCTCCAGCGGCTTTGGGGAGCTGTCTCTGCTGCCTGTCACGTAACTGTTTGCCTGGAGGAATGTGCTAGTGTTTCTTTTGGGGGATTACTAGGTCTTTCCTGTCCTGTTCTGCCTCGGAAAAGCCCTTTCTGTCTGCAGGGCTCAGGCAGGATCCCTGGGCAGTGTAAATCTGCCACAAGGCACACACAGGACTCTTGCCTGCTGCCTGTTTATCTGTGTCAGCAGGGACCGTGCATGGGGATGGTACAATCATTTGGGTTGAAAAAGACATTCCAGGTCACCGAGTCCCAGCCCTCTCCTCACCCTGCCAAGCCCACCACTAACCTATGGCCTTCAGCACCTCAGCTCCATGGCTTTGCAATAGCTTGTGAGTATGGAAGTGAAGTCAGCACTAGCTTACTACTGGATCACAGCAGTTTGTGCTGTGTGCATGGGAGTGAGCAGGGGTCACAGGGAGCCAGACACGGACATGTTTTGGAGTGAGGGTACACACAGGGAGCAGAGTCTGCCTGGGACACTTCGGGGATGCTGCTGCAGACAAGGAGGACTGAGAGACAGAAGCATTTTTCTGAAACAGCCTTTTGTCTCACTTATTTCTTTGAGTCTCAAAGGATGGCTCTTCCCAGAAGCAAATCCCTTCATCTGACCCATCACTGCATAAAAGCCTCTTGAGGGACAGCTGCTATCGCTCCATCTCTCTGGGCTGCTCACTACCAGCACACTTGTGAGTGGATCTGCTTTTTGAGAGCAGTGCAGAGCTCCTCCCTGAGCAGCCCCCACGTGCTCAGTCAGACAGGCTGCAGGATGACACAGCCCTGGCAGGAGCAACCACTCTCGCTGGAGACGTTAAAGAGTCACCTTGAGCTGGGATCTGTATTTTGTTAAATTATTTGAAAGAATAGCATTTCTGCTGTTTCCTTCTCCAACATGTAGAAGAAAAATGACTGTATTATGGTTGTGTCTAGCGTAGTCTTTGGCACAAAGCCAGTGGAATTTACAATGGCAGGGTGAAAAGTCTAGAGGGAAGGCAGTTAGTTTTGCTGTGGACAGTACTTATAGGGTCTGCAAGGACCAATCTCATGGCAGAGAAGGGGCCCATTGAAGCTCCAGGAGGGAAACCTGCCAGCAGAAAGCTGCTGGAGAAGCCATTTGTTCTGTCCATGAAACATGAGGTCAGCAGGACCCACCACCTCCTGCCAGGACTGATAAGAGAGGAAAGGCAACAGAGTAAGGTGGGCTTTTATTTTGCATAGAAGATCAATTTTATTGCAGCTTTTTAGCATAGAGATATTTTGTGCTGCACTTTTCTGGCTGGAAAAATACACGTCTGATTCAGGAACATTTTCAGAAAGCAGCACCTGGCTTCAGTCCCCAGAGGGAAAGAAGCAGCTGAATATTGATTTCTAATACTCTGCATTAAATTCACATGCATTCTTGAATCAGATTTTACTCTAGAGGCAAGCACAGCTGCCAGGACAGGCAGGTCTCTGTTCTGCTCTGCTTCCAATCACAGCAGGTACTGAGTATTTTCTTGTTCTGCCTGGATGCTGTGTCCTGCTGCTTGTTTGCTCTCCTCACCAAAGAGAGAAACCAAGGCTCTTGTCCTAAGCAGAGACTCATTTTAGAGTGTAGACGTGGGCTGTGGTATTGTGTGAACTTGTGTGTCTCAGCTGGGGACAAGGTGCTTCCTGGATGGAGACTGCAGAAGCTGCACTCTGTGGTGGTCAGTCCTATTGCTGCCACAGAGCTGTAGGATGTGCTGTCCTGGGCCATGCAGAGCTGCAGCCTGAAGCCTTGCTTAAAAGCCCTGATTAATTGGTATGGTAAAAAGGATAATGAGTGGCAGATAGGACTGATCTGTCCCTGCAGGACCTGGTATTGCCAAAGGGGTGTGCAATCTTATTTTATCCAGACAAATGATTCCCACGTGTTGAAGGCTCCCTGCCTAGGGTCATGGCATGGCAGAAATTCAGCAAAGGTCAGTGGCTGTGGATGCTGCTGTGGAAGTTCAGGAACCCAACAGTGCTTCTAAACCATCACATGGTGTGGACTTACTCCAAAGGAGCCCAAGCCCTGCCTGCAAACTCCTCTGCCTCTGTCTTGCTCAGGATGAGCTACAGTATCTCTTCACCCGAGCCCTGTGATGGGTACCTATCTGCTGCTGGCACTGAAGCTCACTCCTTAGCAGTGAGCTTGTGATTAGATGCAGTACTGATGGGACTGAAGAAATGGAGTGTTTGCAGAGAAAATAAGGCATAGTCTGGGAGTGGAAGAGATTATTGATTTAGTTTATTGGTTTGCTCTAATCAGGTCTGACAGTGGGTGGAACTGGAAAAAACTAATGTGTTCAGGTGGATTTCAGACCTTCAGGGACAGGTGAGTCTCCTTCTCTGGGGACATTCAAAGCCCACCTGGATCAGTTCCTGTGTGCCCTTCTCTAGCTGGTTCTGCTCTGGCAGGTGATTGGGCTGGATGAGCTTTCAAGGTCCCTTCCAGCCCTTGAGATTCTGTGAAAGCCTTCTCCTGAGTAAGGCACTGGCTGTTGAATCAGGACTGGCTCTGAGTGCTCACAGCCTTAGCTGGTGACCACAGACATGGACAGCATTGTCATTCTTGAACTAAGGAAGCAGTAGGTCAGACTTCAGACATCACTCAATGAAGCAAGATGTCCTGTACTCTGAGCAGTAGTGCTGGACCTCTGGACATGGGTAGGATCTAGCCATGGACTGAGGGCATGATCTCTTCAATGGAGTGAGGTATGGCCACTCACATCTGCAGCCAGCCCATGTCAACCACATCTGATGGGCAGCCCATCACTGAGATTCATTAAACTCCTAGCCAGAATCTTTCCCTCTGCGCTGGTACAACCTTCAGCTGGACAAATGGGTGGCTGGGACACACTGGCCCTGTGTTGTGGCCACCAGATTTCATATACTGGAGGATCATTACAGCTTGGGTTATATGTCCTTTCTGGACATCCAACCTGGACAACTCAGACTTTGTGTCAGGCCTTGGCAAATGAGTTAAAGCCATCTCATTTTCCTTGCATCTTCTTGGATTCTGGTAACATTCTGGCTGGTGCGTGGGTGAACTTCACATCTATTTTATAAATGGACACCCCTGACACTAGCTGGCTGGGTTCAACCTGCCATGGAACTTGCTACAGACAGCCACATGAGCTTCCATGCCCCAGCCATCTGCAGAGGACAGTTGTCTCCTGGTGATCACAGCCCCATGGGTCTTTGGTCCTAGCTACAGAACTTTCCATGGAGTCAGGTCTTGACTCTATGAATGGAGATGTCCACTGGCCTGACAGAATCAGGCAGCCACATACATGAAGTGCTGTCCCACCTCCCACCCAGGAAAGATGGGCTGGTGAGCTCTGCTTGCACTTCACTGATGCACCCCATCCATGAGCACAGGTGAAGGGAATGGGCTAAGCCAGCTCTGCTGGGGCTTAGCAGAGGAAAGGGAAGCAGGCATCAGAGCTCAGCTGTGTTGGTGAGTGTCTGCCTGAGCATGCAGCTGCCTAAATCCCAGAGATTACTCACAGCAACCTCAGCACAAGAGTTACTGCTCAAGGAAAAACTTCAATGTTAAGAACATGAGTAATAACCAAGCTGGCACTTAACGGTTCAAACAGAAGATAAGAGCTAAGGCTGGATTCTCAGAGGGCTTGCTTTATCTCTTTTATATATGTCACAACTGAAGAAATGAAGAGTATAAAAGTTATTTATGAGTGTTTGGTCCCTGCAGTACTTTAATCATGTCGAGCGTGCACTGACCCCATGGTACCACGGAACTGGAGAAGGGATTAACGGATTAAGGGAATCCTCTATCTCAGTAGGACCAGATTTGGGGGTGATCTTTACCCTCTGACCCCTTCACAGCTCTTCCCCATTCACTAGTGAAGTTGCAGTGCTGCTCCTGGCTCAGTTCTGAGCCTTCCCCTCAGGGTGAAGAAGACATTTTGACCCTCAGGGCAGAAGGCTGGAGGTTGTCTGGTGCAGGCACTTGCTGGCCACAGATCAGCTCCTCTGGTTGTCGGAGAGACCATCACCAGGCTGCACTTTCCCTGCTCCTGTGGTACCTACTGGAGTGTTCTGGCGTCCTACTGAGAGGATATGCTGCAGGCACCAGCTGCAACAGTCTGGGACTAATGGTGAAGGCAGAGAAAGGTGAGACGGCTGGTCAAGGGCTGGAGAAATGAAGCGCAGGCAGGAAAATGTAAGATACCATCTCTGCTAAAGTACTGCACAGGAAGCAAAGGTAGGAAAAGGAAATGGGAGAGAAGTCAGGGAAGTGATAAACTTAAATTTAATAAGTACAAAAGATGTCACCAGTTCCCTTGATTGCATGATACAGATCTTGGCAGTGCTGTGGGTAGTATTTTCAGCTGAAAAATTATCTTCCCTGCAGAGACTTTGTCCTGGCTGTGAAGAAAGTGGCTCTGCAGTGGGCACCCATGTAGCTTCTGAAAATGACTGAGCTGCATAACGGTGGCTGGAGAAGGCAGCAGCTGGTCCAGGCACTTGGCAGCACCCAGGGGCTGCGGGGCAGAGGGCATTTGGCTTCCTGAATGCAGAGTGAAAGGATGAATTGTATTCAGAGGGGTTACTATTGGTATAGAAACAGCAGCAGTTTGACAGTTGCATGTGCAGCTGAGCTACAGGCAGGAAAGGTGCTGTGCTCTTAGTCCACACGGGCACCAGGGTGTTTATGGGCTTTGGCCCTAGAAAAGAGTCAAGAATTAGTTATTGAACAGATGTGACAGTTTTGCTCACATCTTCCTATAGTGTGACTGGGAGCAGGTGGTGACTGTCTTGAATCTGTCTGTGATCTACAATTTATCTCTGCCCATGAATAATTCCTCAAAATCTTTGCATGCTATAAACGTACCAGAAGCTCAAGCCTTCCAGGTATGCCTGTTCACTCAGGGGAGCCTTGCAGCCTGGGAGGGAAGCAGAGCGTTTCTGGTCTCAGAAGGGATGTACGTGATAGACTCTCTCGGGGTGGATTGGAGATCTCGTAGTTCAGTCTTCCAGCTGCACTGTGGGGTAGTCAAATGTTTGAGTTCACAAATCACCTTTCTTAATTGTTCACACTAGTGGTGTCCATGTGCTTGCTCATTTCTGGAAACCAAGTAAGAACCAGGTAGCAGTGAGGTGCTGGTGTAGGAGTGGATCTGCCCAAACTCCTCAGCACATCACAGGGAGTGCTCAGGAGAATCCTCATGTGCCAAGAACAATCCAAGCACTGTGATGCTCCTGGTCAAAGTCCCATGTGTTTGTTATTCTGACTATCAGGATATCAGGACAAAGTCCAGCTGGAAGATGGTAGAGACTTCCAGGAAGATGCATCATCACAGAATGGGCAAAGGGCTGGCAAGTAACAATTCTTGGTGCAGGCCTGTCTTGACCGATTCGGGCAGACCAAGTGTGTTCTCAGTGGCACTTTGGAGATCTGTGTTTTGACAACTTTAATTCCTCTGATCTCATCTTACACAAAATGTCCTGTATTTTGGCATCAGCATCACCCTTTGCAAAATGACTGGTACTGCTGAAGTAAAACAAAATCTGAGTTCAGGGCAACTAAAGCTTAAATTTCATATTCAGGATTGAAGTGTAGCTTGTTGTTAAGGACAAGTGAGTAATAATCTTTGCAGTTGAGGTCACTCAGCACTTCTCATCTCAAGGGTCTATCTTCCTTTGTCAATAGCCTTGATGAACACCCAGGACCAGGATTCCTCATGCCACGTGTCTGCCTTGTTCTGGATTTGTTTGAAACATTGCCCTGCAATCAGTTAAGTTGCTCAGAGAATGAAGTTAGAGAAAAACAGTTGATTTTGCTCATTTTCCAGAGTTCTTATGACTCTTATTATGAGAAGCTCCAGCCCGTGCAGGCTGTGGAGCAGCACAAGACATTTGGCAGACATGGTGGTGCGTATGTCAAGATGTGCCTCTTGCTATCCTAGAGAAAAGATGCCCAAATTTGGGAACGTTAAAAGTGTTTGAAAAGTGCCAGTTCACATAGCCTCAATGGAAACTAGCTAGAGTTTAGCATCTGAAATCTTGCAAGAGTTTGTCTGCACTAGTCATCCTGCAGCCCTGTTGAGAGAGTTGTTCTCCATGAGTCCTGCTGAGGACAGGCTTGTGAGAGGAGCAGGCTCTGAAAGTAACCACCCTGAAATGAAACACAGATCATGGAGGGCAGAGGGAGAAAATGTGGGAAGGATCCTGGAGTAGAGATGGACTCAGGAATGGGGAGGTACTTGGATGAAGGTCTTGGATGCTTGGGTCTGAGGACAAGTGATGCTGTTGAAGAGGTAGAAAAGGGAGCAAGGTGGTAAGAGGCTAGTTGGGATCTCAGAGCTGGAGGATGAGTGAAAAAGTACACAGGTAATAGGCTGGCCTGGGATCTCAGTGCAAGGAGCTGGGTCACAGAAGGGGCAGTGAGATGGACAACAGAGCAGGCTGGATACCAGGCAAGAGATGGGGAAGAGAAACTGAGACACCCAGGAATTTGATGGAGGAGGTGCTTGGTACTTAAATCACTTTGAGGCTTCAGCCACAACCACATTTCTTTTTAATTGGCATTATATGAAAGTAAATGGGAGGCACCTTTTCCCAAAGGTGGACAATCTAAACAGGGTGCTCAAGGAAGTGGAAGAACATCTCCAAGCATAGCTGCCAAGCTAGTGGTGGGCTTGATGCTTCCTATCTTCTATGTTCATAACCACTAGTAGCCTTCAGCAGGTTCCCTCCTCCAGGACAGAGCAACAGGATGGATACCTTCGAAGGGGTGGTTTCCAGCCAAATTATCTCTAGGCTGTTGAATCTACAGAATCTAATGGATCTGTAGAATCTAATACAATCTGTAGAATCTGTATTGCCTTCTTATCAGACCCTACTGGTTGTTCTGAAAGGTGTGAATCTACTTCCAAAAGAGGGAAAATGCAATCATCTGGGTACTGACTTCCCTGGAACAAATTTATTTGCCTGAAGCAGAAGGAAAGAACAATTGTTTCAGAGATATTGGGTCTGCTATGCTGCTTAATGCTTCTTGGAAAGGAATAGTCAAACTAACAATATTCATGGTCATCTGAATGTGCCATCCAAAAACTTGAAGTCTTGATCTTAAGGTGTCTGCCAGTTCAAGTGCATTAGATAGTGAGTGATACCTCTCTCCATGGGAGATGGAAAATCTTTAGAGAGTTGCTTTCAGCAGAGTAGTTTGATGAAAGAGTAAAACAAAAGCTAAAATGCTGAGTCTCTTCCTTTTAAAAGCAACTTTATTAAATTGAATTTGCTCATATAAGGCAAAGATCAGGTGGGAATGCAATCTCCACTTAGTATCCCAAAGAAACCCAGGGCCTCTGTGCTGACTAGTGCTGAGCAATGGAGTATGAGGAAGCAGAGGGAGGGCATTGAAACGCGGACTGCAACTCTGCTGCCTTCATCCAGGGTACGTGGGCAGGACAAGTAGGAATCCAGGGTAGCTGGAGGAAGCAGTTTGTATAGGAGCAATGAAGCTGCCCTGTGTGCTTCTGCACACTTGGCTCTCACTGATCCCTGAAAGCAAGGGTATGGCCAGGATGAGCATGGCCAGGATTTGTGGAGTGCAAGAGGTTACGACTTGGATGCAGAAAGCCTCAGGGACTGTTCACAGAGCCTGATGTCAGGCAACTAAGAGGCAGGAGTTTGGGAAGGCAGTGTTTTTCTCCTTGAATGTTCCTACCAGTGACTGTGGACTTTCATTACTGTTAACTGGAGAAAGATCTTTGAGGGTGCTTTGTGCCTTCCTTTGTAAACCAGAGCCCTGATGTGGTCCAGGGCAGTTGTCCAAGCTGAAGGCAGGACCTCTCCTTTGTGAGCAGAGGAAAGGCCACAGCTTTGTAAATAACACAGCTTTTATCTCTAGTTTTATCAAGTAGACATTTGTAAAGTCAATAACAGTGCTGGGGATGAGTGTGGATGGGCTGCAGCCAGTCTAGGGGATGATGTCTGGTGCATCCAGTCTAGCAGTGAACGTGCCTGATGTTCCAGCTCTGTTTTGAAGGTGCACAGGGCATCACTGCTCAGTTCTCCATCATGAGACAAGGCTCCTGCTGAGCCCCTTGGATGTAGCCAGTGCACAAGATGAAGCCAGAGCCTTGGCTGCTGTTTGGATAACTACAGATTTGTCCCTAGCAGAAGGGGAGCAGAATTAGCAGACCATTGACTGGTGTAGTCCCCTCTGTACCCCAAGAGCTGTCAGTGGCCCCAAAAGTAAAATTCATAGTGAATTCCCTTTGCAGCTGTGATCTTGAGTTTCACCAGCAGCACAGGATATAACAGGAAGAAAGAGGCTCTCACAGGAGGCATAGGGCAGCACTAATTAGGGGCTCAGTATGCTTCTCTGCTTACAGCAGGCATGTTTAATCTTTCCTTATACGTCAGTCTTGCCAGTGTCTCAACCTTTCCCACCAGTTCCACTCTCTAGTCTTTGTCTCAAGGATCCTGCACTCAGCACTGGCAGCCTGTGATGCTCATTGTTATGGAAATGCTGTAGTTCTGTATCAACCTATTAGCCAATTTATCTGTTTCCCACCCAGCTGACACTCATCTAATCTGTGGGCTTGGAGTCTACAGTCCCCAACTTCAGGGTCTGTCTTTAGCTGGTGATTTTAGGTCTAAGCAGGCAGCAGATGTTCTTGAATTCTGTTACTCACAAGGGATGGGAGAGCCCACTGCACATCAGGTAATCACAGGCACTCTGCAGCAAGAAGCCAGGCTACACCAGTCCATGCAGCTGTGCTGCTGGGAGAGGATAAGAAAGCCTTGCCTTTGTAAAAACTGCTCCAACTGCAAGGCCCAAGAGCATTTCACTGTGCTTGGAGGCAGGGAGGGAACTTGTCTACTCTGATGCTTTGGCAGGAGGCGGTACTAGGAGAAGGTAGGATGGTCATGAGTCCTGAGGAGCTGTCTGAGGAGTAGGTCCACACCAGCCTCAGATGTAGAGAAGCTCCCTGGAGAAGGTGGGCACCTGACACAGTGCCTCAGATTTGTCCCTAAGGATTTCTGTCTGCTCTCCTGCAGCATGCAGAGGGCTGACAGACACCATCCCTCCTGTGCAAAAGTTCAGCTGGTATCTCAACCATTCACAGACCCAGTACAAGGTAAGGCTGCTGTCATTTCTGCATCCTGACCCCATGTGTGATGGTGTTATCCAACAGAAAAGGTACTAGACTAAACTATCCCACCTGTAAGGACAGTGCAAGGCATGGTGTGTGTGTGTGTGCAGCCACCATGCCAGCAGTGTTCAAGGTTTGGGCTGTATTCTCACTGCCTGGGTTGCTGGAAGACAAGGAAAAAGGAGAGTGATGGGGAGCTAGGGAAGGAAAAAAACCAACCTGGAAGAGCTGGAGCTCAGACTCTGGGAGCATTTTACAACTGCCAGCCTGCTATGATCTGGTGAGGGTGGGGAGAGCCACAGGAGCAGAACCCAGATGCAGGACAGTGTGGGACCACCATGAGGAGAGGCTGATGGAAGGGAGCCTGTTCATCACTATGGTCCCTCCCCTGCCAGGGCTTTCTCCAGGGCAAAGTCTCTGCTTTCTTCAGGGTAGGGCACAAGGTTGCAATTTCCTCCTAGTTAAAAATGATACTGGGCTGGTAGTCCAAAGAAGGTCAAAGAAAGAGAAGCCTCTGATCAGTGTGGAGGGAAAGTTAACAACAGCTGAAATGGTGAGGCTGAAGAATTCAATGCTGTGTCTGCTTCAGTTGCTCCTAGAGTGATTAACTTCAATGAAGTGATTAATGCAATTAGCTAGCTACAAAGGAGGAGAAATGTGGATTGAATAAGAAAGGAATCAGGTTTGAGAGTTCTTAAATATGTGAAATCCAGTTATTTTCACCTCAACTGGGCCTGCTGAAATTCTGCTGAATTTCTCTCCATCATTTAGGCAACTGAAGCCATCACCTAACTCATGGCAGCTCTCCCTGAGAACAAGGGTAGGGACAAGATTGTGTCTGTCCTCAGGCGTGGAGAAAAAGCTACCCAGACATGAGAGATAATCCACATTATGCCAATTATAGTGTGAAATACTGGAACCAACAATCAAATGTGTGATTTGCAGACATCTAGCCTAGGACATGATGAGGTGTGGCAGACAGCTGACATGGATTTGTCAAGAGAAATAGAACGCTGAAATAGCTCCTTTCCTTTGTGCTAATGTATGTATTACAGGCTGGGAGAAGCCATAGCTGCCAAATGACTGCTGCAGAGGTTTTTGCACGCTGTCAGATGACATCCTTGTGTATGTGCAGGCAGGAGATGATCTGGGTGGAGTTGCTGAAGGCTGGGTACAAAACAAAGCAGTGTGCTCAGTGGTTGCTATCTGTCTGAAAGGCTGTGGTGAGTGAGACAAATGGAGCCTGTCCCCAGAGGGTCCCCCTGGAGACTTCCATGAGTTAGCAGGGTGATGGACCAGAGGGTGTGCAGTGTCTTGGTGACTGATCTCAGGCTGGGAAGAAGAGGAAGTTCACAAAAAGATGGGATGAAGATTCAGACTGGTGTAGAGCAATTAGAGTGTTGTCTGAAAGCAATGAGGTCCCATTCCTTAGGATACACATGAAGGGGGGCCACCAAGCATTGTACCCATCCCTGGGCTGGTGCTGGGCTCACCCAAGAGACAGAGCAAAACCATACCTGTTTTCCACAGCCTCTAGTAGATCCTTACCTCAGGGTACCAGCAGGATGGGGATTTCTTGGTTTCTCCAGCCAGCTGCTGCCTCCTGCAGGACTGGCCAAGAGGAGGAGGCTGGTGGACTGTGCTCAGAGAGCTCCCAGGTCACTGCCCACAGTCAGACTGAGCCTCTGGGGCACACAGAGCTCTGTTGACAGTCATAATTTCTCTTTCAGAATAATTTTCTAGTGGAAAAGTGTCTATCTTTTACTAGATTAGTCGATTTTTTGGGGCAATCTAAAATGCCATCTGTCCAGCAGCTTTGTGTCTGCCTGCAGGAAGAAAGCCCAGTTGGCAAGAGCTTTTCAGCCAGGAGTGGGGAGCACCGAGCTACCCAGCATCCATGTTACCCACTTGGGAGCAGTCAGGGAAGGACATGTGGAGTGAAGACCAAAGGGGTTTGGAGCCAGCAGCCTTCTGAAGGAAAATGAAGTGACAAAGGCCTTCCCTGAGGGCAGGGATCAGGCTCCCAGTGACCTTCTCATTTCCTCCCCTTCCAGCTACCCTTGGGAACGGAGGATCCCCCAAGGGGGTTGAAAAAGGGAGGCAGTCTGAACTGACTTCCTTTACAGTGTCTCACAGCTATACAAAGCTGTGAGTTGATCTCATGTTGTCATTAACCCTACTCTGAGGGAAGGTCAGACACTTCCATAAACTCTCATGCAAGTGGGGTGACCCAGGACAGGCCATTCTCTTCCTTCTCCCTGCATGACCTCAGATATCCTCTAAACTGAGACCACATCTTGAAAATTGATAGGAGAAAGATGCCAATCTGTTATGTGATTGTTGGCAGGCTGAGAAAACCAAAGATGCATTTCTTGCCTTTGTCAGGGATGTTACTTTCTCTGAAAGAGAGGAACACTGGTGCTGCCGTGGCAGGTCCTAAAGAGGTTTGGAAGGCAAACTTAATTCATGTCACTCACTTCAAAAAAAAGGAGAACTCGTTGCATTTGGTGCATAAACTGATTTACAAGATGTACAGGTGTTTGGATATGCCTGTGTGCCTGTACAGTGTGGGAGGAACAGCAACTCATCCTTGGAGGAGAGCAGTGATTGCCTGGGTCAGTGCAGGGAGAGGAGCTGAAAGAGACAGGAGCTGGGAGTAGGTACTTCTCTATTCCAACCCAAGAGAGGATTCCCACATCTCTCTGTTCCTTGTCAGCCAGGAAGGACCTAAGAAAATTCCTGGCAGTGTGTCCCAGGCTCTCTGCTCCCACTGCCAGCTCAGGAGGTGGCACAGAGCTACAGGCATGCTGCTGCTCCAGCATGAGCTTTACTTGGCCCAGATACTACTTCCATTGGGTGCATGCAACTAGGTGAACACTAGAGATGAGCAGAAGCTGCTTAACACTTCAGAGAAGCCACATAGATGGCAAAGAGCACCTGACCTCCCATCTTCTCACAAGGTGACACAGCCCACCACTGTGTTTCAGCAGGTTCTGAGTCTTTTTGCACGTGCCCAGGCATCCTGACATCTCCTGTCTGCCAGAGGCTGAGTGAGGAGGCAGAGCCTTTTGCTTCTGGTCCACGGGATGCTGTAAATCTTGGGGAGCTGCTGCTGTGAAGCCCTTCACAGCACCAAGCCTGCTGTCTATTGAGAAAAGCCAATACCCTTCTGTCTGTCAGATGGCACTTAACCACTGCTGTTATTCTAGATGAGTGAACACTTGTGTTATATTTTCCAATAGCAAAATCTGGGGTCAGCAGGGTGTCTGCTGTTTTAGCCAAATCCAGATGGGGTTTTCCTATAAACAAGTGCACACAGAATATTTATACAGGCGATGGCACCTGACGCCTTAACACTTAGGCCATCCTATTGAGTAGCCACTCATACTATAAGTCACTTCAGTGCATTAAGTAAATATTTTAATATAGCCATGTCACTGTTTATTATATAATGGCGGGGGCCCAAATCTTGCCTAATGCTTGGTTAAAAAGTCAGTTTACACCATCCTTTACAGTGAATCAAAGAATGCATAAACGGGGCTCTTTTGTTACTCAGAGCTCTGTTTACTTTACTTTTCTGTAAACCTTTCGAAACACTTGCTTATAAGAGCTGATAGAACCCAGATTTTCCCCTGGGGCTGAGGTGTTCGTGGTGTCAAGAAGGTACCGCAGCGAGTAATCAATGGAGTTTCCACTGAGCAGCCCCAGGCTCGTCCCTCACTACCTGTCCCCAGCTCTGGGTTGAAACTCGTTCACGGTGGCAGAGAGGCTGCTTGTGTGGGAGAGGGAAGCCTGATGGCTCCTACTCCAGCACAGATAGCTCCTGGTGCTGGGAGAAGAGGACAGCAGTACAGGGGAGCATCTTTGGAAGCAGAGGCATAGTCTGCATCAGGAAAGGGCGTCTCCAGCTTCCCCAGCTGAAGGACTGCAAGATCATAGAGTCACAGAATGGCAGGGGTTGGAAGAGATCATCCAGTCCAACCCCCCTGCAGAAGCAGGGTCACCTAGATCAGGTCACACAGGAACGTGTCCAGGTGGGTCTTGAAGACCTCCAAGGCAGGAGCCTCCACACCCTCCCTGGGCAGCCTGGGCCAGGGCTCCCTCACTGAAACGGTCACATAGATTTTTCTTAAGTTTAAATGGAACTTTTTGTGTTCCAGAAGATCTGGTGACCAGAATGATGATTTAATCTCTTTTCTTCATTGCCTTCTTTCTTCACTTGACTTGTCACTCACCTAAATGCAGCAGTAGCATCACTGCCTCTCTCAGTGCACAGGCTTTCCCTGCTCCTCTCTGCAGCACACAGGTCAGGAGGCACACACAAACCTTACCTAAGACCAGGGATCAGGTTAGAGGAATCCATGATAACATAATCTAAGGTTTGGGGTCTTTAAAGGCCCATCACAGGTTCTAGCTCAGAGCATTTGGGATGTTGCAGAGGAGTATGTGACGCTCTCACCCCTGCATGTGGGCTTTGCAGTCATCCCTGTGTACGCCACTCTTCAGGTCTCTGTGTTTGACCCTAATTTCTCTTCTGACAAATGAGAAGCTTGCCCTGAGCTGGACAAGTTTTATTTTTGGGAAGTACTAACAAGACTAGTACTAAATAATGCAGGAGAGTCCCCCAGGGCAGTTCCCAGGGTCCCAGCTTGCCCTCAGCCCCTCCTAGTATTTCTCCCAGGGACATGGGTCTCAATACAGCAGCCAAAGCCTTTGCAAACAGGAGGTAGAGTGAGGTTAGGACATGGGAAAGCCCATCTCTACGCAGCCTGGCTTTGCCATGTGAGGATAGGCAGATTGTCCCAGGGACAGTTGTGCCAGGGACTTTTGGGAAGGACATTTGAGAATCCTTTTGCCTAGCTCACCAGCTGCCCATGTGCTTTGAGCTGGCTCACAGCTGGTTTAAGATGGTGGGTATTTTCAGCTGGCTGGGGGGATTCAGCTGCACAAGGAGTAAAAAAACCACATGGAACTGCTTTGCAGGGCTTCCTATGTAAACAGGCAGGGCATGGTCTGCAAAATGATTATGCACCCATCCTGCACACGGTACAGTGGTGGGGCTCAGCTTACCTGTGAGAGGCAGCTGGCTGCTGCCTGAGAGAAGCTCAAGTGCCCTGTGAGAGCAAATGGGTGGCCTGGCAGCTACTAAGTACCAAGAACACCCTGAGGTCTCTGTGTCCCCCCGAGCTTATCCCTGGGAGCCCGTGGCTGAGGGGCACCACTTTTCCCTATAAAGCTTCATCTGCCCAAGAGTTCATAGGAGCACCAAGCCCACTCAAGCCATGGGAAGAAAGGTCTGCAGAGCTTCAGGGAGGCTGCAAGCTGTGCTCTGCCACCAGGTCAATCCAAAGGGATGAAGGGACCCTGAAAGAAGGGTGAGGACAGAGGCCAGTCTGCAGGAGGCAACGGGGCTCACAGTGGCCCAAGATGGCTTGCTCTGAAGTGTCAGGGTGCTTTAGGTAGCAAGAAAATCCTTCCTTGGACTGGCTGTTTCTGTGTGCTGGGCTGTGTGTACCCATGGGAAGTCCCTACACTTCTTGCTGGCTGCTCCATCCAGCATCTGCTTTTGTTTACTCTACCAAAACAACAAGCCTGTATGTAATTTGAAAGCATTGGTTCTGGATCTGATATGAAACAGAAAATTACCCCTCTGTGAGTTTCTAAGGTAACCAACATCCATATCCTCCCCTGTGCTGTAGTATTCATGCTTTTATAGCACTTAGCACCTTGGCTCCCTGGAAAGAGAGATAGGAGGTTTGAGGCTAACCAGGCCCAGAGTCTGAGGCTGCAGGTAGGTCCTCAAGACCTTTTGCATGGGAAAAAGGATGACAAGGAGTGGAAGTGTCTCAGCACCCTTGACACAGTGCAGGGTAGTGGGAGACCCTCTCAGCTCAATGCATGGGCTTTGCCCCTCTCTCCAGGGTTCAGCCTGTCCAAGTGCTGCTGCCCATGGCATGAACAAATCTTCCCATCTTCATCCTTCCCCAGAGCAAGCTTTGAGCTCTCAGCTGTTCCCAGTGAAAGAAACATCTTTCTCCAAGGCAAAATTTCCCAAACTTGTGGGTTCCCTATGACAAAGAGATATTTCTGAGACTGTGAGGATCTTTGTGGATAGGAATGAAGCTCCTACTCAATTCCTGGGATGAGCAAAGCTCTGCAGCTGATACCCAGGGTGAGGAGAATCTACCCTACATCCCATGGGAAACCACTTGTCTGTGCACTGAGACAGGTAGACTGAGGAAGAGAGGGGCCCCTGCACATGCAGAGAAGTATTAGAGGGGAAGGTATGGCTCACCTGGCCATGCACAAAGGACTGAGCTGGTGACAAGGCAGGACATAGGCCCAGAGCTATGTCTAATGCAGCTACGCTGCTGCCAGACCTCTACCTGGCTGTGAGCTGGTCCAGGGGACCACAACAGCTCATATTGGAGGTGTGCTGGTGGGACTTCACCTTTGAGAAGTGGATCTCAGTCTCAGGGCTTATCTAGAAGAGAGAAAGAATCCTGCTTGGCTGGTACATGCACAAGGAATCTCCTACAGAAACAAATCCACATTTTACCCAGATGTGAGATGGCCTCTAGGACCACTGTGAGAGCACAGGACACTTACAAGGCCAAAGTGCACTAATGGGGCAAAGAAAACAAAGAACAGGGTCTCCAAGAATAAAGACATTGGATGGCAGAGATCCTGCAGAGCTGCTGCAGCGTATGCACTGTTTCCCAGGGTGCAGCTCAGCTCTGTGCTGTCAGAGATGCATACATGTGTATTCTGGGTCTGGAGAGCATAGAGAGCCACAGTTCTCTTGCAGACTTTTTCAGATCTTGTAGTTAAGCTGGCCTTGGAAGACTCTCTGCTACCATCTTTGACAAGAAAAAGCTGCAAGTGACACTGCATTAGTGAGGGCCAAATACAGGCAAGTGTACATTGCCTTACAACTCCTTATTCTTGGTGCTGGTCTGTTAAACTGCCCTTATCTCAACCCACAAAGCTCTAGACGTCTCTCTTGGTTCTCCTCCCCATCCTGCTGAGCTGGGGAGCAGTGAGTAACTCTGTGGTTTGGTGACTGTCAGCCAGGGCTAAACCACTACAGCAGCTCAGAGCATGTTCATGTTGTGTTTTCAGTGCCACACCAACATTTGCCACAGCCTTAGGCAGCTTGCTCCTTTCTCTTTCTTAGGCACTGCTGCCCCAGGAGAGGTTTAGATTGGAGCTGGGGAAGAACTTTTTCCTGAGAGGGTTGTCAGCCTCTGTGCCAGGCTGCCCAGAGAGGTGGGAGAGTCCCCATCCCTGGAGATATTGTAGCTGAGGTGCTGAGGGCCATGGGTTAGTGGTAAGCTTGGCAGGGTGAGGTGAGGAGTTGGACTTGATGAACTTAAAGGTCTTTTCCAAAATGATTTTGTGATTCTCTGTGCACCAGAACAGAGAGCACCTTGCACTTGCAGCCATGCTGGAGAAGACAGTGGTGTTAGTCCTAGTACCTTGCAGCCAGTCAGTAGCCCAGCCTCACCTTTCTCGTCAGTAAAAGCTGCAAAATCCTTGACATAAGTCCCCCTTGTTGACCCATTCCCTGGTATCCCATTGCTCATGTACTGCTGGGACAACAGTCCCACCTGCAGCACCAGAACATGGGTGAGGATGGGTTCTCACCCTGCTGTGTATCTTCCCTGACATGTGTGGATTGCAGCAGGATTAGTGGAGTGTAACTCCTCAATCTCCTGAGTCTCTGGCCCATGTAATATATTGTTCTCTGTTTTCCCCAGGGCAGCCTTGTTCCATTGGGTAATTGGAAAGTATTTATCTGTGTCATATTAAGAGCCATTTGGGATAATTGTGAAATTGGCAGCTCCATCATTCTTTTGTTTAGACCAGGGTATAATTTGGTTAATTTTAATGTTTTTTTAAACTTTGCCACAAGAAGGCAGAAATTTAGATTCCATTATCTAGCAAAGTAGCTCTGAGGAATGTCCTTTGGCAGCAGGGGCTGCAGTGGGGCCGTGGAGCTCCTCACAGCTCGGATCATTCACCCTGTTGGGCACATTGAGTCTCAGCCAGGCCTCATGAGTCTCCATCCTTTCCCGACCCACACGTGTTTCTCCTCCCTGTCTGCACTCCACTGTGTCACAAACCACACTCGACAGACAATCATTGCAGCAGCTTCATCTGTGGCAGAGAGCATAAGAATGGCTTACTGGGGTCAAAAGACAGGTCATTCTAGTTGAGTGTCTGGTCTCCAACCATGAGGACGTGGCCAGATGAGAGCACTGATTGCTCAGGGACCCTTCCCACTGTGGGTCTGTTCTCCAAGCATCTTTGCCTCAGGGGCTCTTTGAACCAGGGACAACCCCTCTGTGTTTAATGTCTTGTGATGGATTTCCCTTTCATGAATGTGCCCTTTTAACCCATCCAACCTTTTGGTATCTGCAGCATCCTGCAGCAAAGTGTTCCACACTTTAACTGTGAAGTGAATGAGAAAATCCTTCATTTGGGGTTTTTATGTTTTAAACCTCATACTTGAGCATTTTGCTGATTGTTTCCAACAGTGACCAGGCACTTCTCATTGATGCTGTCTGGGCTACTCCTGACTCGTCAGTCCTCCAGAATGAGGTCTGCTGCCTCACTCTTTTTCCAAGCTAAGAGGCCTAGCCCATTTCACCTCTGTTTTGGTCACCCTTGTTACTCATTATGGATTGTTTTTCAACACAGACATTAGTTTTGCCTTGTCACTCAGACACTCAGTATCAGGATATCCTTCTGTAGCTATCCCCATTAGGTTTCATTTCCATGGCACTGAGTTATTGGGTATTTTAAGGAAGTTTTCTCTGTCTTTCTCTCTCGATGGTGGTGTTGACTGCCTTTTTCCATCTCTCCATTCCATCCATTGCTCACTGTTTCTGAACAGTCATATTTTATAACAGCTGTTTAAGAGCTTTGGTGAGGAAAGTTGTTAAAAAGTTCAGAAAATCCAAGATCACTCAAATCAGGTGCCTTCAAATAGCTCTGAAAGACTTGAAACGTGAGGCACTGCAAAACCCTTTATATGTGTCTCCCCTGTACCATATCCCTTCTAAGTCTTCATTACTATTGAATCAGCACGTCCAGTGATGATGCCAGGATTATCCATGATGAAAGAGATCTATAACTCTTGTGCAGCTTTCCTGTGTCTCCTGATCTTTCCCCACATAGCCAGGGAACTGATTAGGCAGCTGTGGTTATGGTCACTGAAATAAGAGGGACTAGTGATGAGATTAGCAACTGGACCTGGAGTTGTGTTACAGCTCCACCTGTACTTACCTAAACATGGGTCACTTACCTAAACCTTTTGGGTCACAGCTCTGCTGCTTTGAGTCTGGGTGATTTTGCAGATAAATTTAGACTGGAGGATATATTCAAGTCTCAAGCCAGTAGAAGAATGACGTTCTTAAACAGCCTCCAAACCGGACAGGAAGGGCGAGGAGACGATGTTGTTTCTAGATGGAGCTTGATAAGGTAATGCAAGAGACTTTATGACATGACAGGAATGATCCTAGAGTGAGAAATTAAGTCATAGGATAACACGTCTTGAGTGTTTCATTTGCTAATAGCTCTGGAAAACTGCTAAAGAGAGAGGGGTTCTTCAGTTATATTGCACTATGCCTTATCACCCCCATGCCACAGACCTTCACTTGGTTGTCTGAAGGAAGCACAAGTTTTTTTTCCCCTAATGCAGCTTTGGCTTTTCAGATTGGGAAAGGTACTTGCTTACTTTGGCTAGAGATGAGGTCTGGATCTGGTGCACTGCTTTTCCAGTGTCAGAGCACTCCTATGTGCCTGGGTGAGGTATCTTGCCCACAGTAATATGTTTATTGGACTGGGAGCCAACAAAGCCTTGTGCCCTTAGCTGGACAGTCAGGTCCACCTGCACTTTTTTCTGCTTCCTTTATGGGATGAGGTGTATGTTCACCTGATCCACAATGGTGGCTGGAGAGCACAACACACTGGAGTGGGAATCTCCTCACAGCACAGTCCCAGTCCAGCCTGTGCTCTGCAGTGTCAGGCTCCCAGCACAGCTGAGTATTGTGGGCACCCAATATCAGGGACACAGAGCTGTTCTGTCCTGAGCACAGAGAACATCCACGTGCTGGCACAGTCAGCTATGCTGATTCTCTGGAGTGAGTGCTGTGGAGCAGGTCTAAAGGTTGAGCAGTACTTTGTACCTGCCCATAGCACCTTCTTTCCATCCCTTCTCGTTCTCTTTGAACCTGCCATGCAGCTGCAGGCACTTTCTATTGACTCTTCTCCATAGTAAAGTGCACTTTACATCATCAAATGAACACAAGACAGGCTGTGCACTGGATTCCCCGTGGGGGTTTATTATTAAAGGCTCTCACTGGGCAGTAGCAGTGGCTTGCACAGGGTGCACACTGAAGCCCAGATGACTCAGTGGGAGAGACAAGAGCATGGCTGCCCTCTGCAGCAGACACACAGTGCTCCAGCTGCCAGTAGTCGAGGACAAGAGAGACAGAGGTCTGGACAAACAGTTTTGTTAGACTTTGAGCAAGGGAATGACAGTCTGCAGAGATCAGCAGCTGCCCTGCTCTCCTGGCTTCTGACCTTCTGAGGTAGACAAAGGCAGAGAGGCTCCAGGTTGCCAAGCTGAAAGGCAGAGTTGGGTATGACCCCTATCACCAAATTTATTCAAGTGTTCAGACCCATGGACACGGGGCTACAGAGGCAACACACAGGGCACAACCCACCCAACGAGTCGGTCTGCTCCAGCCTGGCTCAGGTCAGTCCAGGGAACGCACCCCCTGGGCACCAGTCCTCTGCCAGCAGTCTGGGACCTTTCCCAAAGCCCTGCTGGGTCAGTCTGTGGCCTTTCCCACCCACTGAACACACCCGCTGCCAATTCAAGCTGGCGAGGCCCCCGTGCTGGGCAAGGGACGGTCCCAGGCCAGCGAGCTGGCTCTGCCTCCAGCTGCACTCCTGCTTAACAACTGCCTTCATCACTTTATTAATAGTGTTTGTCATTGTGGGTTTTGTTTCTTCCCCTCCTTCTGGCATCCAATAAGGAGGCATAGGTCCAGTTTGCGCTCATTTTCCATTTCAAATCTCTGCCATGTTTTCCTTCTTTCTGAAAGGTTTTGTTTATTACATTTCTAAAATGTAACAAAATAAGAGAGACAAAGATCAGACACAACCGCAAATGCTGCAGAATGAGGACACGGTGAAATGATGCAGCAATAACCAGAGACATTCAAGTGACCTTCCACAGAAGAAGCCAATGCTTGCTTCACAGAATCACAGAATCCCAGCATGGTGGGGGTGGGAAGGGCCCTGCAGAGCTCATCCAGCCCAAGCCCCTGCTAAAGCAGCTTCCCCTCCATCAGGGGCACAGCAACATGTCCAGGTGGGTTTGGAAACCTCCTGAGAAGGAGCCTCCACACCCTCCCTGGGCAGCCTGGGCCAGGGCTCCCTCACCTCAGCACCAAAGGAGCTTCTCCTTATGTTTAATGGGAACTTTTTGTGTTCCAGCGCACGTCCCCTTGTCATGTCACTGAACACTACAGAAAAAAGTGCCACCCCATCCTCTTGACATCCTCTTTTAAATTCTTGTAAGTATTAATGAGATTCTCCCTCAGCCTTCTCCAAGCCAAACATCCCCAGGTCCTGCAGCCTTTGTTCATCACACAGATGTTCCAGTCCCCTCAGCATCTTGGTAGCCCTGTGCTGTCCTGTCCTCTCTTTCTAGAAGTTCCTTGTCTTTCTTGAGCTGAGGAGCCAGAGCTGGACACAGGACTCCAGATGAGGCCTCACCAGGGCAGAGCAGAGAGGAAGGAGAACCTCCCTTGACCTTGATGCCCCCAGGCTGCTATTGGCCTTCTTGGTCATGGAGTCACGTTGATGCTCATGTTTAGTTTATTATCACCCAGCACTACCAGGTCTCTCTCCTGGAGCTGCTCTCCAGCAGGTCACACACAGCCTGTGCTGGTGATGGGGTTGTTCCTCTCCAGGTGCTGGACTCTACCCAACTTACTTGCAGAAATGTGTAGGGGTGTCTGCTGATTTCAAGTGTCACCAGGAAAGTTCTTTGGGGGTGGTCAATCACAGCCAGACCATGGTGCCACAATCCATGTACAGGAAGAACCCAAGCTGGAAGCTTTACCAGCCTTTAAGCAGATGTGCTGGGGAGGGAGAGATGTGGGCACTTTGCACCAACCCTGTGCAAAGGGCATCCACGCTGCATAATGCTAACGGGCAGAGCAAGTAGATCTAGATCTGAGACAGAATCTGCCCTGGCCAGCACTGAGCTAAGGAGCTATGTGGATCTAGAGACCTCCGTTGGTGTCTTGTTGAAGGACAGGGAGCTGATGGAGAGAGTTTAGCACAGGGCCACCAAGATGATGTAGTGTGTTGTAGGGCCTGGCCTCAGGAACCCTCCACACATCAGACATGAGAAACCTGCTCATGATGAGCATGGCTTGGTAGTGGAAGCAGTGTCAGTGTTGAGGGCAGCAGTAACACCGTTGATGGTAAGTGCCAGGGGCCACTTCCAGAGAAGGGATTCCCATTTCACTGGAAAAACTGGAAAACGTGACTTTTGTTTGCTGCTGTATTTAAACCAAATTCTGAAAACAACCCTCTTCCCTTGGAATTAGCAGCATGATTTGTCCTTTCTAAACACTCCAGCTTGCATTGCCACGAGCAGGAATAGCTAATTGCTTAATGTTTTGTAAAGAAAACAAAACCAAATCAAATAGTAGTTTAGAAATAAGTGCTACTTCTATGAAAGGCCTCATCCTGCCTGTGTCCTCAGCCCACCAAGGCTGCTGGGAACAGGGCTGTCCCCAGGTGTGCAGGGTCCTGCATGCAGTGTCTGGCAGTAATTGGTGTGATCCAAGCACCACCAGCCCCAGCACTCAGGACTCGTGTGTCAGACCTGGACAATTCACAAGATTAGTCTAAAAGCAGTTTTGCAAACAGAACAAGCAGCAGGAATGAATTTGAGGCTGATAGCTGCTTTTTGAACCTTTTCAGCATACTTAGAACATTACTGAGTATTTTAAGACTGTTAAGTTTATTTTAAGATTAGTTTAAAAACTACAAGCATGGCCCATATTCATAAGGAGGAGTTTTATCTAACTCAGAACTGTTTGTATGTGCTGTCCAGTGAAGTCACAGTAGTATTTTTAACAGACTATTTTGCCAGGAAATCGCCCTGGACACACAAGCAGAGCTAAGAACTAGTGACAAATGCCAGGTAGCATCTGCACTGCAATCCTTAAGTACTTCTGATGTCAAGCCAAACTCAGAAACCACAACCACAGATGACAAAATTTGAAGTGCTTGTAGCAGAAAGCAGCAGCACAGCAGCCTGTGTAATGAGGGCTTGTAGGGCCCATGGTCAGGGCAGACTGTGGATGACTGTGTAGGTTTGTGCTGTGGCACAGCTCCCAACCCAACTTCTTCATCCCCTGTACTGCATTTCTGGGGACTGCAGGGAGCAGGGTTGTAGCTTTGGCCTTCTGGGTGTTTGCATCTCTTTCTCAGTGTGAAAAGAAGCTGTGAACAGGAGAGCAGTCTGGCTTTAGTGGCAGGGCAGTTGCTCATAGGCATCAGAGATCAGCACAGTGCACTGGGGAGAAGTGCTGGAGTCTGCACAGAGGTTGTGCCGTGGGGCATTAGGCAACATGAGGTCTGCAGGAAGGCCAGAGTACCAGCACTGGGTCTGCCATTCATACTCTCAATGTTGTTGCCGTGACCAGACCTGAACAAGCTCTGTACAAGAACAGCAGTTGACACAGTTGGGGTGCTCAGGCAGCCTCACATCAACATGAAAACATGTCCTCAGTGCCTGATCTCCAGAAGAGAAGTTTTACTTCCATGGCCCCTGTAGTGTCACTGGGCAGACAGACTCGGCTTCTTTCTTCCCAAGCTTCCTTTCAGCCTGTGTCATGACTCTGTTTTTCCCCCTTTCCCTCTGGAGTGTTTGCTGTGTGTGTCTGGAGCACAGTACAACATCCCAGCACTATCGCTGCCATCCATCCCTTACACCACCATCCGTCACTCACACTCCTCCTGTGGATGGGTCCTCTTGGCTGCAGGGACATCGTTCCTCAGCTGGTGCCAGGAGCTGGGGCTGCCCCTGTGCCAGTACAGAGCCTGTGTGGAGGAGCAGCACTGCTGTAAGAGAAGGCATCAAAGCTTAAGGACAATGACTGTAAACAGGGCATCCTCTCCACCCTGTCTCAGCACCTCACTTATCCACACTGGCAGCTCTCCCAAGGGCCTCCCTCTTCCTACTACCAACATAGGGAGTGCTGGCTTGATCAGACATCTAAGTATGGTTCTGCTCAGCCACAGGACAAGTAGTCTGTACAAGGATTTTCCAAAGTTCCTATCTCTCTTGGACAGACTGATGTACAAGGGCTTGGACTTTCACTACCAGCTGTGCCAGTGATGACTGTGTACCTGCTCCATTGTGGTGTGCAATTGGCATAGGGTTTGCTTGCTGCCTGTAGAGTGACCAGAGCCATGTTAAATACTCCAGGCTGTGGTTTGAACACCCTGGAGTAATCACTGGAAGTGGTACAGTGGCCACTGTCTCAGCTAACGCTAGACCTCTCCATTTGAGTCCATCACTCAAGGTCTTTTTACAGTCAGCAGTAAGGAATGGGTGTTCTAGGGAGCAGATCATCTCACTTGCTCTTCAGCTCACAGACAGCTACTAGAAATTCCTGTTATACCGTGGTGGATGCAAAGGGAGCTCTAGTGCCTGCACTTGCACTGTGACATTTGGCCATATGGATGCCAACCATAGAGAGAGCTCTGAGAGCTGCATGGGGTCACTGATCTGAGACACGCTGTTCTCAGGGCCCTGGATGTTTATTGGAGACTGTTGGTACTCTGGGTCCACTCAGACATCTGGCAGTGGGCACAACTCTGGATTTTGCACAGCTGTCAGCTAAGGGATTTTTGTATAGCACAGGCCTGCTCCCAGTCCCTTGAGAAAGCCTGTTGTTTAGCAAAGGTTTCAAGCTGTTACCTTTTGGAAGGTTGATCCTGACCTGGTATTTCTCTAAAAATCACAAGGTCTTTCAGAAGCAGTAGGCAGACATGGAACAGGAGGATTTCTTTGCCCTTTCACACAATTCCTCTCTCAGAAATGCCCCCACGGGCTCACCCCAGATCCCACTCATGCTGCAGACTCTGCCAGACGTGCCCACACGTCTCACATTCATGGCCAATGCACTAGCAAGGGAAGGCAATAGCAGTAGTGTCAATTCTGCAGCACTGCAAGCAGGAGGGTAAAGAAGGCTGACAGGTCTTTGGGATGTCCTGATGCTAGTCAGAGCCCATCAGGTGAGTTGCCCTCTCAGGAGATGCCTCCTGCCACAACGTTAGATGTTAACTACATCACTGTGCCAACTCATTTCCCTTCTTGTAATGGTCATCATGTGCCACCACATCAAACCATGTGCCACTATATCAAACCACAGTCATTCAGCCTCATTTTTAAGGTTCTTCTGGATTCTGACATTGTCTGTGTTTGCCTTCCATGGGTACTACATGATGACAACACCTGCAGTGCTGTACATGATGTGTTCTCCAGATTAGCTTCTGATTGCTACTAGAATATAATAAATTACCTTACAGAGGTCACACCAGTCTGCCTGTTCTCACAGTGCAGCATGAGGGAGTCCTTATCCTGGGAAGAGCCCTCAGGTGCCAGCAGATGTGCTGTGGACATGGATGCACAAGCAGGGAATCAGTCCTTGAGAAACCTGCAGCAGTGAATCTGTGATCCCACACTAAGTTTGATATCACTTATTTCAGATTCATACAACTTGTCAGTCTGATTTTGTCCCACATATTTTCAGACTGGTTGAAAGGCTGATGGAGAGGTGGATTTGGGGAGGATAATAACCCATTTGGGGTAATAAGCCATTTCCTGGTCACCAGTTCTTCTACTGCTTTTCACCATTCATTCTATGAATAATGAGGGAGAAATCACTCCTTTTCAAAATAGCTCAAGGGGATGGGGCTGAGGCCAGAGCTGAGGTTTTTTTCCCTGAGAACAGCCCCTATCTCTCATCATCCTCCCCAGGCTGAAGGCCAGGACCTGTCCTGGATGAAGCCAGCTGCCACTTTCCATCACTGGGCTCTTTGCTACCGTCTCAGGCCACACGGCCTATGGGTAGCTTGGAGCAGATATGAATGCTGGGAATTTGGAGACTGGGAAGGAGATACTATCCTAAAAGCCCTGGGGGTGTGAACAGTTGGCAGCCTTGCTGAGTGTGGGGATCACTATGTGACCAAATACTGGGCGAGTTTGCCTTGAGTGAAGATTTCACGGCATCATGTTCGCACAACTCTGGTCACTGGGGCTTGGCACTGGCCCCACAGAGGGGTTGCACAAGAAGCTACATGGAATAACTCATCAGTGAAGGGGGTTATCCAGGCTTGTGGCAGGTTCCCTCAATTGGTTTTCCATTCACTGAGCAAGTGCCCTGGCCAACTCTGCAGGCACTCCTCCTGAGCTGCAGCCCTTGGTGTGGAGGTGGAAGCGGTGTGCAGGTCACTTCTTCAGGGCATGGGAGGAATGTGCAGATCTGTGGGAAAGAGCCTGCAGGCTCCATGCCATGCTGGAACCCTCAGTGCTGTCATGGGATGGGGCTTTCAGCACCCCTCAGGAGGTGTGAGGGAGTTCAGTGAGGGGAGTCATCCCATGTGGACATCATCTGCAAGGAAAACAATGAGATAAGGACACTAGTGCATTCCCTGGCAGCTCCAGGATGGTCTCATGGGAGCCATAGTCTCTTGTTCTGGATGCAGGGGCAAGTGGTCAGAGTTGTCTTCTGCCTTGCCAAACATGACATGACTCTAAGGAGGACCAGGCAGGATTCATGTTGGAGCTTGTACATAACAAGATTTGGTCAGCATTTGCAACAAGACAGTGCAAATGCCCACTGGACGTTTGCCTGCAGGAATCCAGAGCTACTCTTGCTGTCTGAGCACTGTAAATATCAGCTAAAACACACAAAGTCCATGTTTAGTGAGATGGTTTTATCAGCAGCATTCCTGCAAGCAGAAGTCCAGTGATACAAACACACCACAACAAACACGTGAGGAATGTGATAAGGCACGACTACATGTCTGAACATCTCTCTCCTGGTTTTTCTCTTTAGGTATTTCAAGTTTTATGGTAGGTCACAATTGCTTAAGAGGCCGTGCACAGACATCAGAGCTAAATGTGTTTACTTCCACTTCCTGCCTCCCATAGTGCACCCAGGAAAGCATGAGAGGCATTAGATGAATCCAGTGTCTGAGGAAGTGTAAAGCTGTGCTCATCCCCACCTCTGCACATGCAGGAGGTGGCACAGGGGAAAAGGTGAGAAAGTGGAAAGTGAAGATTGGATGTGTGGGTCCATGCTGTGCAGCCATCAAAGTTGCAGAGGTCAGCCTTGAGGAAGGAGATATTGAGATATTTCTAAAGCTTAGAAGCTAAGTACATGTCAAGGTGTTGTGCTTAATCCTATGTGAGCTGCAGGCAGGAGCAAAGTGCCTAACCTTGGGTATCTCAAGCCCACAGAGATGCCTCTGGTCCAGCTGCCTGACTGGCAGTGGAGCAGGGAAATTCAGCTGGTGCTGGAGGCCTCTGCTCAGATTGAGCCTGGAACCCTACATGCTTCATGCTCCCTCTTTTCTTTGCTTTTTGGGTTGCTGAGGTGTATTTGTAGGACAGCAGTGGCACTGTGCAGAGGGAGAAGTGTCTGTCCCTATGTTAGATCCCACAGCAGGACTCAAGAAGGCTTTTGTTTTGCTCTGGTGAGTTGCAGATCCTATTTCCAGTGCACACCTTGACAAAAGCTTGCTCCTGGAAAGCTGGAAAGAAGCTTGGTCCAGGCATTTGTCATGTGATGACCTGAGAGGTGGAAGGGCATTGCTGAGACTTGGACAGAGAATTTTTAAGTTCAGGCATTTTCCAGCTAAATAACTTTTTGTGTTGAAGATAAGCTGCTGAAGCCAAAACTGTTTCTCAGGGAGATAAAGTTTTTTCCCTGCTTCTTAAAATCATTTTTTATCTCAATGGTTTAGTTCATTTTTTTTCTAAGGAGAAGGTAGAAATGTTAAAACCTCCCATATTTTGGAATTATCCAATGAAAAATGATGAGAGACTTGCTACCTCTTTTTTACCCTTTTTTCTTCCTATCTCAATTTGAGACCAGGGAAAATTACAGGAATCATGGAAAGTTTTGCTGTGTGGGAAAAGAGCTTCCTCTGAGCTGTGACAGAGCAGCCTGCAGAGACCCAGGTGACATGAGTGACCCAGTTACTGCTGAGTGAGAAAACAACAGCACCCCTGCAAAGCCCAGGTAGCACCAAGCTCTCGGGCTGGCTGAGGACAGTAGGTTTAGGGTTCAGCTCAGGGGTTTAGCCCTGATGCTCAGCAGTTTTGAGCTGCAACCTGATGGTGGGCTGGGGGCTGTCATGTGGCACACAGCCAGGGCTCAGTAGAGATGGGAAGGGAGGCTGGGGGAAACAACACCCAAGGGTGTCAGGGGACACAGGGCTGACTCAGGGCTGACACAGGGCTCAGGCTTCTTCAGTGACAAACTCAGCACCCAGCTCCAGGCTTCAGGGACCATGGGGTTATGTGCCCCTTGTGCTTTCTCTCTCTTCTCTCCACTAGAGCTAAAGAGTTGCTTTCCTATGCCCTCAGTTTTGTCTTGAATTACACTTTGAAGTGGCAGTGGGATGCAGCCATTGCATCAGCCAGGAAACCCATGCCTTTGCCTGGAAAGTCACACTTGAGGTGAAGTGTCTGGTCCTTGTGGATCTGCACTGACTTATCTCAGGAGATGATGTGGCCATGGAGTCTGTGGTTGAGCTGTCCCTTCCCTGACCGGATTGTCTGAGACTGCTCTCAGAAGTCCCTGGATTTAGATGTAGACAAAGTCTTTGGGAAAGGGACACAACCAAGCCCCACCTGGACCTTATGAGTGGGAAAGCATGTCTAGGAGGAAGTGAATCTATCCTCATCCATCCTACATTGCTGTCTAAACAGAAAGCAAGGAGGGTCCCTCCCAACCCCTATGATCCTGTGATTGTAAACCAAGTATCTGCTCTGGGGGATCTCTGGTGTCTTACAGGGAAGTACCCATGAGCTACCATAGCAGTCCAGCTTTATGAGGTTGATAGTTGTAGGCAGGGAGAGATGGGACAAGGCCTGTACTGTGTATAGCCCTGCAATTTCTGGATTGGCAGCGGTGGTTGATGGGAGATGTGCTCCGAGGCTCAAAAGTGTTCTTAAGCTTGGTAAATACAATCAGTTCAGGCTGAAATGAGCGAACAATGTGGAATGTTTCAATGCCAAATTTGACTTCAGAAAAAAAACCCAACCCAAACCCAAGCCCAGAGCATTGAGCCAGTGGTACTTGAGTGTGTTGTGAAAGCATTTGTCGGCGGGTCGCAGCGTGACCTCCTGGCTCAGACAGTGAGTACCCCGGTGCACTCCCTGCAAAATAAAACGTTGCATATGCTCTGAGTGCAAAATGATTGTACACAGTGCCTGCAAGAAGCCTTCCTGAAAGACTCTTGCCTCCGCTGGTGGTCTTGCAGCTTCGGCACTGGATGTCTGGCTCAGGCTCTCTTCTTTTTCAAAAGCATTAATAACCATAATCCATATAAAACTGTCACTTTGGTTCAACAAGTACGTCACCAAAGCCCTGACTCATTTATCAAAGATTTAGTGTTCAGTTGAACAAAGTCTCATTTTTGTAAGCAGATGCAGTTTGCTGGATTGTCCTGTCATCACCCGCTGCTTCCACTGGAAAGATGCATCATATCAGCAACTTCTGAAAGTTTAAAAATCAATGTACATTTTAAAATAGTAACATAAACACTTATTGCATGTTCCACAGTGAATTCAACAGGCAGCTTAGGGGCTGATGCTGCTTGTGCCAGAGTGGGTCTGCAGCCCTACGGCCAGCAATGAGTGGATGTGCAGTAGATTGGATGCCCACCACAGTGAAGATATTGCACTACAGGTATAAGACCATGAGCTGCTCAAGGGAGCTAAAATGCTCAAGCAGAGGTGGAAATTGAGTTTACCAGTTCAAAGATGTGGCATCTTGGCCTGTCTAGGTGGTTGCAGGGCTGTGTCCATGTGTAGTGGCAGTATGTCAGACCTTGGTATTAATAGATGAGCACAGGTGATGGAGAAAGGGCTGCAAAGGTGAGTGGAGAAGGCAGTGGTGGGAAGCACATAAAATAAGTGACACAGAGAAAAGAACAGAACAAAGACTGGCCTCATCCTCCTGACACTTGCCCTTTAGGGACTGATCAGCATTGATAAGGGTCCCCTCAGTCTTCTCCAGGCTGAACAGCCCCAGGTCCTGCAGCTTTTTTTCCTCAGAGAGATGTTCTAGTCTTGATATGTCAGAGAGACAGAGAGATACTCTCTCATCACAGAGATGCTCTAGTCTTGGCACCTTGGTGTCCCTGCACTGGCCTCTCTGCAGCAGTTCCCTGTTTCTCTTGAGCTGGGGAGCCCAGATCTGGAACACAGGACTCCAGATGAGGCCTCACCAGGGCAGAGTAAAGGGGGAGGAGAACCTCCATCGACCTGCTGCCCACACTGCTCTTAATGCCCCCAGGATGCCATTGCACATTGCTGCTCATGTTTAGTTTGCTGCCACTCAGAATACAATGGGACTCATTTTGTTTCAGAGCAATGCAGCTTTATGTCTCACTTGCAAAGTGATAAACTGGCACAGACACCTTTGAGACCTGCTCCCTGGCCAGGACATTCACCTCATGGGCACCCTACATGGAATCCCCCAACAATAAAACACAGCATACAGCAGGGCAGACAACCACAGTATGTGACCTGCAGCCATGGGAGGATGGTTATGGCAGGTGGGGGTGGACAGTGAGATGGATGAGAAAGCAGATGGCAAAATCCCTGTTGGTGCTGAGCAGGAAGAGGGGTGTGAGGCAGTCCTGGCACGTGCAGCGTGCAGGCGATGCTATTGTACACAATGCACTATTCTTTCTGCCTTATACAGTAAATTGGTAACTTTTTTCAATTAAATCAGATTTTATCACTGAATCAATCTTGCAATTTTCTATTCTTATTCTCTACAAATGACCTTTTTTAGCTCTCCACAGCTCTTTCCTGATGGGACTCATTAGGAACTGGTGCTGATTCTTACAGGCATTCACTTTCACTTAGCATCTGGAGATTATTTTCTGGACAATGCTTTATTGAAACGGTCCTTGCAGCTTTCTTCTGCTGTGCTCCTCCTAGGTCATGTGCCTGCATCCTACAAACATATTTGGCGTGAGCTGAATCCTTCATCTCCCTGTTCCTGGTGAGATGAGTGTCACCAAGAGAAACACCTTCATGCCCAGATACTTGTGGAAGCACAACCTGCCTTTGCAGAATTTCCTGAGAGTTTCCCTGATGTCTTTTGACCATAAACCCCACATAAACCTTGGAGTTGGAACAATGTGGCAAACAGACAAACTCACATCCTTCAAACACTCACAAAGCTTTTTTGTGCCTAACGTGGTTAAATTCTTCATAGAGGCCACCACACTTGTTGTTCACCACTCTGATGCCAGAGAATAGTTTTTGCATGCCTATTTTACTTTGCAGGGTGTTTGTACACTTGCTGATGGAAAAGCCAGCTAGTGTTTGCTGTTATCTCTATCGTGTAATTAGCAGCCTGTTCTGTGTTGTGTGGAATTATTGCTGTCACCCAGTTTTCTCTGGAAACCGGAGCCTTATATAACAGAAGATTGTTCTCATTTGTAGATCTGTTCTGTATTTCCAACAGTTCAAGAGCTCTCTCATGTGGGTGCCCCATGACTCTGTTTTTTTCATAACATCTCCGTCTTTCTGTTAATATTCTGTGCTTATGGGTGGAAATTCTTCCAGCAAAGCAGCCAACGACACAGACCCAGCAGACAAGGAGAACAGAATCAAGCAGGCAATAGGGAATCCTGAAGTCTTCCCCTGCCATGTCTCTAACATGGGAGAACAGTTGGAATAATTAATTGTCTGTGGTCTGATTGTTTCACAAATGCCAGTCCTTGTTCACTGTTCCACAGGTTGGTTGGGGACTTGGTCCTTACCTCCTCTTTTGCTCTTCCAGAGGTCACCTTGGTGTCTGATCATCCAAAGTGGAGCAGCCAGAATCTGGACCAGTCCCTTCAGTCACGGTGATGAATGGTGTGATCAAACAGGATCACTCAGACCACAAAAGTGCACCAAGTGGAAATGAAGAAGAAAAGGCACCCAAGGACAAAGCTGCCAGCGAAGTGAGAGACGGCACCAAGCTGCAGCCACCACCCTTTGCAGAGAGGAAGAACGGTAAGTCCCTCGCTCAGCGGTATCAAGAGAGAGGACGTGAGGCTGGATAAAGGGTGGGCTGCCATCTCTCCTGCGTGCTGGCTTTGTGGCTCATCATTATTTTTACACATGGTGCTTTTTAGGGTGTTTCTGATGGCAACATTTTAAGGTTGAATGGAAGTGGTTCCTCAGTGTGATGTTTCTGGGTCGGCCTTAAATGCTGCTGTCAGGCTTGAGGCAGTTACTGTGTGTTTTGTGATCCAAGTGTGTGGTATAATTTTGGCTGAAAGGTGGCATTTCAAGGCCTTAGGAAGAAACTGGTGCTCTGGACACAGCAATGGGATTTGTTGGGTGATGAGGCGTTGGTGGGTGGAGAGGAAACAGAAGAGTATTTTATTTGTTAAAGGCACTGATAGACCCATTCTATTCTTGCTGAGCACTGGATGCTTCAGGTGACTTTATCTTCAGCAAAATTGCTTCAGATCATTGTAACAGAGAGCAGAATTTGGCCTAGGCTTCTGCAAGGGTCATTCGTGTTTCCTTAGTCACAGGTGCAGCAACTGGTCTTGCTGGTAGGTTTTGTTCTGAGTTTCAGTTGAATTCTGTTGGTAGAAAGCTGATGGACAGAAAACCATACAATTCAGCCTGTGCAAAGCTCACTCAGGCCAGGGAATTGTTTGCCATTTCTTTCAGGCAACTGTATAACATATGAAATGAAGAAAGTTCCTTTTGTGCACTCTAAAGCTTTCAACATTAAGTCCTCGAAATATCACGCAGTGTGAAAGCGCAGCCCCAAGGCACTCATTTTGCTTTGTGTCTTTGATTGTTTGCATTATTGTACAGGGCCCAATTTTTCTCAATCACTATAAATCAGAAATAATCCAAATGATGTCATCATGGCAATGTACTGGTGTCAGACTGGAGTAACAGAGTAGGGAACCAGACCCAGAGTCTGCCCATAGTTAGATTTAGTAGAGCAGTGAGGGCACTTCTATTGTCCCAGATGTCAAAGTGTGCCTAAGATAACACAACGACAGGAAAGATGATATGGACTTGTAAAGGAGCAAACTGTCTGGTGATGTTAAAAAAATCGCATTTTCTCTGTAGCTTTCACATTCCTACATTTTGCATCTATTTTCCCACACATTTTTTACGGGAAGGAAAAGAAAGAAACATTTCCAGTTGCTCAAAGGCAAAAGCTGCCTCTGAGCATGACCAACAGACATGCAGGTTCTGACTGCATTAGGAGCACCTGCCTTGCAGCTGACCCTGTGTCAAGGGTCCATGGCCACCATGGCAGTTGGCTTGGTGGCCCACTGGGCATGGCTCCATCCCTGCATCCCCTCTGAGCTGGGCTGTTTGCAGAGCCTCTAAGCCCCTCACGATCTGGGCATCCCTCCAGCCCTTTGCTTTCCTTGTTTTGCTGCTTTTCCTTTTCTTTGACACATTTAGACAGCACAGGGGCTTGGCTCTTCCTGCTGATCCCACTTGGGAACAGCCTGCTCCCTTCATCTTACATCATGGCAGGAGCTGGCAGGCCCACCAACTGTCACACATGTCATGTGGCACCTGGGCCTGCTTCTGATGTCACGTTCTCTGGTGTGACAGCTCTCTCCATCAGGTAAAGCAGCCTGATGAGTGCCCAGATGGGGAACGAAGAGGAAGGATGGCATCCCATGGCCCCACAGGATGCCTTGCACAGTGGCCCCTTTGCCCTGGAGGACACCACACAGCTTTGTTGATATGTCCCTGTCAAGGACAGAGCCTCCCTGTCCCATTTGGTGCCATTTGTTGGGCTGTCACAACTGGAACCTTCCACCCCCTCTCTCCAATGCAGGGTGAAGGTCAGTAGCTGGTGTTGCTGTGGGGAAAAAGCAAGATGTCAATGACTCCTCATACCTAACCCCCTTAAAGGGCACCTCTATGGGTGTATTCACCACTCCTACCCTCATCCCTCACCCCATAAATACATGAGGGAAAGCAGCAGGAGGGAGCAGGGATCCACCATCCAAGATCATGCCACAGAGGAAGACAGTCTCTGGGACCAAGCTGAGTGAAAGGGATTAAACTCCCTTTAGGGATTTGCCAGGGCATGTAAGGAGAAGCAAGTGCATGGTGTGTGACCTCTCCTCCTCCTCCTGCCCTGATGAATCCCATCTCATGAGCATACAGGGTGTGCACACCTCAGCCAGGCAGAATCTGGTCCCTTCTCCATGCTCTTTCCAGCTGTGAGCTGGTGATCTGTGGTGGTTCTGTGGGTGTTGTACAGACACCTGTCTGTCAAAGGCACAGTTCCTCAGAGAGGACTAGCTCCTGCCCGAGTCTGAACTTTCAAACTGCAGCCTTTATTTGACTTAACTTTGATTTAATAAAAACAGTCTAGCTAGAATATTTTTAAATAGGAAAATAGTCTTTTTAACTCTAGTAGTACTCAAAAATGGCTGAGAGGATTTAAGTTAAATTTGTGAAAATAAATCACCTTTGAGGAAGCAGAAAGCCCATTGGACAGGACCTACAGAAACCTAGAAGTGAATGCAGAGGTCCAGGAAAATGGAGAGTTGCCTCTACAACAAGTATCCCCAGCCCCTGCCCTTTGTCAGGCTGCCCTTTTACAATGACTTTGCCCAATCTCACATCCCAAGGTGTCTTCTCCTAAGTTCTGGTCCACACTGTCCTGAACTGGGCAAAGGTGTGAACTGTTGTCTTAGAAGACCCCACATTGCTGTGGGTCTCCTTAAAGTCACCCATGATGCTGGTTTAGAGATAAGATGTGCCTAGACCCCCTCACCTTTCCCATTGGGCACGCATCTTGGTGGGATACTGGTTCCATGTCCTCTGGCACTTTTTTCTTGCCAGAGATGGGCACTTTGAACACAACATGGGGACTTAACATCATAGCCAATGCTCTGTCAGGCCCATTTAATCTCCCTGTGCAGTGAGATTGTTGAGTTGCAAGTTCAAGGCCTGGCATCTCTCTGAGTGAGGACACACAATGCTCTGCCCACACCTCTGTTCCTCCCAGAGTTGGTTTGGTTGCACATGAAGGTGGATACAAAAAGCAGGAAGCTAATTGATGCTGCAGTGGGCACATGGGCCCTTGCAGGGCTCTGAGGTCCCCAGCAGCCACCTCCCTTGGGAGGCCAGGTGAATTTCAGAAAGAACTTCATGATAACGCTTACAAACACAAGAAAAGGGGTCAGAGGATGTGCAGGAGCTGCAAACTGTTGATCAGCTCCTCCAAATCTGTCTCAGTCCGTGTGCTCAGTGTGTCAGGACTTAGGCATCCTCTGCTACAGTGCAGAGAGAGGAAAGTGCCTGTCTTAGAGCTACTGTCCTTTGTTCCCTGCCCTAAGACTCTGAGAGTGAGATATATTTTACTTACAAAGTTATTGAAGTGTGAGACATCCCATCTAATCTGATGAGCTTTCTCTACATCAGAAACTGCTCAGGATGGGCTCAGTCCCCTCTGGAGAGTCCCATTGCTCTCCGGTGACTATGACAGTTTAGTCGACCAGCTCTAACCAAGACATCTTTTACAGAAGAGCTTCATTTTGCCAATTTGCCTCCACATATGTGTCTCCAAGTTTGGGTGTCAGAGCTCCCAATGCAGCTGATGGATCTAGTCCACAAGCAGGTGGCCAGAGGCCACTGACTGGCAGTTGGCAGAGCTGAAGAGTTCCCATTGTGCCTACTCTGGTTCTGCAGCATGTTTGCTAACTGCTCATAATATTTCCACATAGGTTTCCCATCGCTGATTTTGGAAAATAACGTAGTTAAACTCTTCTGTTTATTTGTGTAGTGAAATAGACCTTCTGAGCACTAGCTCCTTTAGCCCCCTGCAACAAAGGGAAGGATTTTCAAGTGCCCATCTGGTTTGTGTTTAATGTAATGTGCAGAAAGGTTGCACATTTTCAGGGCCCATGTTCATAAGTAGTAGATTGTACAACAGTTTATTACACAAATGGAGCTTTATATTGCTGGCCTTTGTTGAGTTGCCAGTTGGGATAAAAAAAAAGTAACGTGCTTCGTAGACCCTATCAAGGAAAATTAGAAATCATTACATTCTGCACAAACTATCAGCCATTGGTGAGCTGGTAATCAAATCCAGAAAGGCTGATGGGAGGTCAAGACTTTCTTGCTGTTGGTGTTTCTGAATCAATAACTACTACAAAAGGTGTGTAAGTGAAACACAAAAATAAAAGACAGAGATATCTGACCTAGAAGTCATCACAACATCACAGTGCAGAGGCCAGAAGAGATCAGGTACCTATGAGTTTTGGGGAGTAAACCCCACACTGTCTCCTCTCAGTTCTTGTGGTGAGCATGTGTTTTAGTTTAAATCTATATTGGAATGGTTATTAAATTACTATCTACTCCCAAGCAAAATCTAGCCCTTGTTCCACATAGCCAGGTAAGAGGTGTATTCTAAGGAAGATTTTCCAAATTACCTTTGAATCCAAATCAAACAAATATTGCAAACGTGGTATTGAACCCAGGTGAGACCTAATCCACAATGAAATAGCAGCCTGCAGCCTTGAACTGCTCAGCCCAGCTTTAATGCCACTTAAATCAGAATGTAAGAACTAAAAGAATTCCAGGAATCCAATGATATAAACTGTATTTTTAGAGCTGTGAGTGACTTGTGAGAGTGAAACATTGCAGTGGCTAAAGATAGCACAAGCAAGGTTTTCCATGGTTTATCGCAAGAACGTTCACAGTGAGTTCAAGCCATCGAATGTTGTGATAGCAGCACCTATATGTTGGCCTGGTTTCAAGACAAGTCATTCATAACATATTTGTCACAGAGCAAAATTTCCATAACAGAGATCCTGAGTTGTGTCTTGCTTGCAGCAGCACCACACACATCACTTTTCTATTAAAGCACTGAGAGGTTCATCTGTTTCCTAGGATCTGGTATTTTTTAAGACAGCCTCAGGAGAAGCCATTTGCCTGCATGTTTCAAACCTCTCACAACCAAAGTGGTAGTGGCAGAGGATGAGGACTCTGCCTTGGACCTGGCCAGTCGTGGTCCCTCTCCCTTCCCTCCTAAGCATCTGGACTTTAGTTATCACTTTAAGAAGAGTTCATTGAGTGATCCACCATTCCTTCTTGGGGGTCTGCGTTTCTTTGTGCACCAAGAAGTTGGGTAGGACTTTTCTTTGCTGAGCTAAATATCTACAGGGGTTATTTTAAGGATAAAGTCATGGCAAACATTTCCTGACACCTCATGATCAGCGTTACTCTTGGCCCCTGGCCCTTGAAAGCTGCAATTTGCAGGATAAAGGCACTGGCTTGTTGAGAGGCAGCTGCACTGCAGAACTGTTTTCTCCCAGTTTCCAACACACTGGGATGTACTCAGACAGAAATGGCCCACTCTGCAGAGAGCTCATCTCACAGGCAGATTGGCCTTTTCCTCCCACAGCCACCTGCCTGGGAGCCAGAGCCACCTCATTTTCTCATGTGTCGAGTCTCAAGCTCACCTTCCAGCACACAAACCCACCAGATGTTTGGGGTCCTGGCCACAGTCCCCAGGCAGGGTTCCTTTCTCTGCTGGATGGGGACATACACGCAGGGAGAGGAGGGTGGCTGGGAGACTGGAGTCAGTTCCCCTCCTCGATATCTGTTGTCTGGCCTTGCTCTTGGTCCCATGGTGTCTCTGGTCTCTACCTAAAACCAAAGCTCTGCCCAACTCTGTGTAATCACCTTCACTCCTCTCTCACAACTGGGATGTGTGTGAGTCACTCCCAGTTTTGGGTTATTTTCAGGTGTCTTTTAAGATGTTTCCAAGAGCAATTTCAATCCCATTATTACTCAAAGCTTCTGCTTTGTTGCCTCTTTCAGAAATCAAGCTGAAATGCTGACAGCCATTTGTCATGATCCTTCTTGTTGTTCCATCTCCATGTGTTCTGAACCAGGTTGTGTGATGCTTCCACATATGACCCCATCCTCCTGCTTATGGCAGCCTGGGCTCTGTGAAACACAGTAGTGCTGAGGTGTCCTTGTCTTCAAAGAGTCTGTTCCTGGGCTGAGACTGAGTGCCCCACTAGTCAGGACCATTTCTCAGCACCTAGCAGACTGAGCCTCCGGGAGACTGGGTCTCCTCACTGCACTGTCAGTCCAGCCTTAGCACTCTGTATCCAGGCTCTGCGTTTGTCCTTCCCTTGTAACCATGCCCATGATTAAATAAACAAAGTGTGGCAGTGATTATAAGCTTTCCTCTCCCAGCTGCACTAGGGAAAGTGCATTAATGCCTTCATGCATAGTTTGCATTTGTGTTTCATCTCTTTTACATTTGTGGTTATTTCTGTGTTCCTTTCATGATTTGCACATTCTTGAGGCTGTTGCTTACAGCACCTGCAGGCAGGCTGCACTTAGCACCTCCTTTGTGCAGCTGATTCTGAGAGCTAGCTACTCAAGGGTAAAGTTCAATCCAGGACAGATTTCTCAATTCATGATCAAGCCTGATGAATGGCACGTGAATGACATCTGGACACATGAAACTTGGTTTTGAAACTGTGATCTGTGGTATAAAACCTGACAGCCCAGAAAACACTCAGTTACAAGTGCTGTTTGCTCCTTGTGTCACCTGCAGGCCAGCTTACTTAGAGACTTAATGCAATCTCCAGCACTTCAAGTCTTTCAGCCTGTATGCACTGGTTCCTTCCAAAAGATCCATTCTTATGTAAAAGGAAACTACACATTTATGCAGAAACATCTGGGAAAGTTTATTTAGCCCTTGCTTCATATTGGTTGCCTCAGTGCTCTCAGATGGTGAGCAGCAAGCCCGAAGGAGCCACGGAAGGCTGTCACAGGAGACACAAAGCACTACAGACTTCACTGCAGTCAAATGCAGAGACAGCCTTGCTCCATATCAGTGAGTTGTAACTGATGCCTCGCTGCTGATACTGATAGCCTTTAAACCTGTGCTTTTGTCATATTGGTAATAGGGGAAGAGATGATGATTAATTACAGCTTTTGGTAGGAGATCATCGAGTTGTAAAGATGAGGAATATTGAAGAGATGATCATAAATGACACTTTCTGTCCTCGAACAGAACGAATATATGAACACCCTGGAACAAAAGATGTTTCCAGTTAATGCACCATCTGTGTTAGATTTGTCCATTCACAAAGAGGAAACATATTTTCCCTCTGAATGACTTTTTAAATGAGGAGACAACAAGGAAAGCAAGTACGTAAGTTGTATCTGCGTGTCTGTGTGCGCAAGTGTTTGTGAGTGTGGATGTGCACGTGTGCATGTGTGAACCCCTCAGGCACTTTGCTCCGAGCTGCCTGACCTTTGCACAGAGGAACAGTGACAAAACCACACAGCACCACAGAATCCTCCTCAGGACATTCTCCACAGGGCAGTGCTGGCTCTTTTTTTAACTAACGTTGTAGAAGTTGTCATCTGAAGAGGCAGCACAGGGGTGAAATACCTGCATCGTCCAGAGATAGGTCTGAGCAGTCAGGGTGGAGATGCTGGCTGTTCTGAGGCTGGGAGGAGACAGTGCAGGTATCTGTGCTGCTGCTTGTTTAGGGTTCATGTGTTGAGAGTGCAGCTGCAGCAGAGACCTCAATGGAGAGCTGGGGAGCACCAGAGGGATGAGCATGCCAGAAGCTGAGCCTGTTTCTGTGGCTAATAAACCAGGAAGATCTCTGTGGTTATGTGGAGCTGGCTAGGGCTAGTTCCTCCCTTCCTTTGACATTCCTGTCACAACAGCTCTGTCTGCCCTCCTACTTCCTCAAGTGCCCAGTTGCTCCGCTTGTGCAACAAGCAAAAGCTCTTGGGGTGGATGGACAGGCTGCAGCTGTAGCCCTTGTGCATCATTCCCATGTTTGCTGTGGATCCTGCTTCCTCAGGCTGGTTCTAGGCAGGTTTGAAGGAGTGGCACTCCCAGGAATCCATCTCCAGACCTAGCTCTGCATCATCTTCTGGTAACATCTGGCATGGTACATTTGCACAGATGTTTAGCACTGTGGCTGCTTCCCAGTAGTTTGCTGGGGTGGTGTTTGGAGAACAGCTCCATGAATGGGAAAAGCTGCTTCATATTGGGATTGTGCAAACCAGCTCATAGATTTTAAAATGAGAAGAGAGGAAATTCACAGCTGTGCCTGTTATATATGCATTTAGGGCCAAACCAGGCCTGTTTCTGGCTTGGACATAGAGAACGCTGCAGGGAGAGGGCTGTTCCTTCTGAGGCTGCTGAGCAGCAGCAAATCTCCCCATAGCTACTGCTGCAACCCTGCACACTCATTGTTTCTCCTGTACCACTCCCAGAAGATATAGGAAATCTCTGCTGCCTTGTCTTTGTTCCCCCATCTCCCTAAATCCTGCTGCCCAAGGCAGGCAGTGGGAACATGAGATATCAATGTGGGTACTGCTTCACTGAGCTTTTCTGGACTGGGTAGGGCCTGTACTTTCCTTGCTATATTGCTGAGGTTTCTGCTTTACAAAGCCTCCTTCCAGACTTCCACACACAGCCTCCCACATTATCTTGCTGACTTCTCCCTCAGGAGGGGAGGATTTTGGCAGTTGGGGTCTGGGACGTGTCTTGGCCCTACTGTGGATTTCCTTCTGCCCAGTTGTGTTGCTGGATGGTATATTTTACTTTCACATTATGGGATATAAACCACTGCAGTGAGTTCTCTGCTAAGGCTTGGTAACCAGAGTACTGTCACACCTGTCACAGATGAAGGATCAGAAATCACACGAAGAAGCTGGAGATTTTGGAAACAAATGAGCATCAGCACCTGAGCAGCTGTTTGCAGCTACTGTTTCCACAATGTCAGCACTTGCAAAGCTCCAGAGAGGGATGTGCTTTAGGATCATAGACCTTGTAGCACTGCTGGATTTTACATCTCCTTGACTAGGGCTCATGAATCTCTCTCCAGGCTGTATTCAACAGCAGCTACTTTTCTCGCCCCACTGCTGTGTTTTTTGTGTTTTGCCTATGTGAAGGCCAACAAGCTTCCCCTGCCATGAGGAGCAGCCTGTCCAGTCTGTGAGCTCACGGGAGAGTGCTCAGCTTTGCATGTCATGTTGGCTAGAGAGCTGGGCATCCCTGGGAAGATGGACTCACAGGGACAGGGAAAGGAGGGAGGCTAATAAAACTCACAGAGATCAAAACTGCTTCCCCAGAATGGGCTTACTGAACTCTGATGGGCAGGGCAAGGGACAGGAGCCTGGCTGAGCCTTCCACAGCCTGGTAATTCATGTCTCATGTTAAAACTAGCCAAAAAAAAATGAATCTCATGGCTAACCACCATCACAGTCATGGCCATGATTCCACACTGACCAGAGGGCATGGACACCTGTGAACACAAAGCCAGGCTCTTCCATCATTGTCATGAGCACAGTTCCCATCTTCCTGATGCTGAAGGGCTGATTATGGTGCTTCCAAGAACTTGTTAAACCTTCTGGAGGTCAGCAGCACCTGTAGAGCTGCAGGGGCCGGGGCTGCAATGGCAGATGGATTTTAGGGCTATGGCACACACTGCTGCCAGCAGAGGATGTTAAACACTGATCAGCTCAGGGTAACAAGCTTCGGTTTGTTCCTTTTATGGGTGCTTCTCCCAAAACCACAGTCCTACAATGCTCATACCAATGTGAAGCTGCTCTGGCCAGCCAGCAGCATGCAGGACAATAGACATTGTCCTCCATGGTACGCAGTTTAGCCAAGGAAGTCTGAAGCGGTCAGGTTATAAAAGACAGTTCGGAAACGTGAAAGTAAACACAGAGCAGCACTGCTGACACTGGAGCATAGCTTCTGGCCACCCAGGGAAGTTAAAGGGGAGAAAAAAAGAGAAGGGATTGGATATTAGGAAGATTTTTTTCCCCTGAGAGGATTGTCAGCCCCTGTGCCAGGCTGCCCAGGGAGCTGGGGGAGTCCACAGCCCTGGAGGGATCCCAAAGCCCTGGAGCTGAGGTGCTGAGGGCCAGGGGTTAGCGGTGGGCTTGGCAGAGTGAGGGGTGGGCTGGGATTCAATGAGCTTAAAGGTCTTTTCCAACCAAAACAACTCTGTGATTCTATATAGATACTGTTAATTCTGAGATGGCATCAGGAGGCTGGCCAAAGTTTTATCACAGCCACAAACACGAAGCCACAAGCCTTTATGTTTGCTAGGAGTCTAGGAGCAAGAAGTCCTGGAGGACCACAAAGTCATCCTGGAACTTGTTCCAGGCTGCTCACAGCTGGAGGAGCATTGCCCAAGCAGCAGGAGCACTGGGCTGCCAGAGTTGCTGTCGCCTGCAGCTATGAGCAACCATGGTTTGCTGCATAGTGACAGGCATGGAGACCAAGGTGGCTGTGGATTTGTCACAGTATTACTGTCCAAATCAGTTACAGGAGAGACTAATGTGAAGCCAGCAGGAGAAGCACTGCACATTCTGTACTTGGGACTGCATTTGCAAACTGACAGAGCAGTGCTTGGAAGGAATGTGATTACTAGCAAAGATGTTAGTGAAACGAGAGGAATCGTAACGTAAATGGAAACATGACAGATCCCTCCCTGATGGATGCATGTAGTCCATAAACATCATTGTCACACTGGAGATCTTGCCAAAGATTCCTGAAGGTGCTTTCAAGCATACTGCAGCCTTGTCCCGTGGTTCTTGGGGTTTCAAAATTATGACCATCTGTTTGTGATTGAGGCCCATTTGGAAGCAGAGGAAAATGCTGTCAAAAGTTTCTTTTTGGACTAAGAGTGCCTTTAGCCCCGCTGAGAAGTTCCCACAGCCAGGTACAGCCCCAGAAGGGTTCTGTATCATCCCAAGATGTGATGGTCAAGCTTAGCTAAAGGGCCTGTGATGGGTATGACACCACACTGGAGAGGACTGATGAATGTGATGATGACTGCAGGTTTCTCAGATTCAAGGCTCAGCCCTGTAAAAATCACCTATCTGCTGTACTGACATAGTCACTGCTCAAAATAAGAATTTCCAAGAGTGAACATTAAGTTGGCTTCCAGAATTTGCAAGAACAACCTGGCTACTTGAAGCCTTGGCAGCACATTCCAGTTCTTACTTAGCAGTATCTGCAGAACAGAAAGGTCTGTGAGCATGATCTGAGGGTATTGTGCAGGCCACCTCTGTTTCCTACAGCTCCTGATGTGTGTTGTATAGGGATAATGGGTGGACATCACCTTGAATGTGCTCTGTCACCCTCACGAGCTCTGCACAGACACCAATGAAGGGAGGAAAACACAAACCCTTTTCAGCAGTGAAGGGCATCAAAAGGGAGCAACAATCCTGAGAAGGTGGGAGATTTTGCCAGCCCTTGGATGTTTCTGTTGAAACCATGGTGAGGATGACACAGTATCTGTCCATCTGCATTGTGTGGTTTGTCCAAGCATGGGCTCCTCTCAACCAAAAGCACACCTGGTAGCTCATAAACATCTCACTGATAGGTGTCTGCTCCCCTTGGCTCTGTGCAGCCTCAGGCTCTCAGTGGGAACCACGGGCAGCTTTGCTGCACACCCCCAGGTCCCCTGAAGGAGGCTGTCCTTATTAGCACTGAAACAGGTTTTGAGACGTGGGTTTAAATGTCAATCTACTTTAAAAGCCTCAGGCAGCCCCTGACATGTGTGCTGTGATCCTGTTCACTCAGTAGAGACTTGCTTCACTGAAAATAAGCCTGAAAGTTGATAAGAGGCCCTCATTAGGCCTGAAATAGCCCTTTGCAATGTGGAGCTGTCTGGAATAGGTATCATATGAAGAGGAACAGTCACAGCACAGCAGAAAGGAAGCTGAGATCATGCCTGAACTTTGGTCCAGCCACAGGTGCACAGGCTGCTCAGAGGTGTTGCTTTGCTCATGCTGTACGTCACCTAGGACAGTGATTTTTTGGTGCTCCCTCTCCCTGAGGTGCAATATCAAGGAAATATATAGAGAGTGGAGAGACACTGGGGAGAAACCTGCACTGGAAAAGATACAGTGAATGCAATCTGAAAAGTGGGTAAAGAGACAGGATTTGTGTATCTGTGGCAGCTGCAGAAAAAGGCCTGAGGTTTTTGTTCAGTTACCTGTAGCTGGGTGAAATGCAGCATTCCTGACATGAAAGTGCCACAGCAATGATTTGTTCCATTACCTTCCAAGAGGGAAAAGTGACTCTCTTTTATTTCCAGCCTGGGACTGTTGATACCAGACACCACAGATTTTGGTAACCCTGTGTGTGGGAAATGCTGTCAACACTTGGAAGCTGGGTTTTCATTCTGTCAGGGTTGTGCTCTGTGCTAAGACTCCTCTCTCCTTGGTCAGTTCATAGGGGTGGAAAACATGCCTGGGCATTCAAGCACACTTTTAAGTCAGTCAAAATTGTCTGAATGTATATCTCTCTGCTATAGAAAATAAAAATATTGTCCTTCTGGCTTGCCTCCATGAGAGTATTAAAAATAGCTTACTGAGTTACTCTGTGAAAATCACTCATATAATAAGACTTTTGTGTCTCATTTCATTAATGAAGGAACTCTAGCACTGTGCTTTCAAGTGATACTGCTGTAAATCAATAAGGAATATTTTTGGAAAAACGCAATCCTGTTATCCAAAGATATTTTTGTAGGGTGAAGTTAGAAAGAAACATTTATTGCCATGACTTCTGTCCAACTCAATAAGCTATTTGCATCTGAAAACTTTAATGCTGGTTGAGTAAAAGCATGCCGTTGTGCATGGGATGGCATCTGCTTTGCTGGGTGTTTTACTGCTGTTTGTCCAGCACAGGGGAGAATCTGTTTGGCAGAGAAAGGTTTGGAGCTAGATCCTGTCTTGACCCCTCACAACAGAAATCCATAGCTTACTAAGGGAAGAGTCAGAGCAGGACGGGGCTCTCGGCTTTTCCTGAACAGCATCCAGAAAACAGTTAATCTGGGATGCAGCCTGACTCCAAGGCACAGCATTTCTGTCCTGTTTCCAGCCTGCAGATTTTTTTTGTTAATAAACCCCTAGGTCTGAGGCCATCCCAGATGAATGCACTGAGAATGCAGCTGAAGAACAGAGGAATGGTCCTGGCTGGGTCAGGGCAGAGGTTACTTCAGCTCACCCTCCCGTTTACAGCACCAGTACCCAAAACAGTGGTGGAAAAACAGGGCAATCTCACAGTAGCAATTCTCCCACCCAGCAGAGAGGAAGAGCTTTCCTTAACCAGGAGAAAGACATTAGATTTAATGGCCTCAGTGGACATTTCTTCCACAGATTTGTCTCATTGCCTTTTGAACCTCTGTGAAGGAAGTGATTTGCTGCTTCCACTGCTGCCTACTGAGGGATGTAAATCACCGCTCTGCTGGGATAACCAGAGGAACAGGCAACATCCTGCTGCTGCTGCCTGCACCACCACTGCCACGGCAGAGAGCTCTTGGATTTAGTTGTTTACAAAGGCTCCCCTGATGGTCTGTGCTTAGAAATAAGGTTCTTCCAATGCCCAAGTCCCCGAGGTGCCTCTTCTTGCCCTGCCAGGATTTCACAGTTGCTTGCCTTTAAGCGGCTCTGCAGGGTGAGGAATGGCTTATGCAGCAGTGTAGATGAGCTGAGGGAAAAGAGTCCACTCAGACAAGAAACAGCATTTAGGCTGTTAAAGCTGAGAGTATGCATTTAGGAGAAAATGATACAAACCACCACAGTGTTTTCATGAACCTGGAACTGAGCTTTACACACCCCCTCTAAATCCACACAACTGTACGGACATTCTAGGTACATCTAGAGGAAACCTCTTCTGCCCAAGGCCAAAATCAGCTTTCCCTCAGCCATTCCTGACAGAATTTTGCTCATTTTCTTCTTATAAACAGGAGATGGAGATTCCAAGTCTTGCCCAAGCTGTCTTCACTTCAGCTCCTTCCTGAAGTGCAAACCCATAACTCCTGATCCTACCCAAATGGGTAAGGAGGATAAAAGCCTCTGTTTCTTTCCATGATAGTCTTCTCTAGATTTAAAAACTTATCAGGGTTCCTCTCAGCCCAGTTCTCTCCAGTCTGACCCTCAGTCTGTATCTCACTGTCCTTTGGGCTTTCTTCTGCTGTCTTTCATCTTTCTTAGTGCAACCTGCAGCTGAACACAACGCTCAAGCTGCTGCATGACCATGCTGACCTGAGCAGGAGGATGATTTGTTTTGTAATCTCCACTGTACCAGCCTACTGCTCACACTTCTCACACTTGTGGAGAATCACCAATGTCTTGATCTGGCTCATGACCCACGTCTGTTTCCACAGCAGAGCTGCAGAGCATTTCTCCCTATACATTGTGTATGTGCAATAGGCCAGTCCTGAGTAATTCTTACTGAGCTTCCTCTCTTCTTACAGAAAATACTTTTCTACAGCACCTTGTAGGAGGACACACAAAGGACAAAGGGACTCTGTGGCATCTAGTGACCCACTGAGAGCTTCTTTCTGAGTGTGCCTCTAAGCGTTTTGCACCACCTTGAGCAGTTTCATACAGACCATGTTTTCCCAATAAGCTTTTGGGAATCTCATGTCAGACACTGTCAACAGCCTTGTTAAGTGGAAGATAGATGACATACACTGGTTCTTCCCTATCCTGTCACAGAAGGATTAGATTTGACACATTCACACTGGCTGGTTTTTATTTCTTTTCCCTGATCTGTTTCAGTGTTTGTTGGCTCAATTAGTTGTCCCCATGCTTTTCTGGAAATGGAAGTTGAACTATCAGGTCCATACTTTCCCTTTTTCAAAAGCAGATATTGTTTACCATTTTTGAAAGCCATGTGGAGTGATAAATCCCTGTTCCAGCCTTGTGCTTTACAAGTCTAAGTTGCCAGTACCTCTTAGAGCAGTACAATGGATGCATATCTCCCAGCTGCTGCATAGAAGGCAGAATTCTGTTCCTTTGTAGCTTAACTATTTCCAAGACTTAATCCTTCCTGGGTTGTTGGCCCAATGGGTATGTGATAGCTGCTTAGGGACACATTTTACACAAAGGGGTATTATCCTGAAATGAAACACACTGATGAGAGACAGCTCTGGCAATAGCAGCATGGAGGCTGGAAACTTGGTAATTCCCTTTTAATAAAAAAACCTAGGAACTCCTACAGTGGAGATGTCATTGGATGAGCAGTGTGGGAGTCAGCACTTTCAGCACAGGGGACTATACAAAGCTTAGTCCTGTTCATTGCAAATCCTGCTGTTGCTGTGCACAGCATGCATGCTGCACTCAGAGAAATACAATAATGAATTTTCATAGAATCACAGAATGCTTTCGTTTGGAAAATGCCTTTTCAGATCATCAAGTCAAACTGTTAACTGAGCACTGCCATGGCCACCACTAAGCCGTGGCCCTCAGCATTACATCTATACGGCTTTGGAAACCCCTCAGGGCTGGGCACTCCCTCACCTCCCTGGGCAGCCTGGAACAGGGGCTGACAACCCTCTCAGGGAAACAGTTCTGCCTCATTTACAATCTAAACCTCCTCTGGGGCAATTTGAGGCTGTTTCCTCTTGTCCTATTGCTTGTTACTTGGGAGCAGAGACTGACCCCATCTCCCTGCAGCCTCCTGTCAGGGAGTGTCAGAGAGGGCTCCTGTCTCCCCTCAGCCTCCTCTTCTCCAGGCTCAACACCCCCATTCCCTCAGCCCCTCCCCAGCCCCTTGTGTTCCAGCCCCTTCCCCAGCTCTGTGCCCGGCTCTGGCCACGCTGCAGCCCCTCAGTGTCCCTGTGGCAGTGAGTGAGGGGCCCAGCACTGAGCACAGTCCTGGAGCTGCAGCCTCCCCAGTGTTGAGTACAGGGAGACAATCCTTGCCCTGCTCCTGCTGCTACACAAGCCAAGATGCTGTTTGCCCTCTTGACCAGCTGGGCACACTGCTGTCCTGTATTCAGCTGCCAGGGTGAAAAAGTCTGTCTTAAGTGGAATGTAAGCAAAGGCTGTTCATGAGGTGCATAAAGCCATGAACATACTAATTAAAGACCACAGCAGAAATGTAAACAGCAGCATCTTAAGCAGGTCTGCCAGGTCTCACTGCTCTCTCACAGGAAACAAGATGCTTTGAGGCAAAAAGCAAGGCTATGTGACTGTATCAGTGGAAGAGAAGGAACAAGTACCCAAAACATCTCTAAGCAAAGGATGAGTATCACTGACTACCCAAGGACGTAAGGGAATTGAGGAATGACATTTCTTTTCTCCATCTGACCCAGGAACATGGTCCTGGTTTCTTCTTCCCAGCTGAACATAATATTCGTCTCCCTCTGATGCTGAGTTACAGCTTGAGAAGCATCAGAATGCCCCTTTCAGCCGCTGTCCTGGATATACTGCTGTCTTTGGGAAGGATCAAGGCAGTGGAAAATAGAGGCTAGGACTGCTCCTTCCTTTCTGCCAAGACTCCCCAGCAATGTCAGACCCAGCCTGGACTCCTTTCAGGCTGTGAGCAGAAACAGTACAGGCACCAAGTGCCTTTCCACTGCACATGGTTTCCTTCACTCTCAGTCCTGAGCAGCCATCCTCCTGCTGGCAACAGGCAAAAGCCAGGAGATGGCACATGCAGCATCAGGTGGAAAACACACACCTGCATGGACTTGCAACTCCCAGCACAAGGTGTAATCCCAAACTGATTGCACCAACAGCCAGTTCTGATAAAAATCATAGAGCATTATGGAAGTTGTGGATGCAGGTCAGTTCATTAACTGTACACAAGCCATGCAGTGCTACAGGCTTGGGGAAGAGGGGCTGGAAAGCTGTCCAGAGGCAAAGGATCTGGGGTTGGTCAACAGACAGATGGCTGTGTTCAGTGCTGGGCCCCTCACTCACTGCCACAGGGACACTGAGGGGCTGCAGCATGGCCAGAGCCGGGCACAGAGCTGGGGAAGGGGCTGGAGCACAAGGGGGCTGGGGAGGGGCTGAGGGAATGGGGGTGTTGAGCCTGGAGAAGAGGAGGCTGACGGCAGACAGGAGCACTCTCTGCTTTCTAAGACTATAAAATAACGGCAAATCACAGTCTCCAAGCACCTGGTAGCCCCCCAGGGCTGTAGTCAATGAAGCACAGATCCCCATAGTCCATCTCATGCTGAAGTTTAAGGGCTATCAAGAGCAAGATGAAGGCAAAGCCATCAGAGGCCTTTGCAGTGCTGAGGCTTGTGTTTGAAGCAGTCCAGGGGACACAGCTGTCCTGCAGGCAGATACAGAATCACAGAATGGTGAGTGCTGGGAGCCATGGGATACCCTGGCAGCCGACCAGACACTTGTACATCCAAATAATGTCTGGGTTTCCTTGTAAATTAATAAAAACTGGTGCCTTTCCATGAAACATTTTGATGTCTATGAATCAGCATTTTCCAATAAAATTGTTTCATCATAAAATTCCCAGTGAGATCCAGCCCTGATAAGGTCTGGAGTGCTGGCTGCAGTCCAGACAAACAAGCCTTGGCCGTGGGGCAGTTGTGGAGGGTGATCTCTTCGGGCGATGACGATGATGCCTGACCTTTCCTGCAGTGTGACTGTGTGGCCTGGGCATCTGAGATGTTATTTATAGGCAGGAGCAGCAAGTGCTGTGGAGACAGTCTCCAGCAAGCCCTCTAGGCAGCAAGCTCCAGCTGCACAGGCAAGAGCTGCTGGCAAGGAGTTTGTCCAGTGGAAAAGCCACTTTAGAGAAACACGAATAGAAACAAACTCCCTTTTGGAGATAAATCATCCCTACTGGGGGCTTTGTGCTGTGCACGTGCCTCTGCACAGCACGGGGACGCTGCTAACTGTGTGGAATTACTTATAGCAGTGGCTTGATCTCCTCTCATTCCTCTCCCCAGCCTGCTGCCAGAGGATTCGTTACAGTACAGGGAGGCTCTAGTTTCGGTGGGTGTCTGAGCTCCGTGTACCTGTATTCTCAAGTGTTTCAAACTATAAGAATTGCTGGGGAAGGTTTACTGATACGTGACTGTCAGGCCCCTGTTGCAAAGACAACTGTTGTGTTATTTTGGCTTCTCCATGAAACTGGAGGCATCTGCACAGGTTTTCTCTGAGATTCCCAGAGCTTCTGAGTTTGCCTGTCTTGGCCCAGTGTGCAGGAGTTCCTGGAAGGGAGCCCTGCAGGGCTGAGGACAAAATGAGCAGTGTCAGGGCACCCAGTTTGCTCCAGGAAAAAAATAAACCAAATCCAGGTTTTCCTAAACAAAACATCCAAATTCTCTTCCCATTAGGAAGTAAGGGCTAGTGTCCCCAGATCTCCCGTGAACTACCTGCCACATACTGGAGAAGTCACTTTCTGCTTCTGACTTTGCCTCTTTACTGTAAAATGAGGTCATTCCAACATACTGCTTGAAGTTCTTGACATTTGCTGATGGATTTCTCCTCTTATGTACAACAAAGAAGTTAAACCACTGTGTCATTTCTACTCAAGCCTCTTCAGGCACCTGTTCAGAAGGTTCTATGGTCTGCTGGGGCAAGAGACCCATTTTGTTCTCAGCTAACATCTTGTTTTGGTGTAACCTATAAAGCAGCTGGTGTGCTGCTGCTGCTGAGTGATGAGCTGGTAAAGAACCCTCAAAAGGTGAAGAAGAAAGGACTCTTCCAGAATTTCTTACTTTATCTGAGCAAGCAGTCCAAGAGGATGAAAATATCCCTCTGAAGAGGAGACACACCTTGGAGTCTCTGTCCTTGGTAAAGCCATCACAGTATCTGGCAGGACATGTACTACCAGACCATATAAGAGATGCCTGAAGAAGCATCCTCTCTGTTTCAAAGCATGTGCAAGAGTTTCTACCTCTACAAGGCTGACGTGTCGGTGCCATGGGAGCTGGTAGATCCTGAGAAGCCAAGGACATAAGATTTGCAGTGTCCTTTTTTATTGTTATCATCTGAGACCACAAGAGAAAGGAGCAGAGGAGTGACTCAGAGGCTGCTGTGGGATTTTCTCTGGGCAGTGTAACAAAGGCTTGAGGCACAGTGTTTACAGTAACACTTAGGAAATGCCAGATTACAGCTAAGGAAAGGACAGAACAGTATAAAAATCTCTGACTTCTGGCTGAATTACCTGCTCAGCACTATGGTTTTCAGTATCTGTTCCATGCAACAGGCTACAGCCCTGTAGCAAGGGTTGTCCTAAAGATCTCTGTTCAATAGTGAGAGACACTAGTAGTCAGGGATTATCCCAAAACAGTGCAGAAATCCTCCCTAAGAAATGGGCTGAACTGAAGATTTGTGAAATAAGAACTTCCTGGTGCTTTTAAAGCATAGTCCAAAGCATCTGATTATCTTCACTTACTTTTGGCTTCTCCCAGCACACTGAAAAGCAGCTCTGGGCAATTCATAGGTACAGGTATGACATATATGACCTTGTGGGAACTTTGATCTGTACATCATCATATTTGTAAGCAGAGTTGCATTATAGGTTTCATCAGAACATAGAAGTCAAACACTGCTACTTTAGAACTGTGCATAATTACGTCTCAGAAGATAATAGGATGGGATTATATGTCCACAAAAGAAAACTCTGCTTGTTAACAGACAGAGAACAAATCCTTTATTCCATTTCTTAATGTCAGAGACAGTTCAAAGACAGATTTATATCTGTGGTTTAGTGCAATGCTATGACAATATGTATATGAATGGATTTACTTCAGGGAGACATTTGTTTGCATATGTGCACTCTGGGTCCCCTTTGGTAAAGAGAACTATTTCTTCTGACAGCATGTATTGTGCTTCCAAGACAGACTGATTCAGGTTTTCATTCAGCAATGGAGAGTTGTGGCAAATAGACTTTCATTCTTCGACTTGTCCTTATGCTCATGCACATCAGCAGTAAGACACCTAAACCCAACCAGCTACTTTTTTACTTCAATTTGACAGTATTTTGTTCAATATCTAGAAACAACCTGGAAATAAACTGCCATTGCAACAGTGCCCTTTGACTGCCATCTTTGAAAAACTCCAGAATAAAATGGTGGAAATAGGTTGAAGACCATATCATGTTCCTCAGGGATAGACTCCAAGCACTGAGCAAAACCTTCCAAGTGAACATGTGTACACAGAAGAGAAATGGCTGCTTCTTTCACCTGCCTGCCTCTTGCCATTCACATCGTTAAACATCCATGGCCATTGGGAACCTGCCAAGTCTCACCTGGAAGAGATCTTCCACTTGGAAAGAATCCATATGGTCCCCCATGGAGCAGTTCTGCCTCACTCCTGTTAGGTGCAGCACATGGGTGATGTGCCATGAAGAGGTCCAGGACCTCTGGTTGATAGTAGGTCTGTTACTTGCAAAGACTTTACTCCCAACAGCCCTACTCTTGCACCCCTTGAGAAACACAGCACAAAGCTGACCCATTTTCCCCCTCTCTTGTTTCACCTGAAAAGGAGACTCTGCTGTCAAGTGTCTACATGTTGCTCTTGAATGGTGCTGCCAATTGCTGCAAATATACAGGTTGGCTGAGATCAGTCTGTAGAGTCAGCAGCAGATCCAAACTCTACTGTGTGCATAGGCAAGTGGAGAGGCCAGAGATAGGCACCTGCCTGCAACTAAGGTCCATCCTCCCTTGACTGAGAAACAGATGCTCCTGTATCCAATGATACAGCTAGCAACAGGACAAGGGGTGATGGGATGAAGCTGGAACACCCACTTAAATATAAGAAAAATCTATTTCCCTGTTTCAGTGAGGGAGCCCTGGCACAGGCTGCACAGAGGGGTTGTGGAGGCTCCTTCCTTGGAGCTCTTCAAGACCCACCTGGACAAGTTCCTATGCGACCTGATCTAGGTGACCCTGCTTCTGCAGGGGGGTTGGACTGGACGTTCTCTAAAGGTCCCTTCCAACCCCTACCATTCTGTGATTCTATGAAAGGAGATTGTGGGAAATACTTTACTACTAATACAAGAATAGGGAACTTCCAGTAACTCCAGTTCATTTTTGAGAGCTGTGCAATGCTGCTTCTTTTATTACCCCTGATATTTCTGCTGCTGTTTCTCACTCCCCTCCTTCTTCCCAGCATTTGTCTTTGAAGAAGGAGATATAACTTCCTCATATTCAAGTTCATAGGCTCCATAATTTCAGAAATGTCACCCTTGTGCAGTGCTCTCCACCCCACTGGAGCCAGTGATGGGCCCTAGCTATCTGATTCTAGCAAAACAAAACAAATATGCTGGCCCAATGATCTTCTGACCATATATAGGCTTAAATAGCTTTTTGGAAGATATAGTTGATATCTGTGACCAGCACAGGGCAATTAGAAACCGTTTATGAAACAACCATCTTACCAGTAATTTATCAGACAGTCTCAAACTGTTTCCTCTGGGGTGACGTCGGCTTCAGGACCACCTCCTGCTCAGGAGGTGCAATGGATTAAGTTTTATGGAAGATCTGACAGGGGGAATGCAGAGCTCAGGGCAGTAATTGTATGAACCTGAGCACACAGTTGCATCTCACAGATGCAACGTTCCAAAGGAAAGCAGAAAGGAGAGATTTAGCCTTGATACAGTTCTCACAGAAGCTGCTTTCCGAGAGTACTTTGACAGAGTACCCTTTGCTTTTCAGTTGCCTCCCAAGAGCTGCTTTTTTGTAGTGTAATAAAGAAACAACAGTGCTAAATGCAGTTCCCTACTCTGCAATAGCAGGACAGGCTGTAGGACTACCTGGAATGACAGTGCTGCTGCATCATGGTGTGCAATGCCAGACTTCTACTGCCTTTATTCCTGCAGAAGCTGCATTGCCTGTGTAGCCTTTAGGGCCAAAGCATGGCCAAAGGGGACACTGAGCAGACCAAGTGTGTTCCAAGGGTGACATGTACCATTGCAAATCACCCTTTGCATCCCCAAGTCTAGTTCTGCTGGATTTGTCAGGGCCTCACTGAGGCAATGTGATTTTGTTTGCCACGAGTGTAGTGGAAAGAGGCAGAAAGGGAATTTCCAGGCCCAAATAAACTGGGTTTGAGGGTCTCATTGTCGTTTTTTAGTAACTTATGTAAAGCACCAAGCAAAGTGACAGTGGCTGATGGGATGGGAAGGGGGCTGGAGGAGAGGCCGGAGGTGAAGCATGACAGGAGTCAACAAAGGCTGAAGTGCAGACCTGCCTTTTCTTTGTAAATTCATTTGTTGCTAAGAATAACCTGCCTGGACAATGTCCTACAGCATACTCCAACCTAAAGGGCATTTTGGTCTGACAAATGAAAACTAATAGAGTGAAGCTATTACCATATGAACATGTGGATTGGAAACATGTGTTGAGTGATTAAAGGCGAAGGCCTGATGACAAGCCCATACTGGAGATGGTGCATCTCTGGGAGGAGACTTGCTCTTTGGGAAGTGCCATATTTTACCATTGAGTTCATTAGTATTTTCCATAAGGAAAACAACAAAGGTTGACTCCAGCAAAAAGCTCCAGCTCAGATCCTATCACTGCCTACAAGATGTTTGCTTTGGAAACACCTCGCCGGGGTTTCTGTCAGTCTGTTGCTCTACATATGCTGCCTCACAAACAGTTTAGGATTTCACTCTGCCTGCATTTGGACTGTGTCCCAGGCGTGTGCTCGGTGTCAGGGATCCAAGCTGGGAAGGGTGCACTGTGGAAGGTCAGTCACCCAGCGATGCCCATGCAGTGCTGGGCAAGTCAGTGTGCTCTGGGGCTAGTGCGGGCCCTTGGTGAGCCATGGGCCAGGGAAGGACCAAAGGCAGCAGGTACTATGAAACCTGACAGCAGCTCTGCAGATAGAGCAGGGAACACTGTGAAGAAGTTTTGGTACAATATATCTTTATTATGAATCCCTTTCTGCTTGTCTGTTTACAATACTCTGCTATTCCTTACTGTTTTCAAGGTAATCACAGACCTTGTAACCTGACAACAGTATTTTTATGTGGAAAAATAACCACACATCCTTGTTATTCATATTTTTGGATGAGATGTTAACCAGAACTATGGGGCCAAATGTCTCACCCAAGTGCTGCAAACTGAAGAACATGAACAAGTCAGTCACAGTGCAGAAACTGCTGAGTTTTGTGGCAGTAATGAGTGTGACTGAGTACCTGCACCAGATTAACATTTGACAGTCCTTAACACTCACAGTCCTTGTTGGTTTTCCATCAAGATATTGCATCAAGAGCTGGTACTTAACACATGACTAGATTAAATATTTAGGTCCTCAAAAACACATCAGTGTCCAGGCAGCAGCACTTTGGCTGTGGGCAGGGACTCGGGGCAGAGGGGCCCTCAGCACCACTGCATCCACAGCAGGAAAATCCAAGGAGCCTGCAGAAACACTCATGCCAGGCAGCTCTCAGGAAGTTTTATTGAGATGAAGCAGTCTGAAGGAAAACTTTTAGCTAGCATAAGCCCTTGCTCTGTCACAGGTTTTGCCAGATGCTGCACTGCTGCCATACACGTGCCACTGACACGCTGAGGATGGGGTTTGTTGGGTGTACTCTCAGCACACATACAGCACAGGAAATGTAAATGCTAGTTAGGGCTCATTCAGATGTGTGCCTGGGTCTAACAATTGCATCTTGTGCAATGAATTAATTGCAATTAATTGCTGGGGAGTGGTAAATCTTGTCTCTCTAGGCTGTTAAGTGTTATTATGGTTCAGTCAGAAATGCTTCTTTTTAGTAAAATTTAACTGTTTAAAGTTTCCCAAGTCCCAAGACTAGCAAATGATGATGGTGAGAATGAATTTTCAGGCTCGAAGGAAATCATGCTGCACTACCTGCCTGGCTTATATTGTTACATAGGTTCAGATCTCAAGTGTGTTTCTATTTGCTCCTCACTGGGAGACTCCAGACTGGTGCTGTCTGGGCAGACTTGGGTGTCCTGCAGAACCAGGAGAAGGATCTGCCACAACTGGAAAAGTTGTGGGAGGAAGAGATGTGCTGTTCCATGCCAGGCAGGAGGAGATCTGCAGCTCTGTGCCAGACCAGAGGAGTTGTGCAGCTCTGTGCCACGTAGGAGCAGATGTGCATCTCCACAGCAGGTAGGAGCAGATGTGCAGCTCCACACCAGTCAGGAAGAGACGTGCAGCTCCATGCCAGACAGTACCCTGGGTGTCTGGAGCAGGGCAGCATGCATTGGAGGGTGACTCTGTCTTGGAGGAAGGACTTCAGTGTGCCAGGACATTTCATTCAGCACGTTGCAAATGTACATTCCAATTTGGTATTGCCCATGACGTGTAGGAATGTAGTGGCAGGAATACAGAAAGCTGAGACATTTTTCGGGCGTCTTGGTTTGATAAGAACTCTGCATGCTCTGTACTGGACTCTGCAATAGGGAAAATAAAAATGGGAAGTTTTGTGCTCTCTCCCAAGACCCGGATTAAAAAACAGTCTACAAAGGAAAACTGCATGTAGATGGCAGCTGGAGGCTCTGGGGCTCTGGGGAATGGTGGGAATGGGGTCAGAGACAGTGAAGGGACAGCCAAAAAAATACTGAGGTCTCTTCTGCCAAACTTCCCCTGCCCTTTGAGAAAGGGCACAGGGCACAGTGATGGCTGCAGAGAAGAGGGCTCTCCCAGAGGACACTGGAGAGGAGAGGGAACTACCACATCCGTCTCCATGAGCAGCATGACTGGGCACGGATCAGACAGCAGCTCAGGAGGGCAGGGAGTCTGAGTGCAGGCAGAGAGCAAGAGAGGCTCTGCCAGGCAGGCAGAGCTGCCTATCACAAGAGGAGAGGATGCTGCCCTCCCACACACTCCCAGGCAGAGGACACTTGCTACAGGGGTGCTCCAAAAGAGCCCTTGAGCCCCTGTTTGGCTTCATGTGGCTGTATTCAGAAGAGCAGCATGTAGCCTGTGCTGAGGGACACACTGAGCTGTTGCCCCCACCGCAGCCTGCAGCAGCTGCATGGACTGGTACAGGGCTCTGCAAGTGGCAAGAGAATCATATAATCATTTTGTCTGGAAAAGTCCTTTGTGATTACTGAGTCCAAGCCCTCCCCTCCCCCTGCCAAGCCCACCACTAACACATGGCCCTCAGCACCTCAGCTCCACGGCTTTACAATAGCTCCAGGGATGGGGACTCCCACAGCAAACTGGGCAGCCTGGGACAGGGGCTAACAACCTTCTCAGGGAAAAGGTTCTTCCACCAATCTAAACCTCCCCTGGTGCAACTTGAAGCCATGTCCTCTTGTCTTGTCACTCGTTACTTGGGAGAACAGACCAACATCCCCCTCACTCCAGCCTCCTGTCAGGGCGTTGCAGTGCATCTACCCTGCTGCCCTCATCCTGCACTCACAAAGCAAAACCACTCTGATGAGCTATTTGGAAGCCATGACATGCCTGCTGTGGCATCATCTCCCCTTCCTCCTCTGTGAGCCTGCAGAAAGGCTGACAGGTCCCATGGGCCTGTGCAGTCCATTGCAAGCCCAGCTCCTTCCCCCAAGCAGTGGCTGCCTCCACACACACCCAACCATACCTTAAACATGCAAAGCTCCCTTTCTACCCATCTATGTTGGAATACATAAAACTGGTTTCTGTCTCATGGTATTAATAATCCCCTGGATGTCTTTGTTTAAAGTATTGCAGTGGGAAGTGCTATTTTAAGGCTCCATTGAGTCAGGCGGAATGCGAAACCTCCTCCCTCCGGACACTTCACACTTGGTGCTTATCTGCCTGTGTGCTGGTATTTTGTCTAATACAATGTGGAGATTAGCTCTCCTTGCAATTTCATTTTCACAATTTACATTTCATGTGTTTGCAGCAGCCACAACAGTCTGCATGAGATCGTGTCCATATGTTCCTGGTCCATAGTATAGGCAGCAATGTAGTGGTTTAGTGGTTGTGCTCTGCTCTGGGAGAGACCAGAGGGTCAGGTCCTGGGAGGTGCTTGGTGGGCAGACCCCAGAGCTGGCAAGCTGATCCTGGGGCCATTGAGAACATTCAGCTTGCTAACAATTCATCAAGTAGTGGTTGGCTCTTTAGCCTGAGATAACACTCAGCTGACTTGCTGCCTATTCCGAAAGTAATGTTGTTGTTGAAGTGCCTCTAAGTTAAGCTCCCTCCCGCTGTTGGCTAATGGCTGTGGGAGAGGTCCTGGTGTAAGCACTCCTGGACTGGCTGGGATCCACTCTGGCAGCCAGCACATCAGAGCTGCACACTCAGCCTACACCAGCACAAGAAATGCTTCTCTTTACTTTCTTTTTTTAAACCTGAGCTGCTATATTGTGATTGTGGACTCAAAGTTGCTTCTGAAACCCAGGGAAGGGAATCCCTTTGGCTAAATAAAAAGGTGTAAGAGCTGTTGCTGGAAAAGGAATCATTTTATTGTTTGTAACAGAAGCCCAGAATAAAAAAAAATCCAGCCAAAGAACCATCAGGGGTGTTCTCATTGATTAAACATTCGTGAGATGTAACAGGAAAGGAAAGAGAGGTGGACTATCAGAGTAAGTGCTGTTGTAGCTGTAAAATTGTTTGCATTAATGTGAATATAAAGAAAAAAAACCCTGTGTGTTATTAATAGGAAGGAAAGTGAAAAAAAAATGTAAGCACTGCACAAAACACTCAGGAAATCATGATTTTGGGCTCTTCACAGCTGTAGGCATGGCCAAGACTGATGAGGATGTGGAAATTTCAGCACTGGTGAATCCTGGGGGGAAGCTTGTCCCAGCTCAGCTCTCTGGACTTGCCTGCTGGCCCATTTTCTCACCCTCAGGGCTAAAAGCTAAGTCAGTAACCGGATCTAAGGAGCTAATCAAGTCTACACAGAGGCAAACAGGTTCCTCTGCTTTTCTGTTTGTCTTGTCTTCTGTATCAGACACCTGACACTCTTTGCAGAGAAGGATGGAGAGGAATTGTCTCCAGCTCCCATCTCTTCTTCAGTCAATATCTGGGACAATTCCTTTTCTGTTCTTGAAATGCCAGGTCTCCTGAGGGAATGGACATGTCAATGATTCCTCCAGCCAGCTTCTCTTCTCCAAGTCTAGAGAAGGAAAGGCAGACTCTGGAGATGTGAAGAACCTCTTTGTAGCAGATCTGATCTCCTTGAGATAGTGGGATCTAGGCTTGGGGGTGTCTCAGGTTTAGAGAAGTAATCTCAAATTCTTGAAATCCAGAGAAGAGGCCTGAAGAGTCCCACTGATGTGGCAGAGGAACCAGAATAGATGGCATGGAACTGGGCCAAATGAGACATGTAACACTGGCTTATCACTCTTCTTGTTTTGTGCCCCTGATTCCTTTCATGCCTTGTTTCAGGCCACTGATTCCTCTCTTTGGATGCAGCACACTGGGATCACCAAGGCTGGGTGATCCTTTTTCAGATGGGACCATGTCAGGTGATTGCCCCATTAGTTCCAGCTCTCCAGAAGGTCTGGAGAAAGGGACTTTGGTCCAGGCAAGGCCAAGTATTCTCTGTTAGACCTTGTTGTGCTGCTCTCAGAAACCTTTTCACATTTTTTAAATGTAGGCAACATAACCTAGTGCTGGGGTGTTTCCAGGGATGCTCTCTCCCTCAGCTAGTTTGGTTGGAGAGAAGCAGAAAGCGCAGCCAAGACAGAAATAAGGGCTCTCACCCACAGCCTATGCCTCTGAGCAGGACCTTCTCCAGGAAGACATCCTGGTCCTGTTGGGGACAGACATTCCAGTCTTTTCTCCAGGGTCCATTAGCATGGGCAGGCACCAACCACAGAATCACAGAATCTTAAGGGTTGGAAGGGACCTCGAAAGCTCATCCAGTGCAACCCCCCTGTCAGGGCAGGGCCACCTAGAGTAGGGCACACAGGAACTCACCCAGCTGGGTTTGAATGTCTCCAGAGAAGGAGACTCCACAGCCCATCTGGGCAGCCCCTGCCAGTGCCCTGTCACCCTCACAGTGAAGAAATTCTTCCTTATGTTTCTCTGAAACCTCTTATGTTCCAGCTTATACCCATTGCCCCTTGACCCCTCCATCACAGCAGCACATTGATCCTCTGGGCACGGAGCTGGAAACTCAGAGCTGATGCCCAGCGCACAGGGCACCAAACAGGGAGAACAAGACAGTTTTGGAGAGGCCAGGTCTGCTGAGCACAGGCTTCCAGGACTCAGCAGTGCATATGACTGCTGGATATCAACAAAAACTGCTTCACCCCTTTCAACCTTGCTTATAAATATCGTGATCTCTGTTTTACCCATAACTCTGAAAGAACAAAGTTGATTTATTATTGTTCTTTCAACTGTGGCTAATAATAAAGTGTGAACTCCATGCAAGGCTGATCTCTGTACCAGGGGTTCTGTGCTCATGAGATCAGTGAATCCAAACACAGGGCAGATAGGAATAGGTTAAAGGGGTTGCCAAGGCCTTTCTGCACACATTGTGATGGGCAGTGTGGGGCCAGAACAGCTTTATTTACAGCCCCTCAGCTCCTTTGGCAGGTGGCAGCTGGTACCTCTTTTGGTTTTTTTATAAGTGGCATAAGAAGCTTGAAATGATTTACAAGACAGAAACAACAACATGCCAGCGACACTTCTGAAGCACATTTTTTTCCTCTAAATCATTTTCAAGTACTTTTCTGTGGAAGCTGGAGCCCTGCTGAGCTGCGCTGGCTCGGGCCTGCGTTTCTCCCGTTTATGGTACCCAACACACAGGCAGTTAAATGCCTCCACAACTTGGCCCTGGAGTTCCCTTGCCATCACAGGGCTCCCTTTGGAAAGGTCCAATCCCTGCTTCTGGCCTGGCAGGGTTTTATAAATCACAGGGCTTCACATCCTGCCTCTCAGCCATCACATACTCAGCTGCAAACAAGCACTTTCAGTTCTTGACTGGAAACTCCTTCGCTCTGTCTCTGATGGAAAACTCAGCAAGATGAGGACTGTGTTAACAGAAAAAGGTAAAAAAATAACCAAATCCTCCCAGGCATGACATGGAAGAAAAAATGATATTTAAAATGGATGTATGATGTAATGGGACTTAAAATAGTCTGTATCCTGGAAAAAAGAGATTAAGTGCTTAAGGCAAACTAATGAAAAGGTCACTTGGACAATACTTGCAAAGCACTCCCTGTACTGCATCATGGACTTATCGGTTCTGTTTGACAGGGACTCACACATGATCCCAAGCACTTATCTCTGTTTTATACTTTATGAAAAATTGATTGACTCCTTTTGCCCAAGAATTTGTGTTAAATAAGAGATAAAATGTTGTTTATGGGCAACTTTCTCTTCCCATAATCAGCAGGGGCCAGTTTTATAAGAACAGGGCATCAAATCTTAATACTGCAAAGTACCTGCATATTTGACATGGCAAAGTGAACTCTTCTGTTATTATCTCAGCTGGATCAGTTCCTAAGGTTAAACAGAAACAGCAGTGAACATTTTCCATCCTTTCTGCCTTTAGCCAGCATCCTGCACCCTCCAGCACGGACCACATCCTGCCCAGGTAGGGCCAGTCCTCTCAGTGATGCTGAGTTAAATGGGTGAGTTACATGGCATCATGGTGCTGGAAGTGCTGAGTTGTCTGAGGTCCTGCTTGACAAGCTGTAGGGTGTAGAAGTTTCCTATGTGTGTTCTGATGCCTCCTGATTCCCCAGCAATCCTCTTCCTCTCTGCATCAGATGTCCCCTGGTTAAGGAACATTACACAGAATCTCTGAATGATGGGGGTTGGAAGGAAGCTGCAGAGCTCACCCAGCCCAAGCCCCTGCTACAGCAGGTTCCCCTCCATCAGAGGCACAGGAATGTGTCCAGGTGGGATTGGAAACCTCCCGAGAAGGAGCCTCCACACCCTCCCTGGGCAGCCTGGGCCAGGGCTCCCTCACCTCAGCACCAAAGGACTTTCTTCTCCTGTGCCACTGGAGCTGCCTGTGCTCCAGCCTGTGCCTGTCACCCCTTGTCCTGGCACTGGGCTCCATAGAAAAAACACTGGCCCCATCCTCTCCACACTTGCCCTTTAGAGATTGATCAGCATTGATAAGGGCCACCCTCAGCCTTCTCCAAGCTGAACAGACCCAGGTTCCACAGCCTTTCCTCATAAGAAAGATGCTCCTGTCCCCTGATCATCTTGGTGTCCCTGCACTGGCCTCTCTCCAGCAGTTCCCTGTCTCTCTTGAGCTGGGGAGCCCAGAACTGGACACAGGACTCCAGATGAGGCCTCAGCAGGGCAGAGCAGAGAGGAAAGAAGCTTCCTTGACCTGCTGCCCACAGTTTTCTTGATGTATCACAGGCTGCCATTGGCTTCTTGCCCACAAGGGCACGTTGCTGCTCACATTTCTTTGCTGCCCACCAGCACTGCCAGGTCTCTCTCCTGGAGCTGCTCTCCAGCAGGTCACCCCCAGCCTGTGCTGGTGCATGGGGTTGTTCCTCCCCAGCTGCAGGACTCTGTACCTGCCCTTGGAGAACATCATGTGATACTCAGTGTGCTGAGATAACGGTTTCACTGCAGTAGGTGTACAGTGTTACTGCTGGATTTGGGAGCTGCATGGGGATCACAGAGGTGAGACCAAAGTGGATCTGTTCATCTGCTTAAAGTTTCAACCAGCATGAGTTAGAGCATTGCCTGGTGTGTAAGATACAAGCATTGTATAGCAGCATACAAGAGAGACTTTGAGCTCTCATGGTTGTCCCTGAGCTGTGTTGCTGGAGGTGAGGACTGTGGTTTTGGAAGGTGTCCTTGTGTGCTTGCTCTGTTCTCATCTCCTTCCATAAATATCTGCTGTTGACCACTGTCAGAGACTGGACGTTGGCTCAATGGGCTGTAGTCACCCAGAATGCCTTTATGTTGCCCTTCAGCTGGTCATAGCAAAGTTAAAGGCTCTGTCATCTTCCAGAACAGGCAGAGATACTCCCTTGACTGTCTGCCTCTTACTTCTAGGAAGGCCATAGAAATGGAGTTCCATCTGGAACTGTGCTTGCTCTGTGCTACCGTCCTTTACTTAGGCTCTGCAGAGCCAAACATATTCTACAGGGAGAGCTTTGCTAACTTCCTTCTCCTACTCAGGCTCATAACTGATAGGGTGAACTTGCTGAAAAGGACCTGGGACTTATGGTGGACCCAGTGGTGTACCCTTGTTTTGAGCAAGGCAAAGCCCTAGTAGGAAGAACTTGGCCATCAAAATGAGAACATGTATTGCTTCTCTCTACTACTTACTGATGAAATCACACCAGGAAGAGTGTGTCCTGTGCTGGCTCTTCTAGCTGATGGTGAGTGGGAGAAGCTGGAGATAGTACAGAGGAAAGCTTGAGCAGATGGCCTATGAAGTGAAGTAGAAGGAGCAGGGCTTGTTTCATCTGGCAAGAGGCTTAGAGGGAATTTAACAGCAGCCTGTAATTATTTGAAGGGCAGCTATTAAGGTGACTGCATCAAATTCTTCTCTGTAATGAAAGACAACATATCAAGTGCCAAAAGCCACTCATGGTTGAAAGTTCAGACTAGACATCAGGAAAACCTCCTGCTAGAGCGTAACACAGCAGTAGCACAGATCACTCAGAGAACCTGTGATCTATGAGGTCCCTTCCAACCCTTAAGATTATGTGATCCTGTGTGACCTGACCTGGTTTTGCTGGTAATCCAAATTTGGGGAAGTGCATGACCAACAGACTCTGAAGGTCCTTTCCTGGTGACAGATGTGTGGTTCTGTGACTCTTTGCTCTGTTCCAGGGGTGCTGTTACAACGGCCACATGGCGAAGATATCATGTAAGGGTCAGGCATTTTCTTCATAAGGGAAGGACTTTTCAGTTAACAAATCTTCTCACTAGACTCTACCTGCTTTTTTCCATTGGAGTTTTATTCTCATGAGATTTCCTTGAGGATTTCTTTGCTTTTCAGCAATGCCACACAGCTGCAGGGTGGAAATACTTCTAGACCTCCTTTGGTGTAGAGCCTGTCCTCTGCCTCAGGGAGATGGATTCTGTTGGGCTCATCTCAAAACAGGACACACACATTTCCTCCCTGGACATCCCACGTTGGGCTGTATTTGTCCTCTCGGCCCAGGGCTGAGGCAGCCTCCACAGAGCAGCATGAAGGAGCTGAGCAGTTGCCTCATGACTGCCCAGAAGGTTGCATGCTGAGGTGTCACTTCTGCATCACCTTTCACCAATGATAAATTCCTCCTGAAAGAGAGAGAAAATGATCCAGAAACGTTGTTACACATAAACCCCTCAATTATACAAAGTCCTGCAAACATCAGATAAGACCATAACAGAGAAAAGGTCACGGCAACACCAGCTATGTCATGAATAGCAGCAACAAGTAGCAGCCAGTGCCTGATTCAGTCTAAGACTAGAAAGATGGAAAGATAGAAATGCTGTTGGCTTTCATCCTTTTGTAGTGTGTTCCAGGCAGCTGTCAACTGCTGAACATTCAAACAGCCAGGGCCTCCCAAAGGGAAACAACATCTTCGGAATGGCCAGGCTCAAGAAAACACCACATCTTAGCTGATGGGGAAAAATAAATTGAGAAGAGAATTTGGTGCTTTGCCGAGCAATGTCCTGCAGATAACTTGTACCAGTTCTTCAGTCACGCACTAATGATCTTTGGTTCATTACATGTTATAAATCACCCTGATGGATACAGAAAGGGGTAATAAATGAATAAATAACAAACACTCCGTGGATAGTGTTGGTCATAGAAAGATGAATTAATCATAAACACTGTTTCCAAAGGCTGTGACACGAATGAGCATTCTTTTGATATCAGCCGTGCTCTCCTTCCCACCAACTTGTTCTCAAATAAACATCCCAGTAAATATTTGTCTCCTTGCTCTGGACTTGCAAATAAAATGAGAAAGGCCACATCCCTTCCTAGCCTGCAGGCAGTCATTCCCTTAGGCTGCTGCTGGATTGCAGGTTGAGATTCCCCTCAGCTCACTTCAATTGGCTTCTGTCTTGCCATCCTTGTCTAGACTGGTCTATCTGGGTTCCCTTTGGAGCTACCCTTTTGATTTGCTGCCCTCCAGTACTTGCAATCCACTTTATCATTGCTTCACTGAGTCACATCCTGACACTCTCTTCCCTGGAAGATGCCTGGGGAAGTTTTGATGCTGCACAGCAGCACAGCCTGCACTAGGGTCCTTTCTTATGAATGCACTCAGCTCGTGGCACCACAGTACACCAGCAGCCTGAGTGTCTGCTCTGCTTGGTGCCATCCCAGTGCATCAGAACTGAAGCTGTGGAAGTAGCAGGACAGACCTGCATCTCCTGCTCCTCTGGGGATGATTCTTCACAGTTCAGAGTGGCCATGGGCAGGGACAGGGGTTGCTTTGCTGTGCCCTGCTCTGTCACAGCTCAGCCCAGCACATGCTTACTGCCAGTGCTGTTGCACAGGACCAGGTGAGCAGGGCTGAGCCCCTCTGAGATGCAGGCATTGCTCCCTTGGACTCAGGACAAGCCTTTATACTGGATTCAGGACTGATTTCCTCTTGCTGGTGCCATACAATTGCAAACTCTTATTTCATTCTCTGCCTTTTAACCCTATACATAACTCTTCTTTATCTCTAAACCCTACTGTTCCTCCTGCACAGACTGATTACATGACAGCATGCACTTTGTCTCCTGGTAGCTTGCCTAAGCACAAACCATCTTGCTGCTCCCTCTCTGTGTTTCCATATGCAGTATCCAGATGCTGTGAGGAGGCATTTCAGATGCATAATCTAGCAGCTGGCATCCCATTCCTCAACCTGCAGAGAGACCACCACTGGGGCAAGAGCCTGTCCCTGCTAAGATCCACAAAACATCCTGATTCCTGCAGCACAGTGTGTGTGACCTTAGCCATCTCTCACCTGAATTTGTCTTGTTCAGCCTTGGGAATCCCTTGACAACTCCAGCCCATAAGTAGCCTGGAGCAGTCACCATACCTCAGCCTCATCTTCAAGATGTTGCTCTCTGTATCAGCCTCATCTTTACCAGTTTTGAAGCCTAATTTCTCACATGCCAATGCCAAATGCTGTCTCCAAGTTGTTCAAGCTCTTAGTCAGCTACTTTATTGAAAGCAATCAGGCTGCTGATGATATATGGTGCTCAAAGAGTTTGGGATCCTCTAATTGACCTGGAGTATAAAAACCTTCATAAGCATTGCCTTTTAGCTGAAAACTTGTGATGCTCTTCCACACAGATTTAGTTACCTCCCTATGTGCAGCGTTGCCTCTGCTTATCCTCCATGTTAGCACTGCCTTGAGATCACTGAGATGGAGGGTAGCTAATGAGAGACTTCACTGAGTAATCTGAGGCAATCAGCAAGTTCTTAGCTTCCCCTGCTGCTCATTTTCCCCAGATTGGAAGTGAATCTGGTGGCAAAAGAACTGGAAGATGTTTTTAAGTGTGGTTCTGGCCTGCACAAATGACTCTATAGTGCAGATATTGCTGTGTATTGTTTCCTAATAGGCCTCTCAATTAGTTCTGCTGAGTACAGCACAGTGGGAGAACTGGTTTTATCTCCCTGCCTCCAGCCTTGATTTTAGATGAGCCAAAGAGGGCTGCCCACTGCTTTTTCCAAGCACAAGGCTTGAGGAAGCCCTGGTAAAGAGAAAGAACAAAGAATAGCACAGCTGTGGGAAGAGAGAATGGAGGAGCAGATACCACACTCAGTGGTCTCAGCTGACAAAGACAGCCATGTCTTCTCTAGCTGGCACCAGAACACTTCAGGCTGTAGGAAATAAGCTGGGCTCCTTCCAGATGAGATGCCACCATCAGTATCAACAGATGTGCAGGACTTTGTGATGCTTGGTTTAAATCCCAGCCTCAGAGACGCCTGCACAATCCCTTTGCTTTTGCTGTGACTTATGAGATGCCTAGGCAGGAGTATTTGGTGTAGCAGAGCAGCACGTTCATGGGTGAATGTGGAAGCTGCTGGCTTCTGCCAGGAGAAGAGGTTTAGTTTGGTGAATGCAGGAAAACCTCCAGACTGCAGGCATGGCTCTGCATTGTGCACATTCAGGCCTGGAGCATAACTGCGTGATGTGATGTGCACTCATTGGTGCAGAGAAAAGAAATCTGTGCTCTAAGAAGTCCCTGCAGCTGGGTTTGTCCTTGTTTGTCCACCCTGACATGATGCAGTCCAAAATAACTTTCACTCAAAGTATTTCTACACACCTGTGTACTATGGTCTGGATTCCAGACAGAACTTGTATTTTCAGGCCTTGGAGGCCTGGCTGTCTTTCCTCAAACCATCTCCTCTGCAGAACATACAATGGTTCAAGAGGACAAGAACACTGCTCACGTGTCTTAACATGTGCCTCAGCTTAGTTGCTCCCTGAATATATATCCATGAAGCAATAATGAAGCCATCTCTTCATTCATTATTGTCTTTCTGGCTGCAAAAAAATCAAAGTAGGAGAATAAATGGACATCTGTGAGAGAGAACCAACTTTAACGAGACTGATATGAAATAAGACAGTAATGGCTTCACACGGTGAAGTGGAAAGTATTGTAGGTGTTGGAAAACTATATGAGTTCAGCCAAGACTGGAAAGAACCCAGCTAACCTTGGATCAGTCTGACAAGTGAATAGTTGAGTTGGTAGTGCAAAGATTTGCATCCAGGGGAATTATGCTGAGTCTAATCAGAAGGTGTGTGCAAAAGTGTAGTCAAAAGCAACTAAAACTGGGCTTACATTTAGTGCTACTGAGGGTAGAACATTACCCTCCAGTAGGCTTGTGTAAAAGGCTGGCAGGCATTCACTTGGGATGGATCCACTCACCTCACCCCAGAGGAGGATGCTGTGAAGGGCAGAAAAGGTAGAAAGATGAGCAGAAAGGGTGGAGAGGTAGAAGGCAGAAAGCATCCTGGCTGTGGACAAGGTACATGGCTGCCATGACACAGTCTATAGACACAAAACCTGAGGGACAGCAAAGAAGCACCAGAGCATGCTGAGGTTCCCACTTCATTCTTTGTTGTCATCGTTCAAGTGCTGAGACACATTCAATGGGTTTAGGAAATAATATGTTAAGGATGGAAGATAAACTGTAAATGCAGAAACCACATAGACTCTGAGCATGTTATGCATTTGTGTGGATAAGAAATCTCCTGTGACAAAGCCTCAGAGGGTAAATTTAAGACTTCAAAGCATTGTCCAACGTTACTTTTCAACTGCAAATTAGGCACTTGAATTATTTGTCTCACTTTCCTCTGTAAGTTTTATGCTCTCTGCAGAGCACCCAGTACAGCCTGTGTGCAGCACAGGCACAGGCTGCGCTTTCTGCTATGGGCAGATTCTGAGGGCTGAGCTTCCAGTGAGCTCTCTGTAGACCTTCAGCTGATGAGCACTTGGAAGAACTGATGTAACAATAGGTCTGTAATTTGGGCATCAGGAGATTTGGGAGTTTAAACCAGCAGTGCTCAGGGGAGGGCTGGGTGTACACATACAGCTGACTCTGGGTGGAATTTGTGTACCATTGCTTGTAGCATGCAGTGGCTTTGCTTCCCATCCCCTAAAGAGTCAGGGTCCCATCCGCTGGGCCTGTTGGCACATCTTGATGTGTGTTGGTACAAGGTGCGTTATCTCTGTTCACACAGCTTGTCAAGTCAGGAGGAACAACTCTTGTCTTCAGAACTCTGTGACTAGTAGCCCTTCACCTCCTAATCTTCCCTTAGGAAACTCCTACATGCAAAGAGCCCCAGGGTCTCTGACTGAGCCCAGAACCATGTGTTGGAGCCCACAATTCAGACTAGTCAGAGTCAGCAGTGGTTCTCCAAGGTTCCTCATCCAGAACCAGGATGGAGCAAACAGAGGGTGCATTTCCCTTCTTGGCTTTGCATTCACTTCAGGTGACAGTGACTTGTCCAGTCTACATCATCCCATTCAGATGCTCTTGAGTTTCTTCTGCTAGGTAGATGTGGACTCCTTGGCCCCGTTCTCCAAGCCTGAGTGCTGGAGTCTGACAGAGGCTCAGGAGAATCCCTGTGCTGGGTACAGCTCCAGCCCTTCTCCTCTTTGGGGCTCTGGACTGTTTCAGGCTGTGGCCAGGCTGTGGCATGAAGGTTAACATCATATCACACCATTAAGTGTGAATCCAATTCCACATCAGCAGTTGAGGAGGGCATCCTTGCTGCCACACAAGAGATGGTTCCACAGAGGACAAGAGGTCCTGCCAAGAGCTTTTTCTGGCTCTTCAGTCAAAACTTCCCTTTGCCTAATTTTCCATTGCTTCTGGGCACAGTATGTGCCTTCTTGGAGCACCCCAAATAACCCTCACTCGCTACCATTGAGTTATTGTTTCGTTTAAATCATATTGGAAGCTCCTCCAGCCCTAGCTGGAGAGAAAGGCTTTCCCTCCTTGCCAGTGGACTATGTAATGCAACAGTTTCTCTGCCAGCACTTCTCCATGGGGGCCAGGAGAGAAGCAGGAGGGATGTAATGTGCTTTCCACGAGGGAAGCCCATTCTATCAAGGTCTGCTGGGGCTTGTTCTGCTGCTGGCATGGTTGCCTGTCCCAAGTTGTATAGGACTTGATAAAGTCAGACAGCTGGATGAAAGAGCATAAATACCCTAAACTTAAACATGCTATTGAGAAGCTGAAGGCAGGACATAAATAACTGCACTCTCACTTTCATGTTTATCATACAATTGCAACAGGACCATATTTGGAATAAGTATTCCAATATTTGAATGCAACATGTGATTGGAGTTTATCTGTTGTTATGTTTTGAATAAATATTCAGAAAACTCATTATTTCGGATATCCACCTCTTCTCACTTCACCCAAACTGAGAAGTTCTCCCAAACTGAGGCCCTTCAGATGCCACTTGATCTGTCTTTCATGTTTTCAAAAGCCCTCAGCCTTTCCCTTGAACTTAACTCAGCACTGTTTGTCCCTGAAGCATCCAGGAGGCAGGATTCTTGCAGGGCTGTCGTCAGCCTGCCCTGGCCAGGGACTGGTCCTGCTCCATGCCAGCCCAGGGCAGCCCAGGAGGAATGGCCACTCTAGAGAGTGGCTGCACTCTGGGAGGTGGCTGCAGCTGCTCACGCTGCAGGAGGGGATAGTGTGGCTTTCTGTGACAATAACAAGGGTCAAAAGCAAGGCTATGGCAGGGTAGGACCATGGCAGCTGCTCCATCCAAGGAGAGGGAGGCAGAGCATTCTGAGTTGCTCTCTTATCCATGGACAGGCTCCCACTTCTGCCTGTCTGTGGTTCACAAACAGACTTTCACTGTTCCAGGGTAAATTCCAGGGCCACTACCTCTCAGGGACAAAAGTAAACACTGGAGTCATCTCTCAGGGCTGCCAGGAGTGTTATTTACTGTCCCAGATGTGGTGGGACAGGTGATGCATGAGACCCTTTGCTCTTGCTCCCCTGAGTGTATGGAAGGTGAAAGTTGCCATCACTGGCCTCTTTTCTGCAGAAAGAAACTAATCTGTAATCTCTGGGTTTTCCACAGTGGCAGTGGCTGATTCCCTCAGGCACATCCAGCTCAGCTCAGGGCTCATGTAAGGAGCAGTAGTGTCACAGCTGAGGTGCACAGGAGGGTCAAATCATTGGTATAGCTCACAGCTGTGTTCTTCAGCCTGCTTTGGATCCTGCAGATGCCCTCATAGTCCCAGTTCTCACCAGCAAAGTATCCAGTACATCTGGGTAGAGCTCTCTTGTAACTGTCTGCTGGTACTTGTGCGGTCCTGCTACCCCCAAGGGATTGCTGGGCTGGAACCATGACCCTGCAGGAGCTCTGAACTGAGAGAGGCTGCCATTCCTCCTGGGGACACTGAACCTGAACCTGAACACTGTTCTTTCAGGCCTCTGGAGCAGACTGGCAGAACCTCACTAAGGGGAAACACCTTCACTTAGCATGAGTTATGGACAGGCAGGAATTTCCATGGTCCTTAAGTTGCCTTGTGTCAAATATTCTATTAGTCAGACTCACTGAGAGCAGCCACAGTGCTAAAAAAAACCCCAGAGTGGTGGCATCATGATGCTGACGAGCTGCAGAAACCCAGGAAGGTGTCAGCATCTCCAGCACAGTGAGGGCTCCATGTCAGAGCACCATGGTGTCCATGCTAAGGGTCAGTGTGTGGAGATGGGCTCACTGGGGATGGCAGCACTCCGCTTCTGCTGCAGCAAAAACCTTGGTCAGGGATACTTCTCAAACCACGAGCAGCCCATTGAGTTCACACTGTTCCACTGCCCCAGTGACACAGGGGCTGCATGGTCCCAGGATGAGACAATCCTTACTCACATGGGATCCTGGTGCAAAAAGTGTTCTTTTCCATAGGGTTTTAATAATGTTAAGTGCAAGAGGTCCCCTGCACTGCTGTCCTTGATCAGGTGAAGCATAAAATCTTGCCCAAAAGCTTTGAGAGGGATGTAACAGAAACATAGGATCAAGTCAACTGCAAGAGTATCTTTTCCTCCAAACCAGTGTTTTTTGCTGAGGTTATGATTATTCACACTTATAATAAATAAAAACCTTGGAGTTTGGAGGATGCACAGGCTTGTCTGTACCAACACTGTAAATGCATAGAGGTGGAGGGCTGATGTTGTCCTCACAAAGGTTGAAAGGAAAGATAGTTAATATATCTTACACAGGTTGTGGCAGCCATCACTGACAGACAACCAACATGCTAAAGCAAAGCCTGACCAATGCTCTGAGCTCAGGTCCAGGGCCCTGCAGACACACATGAACCAGTTATGGGGTCCTGCACGGCCATGCTGCTCCTGTGGACCTTCTACCCTGTTCTGCTGGCTGAGTTTTGTTCCAGCCTCTAGAAATGCAGTGGTACCTTGTTAGGACAACGTGGGTTTGATCAGAGGCTGACTCCAGGGTTATCTCTGCAGGGGAAATGCAGTGTTACAAGGTAGCGTTTCCCCGTGACGTTCCCTTTGTTTTCCTTTTCACTCTTACTGGATCAGATCTTGGCAGAGAACATTTTGCTTAATTGCATTTACTTTTAAAAACATGAGCTCTGCAATTAATTTTCATCGTTCTATTGTCTCAGAAATGTTGGTCAACAGGGACAATAATTAGCCTTCTGGAGCAGATTTGTGGTGTGCATCGGGGTACTGCACCACGCGGTGCTGCCAACTGACTCCCAGGCATGGGCTGTGCTGCGGAGGAAACGGGATCTAAGGGCACAGTGTGGAGGTTCATCACGTGTCCCTCACACGTTTACACATCCCCAAGCACATGTGTGTGCTGCCACTGCCCATGCACTCACAAAATCACAGAATCCCAGGACAATGGGGGTGGGAAGGGTCCTGCAGAGCTCATCCAGACCCTGCTAAAGCAGGTTCCCCTCCATCAGGAGCACAGGAACGTGTCCAGGTGGGTTTGGAAACCTCCTGAGAAGGAGCCTCCACACCCTCCCTGGGCAGCCTGGGCCAGGGCTCCCTCACCTCAGCACCAAAGGACTTTCTCCTCCTGTTCCAATGGAACTTGTCCTGTTACCTCTTGTCCTGTCACCAGGGAGTACCAAAAAAATAGGGGCAGTTTTGGGTCTGGGCACAATTCTGACTCACTCTCTTCATTGCTCTGGCTGGGGGGCATTTGGAGGCAATAACCCTCTCACCCTGGCTGCTCCTCTCTTCTTGTTGTTTCTCTTGAGAGGTGAAAATAGAGTTTAAAAAAAAAGAAAGGCAGCTAAATATTAAGAAGTTGTGTAAATGGAGCACGTGAATGTTGATGTGAACCCAGGGATGGGGGGATTCTCCAAATGCCAGTCTGTCTCTTTGTGACCCTCCACTACTCTAGGAAGAAGTGTTCTGGTACATTGTCTTCCTTCCTGAGGTCCTGCCCTGAATGTGACTCAGGTCTGAGCTGCTCCTAAACACAGCTCTCTGTCACTTGGAGCAGCTAACACGGAACAGCGGGCTGAATTTGTTGACACATCTTGGAGAGATCTCACTGATTAACGTGCTGAATCTCAAACACAGGCTAAGAGCATGAAATCCCTAACAGGGGTTTAGATCAGAGATAACATAATAATACACAGAACTCTGGGAAACATTTTCAAACCATGTAATGTCTATATTCTTAGTGTTCCTGACAGTGCTAATGGAACCAGCTAGTTGACAAGATCTCCTCTGTATTCAATTCTCTTGTTACTTTTGAACCCCTTTTCATGTAGATGTGGGTTCTTCCATCACCATGTAAATCTTCCAAGGCTATAGAAAACTGGGATCCCAAGCCTGACAAGTCACTTGTTTCTCAGTGGTCAGGGGCAAAAGGCTGCCCCAAAGGAGATGCAGGGAGAGGCAGAGACACCTCAGTCTCATGGGTGGAAGGGAAAACGATTCAGACCAAGAGGAGGACGTGAGCTTTGTTTCCCTGCTTCTGTGTCTCTGTTCTTCTTCTCAGCACTGTGGGGAGGGGAATGATGAAACGCAGTTTGAGCATCTGAAGCAGGTCAGGGAATGGTTATCACTTTGCCTCATCCTGCAGGGAAAGGCATACGAGGCAGCAGACCGTGCAGTGATTCATTAAGAAGCTCTGCATCCCCCTGTCAGGGCCTTACATGGTGTATATATCTTATGCCTGTTGCCTTAATCCTTTGAAGGTGCTGGGTCAGTTTTTCCTGTTCATCTGGCTTTAGCTGCACGTGCTCTCAGCATATTGAGCTGCTGATGTTTCCTGGGCTCTCTAAGGGGGCAAAAGCTTTACACATCTGCTACTCATCCAGTCTGGGGTTTGTGCTTTATTGGTGAAGGGAGCAGCAGATGCAGAGATGGTGCCCCTTCCTTTTCCCACCAAGCCCCACACGTGCCCATGACATCGTGTTTACTATCTGAAGGAGTCACGGGGGGCAGCTCTGGGATTTCATGCTGAAGCAGTCAGGGATCTTTTCTCGGGTTGTGAGGCAGTGAGGGGGAAGGTTCCTGAACCCCCCTCCGAGTTCTGGCACTGGTGCAATTAAATGAGCTGGAAAAGGGCCCTTCCCAGCAAGGGCTGTGTGTGTACTCACAATGGCATGTGCTCTGAGGAAGGGAGAGGTCCCCATCCAAACCCCACGTGCGGCTGGCACCAGAGCATTCTTCACCTTCACCTGGCTCATTTGTGGGTCTCCACTCTCACTCTGATTTTATCTGGTTTGTTTTGTTTGCTTCCTGCCTTTGGCCTGTGATTGCCTTTGCTGATATGTGACAGAGACCTACTGGCCGTGAAGCATAGGAAAGCAGGGTAAGATTGCTCTGGGAGTGCAGACCCTTAGGAACAGCCTCCAGAGGGAGATGCCAGCCTGGCCCTGGCAGAATCAGCTTCCCTAACTCGAGCTGTGCTCCCCAGCTGTGCTCTGGCTTGCTGGAGAAAACATGGAGCACAGATCTCCAGGCACCTCCAGTGCCAAAGGCACTGGTCAACATCAGATTTAGGCAGGGAATTTGAGGCAGCTGTGACTGAGTCTGAGAAGAAAAGAGTGCCAGAAATGGATCCAGCTTCTCCCAGGGCCAGTCCAGCATCTCAGCTGTGAGGGTATCCAGGAGCAGAGGCAGCCATCACCTCCTTGCACAGCACAGGGTGGTACTGATGGGAGGCTACTGCCCCATCACAGGCTGTCCACCATGATCCTGTCACACACTTTGGGTCTGGTAGAGGCTTGAGGGTCCTTGCAGGCACCCTGGTTACTAAGGCAGAGCTTTGCCAATGATGCTGGGGTTGGAGGGACACTGGCACCAGCTTCAGACTGGGCTTTTCCTCCTCACCTTCCCAGTCCCAGCCCAGCTTCCCTCCAGCCCCACACCAACACACAGCAGCTGCCAGGGAGGTGTTTGTGAGCCTGCTGCCAGTTCCAGAGAACACTTCACCCTGCCAGCAGCATCTTCTGTGTTATATCCCATCAGGCAGCCATCTGCAGGCAGATCTGGCACCAGCTCACCCGCCATGGGCAGAGCTCAGCATCACCCCCCATGACACCCTGTCAGGTCTCAGTCCTCAGTCTCCACCCCAGAAACACACGTTTGAAAAGAGAAGGGAAGAAACAGGGTTGGGTGTTAGGGATTTTCAGGGATATCTTGAGAGCAGTTTGGGTCTTCCTGAAGAGGTTCATAACAACACAGCTGTTCTGGGGCCAAAGGAAGAAAAACAGTTTTATGGTTTTCTCCTCATGTTTACAGCAAGTTCCCCTGGAACAGGAGGAGAAAGTCCTTTGGTGCTGAGGTGAGGGAGCCCTGGCCCAGGCTGCCCAGGGAGGGTGTGGAGGCTCCTTCTCAGGAGGTTTCCAAACCCACCTGGACACGTTCCTGTGGCCCTGATGGAGGGGAACCTGCTTTAGCAGGGGCTTGGGCTGGATGAGCTCTGCAGGGCCCTTCCCACCCCCAGCATTCTGGGATTCTGTGTTTCTGTGATTCTGTGAAATGCTGAGGTGACCTCACCTACCCCTGGACCTACAGGAGCAGGAATTAGCCTTTTGGGCCTCTCAGCTCCTCTTTTCTGATTGGCTTTCCCATGAGCTCTCTGCCACTTTCCATGGTATAGCCTCTGGTTTATGCCAAACCTCAAGGTTGCTGCAGTTTACTGAACAGAGGGGTTGGTTTCTCAGGTGCTGAGCTTGCTGCATTACTCTCAGAGAACATCAGGGTTTAATTTGTTTTCTGGTCTTTGGAAATTCTGGAGACTGCAGAGAATGGAAATTGAATTTACTAGACCAAATATTCCTTGTTTTTCCTAAGACAATAAGCACCATATATATACCAGCAACTGTCTTCCAGCTCTTCACCACATGGGTTCAGTGGCACAACATTTGGTAACAGCCTCACAGCAGTATGTGATCCTCTTAGATTCCTCCTGAATGCCCTCTAAGATGTTGCTCTCTGTACTTCCCTGCATCTCTTGCTGGTTCCTTGTGAGCTGGGCATGATTTAAGTGTTATTGTAGGGAGAGCAAGAGTCTTAGCAGTCACTGCACTGAAATACTGTGACTGTTCTGCTGGGTTTGGGCGATGCTGGGAGCTGATCCCCAGGCACAGCTTGGCCAGTGTCAGCATTGCTCCCTGTTTGTGTTTCACTACAATCCTTCCAGGGCACGAGGAGACTTTCTGCATTGATTCTGCTCTTTGTGGTTAAACTAAATGGTGTGGCCAACCAGTTCAAGCCAAACATAGAGTCCCATTGACATGGTGGAAATGCCAGGCTGCTTTTCCTTTTCATAGGCACGTGCATCACTGGTTTTTGTGGAAGTTTGTTACTTGCAGTTCTCCTGTTGCAAGGGTCAGGAAATTAAGTAACACTGATTAATAGAATTTACCAAACATTGGGTGTGAGAAGCATTACTGTTGCTTCTATAGTGATATTCTCAGCCATAATAGGGGAGAGTTTAGTAGAAATAACACTTTTTATTAGATGAATGGTATTTGATCTTAGTTTTAGTTGATCTTGGAGTATTGGAAATCAGCTGCCACATACCAGCATGGACCATCACCTCAGGAGTGGGCTTCTGCTCCAGAGTGGGATTTCAGTGGCTGGAAATCACAGGGAAGAAAAAAGTGCACAAGTTCATTATAAGACAAGTATAACTCACCATGAAAGAATTAAATGCAATGCCAGGATGCCTCAGGATGGCTCCTCTCAACGGTGATAGGGAGGAACCGGTGCCAGGGAGCTCTGGAGAGAGCACATCTGGAGAGATGCAGTTCTGGTTGCCTGCTTCAGGAGACACACATTCATTGCTCTCTGCACATAAGTCCAGGCTAAATACCAGGGATTAAGAAGAGCTGTTCTTGGCTGTTTAAGCTAAAGATCTTTGCTGGCAAAGGAACAGATGGGTATAAACCAGTCATTATGAATTTAATCTGAAAATGAGAAAATGCAGTCTGAGGGTCAAGGGTGAGATCCAGGAACAGCCTTCCCTATGAGTAGTGGGGACTAATCAAATCACCTGAAAACGGAGATGACTGACTGAAGGATAAAGGCACGCTGCTGTCTGTAGGGTCAGGCCCAGTGAAGGGCAGGTTGGAGGTTCCTCATTTGCAAAGCTGTCCTGTGCCAGGCACAAGCTGCCTCGTGCACTGGGGGCTGCCAGGGCAGAGGAGCTGAGGACAGCTGAAGCAGAGGCTGTGGTTAGCAACCCTTCCTCTGAAATTCTCTCATCTCTCCAGAATGGTCTGTTTGTTTTGCTCAGACTTTCATCTCCCAGGACACACTGAAGTCTCACATTTTTTCAAGGCTGAGAGTTTCTGGGTGTTAAGATGAGACACTGCTGCAGTGTGTGTGTGCAAATGGAGAGGCTTTGCTAAACATCCCCATTGTAGCTCTCTGTGCCATGACAATGGCAAATGCTCTCTCAAGTTACCCCCAACCAGGTCTCTGTACCACACAATGACCTTTTTTAGGGCAGGTAACAAGTTTTCCACATACAGCTCCTGTAGCTGGTCACCTTGGTTCCTCCCTGGGCAGCCTAGCTCTGCATAGCCCTAGGGAATGGCAGCTCCACTTCCAGGCAAGGAGAAAGGGATGTGCAGAGGGCCCAGTAATGGGGAACACACCAGCAGAACCCACACGAGAACTCAGCAATTCCTTCCTATCACGCACCCAGAGCAGAGACAGGAGCCTGCTGGGATGTGAGTGCAGGGAAAGAGTGATGTGATTGTTGCACATTAGCACAGGGTAGTGACAGCTTCTTGCATACTGGAGAGCTTTTAAACCCCCTTTCCTGGTGAGACCCAGCACATCTCCTCGTACAAGCCCTTGGCAAGTGGGAGCACAGAGACCCCACCAGCCAGCAAACAGGCTGCTCCCCAGAGCTCTGCCAGTGTGTCCTTATTCATGAGCAAAGGGTTTAAACAACTATCATTCAATTTGGCTATTTGTTAACATTCACATTGTGTGACTGATAGTTTAAATCATCTGCCATTGTTTCTGCTCCCTGACTGGATGGCTTTTAAACAGGAGACCCAAAAATACACTCTGGTAAGAAATATCAGATGAATTGGATTGAACTTGGGATTGAATTCACATGCTTCTGCCTTGCAAACACTTGCCCCAGCGTGGAGCTGCCATGCACGTGCTCACCAGGAGCCCCAGAGCTCCCAGAAATCCCAGCAAGCTGGATGTCAAGCCCTGATGAGCACACATCTTGGCAAAGCTCCTCTTCTTTACTGTGTGACTGGCTCCAGGGGGTACTGAGCAACTGCTCTGAGTGCTGGGGGAGGGGAGCTGATCTCCAAAGTTTGACCTGTTTCATTTGTGAGCTTTGTGATCTCTTTTGCACATCTTCCACTGGAGAAAGTGGCTCTTTAGGTCTTTTCTGTGAGCTTTCACACAGAAACACAGAATGGTAGGAGCTGGAAGGGACCTCTAGAGATCACTCAGTCCAGCTCCTCTGCAAAAGCAGGTCCATCTGGAGAACTGCTGCTGTGACAACTCACATCAGTGTGCTGGTTGAAGACTATCCACATCCTCTGACACTGTCTGTCCACCTCTTTCCTCCAGGCTTCTAAGCAGAGGTGGAAATCATGGATGTAGAAACACATTCACGGTCATGGCTTCTGTTTGGGCAAGTAAGAACCATGGCTGACAGCCCTGCACAATGTCTGGCACATGCCACAGCCCCTTCTCTCACAGCACGTGCCCACTCAGATTTCCTGCAAGCTGCCTCTTGGTTAGACACAGGTGTGCACAGCAGACAGGAGGAAGGCAATGCCTCCACCTGCACTGCCTGTAACAGCATTTGGGACTCGATACCCTGACCTCTTCTTACTCTGCCCATTGTCTGGAGTGAGCGAACAGGATGTGGAAGGTGTGGAAGGAAGGTGCAGCCGTGAGGCAGCGACTTGCACTACTAAGTATGTGCCAGGCACCCTGCTCTTCTCACCACCTATCATCTCCATTTGAAAATGGCTCAACCTCTCCAGAGGCTTCTGGAAACAGGACCTGGTACCTGCTGCAGCCCTCAGAGTCCTTGTGGGGAGAACCTGCCAAATGCTGGTGAGCAGCAAAGAAACATGAGCAACAACATGCCCTCATGGGCAAGAAGCCAATGGCATCCTGGGGGCATTGAGCAGAGTGTGGGCAGCAGGTCAAAGGAGGTTCTCCTTCCTCTCTGCTCTGCCCTGGTGAGGCCTCATCTGGAGTCCTATGTCCAGTTCTGGGCTCCCCCAGCTCAAGAGGGACACAGAAGTGCTGGAGAGAGGCCAGCGCAGGGCCACCAAGATGCTGAGGAACATGTGTGTGAGGAGGAAAGGCTGCAGGACCTGGGGCTGTTCAGCCTGGAGAAGCCTGAGGGTGGCTCTTATCAGTGCTGATCAATCTCTAAAGGGCAAGTGTGGAGAGGATGGGGCCAGTGTTTGTTCTGTGGTGGCCAGTGCCAGGACAAGGGGCAACAGGCACAGGCTGGAGCACAGGAAGCTCCAGTGGCACAGGAGGAGAAAGTCCTTTGGTGCTGAGGTGAGGGAGCCCTGGCCCAGGCTGCCCAGGGAGGGTGTGGGGGCTCCTTCTCAGGAGGTTTCCAAACCCACTTGGACACGTTGCTGTGCCCCTGATGGAGGGGAACCTGCTTTAGCAGAGGCTGGGCTGGATGAGCTCTGCAGGGCCCTTCCCACCCCCATCATTCTGTGTTTCTGTGATTCTTTTTGCAGTACTATGCTGCTGGATCAGGCACAGGACAGAGCTCTTCTCTGCCTGTGGTGAGGAGGCTGTGAAGTGGCAGGTTCAGACACACAGGCTTTCCAAGGAAGAGCTGTGTGGGTTCCTGGGAAGGGCTGTGTTACCTCTTTGGGACAGGCTGTGTGGGGCTGTGAGGCTGCCAGCAAGCACAGCAGCTGGGACCAACTGCCTGGCAAGGGAACCATGGGCAGCTCTGCCAGCTGTGGACAGAGATAGAAACCTGTTTCAGGAGCTTCCTCAAGCAGGATGGAGTCTTGACTACGCACAGCTAGCACTGATGGGGATATCTAATCCAGAAGTGCTTTGACCCCGAGGTGGATTTGGGCCAACAAGGGAGGCTTTGGGTGGGAAGCTGCATGTGTGGGAGCAGGTAAGGCACAGAGCTCATGTCTGAACAGTTCAGTGCTTCACATCTCTCCCCTGCTGCATGGGAATCATGAATAATACTTCTACAACAAAGGTTTCAGATCCCCCAGCTTCCCACAAAGGAGCCCAAGCATATCTGTGTCAAGAGCCTGGTTCCCAGGGGCTGTTGGCTTAGGGAAAGCTGTCTTGGCCATCAGCCCCTGTGCTGCTGAGCTTGATTGTGGGTGCAGCTGTGCAGGGTTACTGATCCTCCCAGCCTGACAATTAATCTCCAGCACTTCTACATCTCAAAAGGAGCTTGGCTTTCTTGACAAGGCAACCTTGCAGAGAGTCAGTTGTTAATCCCTTCATCTCTCCACTGGCCATGCTGACCGCAGCTCCCTCCTGATGGCCTGTCACCAGGCACTCAAACATCTGGGAGTCATGGCTTTTGGCTGAAAGAGCCACCAGCTATGGTTTATCTCAAATCCTGCTGCTCCATGTGGCTCATAACATAGCCCGAGGCAGACAGCTGTCTGTCCATAAGGCTGTCTACATGTCAGATGGTGGTCAGCTGCACTTCCCAGAGCTGTAGGATGCTGCTGAGGAAAATCTCCCTTCAGTAGGAGCTGCAGGGGCAGGAGAATCTGTGCTGCCTGTGTTACAGAACAAACACTGGCCCCATCCTCTCCACACCCACCTTTTATGGATTGATCAGCATTGATAAGGGCCACCCTCAGGCTTTTCTCCTCCAGGCTGAACAGCCCCAGGCCCTGCAGCCTTTCCTCTTCACACACATGTTCCATCCCCTCAGCATCTTGGTGGCCCTTCACTGGCCTCTCTCCAGCATTTCCCTGTCCCTCTGGAGCTGGGGAGCCCAGAACTGGACACAGGACTTCAGATGAGGCCTCAGCAGGGCAGAGCAGACGGGAAAGAACCTTCCTTGACCTGCTGCCCACAGTTTTCTTGATGTATCACAGGCTGCCATTGGCTTCTTGCCCACAAGGGCACGTTGCTGTTCATATTTATTTGCTGCCCACCATCACTGCCAGGTCTCTCTCCTGGAGCTGCTCTCCAGCAGGTCACCCCCAGCCTGTGCTGGTGCATGGGGTTGTTCTTCCCCAGGTGCAGGACTCTGCACTTGCTCTTGGTGAAGCTCAGGAGGTTCCTCTCTGCCCAGACTGTCAGTGTGGGATGTTCCAGGAGGCTGCTGCACCAAATGTGATTGGGAACACAAATCAGTGTGGGTGGCTGAAGGAGCAGCTGCCAGTCCCTGCCTGAGTCTCTGTGACACTTTGGCTTCACACTGCACTCTGATGGGGTTCCCACTGCCATTCCCACATCCAAAACACTGCTCGGGGGATCTGAGTCATGCATACTCTCCCTGCATTATGTGCCCAGGCACATTTCACTTGCTAGAAGATTTCAGGACAAGTTTTATATCCTGAGTAGTTACAGAGGGCACCCAGGTAATTCTTACACTCTGATGGATCCCCTCTGATGAAGTGGGCCTCTGGACAGAGCTGGCTGAGCATTCCATTTTGGAAACTCAAGAGCTGAGTTTGTATCAGGATACTGCCAGATCCCTGTTGTTGGGTTTTTGCTGATGAGATCTAGTTCTGTTGTTGAATCACCTATTTCAATCTGGTTCAATCACCTCTTTCCTGCAAGTGTATCCCCCCGCCATGGTAAGAGGAAGGGTCCTGCCAACATTTGATTCTCTGTAAGAGGAGGCTGTCTCCCATCCAAGATCACAGCCACACTTGAAGGACAGGGTCAAGACTTGTCCCCTGCCTCAGCTTTTCTTGTTGCCAGTGTATGTCAGTAAAGTGGATAATACTCAGATGGGCCTCTGCAGGACTGACTGATGATGAGTCCTGTGTCACAGAACTCCCACGTCTGGCAAGGGGCCTCCAAGGAGTGGAAGGATTGGACTGCATGGTTCCCCACTCAGCCAACCTCTCTGAGATGGTACCATGAGCAGATAGCAGCTGAGAATGTGACACGGACCTCAGCAAACCAGGGAAACACAAATATTTGTGATATTAGAAATAGATACAAAAATATAGACCAATAAAAACTGTGATTAGGAATATAATGAGAAATGCATTCCAGAGCTGCTGCTGTGTCTCAGCTTGCTTGGGAAGCTGGCATCTTGGCTTCTGGCTTTCCCCAGAGGATCCCCTCAGCTATGTCTTTCCTGTGTCTATTGTCTGAGATGTCCAACACTATCCCTGGGGACAAATGGAGAGCTCTGAGGAGATGTGTCCATCCTCATCTGGGCTTGAACATCTCTTCCTGTTTTCTTCTGCCACGTAGAGGTTTCGATTTTGGAGAGCAAATCTGAAGACAAGGCCTCCCAGCCTGGGCACAGTGGCTCAAGGATATCTCATTTGCAAAGCCTGCTGTTTTCCACTCTGTATCACATTGAACCTTCTGGCTTTGTCTGAAATAGTTTTGTATTTAGAGGTCCTTTGTCTTCAAGGGGCAGTCATGAAGGACAGGGCAGCTTGCTAGCTCTGTTTCAAAGCTCTGGGAAACTCTTGGCTCCATCACACTGGCTGTAGACTTAAACTGGCTTTTCTCATTGCAGTTACTGGAAGTATGATGAGATATGTAGACCAGGAATGATGTAACTAGTGGTGAAACTGGGAAAAGAGACTCACCAGTTCCCCACTTTGAGCTCTCATCACATGCCTGAGGAGCTCTGTATTCCAGAGATCTGAATGAATTGTCACTGCGTCCCTCTTGCCAACATCAGAAGTTGTTAATGGCACTAGTGGGAAGCTGATCAACAGATGTCCAGGTGCTCTGAAAACAATTTGCCAACATTTCCATAGCAGCAGGCAGAGCTGGCTCAGTGGATTGGAATTAGAGTAGCATGGGCACAACATCAGACGCCCCTTGATGAGCCTGCCCAGATTCCAGTGCACAACACAGGGACTGATGTGCTGGGAACAACCACATCCCCACCTCAGATGGACACAGTATTCATGTCCTGTTCTGCATCAGGTGAAAGTATGCAAGGTGCTACAAAGGTGGGTTTATTGTAAGGATGTGTTGTAAGGATTAGAGGTGCTTATCTCCTCCTGGGCACCAGGTAGCACAGGTCACATGCTGGGAGATGGTTTTCATAGACCTTTCCACAGTCCTTGAGATGCTTAATGAAGTCATATTGTTTTATATTAGGCCACACAGAAATGTCAAGAGGAGGAAGAATGAATGGAAATGGTTGAAGGTGAGAAGCTGTATTATGTTCTCTAGGAGACACTCAAAGCTGGCCAGAGAGATGAGGCAGCTAGTTCAGCTAACCAGGCAACAGCAAAACCATGCCAAAGCTGGCTCTAGTCTACCTGGAAGCAGAGTGAGAAAAAATGCCTGCCATGTTTGCACTACAGCGGCTTCTCATCAATTCCTGAGGGGTATGAGAAGTGCCCTGCTCTGAGTAAGATTCCCCTAAAGCAGCCTCTTACCCATGCTGAAGCTCTGCATTGCAGGTACAGCCCTTAAATGCACTCATGAGGACAAGGTTTTGACCCCTGGAGACTGACAGCACATGTTTGATATCTGAGAAGTAAAACATAGGTTCTCGAAGCTGCCTTTCTTTCTGTTTGGCTTCTAAGCATCATTCCACGTGTCCCTCTTTCCTATGCCATTTTTTGTTGCCTTATTCTTTATTTACTTGCTCCAAATACAAAACTGAAGCAATTGGTTTTCTTTTCTTTTATTCCTGGGAAGCATCAAGTTCCTTGAATTCCTCTCCATCCCACCTCGTGTCAAGATGCAGACGCTGTCACGAGCAGACAAAATGAAATCTCTTTCTTTTCTCCCAAGCTGTAGTACACACTTTTTCTTGGTCATTTGGTGTGCAGCCAAGAAGGGATTGGAACTGTCCACCACAGCAACCCGATAGTGGTGATGCAGCTCTCTGCTTGCTGAAGGCAGAGGCTGTATTTACTGACAAGCAGAGAATCAAACAGAGCTTTGGGTTTCAGTTGGTTTCCACAGTTCAGCACTGCCTTTTGTTAGACCTTGCTGTCGCCTTCTTAACACCACGGGACTGCCTTCTGGACAACAACCTCTGTCTGCAGAGACTTCAGAGTATATTCCAACCCCAGCATGCAGGATGGGAGACCGTAGGCACCGGGAGGTAGAAGTGCATGGATGTACACAGGATCTGGCAAAAGGAAAGTCAAAGGGGTTGGGCATCCAGCACATGGAGGTGTGCCGGAGGCGGGCAGCCGGGAGGGGAGGGGTTGTGGGACATGCCTGCCATCTTGTGTTCCCAGGATTTGCTACTGCCAGGGATGCACACACACTCCTTCCCCTCATGTCTACTGGTTGTCTCTTTCATCACTATGGTAATTGTGAAAACCCTCCAGTAAGTGTGCTGAGAGATACTGCTCTTTCCAAGCTGGAATGGCTTGTCCCTCCAGCCAACCCGTCCTCCCCCAACAGCTCGGAAGTCTTTGCCTTTCTGAGACATTAGTGAGCCTAATTGAGGGCAACTTTATATAATCCACTTTAGCCAATAGTTTTCTTCTTGAAAAAAACAATTCCTTTCTGGAAAACAGTGGAACTGAGCACATACTGCTCTGGTGAGGTATGAGCAGCCTGCAGCATGGAGGGAAGGTTTTCCTTTGAGTGGTCACAGCACACACAGCACAGCGCAGTGATGAGATCCTGCCAGTTCCACTGCAGTGCCTCCCCCTTTTCCTTGGCCCCACACATCATCCAGAACAGGAGAGGTATGTTTGCCTGGATCAAGTTTTTTAGCATCCAGTTTAAAGACTCTCTCCTTTTTCCTGACCAGTGTCCCCAGGGATTCACTTAACACATTCTTTAAGTGACGTTTTTGTCACTTGCTTTTACCTACGAGCACACATACACACTCCAATCAGAGTTAGCAATAAGTAAAACTATTCTTTCCAAAACAGAAACTTATTCTTGTCAAGATTCCCATCTATAAATATCTCTGAAAAGGACAAGAAAGTTTAGCTTGGCATGAAAATGTGGGTACCATGAGGAATGCCATTTTTCAGTGCTACCAGATGCATACCATGGATACATACGTCCTGCCAAGGAGACGTGTCTCTCTGGTGCCTGATTGCTACAGCCTATAGACTGGGCATGCCTGGTAAGCAGAAGCCTGTGGAAAGCTGCAGGGTGCTTCACCAGGCAGCAGTGCACAAATTCCAGAAGAATGCCATCTACAATGAGGTAACAAGAATACAAGGCATGTGGATGTGGGCTCTACAGACCATGACGAGGGACATCCCCTCTCCAGAGGAATTTAGCATCTCAGTAAACCCCATGTGGGAGTGGAAGTGGGCCAAGAAGTGATTTGCTGGAGAGGGACTTCCCTGAGCTGGTGGGTGACAAAGGCAGGTTCACTTTGCACTGATGCCAACGGGTGCTATGTCTCCCAGTTCCTCACACACAGAACCCCAGAAACTGGTGGCCCTACACATCTCCAATCAGCATATTGTACTCTTGGCTACTTGTTGATCTCCCCTTGAGCAGTCCTTGCTTACTCTACAGGATCCTGCCCCATCACTGGGAAAACCTGCTCTCCACACACTGATTTGTCTCTTCCCATCTGCCCACAGCCATGTCCCACATCCTTTGAACTCAGCTGCTTGTAATCTCTGCTCCCACACTCTCCGTGCATGAAGGAGTGGGTAGGAGGCTTCAGGGCAGGGCTAACTTTTATGAGTGTGTTTCTATAGTGGAAGTGCCTGTTTCTGTGACTAATGTAGCTTCTGTAGGCATGTGGATAGCCCCAAAATCAGGTGTCTTCTCAGTAAACACAGCAAGAGCTCACTTCTCCAAAAGTATCGACACTTGCCCGAGTGACTGCTCTGACACAGCTGTGTCTCTGGCACACCTCAGGGATCAGAAAGCAGACTGCAAAGCATACTCTGCACACCATCCATACTCTAAACTGAGGTCTGTGGTGGCAGAGCAGCCCCTCTTCCCTGTTATCAAAACAGACCCCATCTGTGATGGCTGCTGGGGCTGCTGATAGGGAGGTCCTTAGGTCAGACCATTTCTGAATAAAGGCCTCTATCTCTGCTGAATATCCTTTCCCATTCTGCCTCTTAAAACAATGCCTGGAGAGCCTGAGCACTCTGGGCAGGAGACACATTTGGCTAATCTCTGTCTGCGTCTGGCTGCTCGAAGCGCAGCTGACACCTGTCAGAGCGATAGCAGAGGTGGCTTCCCAGAGAGGCCTCTCCTCAAAGTCCTCCGAGGTTCATGGCAAGTAGGAGCCAGTGTCCCTCAGCCCTTATCTCTTAGCTGTGCTGAGAGGAACCTGAGGTGTGTGAAGGCAGCTTTATCTACTCAAGTGACAAAATGCCTCGAGTAAGTAAGCTACTGAGTTTGGGAAGGTCTCAGATGCTTTTATGGGGCACATTTTGAACTGTCACGGCCCATCACTGAGCAGGGAGGAGCTCAAAGAGGAGTGGTGTGTTGTGTACTGCAAGCACAAGCCTGCTAACACAACACAGAGAACAACAGGACCAGGGCACAGAGCAGACACATGGACTGTCCATAACAATTGAGACATCTGACAGCCATGGTGAAGAGAGCAGTCACTGAATCACAGCATGCTGGGGGTTGGAAGGGTCCTGCAGAGCTCATCCAGCCCAAACCCCTGCTAAAGCAGGTTCCTCTCCATCAGGGGGCACAGGAATGTGTCCAGGTGGGTTTGGAAACCTCCTGAGAAGGAGCCTCCACACCCTCCCTGGGCAGCCTGGGCCAGGGCTCCCTCACCTCAGCACCAAAGGACTTTCTCCTCCTGTGCCACTGGAGCTTCCTGTGCTCCAGCCTGTGCCTGTTACCCCTGTCACTGGCCACCACAGAACAAAGACTGACCCCATCCTCTCCACGTCTGTCCTTTAGAGATTGATCAGCATTGATAAGGGCCACCCTCAGTCTTCTCTCCTCCAGGCTGAACAGCCCCAGGGCATGCAGCCTTTCTTCCTCACACACGTTCCATCCCCTCAGCATCTTGGTGTCCCTGCATGGGCCTCTCTCCAGCAGTTCCCTGTCCCTCTGGAGCTGGGGAGCCCAGAACTGGACACAGGACTCCGGATGAGACCTCACCAGGGCAGAGTAGAGGGGGAGCAGAACCTCCCTTGACCTGCTGCCTACACTCTTCTTGATGCATCACAGGATGCCATTGGCTTCTTGCCCACAAGGGCACGTTGCTGCTCACGTTTAGTTTGCTGTCAACAGTCAGAGGACATGTCTTGCTGCATTGGACCTAGGTAAGAGCAGAGTGACTCTGTCTCATCCATAGGCAGGTCTCTTGTTAATGTGAGCTGTCACAAAGATGTTGTTCACCTGCAATGATAAGGCCAGCTGAAAGATGAGACCAGTCCCCCTGAGCTGGTGATCTCCAAGAGGCATCCCTCAGGATATCACCAGGAGAACCTTCCCATATTTCCTTATAGGCCAAAACTTGTCTATGTCTCCTTTCCCAAGTCTGAAAACCAGACAGGTATCCATCAGAGGGCAATAGCTCTACTACACACCTATGGTCAGAGATGTGTATGTTTGCTGGCCTGCTCACCAGATTATGTGCTCCAAGACTGACGAATGTCAGCCCACACAGGAATCCAACCAAGGAGAACGGGCAGTGCTGTACCAGAGCAGTCATCTCCCACTTTTAGCTCTCTCCCAGCTGCTTCCCTCCTTCTCCTGTACGAGGGAAACTGGTGACCAGAGCCCCAGGGTCACGGTCACACTCTGAGGAGCAGGCAGTCCTGACATGTCCTGATTATGTCATTGGAAGCCAGGAAGACAACCACGTGTTTTTTTCACATTTTTTCCCCAAATGTCATTTCCATTAGCTCGTCTGTTTCAGCCAATTTAAGCTCTCCGCAGAATTCCCACCAAATTTTATATCAACTATTTTAGGGAAGGGTTTAAAAAAGTGATAGGGTTTGACTAATTTTAAATCCAGCTTTCCCGAGGGACACTTCACAAACATACAATGTCTAAAAACCTTTGCTGTTTCAAAGAGTTCAAAATAACATTCCAAAAGGAATCTTTAGAAAAAATGTTCCTACACCGGGCCCGTTCCCGCCGCCGGGCCGGGCCGCTTCCCTTTAATGCCCCACATTTGGTTTCCATTTAGTTATCAAATCTACATTAAAAGAAAATCTCAGGGTAAATGAAATCAAAATGACCTGCCTCCTTTCATTTTCACAATATTTAAGGCATATTAAAGGAGCAGAGCTTGCCTATTTTCATTTCCAGCAGGGCGAGGTACCAGAGCTCACGAGCCTCCAAGCCCATGTGATGGAGATGATGCTGAGCACATCTTTTCTTTCCCTCGTCCCACACCGCTGTGCTCTGTGCCATTAGTCCTGGAGCCATTCCAGGAGAAAGACTTTGGGGCTGACTCTGCCACCCCCACTTTGATATGAAGGCACCCTGTCTGCCACTTGCAGGCAATACAGTAAATCTCATTTAACACTAATCCAAGGCCTCTGCGAAGCTGTCTGGAGGATCTGGATGTGTCCAGAGATGGTTTTATTAAAAGAGGCTAGGAAGGAGATATTTAAATCACTGTGCTTGGCAACCTGATGAAATTACCTGTGCTCAGCCCAAAGAGAAATCAGTGAATAGCCTGCAGAATCCCCTCCCTGGCATACAGATTTTGAAACTTCCCTCACATGATTAAAAAAAGTGGTTTCTTTTTTTCCTGGTGTAGTTTGTCACATTTAATGTTCTCCCCTCACTTACAACTACCCCTCTGTTGCTGCTTTGCCCAGGTTAACCCACTGTCAGGTCCCCAGCTCAGTGACAAGTTGCTTGTTTGGGGGTTAATGCCTGAAACTCTGATTGGGAACCATACAGTGGTCTTTATGAGCTGATGGCTTGTTCCTTACCCCATCACCTCCATGCAGCAGCACAAGCAATCTTGGAGATGGCATTTGAAAGTCATTCTACATTTGTATCCATCTGTGTGGTGGGGAGTGTTAATGACAGGATTAGGTCTTTTGGAAGGAAGATATATTTTGTCTGGTTTATTTCTTGTTTTCACAGTATGGATACCCTTCACACTAAAACATCTAATTCTTAACTTCTCTCTTCTTTCTCTCTGAGAAATACAGATTAGTATTCATGTATATGACTCATCAGCCACCCAGAGTGCATTTACTAAAATGTTAATTACATAAGTAACTCAAGGCAGTGGTTACTTTCTTTTCATTAACAGCAGACGACATTTCTTTTTGTCAACAGAGATATTTCAGATTTATTGAAGCATAGTGAGATATGTCTAGGTCCCAAACATACAAACAAAACTATAAATAGTTAGAGAAGATTAAAAAAGTATCTTACATAAATACTCAGCCTAAAATGAATACAGAACCCAGGAATCCTTCCTTGCTCCCCAGCACAGTTAACATTTCCAGATGTGTCTGGATGACCAGTTTGGGATTAGAGGTCTGAAGCTGTGTGACGTGAGGCCCACTCTTCAGACAGAGTAAGTTGGAATAAATGTCCTGCCACAGATTCAGTTTCCTACAGTTCTCCCTGACCTGAACAAGTTCTTTAATATTTCATGATTTTGCAGATCACTGTCAGGCAATTTCTTTTTCTTACTATGGCTTTAAACTCTTTATCCCTTTGAACCTGCAGTCATCAGCACTGAACAGACTTAGATGCTGCACTGGACCAAGAACCTCACTGTCCTTAATGATCTTCACATTATTTTCCTTGTGAGCTTGATCAAGAAAAAATGATATGTCTTGCAGTCTGTGGCATTGACCCACAGGAGCCACCCAGTACCTGGGTGCATTGTACAAAGGCTTGACATACCTTGGATATGGAGAGTCCCAACCCACATTACTAGTATTATCCCATGCAAAGAACCCTGGGGATCACTTTCAAGGCCTTTTCCAAGGAGACTCGGGTGTGTTAGACAGACTGACAGCATGTTACTTGGTCCAAGACACTCCAGATTTATCGTACAGTAGCTAAAGCTGGCACACATTGCAGCAAAGCCTCACCATCCCACTGACATCTGGCACTCAGGCCAGGCTGGGCCCACAACACCTCACAGGACAGGATGGACATTTGAGACAAAGTCAAGCATTTGAGGTAAGCCACTGTGTTCTGTTTTCAAGGGAAACTACTTTGGTCTGTTCTCAGTGACCTGCTGTCTATTCACCAAGCCCACATCCACTTGAACCATCCCAATGCAACAACAAAGACCACTACTGTTTTCCTCTCTGTGCCAGGCCCACAAAGGGACATTAATGTTAGAAGACACAATTTAGGTAACACTTTTGCCACTGACAAGACTGAGCTGAACCACAACTGGGAATCCATCCCTCACACAGATATTTGCCATGTTGTTCCAGCTAGTGGGGTACGAATTGGCAGCAGCTCCACACCTGAAGGTCTTCTTAAGCCACATCCAAAGACTGGCAGATTTCATTACTTTTGTCACAAACATCATAATTCCTTAATATATCCACTGGCCAGCTGGGGAGGGGTTCAGAGGAGAACTGGAGGAAGATGATGGCAGGGCAGAACAGGCCTTACTCCAGTGTTCATCCCAGCTGTTTATTAAGTTGCTTTGTACCACCAAGTTGTCCTGGCCTGTTTTGAATGCTTTCTAATGACAATACAAAATGTGTCTGTCTCCCACAAATTCAGATCAGCCCTTTTCCTCCTGCTCTCACTTTACCAGGAATCTCTTTGTCCCTCACAAGTCCATTCTTCCACTCTCATCTTTCTGTGCTGCCCAGTGATCAACTGTCCTCTCTGTCCTTTGGTCTTGGCCATGTCTGGTGGGATTCCTCTCCTCTCCCACCAGTTATCTGAATGTTAGAATCTAGTCTTAGCTGTCATTTAGGATTGCTCTCTGGTTGATGGAAAGAGAGAGTTTCCTCCAAAGACCAGCTCCTCCCAGCCTGATCTCAGGGTGGATGAAATGCAGAGCAGATGGTCCCCTGCCAGCACCTGCTTTTGCCCTTTGCCTGTGCAGGACATCTAAAAGCTGCACTCTGCATTTAATTTTTAGGTAGTCAAGTTGGGAAGGATGAATGTGGCTCTCACAGAGCAGAAGCTTTGCTGCTTACAACAGAGCAGGGGGTTAAAAACAGCCCCTCCTTGTCCCAGGACCGCCATCTCCCACCAGCGCAGGGAGGAATCACCTCTCACAGTCAGCATGGGTCAGGTGTGAGCTTCTCACACAGCTCACACAGTCTTTTCCTTCTCAACCAGACACGAGGCTACAAAAAAAATCCCTCAATACTTTCAAAGGGGAGGGGAGGAAAGTTCCTTTCCAAATACAGATTTGTAAGAAATAGGATATAGTAAAGAACAAGGACAGACACCTCCTTTCATTTTCCTTCTGAATGGTCAGGAAAAAGCTTTTTAGAGCAGTGAGTGAAATGATTCTATTTCAAGAGTTTCCTCTTCATCTGCATTATAGCATTAGGTCTATGTTTACACAGCATTTAAGGAGCCCTGTCCAAATAACTTTCCTGTTTGTTTACAAGCTCTCTCTTACCATTGCTTTCATGTTTCATCCTTGTAGAGGTGTGACTCCAGGGACATACAGCTGCATATTTTGAAGTGTGAAGCTGTTCTGTCTCTAGCAGCTGGACTATTTCTCATCATTCTGAAAAAAACAAACACATGAAATGTTAAAGTCTATACCTAACATTGATTCCTATTTTCAGAATCTTTATAGTAGTGAGTCCCATGGTTATATCAAACTTGCTCCAATCTGTTTGTTTATTTGGGGTTTTATCATCTTGGAAGAGACTGTCTGGAAATTTTGTGTCTCTCCTACAGTGCTGTAACAGTCTTTTTCTCAGGTTATTCATCTCCAAATCTGTGCTTTGCAAACCTTGGCACCTCTGTATCCCTCCCCAGCTGGGGGAATTTCAAAGTCACTGCTTTCTCTTCTGCTTTAGTAGCCTAAACTGATTGGAACAGGAGACCTGGGGAGGCTGCTGTAAGCAGGATTTATCAGCAGCTCTTCCAGGTTCACAGCAACACAGCTCCCATTTCTGATAAGACAGTGACCGATGGAGGAAGATGCCTCAGATACCCCAGCAGAAAGGCTGGTGGGGTGATGTTTGCAGCAGAAAGCTGGCCTCTGCAGGGCTGCAGGGGGTTGGCATCCTCAGGAAGCTGGCAGCTTGCAGGCTAAACGGCATGGTCTCTGCCAGGGATGATGAGCAGATACGTGTGCGGACAGAGGACTCCCTGTAGCCCCAGTGCTCATGACAGGCATTGCAGAGCAGGCAGCCAAGGTGCAAGGCAGTAGCTACCCGAAATCACATAAATAAACAGCAGGCAGATGGCAAGGAGCAGATTCCCACTGCCACTGTGGATCTGTGAGGCAGCACAGGAGGAGCTGCTCCCCAAAAGCTGCCGTGTGGAGCGAGAGCCCACCATGCACAGGGCCCCTGGGCACTGAGGGGTGCCATCCCTGGGATCACAACAATGCCCATCTCCCCAGCAGCTCTGCTTATCACCTCTCAACATGTTTTGGAGAAGGTAGAGTCCTGTGCAAGTTACAGATTCTCTGGCTTTAAGTATTGTCTGATCTTAGGAACAGAGGCTGAAGGATTGAGCTGGAGATGGTCCATGTGTGAGGGAGCCAGGGTAAATGATGTCTGGGAGCTGAAAGCCCTCCAGGATGCTCCTGTGAAGGTGAGGGAGCTCAGGGGACTGGTAGCAGAGTTTTGGACACCAGACAGAAATGCTGTCATCCACAGGCTCCTGTTCCACCTCAAACAACCATAGCCACACTCATGTATTCCTGTCCCATACTCTGGGTTCAGGAGATGCCGTGAAACATCTCTTGCACCAGTGAAAGGTCCAGGCTCAGGTGTGAGGGGTAAGCAGTGGCAGGACAGAACACTTGAAGCATCTGTGACAGAGCCAGCAGCTCCCTGGTAATAACCAGAGACCAGAGAAGTCCTGCCCTGAGAGGCTCAGGTGGGATCAACATCTACACAGCCCTGTGCCTCAGAAACTCATCTAAGCCCAGAGGTCACCTGAGTGGGGAGAGCTGCCAGTCCCTCAGGCACGGCCCTCCAAAGATCTGACAGTTTTGAGTGAAATTTGAGATCCATCTGCATCCTCTTCCATGGCCAAAGCAGGCAAGCAATGGCACAAGCTTCAGTGAAATAATGCATCTAATCCGCCTGAGTAATGCTAATGCAAGCCACTTGATTAGTGTTTAGAAACCAGGCAAACAATTGATTTAAAATAATTGGTAAATTATGATTAAATAAAAACATTTATACAAAAGAGTTTGTCATTGATATGGTTAAATAAATATTTGTAGAAGTAACTTATACTTGGCCCTGTGCCTGGGCGATGAGCTCTCTTGGGCTGGCTGTGGTTTCATTTTAATAAAGACCAGAAGGCATTCCAGAAATACATAATGCTCCCAGCCCATCCGATGTATATCTGGGGCTTTAGCTCTGCTCGCCACCATCCCGGGCCCAGCTTTGCTTCGTATCACTCACTGGTGCCTGTCACACCCCTTCCTCAAAAACACACTCCTTATTTAGGGCTGAACCATCAAATAAGTGGCTGTGTCAAGGCAGTTTAGCGGGCAGGAGGAAGGGAAGCGGATGGAAATGTTCAATTTGTTGCCGTGCTCCTGCGTTGTTGGAGCAGAGGCAGGGGCTGGTTGGGCTGAGGTTGGGGTGGTTGGGCTGAGATAGCTCTGATTAGGCTGAGGGTGGGTTGGTTACACTGAAGTTGGGCTGGTTACAATGAGGGAGGGCTGACTAGGCTGAAGTTGGGCTGGTTAGGCTGAGGTTGGGCTGGTTAGGATGAGGTTGGGCTGGTTAGGATGAGGGAGGGCTGGTTAGGCTGAGGTTGGGCTGGTTAGGCTGAGGTTGGGCTGGTTAGGATGAGGTTGGGCTGGTTAGGATGAGGGAGGGCTGGTTAGGCTGAGGTTGGGCTGGTTAGGATGAGGGAGGGCTGGTTAGGATGAGGGAGGGCTGGTTAGGCTGAGGTTGGGCTGGTTAGGATGAGGGAGGGCTGGTTAGGCTCCTTTGTAGCAAAACCTCAATCCTTGGAGATGCTGCAGAGCTTACAACAATACAGCTCTTATCTGGCCCTGCTCAGCAGGAGATTTCCAAGGGCTGTAGGAAGGGGTCAGCCTCATTATCACCATTTAGAGATAAGAAATCCAAAAGGAGACATGACTTGCCCAAAGTCCTGCAGCAGAGGGAACAGAAGCCAGGTCACTCCGGCAGCCAGGCCCCATGTAGCTCCCACAGCTCTTGGGGTGCACTGCCCTGCTCAGGCACACCCTCCTTGGGTCTGTTCACATGATGATTTCTGTGCTGCCTGGCTACTGAGCCTCTCCCACGGACTAATGGGACTTGTGCAGCCCCTCTATACACTGACATGCTGCTGAGCATCTCTGCAAACAGTGAGCAAGGATGGGGGTGGTGTGGGGAACGTGGGTGAGCAAAGTGTGCAGTCTGGGGGCTCTGGAGCTGATGCTGGTATTATCATTGCTTCTCTCCCTTGTTTCCATTCAGCCACCAAGCCACCAGAGCTTGGAGCAACCAGGCCAGGCACAAAAATCTCTTTCAAGCAGCCAAAGGTTCATTCTTGCTACAAAATGCACCAGCTCAGGCTGGAGACTCACATGCTCCTGATTGCTCCCAATACTGGTTCCCCAGGCAGCTGGGAAATCGCCCTGGCCCCCACCTTCCCCTTCTCATGCTTTGGCAGAGGGTCCCGAGCATCCAGGCTGCTACAATGTGTGCTGCCCAAGCTGGGGCAGGAAGGGGGTTGCCCAGAGCAGTGCACATTTGGGTGGCACTGAAGGCAGGAGAGCCAAGCAGTTACTGCATGCAGAGACTGTCACATTCACCATGACATCCCTTCAGGAACACACAGTCAATCTGCAGCCTAAGCAGTATGTAGGGTGTATCTAGCAGCAAGGTCTGGGGATGTGAAGGGGTGACCTGTGTGGTTGGCTGCTCAAGGGAGGAGGAGAAGAAGTCTGTGGGATGCAGGAGGAAGGTCACAGGCAGCCAACCATAGGCTTGGTTTGCACCGTGCATGAGGCACTGGTGGGATGGAGGGAGGAAGTCTCTGCTTTTCTGGGGTGCAGTGTTTGAGGCTTGTCCTGTGCACTGCTGCAAGGGGAGCTGTCCCAGGTGTGAGACACAGAAATACACAGTCTCACTCAGTGTACACCTCAGTTATGCCCACAGGAAACCAGCAAACTCCATCCCCACTCCACCTCCCCACAGGGATGTGGGGACGAGACCTTCACTGCCTGTGGGTCCAGACCAGGGGCAGGCTCAAGGCACATGCTGCTGCTGTGCTGGCCAAGGGCAGTGCCCTGACCCTGATGTTCCCCACCACCATGAGTGAGGAGGCAGGTCTTAGCATCTTCCATCCAACAGACTGGACCACTGGTGTCTCTAAACAGCTTGAGCCATGTCTAGTCTGGCCCTTCTCTCTGCTCTACGTGGACAGAGTTGATCCCTGAGTGCCTTGAGCTTGACACGAGTGTTGTGTTCAATCCCCATCTAGAGCATCACTCCTCCTGCTGCCCTCCCAGCCTCAAACCAGGCTGAGGCTTTGGGTCTTTAACTCTTCACCTACTCTGAACCATCCTACCCTGAGACTCCTGGAGATGATGAGATCCATGGCTGCCAAGCCCATGTGTGTCAGGAGTGTCCCCCAGCTCTGCCCACTGCCCCAAGCCCAAGGATGGGACGGCTGCCAGGGCACCCACCACCCCACAGACAGGGCTGTGTGGGAAGGGATGGGCAGGGACATGAGACAGCCTCCACCACACTGCCTGGCTCACTCTGTGCTCCCTGCTCATCCCTGCTTAGTAAACAGAACAGGCAGAGTTTTACAATCAAATATTTATGCTAGTAAAAAACATTTTACATAATCTTTAAACAGCTATGTCATCTCCCTATTTTCATTCTCTGATCTCTCTGTTTTGAATTGGGACTGCAGAATTCAGCCTATTTACAAAGAAGTAAATATTATGGTGAAAACATCAGGCAGCTTAATAGTAGCTTTAGTAAAGTGCAGAAGTATTTTTGTGTTCGTGTTGTCAATTGCATAATAACTTCTGGACCCTCATAAATTAAGGGACTTTGCTTGGATGCCTGCAGCACTGTCATAAATAGTTCACAGCTCGAAACCAAGCAAGTCCTGTCTGCTGTCAGAACAGGAAGAGTTCACCACGTCTCCACCATAAAGTCCTGCTCTCAAGCTCTGTGAGGAGATAGGGAGGTGTCAGACCAGTTAAATGCTTCAGTGGTGAACTCCAGGTAGGCAAATACCACTGTGATGTCACCTTCCAGGGCCTGATGCCATTAGAAAGTAAGGGCTGGGTCTTGTTGGACCATCCATGCTCGCAGTAGGTGTTGTTGGGCTGTCTGTGCTCACAGCTTCTCACAGACCAGAGAAATACCATACTCTGGGCTGAGTCCTGAGCTAGGACCATTCTGAGCTATTCCCCAGAGACCACCTCTGCTTCACAGCAACAAAGACACTGCTCCTTTGCTAACCTCAGAACAGAAAAACTCTGTCCCAGGTCATGGAGAGAAATAACCTGACTGTTTGCCATCTGAGAGCTAGAGAACCTCTTTCCGTGCAAGTCACCACTGGGCTGAGTCTCAGACATGCAGAGAGAAGCTCATTTCTTTGCAGGTTCCTAAAGGCCATGACTGACAGCACAGCTGAAGTTCTGCCAGGGCAGTCTCAGGGCAGGGGGTTCTAATCTGCCATGACTTCAGATGATCCTTATCTCCCTCACTGGGACTCATTAATGGGCAGTTCACTTGGTTTATTGCAAAAGTCTCCCTTAAGGAAAGGTTGCTTCTTCCACTCTCTTATCAAGATGATGACATCCTGGCAGTAGATCTCTTCAAAGGATGTCCAGAGCTCCTTGTGAGCCTTGGCTACTGGTTTCCCTGCACTGCCTGCCCTGTGCACAGTTTATCACAGCTGTATGGGTTATGAGTGGAAGAATGCCCTGCTTCTGAGCAACCTATTTGTAAAGGCAAATCTCTCTCCAGCCTTCCTCCTTCTTCAGGATTCAGTTGTACCAGCCTGGGGTCTTTTAGAGCAGAGCTCTGTGCCAGTACATCTGCTGCTCCCCACAGGACCTTTGCCAGTACAGCTACACAAGCACGCAGCAAATTATCACTAGCCTACACACAGGATGGGGAGAGTCAGGGTCATGGCTTCATCCCATCAGATATGACTTCCCAGAGCATGCTGTGGGAGTTCAAGAAACAAGGCCATGGCAGGAGGGGGTCTTCTCCAAATGCAGCTGCCAGAGAGAAGCCAAAGGCAAACTGGGCTCATTCCTGCAGGAGAGGACGGCCCGGGCAGATGTGACCGGCAGGATAGCAGGTTTGGGGAAAAACTGTTTGCTTGGACAGTTGCAAACTGTTTATGAGACCTTTTATTTGGCATTACGTCAAACCCTGTCTTGCAGTGAATTCAGTTCACTGAATTCAGGGTTTTACTGCTGACAATGCTGATAAATACTCCCTGTGTTGGCATCTCCACTGGCAGTAGCTGGAGTACATGGGTAAAATCTCTGGTGCAGGGCTGGATGTCCTGTGCAAGAAAGCAAATGTCAGAGCAGTGGGACAGGCAAAGTGACTCCTCTGAGAGGACAGGAGAGAGGCCCCAGCCACACCTGGCAGTCAGCCCTGAGAGGGTCTGGGAGAAGTCCCTGGGGCCGCAGCTCCACAGCCCTGAGACTTGCTGGCATCCGGTCTTCTGTGGCACAGACACTGTGTCACACACTGACCCCTTTAAGTCCCCAGAGCGATCTCACAGAAACATCAGCTCATTTGGGTCTTTTTCCCATAGATGCAAATCTACATAGAAACAAACAATCTGCTTTAAAATAAATCAGTGCTGTAAACAATAGGGTGTGCTGCAAGATTAGAAGGGACTGCTTCCCCGTATCTGGTGAGCAACACAGAGCTGAGATCCTTAAGGCTCTGGGGTGTGACTTCTCAGTTCAAAGGAATTCCCTACCATGACTAATTAATTCTGGTATTTAAGGCTCACTCCTTCCTCACTGCAGTCCCTGTGCCCTTACAGCAGAGATGCTAGAGCAGACCTGGAAACACAAGAATGGGAAGCAACACTCATCTTTGGTACCTACGTGTCTTTCACCTTCCAAAGAAAGGTGGCAGCTGGTGGTGTTGCCTGTCCTCTTCAGAGCTGAACAGTGGCTGTGATGCAGCACAGTGCTGGTGGCAGACACGTCCAAGACAGGAGGGCTGCAGGATGCAAGCTCTGGAGACACAAGAAGACCCTGTGGAGGGTTGGATGGAAGGCAGATAGCCTCCAGGCAAATGGCTCAGTATCTGTGGTGTGATCTCAGTGCCTGTCTTCCTTGCCTCTAGTTTAAAGTTTATGGGAGATAACTTACCTCTGTTTCCTGAGGACATCAGGAACATATGCAATCCAGGCCGACTCTCTTGTAACAACCAGCACAGGGAGATACCAGCTCTGGACTGTGAATTTAGCAGCTGAGTTGTTTTTAGAGATGAGTCCTCTCTTAGAGGTTGCATCACCTCCGAAGAAACAAGCGTGGACAGTGAATCGAGAGCTCGCAAGGTCGGGACACTGGTATTGCCTGGAGAGGGAGAGAGAGAGAAGAAAATGTGTTTCATCTCTTCTGAACGCTCAGCCTCAGCCAGTGGTGTGGCTTTACAGGGAACACTTTGTGGCTGTTCAGTTTTGGAGACTGGATAAAGAATTTCTAAGAGCAGAAAGAAAGAATTTCTAAGGATTTCTGCAAGCAGCATCATGGGACTTTGACTCTTCACCACTTCAGAAGCCTGAGGTCAGTTAATCACATGGCCTCTCACCAGAGCCCATGTATGCCTGTTCCCTTCCCACATCTGCCCTAGCAGGGAGAGGCAGCAGCATTCAAGACCTCAGCCAGACCTGAGGCTTTGTCTCCATGGAGGTATCTGGGGCATGTATATGGCTCAATCAATCTCAGGTCCTGTTTAACAATCTGAGTAACTGGCCTCCTTCATTATCAATTGCATCACAGGCTTATCTCTGCATTAAATGAAGTGGTAAATAGCATGCTGGGTTTTAGTGAATTGTCTGAGAGGATGTCAGGTAGGCAGGTGGCAGTAGGAACCTAAGTAGATTGTTTAGTGGAGCTCATGAGCTTGTTTGCCTCTCCCTAAGCACCTGTGCTACTTACCTTCCTTTCTTGGCTTGGTATTGCCCTCATTTGGGATGAACAATTGGCAGACTATGGAATGAATCCCAAGGAGTGAGGAACAGCCACTGTAAGCACCAGTGGAAGAGCAAGAGGGGGAAAGGGTAATGGACAGGTAATAAAAACTCAGCAGCCAGTAGTACCTGAGGAACATCTTTCTAACAAATGAGCTGTTGAAGTAGCATCACAAGTTATTTTAGAAGATATTTGTCAAATTACCAGTAACAAATCTCTGGAACCTGGTAGTCCAGAGGACTACAGAACTCTTAAGTATTCAAAGGAATACATCTCTGCTTCTAAGCATGGCATGGGACCCAACATCCTTACCTGCCATCAGGGGAGGAGAGGGCTAAATCTGATGCTCATCTTTACAAAAGGCTTCAATGAGGACTCAAGGAACTACAAACAACTAGATGTTAACTCCAGTCTGCAAATTTGTTGAATAGATTTAGCATAAATATGGAGGAATTCTATGTACAGGAGTTATAATGCACACCCATTGCTCAAAAGTCTTTGGGATAGTCACTGACAGGATGGATAAGAGTGCGCCAAAGAATGCAATAGCTGCAGGTTTCCACCAGACTTTCAATGAGACTTCTCCTCAGACATCTTGACCTCTAAGCTATCAGAGTACTATCTACAAGCCCTGGGATACATGGCCAGCACAACCTACCATATGCAGTGCTGGTCTAACATATGCCCTCCAGGGAATCTGCTAAGGAATTCTCTGCAGGTTAATAAAAAGTCCTCTGAAAAGAGTAAGGAAGAACAAAAGCATCCTATTAAAATGGAGGTTAGGACTGAGACACCACATATATCCCTAGAAAATTACCAACCAGGATGTGTCTGCTAAATCACATCACACAATCTGTGTGAGCAGCCACCAAGCCTTTACTTGTAAGAGTTCAGTAAGCATTTAGCCTCTGTACACATTCACAGTGACTCAAGCCCAAGGAACCTGGGATCTTTGCATGACTCTATCTCCCAGGCTTCTGTGTTTGGGGAGTTTGCAGGGTTCATCCTCTGTTCTGACATGAAAGTAAAGAATTCACCCACATCAAATGGGCTCCATCTGCCACTGTCTGGCCATCCTCTCCCTCTCAGGCAGGCCACACACCGATTTCTTGATCATCCTGGCATTTTATTAACCTGTTTACCTTTCCAGCTGCACTTTTTTGTAGCCCCTACCCCATCTAACAATAATAATAAATACAGTGCTTGCCCTTTTACCCTGTTGGTCACTGCCCAACCTTTCTCTTTTCTTTTCTTGTGAACTCCTGACTCATCACAATAGTTTGCTTCCTGCCTTGGAACTATTCTGAGTTTTCACAACCCTTGGGTGGAACCATGTGAAAAAAAAATCTGAAAGTCAAAAACTGACCTTTTTTTAAGTAGTCCTGTCACATTCATTGCTTTAGAGGCATCTCCAGACTGCCCTGAAAAATAGGAGACCACACTTTGTGTCCATCTCACGTAGTAATCATTTTAGTAGCCCATGCTAGAAAAAAAGTCCTTTGTCTCCATTTATCATTTAAGTGGGTAATGCATCTCTGTGACAGAAGGAAGACAATGATACTCAAGGGCTTACGGCCCCAGATATCAGCTGCAATGTCTACATCCTTGATGTAGGCTCCTTGTTCATTCATGCAGCTCCTTTACCTGTTTTTTTTGGCTTGTAGGCATAGACAAATAGGTCAAGGGATCTTACCCTCCACCCCTAATTCTGCCCTGGTGAGGCCTCATCTGGAGTCCTGTGTCCAGTTCTGGGCTCCCCAGCTCCAGAGGGACAAGGAACTGCTGGAGAGAGGCCAGTGCAGGGACACCAAGATGCTGAGGGGATGGAATATCTGCCTGAGGAGCAAAGGCTGTGGGGCCCGGGGCTGTTCAATCTGGAGAAGAGAAGCCTGAGGGGGGCCCTTATCAGTGCTGATAAAGAACAGATGTGGAGAGGATGGGGCCAGTCTTTGCTCTGTGGTGGCCAGTGACAGGACCAGGGGTAATGGGTACAAGCTGGAACAAGGGAAGTTCCCCTTAAACACAAGGAGAAGCTCCTTTGGTGCTGAGGTGAGGGAGTCCTGGCCCAGGTTGCCCAGGGAGGGTGTGGAGGCTCCTTCTCAGGAGGTTTCCAAACCCACCTGGACTCGTTGCTGTGCCCCTGATGGAGGGGAACCTGCTTTAGCAGGGGCTTGGGCTGGATGAGCTCTGCAGGGCCCTTCCCACCCCCATCCTTCTGTGATTCTGTGATTCTTTCATCATGTCCTCTTCTGTGCACGATTCTCAGCAGACACATGGTGCCAGTGGTGGAGCTGATGGGAAAGGTCCACTCAGCACAGAGCTTTGCAGCAGGGAGCAGGCCTGTCCTGCCACAGCCCTCTCCAAGCACTTGGTAGCAGACGTGGAGTTCCATGTGCCCGTCCATCACATCTGCAGATGGTCTTGAAGGAAAAGAGAGACAGATCCTGGGTGAGATCAGCACATGAGGCAGTGTATGGCCAAGTTCTCCTCAGGCATGTCCAGTTACCACATGATGAAGAAGACATCCAAAACCTCATGCTCCAAAGGGAGCAGAGGTACCTGAGCAGGACTTTCCAGCATGGTCGGTAAATCACACAGGAGTCTGCAATGCAAGAAAAGTACAAGACACTGCAGTTTGAGACTGTGGGTATTGATGAGTCTTGTCTTGTCCTTGAGCTGATGTGGTGTGGTGCCGTTAAACAGTGGCATTTGTTTGTATTTATGAGGACAAGTCCATTAGATGGGACATTTCAAACACAATGGGTGAATCATTAGGAAAAGTTAGTAAGGAACAAGCCTTGCAGCCACCTTGATGGACACTACAACCTGTTTACTGACTCAGGTCAATGCCTGGGGATGAATTCATTTCAATAACCTCTCCCTCATCAGACCTTAAGGACTATCCACTTCATCAGATGTAGCAAGACCAGGAAATCACATCCAGCCCACAACAGCTAAAGGGCTCAGCTCAGGACAGTGTCATTGCATGGACCACATGAGGGTGAGGGAATCCAGCACTTCTCAGCTGCAAGTGGGACACTTCTGGAGTCAGAGCTTCTGCAGCTACTGCGTTTCTAAGGTCTCTGGCAACAAGCCTGGAAACCCTGAAATTCCTATCACCAGGCCAAAATGTTTAAGAGGACTTCCCAGAAACCAGAGAATTCAAGGAAAAAGCCCAAAAACCAAAAACCCAAACTAAAAGCAACCAAGGAAATAAAAAAATAACAAAACCTGAGAACAGTCCAGAGGGAGTTTTCAGGTGGGTGTCTATGAACTAGCAGGAATTTAGGCAGCTTCCCAGGTGAGATCCATGTGTCAGGGGAGCTGAGACCCATCCTTGACTTATCGTGACTTGTACCACCTAGGTTACTAGGTAAAGGCTGCCATCAATTATTTCCTTCCACTTACCTCAAGTGAATCAGACATGGGCTTGGGGAGGGGGGGGTCCTCAAAGGATCTGTATCTCCTTACCTTCAGTAGGTGGGGAAGCATCCTCTGCTGAAGTTATATCCAGCACATGGCTGTGCCCAGCCTCCTTGGGATTACTGTGCTCATCTGTAGCACAAGAATCTTTAAGTCAAGATTTAGGCTTGCCTCGTGTATTTGGCATTCTTCTGCCTGTGTGTAACAGAGCAAGAGGACATGCTCTGAGTGCCTGCAGCATACGCTGGCTGAGCCACAGCGTGTGTGAGCATCGTGAGAGGATATTCCCAGGGATGCAGGCACGTGCTCACAAAGGTGTGCACGGAGCAGCACAGCTTTGGGCACACCTCTTCAGGAGGGAGGTTCAGAAGAAACACCTGAGCACTCCTGTGCTCACTTTCATCTTCCTTGTGCAGCCCCAGGAACTGTGCAGCCCAGGGCTGTGTGTGTCAGCACCCAAAACAGCCGGGTCTGGGGCAGCAGCGGCCACAGTCCCAGCTCCATTTGCCAAGTAGCCATGTCCTCTGGCTCCCTGATGGGGAGAAAGGGCATTCACACAGAAGTACCCGTGCCCAGCCATGCCCTCACCCTGAACCCAGCCCTTCCTTCAGCTCAGGGGCACGCACACCCCAGAACCCGCCTTGGCTGCCTGGGCGAAGGGGCTGGAGGTCGCAGGGGCTGCCTCGCACCACGCTGCAAAGAGTTAAGCCCCGGCTCTGATGATATTTCTGAGCAGCTCCCAAAGTCTGCCGAGCCCGGGAGCTCCCTGATTGGCTGCGTACGGCCGGTAGTAATTAGTATCAGATATCAAACTTCTGTCTTTGCTAAGACCCTTTCGATAGTCGCTGCTCCCCGCTAGACGATGACATCAGCCAGGACACCCAGCTGCTGGTAGTAAACTCCGGGCCGGAGGAGGCTCCCACTCGCTCCACGTTAATTAGTTCACCACAGCACAGGGGGAGCAGTTGGTGTCTGTGGAGGGTCAGTGCTGGATGGGACCAAATCTTTTAAAGCCACTTGCTGCTTCTTGCCAGCCAGCTGTAAAAGCACCCAGAGAGTACGGGAGAGCTGGATGAATCCTGAGCGCTAGCCGTGGTCTGGTCGGCTTTTCCCTGTGGAGGAAGTGAATGGTTTAAGTGAGGGGCGTCTGGATCTGGTCCCCGAGTCACCATGACACTCCTGGGGTCTGAGCACTCCTTGCTGATTCGGAGCAAGTTCAGATCAGGTAGGGGAAACCTTGAGATTTTTCTTAAACCGTCTCTGTCCGGTGAGCTGCAGCCACTGACTGTTTTGCATTAAATGTTTGGAAGCAGCATGAGAGCAAAATATTCAAGGGGTCGTAGAGCTGTCACGGCTTTGCTCTTACAGAGGCTGTTCCACAAGTGGAGAAATGCATCTTCCTTCCTCTCTGTTGCTTTGATTTATTGGGGTGGGGTGTTTTTTTCCTGTTCTTTTTTCATTCTCCTCGATTTCTGTCTCTGGTTTCTTTTAGTAAAACTGCTGTTCCCGGGTCTCCTGCCCTGGCCCTGCTGCAAAGCATTTTGGGCAGGAAGCCAAAGGGGCATCTGGGACAAACGAGGTGCCTAAAGCCGTTGTATTCCAGGTGCTGCGGCGGGTCGGTCCGTGGTTAGCGCAGCGAGGACGGGCCTGCCGCGCTCTCTGACAGGCAGGCGGCTGCCTTTGTTCCGTTAGCTTGTGACTAATTGGATAGAAATGAATTTGAAGAAATGCGTCATTTTTAGAAGTAAAAATAACAAATGGAACACGAAAAGTATTTAAAGTGACATCATCAGAGAAATAAAACCAGAGGCACACAATCGATCGGCGCTCGCGGAGGGTAAAACATGCCTCTGCCTCCTAAGTTAGGGGAAGCACCGTTAAGGGGCTTCTCAGAGGACGTTCGGCGTGAGTGAAGGTGAGTGAAGGTGAACTATGGGACGGTCACATCTAAACCAGAGCCTCTGCTGGATATTCATGCCTTTATTCACTGGCTTTATTTATAGTAAGTATGTCTTTGCCTGTCAGTGGGTGCCTTTACGTGTCATTCTGTTTGAATTACCGTGACGTGCTGCAATATTAACGGGAACGTCCCAAATCGTTCTGCAGCGGGTGAAGCTGTCCCTGGGAATATTGTCTGGGAGGGTGTTCAGACAAACCAGCTGCATGTGCCAGACAGGACACTGTGGAAGCAGACGGGGTAGTCACATTGGAACACGCACCCGGTCACCCACGCCGTGTGTGTGTGAGTGAGTGAGTGTGTGTCTGTGCTTCGTTACTAATGAAATAAGAGATTTATGGTGCTGCTGGTAGACATGAGTGGTGTTATCAGGATCTCTTAGATAGCTGGGTGGTCAACTGAAACTTTGTTTTCTCAGCAAATACAAAGTTGGCAGTTGGTTGAAAAACCCAAGAGCGTGTGTGTGCAAACACAAGTGTCCTCGTCTGGCTGAGTTATACACAACCCGGGCCCAGGGCTTTCGTGTCGTTTCCATATCGCTCTGATCTTACATTTCATTAGATTAAGTCATTCCTTAGATTCTGTTGGTATATTATGGTACACTGCCGGTCGTTTGAGAGGAAAAAAAAAATAGACCCCAGTCTGTAACAATTCCTCTAGCAAATACAAAGCAACAGTGCCACCTCTCTGAGGAGAGGAGGACAGGCGGCCATGCACGGCCCTGCATTCTTTTCAAGTGAACAGTATTGTTTTTAAGGCTGGTTGCTGCTTTGTTTGTAAGCTGGCTTCATTGTGGAACCAACAGTGGGATCCATAAACATATTTGTCAAATGATTCTGCAGTAAAAGTAAACTTTGTGGGTCCTTTGTGTCCATAAATTCTCGGGGCTTTTCAGCATTTGTAGGGCAGTCAATTTGTGGAGCATTCTTTGGTTCATGACTTATTCCCACAACTGCCATCCCTCACTATTGCCTGGTGAGACATAGGTTTCCCATTTGGCAAGATTTCCTCTGCCTATTGATTTTGTTTAAGACGAGTTTGCCAAAATCCCAAGTGCCTGAGCTTTGCTCTCCCCACCGCTGCAGCCGCTGCAGGTAACGCAGGACGTGGCCACAGCACAACCCTGGTCACCACAGTCAGTGAGACAGGAGGAGAGTGGGATGCTGAGGGAAACAAATGAATCAATAATGCTGCTTTCAGTTTGTGAAGGAGTTTTAATGATGTGGGGAATAGAGAAGAAAAGTGATTGTTTAATGTTTGATGGGATAGAGCTTCCCCTGATGTCCCTGCTCCATGTGCAGACTTCAGGAGCTGCAAAGCCCCACGAGGATGGCAGGAGGTGCAGTGCTCAGATTTCCTACCCTCCATTCACTTGGAAGAGGGGTGAAGGTCTCAAACAACCCACTGCCCCACACTGCACACCTTTGCATGTCTCAACAACCCCCAGCATGGCTCAGGGGCTGTAACATGCTGCATGACAGCAGCAGCTCACACAGAGAGCTGTGGAGCTTGCACAGGGCACATGAAGAACGAGGCAGGAGGGGTCAGACCCTGGCATGCCAAGCACTGAAGAGTCACACTTCACAACACGCTGTTGCTTTGGAAATGGTCCTACACAGGCAGGTGTGAGGCTTTGCTTGCTCCCCAGGTTTGGGAAGGATTAGCTGTGCTCTGTGACTCATGACGAGCCTGAATCCCTTTTGAAGGATTCCAGGATGATGTTAATGAGGGCTGAAATAAATCTTAATATCTAAACTTTTGCTGTCTGCCCGTGGCCTGCACACACTGAGCAGCTGAAAGAGCTCTGTGTGCATTAAATGGTGCTAGAGATGTGTTATTGGTTTAGTTGTTTCCTCATCCCAGAAGCTTTTTAATCTCTGTGGCACACAGCAGACAGAAGGTGGAGCAAGGAGGTAGCAACTAGTTAGCACATAGGTGTCCCTCCTAGAGTGGCTCGAGGGGTAGCTCCCCAGTCTCTTGCTTCCATGTGGCAGCATCAGTAGCAAGAAAAAGCAGGATTTTGTCCAGGAATGGCTGACCTAGCAGAGGCAGCAGCTTTTGCACAATGCCCAGCAATCCTCCCTGGAGTTGCACAGGTTTCTCCTGCTCTTCTCTCCAGTGACCCACAGTGAAGGACCTGCATAACCATACAGCGTGGAGAGATGGCAGCTACCCCATGCAGGAACTGCTCCAGAGACAGATCAAATCACCAACATGCTGCAGAGCTTCAGGTTCCCCCTCCCCTTCCTTGAGGATTTGTGTGCACGTTTATTTCGTCTTTTTTGCCAAAGATAAATATACTGATCTGAGGTCATCCTGACAAATTTTGCAGGAATGATGATCCTTCAAGCCTGCCATGCTATCCCATGTGCTCCAATTATCAATGGGATTGCACTAAATCAACTGGGACATCTAAGAGCCGTTCCAGGAACATATTTAACTCTTCCAAGAGACAATCATTTATGTGAAGTGATCCCCTGCTTTGAATACAAACTAATTGTACTCCAGCAGCAGAGAAGCATTGTCATTAGACAGAGCAAACAAAGCTGGCAAGGGCAGACTTAACCTTAACTCTGACCTTTTCTGTCCAGAGATACAGAAAGAGAGTTTACAAGGCCAACATCTGCATAACATCAGTGGTAGTTCAGATAATTGGTGAGAAGTGAAAGTTTTAACACTCTAAATATGGCTCTGCATGGCTTGGCATGGGGTAACATCCAGGCCTAATTGTGGACACATGGGTGTGAATTGGCAGAGAAGCCTGGCTCTGTGGAGGAAAGGATTCATGCTTACACATAGGGCTTGAACGGGGCTGGTTGAGGTGGGAGAGGAATTTATTCTATCTGGCTCTGGTGGAGAGAGTGATTTGGACTAAAATCAGCAGGTTAATAAAGGCAGAGGAGAGTAGGTCTTGGTAGGGTGTTAGACCAGGCATTTTGGCAGAACCTTTGCTTTCATTTTCCTGGTGACCAAAGATAAAGCATGCACATGTGTTCCCTCTCAGGTCATGAACTCATGGGGTTCACAATCTGTGTGTGTGTGTGTGTGTGTGTTCAAGCCATGGCCTGTCTGTAACTGATAAGGCTGGGTTGTGATGCCATGAAGGTTTTGTAAAACACTGAGTTGATGCAGATGGTTCGTGCTTGGTTTTGTTTTTCCAGCACCTTACACTTTGGTGCTTCAGCTGACAGGCAGATGTTCCTCTGTCAGTCAGACATGTGCTACAGCACACATTAAAAGGTACCTCACTCTGCCTGAGAAAAAGGATGTATGAGCTGCTCATGTGGATGCTGAAGGGGTGAGTCCAAGGAGAGCTGGTGACAGCCATGGTGGGGTTGGGGTTGCACATTAGGATGGACACAGCCCTTAAAGGCATTTCACAGATGGTTGCTCTTCAGTGGTGACCTGTGCCTGTTTGGTGATCTGGGCTCCTTGCTAGCCAGCTGTAGTCCTATGTCTCTTCCAAGGCACCTGCAGGCCAGGATTGTGGATTTAGAGATGTTCTTACCAGTGTAGATGAGATCTTTGGTGCAGTGCAACCTCCCAGGCAACAAATTCCTACCATATCTGCCAGGGAGAAGATAAAACACACCCATCTCTGAAGTGCTGAACATCACAGGCAGAGATAAATCTGATGTGGCTGTCCCCACCCCTGGACAGTGCCCTGCCAGGAGAGGACTGACCAGGGCTCCCCACGCTGTCCCTGCTGAGCTGTGTCATTCCCAGCTGGGCTCTGGCTGGCTGAGCTCCATCTCTGCTCACATGGGTCCCACATAGGTCATGTTGCCAGAGAACAACATGGATCTGGAGACATGAAGCTACAGAGAAATCACTTTGTGGCACCTGGCTATCAGCAGAGCAGATGGGCTGAGAGCCATGGATGGGCTCAGGATAGAGCCTGGACAAGGTGTTTTTGCAAAACAGCAGCTCCAGAAAAGCAGGCCTTATGATGATCTGCTGGACCAGTGCTTCACCCAGGAGGCTGCCTGGCTTCTCACCCAACTCCTGGTGACTCCACATCCACCCAAGTACAGCCTCCACATCACGAGCCTGATGTCAGCATACGGCTCAGCTGGAACAGAGCATTGCTGCTCCTGCTGCCCAGCCGGACATTCCGCTTTGAACAGAGGTTCCTGCTCCTGATACAGGTGTGAAAAACAGCCCCAGCCATGAGAAGGCCACCAGCAACACAATTGCACACTGCCACTGAGCTCCTGCCCTGCTGGGACTTTGAGCCAATCAAAGGATCCCACAAGCATCTCCCACTGGGCAGCTTCTCTCTCCCTGGCATGCTCACAGGAAAAAGCCTCAGACATCATCTGTCAAGGCAGCCTCAAAGCCAGCAGCAGTCCTGCCTTTTGAGGGAAGCTGGGCCTGAAACAAGGTCCCTTTCTGCCAGCCAGTGTGTGAGCAGGAGAGAGTCACCAGGCTTCTCTAGCACATACCATGGCCATGGACAAACAGGTTTCACATTTGACAAGCTGCTGTTTGACATGCAACAAAGCTGTTGCTGTTGAAAACAGGGGTCCCTCCTCTCCATCCCCCTGTTTCTAATTGCTGCTGTCTCCTCTCTGACCCCAGCAGAGGAGTTGCCATTCTGGGTCTGTCAGAGGCAGGGACAGATACTGGGACAGAAGTCATGATGCAGCTGTATACCTCCAGCACCACCTGAGCAGCTCATCCAGGCAGAGAAGAGCCTCATGAGTTTCAACAGGGGCAAATGCAGTTCTTCAGCTGAGGAGGAACAACCCCATCACCAGCAAAGGCTGGGGGTGACCTGCTGGAGAGCAGCTCCAGGAGAGAGACCTGGCAGTGCTGGTGGGCAGCAAAGAAACGTGAGCAGCAACATGCCCTCATGGGCAAGAAGTCAATGGCATCCTGGGGGCATTGAGGAGAGTGTGGGCAGCAGGTTAAGGGAGGTTTTGCTCCCCCTCTACTCTGCCCTGCTGAGGCCTCATCTAGAGTCCTGTGTCCAGTTCTGGGCTCCCCAGCTCCAGAGGGACAGGGAACTGCTGGAGAGAGGCCAGTGCAGGGACATCAAGATGCTGAGGGGATGGAACATGTGTGTGAGGAGGAAAGGCTGCAGGAGAAGAGAATATAAATCCTTATAAATACCTAAATACCTTACCAATGCTGATCAATACCTAAAGGATGAATGTCAAGAGGATGGTGCCATCTTTTTTCTGAGCTCTGCAGGGCCCTTCCCACCCCATCCTGGGATTCTGAGTGCTGATATAACCTCATGCAGCCTCAAAGTTTTCAGAGCACCTGCTCTGCCTGCTACATAAGCATTAGTGGGAAGGGTCACTCTGATCCAGTCTCCTTCTCAGAGACAGATCATGGATTTGGCTTTGCTTGCCTGCCCTAGTCCTGAACCCTGTGAGAAGGGCAGTTCCCCCACCTCCTTGTGTCTCAGAGCTGCTCAGCCCGCTGTGCTGGTAAAGCCAATTTCCCAAAGATAAGATGGTGTCATGAGTGCTCTGGTAATGTCCCAGCATGGGAGATGCTTTGATTCAGGTGATAAAAGTCCTGTCATGGCCATCTTCTGAGCACTGGACTCAAAGTACCTCTGCAGATTGAAGCAGAAGGAGAGTCTACCTACTCCAGGGTTGAGAGAGGATTGAACATCTTTTCCAGTGCATCACCAGGCCAGAGAAAGCCCAAGCTGTCCTCTTAGCCTCCTAAAACTCTGAGGTCAACTCTTAGGGAGAAGGATGACTCATGACTAGGAGTCATGGACAGTGCTCAGAGCTCTGGCTACCAGAGCCAGCTATGACTGGTACCAGGAGGTCTTCTCTGCACTGATGACACAGCCCCACTGCAGAGGATGTTTCTGGAAGCTGTGTCATTAAATGGGACTTGGTGCCAGCAGAGAAGAGTATTTCTAACAGGAAAAAGTCCATGAGAAAAATCAGCTGAGGTGCTGAGGGCCATGGTTAGTCCTGGGCCTGGCAGGGTGAGGGGAGGCCTTGAACTCGAGCTTAAAGGGCTTTTCCGTCCAAAATGACTCTGTAATTCTATGATCTAGGGAGGGATTTCTCATCATAGGAAGGAGCAGGATTGCTGAAAGCAAGGCTGTCTCTCAGCTGATGGCAGCTGATGGTGCCAGCCCAGTCTGGAACCATGGGGTGACCAGTGTGCACACTGCTCCCTCAGGGCACTGCTGATGCTGATGTCCAAGCTGATGTGGGCAGGCAACAAGGATGCTGAGGGTGTGGGACCAAAACTGGACCAACAGCTCCAGCCATCAGTCTTTGCAACATAAACGTTCCTCTGAAGGGTTAGCAAAGCAGTTTCCTTAAAAAACAAGAACATTCAGGAAAAAACTAATTCCTGTATGTGGAGGGTGACAGCATCCTCAACGTGAGTCAGAGGCAGCACTCAGAGCTCAGACCTCCAGACACATAGCAAAGGAACAGGACAGGAATGCAGCTCGAGTCAGACACAGCTTCAACAGACTCCAAGGCCCCTTCAAGAAGCAGCTAAGTGGGAGTTGTTTGGATGGTGCCAGGGGCTCCTCCAGCCTTATTTTTAAGCAGTGTTGGTTGTAACGGTCTATCTGCAGTGCTCAGTGCAGGAGACAAAGGAGAGGCTGTTAGCTGAGGCATGGACCAGCTACAGCAGTGTAGGCTTCCCTGGCCTGTGCACTGTTTGCTGGAAGGCAGAATCATCTGGCACACCTGGGTTCCTGAGTGCTGTTCCTGCATGCAAGCAAAGGCAGAGCTATGGCAGTGAAACTTACACAGGTTTTCAGCACTTGCATCAAGGCAGATGCTGAATCTTATAGCCACAACAATGGAAATCACCATCACCTTCCAAGCTATGCCTCCAGAGAGTTTGTAACATCTCCTGTTCCTCTCAACAGGCTTGGCTGACAGCTGACTGCACCCTGGGGCTGTTAGATTATTTGCCTGCTAGGAAGGGCTATGAAACAAGCAGAAGCAGCAGAGAATGTGGGCTTTGAATGCCCAGTCATCTGATTGATGATAGCATCCCCTTGCTCACGTGGGTGTGGTGTATCACTTGGTCAGGGTGTGTGGGAAGTCAGAGTGAAATGGTGCAAATAATCTGACACACATGGGAGCCGTGAAGGGAAGCCACGGAGCATCCTCACTGGGGATAGTTTACAGCAGGCTGGGGTGGACTGCTGTGTCCTTGGCAGCATGTTGTATGCGATGCTGGAAGTCTTTGTTATCTCTGCTTCTCATTTGAGGATGGGATGTTGTGTGTAAATTGCCTCAGTTCAAGGCAAGATGCTGCAATGGCTGGGACACTGGTCTGGGACCTAGGAGAAGAGAGAACCATTCAAAGGTGACCTACAAATCTATTCTTGGACAGACTGTGACCTCCCTTAGCTCACCCATTCCATAAAGATAGATCTCTTTCTCAGAAAGTGTGAAGCTCTGCACAGTTCTTCAATGTTGTGGCCAATAGCAGAGAAGGTTCTACACAAAGCAACTGGGGTCCACCTCACCTTGTGTGAGATACCTACCACAAGCTGGTTACCCTTAAACTGCCTCTACAGTCATGAGGCATCCCTAAAGCATGGACTGTCTGATTGTGATGTCCTCTGAGGGAGATGACTCCTGCAAAGGAGATGCAAATGACTGGGTCTCATATAGATACCTAGAGTGCAGGGGTCCAAATCCATATCCATGGGCCAACTAGCACTGATTGGGGTGATGGAGGGCTACAGATTTCCCTGGCAGCAAGGTTTGCCAGTGACTTCTAGCCACCAGCTTCACTCTGGCATAAGGGGAAGAGCACACATGCAAACTTTACCAGGTACTGAAGGTGACTTTTTTCCTCTCACAGCAAGAATCTGTCTTTAATGTCCTAAGCTGTGCTGGAATTTGGCAGGACATCATTGTCCCACATGAGGCCTTCACTAAATATCTGATGTGAATGTGAGTCGTGGTTTGTACAGAGGACATGGAAAAGTCACAAGCAATGGCATCTCAGGGGGCCTTGTGCTTTGGAAAGGATCATTACTCAGCTCCATCCCACATCCCAGGGAAGCCACACAGGAGACAGAAGCTGCTGGCAGAGCTCAGCAGGTTGTTCCCAAGGACACAAAAGTTGTTCTTTCCTTTCTTCTCCTCCTGTTGCCACTCAGGGCAGCAAAGGGGATGCAGTTGGGGCTGTGCTGGTCAGCAGGGGACATGTGTGCAGTGATTGTGACCACACAGGTCTTTGTGGCAAGCTGTACTGACTTTCCAACAGGAAAATAGGGAAGTGAGTTTATGCTTTACTTTGTGATACAAGTACCTATCTTCTTGAAGATAAATCTGCATAAACAAAGGTGTAGAATGAGTTATTAAATGAAAGTACAGGTAGGGTGACCTGAGTGGTGGGATGAACTAACTTGTGCAGTCCTGGGCCACACAGGGGTCTGGCTGCCCAGATGGGCTGTGGAGTCTCCTTCTCTGGAGACATTCAAATCCACCTGGATGAGTTCCTGTGTGACCTACTCTAGGTGGCCCTGCTCTGGCAGGGGGTTTGGACTGAATGAGCTTTCGAGGTCCCTTCTAACTCTAAAGATTCTGTGGTTCTGTGATTCTGTGGCGGGATGTCATTACATGGTGTAAAAAAAGAGGTGCCTCTTTGTTAGATGCCTAATAGATACTCTCTAGCTGAAGCCATACCACTAAGACACTGAGTGATGGAGTGATGAGGGTGATGGAGTTGTTAGCCAAAAAGCAGATTCATGCCTGGTGTGCAACAAGCCAATCTGCACACAGAATTGAGACAGGGCTTCATCTTGTGTCTGAGGGTGCTGGGAGGGTAACTCCACAAAGCCAACACTCCCAGCAGGACACCCCCTGCTATTTATACAAAACCCTACCTAATACAGATTGTTATTCTGTTTAGTGAGCCCTCTGCCTGGCATGTAGATTGAGTGAAGGATCATCCAGCCTCTGGCTCCTGACAAAGCAGGTGGTTCCATCCTCAGCAGCCTCTGGTCCTTCTTCAAGAATACAGTCATTATCAAGTCATGCACATAAAGTGACAGGGCCCACCTCATCCACCTGCTGATAATGGTCCCTCTCCCTTGTAACTACTCCAGGACATCCTTTATGAGTATGGGGTGTCTGTCCTGAGGCCATAGATGTTTGTTTTGATCAGTACCATCTTAATATCCATTCTAACTCCAAAGCCCCCATGCATCTGGACCTAGTACACATTATTTTAATCTATCTTCTGTGATCTTTTATCTGGTTACAGAGTTGGAAACCTCTACTCCATCCATAGTACTGGGGTGAGGGAGGTCCTCCCAGCCTCACAGTTCAGAGCTGAGCAACTATTTAAGCTGAAGCCAGGAGGCCACTCGAGGCTGCTGTTACAGGTGTCAGGCAGGGATCAGTCTCTCCCAGCCATCAGGGCACTGCCCACACCAGAAGCAGCCCTGTCCTGCTCATCTGCCTGCCAAAGTGAGGTCAGTGGATGCAGGATGTACAGCTCCTCCTTGGCTTGGGACACTCTGGGATAAGAAAGGTATTAGAACCTCAGTAAACTCTTGCATCTTTTCCTGACGCTCAGTCTCTCTCACAGTTTTACAGCTACGGCTCCAGCAGAGGAGGACCCGTGAGCAGCTGGCAGACCAAGGCATCATGCCACGTGAGTACCTTTTTCTGCCTTTTTCACCCACTTCTGGCTGTGTTCATCTTGGGCACTGCTGGGCACTGTGTGGCAGTGGCTGCCTGCTCAGACCTGCTCAGCTCTGAGCAGTTTGCTCCCAGGGGGAACTTTGCTTCCTGCCCTGTTGCAATATTATGGTGCCTGGTGCTGTACAGCAGTGCTCAGCATTTGCCACACAGATTATTACATCTCTGCTCATATCATCCAAAATTCAGCTGCATAGCTCCCTATCCTAGAGGTCACTGTAGCAGGACAAGCAAATCCAAGTCCAAGCAGAAGACTCACAAAGCTCTTTACACAGGCAAGGGCAGAGTATCCCATGTCCTCCTATGAATGCCAGGATTAGCCCCACAGAATGAGGAAGAGGCAGAGAGGACGCATTTTGGTAGGCTTGGGAAGAAGTCAGTGATGGTCCCAGTGCAGAGAGGCAGCCTCTGGATGAACAAGACAAATCCAGCACTGTGCCTGTGCCCAGCCAGGACCCCACAGAGAAGAACTGTCAGTGTGCCTCTGAGGCCAGTGAAACCCCACCTGGGTCTGCTTGCTGCAGAGTGACAAAGGATGTCCGTGCATTCTCCTCTCTGACCACATTCATCCTTCCTAACCTGGCACTCAAGCCTAAAGGGCAGGCTCCAGGCCAGCACTATCATGTAATCATTCAGCATCAGAAAGCCAGTTGCATGAAGTGAATAAAGATGATCCCCTCTGCACCTGCAGGTGCATCATGAAGCCTGTAGCACTATCAGAGAAAGGATGTTGGGAGCTCAGCCCTGCTTGATGGATAACTCCATCCTGACCTAGCTCAGGCTCATTGTGCATGAACCTGTGATTTTCTGGGACTCAGGTAGAGGATTATCCTTCCTGTCTCACCAAGGGTCCCTTGGGTTCACTGCTCAGATCAAAACTTTCCAAAGTGTGTCACTTTTGTCTCTTCTGGCTGCCCTTGAAGATTGTGATGCAGGTTTTGTCTGAACAGCAGAACAGTAACTCACCAAGAGCATGGCTCTAGCACTGCTTGCTGCACTCTGCCCATTCCTCTGCCCTTCTCATGCATCTGCCTTCCTAACGGATCACATCAAAGCAGCCACCAACAGACACCTTCTCAGTACAGTATTGACGCCATCAAGCACTGAGAAAACTCGAGCAGGATGACAAAAATCATGACTGTCACAATGATCACACAGTTTTAAGACTGCTAAATACTTCTTTTTCCCATGTTTTTCTTCTGTTTATTTCTTTAAGGGTTTCTTTAAGGCTTGCCACCAAAGGGCAAGCATTTTAATCACAAGGCTCCAGGGGCTTTAAGCAAAACACTGTGACATTTGCTGTAGTATGGCAAGCAGTGGCATTACAGTCAGTGGCCAAAAATATGTCTAACATCTCCCAGACTGCTAAGTCCACTCTAAGAAGTGGACACACTGAGATAAGGTGCAGGACACGTCACATGTATGGAGCAGTAGTGCCAATGGGGAGGTTTGCACAGCTGACCCTGCTCTGCAAGGCTGAGTGCATGGGACTGCACTCACAAATGGCACCTGGCATTTAAAACTTTACACATTGCAGAGCACGTTAAGGCAAATTTATTTGATGGCAACTGGAGGGTATCTTCCTGTTTACTTATGGCTTCTTTGCACTCCCAGCTTCTAGGCTGACATTTTGCAGTCTGGTTTCTGTCCAAGAAGGCCATTTTGGGAAGCTTGAGCAGAGTTTACTCACTGAAAAGCAATAGATGAAAAGGCACTTTTGCCATTATAAAAACAAACGTGCAGGATTTAACTGCTGAGCTTGACCCCAGGAAGAAGTGTCAGACATTAGCATTTAATACATGGGAGCCCCAGCCAGCTTCCCCATGGCTTGGGCATCTGCAACCATGCCTTATGAAAAACAAGTCTTTGTTTAACCATATTGTCCCATGCACTGCTGGCTCTGAGGCCCAGCAGGTGAGGTGGGCTTGAGGAGGTGCACTGGGACAGGATCTCAATTCACATACATTGCAGGAGGGCAAGAAATGAACCCATATGTCTGTAACCAGAGCATGTAACCATGTAGGAGAGAGAATAGCCCTTCTGGGAAGAGCAAAGATGAGCATTGCCAGTCTCCACCATGGGAGTCAGGTTTGGGACCAGGCTTGGAGCACACACTTGATCCCACGTTGCACATCAGATGTTGAGATTTGGCACAAGAAGGTCAGAGTAACAGAACAGCATTGCCTGAAAGATTTGAGGGCTTGTAGAAACCCTTGCAGGAAGGGGAGTTGGTGACTACAGGCAGAGCCTGCTGAGCTGTTCTGCAGTGCAGCTGTAGCACAGTAAGCCTGAAATGTTGGAGTAAGCCCTAGGAAGCTGTCTGGGTTTTGGTACCCAAGAGAATAGAGCAGAGGAAAGCAGTGCTGAGCATAATGCAGTGAGATGAATATCCTCACCAAAGCCCAGTCTGTGTTCGGTTTGACTGGAAAAGATTAATGCCATTGCACACTTGAGCTCTGTTCACACTCCTTTGGACCTTCCTCTATGAAATGTGAGACCTTCAGGTGGCCCCAACACTGGAGAAGGCAGGACACTACCTAAAAGAGAAGGCTTAGGAGCAGTGGCATTGCACAAGCCTTCAGGTTTAATGCTGGACTCTGATTGCCAGATGCTTTCAGACTGTAAAATGAACAACTGGCTGGAAAAAACCATCAGCACTACTGAAAAAAAGCCTTATAAAGACAGGCACAAGCTGGCAGGCTAGAGCAACCTCTGGGTTCCTTCAGCCCTGTGACTCTGTGTGTGGAGGGTCCTCTGAAAGCAACAGGAGATCCAGGTTCAGTGAGACAGCCACAATCCTGATGCTTAGGAGTGCAGCTGAGAGCAGAGCCTGCCCCACTCTTCAGGCTGACTGAGATGGAAGCTTCCAGTTCATGCAACAACACATGCAATTTTATTGTTCTAGTGAAACTGTTGAAGACCCAGCAGAAGCATTTAAACCAAGAGCATGTGGGGCTGCTTGCAGAAAGGCAAGCTGTAGGCCTGAGCATGGATGGACCCTCTCCCTAGGCCTCCACAGATGCCTGTGAGACCCACCTCACCCAAAATGAGGGGGAGGTAGATTGCAGGATAAAGACTTCCTCAAGGCAAGGTTCCTTCTACTGTGATGGTCTGCAGAAATAGCTACACTTGAAGTAAGGACCCTCTTGCTGTATGCAGCCACCACCTCGTCCTCTAACTGAAACCTTGGAGGCAATAACCCCAAGATGATCAACACCAAACACAGTGGCTCTGCCCTGTTGCCTCCAGCCCTTCAGTCATTTCAAGCTGACATGTCATCCTCTTACAAGTGGTCTGAATAACCAGTGCTAGCAATGTCTTTATTTGTTTTGCAGACTAATACAAGCTGCAGCCTCCACATAATTCCTCCAAAAAATCTTGGTAAATGACAAAATCCTGCAACATTTTCCCCTTGAGTAGCACGGTGTTTGGCCAATGCCCACGGCACACTCCCAATGCCAGTGCTTCCCAGTGAGCAGGGCTGGAAAAGTCATCTCTTTCACTAACTTTATTGTCTTGTGTGCACCATGTTATTTTGCTTCTGATTAAACCAGCTGTCACAAGCCCCCAAGGCTGCTCACCAGAGCATGGCACAGCAATGCTTGTCTGTGTGTCCTCTTACCAAATGTTAGGAGCAGGAATGTGCCTTCTGTGCTTTGCTGTGATTCACCAGCAGTTATGGGGGATGCCCTCAGTGTTACCTACCAAAAACCATCTCAGAGGGCCCCCAAACATTCCCATGCTGCCTCTAGTCTTGTCTTCATCCTCCTCTAGACTGACAGAGAGTAATATGTCCTGTGTGAAAATGATTTATGTCCTTATTGGACCTCATTCAGAAGACAGAAAGGGGATTCCTGTTGCCAGAGCTGTAGCAGACTGGTTTTGTGGGTCAGGACACCCTTCCCTGTCCCAATGGGAACAGTTAATTGTTACTACTTACACAGACAGGAAAAGGATTTTTAAGGATCTCAGAAATATTAACCCATTCCCTATGCAAATTCTGCTCCTGTTTCTACTGAACCAGAGTAAACAAGGAGATGTGCAAGGTTCTCAGGTGCAGACTGCTCCACAGGACTGGTGTTCACTGGTCTGACACCCAGGGATGACTGGCCTTTTTTAGAGACTGATCCTCCTCGGTGTCAGGAGATGCTGAGGGCATGGTCTGCTGCCTGGTACCTGCCCAGGCAGCTTGTCCCTGGGCTTCTGAGATGCTTCTGAGCAGGATAAATGTCCTGTGAGAGGTGGAGGGGTAGTTAGTGAAGGAATAGGACCATAGCTTTGAGGTTTTGCCTTGAAATAACCTCGCTGGAGGCTGTGCCCACATGACCCTGTCAGGTATTTTCAGTTTTCCTGCTGGCCTCAAGCCTCAGTCACCTGCAGGTTTTATTTGCAGATGAGTTCCCCTCTTGGGTTGTTGCTCTTCCCAGATCTGTCTTCTGGGGCTGTGGTGCCTTCCATGACCTGCAGGAAGCACCCCAGGGAAAAGCTGCATCTGTTCTCTGACGTGTCCCACTCTCCGTTTCAAAGCCTGCACCCCCTCCCTGCCCATCTGCCTCCTGCTCTCCCCGTGCTCTCCATCCCTCCTGCTCTCTTGCCACAGACTGGCTGAGAGCATGGGATTTCCCAGAGCTTTCCTGAGTTATTTTTAGTCAGCTCAATAAAGAGAATGGCTAGTTTGTGTTGCTATTTTTATAGCACTCATTAAAATGCTGTTGCTGAATATCCTGGTGGCTGCTTGCTTCCACTCCTGTGCTGACTGCTCCTCTTTCTTTCCTGTTGCAGCACTGAAAAGCCCATCCACATTCCATGAGCAGCGAAAAAGTCTGGAGCGAGCCAAGGTAACTCCTGCAGCCATCCCGATGAGGGAACACGTGGGCTCGCTTTGCATGAGTTGTGGGGTTTGAAACCACCTTCCACCACTGTCCCCTCCTTTGGCATCCTCCTTTCAGGCCATGTGGCCAAGGACAAGGTTCAGAGCATCTCCCCTGATTCTAGATATGGTGGGGTCAAGATGGGGTTCACAAACACTCTGGAGGACCTTTCTCTGAGTAGGGAAGGTTTAAAAGGGCAGAGGGGTCAGCTGCACCCTGAGCTATGGGGTGCTACAACAGCCCCTGGCTCTCACAAGAGGCTGTGGGCAGGAAGGAGTTCTGCATGTCACTGGCAGTCCTTTGGTAAGTGTCTAACCAGCTGTCTTCCTCTCCAGGCAGGGTCCACAGCCCATTCCTCACTGTGCCAGCTGCTCTCCACTCCTGCTCCAGTCAGGGTACTTAAAGCAGGGCCAGCAGGAAACAGGACTGAAGGAGCCTAGCAATTTAGCAAGTGTGCAGGAGGAATGCAGATGCATTTGCCACCTGGGGTGAGTCCCCAGGGGTCTCACACTTGCCATCAGACAGGAGCCTGGCTTTTAGCTAGTCAGTGCCCCTTGGCCATTATGGCACACAAGTTCCAAGGGGCTAAGTGGGCTAGGCTCCCATTATCTGACTGCACTCAGGCTTCCCTAAATATTGCTGAAGGCAGAGATAAGATAAGAAGCCATTTCCAAAACACATCAAAACTGTGATGGGATCACTTTTAGGGAAGTCACAAGGGTTTTCCAGGCACCCATCGCCCAGCCTGAACCCAGCCAGAGGGATGCCCATGAAAAGGGAACCATCGGTCACACAGGTTTTGCTTGAACATAAGAATTTGTTCCATTAATCTGCAAAACACACTTGCAGTCACATGGAAAGGGACCTTTGCAAGGAAGAGTGGTTGTGAAATATGGAGAAGTGCTCTTCTGAACTTAAACACACTCCAAATCACTTGCCCTGAGCCTCCTGCAGGAATAAACGGCTAGCATGAGAGACACAATATGACTCTGAAAAATTAGCATGCTTACAAGATTTCAAGCAATCCAAAGTATCCTTGAAGTGTCATATATTTTACAGTTTAAGTATACATTCGTGTCTCTTCGTCTTTCTCTTCAAAAGCTTTCACTGGCTAGTTGCCTGGAGAAAAGGGAAAGATGGTCTGGTCTATTCTGAACTGCTCACATTTTTATGTTCATGTCTAGTCCTTTAATGTATTCATGTCCAGTGAAGACACTAATGAGCACAGCCCACAACAAACATACACTCCTTTGCAAGGATTCCCTGCTTAGAGCTGTGACAGGGAAGGAGTGGCTGTTTCTAGATAATTATTCAATAGCATTTGTTATTTAGCTGATATTCCTCCAAACTTTGTTTCTCTAAACAGAAAGCAGATAACAATAACTACTTTCATGTGTCTTGAAAGCTCTTCTGCTTCAGCTGACACCAAAGAAAACCCAAAACACTCCACTTCTGAAGTCTTTCTCCATCATTTGCATTCTAATGACACAAATGAAGCTTATAGGTCACAAGGAACTGAAACAACAGAAAGCCAGGCTGAGGCAGTGGGATTGCTGGGTTCAAGGCACACAATGCCACATCCATGGGACAGCAACTCAGAGTTGACAGCAGCCCAAGCCAGGACCTGGCCTAGCTGGAAATGTGCTAGGTGAATGTAATTGCACTCAGGTGCAGACACCAGTTTGCTTTGAGATGGCTCAGGAACCAGGCACACATGGTCCAAGCAAGGCACTGTGCTGGTGAAAATAAACTGGGGAAAACATAGAGGGGGAAGGGTGAGGAATTGTAGAGCCTTCAGTAAATAAAATGTCTATTATTTGTTTAAACATGTCACTGGCTATGTTAGAGGCTGGCATCAGGCCAGCATGGCTGCCTTTGAAGTCCATGGCCTGTAACAGAGCTGGCTGGCAGGGCAGGGAGCAGGCTGACTTTCCTGAGGCAGCCCGGCTCAGTGTGGCTTCAGCACTTACCCTCAGTGCCCTGGCAAGCGTGGCAGGGAGGGACTGCAGGGCATGCCCATCGTGCCTCTGCCCCAGAGCACAGCAGCCCCATCTGGGTCATTCCTCAGGGATGTGAGACCACTGACAGACATCCCCTCCTCCCCAGCAACCAGCCCTGGTGCCTTTAACCTGTGCTGTTAGCAATGTCCCCCAGTTCCCAGCCCAAGCCGTTCTGCTGAAGTTTAAGCCCAGTAACTTGTCTCCTCTCTGCATCCACATGCACAACTGCTGATGTTTTTTCTTGTAGCACTTTTTAAAAGCATTTTGCCTCCTGTTCCCATATGGCCACTTCACCCCTGGACTGACCATCTCCCCTCCCTTCAGCCTCTCCTCACTCACCCCATCTCTGGCTCACTGGTGGTTTCTGTGGCTGTTGTCCTGACCCTTCCAGTGGGTTGCTTCAGACACAGGGCACAGATCAGGCCCCCACCGTTCCTAGGACCCATCTGACACCCTTCCTTGTGCCTCCTAGAAAGCTGCCTGCTGCTCTGGGGATGTGGTCCAGCTTCTGATCACTAGATCCTCCAGAGCCTTCCATAGTTTTGTTTCCCTATGGAGTAACTAAGTTCTCCTTAAGGACACTGTACAGTGACCTACAGAAGCATCCATCCCAGTGCTTAAGCAGCTGGCTTAGCTGTGGCTGTGACCTGAGTTCAGTCCTTTCCAAATGTGTTTCTTGAAATCAAAGGTATTTCAGTTTGTTTCTTCCATTACTCTTAAATCATCTTGCACTGTAATGTTGAATGATTCAGAGGTGAGGAGTACATCTTCTATCATCCAAGGCCATAGTGAATGTATTGACTAGGAGAAAACAAAATGCTGTGTAACATGATTTGATATATTCTTCTGTTTAGACTGTGAGCCTTTCCTAATTCCTCTGGTGACCCGCAGCTATGCTCCTTTTTTATGTTAGTCTTATCCAGACCAAATTTCTCTGTCTTGCATATGAGAAAGCCATGTGAGATAATGTCAAAACATGCTGAAAGTCAAACTGCATGACATTCATTGTTTGTTCCTGTCATCCCTCCATAGAAGGAAATAAGGATGGTGTGATGTGCTTTGTTCCTCCTCGCTGTTCCTCACCTCCTTGCTGTCTTCAAAATCCATTTGTATAGATTGCTTGATTATCTGGTCCAATACTTTGCTGACTGGTTTATAATTTCCTGGGTTTCTTCTCTCCATTGCTTCTAAAGCAAGAAATTCTGCTCTCCCTTGCCCAGTTTCCTGAAGACCCCCAAATAGTTGCTGTTGCTCTAGCCTTGTGTGGCTCAAAGTGTTTGGGAATATTTAACTCATCTGAGTATTCTCCAACCTGTTCTCCAATGTGATAACTGGAGCTTCTTCTCTTTTGTTGTTGAAGGTTCTTGGCTTGGTGATCTGATTGATAAATAGCCATTTATCTTTTCAGTGTGGATGGTTTAAAAAGGCATTAAATCCTGTAGCCATCTCAGCAACGTGCATCATTATTTCTCCTGTTTATGGAACACAGACAGCACTTTCCATTGCCTTGTCCTGGTTACAGAAGTCCTTACAAAATCTTTTTCTTATGATCCTGGACACTTTGTACTGTGGGTTTTCCAATTTTGCTCAAGCTGCTTACACTACTCTTTTATATTTATCCCTAAGATTTTAAGCTCTTTGAACAATGTATTTTTTTTGTCCTAGTTCTTGAATCTCAACTTAGCAAACAGCTAATAATTTGTCCAAGTTGTGCTCTAGCTTTTCTTCACCAGAGGATAAGCTGATATTTGTATTTTTGAGATCAGCTGCCTTCAACACTGACTTCCTTGGCCCTGATGGACAGTGTTACTGTACTACTGCATGCCTTGCTGTTCCTATAGCCATGAGACCATTGGCACAAGGCTCCTGGATCGTGTTCATCACAAGCTCAGCTGCAGTGATCTACAAGGTGGATTTTCCCACCCTGCATCAGAGCTGGGGTGAGGAGCACAGGAGGCCTGCAGGAAGGCTAAGCCTTAGGGCTGACCTGGGTAAAGAGTCTGGGTAATCCCATGGCATGCTTATCAGGCTTCCCACAGAAGCCATTGCTAACAGCACACTCGGCAGCTGCCCTGGTGCAGCTCCCAAAGGCAACATAGCATGCTATGCTAGGAGGAGATCCACCACTCCCAGGCTCATCCTCCCCAGGAGCCCAAGGCAAATTGGAAAGGACACAGCCTAGGAGTGGGTATAGTGAACAGTCAGCAGCTCCATGCACATTGTTGCCTTCCTGAAGAACTTCTACCCACAAATAAGGCAGCCTCAGAGTGAAAAGAAAACATGACATAAATGACATTTAGGAGCACACTCAACCCAGCTTGTAATAAATACAAAAGATCCATGGGATGGCCCAGGGGCAGACTCTCTCTGTACCTTATTGCTGCTCTAGCCAGGTAACCCTCTGCATTTGTGTTCTGCAGACTGAAGATTATCTCAAGCACAAGATCAGAAGCAGGCCTGAGAGATCAGACCTGGTCAATATGCACATTTTACAAGGTAAGACTGCCCCAGCTTCTCCCACATACTCCTTGTGTCTCCTGCTTTGTGACTCTTGTCTCTCCTGCCCTACATGGGTTCCCTTCAAGACACTCATCACAATTAATCTTGTCTCAGCTGCTCATGAGAGGCAGATTCAAATGAGACATTTGTTGTATGGAATTCAGTCCAGACACGGTCTTCAGCAGGCAGTACACACATTTATTCCCTGACAGAAGCAGATCCAAGGCCATCTAATCTTTGTCCTGTCTCTGGCAGGGTCCAGTATAAGATGCTCTAGAGGACAGTGAGGTACAGAAGAGCCGTGGAGAGGGTCTATTAGACAGAGGTGCCAATGTCTGATCTTCATGAAAAGCATACCCAAAGCACTTGTTGTCCAGGGCCCTGAAATCCCTGTAGCAGGTGGTTACAATACCCAAAGCAGGGTGGCTTTTGCTTTCCCATAACTCCAGATGTTCTGTGACAACTCATGACGATGCACTCAATGACCCAAGCACAGCCATATGAAAAGGGTGAGCCCTGCTATCAGTCCATGAGCACAACAGCTCTCCTCTCTCCCATCCTGGTGTCCCCTCCCAGCCAGAGAGCTGGCATGGCTGTGCTGCAGCCTGCCACAGGCAGCAGAACGCTGCTGTGTCCCTCCATATCTCCAGAGATAACGAGCTCCTCGGGGACAGGGAGAATGTGCAGCCTCTCTCCTCGAATCCTGTCAGTCGCCTGGAAGAAACAGATCACTCTCTGGCAACTGTAAATGCTGGCCTCTGCACTCAGCATGGATGAAGCCCTCATTTCTTTTTCCTCTGGCACACAGCAGGGCTGAGCCAGGGCCCTGTGCCAGATCGGTGCTGCTGCCTTGCTTTTCCCTTGCCTCTCCATCCCTAAAATGAGCCAGTACCATTGCTTGTTTACCAGGTGGGAAGTGTCTTTCCCTTTGGTTAAATAATAGAAGCAATATAGACTGGAGTTGAGGCTCAGGGGCTGTAAGCCAGATGTGGAGGCAGTGGTGGTCACTGGCCATGGACAGGGCCAGCCAGAGCTGGAGGAGAGGTGGAGCAGAGGCTGTGTGGCTGTGTATTGAGCTGTCTGGATGTGCTGCCGCACACACACTTCTTGTGAGCCTCTGCTCACACCTCTTTCTGTTGTGTTCTGCATTTCATGGGCTTACATGTCCATTTGGTTCATAGCAGGAGCTAGATGTGATTGGGGTTGGCCAGCTGAGACATTTCGCATCACCTTACAGACACACCTTCTGTTACTGGTCATCCCGAGGAGCTCATGTGTATTCATTGCCCTGTAGTCTGAGGCCAGAAGTGACCCCAGATCAGCAGTCCTGACCTTCAGAGAATTGTTCCCTACTATCAGGCTCTGCAGCTTGTGTTGCCTACAGTAAATCCTCTAGAAGAGTGTCCATTCTCTGAAGACTGCACAACCTAGATGCAGCCCTTCTTACTTTAGCCCCCAAGGATGTAGACATGGTCTAGTTCAGAATTCTGCTCCCGAACCACTGACATCTGTGCCACCAGAGGAGACAGGAAAAGCTTCTGTTTGGCTACTCTTCTGTCACCACTTAGTAACTAGGGACTTCTCAGCTGGGTTTGGTAGGGCTGTAGCTTCCAGATCTAGCTGCCTGTGTTATGCTCCTCTCCAGCCTGTCTCCTGAAGACCTGCACTCACACTGCCTCCACATGTCCCAGAGACTCAGCTCTTGATCTGCCAGTGTAAGCCATTTACTCCAGCTGTCAAACACCATCAATGGTTCCTTTCTCCAGCTGTTCCCCAGCAGTAGGCATCCACCTGCATTAGCCCACAAGGGCCAATGGGCTCCTGGCAGGCAGCAGCTGGAGCTCACTTTGACCTCATATTAGTCACAGCTTATTAATGTCATTTCCATTGGAAATCTTTCCTGGACCTTGGGGAGGATGCTCCAGCTGCAGGGTGGGTTTGCAAGTCTGGGCTTGTAGACAGAGGCTCTTGCTTGGAAATGGAGACACTGGACCTAAGGCTCAGAAGAGGATTTATGTCCCAAACCCCACTTGCCTCATCCAGTCCAACATCCTGCCTACGGGCCTAAGAGCAGCTCCTGGTGTGCACTGAGCCCTGCTTAGCTTTTGGCCACAGCCTGGAAAGTCTGTGCTAAAGGGGAGGCACATTCTCACTGTGCACTGTGTTTACAGATGCCCCAGGTCCTGAACTGATGCCTTCCATTTGGCCTTTTAGACTCAGCTGCAGAGGGGTCCATTCAGTCTACTCAAATGAAGCTGAAAAGAGCCCGACTGGCAGATGATCTCAATGAAAAGATTGCTCTCAGACCAGGTCCTTTGGAGCTGGTGGAGAAGAATATTATTCCTGTCGACTCAGCTGTGAAAGAGGCCATAAAAGGTAGTGGAAGTGAACATGCATGTTGTGTTGTGTGCATGGCACGGGGCAGGGGCACGGCACGGAGAGCAGGCACTGCAGGAAGTGACTGGCCTGGACTTAAGAGCTGCATTTCTTGCTTAAATTGTACTGTTTTCACAGTAAGCAGCCTAGTCCAGCATAGCTTGTGCTTTCTTAGCCAGACCTATGAAAAGAGTGTTCTTATCTTCTACAGCAATGACTATTGAAACACACATGATTGCTTAGCCATGTCTCCTCAGAAAGAACCTCTCTTCATAAGCCCCTTCCCTCCCTAAGGCTTTGAGCATGTAAATGATACTGCTGGAAACAGGACATTACTTCCTCCCTCATGTGGGAGAGGACCTGGCTCTGGCTGTGAGCCTGGACTCTCCCACTTGTGCCCTGCCACCCTTGACATCCCAGTAGGTGAGGGTGAGGTGACTCCAGCTCAGCAGGGCTCTAGTTCTCTTTTTCTCCGCTGATGCTGGTAGTATGCAAGTCCCAATGGAGCAGAATGCTGCATTGCTGGCGTGGGGAAGCATCCCTGAGGTGCTAAGCTGGTGGGGAATACCTGAACCCCAAAGCAGGGTACACTCCTCCCTACCAGTACCCAGCACTTGACATGCCTAAGCTTGGCTTTCCTCCATCACCCTGCTGGAGGAGGGACAAAGAACCCTCCGTGAGTATTTTCCCCACACTGCTGCAGGGAGGCTGGTGTGGAGGGGGACACAAAGCAAAAAAGCAACTCACACTTCACCAGGGCCCAGTGCCAGGTCAGGGAGGTCCAAAAGCAGAGAAAGGAGCAGGAAAGGCAGCGGGATCCTGCAGAGCCAGGACAGCAGTCTGTATTTCTGAAGCCCGGGACCATTTTCCTGTGTCCAAATTGTCCCTCAGGTCTGAAGTGAGGCACAGAGAGATGCTCTGACCCTGGGAACTGCTTGTGCTGGTGTTCCTGGTTCCTCAGTTCATGGCATTATTTCCATTGGCATAATGCCACGTGAAGTGCCTGTTCTGGGGTTTAGAGTAAGCTGGGGACAGTGGCAGGGCTGCGGGACAGGAGGGACCTTTGACCAACTGGACCAATGCTGAGAAGAGGAACTGGAACAGGAAGCACTTTGACTTTCATTTCACCTCAGAAACCAGCATCAGTGACGTGAAATATTCCAGGCTCAGATCCCACTCTGTTTTGCTCTGCAACTGCTCCTGCTTGTGGTTCCCCCACTGTAAAGTGCACATAGCGACTTCTCCAGCCTGGCCCTTGAGCTGCTCTGCTTCCAGCTCTCTTCTTTGAAGGTGAAATTTTCCAGGGCTCTGCCTGAAGAGGAATTTTTAAGGAGAGTTCAAGTAAAATCTCCCCAGCCACTTAGCAAAGGAGAGAACAGGAGGAAAAAAAGGAGCTTTAAAATAAAGTCCCTCACCTTTATAAACATTTGAGGCAGTTTGAGGATGACTTTATCCACTGGAGCTGAGGCTTCAAAGTTGGGCAAGCGTGCTTGAAACTGGAGTTTCTCTCCAGCTGCCTTGGCAGGAACTTGTGGCAAACAGAGATTTACAAGACAAAATTGTTAAAAAGTCCGGTTAAAACAATTTGCTTGGATTTAAATGTCTCCCTTTCTCAGTGCCCTTCTAGCACATTTCTGGGTAAAAGACGTGTCCTGAGAGCCAGCTCTATCCCATTTAGGGTGAAACACCCAGCACATTAGGGTCAGACACAAAGCTACTTGGTGCCATCAAGTGCCATGAGTAGAAGGTGGTGCAACTGCACCAGGAACACAAGCCCAGCCCTCAAGTGTCTGCAGATTACCCAAACCAAAGGATTTTTTAAGTCAGTCGCCTTGTGGTGCTCAGGATTTGGGCTGAAGGGCTGAGCACAGAGCAGAGGTGAGCACTGGCGCTTCTGAATGTTAAGCCTTTTGTTTTTGCAATACCAGAAACATGACAGGGTTTGAAATCCTTTTACTTTAACCTTGGAATCTCAGCTGTTTATACAGTGGAAAGTTCAGCTGACGTGTCCCTCTAATCACCTCCGGCAGGGTGAGCAGAAAGTGCCAGACCCCAACCGAAGTCCCAGTGACAGGAGGCCGCCAGTGCCCTACATAGCTGAGCAGTGATATAAGAACCTTTTTTTACCAGGTCCTTGTCATCACTTTGTCCAATATGCTTGAGAGGACAATACCCAGTGCATTAGAAACAGCCCCAAGCGAACACCATTCTGCCTGAGATTACAGCAGAGACATGGGATCATGAAACAATACGGTCAGCCTGGGGGCTGGGTGAGAGCAGGACAGATAAGGGCAGCATTCCCCACTCCACAGACCTGTGGTATCAAGCAGCAGGATGCAGCACATTCCTGTCATGCTCTGGGCTGCCACAGTGTCCTGAAGGTCCCTTGGGCTCCCAGCTTTGGCACCACTCCTCAATGCACGCTTACCAAACGCCAGCCCAGTGGCAGTCTTGCTGATCCACAAGTCCCCCTTGCTTAGGGTCTTTTTTCCCTGTGGGTGGGAGCAGCTCCCACCCAGCCCAGGTGTCAGACCATGCAGCACCTCAGGGAAAGACTTAATTTGGGTGCTGCCTCTGACAGAGAGGGGCCAGGCCCAGGAGGAGCCCCAGTGAGCAGGGAGAAGAGACTGTCCACAGAACACAGTTGATCTCACATCCTCACCCTGTGTGGTGGCTGGGCAGCAGCTGGGGCAGCGAGCCAGGGCTCCCTGCTTCCTCACCCACCCTGGCACCACCAGCCGAGATAAGCCTTATCTCCCAGATAGGGGCAGGGGTCAGAGCAGGAGGGTGCGTGTTGCTGAGAAGGCACACATTGCTGGACCGACAACAGCGGCAGGTGGAAGCTTGTCCCCAGGCCCTTCCTATTTCCCCATTTGTCACCTCACTATCAGTGTGCCAAGCTGCCTGACAAAGACCAGACATGAGCAGGAGAAGATTAAGAGCATGGCCACGCTGCTCCTTCCTCTGCCCCCACCTGCAGCTGTCCTAAGGCTCACATGAGACCTTTTTTTTTTCAGCACTTATCAGCAGGAGCTGGGGGTCAAGAGCTCTTGCCCATCTCACTAGATAGAGTGCCAGGAGCTTTGCAGGGGGGAGAAGCAATGTCTGGGGCTCTCAGGGAGGCAAAGGTACTGGTTTAGAACACATCATATGGGTGAAGCCTGTGGACAGAGATGGGATCTGGAAGCTGCAGTTCAGCTGCAATCAGTTCCACCCATGTTGGCTCTTGTGCCATGGACAGATGGGTCATCTGCCACACCAGGTAGATTTCCACCTTGGTTCTTCTGCTGAGGACAAGATCCCTCACATTCTATGGCCCTGCAGTTGGGGTGTTCAGCTGATGGAGAAGGCAACTCTAATTCTAACTTATCACCTCACACCAACACAGCTGGGCAACACAGCTGAGGAAGCACAAGTGTGATGGGGAGCAGCTGAGGGAATGGGAGTGTTGAGCCTGGAGGAGGCTGAGGGCAGACAGGAGCCCTCTCTGACACTCCCTGACAGGAGGCTGCAGGGACCTGGGGGTCAGTCTCTGCTCCCAAGTAACGAGTGACAGGACAAGAGCAAATGGCTTCAAGTTCTGCCAGAGGAGGTTAAGGTTGGAGCTGAGGCAGAACTGTTTCCCTGAGAGGGGTGTCAGCCCCTGTGCCAGGCTGCCCAGGGAGCTGGGGGAGTGCCCAGCCCTGGAAGGATCCCAGCTGAGGTGCTGAGGGCCATGGGGTAGTGCTGGGCTGGGCAGGGTGAGGGGAGGGCTGGGACTGCAGGAGATTAAAGGACTTTTCTAATTGAAATGCTTCTGTGACGCTACGATTCCAAAGCCCCTCTCTCTCCCCATCTCGGCGCAGTGCTGGGGCAGGATGGTGGAGCCATTCCCTTGCCAGAGCATCTGCCCGGGAGAGGCCTCCTGGCACGGGCGTACAGGCTCCTGGGTCGCCTCCAGGGACACCTCCTCTCTGCACACCTGGTCCCTCCACGGCACAGGCCAGGAGCTGAGGCCGCCTGGGCCGCTGGGGCACGGGGGCAGGGGCTGCAGGAGGTGTCTGCAGCACCGCGGCCGCGGCCAGAGGAGGCGGGCGCGGCGCCCTGACCAGCGCCCTCTGCCCGGGCAGGTTCCCAGGTCAGCTTCCCCAAGCCGGCGGACGCCTTCGCCTTCGAGGAGGACAGCAGCAACGACGGGCTGTCCCCGGAGCAGCCGAGGAGCGCGGAGTCGCCGGGCTCTGCCGAGCCGCCGCCGGCCACCAAGGCCCCGGAGCCCGCGGCCGCCGCGCCGCCGCAGGTGGGGCACTGCGCGGGGCCGCGGGAGCGCGCACGGTGGCGGCGGGGCCAGGGCGCTGCGCGGGGCCGCGCCGCCCCCTGCCGGCCGCGCCGGGAAGTGCAGCCCCCGGGCGGGCGGGTGGAGCCGGGGGACGGGGCTGGGGGAATGGGGGGACTGGGATGGACTAGAGAGACTGGAGTGGACTAGGAGGACTGGACAGACTGGGAGGACTGGGGGAAACGGGGGAATGAGACAAATTGGATGGACTGGGATGGACTGAGCAGAATGAGAGGGACTGAGGCAAACTGGAGGAACTGGGGTGGAGTGGGGGGACTGGAAGGACTGGGATGGACTGGGGGAAATGGGGGGACTGAGACAAACTGGATGGACTTTGATGGACTGGAGGGGATTGAACTGACTGGGCTGGACTGGGGAGAATGGATGGAAAGGGACTCACGGAGCTGGGAGGACTGAGGCAAACTGGATGGACTGGGATGGACTGGGATAGCCTGGGGGAATGGGGATGGTGGTCAGGATAGGCATGGATGGACTGGGATGGACTGGGGCGCTGAGGACAACATGGGGCAAGGGCAGTGAGGTACCAGGTGGCCCCTGAAGGCCCCATATCCCCACTCTCAACCCACAGCTCACCTCTCCGTTGCAGGATCAGCCCCTCAGTGCCGACAGCCATGCTGCAGACCCCTCCGTGGGGCAGGGCAGCCAGTGTGACAGCCCCAAGCAGACCTCGGGCCAGGACAGCCCAACCCTCCCAGTGCCCTCTGCTGTGAAGGTAATTCCTGTGCCCCCAGGAGAGGGAACAATCCCAGGGCACCTGGCTGTGTCCAAGCCTGAAGTGTCCACATGTTGCACCCCACCTGTGTGGTTGGAACAATGCAGGGAGACTGTCAAAGACTGCAGTTTGATGCCTTTTGTCATGGCATAGGTACAGCATTGCACCTTGCTAGAGAGGATTGCTCAGGTTCTGCGCTGTGAATATCCCCTGAGTCTAGGAGCAGAAGGAGATGCAAGGCAACACTTTCCTGCCTCGCAGGACAGGGGCATCATTCTCCATTTCACGTGCCCTCCAGCACAACTGAGATGGGACGTGGCCCAGAGGGAGTCCCCCACATGCATGCTCAGCAGCTCTTTTAGCAGGAGCTGCCCTTGCCCTGTCCCAGGCCCCTGAGTTCCCACAGGAGTGGCAGGATCTCCTCTCTCAGCTAATTTCTTTCCTTCTTGGACCAACAGTCAAAAGCAACCAGTGATAGCAAGAACCGGCACAAAAAGCCCAAGGACACCAAGCCCAAGGTGAAGAAGCTCAAATATCACCAATACATCCCACCAGACCAGAAGGCAGAGAAATCCCCTCCACCCATGGACTCTGCATATGCCAGACTCCTCCAGCAGCAGCAGCTCTTCCTGCAGCTCCAGATCCTCAGTCAGCAGCAGCAGCAGCAACAGCAACAGCAGCAACAACAACAGCAGCAGCAGCAGCACTTCAGCTACCCAGGGATGCATCAAGGCCAGCTAAAGTGAGTGGCAACATGCCAATAGCAGAGTTTAGTCTTCTCTCTCTCTCCAAGTTCTCTCCTGCTGTACCCATTTGTATCACTGCAGTGCACGCAAGTGAAACATAAAAACTTGGGAATGTCACAGTCTCCTGCAAAGCTTTTGTGGCTTGGAGCACTGGCTGGGGCACCTGTGACTTACTGGTGCATCACCAGCAATCTGCTTATAGCCTAGCCTGCTTTCCCTGGGGCTGGCAGTCATAGAATCATAGAACCACAGAATCATTTTGGTTGGAAAAGAGCTTTAAGCTTGAGTCTAAGCCCTCCCCTCACACTGCCGAGCCCACCACTAACCCATGGCCCTCAGCACCTCATCTCCGCCCCTTTGCAATAGCTCATACAGGAGACAGCAGCCTCAAGAGAGCAAAGAGGGGGCACTGGGCCTGGAGACCACAGCAGGACAGCCAAGTTACTCCAGATCTTTGTTATTTCAGGCAATCAAATGAACAAATGGTCAAAAGTTCGAATTCTTCGTCCACCTCTGTCAACAACACCCCTCTTTCTCCTGTGAAAACCACCTTTTCAGGCCAGACCTGTGTCTCATCTATCAAGCCAGGCCCTCTGCCATCTAACCTGGATGATCTGAAGGTAAGTGCAAACTCTGTCACTGCAGCAGCAGAATCTCACAGTCTGAATGTGTTTTGCTCCCTTTGCAGTGCAGTGCCACAGGCTGAGCTGGATGGGAGCAATCACATGTTCCAGACCAGCAAACCAGACCCACCACCACTGTGAGCAAACCCAGGAGTACATCACAATTGGGGTACATCAGCAATTTGGGGGTTGCAGCTCTGCAGGTGCTGTGTGGGTGCATTGCTCCAGTGCATGTGTCAGCAAACCTGAGGTGGAACCTGAAGTCGCTGCAGGCCAGGCCATCAGCTCCAAAGGTTGAAGGCTGATGTGTGGTGCTGCCCCTGCAGCTCATGGCCCCATGCCTTCTGTGGGTTTGTGGTGGGCATCATGAGTGCTGCTCACAGACCAGCCAGAAGCCAGGAGATCAGCACTGCATCCACTCAGGGACTCAGCTTCTCAGTGGTCCCTGCAGCCAGGCCAGCTCAACTCTGCACAAGCAGATGTCTCCTGGAGCCTGTAGCTGTGAGCACTGCTTTGATGGACTAAAGCTCTCATGCAGATGAGACAGGCAGAGCATAAGGGAGAATCAGCCACATCCTCAGTTCTTTTATACTTTGCTGATGGAGCCTCAATCTTAGGGGAGGCCAAATCCTTTCAGGAGAAGAGACTTGGAAGCAATACTCATTATTAGAAAAAGAAATGAGGCAGAAATAACATGTTTGGCCATGGTGATACCACAGCTCAGATGCCTGAATCGTGCAGATGCCTGAACACAAAGCATCCTGGCTCCAAGGGAGATGGTCACATTCTCTGAGCTAGAGGATGCCATCAGGCTAGTTCCTGGTCTGTGTGAAAGTCATCTGCTCATGTAGAAACCTACTGCTAGGAGGAGAATCCTGGGTTGTGTCCATGGCCCAAGGACCACTGTTGGTTTATGGAGAGCAGCCTCAGTTCCTGGAGGAAGAAGGAATTGGACGAGTTCCTGTGTGACCTACTCTAGGTGGCCCTGCCCTGACAGGGGGATTGCACTGAATGATCTTTCAAGGTCCCTTCCAGCCCTTAAGATTCTGTGGTTCTGTGAATGTTTTCCTGCTAGGAAAGGTTGAGGTCTCACAGGACATGCTCAGGGCTGTGCATGGTGCCTGGTGACCGCAGGTGAGACGGTGAGCACCAGAGGGGTCAGAGCTTTGAAGCAGGAAGCTGGCAGCCTGTGCTCTGAGAAACGTTGGCATCTCAAAGGGCTCATCTGCCACTGGGACTGATGGTTGGTGGCTTTCCTTCTTAGGTGTCAGAACTGAGGCAGCAGCTCCGGATCCGAGGTTTGCCCGTGTCGGGGACCAAGACGGCGCTGATGGAGCGGCTGCGGCCCTTCCAGGAGTGCGGCGGCAGCGCCGTGCCCAGCTTCAGCGACATCACCACCGTCACCTTCCCCGTCACGCCAACCAGCACCCTCCCGACTTACCAGTCTCAGTCCTCCACCAGCATGTTATCCAATGGCTTCTACCACTTTGGCAGCACCAGCTCCACGCCACCCATCTCTCCAGCCTCCTCTGACCTCTCTGTGAGCGGCTCTTTGCCGGACACGTTCAATGACGGGCCCATGTCCTCTCCACAGTTCGGTCTCCAGCCGTCTCCGGTGCATGGCAGCGCCGAGGAAAGCCTCATGAGCAGCATGAATGGAGGGAGCATCCAGCTGGAGCTGGAAGGGATTGACACAGAGAAGGACAAGATGCTGGTGGAGAAGCAGAAGGTCATCAACGAACTGACGTGGAAGCTGCAGCAAGAGCAGAGGCAGGTGGAGGAGCTACGGATGCAGCTCCAGAAGCGAAAGAGAAGCAACGGCCTTGAAGAGAAGCAGCAGCCTGCTCAGCATTTCTTTGGTGTTCCCATCAAGCAAGAAAACGCAGTGTCCAGCTGTCCCTTTGCATCCAAACAAACTGCCTTGAAAAGCCAAGCCAGCAGCTCGGATAAGTTAAGTAACTGTGGGGTGCCACAGCTGCCTCACATTGTAAATAGCCACTGCTTGGAGCCCACGGGGCAAAGCACCATCACCTCCTCGACATTCCTGAGCCCGCAGTGCTCCCCCCAGCACTCTCCACTCGGGGCTGCAAAGAGCCCCCAGCACATCAGCCTGCCTCCCTCTCCCAACAGCCACTATCTCCTGTCAGTGTCCCCGGGCTCGCAGGCAGAGGGGCGCAGCGGGTCCCCCCAGACCACCGGCTGCCTTCGCACCGCATCGGTAAGTGCTGAGCACCCCACGTCACGGTGCTGAACACGCTGTGGCCGTGGGCTGATGCTCAGACATCCCACTCTGGGTCTGCTCCTGTCAAACCAGGATGGCTGGCACCCGGGGTGGGCAGCCAGGGGGGCTGTGGCAGCATGTGGAGCTGCATGAAAGGCTGAGAGTATCCCAGATGGACACTGGGTTGGAAGCTGAGGGCTCATCTCCTGGGGAGCCCTGTTGCCAGCTGCACCCAACTGCCCTGGGGACCACGGCACAGCTCCATCTGCCCTGGGAGAGCCCCAGCACAGCCCTCTCAGCCCCTGGGTGAGCACTGGCAAAGCTCTCAGTGTCCTGGCAGAGCATCCTCTGCCCCATGGAGCCCTGGCACAGCTCCCTCTACCCTGGGGAGTTCTGGCATTGCTCCCTCTGTCCCTGGAGGGGTCCTGGCTCCTTCTGCCCTAGGGGAGAATTGGCACAGCTTCTTCTTCCCTAAAAGAGCCCTATCACAGCTGCTGATCCCCTCAGGGGGAGGCCCTGGCACAGCTTGGCCTGCCCCTGGGGAGTCCTGGCGCAGCTCTCCCTGCCCTGTGGAGCACTGGCATGGCTTTTCCCACCCTGGGGAAGCCCTGGCCCATCTCCCCCTGCCCCATGGAGCCCTGGCACAGCTCTGTCCACAGCAGGGAAGCACTGGCACAGATCCCTCAGCCCTTGGGGGAGCCCTGGCACAGTTCCTGCCCCTGGGAGAGCCCCACTGCAGTGTTGCAGGGCTTTTTCAGCATCTTGCTGAGCCACTGTGGCTCCTAGAAGTGTGAGGGATTTTGAGCCTTATGTTGAAGGAAGGAAATTACCCCAGCCTTATGAGAAGTCTTTTCTTGGAAAGACAGAGCAGGGCTTACAACTGAGGTCTGCAATCACACAGAGCTTGTTCCTCTTCACTGGGCAACCAGAAGAGCAGAGTTGTCCCTTCAGCATCCACTTCTCACTCAGCTCTCTGCATGGGTATGAAAGTGAGAGAGTGTTGCCAGTGGGATGGCACTGCTGAGGGTGTGAGGCAGGCAGTGGGGCATGCTGCCAGGGTGAGATGGGCAATGGGGAGCAGTGCTGTGGGCAAGCTGGACACTGGGCAGAGAGAGGGGGATGCAATGGGTGGGGTAAGGAGCTGTAGGGGTGGGCTGGGCAATGGGGCAGTGCTGTGGGTGCAGTAGGCAGTGGGACACAGGGCTGTGGGGCAACATGCCAAGAGGCAGTGTGGCTGCTCTGGGTGATGGGGCAGTGGCCAGTGGGCATCAGGAGGGAGCAGCAACACCTCACACCTTGGGAGCATCTCCAGCTCCCTCCTCTCTGCCGGAGGGGCGTACAGGGGAGACGACCCCTTGGTGTCCTGCAGCAGATCCCAGCTGCAACACTTCCCACCCTGGACATTCCTCTGCTGCCTGAAAGGGGCTCCCAGGGGAGAGGGTCCCTCTTCAGCAACAGCTCCCTCCCTGTGCCCAGTATGTGTCATCCTCCGTGATCCAGGGATACTGTTGCTCCCAGCCAACCCATGGAAAGGTGCCCAGGATGTGCACGGCCAGGCCAAGCAGCCTCACTGCTGTGCTGGATGTGACCCACCTGCCAGGACCATGCTGCATCCCCTGGTGCTGCTGCCATGGGCTGAGAGCACACAAGGGCCTAGAGGGGACAATGACAGCAGCTGGCAGGCATTGAGGTCCCTCCTGGAGCAGGGTACTGGCAAAGAGCTGGCACTCAGAAGCAGATGTTTGGCACAGGACAGGGGAAAGTGCTGAGCTATCAGTGACCCTTTTGAGTGGTCTGCCCTGGCCTGGTCTCTGTGAGCTGTCCCCAGAGCAGTGGGGATGGAAAGGGTCTCCAGCTGAGGGGCTGGGGCAGCGCTGCAGCCCTGCCTGGCTACAGCTGACCACCAGCAGTCAGTTTTTCCTGCCATCCCCATGACTACCCCAGGGCTTTGCTGCTCTTTTTTTTGGGGGATGCTTAGTTCCATGTGAGGAAAAACAGACTCCTGAGCATTCCCACATCACTAGGAAGCCTCACCCTCCCTCTTGAGCCCATTAGAAGTGTCCTGCTCTGTGCCATCTGCCTCCTTCACCTTACCCAGGAGCACTGTCTCCATCACCCTTCTTGTGAGACTCTGCCTCAGTGCTGGTCGTGGTGGTGGCTTTAGGGCACAGCTTTTCAACAGGGCTTCTGCAGTATCTTACTGAGCCACCGTGGCTCCCAGAAGTGTGAGCAATGCTGTTAGTGATAAAAATGGGCTTATGCTGCCTGGCAGGGAGGCACACAGAAAGTCCTTCAAGTCACCCATCAGGGAGAGGAGGATGAGGGTGTGTTGCCCTCAGATCGCTGCGGGGAAGGCAAATGGGCACTTGCCAGTGCAAAGTGCTGGGTTATGTCCTGATGCCCCTGAGAAAAGGCAGCCTGTGGCGGTCACCAGGCAGATCAGGGGAACTCTGTGCTGTGCTCCTCGGATCCGCCGTGCCGGTCCCAGCCTTGCTCACCTGGATGCTGCTGCCAGACCCATGGGGCATCTCTCCTGCATGGAGGAAGCCGTTTGTGGGGATCTAGAGCTGCCTACCTGGCCTGTGGCCTGAGGGAGTCTCCTTCTAACACCCTCTGCTCTCCTCTTTCTCGTTTGCTGCAGCAGATGACACGAAGTCAGCAGATGGATGAGCTCCTGGACGTGTTGATTGAGAGCGGAGGTAGGCACTGCTTCCCTATTCCCCTCCAGGGCTTCCCCTCCAAGCCAATGTCAGTCCATGGGGCTCAGGGGGCTCTGTGCACCCCAGCAGAGCTGCCAAGGTTGAGTACAGCCTTCATCTGCCCTCTTTGTGCCAGCAGCCACTGAGATTCAATCCAAAAGTGTATCGACCCTTCTTGAACTTGCTCCTGCCCAGACAGACCTGGCGAGGTGGTTCTGGGCAGATTGCACAGAGAGGAGGACACTGAGGGGCTGCAGCGTGGCCAGAGCCGGGCACAGAGCTGGGGAAGGGGCTGGAGCACAAGGGTGCTGGGGAGGGGCTGAGGGAATGGGGGTGTTGAGCCTGGAGAAGAGGAGGCTGAGGGCAGACAGGAGCCCTCTCTGACACTCCCTGACAGGAGGCTGCAGGGAGCTGGGGGTTGGTCTCTGCTCCCAACTAACAAGCAACAGGACAAGAGGAAATGGCCTCAAGTTGCCCCAGGGGAGGTTGAGATTGGAGCTGAGGCAGAACTGTTTCCCTGAGAGGGTTGTAAGTCCCCAGCCTGGAGCTATTGCAAAGGGGTGGAGATGAGGTGCTGAGGGCCATGGGTTAGTGGTGGGCTTGGCAGAGTGAGGGGAGGGCTGGGACTCCATGACTTTAAAGGTCCTTGAAGGTCCTTCCAAACTGATTCTGTAGCTCTGTGACAGTAGCCCTGTGCACAGCACTGCCAGCCTCCTCCCCATGCAGATCCCCCATGTCCCTCCCCATTCCCAGTGCTGCCAGTACCTTCTCCCACATAGAGCACTGCCAGTGCCCTCCCCTGTGCAAGTGCTGCCTGTGCCCTCTCTGTGCCCAACCCATGCCCAGCCCCAGGGACACAGCTCAGCGCTTGTGCCCCAGGGGCTGTGCCAAGGGCAAGGGCAGGAGCAGGGGGCTCCCTGCAGGGAGGGCAGCACTGAGGCTATGTGGGCAACGGGTCCTGCGGGCACGACCACTAGCCTGGTCAGAGGGCTGCAGCAGTGCCCCCGTGCCCAGCAGTGGTGGACACTGCCAGCTCACCTCAGCCTCCTCTGCTGTGTTGCCAGAAATGCCAGCCAACGCCAAGGAAGATCGGTCCTGCCTGCAGAAAGTCCCTCAGATAACGGTGTCTGCGGGGAGCTCCGGCGCCGCGCTGCCCAAGCCCTCGGCCCCGTTCGAGGTGCCCTTTGAGCACTGCCCGGGTGGCAGCGATGCCCACCTCGAGGTGCTGCTGAACGCCCACAGCCCCCTGGGCAGGGCCAGCGAGATGGCCCTGCTGAAGATGGGGGCAGAAGAGTCCCACTTTGAAGGGATGATGGAGGGGTTCTCCGGCAAAGGCGCGGACGAACTGCTCACCTCGCAGGAGATGTTACAGACTCCCCTCTCGCCCATGGAGACCCAGCTCTCTCCTCCCCCCGCCGACGGCTCCGGTTTACAAATGAGTTTCACTGAGTCTCCGTGGGAAACGATGGAGTGGCTGGACCTGACCCCCCCCAGCTCCGCCACCGGCTTCGGCTCGCTCGCCCCTGCAGGGCCCAGCATCTTCAACATCGATTTCCTGGATGTGACCGACCTCAACCTGAACACCAGCATGGACCTGCACCTGCAGCAGTGGTGAGAGGGGGAGCTGGCAGAGGCAGGATGAGGCCAGCCTGCAGCGGCCAGCGCCGTGCTTCTGTCGTGCCAGAGAATGTGCCACGTCCAGGGGAAGCTGGAGCCATTTCCCAGCAGAGAAACTGGTTTGGATTTCCAGCTGCTGCACGTTGGCAGCACAGGAGCTCTGGTACTTTGGTTTTCCTCCATCGACACGTCCCCACAGAGGATGCCAGTGCCTTTAACAACACTTCTTTAGATTGACAGTTTTGCTTCTTTTCTTTCAGCAGTCACTCCCGTGAGAACTGGAGCAGCTCGTGACAAAACTGTGTGGTGAGGAGACCTCACCCAGGCAGCAACAGGGATTTGTGGAGAGGAGAGCTTGCTGCTGCCCTCTCCCTCTGCCCATCCCACCCCCAAGGCTGGGCTCACCTTGGCCATGCCCAGGCCAGGGGTGTGGGAGCACAGGGCTCTGCCCAGCCAGGACCACCAGCACATTCCCCCATACAGCCAGGCCCACCCTGCATCCCCCCAGCTGCCTTGGCCAGTCCCTCACAGCTCTGCTCGGGATGGATGAGTGCTGGAGCCCACCATGTCCATGCTGGCACCTAGTCATGGTGCCAGGGGGCTGAAAGCCCAGGAGCCACCTGGCTGCTGTCTGAGTTGGGTCAGGCTGAGGCTGGAGAGCTCAGAGCAGCGAGCTCTGGGTGTTGGAGCAGCCCCTCAGGCTGCAGATGAGGGTGTTGAAGGGCCATGGTGTCCCAGTGCAGCTGCACATCCCAGCGAGTATGATACGGAGGAAGAGATGGGTCAGGTCATTTGGTCCAAGGTAGAAGCAAGTCAGATGGAAAGTCGCTGTGAGGGGTGTCCCTCAGATGGAAGTGCAGGCCAGCTGTGAGGGGTGTCCCTCAGATGGAAAGTCGCTGTGAGGGGTGTCCCTCAGATGGAAGTGCAGGCCAGCTGTGAGGGGTGTCCCTCAGATGGAAAGTCGCTGTGAGGGGTGTCCCTCAGATGGGAGTGCAGGCCAGCTGTGAGGGGTGTCCCTCAGATGGGAGTGCAGGCCAGCTGTGAGGGGTGTCCCTCAGATGGGAGTGCAGGCCAGCTGTGAGGGGTGTCCCTCAGATGGGAGTGCAGGCCAGCTGTGAGGGGTGTCCCTCAGATGGAAGTGCAGGCCAGCTGTGAGGGGTGTCCCTCACACAGTCAGGACGGATCCCCACCGCCTCTCTCAACCTGGCAGTGGGGGAACTGGGGAAGGGCCAAGCGGGTCCCTGCCTTGCAGCGCTTTTGTGTGGGCACTTACTCTTGTGGCCCCCACTCCTCTGCCATCCCTCCCTCCTCCTTCCCACTCCTTGACCCCCGCAGTCCCTTCCTTCTTCCCGAGGGGCCTCCAGCAGCGCTGCTCCCCACAGCAGAGCGAGGCCGGCCGGGGACAGCCGTGATCCCGGGGCCTGGAGGAGCTGCCTCCCCTGGAGCCGGCAGCGGCCGCTGCTCCCCCTCCCGTTTGAAGCCACCAGCGTTCCTCCTGCTACTCTCTGTGCAATATTCTCCCCCAGGCTCTGAGCAGAAGGAGCCTTCGCTTCACTCCTTGGCTCCCACCAAAGGCCTTGCTGCAGACTGACGGACACATCCCACTCCTTTGCCATTGGGCTTTTGCCAGAGTAAATATTGTTGCTGACGGAGTGTTAAACTATTGCCAGCCTGCGAGTGTTTGATGTCTGTGGTACTGGAAGGGCAGCACGGGGAGGGTGCAGCCGTGGGGGTGAGGGGTGGCCCCAGCCCACGGCCTCGTTGCATGCTGTACAAAGCACGTGGCGCTAGCTTTCGGGTCACTATTTAAAGCATCACTTTCCTATTGTACAAACGGGCACGGGGCACTGCTAGGGTAGGTGAGCACAGGTTGCAGTTGGGGTTGGTTGGTTTGGTGTTTTTTTTAAAGGGTTTCTGTTTTTTTCCCTAAGAGAGAGGGTTTTTTGAAGCCGGTCTGTGGGGAGTCTGAAGAGCTCGTGGCACAGAGCAGGGGCAGCTGCTGCATGGCAGCATGGGGCAGGCCTTTCTGGACAACTCTCTCCTCTCAGCAAGTGTATGTCCTTATTTAAAGGGATGCTGTCAGCTTCAAACTTGTAAGCAAGCACATTGCCTTACTTATGTTACCAGCAACACCTTCATTATTAAAAACCCCTTTGTCTGGCTGCTCTTTGCTGTTTGATGTCTCTGGCTGTGGCAGCCGCAGCTCGGGGCCCCGGGGCGGTCACAGCCCCTGCCAGGGCAGGAGTCTTGTCTTTCACAGCAATAGATTCTCCTGCAAGCTTTCTGACTAAGCTACGTGGAGTCTCCTGCATCTGGGTGCTTTTATGAGGAGGAAAGGCTGCAGGACCTGGGGTTGTTCAGCCTGGAGAAGAGAAGGCTGAGGAGGAACCTTATGGGTGACAAGAGCATGGGGCCGATCTTTGTTTTGTGGTGGCCAGTGACAGGACAAGGGGTGATGGGCACAGGCTGGAACATTCCACTGGCATAGGAGGAGAAAGTCCTTTGGTGCTGAGGTGAGGGAGCCCTGGCCCAGGCTGCCCAGGGAGGGTGTGGAGGCTCCTTCTCAGGAGCTTTCCAAACCCACCTGGACACGTTGCTGTGCCCCTGATGGAGGGGAACCTGCTGTAGCAGGGGCTGGGGCAGCTCTGCAGGGCCCTTCCCACTCCCACCAGTCTGGGATTCTGTGGTTGTGAAACTGCCCCTGCACAGAGGTGCTGAGTTTGGGGAGAGGTCTGTGGGAGTCATTCTGAGGACAACTTTAACTCCGTTGGCCTGTGTACAGCCACAGCTCACAGCCTGCCAATTCCTGCCTTTGTAACTCAGCAGAACCAGGGTGCTCAGTACTGACTGTAAATTACACCAGTCTGACAACTTCCACCAAGGGAGCTGAAAGTACAAGTCTGCTGCCTTTGTTCTTTTAATTGGTGGCTTTCAGGATGGATGTTTGAGGCAATGGCTCCTTCTGTTTCACAACTGATCATCACTCTGGTTCTACACCACCAGCACAGAGTTCTACACCCATCTACATCCATCTCTGAGCACACTGGCACCACCACCTGCCCAAATCCCTCTGCTCATCCCCAGACAGTTCCCAACAGAGCCTCAGCTCCCCTCTCACCCAAACTCACTCAGGGAGAACCAGGACCACTCCTTACCCACTCCTAGCCTGCTGCCACCCCCATATCTACCACACCTAAAAGGAGGCCATGAAGGAAAGGCTTCTTCTGCCTGGGCAGGTTTTGGCACAGCTGCTGCCCACAGCCACACAGATCGCATAGACACACACACAAGCAAGCAGGTCTTCTCTAGTGGGAGCAAATGCCTTTCTATACACACCAAACCCTTCTATCTGCCCTTTCTGAGCCCATGTGTGCTCCTAGGAGTGTGAGCACAGCTATACCTGCGAGTGACACCCCTGCACACCTCTGCCCTCAGCTGCTGAGCACAGATGTGTCTGGGGATGCTGGCAGTGGAGCCTGCCCAGCCCTTCCATCAGGGATTCATGGTTTTCAGTCACACACTGTCTGGCAGATGCCCTGATAGTTTACCCCCATTACGACAACGCTGCTGTGTCTCTCCACGAGAGGGAGTTTGTGCTTCACCCTGTTCTCCAAGCGCTCCCACAGCTTTAAACATAAGGGAGAACTTCCAGAGTCACTTTCTCATCCATCAGAGCAGCCACTCCTGGACCTTCAACATGTTCAAAGCATTCACACTGCTTGCGTCCAGGGAGGGACTCAGTGTTTGAACTCCTCCAAACCTCAACACTGGTCTCAGTCTGAAAAAAGAGGAGAGCAAGTGGTCCAAAACCATATAGAGTGTGCTGGCAACAAAGACCTTGCAGCACAAGGCTGGATATGGTGGAAACACTGAGTTTATGAAAACTGACAGACTTCAGCCACCACTGACACTTCACACCATGTATCTTTGTGCAGTACAGCCTTCCTCAGCTCCTTTACCTGCCTTCCCTTTTGACAGGACTGGCTCCTTCCAGGTGAAGGGACACTGCAAGAGCCAAGGCCAGGTTGCTCCACTCACTCAGAAGTGCCTCAGCTCCTGGGCTGTGGCATGAGCAGCGATCCCTGGCCACAGATCCCTGGCACTGTGCTCTGGCTCTCCCCTCACTGAGACAGGCCCTCCTGGGATGCTCCCACTGCTCCAGTTCAAGCACTACAGGCACTCCTGTGTGGCTCCTCTCCCCTAACAATCTGCCCACTCACTCAGCCTCTCCATGGCTTCCAGGCAGGAGGACACTTATTCCAGGCTTAGCAGTAGAAATTGCACAGGACCTGGCACTCAGATCATCTGGACTTTGCAGACATTGGCTGCTCTTGCAAACAAGAGCCCTGTGAGCTGTGAGCATCAGCAGCCCCTTGCCCAGGGTGAGCACAGCCACCTGGCCTCCTCGCAGGACAAGGAGTCTTGAGCCACCAGAACCTCCCTGTGTACCAAACAGGGCTCACCTGAGGCACCCCAACAGCACACAGGGCTCAGCAGTCTTCCAGAGAAAGAAAATACACCCAGGACCTCCTGTACTCGTGGGGTTTCTTTAACCATGGTGTCAGCTGAGGTGAAGGCAGCTCTTCTCCTGCATAGCTGCCTCTGCCCAGGACCAAGGGCTGCAGGGCAAGTACTTCAACAGCTTCCCATGGACCTTCCCCTTCACACCTGGCCTTACAGAATGAAAATAATGAGCTCACAGTCACATCCTGATTTCATTACAGCTGACCTGCAGGCAGAAGGATAGAACTATCACATAAACACCCTGATCCATGTATATCTCAAGGAGGAAGTCAAACCAAGGTACTGGATATAATATCCCGAAGCTCTTTGAAGCAGTTGTGCTCCTGAGCTCCATTTTACAGACAATAAGGCAACATCCCTTCACATCAGCCTTTGGGTAACTTTTACACATTTTTTCTATGTTACAAGTAAAAAGAAAAGACCAGAGTTCACAATGTACAGTTCTTACACTATGTTCACAGCTTCTGAACACTATACACCTTTTCCTTTGTTGTTGTAGTAAAGATACATTGCAATAACTGGTGCACTCTTAATAGTTTTTAACAATCTCTGTTTAATGTGTTAAACCTGTCCTGCACAGGCACCCACAGCAATGCACCTCACCCCAGTCTGCTCACAGCTGGCACCATTCCCCACCTGCTGCTGGCAAACTGGGGGTGCTGAGGAAGATGAGAAGGGTCCCAGAGAAGGGACCCCGAGCGTTCTGAAGGAGCAGAACAAGCCCGAGCCTTGCGTTGGAGGGAAGCTGGTTTCTCTCTCAGTGGTAGCCCTCTGAAAGGTTTTTGGGCTCCCTGTCAGTGGGGAGATGTGAATCAGACTTTAATGTCTGGAAGGTGGGCGTGAGGCAGAGCACTGAGCAGGGCAGCCCTGGGTCTGTGTGTGCTCAGCCCCTCAGGCAGCAGCCGTGGGCCTGTTGCACCCCAGGGCTGTCATGGCAGCTCAGGGCTGTGAGGGGAACCGGCTGGGCCTGGGCAGAGCTGAAGCCTCCAAGGCTGTGGGGAATTACAGCTTTGCCTACCCCCCACACTCTATTCAACTGCTCCTTCCACGTGATCAATCAGAGCTGTTGGGAATGATCATGTACTTCAGAAACTGGGGTGACAGCCATAAACCCTGGTGACTGCCAGGCCTGAGGAACAAGGCCCACACGCCCACCTGAAGAACACAGTGTGGGACGGGCAGGGGGACGACACCTCCCTGCCCTGAGGGACCCCATCAGCCTCCATGGGCTGAGCACTCCCAGCCTGGGCTCCCTCAAACCCAGGGGGCAGCAGGGGCAGCGGCAGCTGGGGCAGGGACTGGTCTCCAGAGCTCCTGCCCCAGCCCCCTGTGTATGGGGTGGCCCCAGTTCAGCATGAGAAGCCCTTTCTTGGGGATGCTGCCAGTGCTGCTGTGCTTCCACTCCCACAACATCCATCACAGCTCCTCCACCTCCTGGGTCCAGTTCTGGTGCAGAGCTCTGACAGCAGGTTGCTCAGACATCACTGAAATCCTACTACGTGCCCAGACAGCTCACGCTGGAACTTAAGCAAGCGGCAGCCTCCATTTCACCCCTGGTACGCCACTAGATGCCTGAAAATCCAGTGTTTGGGGAAAAAAAAAGTTCTGGAAAAAAGAATCCTTGAAAAATACAGCAATGTTATAAAAACAGAGACTCGTCTCACCTTCTTACTCAGCAAAGGGGCAAAGATGACAGCTTGCATGGCCCCGCTGAGGCAGCTAAAAGCACGCAAGATTTTTAGACACTCCCTCATCTCTCTCTGCACCAAACTATCAGGGAGGTTTGCTGCAGAGGGCTGCAGTACCAGAGCTACAGCAGGTCACAGAGGAGAGGTTAAAGGTGCCCAGAGAGTGATGAGCAGAGTCCCCAGAAGCCAGGCCGAGCTCACAGCAGGGCATGCACAGAGCCCACCACAGGCCACAGCCCCTGTCCCGTGAGAAGGAAGCACCAAGGTCTTGTCCTGTGAGGGAAAATGGGCCAGGAGGTCCCAGGGCTGGGGTCAAGGAAGAAGAGGAGAGATACTGAACAGAAATGACATTGGTTTGTGGCTCTTGAGGACAGCTGCAGCCTGTGTGAACGTGGCACTTGCTGGAGCCAAAGCAAGGGCAGCGGGGGTGAGCACTGTGCAGCCAGAAACCAGGTCACAAGCAGGTTAAATTCAATCGAGTAGTTTAATAATTCTTCAGGTCAAAGGTCTTATCTTACCAGGTAACAATTTACAGGACACCTAGTTAAGAGTGAAGAGTGGCTGGCTTGGTAAAAGGAGAAAGAATACATTATGTCCCATCTCTGAATAGTTTAATGTTAGCTTTTTTTTCAACTCAACATATTTTTGGTAAAGACATATTCACTATATTTAACACCATCTCTCTTTGACAGGAAGTTCAGCTGAGCACACTGTCCCCAGAAAGTTACACTGCGACTGTAAAGCAACAGAATTTCATAGCAGTAAATCTATTGCACTTTGTGAAGAATAAAACTCTCCTTTGCCTTTCCAGCTCCAGAAGGCAAAAGCATCTCGTTGGTTAAGCAAGTTCTTCTCCCTGCAGGCATCGAGTCTCTTTAATGTTCAGACAGACAACGCCTAACTTTTGTTTGTTTGCTTTTTTTTTTATTATTACTTGAAACAACAATTGGAAGAGTTTGAGAGAGAAGAAAAAAATAGTATCTTTCCAGTAGCTGCTGAGAAGTCTCCAAGGTTTGAGTCTAGAAATGAATTTTTAGGTGCTATCCAATCACGGTCAACAAATAAATGTACTTATTTCCACATTTCATGAATATGTCCACAAAAGAGCAAGATGAGGTCTCTCTTTGACCAACACTAACACTGTGTGATCAGGTATTACAGGGATGCACTTTATATGTGACAACAGTATACAGACAGGATGGAAATAACACCAATATTATTGCACATGGTGTCTGGGCGAGCATTAAAAACACTGCAATATGTGATGAAGATTCTTTTACAGCTCGTTTTCTCTCAGCCCTTGTTTTCTAGAGGTTGATGTAGCAGCAATATCAATCCACATACATTGGAGAGCTGGGAGTTGCTGGCATTTGATCCAGGATTTTACAAACATAGCATGCAACATCCACTGTGCGTTCCTCATACATCAGGATGAAGGGATGTTTCTGGAATCAAGACAGAAAAACATCAAGGTTATGGTCACTCAGATAAAAGCTCAGTGTATGGGTCTGCCTGATGCAAGAACACGAGGGTGAGTGGTGGCTGCAGGACAACAGGACGTAGCTTGGTCCATGGCTTTTACACAGGGATCCCCAATGTGCAGAATGGAGGTGGGTCAGAGCTCCAGGAGCAGGAGGCAGCACCTGGCTCCTCTGGAGCATGGACATCTACTGAAACACTTCCTTGTCAGTAACAGGGAACAGGAGTGACAGGGAGACGTGGCTTGTGGAGGTCAAACGGGAGATCAGGACCCAAACACAGTTCTCCTGAACCCTGACCTTCTGCTCTACCCAGGAGCTGGACCTAACTCAGAGCTGCTGGAAGACAGTGACACGGTGACTCTGGGCCAGGGCATCAGGCAAACTCCCAGCAAATACCCTCAGGGCCCCGGGGCACAGTCACACACATCCCCTTCCAGATGCCCAGAACTCCTTAAAGGTGCACAGCTGCCAAATGTGACTTAGCTAGCCCAGAAGCATTGCTGCCTTCCCTCCTTTAGGATCCCCCACCACAGACAGGCTCTGATAGTGCCTTTCCCCACAGCTGTGCTCTTCTATGTCTCCCTTTCGCTTGAGCACTCCCTATCTCATTCTGTGCTTGGAGGCATTTACATGTGACAGTCCTGGACAACAGCCCATCAGGGTTCCTGCATCTTGGGCAAAGGCAACATTCACATGGCACCACACAGCATGTTCCTGCCCAAGCCTGCCCACCTCAGGGATCACTCATCTGCCCCAGTGGGGCATTTCCCCTATGCAGACCTCCTGTGTTTGTGTAGGGACACTGCCAGGGGCATGGGATGCTGCTCCTCCCCAGGCTGTGGAGCTGAACATTCTGCCTCAATGGGCTGAGAAGACAAGGAATGACCCTGGAGGTGTGAGCAGCAGAGCCACGTGGGCAGCCACACTTTGCACTCACCAGAAGCTCTTTATACTTTGGCCTTTTGGACTCGTCCTTTGTAAGGCTGAAAAAAGCAGAAAGAGAATTAGGAAAAGGGGGATTGAGGAAACTGTTACAGACATCAAGAGCAAACGTAGACAGGACACGATGCTGAGAGCACTGCTGTCACTGTGGGACTTGGGGCCTTCTGTTTTCTAGAAAACATTCTTATGCTGTGAATGAGCACAGACACATGGCATCATGGAACTGGCTTGGTTGGAAAAGACCCTTAAGCCCATCAAGTCCCAGCCCTTCCCTCACCCTGCCCAGCCCACCACTAACCCCTGGTCCTCAGCACCTCAGCTCCACGGCTTTGGGATCCCTCCAGGGCTGGGCACTCCCCCAGCTCCCTGGGCAGCCTGGCACAGGGGTGACACCCCTCTCAGGGAAACAGTTCTGCCTCAGCTCCAACCTCAACCTCTCCTGGGGCAACTAGAAGCCATTTGCTCTTGTCCTGTCACTTGTTACTTGGGAGCAGAGACTGACCCCCAGCTCACTGCAGCCTGTCAGGGAGTTGCAGAGTGCTCATGTCTCTCCTAAGCCTCCTCCAGGCTGAACACCCCCAGTTAAGCCCAATTCCCAACAGCTGCAATTCCATCCCCACAGGCTGTGGCCAGACCTTTCTCCAGCTCCAGCACTACAACAGTCTGGCCTCAAACGAGTGGGAGATGCACAGGGACACGGGTGCTGTCCTGTGATGTGGGGCAGAGGGCAGCACATCCCACAGCTGCTGCACAGACATCCTCACCCCAGGCTTTTGCTACTCAACAGCAGTTCATTGTCTGACCCAGGAAGTCTGGAGGTTTGAACATGCTCCTCACCCTCATGTTGGTGCAAGGGTGTGACACAAGGCTGAGTCCTTGGCAGGTGTCCCTTGCCAAACACCCAGCAATGACAGAACAAGCCAACTCCAAGTGCTTTCAGTAAGAAACACTTACCACAAGTTGACAAAGTTGATGAAACTCGGGGAGAACTCTCTTTCCTCTGAGTTACTCAGCTGTGGTGGGTCTCCTTTTACTACTTGTGTCAACTGGTCAAACACACTGTTCCACTTGGGGTAGGGGAATCGCCCCGTGGCCAGCTCGTACTGCAGAGACACAGCAACAGCAGCAGGCAGGTTACACAGGGGAGCTTGAGTCTGGGTAACAACAGGCCTGCAAGGACCCTGAACTCCCAAAAGGAGGTCTAAGATAACATTCTTCCTCCTATTCCCTATACAAAGCTCAGCTGAGAGGAGGAAAGCTTCACCCAACAGTAAGTTCTGCTGCCCACCTTCAGAGCTCCTCCAGCTTTACCCTGGCTATGCCATGGCTTTCACATTGATGGTCTTCTCCTCCACCAGCTATAATAAGGTGTTCAAAAGCAGGAGAGTGACACCCTCCAGCCCCTTCCCAAGCACCCTAGCAACCACTGGAGAAAATGGAGAATGAGAATCTCACAATCAATCATAGAGTAACTCCAGTTGGGAGAGGCCCACAGGATCGAGCCCAGCTCCCTGCAGGACAACCAAAATGAGAGCCAGTGGGGAAAACAGAAGTGACTGGTTCATACTTATTGCTTTTGTTTTCTCTTCCCTTGAGAAGGGAAGGTCTTTTCAGTTCAGCAGTGTGTGCACCCAGCAGTGCTGTGGTTAAGCCAGAGAGGAATCAGCAAGTGGGATCAGGATTAACTGCAGAGCTGAACAACACCACATGCCAGGGCTGTGAGAAGCTTATTTACACCAGCTGCATCACCACACTCACCATCCCTCCTCAGCTGAGATTCTGAAGACAAAATTCATTTATGATCCAACACCTCTTCCCTGCTTACATCTCTCTTTCTGCAAAACACAGCTGCAGCTCCATGTACCCTCAGGGATCGGGAGAGCCATCTGCCTCAAAGGCACTTCTATTGTGTCTGGGCCAAGAGGTGCCCACCTCATTCACATCAGTGCTGGCCTTTGCTCATGCCCCTGTTGGCCACCAACCTGCCCCACCACACCACAACACCCAGCACCCCAGGCAGCAGGGGCTCAGCCCATACTCACCAGTGTGATCCCCAAGCTCCAGACGTCTGAGCGGACGTCGTAGCCTTGCCTGGATGCACTGGGATCTATCCTCTCAGGCTGAAATGGGAAGAAGGACCAGTCAAACACTGTGTCATGCAGGAAGGAAGGAGCAGAACCTGCCAACTTAGAAAAAACTCTGTTTGTCCCTCTGGGCAGAGCATGGCACAGCTCTGGAGGCAAATGTGTGGCTGGGACAGACATCCAACCCTGGCAGAGACACATCTAAAGGAACCAAACACTCGTCTTATGGGGGTACAGTGTAAAAGGTGACCTGAAATGGGAATTCAGCACAGTCTTTTTTCCTTCCCTTTTGTACAAGCAGTTTGAATCATTGTTACAGAATCACAGAATGGTGAGGGTTGGAAGGGACCTTTGAGCAATCTGGTCTAGTGAGTGGCACTAAGGGCTGGATTAGATTAATGGTCTTCAGAGGTCCTTCCCAACCCAAACCATTCTGAGCTTCTGTGGCTCTATCAGTAGTGCTCAGCCCTGCACATGGCTAGAGGCTGTCACCAGACAGCACAGGGCCACTGACTTTGCCAGTGCTGGTCCCCCACACTGCAGAGCCATGGGGACAACCCACAGCATGGTAGAGCAGTTCACAGGCTGCAGAAGGACTCGCTTTCCACCCAGCACAGTGAAATGTGGGACTGTCATGGTTCCAGCTCAGGGGCAATGCAGCCCCACACAGCCACTCACTCCCTCCCCCTCCCCACAGCTCCCCTGGCATGGGGAGGGGAATGGGAAAAGAAAATCCAAACTCATGGGCTAAGATAAGAACAAGTGTAATAACTAAGCCAAAATACAGTAAGAAGAATGAGGTATAGTAATAGTAATTGAGACAAACCTCAAGAACAAGCCAAGTGCTGCCCAGTGCAGTTGCTCCTCATCTGCTGACCAAGCAGCAATTCCCCCTCTCCTGGCCAACCCCCCCAGTTTCTGTACTGGGCATGATGGTCTGTGGTATGGAATAGCCCTGTGGCTAGTTGGGGTGGGCTGTCCTGGCCATGGTCCCTCCCATCTTCACTGGCTTCATCCCAGCTTCTCCCCCCAGTTCACTCACTGCCAGGTTGAGAAGCAAACACTGTGATGCTGTGCAGCACTGTTGAGCCATAACCAAACACCCCTCTGTTACCAACAACCCCAAACTACAGCCCTGTAGCAGCTACTGGGAAGGAGATTAACTCTATCCCAGCTGAAAGCAGGACAGACTGCATGGAGCTGGGTCCTCTGGGCAGGGCAGGAGGCACGGAAGGGCTGCGTGTCCCAGGGGCTGGTGAGGCAGGTGGCACTGGTGAGACACAACGCCTCCGAAGCACCCACCGACCAGCCAGAGAGCAACTGGGACTTGGCCCTAAACCGTGGTGGCACAGTTAAAGGGAAAGCAGGATGGACCAAAATAAATCCCATCTAAATAGGGAGCAGGAAGAATCCTGGGAATTTTCCATGGAGACACCACGGGAGCAACTCACAGCACAGACACCGAGTCAGTGCCAGCCCAGCACCAGCGAGGGCAGGACGTGGCTGAGATGGACACCCAGCCTGGATGTGCAGGCTGGGAATGCACCAAAGAAGGGTACAGCCTGCCACGGGGCTTCTCTCTGTTTCAGCAGCCACCCAAGCAACAGCATCTTGACTGAAAAATGAGAAGAAGCGGGCAGCACTGGCCCTGCCTCTCCTCCAAACCCCAGTGAAGCAAACACATGCAGTGACCCAGGGACAGATGCACACAGGGCTCCCTTCAGCCTTCACACAATCATAGAATGGTTGGGGTTGGAAGGGACCTTTAGAGATCATCTGGTCCAACCCCCCTAGATCAGGTCACACAGGAAGATGTCCAGGTAGGTCTTGAAGGCCTCCTGAGAAGGAGCCTCCACACCCTCCCTGGGCAGCCTGTGCCAGGGCTCCCTCACCTTAGCACCAAAGGACTTTCTCCTTCTGTGCCAGTGGAGCTTCCTGTGTTCCAGTCTGTGCCCCTTATCCCTTGTCCTGTCACTGGCCACCACACAACAAAGTTGATGAGGTTCTAATTCTCAACTCTGTGCAATGAAGCCAAATAAGCTTTCTGAATCTCCTCCTGGGCACGTGGGAGCTCACAGAAGGGATCTCAGAGCTGCAAAAGCCTTGACCTAAGAGCACAGATGAGTCACTCACATGAGCAAGCAAGGCACTGCAGGCACACTGTGCTGGGAGAGCCTTTTCTAAAGTTACATCCCTCTTCTCCAGTACTGTGTGACTGATGAAAAATCTGTTTCTACTTTGTTTTCTCGGGCCTGTATGGCAGCACCAGCCTTGCAGCAGCCTGGCCTGGCTGCAGGAGGGGACACGTCTCCTCAGCCACGGTGTGACACAGCAGAGTGCACCCAGTGTGAAGGGTGGAAGAGCTGAAAGGGGAGTGGATAACAAGAGCTCTTTCTCCCTTTGCTGGCTGTGTGGACCTGCCACTGCCCCCTGCTCCTCAGTCTACCACCTCTAGGAAAGCAGCAGTAACTATCTCTGTGAGCACTTCAGTACCTACATGGGAGAGAAGAGTAGCACTGTCCAAAAAAATGCTTCAGCTGAAACATTCATCCCTGCTGGGACTTCTGAATTCAGACATTCCTTCCAAAATCCCCTCTGTTCTTTGATTTCCTGTCCCTCCCCCTCACCCAGGTCAGCCACAAAGCCCAGGGCTGCACAGAGATTATCAGCACAGATCATGTTTCTAGAGAATGGCCTTTCCTCCCCTCCTATTTCCTTTTTGCTCTGAGAGAATGTTTCATTCCAAAACTTCTCCAGCAGCATTTTCCAGGTGGGGACGCCGGTTTCCCTTGCAGGGCAGGGCACTGCCACCCCTCCCAGCTGCCTTTCCTCACAGCCTTTCAATTCCTCCATCTCCACAGCAGGAAAGTGATGGGCCAGGGGACCAGGGACACTCACTCAGCACAGAAAGATTGGCAAGAACATTGATGAAAGCAACAAGGCCCTGTGGGGCTTGGCACAGCATCTTCCTGATGACCTTGTTCATCTTGTTAACAAAGGTAAATGTGTGGCTGTAATAAACTTGGCCTAGTGCAGTGCATTGTCTGGACTGCAACAAGAACAAGCAACCACAATTTGCATTAGCAAAAGGCTTCACTGATATGAGTTCATTGTGGAACTGTTGTTAGGACTCTATTGAGCAGGAAAGACAGGATTTGTCACTGGACCTTCCCTGGCCTGCTGCTTGTATTATCCAAAACCACACAGAAGTCGTGCTGCTAAATTCTGCACGTTATAAAAACACTGCTAGTGTGATAAATAAGGGTTCCCAAAGAACCAGTGTGATGTGAACATTTGGTAAGCTGGGCTCTGGTTGGATGCTGACTCAACTCAGCCAGACACAGAAAAAGCTGCACTCTGGCATGACACAGGCTCCCAGAAAAGGCCAGGGGAGCATGAAATCCCAGAGCAGCTTCACCATTAAAGGTGTGTAGCTGGGGTGATGTGCTAGGGGTTGCTGCTCTTGTTATACACTCTACAGGTGAGACAAACACTGCAAGTTTGCTCCATTTCAGGGCCTATGTTTGTAAAAGGATGCTAAAATATGGGGGTTTACAGCATAGATATAAAACACAAACCCATCTGCCTTAAGGGCATAAGCTGCTCAGTCCCTAATCTCCTCAAAGAAAAGCTTAAGAGGTGACTACATTAGAGTCAGGAAGTACCTACTGGGAAAAGAATGTGTGACAAGTGACCTCTGTATCTGCAAATGTAGTAGAGAGCCCCCAGCCATCCACTGAAACGAGACTTACTCAGAAGGAGTGTATTGGGGCATAATTAATGGACAACTTCATGGGCACCACGGCACATTCTCCAGCATTTGAAGAGGCACCTTTGGAGGCCTTCCCTGTTTGGAGTTGTTTTGGAAGTTCACCCTCCTGTACCCTGAGCTTGGCACATCCCCTCACTGCCATCCCCACCATTGTCTTCCAATAACTCTAACCACATTAGGAGGGCTGAGCTCTGCAGAGGCAGTTTTAGAGAGCTGTTAAGGTATTGTTTCAGCTCCACTAAATAACTGTCACAGAAGCTCACTGAGAGGCTGCACTTTTGGTGAGGGTGCTCAAGAAGTCCTTAAAGTTACAAAAGATTGAATTGTAGGGAGCTCAGTTACTTTTCCACAGCCTTATTGTGTAACCAACAGGCAAACTTTGGAAACATCCTGCACCTCAACACCAAAGGAGTTTCTCCTCCTGTTCCAGTGGAGCCTCCAGTGTTCCAGCCTGTGCCTGTTACCCCTTGTCCTGTCACTGGCCACCACAGAACAAAGACTGACCCCATCCTCCTGACACCTGCCCTTAAGGTACAATCAGCATTGATAAGGGCCCCTCTCAGCCTTCTCCAGGCTGAACAACCCCAGGTCCCACAGCCTTTCCTCATCAGAGAGATGCTCCAGTCCTTTCAGTATCTTGGTAGACACAAGGCACCAACACTGACATCTTCATTTCAACTCAACCATCACAGGGGTATTCAAGGCAACTTCTCCAGCACTGGCAGCTCCAAGGCTCTGTGACAGCACTAACAAACCACACAGTACTGGTTTGGCAGCTGGATGTGGCTCCTGCTGCCTAATCAGACAGTCAGACTGGCTCACATCCAATGTTCCTGTTACCAATGGCATGTGGGGACTCAGCTCCAGTGGACATGGCATTATTGGGTTCCTTCCGTGGGCAAGTGCTCGTGCTGCAAGAATTACTGCAGAGTCATCATCTGGGAGCATCATCCAGCAGCCCTTGTCAGACTCTCTGGCTGAACATAGCTTGTGCCTTTTGCCTATTTTGCACTGCAAAATCCACTCCTGTTTTCCTTTCAAAAGGAGTGTGAGTGGCCTGACTCCTTCCCACATACTCAGGTTTTATCATCACTAAAGGCATAAACCATGGCTTGGAGAAAGAGTTGGCAGGTGTGTCTGCATGCTGGGGACATCTCCCCACTTCCCAGCCTTCCCAGTATGTGGAAATGCTCATGTACTTGGAGAGGAGTCACTGAGTCCAGGCAGCAGAAGGGAAGGGGCCAGCTGTCTCTCCCACACTGCTTGCCAGCTGCTGGCTCATCCCACAAACAGTGTACCATGCCAAGGCTCTTAAAACCACAAACTGAACTAAAATGCTTTTGCTCACTTAAAAAAATCCAACAGAGCCTGGAGCTGGTGATGATGATGCACAAGGAGCAGAGTGCAGATGCACACACAGGGAGGAAAACCAAGGGGCTATCAGAAGCCTTCACCCTCCCAAGTCCCAGTGGAAATGAAACAGCACAGCAGTAACTGTCATGTGGTAACTAAATCAACAGCCTGAGCAAAGACAACCATCTATCCACAGTTCAGTAGGAACAGTAATCCTGTAGTTATAGCCCACTTGGGAAGGGAAAAGGAGAGAAGTTTTACAACAGTCCTGTTTATAGACCCAATACACACCTCAGAGAAGAGAGAAAAGTCAACAACAGCCACAACTGCAGTGTGAGATGCAAACATCCAGCCTCAGGGCAGACCAGCTCAGGCTGCACTGGCTCCCAGGATCTCATGTCCCACCAGCACAACAAATTGGGCAGCTCTGGCCCATTGTCTTCCCTGCAGAGAGCAACACGTGTGCTCAGAGCACAGACATATCCCTGCCATCCTCTCCAGCCTCACAAGGTCTTTGTTTAAACAGTTTCCCAGTCACCATGTTACACTGATCTGGAGCTTGCTCAGACTTTGCTGTACCACAGCACTGGCCTCCAGTAGCAGATCTCTTCTGTACTACTCTGTTCAGCTCATTGAGTAACTAGGTCTGCTATGAGGACAGTGCAAAGAAAAGGTGAAATGCTCAAAAATTCAGACTCTTGTGTTTGCACAGATCAGAATCAGGGCAGACAGGTTTTGCCTTGGACACCACAGTCAGTTAAAAGCCACACGAGAGCTGTTACCTGATCAGATGGGCATTGTACCTTAGAAGTGAGAGATTTCCCTGTTTTGCTTCCTTGGTGGTAGGTTTTATGAGAAAACATGGGAATTTTTTTTCAGAAAATAGTATTCTTCAGTACACAGAGCCATAAGATAAGCTGTAAGAGTTAAACATAGCCACACTGACAGCAGCAGATACACAGCTCCCTGCACAAGGCACCCCCAGCTTGTTTGAAACCAAGAGATGCATTTTCAAAGCAACCTGATGTACAGAAGTGTTTAAAATCCTCAGAGGGCTTTGAAAATCACCATCACAACTTTTCTCCCTGGGAGGGGGAGGGAAGCAAACAATCAGGACAGACTCCCAGGAGCCAGGGCTCAGCCTGAGCAATTTCCACGCAGCTGCTCTCCTACCACTGCTCTCCAGAAACACATTCTCCTGGAATTAAGTTATGGCACACTCTGGAATGAAAATAGTTTGCAAAAAAATCACTCCAGTTCTGCTCTGCAATAACTCCTGTGACCTAATCTTACCGTAGCAAACGGATTTCTCGCAGCCCAAGAAAAGCCTGCACCCAGACAGCACTGCCTCCCCCTGCATGCTGTGCTTGGAGTGTGAGCAGGCGCTGCTGGAAGCACAGAGCAGCTCTCTGCAGCAGGGAATCACAGAATCACAGAATGGTGGGGGTTGGAAGGGACCTTTAAAGATCATCTAGTCCAACTCCCTGCAGAAGCAGCTCCCACCTAGATCAGGTCACACAGGAATGTGTCCAGGCAGGTCTTGAAGACCTCCATGGAAGGAGCCTCCACACCCTCCCTGGGCAGCCTGGGCCAGGGCTCCCTCGCCTCACAGTAAAATAGTGCTTTCTTATGTTTAAATGGAACTTTTTGTGTTCCAGCTTCATCCCATCACCCCCTGTCCTGTTGCTGATACAATAAAAAAAAGGATGCCTCAACCTCCTGACACCCACCAGTGAGGTATTTGCAACTATTAATGAGATACCCCCTCCATCACCTCTTCTCCAGACTAAACAGCCCCAGGTCCTGCAGCTTTTCCTCCTCACAGAGACATTCCAACTCCTCAGCATCTTGCTAGTCCTTAACTGGCTTCCCTCCAGCAGTTCCCTGTCCCTCTTGAGCTGGGGAGCCCAGAACTGGACACAGGACTCCAGATGAGGCCTCAGTAGGGCAGAGCAGAGGAGGAGCAGAACCTCCCTCGATCTGCTGGCCACACTCTTCATGATGCATCCCAGGATGCCATTGGCCTTCTTGGTCATGAGGACACATTGCTGGCTCATGGTTAGTTTATTTATCAAGCAGGACTTCCAGGTCTGTGGTAGAGGAACCCAGAGGATCTGCCTTTGCCACAGCCTCGATGTCTTTGCTGACGCTGCCGGCAGCAGCGTGTGAGTCAGAGCTCGGTTTCCTCTGGGAAGCGGATGCACATCCCACGGGAAAAGGGTTGACACTGCAGTCAGGTGCCAGGAGTGGCTGTGCTGAGGCAGGTCTGCAGGAGGAGAGTGAGACCCTGCAGAGCCTGTGGGCACAGCAGCTGCCCAGTGCCCACCCCATCCCCACTCACCGCCATGTACGGCCGGCACCCCGCGTCCCGCGTTTTGGCGATGGAGTCCACGAGCTGTCCGCTAATGCCGAAGTCACAGAGCTTAATATTCCCATTTCTGTCCAGAAGAATATTGGAAGGTTTGATGTCTGTAAGTGAAAGAAATTTCAACCAGTTAAGTCATGGCTGGAGGTTTCAGTTTCAAGAAGAGCAGCTGCAGAGAACTGACACTGGCAGCACGGTGCAGCCTCCATGGCCCCCTCAGCCCAGGCGGCAACCAGATATGCTCGTGGCCTCAGAGGATCCCAACTAGGAGCAAGAGGAGAAGGAGCCAGTCCCAAAGATGCCACATGCCCAGAGGCAGACACCCAACCACCTTGAGATCACACAGATAGATGAAACAGCCACTGGGACGCACTTGTGCAAGACCTGTGCTCAGGCTGGCGGTAGTGCACGTGCTGATTACACTTCAAGTGACCTTTGCTTCCAATCAAAGTTCTTGCAATTATTTTCACAGGCAAGAAAAGACATGAACTCACCTCTGTGAATGATTTTCAAGTTTTCTTTTAAGTGGTTTAGTGCTTTCACAGTCTAGGAAAGAACAACAGATGAAAAATGAGCAATGTTGTTAAGATTCCTGTGACTATTAAACTTTCGGAACTCCAGGATCAGGGAGAAGAGCATTAACTGTGCTGAGGTACTACTGCTATAAATATGTCATGTCATGAAAGTCAATCTTTCCTGCAGGGCTGCAGATACCCTCATGGGATTCATCTCACTTCACCACCAAAGTCATCACAAGATGGGAACTCAGCGCACACACCCAGGCACCAACTGACGAGAGGGAGGGGACAGGCAACTCAATGAGACCAGACCCTTACTCTCAGATGCTTTGGTGGGGTTCACATGTCTTGACTATAAATGTCCCACCCCTTGTTCAATTACAAGCAGGGCAAGGAGAGACAGCTCATCTAGTTTAGACACCTTCCTTGGAATGGGAGAGCCTGCACTCAGCTTCCACTGATGCCACCACCCAGGCACGTGAAGCAATCCCTGAGGAGGGGGCTGCAGCCTCTCCTGTTGATGCCTATGTTTAAGCAGACAGAGCAGGAAGATGCTCCTGGGGTCTCTCTGTGAGCTGATTACAGACCCCAGACCTGCTTTTCCATCATGCAGCATGCTGTGGAAAAGTCAGAGCATCCTCAAGGATCACTGGAAGTGTGGTGCAACACAACAGCAGCAGTTCTGTCACACACAGATCAACCAGTTCTCATGTGTGAGGGAAAGAGATCTCAATTTTTCACATTAGCTTCAAGAACATACACAAAAGGCTTTAGCAAAAAATACTCACAGCTAAAGTGATTTTGCCTAGGATTTCTTCTGGAATAACATCATCTAATACACTATATACATATTTGTAAAACTTATCAAACGAGGTAGACATGAGCTCCATACAGATCCAACAGTCACCCTGGAAAGAGAAAAGACTCTGTTACTGTCAAGAGGAACATGAGAAACAAAAATCCAGAGAGCATAAAGAAATCCCTTCAACCCAATCAAACACATCAACAGCAACATGGAAGGAAGGACGGAATTCATCTTGATGAATTTTAGCAATGGGAGACTCGTTCCTATACACAAGTCTCCCTGACTCCCTTCCCCATCAGAGGCACCTAGGGGACCAGCTGAGAAGAGACTGGCTCTCCAGGGGACTGCAAAGCACAGTCAAACACCAGCAAGTACAACAAGACTAAAAAAATATATCCCTTCAGTTTATGACTACCCTGCAGAGGACAGAAAACATTTCACACAACATTCGGAGATACCATCTAAGCAAGAGAAAATGAAAATAAAGCCAAGAAAGTGGAAGGTTTTGTTCATTTGCATCTTCCAGTGAAACAATTTCAACACAGAAAATGGAAAAAACATACAACCTGTGTTAAACCAAGCCAAGCTTAACTACCACAGGACAATAACATATCTTTTTATCAAACTCTGTAAATCAACCCACTCCCACTGGATTTTCTGAGGATGAGAAACAGATCCCCAAAATACAGGAGGACTTCATCTTTTGGTTTGGTATGTGTCTACCATATGGTGACAGACAGCTCAGCCATGGATTGATCTTAGTCATTTCAACTTTTGGGAACATTTTAGCTTCAAGTTGAGCACGACAGAAGGCTTTCTGTGAGCTAATTCTGTAGACTCTCAGGCACTTCAGGCAACACTTCATTGGCAGAAATACTAAAACAGTAAAACTAGAGCTGCCTGCACTAGAAATGACATACTTAAACCTATCTTCTCCAAGCTGTATCACAAGTCTTAGAACTTAATTAGCTGTCAAAACCTATGAGCAGAACAGCATTGATTAGTTTGGTTGTCTCACCCTGGCTAAATAACACCTAAAACATTTTAAGAAGCAGCAGCTTGTGCAAGAAGTGCTGCCCTGAGCTGCCTGGGAGGTTCAGGAACAGGATGCCTGTTGGTTACAATTAAGCTGCACACTCCTATGATGTGAAGCAAGAAGTTGAGGAGAAACTTCCCCAAGTAATTATCCTACAGAAGGGAGATTTTCCCTTTTAGACAAAACATAAATCAACCAAACTCTAAATTTAATACACAGAAATTCAATTAGGAAAGAAAAAACCCCTATGGTATGGACATGGTGGAGGTGTGGCAAAGCCCTGAGCTCACATCCTGCACACACAAACCACTTGGAATCATGGAATCGATTTGGTTGGAAAAGACCCTAAAGATGATGGAGTCCCAGCCCTCCCCTCACCCTGCCCAGCCCACCATTAACCCACGGCCCTCAGCACCTCAGCCCCATGGCTTTGCAATAGCTCCAGGGATGGTGATTGTTTGAAGCAATCTCCTGGTGCACCTGAGAGTCAGGAGCAATTTTCAAGTTCTATTTAGTTGATGAGAAACCTTGTAGAGACACAGATTTTAATGCCAAAAAGGGCTTTTCTACCAGTCAGAATGACCTCCTGTGAAACACAAGCCAAGGAACTGCATCCATCAAGATGGCTCGAGTCCAAAAGCTTGTTTTAGAGGGAACAGAAGTGCCCAGTAAAGGTGCTGTCAAGCACTGGACACGGCTATCAGCAGAGGCAGTGGTGCTGTCCAGCTTGGCCTTGGGCTGCTCACACACCTGGCAAGGTTGTTTCCAGCAATACAGACAACAAACTGCCAGGAAGCATCTCACATGCCTCCAGTGTTACAGACGCTGCTGCTTCAGAGACTAGGAATCCATCACTGTCCTCTGCCAAAGGAGAGATACTGCCCCAAGAGTCTCTCCTTTCTGAGAAGAGATGATCTGCTTTCCTAGGAAGGGCTGAGCCTCCAGTGAGCTGGTTAGGAAAAAGAGTGGGGGTTCAGAGCCATGGGCAGCCTCATTTTACACTGCTCAACTGGCACCAGGTGTTTTACATCATCACAAGGTAGAGCAGAAGCTAACGTCATCCACTCAAGGGAAATGGCTGCTGCAAGCCTGAGCACAGAAAACATAGATTTACACAGATTTCATCCAAACAAAGCCAAAGGGACAGATGGAAAAGGTGCCAGGCCAGAAGCAGACACACCACAGGATAGAGGCAAGTGCAGTGCAGCAGGAAGACGGCACAACTGGCATTTCAGAAGACATGGAGAAAGGTGAGCTCAGGCTGCTAGAGAACAAAAGGTGGATATGAATGGATTTGGTTGAGGACCTGTTCAGATCTAAACTGCCAAAATGAAGTCAGGCAACACTTGAATAAAATTTTCCCCTTCCAGCACTGTCAAGAAATGCAAAATGCAGTTGAAACACTTTTAATTTATTGAGTGGCTCAGAGACGGCAACGAGGATCCATGCAGGAGTCATGTGAAACTGGAGCCACACCAGACCCTTACAAGGTATCTGTAATGACAGCAAACATGGGCTTGTTCTACTGGCTGCAGGATCATCTGCACTGCTTCTGCTTTCACCAGCCTCACATAAAAAACTGGGACTGTGCTATATTCCTGTGTTATTGTACTTAGACTGCAGGGGATTGGACTTGTTCAAGGCTTCTAGAACATCACCGACCACCTGCAGCCTCGTGTTTATGTCCAGTCACACCAATACTCTGTCTTCAGTCACACAGGTTACAAGGGATGATGTCTGTACAGCAAAAGCAACTCCAACAACAGGTAACCTCTTAAAGCCATTATCATAACCAAAGCTTCACAATATACTTAGTGCAGCTGTAGGGCTGGGAGGTGTGTGTTACCTAAAACTCAAACCTGTACAATAAATTGTTGTGTAATGTTAATTTAAGCATTAAAAAACCTGTGTATGAGCAAAAGAACTAAAGACTTGGTTTGGCATGTGCTCCAGGAGACCAAGTACAGAGAATTGCTGGATGTCAGCATTTATTGATCTGGCAATGTAAGAATCTACCTGAGCAACATGAATTCATGTCAGCAAGATGAATGCAGAAAGATGACAGATCTTTTTAATTATGCAGCCTCATTAAGACTCTACAGGTTCTTAACTCTTCCTGGGACTTGAAAGGATTTACCTCTTGGCAAAATTGCATGAATTTTACTGAGAACTAAAAGGAAAACTGACAAGGCTGACCCAGCTCACTCTGATCAAACACAGAAAAGTGCTGATGTGCATGGGAAAGTTCTGCTTCATTGTGAATTGTGAAGACAAAATCATATTAAAGGAAGTTTCTTTCTCTTTAGTTTACACTCTTAGGGCAGGTTGATTTCTGATTATACAATGGCAAGAGAAGCATTTTCATTTCCTCTTCTTGTTAGAGCTATTCTTCCAAAGAACAGATTCTAGGCTTTCCTGGGGATTAAATGACACTGTGCTAATGTACATCTTGTAGGCACTCCAAAACATGCCCAGGAATACCCTGCACATTTCATTCAAAATATCACTGCCTATCTCCAGGACATACACAGAAACTGCTTAACCAGCAACTGGGATGCTTCAGCTTCTCAATCAGAGTCCTGAGTTCCTAGTCAGCGCCTGAGCACGTCACAAAGAGCCAACCAGCTACCCTGCAGTTTGGCAGAAACAGGACCTGGGAGTTCTGGTGGACACCAGGTTGAATGTGAGCCAGAAACGTGTCCTTGCTGCACAGAAGCTAACAGTAACCTGGGCTGCATCAGGCAAAGCAGTGCCAGCAGGTAAGGAGGGGAGAGTCTTCCCTTTGACCCAGCACTGGTGAGGCCAAACCAGTGGTTGCGCCCAGTTCTGGGCTCCCCAGGACAAGAGAGGTGTGGTCATACTGGAGAGACTCCAGCAAAGGGCCACTAAGATGAATGAGGGACTGGAGCAGCTCTTGTATGAGGAAGGGCTGATGGAACTGGAAATGGGAGAACCTGGCTGAGGGGCATCCCATCAGTGTATCTGAATACCAAAGGAAGGGTGCATAGAGGATAGTGCAAGGCTGTCTTCAGTGGCACCCAGTGACAGGACCAGAGACACTGGGCACAAACTGACACACAGGAGGTTCCCTCTGAACATCAGGAAACACTTTTTCCCAGTAAGGGTGACTGAGCACTGCACAGGCTGCCCAGGGATGCTGTGGTAGACATGCAAAAGCTACTAGGACATGGTCCCAGGCAAGTGCTCTAGGTGGCCCCACTTGAGCATGGGAGATAGCCAAGGTGAGCCCCAGAGGTCCTTTCCAGCATCCACCATTCCAGGACTCTGTGACACCAATCTTGAAGGCCTATCACACTAATGCACTGCACGACAACTTCTTAGGCAAGTTGTATCTGTACTAGTGAAGAGAGGATGAAGAATGTCATCACCCTCACAATGTGATCCAGAGGATGCTGTTCCTATGGACTGGTGCCCAATCACAGGGCCTTGAGTAACACCAACATAGGCAACAATTTCCATAGAAAGAAGCTGTTGTACATCAATAAGAAAGAGAGCAAACACCTTGTATCAACAACCCAAGGATGTGCCCACAATTCACACTGATGTCAGCACTGCACTATTGACACATCCATAGCAACTCTTCCTTCCTGACAGCAGAAGCTCCCCAAGGGCTAATTTACCTGTTCTCCCGGGCATGTTTTGCAATTTGCAATGAATTCTTCATTCAGTGCTTTTACCAGCTATTGAGCCTGTTGGTTTAAACTTGGCTCAGTTACAGTCACACTGTGTAGAAGTCACTGCTGAGATCCCAAGTCAGACAAGGCTTTTTTTCCCCTCTTCCCATTTGGAGAAGAAAAATAACAGAACAGTTATTCTGAAAGAGCAGTTAGTGTGCTCGTGATAACCAACCGGACATCCCCAGCCTTACAGGTACTGTCTCAAGCTGGATTAGCTGTTGAGCTTCCAACAGACATGCAAGAAAAGAAAACTGTCATTTTCTCAGACTTAAAAACTCTCTGAATTCAGGACAAAAGACTCAGGGTTGTCCAAGCAGTGCAGTTCTATCCTCAGCTGAACACCTCTCTTCTCAGGTGAAATATTTCACTCAGGTGAAATATTTGCAATCACCTTTTTTTCTCCCCCCACCAAGCAAGTACTGCTTCAAGAGGTAACAAATGAACACTGATGCTCTTCAATACAGCATGTCTGGTGACTGATGTGGAAAGCTCTGTGTGCATTTCAGAGGTCTGAGCTCTCACTGGTGCATTATGGAGAAACTGGCTTCATGAACCTCAGGAAGTTCAACAAGGCTACCCAAGATCTTTAGAGAACTAAGTAACTGAACAGCCCCCTCAACAGCTGCACTAGAAGAATGAAGGATATTGTAACATCACAGGAAGTAACATCAGCATCACAGAGAAACGCTGTAACATCAACATTAGAATTAGTTCAGCTGGAAGAGGCCTTTAAGCTCATGGAGTGCAGCCTCTGACCCAGCCCCATCAACCACCAGCCCACTTCCCTCAGTACATCCATGGGGCTCTGAAACCCCTCCAGAGACGGTGACTCCAGCACCTCCCTGGGCAGCCCTTTCCAATGCCTGACAGCCCTGGCAGCAAAGAAATTCCTCCTCAGAGCCAGCCTCAGTCTCCCCTGGTGCAATTGAGGCTGTTTCCTCCTGTTCTATTGCTTGTCACTAGGCGGAACAGACCAACACTCCCCTGAGCCTTATTTAATCCAGGCTGAACAGCCCTAGATCCTTCAAGCCTTTCCTCATCTGAGACATGCTCCAAACCCTTTCCCAGCTTGGTACCCGCCTCTGGATCCTCCCCAGCACCTCAGTATCCTTGGAGAGAGGGGCCCAAAACTGGACACAGTATTCGAGGTTCAGCCTCACCAAAGGCAAGTACAGGGGAGGCCACAGCACCATCAACAAGAGAAGCAGGCAGAACACTGTCCCACAGAGGGTCTGATCCAGCACATGCACTACTTGCCATCAGTGCAATGAAGTCCCTGACTCCATGCAAAAGCTGAAACACTGTCATCTTCTTTTTCTGCTTTGCTCCTATTTCATTAAACAGGCAATTTAATCTCATCTAACAGGTGCTGATAAACCCAAGCAATGCTAACCTGGTAGTTTTTGCATTGCTACACATTCTGTTACAGGTTTTGCATTATAAACACAGACACACATCATCACAGGAGGGTGTCCCTTATGACTGACAAAGAAAAAGCAAACAAGATCTGTTAAGATGTCACCTGCCAAGGCACAAGCAAGACCAGTGTCCAGAGAAAACTTTCCCTACAGAAGATGCTTGCTGAACAAGTGAGGCAGAATATAACTAGCAACGAATATCTGTGTAGTAGTTTTGGCTTTCCAAATCAAACTTTTCCTATTCTTAGTAGCTGCCACAGTAACTCACCTGTTTACAGCTACTTTCCTGACTGGAAGCTGAGATACTTGTCTATCTGCAAAATAAGACCTTGAACAGTTTTGTCCCATTTGGTTCAGTATTCCTGCTCCCAAAACTGTCAGGTTTCAAGAGCTTAGCTCTGCTTCTCTGCACCAACAGCTCACTGTTCTGGAAGGGCTATCTGCCTTTCAAACAGCCCAGCTGCCCTGCTGCTGCTGAAGCTGCTATAATCTTGCCAATTATCTGATTGTGAGAGTCCCCTACACAACATTTAAGCTCTTCTAAAGAGGTTCTAATTAAAGTGCACCTTTTAGGAGCAGGCAGAAGATCTCCCATCTGTAGCTCCATCCAGGACAGAGCAGTTGGTCCCAAGAGAATATGTCTTTTGGAACTTACTTGCTTCACTTTTCACCTTGAAATGCTGAAGCAAAGAGCTCTGTTTATACATGCTTTGCTGCAGGACTTTCTGAGAGAGCATCAGTCTTTAGGCTTTTCCTATGAGCCCTTATACTCCAGGGGATGGTGCAGCAGTAACCTGGATCGTTCACAGCTATTTGGGCATAGATCTGCTAAGCAGAGTGGAGGGCTGAGATAGGTTCAAACCTACTGGTGAAGTTATTTTTTTTCCTTTCTGTGCTGTCATAGGTTCCCAGTGTTAAACTATGCAATTAATAATAGAACCCATAACTCATATGAGAAGACAGAAGCATATCAGCTCACCCTGTGAACCTTTGAGGTATGTGACTTGGAACATCACCTTGACAGTAAGGGACCAAGAGGGAAAGGCTGCTTTGATCTCAGAAGCAAATACCACTGATGCTGAGGGTGGCTGGAAAAGGGCATTCCAGGGACCAAGATGAACTAATCTAGAGTAACCTTACTGAAATCTTTCAAAGACAGAGCACACAATTAGCTGTGCCTGGTGTTTTGGACAAGACAAAGGGTGCAGCAGAGCCAGGCTGACATTTGGATGCTGATCAAGGTAGGTTTTAATATTATTTATGTGTGTGCCTAGAGCTGCAGGGAGGTGACAGGTTTGCACAGCTCTGAACATGCTCAACAGCATCTGGCAAGACATTATCTTGCTCAGAGACTTTTCTTCACACCAGATGACAGCCTTATCATTTGTATTTCAGCAAAGCTGTAAATTTTCAGGCAAAGCTGAGGCTCCATAGTTGGTAGGAGCTTGTACTGTGTGAATGTGGACAATGCCTCCTGGCCTCAAATGGCTTCATGTTTAAATAGATAAGAAAAAGCAGAGCATGGGAAAGGAAGGATTATAATCCTCATTTTAGAGACTGAGATGTAAAGCCAGGGGAGTGACCTGGCAAAATTACAGACAGACTCTCTACAAGCAGGACTGAGTATTTAATATTCAGTCTCACTTTTGGGCTTTAACTACAACACTGACTTTCCTTCCCTAACAGTTCCCAAGTGAAGCCCCTGCAAGACTGCACAAGCTGCTATACCTGATAATATGCAAAGGTGACTAGCAGCCAGTAGGTCTCCACTTTCCTTCTTCCCTTGAGTAGATATACAGAATCTGTGCTGAAGTAGTGGAAACTAGACAAGGCTACATGTCTGTCCTCCCCTATACTGTGTTAGCTTCAAGACCAGAACAGTTACAGGAGGAAGAATAATACATATCTGCAGGAGAGCTGCAAGAGCTGCTGCTCTCTGGAGGAAGGGGATGCAGTAGTCAGGTTTTGATGTTTCTCTTCTCCAAAGCTCTTGTTTTTGCGAATGGACCAAACATTTGCAATCCAGTGCTGCTCACTAATGCTGTATTCCTCTTCTTATGCCTGTATTGAACAGAGTCAGCTCAGCCTGCTGACCACCTTCCAACCTTGCCAGAAGGCTGTTTGGGCTATTCAAACTGTGGTTACTGGTCATTCAAAGCAATGAGAGTGCCTGGGCAAAGCACAGGAAGGTAGAATGATAATTTTTGTGGCCTTACAGCATAATATCTACCTTAAATTACAATAAATAGATGCTAACACAATCACAAACATGCAGTGATTAACATAATATTCCTGGCCATGAGCAGCTGAAGTCAGGATTAATGCTGTTCACACCTTTCAATGCTCTAATTCTTTTCTTCACTTGGAAGAACTCATGAACTCATCACATTGAATATCCCACTCCACATCACACAATATCTCTGTGCATGAAAGGGCCAGGAAAAAAAAACACAGCCCCTAGGCTAGCTATTGCAAATCTTGCTCCTTTCAAGAACAGTCATGCAATTTTGGTCTCTGTCCCAAAAGAACTGGAAAAGATGCAGAGAACAGCAAGAAAGATGATGAAAGGTCTGGAAGGGGTTCCATGTATGACAAGTTGGCACTGATCAAGCTGAGTAAGACATGACAGAGGGGGAATATGGCAACTGTCCATAAAATCCTTGGTGACCTGGAGAATATGGATGAATATCAACTGTTTACCACCTCTTCAAACACAAAAAACTCGGGGAAGCACTAGAGGTACCACTCAGAACAGCAGGATGAGACTTCAAAATGAACCAAGGTGATGGGCCTTCAAACGAAGGGCTCACAACCAAAGGAAGTGTCTCCCAGGGAGCATCAGAACACCACACATGTAGTCAAGAGAAACTGAACACCTTAATGGAAAAGAAATCCAGTAAGAGTCACTGGGCACAGAGCCAGCATATCTAGCTCAGAAGACACTCAGCTGCATAAAATTGAAGGCTATGGTTAAGTATCACACACACTTTCACAAGCACATCCTGTAGGCCATTGTCAAAGGCAGAACACCCTGCTAGGAGCTTTGGTCTGACCCAGCATAGAATCATAGAATGGTTTCAGCTGGAATAGACCTTTAAGCTCACGGAGTGCAGCCTTTGTCCGAGCCCTCAACCACCAGCCCATTGCCCTCAGTGCAACATCCACCCAGCTGTGAAACCCCTCCAGGGACGGTGACTCCAGCACTTCCCTGGGCAGCCCCTTCCAATGCCTGAAAACCCTGTCAGCAAAGAAATTCCTCCTCAGATCCTGCTCTGCTTGCCCTTGTTATGTATCTGCAGGTACAAACCACTTCCAGGCAGACTGAGAGCCTCTGACACAGCCTGGATACATACATACACACACCAGGTAACCTTATGGGCAGCTGTGACTCCCATCACAGCAGCAACCTCCCTTACAGAGGCACAGGTCCTCCACTCAGTCACATCTCACAACTACTGACACAAACCACACCTGTGCACAGCCCAGCAGCACACACCCTGCTCATCAAGAGAGAAGAAAAGCAGGAAAGCAGGAGGCTGAAATACAGAGACGCAACACTGAACGGGAGCAGCACCTATGTGCTCAGCAGCACCCAGCTGTCTGGGTTTCCTGGTTAAACACCTTTGCTTAAAAGTGGACAGCTAAGAAACCTAACATAATTTAACTTTCTTCCTCCTTATTGCTAGTTGGAAACTGAAAAGAAAGAAAAGAAAAGGTAAAAGCCAAACAGTGCTATGAATGAAGCAAGTCTGGAGTGCCCACCTCTCTGAAGAGCGCGCCATAAAACTGAACAATGTACGGGCAGTCACTGCTTCTCATTACTACATCAAGGTCCATCAGAAGCTGCTTCTGTTCTTTTTCATCCACTGTCGACCGAATTCTCTGAAAGAGGAAGAGTGGCAGAGACTTTATCACTTACATTCCAGTACTGTATCCTCAGCCCCACTTCTGGAGAAACATGCCAGAGACCCCAAACCCCAAGGCTGAGCAGGCAATCCCCAAGGCATGCTCAAAAACACTATAGAGAATTAAGCTGTCCTCTTAAATAAGAATTACAACTGAAAACCCCTACATCCAATTAATTTAGACTATAAAATTCCCAGTACTCTTGTGAGCATCAAAGTTTTCAGAGGAAACGTCAGAGTGAAGTTACAGATCAGAGTTTTCACTGACAACTACAGAAAAACACCACATTCAGGCTTTCATTTCAAACCAAATCCACACAGAGCTCTTAACCACATGTTGGATAGGGCTTGAAGGCTGTTTTGATGTTTAATCAAGGAATATTATGTCTAAAAATGTCTAAGACAAGCACAGAAGACAAAAAGGCTCCTTCCATCATGGCTGGCATGGTGAGAAGGGACCATCACATAACCCAGGGAACACATTGCTCTGGTAATGCTAATGGTGGGCAACAGTCCTGGGAGCCTTGGCCATAAAATTAACAATTTTTAATTTTACTTACTACTAGCCTAGGGAATATAATACTGTTTAAAAGATACTATATATATATATATAAATATATCTACTACTATGTGTGTGTATGTATCTGTATGTATACACACATTATATATAACAAGAAAAGTCTTATTTGGGTTTGAAATGGCAATGCAAGTTTGAAAATAGGACACATCTTCAAACTCAAAGCTTGTTAAATGAAGGCTGGAGAAGATGATCCACAGTTTTTTGGGTTATTTTACAGACATTTTCAACATTTTGCACTAATGAATGCATGCCTGGAAGCACAGGTGAGGAAATGTGACCCTGAAGGTGAGACTCGTGTTGAAAAAGCATGTAAAAAAACTAAGGAAAACAAGTATTTGGCAAGAAGTCCGAGGCAACAAAGGTAGCCTGGACCCTCCTTGAGGAGAAAAACTACTTGGCTATCCAATAAAGAAAAATTATTCAAGGTTGTGGGGAAAATCTGCAAGATTCCAGCACCACTGACACTGCTGCCCTGGGAGCTGCTGCTGGTTTCAAGAGCACACGCAGCAGCAAGCACAAGGCTAAGGATATGGGGGTGCTTTCAGGGTTGGACATCCAAACAGCACTGTTTGCATGCTGATGTACCTGAAGACTGTTTTGTGATGACCCACACAAAATGAGGACAGTATCAACACTGTAATTTTCCTTACCTTTTGTGTATGCTGATACTTTGGTATTTCACCACCATGTTCTAGTAGCTTTAGTGTGGCCTAGACCAGTAAATGTCATGTTCATATTGTCCTTTTCCCTCCCAGGGAATTCTTGGGAAAAGTGGCCAGAGACTTGCCAAGCACACCCATGACCTGTAACATCTGCACTCGTGATGCCACTGCATGGGTGGCATTTGGTAGTCACAAACAGAGCAAGAAGATGGCTCAATGGACTAGTAATGAAACTCAAATGCTTCACCTCTAGGTCACTGGTTCAAGTCTGTTTAACAGTTCAGACACGTCACTGAAGGAGGACAGACGTGTTTGATTACTTCTTTGCCTTGTGTCTACACAATATAAAGCTCTACAACACCCTGCTGAGATACCAAAGGCTGAGCAGACTGAATGCCTCTATCTAGAGAGCACACCATCAGCACTGTGAGAAATGACAATGCCCCTGCTCTGACCTCAGTAGAAGACAACAGACGCCAAAGCCACCACGTTGGGGCCTATGAAAAGTAGTTTAGTCTCTACCCACACCTCTGTGAAGTTCATCTCTTTGGTGAGGAGTAATATCCAAAGGAGCTTGTCTCCATATTGTAACTTGAATCTATCTTCTTTCTGTGCCAACTCTGCATCTGTCTCCAAAAAGCTTCTTTCCTGGTCATCCAGGAGTGTCCCCAGCCCTCCTCTGCATTCCCCTTACATCTGCACAACGCTGTCACAGCCCTCCCCGTAGCTTCCTTAAACTCTACAATTTCCCCTGAAATTCCCCCATCCTACCTCTGACATTTCCTTCTCTATTGCTTCTCCAATTCTGTGATATCTATATATATATACGTTGTATGGAGGAGACAACTTTAATAGCACCCCAGAACAACAAACCCAAAGATTCCTCCTTTTGCCAAACACAGTCTCCATAGTGAGAAAGGGCAAGCAGAGAACCCAGAGACAGACTGGGGGACAGCTATGGGGCAGAGCATCTAGACAGACACAGGAGCCAAAAGACATCTTGAGAAGGCAGTATGGACTCCCCAGCAAACACCACTTCAGGGAGAAAAGGTAATGACTTGATGCAAGACTGAGAGGTCTCGTACAAGGGTGCTGGAGACAGGAGATGGGCAAATTCAAGAGGAGAGGAAAACTGTCAGGAACAGCATGCAGGAGAGCACTGAGCTGGGGTCAGCCCAGGCTGGGAAATATGGCTTTATCTAGCCAAAGTGCACCAGGGAGTCTGCTGCAGGCCAGCAGTCCCAATCCACCAGCTAAGGAACAAAAGTCCACCAGCAAAACAAGGAGGAAACAGCAAAAGGTGACCAAAACCAACCACAGCCACTAGCCAAATAGCACACAAGCCATAATGATGTGCTAACTAATTGAAAGAAAGATAGTGCAGCAGCTACCACAGATAGACTCCCTCAAGAACATGGGAGATGGGCAAGAAGGAAGACACAAGGTGAGGCAACAGCCTAAAGACGCCATTTAAGACAGAGATGGACAGGTTTGACTTGGTTTCAGGTCTTATACCTCTCAGCCTGGTCACTCTGTTGGATGTAGCAACTGACGTGGCCAAACAGACCACATATGGAAGAAAAGGGTTTGTAGCAGAGGCTTACAGAAAGTCCCTTTTCAGTGGTTCCTTGTTAGCCTCAAACTTAAAACTGCATCAAATCCTCCAAGAGAAAATTCTCCAGTCCTTTTAATACAAACACAGGTTAGAACAAAGCCTTCTGACATCAGGAAGCGCTCTGAAAGCTATGCCCTAGGCAGCAGCAACAGCCAAAGAATAAGCTATGCTGTGGACTGGACCACTCTCCAACCAAGACAGATCCCAGAAACTGGACCCAAAACAGAAGCAACATCTCCCAGCCCTCATATACTTACAAAAAGTTTCAGGTGTGGTGGCAAGCAACCAGTTCAAAGGACGAAAAGCAAAGAAAAGAACATTTTAAAAAGAACAGAGAAACCTATAAACAACAAACTGAAAACTTAACTCCTTGAGTTGTGAGACAACACAGGGCTGTCCCATACCCAGAGCTCACATGTGCTCAGCAGAAAGCACAGCACAGCGGTGCCACCAGAGAGCTGCTGCTCCCAGGACATGGCAGGGACTGAGGACTCCAAACCTGCAGCAGGAGAAAGGAGGTTTTGCCCACTCATTGCTGAGGGTGAGGATCTTTATCTACCCATCTGAAACATATGTATTGCTGACAGAAGTATGTCAGGTCTTTCCCTGATCACAACAAGTTTCCCACCTCCTATACTAAAGTTCTTGCTCTCTCTCACCATTTCCTCTTAGCCCATATTCCTTTCCCAGTGTAGTACCAGCAGGGCTTGGAGCACTGGTCTCAGCCTGTAACCCAAATGAAGGAGTGAATCAGAAAATTCTGCTCAATAAACCATAGGGAGAGGGTACCTAATTGTGTAAAGAATGGAAATTCTGATTTGCAACAAAACCTGCTTGCAAAAAGCCCTCAGACCTCTCACCAGAAGTCACATGAGAAACAGGAAGAAACTTTCCCCTTGACTGAGCTCAATACACGAATGTGTTGTTTTGAGGGGATTTTATGGGCTATCAGGCATTCAGGTAAGGATGGAGAGATTATGGAAGTAAAACTAAATGTTAAATTTCTGCTCTCTGGGACATCTGATACTTAGCAACCTATTTCAGCTGTGAGGCTGCCATTGGAGAAAACCTGTGAAAGCCAAAGACATGAGCAACTGTTCTAAAGCTCAGGATGGAGACTAAGCACTGACATAGCATAGACACTGGAAGATGCAGACAATTCTGGTATATGGCTGAAAAATCACTGTATCTTTTAGGGAGGGGGTAAATCAAACACAAGGACAGTGGGCAAAAAAAATGCCCTCTCCCCAGCTGGCTTCCTCTCTTAGCTGCAGCTATTTCTGACAGGAAAGTGATTCCCTTAAGAATTGCAAGGGGTTTCTATGAGGCTACAACAAGAAGCTTGAAGATCAAAGCACAAACCACTGCACTCATCTCCCAGGGGTGTATTTTTCAGGCAGTTCAGCTGGCTGAAATTGGCAAAAGCTACTAATACTGAACCCCAATTGGAGGTGATCCCTGCAGAAAGGGCATGCCTGGCTCCCCAGGGCAGGGCTGGCTGACCAGGAGAGGTGTGGGAGGTGGAGGTCTCCTGCCTGGGGGCTCAAGACATCACAGCTGTGCTTGGACTCCTGACTTGTACAGGCATCACCTAACAGACTAAGGGTTGGCTCTTTCAATAGTCACTTTATCTTGTGAACTCCTCAAACCACACATTTTCCTGGCCTTCCAGAGGCCTTTTTAAGCACTTTGGCTAATAAACCCCAGACCAGGTACTACAGTATTTTAGTGAGAAGCAGTGTCCCACTCTGACAGAGAACACTCCCCAGCTTTCCTTCCAGTTTGGGCTTTTTTTCATTTATGTGTTTTTATACCAGTCTGGAAAACCCAAAATCCTTTAAAGCATCTTTTTGTGGGTGTGAACTATCACCAGTGCCAGAGAGAAACTTCAGCACAGAAAGAATCCCCCCAGCTGCTACATGTCCTTCCCAGGAAAACCATTTCACCCAAATAAAATGAGGCTTCTCGTTCCTTCAGCATGCCAAAGAAGTCCCGTTCTTCCAACGTGTGGTACTGACATGAAACAAGCTGCACAGCCCTCAGGAGCAGCTGAGACAACAACATGTGGTGATGCTGGAGGACAAATACAAAGGAGGCTGAATAACTGCACATACTGTGAAGCCTCTGGTACAAAACCAGGAGTGAAAGCATTGGAGGGAGCAGGGTTCTCTGCAGAGCAAAGCCTGGGAGATCATTCACAACTCAGTTATGAACTGCAACTGACTGGGCAAAAGCAGAGCAACAAGAAACCAGAAGAAGAAGAAGAAACCAGTCAAAGGAAATCGGATGGAATTGGAAATATTGCAGAGAGCAGGCAAATATTGCAGGCAAGTTCTGGCCAGGGCAGGGACTTCTTCAAGGGAAGCCAGGAGCCCAGAAAGGAAACCTGCCAAGGAGGGGAGGAGTTAACACACAAACTGGCCTTGCAATTGTGAATTTGCGGAGACAGAGCTTCCACTAGATAGAATCTGGCAGTCCTCTTTCCACCTGGAAGCATCTTGATCTCATACATGTAAATAAACCCTCAAGAAAATTAATAGGGTTTCTTTAGTGAGGAGAAGACTGCAATGCCAGCTGACCCGGGGCAAACAGGGACTTTGCATCTCTAGGAAGTTCTGAAAGAGGAAGAGATCTAAGGAATAAGAGGATTGTCTTGTATTAACATTTGAAAAAAATAATGCAACATTTTCCAGGGACAAAATACTAATCCTCTGAGTTGGATTCCTCTTTCCTTTATCCTTTCCCCCTCTTCCTGATGACTCTAGGAAGAGTCTCTCTGTGGCAGAAAGGGTGAGGGATGCAAAAGCATGACACCAAGGACTACAACTGTCTTCCTCTGAAATCAACCTGCTGCAGCCCAGAAAAGCCTGCTCCAGCCTCCAGCCTGTTCCTGAAGAAGAGCATAATGTATTTCTGTTATTTAAATAGGTACTCATAGAAGTACAGAATGACAAAGGCTGGAGGAGAGGGAGGAACACGTACAGGACAAGAGCTCATCACCCGAGCCTCTCTCTAACAATGCTCCACCAGCTGATGCTTTGCTGCAGTGGTTTCACGCCAGCAACACGATGAGGCTCATTTTTCTCCTCTGCTGCTGATACTTCAGCACAGATGAAAGCTCTCTGACTCATCCAGGGGCCTGGCAGCCCTGCCCATGCAAGCAGCTAGACACCCGCATTAGAGGTGCCAGGATTACATCTGCCAGGATCTATAGGTTGGCCGATGAGGACAAAACACATGAAAGGGGGAAAATGAAAGAAAATGGTGCCTCCACCTGCAGAAGTGGAGTTATTTTGGCATTATTTCAGTACAGGGAAATTATTCTCCTGCTGTGGTAAGAAACAGAGACAGGAAGCGAAGCAAAAAGGCTGCACCTGGGAAGCCCCTGAGGCAGCTGCAACCATGTGCTCTGCAGGGAGAAAGCAGGAGGCCAAGCTCAACCATGCTTCAGGGAATCAAAGACTGTCCCTTGTGTAAAGGCTTGACAAAGCCAGAGGAAGGAGGTGGAAACAGGATGTGAGGGTCCACTCCAGCAGCCACATCTGCACAGGCTGAGAGGTGAACGGGATGAGCACCCAGCAGGAGCTGCCATCAGTCAGAGCCAGACTCCAGCACTGAGGGGAAAGAACAACATTTTATGTTGTGAAACAAGGAGGATTTTAATCTGTCTGCAGCAGAAGGGGCTGATAAGACATGGGATGCAGCCTGGTCATGGTAGCTGCAAAGAGGATTTGGCCCTTCCAGAAGTGGAGCAGGGAGAAGCCTGACTGCACTGGAGATCTGCAACACTGACAGTGGAAATTTAGGTAGTGGTGGGCAAGGATAGTGGAGCAGCTGGGGAAGCCCCCATACCAATTTGCTCTGCATCTAATTAGCAGCTTCTGAAGCTATCTCTGTATTTCACTCAACGGCATAGAACAGCCAACTACTTTTGGCTGCGGCCTCCATAAAGTAACTTCCCACTGCTGAGTGTCCTTCCAAGGACAATTTGCCTGCTGCACTGATGTTGCTCTTGGAGAAGCACAGCAAAAGGACAGCAGCACCACCAGAGACACTGGCTTTACAATCCACCTAGTTGCAGGGCACTAGTCCTATGATGCAGCACGATGCCACACCAACAGCTATCACTAGACCAACGTGTTTCCTTCTCAAACCACCATTCCCTTCCAAAGCTTCTTAACCTTCTCTTACAGAAGGGCATTATGCTGAAGGGGAAGAAAACAAGTGGAGTTCCTGCCTATAGAGAAAGGGGAGATGTGGAGAGCAGCTAGCTTCCCTGAACACAGGTGGGGAGCTCAGGCTTCAGACAGCAACAGCTCCACAAGCCCTCAAGACACCACAGGCCTGATGGAGACAGAGAGCAGGAGGTGGACAGCCCCAGACACAAATGGCCCTTAGGGCAGACTTAGGTAGAGCAGGAGCAGGGGGAGTAATTCACAACCTTGGCTGCCCCAAAAGTAATGGTGATCTGTGAAAGGAAAGGCTGAGAAGTTTGGAATGAACTAGTCACCAGTCCAAGCTCAGCCGTGTCCTGAAACCTGTATCATCCTGAAAACTGTATCACTGAAGCTATGGAATAGCTGCTGTTGCCTTGGAGATCTCACTGTTCCACCCACAGATCTTCTTTTGCTCAATTCTGTGGTTTATTCCCCACTGGGACAAAAGAACAGGCCGCTGCCACTAACATTTTAGAAATTATCAACCTTCAGAAACTATTAGCCTTCCTTCTCCTGCAGGTCTAGTGATGCCCACCCAAGGGAAGTGGCTTCAGAGAAAAGTGGCACCATCCCAGCCCATAACTTTGACATTTCAAAGTTTAGACACTGTAAATGTATTGGTTCAAAAGTGAGCCCCCAAGCCCAGCATGTCCCCGAGGCTCAGACCACCTCTCTTCCCTTGGCAAAGCCAACTCAACATGCTGGGCAGTGTCATCTTCAACTGTGTGCTTCAAGAAGACAGCACTGGTGCCTCCCAAGATGGGAGCTGTACCTGCATCACAGACCCTCAATGCTGACAAGATTATCCTCTGATGCTGAACACCCCTTGTGCAAACAGAGTCTGAGACAACAGAATTTCTGTGCCACAGACATGTCTTCCCCTCAATGACCTTAGCTAATCCAACAAAGTGCTCTTAGCACAGCTGCATCCCCTGCAGAGCTTCAGAGAACAAAACCACTCAGCTATAGCTATGTCTTTTTCTTATCCATGTCTATCATGATTATGGTAGCAAAACTACCCAGGCCACACACCTGGGTTTGAGAAGCAGTAGGTGCTGAGGCATCATTTTGCTACACCACCTTTCCACCTGACATCTGCAGACTATCTACAAGTTCCACCAAAGGCAACCAAGATAAAGAAGGCTTTAGCTACAGGCAGCCTCTAGCTCCACTAGGAGCCAGAGTTTTTTGGGATTCAAAACCAGGTTGAAACACCACTGCAAGGTGATCCAACACTGAGAAACCTGGAGAGTGCTGCCACTGCTGTGAGGAAGTCAATATTTACTGGAGAAAATCGAAGGATGGTGGTTTGTCCAGTAACCTGACACACCAGAGACAAACATGAATTATATTCACAGCACCTAGAGCTCAGGCTGAGACATGTCTACCTGGCATGTCAGACCAGCAGCAGTGAACATTTCCAAATCAGATCAGGCAATATCCCAAAGAAGACAGAAAGAGTTGGAAAAGAGAACAACACAGAGTCCCACATAGCTCACTTCTATTCTTTCATGGGAGCCATGGGAGCACTTAAAGTTGATATCATCAACAGAGTTAAAGATTGATGCCATTAGCTACCAGCCAGCAGCAAGCAAAGGAAAAGATGAGAGAGAGAGAATGGCTGCTGCCCACGTCACCTGGCTCGATGGACAAGCAGCTCCTCGAAGATGCCCAAGGAGCAGCTCTGCTGCAGCAAGACTAGGATTATTGCATATTGCTCAGCTAGGAAATGAGGTTGCATAATGTTTATGGTTTTAAAGGTGAGGTTTTGGGTAGTATAAGGTAGAAAATGGACAGCACAGAAAACTGTTATGCTTTCCATCTCCAGAGAAGGTCTGGCATGGGAAGCACAAAGCAAAACAACTCCATTATACATCAGCAAGAGCAAAACACTCCCTAGAATATGCCCACTCCATTCCAGCTTCTCCTGGTGAGGCTACATGCTTACATAAAAAGCAAATTTTTAAGTCACTACCTTACTTCACAAAAACCACCAAGAAGCTATTAGAGTCAACTTGTGCCTACCACCAACCCAGGCTGTATCTGAACCAGTGACCCAGAGGTGAAAGGCCCGTGCCCCATTATCAGTCTCCAGAGACATGTGATCCCCTCAAACCAGCAGTTCCTGATAGATGTTTTCAAAAGGGCACAAGCAATTATGACAGCTTCACAAATCACTTGGCAACATGCCCATTACACAACTTTATTTTCAGCAAATAGCAGCCTTCACACTGGAAATAAATAAAAAAGAGCAGTAGATGGGTGCTAGATGGAAGAACATTAGTTCTCCATCACATTTCATCCCTAATGGACTGAAGTACAAACGTAAGTATGGGCATCACCTACTTTAACTGCCATAATTTGCCCACTTGGTTTGTGGACCATTTTGTTGACAGAACCATAAGCGCCTCGTCCAATTTCTCCAAGGTCTTTCAAGTCCTCTGCTGTAAAATCCCAATGTTGTTCAGGGGAAATCTTCAATTTTCCTGATGATTCAATGCTGTGTGTTCTCAGTCTCTCTCTGTCAAAAATATTGGGAAGCAATTTTTCCACATTTTAAATAGTCTGTAAATTTCTCTTTTCAGCACTTGATTAAACATTAGAAGAGAGGGGTTCACAAAGGCTACAGCAACAATCTGACTCCACAAAGGATTTTGGTTGGGTTGGGGGGGTGCAGGGGGTGAGGGAAAATGTTAAATCAAAAATGACATACACTTGCCCACAGCTTTAATTAAGGAAAAGTTTCTCCAGCTGCGGCACAAAATCCAACGTGTCTCATATAGTAGAGTCATTCTAATCACTCATTTACACATTTCTTTCTACTTTGCACAGAATACATCAGACTTCAAGCAGGATCTGTCAACATGCAGAACCAAGAGCTTGAAGAGTACTCCCCAACCCCATCTCCCCAAAGCTTCTGCTGCTGTACACCACCACACTCCCACAGCAACTGTTCTCCCCTCTAGCTGGGTTTCTATGCAACACAGGCAAGCACTTCTGTGTGAATCAAGGGGACTTCAGAAAGAGTTTGCTCTTAATGGAAAACTGCAAGTTATTTCTTAAAAAAACACAACATTTTAGGCAATCATTTGAATTTATTAAAAAACAAATCAAGAGCCAATAATATCTATTTATAAGAAGACAACTTGTTGTGACATGAAAACAAAAGCTGCCTGTTGTAGTGTCTTTACCAAACACCTAAATTAATGTCCTCAGGCAAATATTGCTTCTACTGAAGCCACCAGAATTTGTCCAGGTAAGGAGCAGACCAATGGCAGAAATTTGTAGGGCAGAAGAGTTCAGTGCTTGTTCTAAGGTGTCCCCAATTCCTCCTTCAAACGCAGCAACGCTATCGCTGAATTAGTAAGAAATGCACAAGTACTTTCAACACTTTTAATCTTAAAATGCCATGCAAGTTCTCAGGTTTTCATTAATTAATTAGCTGATTCACACTTCCTGGGTTGTAAAATAAGCCAAAAGCCTGAGTTTCCTACTTTCAAGTAGCATTAAAGACAGTTCTCACGGCAGGGCACATGGACCTCACACAAGTACTTCTGGCCATGTCGTGTACACAGCAGGTCAAATTCATCCCTTGGACTCTGATAATTTCTCTTGGACATTTGACCGAGCCACTGCTCGCCTGTCCAACCCAACAAGCACAACATTCAACCAAACACATGAAATTTATTATCAGATAGAGGAATAAACACCTTATGGCTGACTTCACACTGAGAAACGCAACCATTTGTCAACAGCAGCTGCCAATGCTACTCGGCTGGATGTACTGCTGGGCCCTGCCATGACCTCCACCAGGTTTTATTTGGAACCCAGGTTTTGTGAGGGCAATGAGGTCAGGTCCAAAGGTCAATTGACTGGAGCAGCTAAACAGCTTCATCTATTGCACTCCTCCTCCACGACACTTTGGTTTAGAACTTTCCTGGGCTTCGAGCAGCTGCTGATCTCCCAAACCCTTGACACATTTGATAAAAGCCTTGCTGAACAGTTCCTCTCACCACCTCTGTGCTGTGCCTGACCTGAGCTTCCCTGCTCTCTAACCTGCCTAGCTTGAGATTTTCAATCTGTTGGTCCCTACAGTGTCCCTCCACTGCCCTGAGGAATAATTTAGGAAAGTGCTACAGCACAGATGTGCCGGACACAACAGCCAGTGAAGCAGAGGTGGAATCCCTTCCTTAGCACTACTCACACATCTTTTGAGTTTTTGTGCATAATAAAACACTGCACTGAGTGGGGGTCTCCATGGAATTTGCTTACTAAAAAAGCAAGGAATGAAAATAAGGCAGTAAAAATGACCAAAACAAAGAACAGAGGAAAAGAAGAGGAACAAAAACTTAAAAGAAACATGACCTCCAGACTTGCCAGCTGTCCTTCAGGCAGGTTGTGTTGGAAGCTGAATGAACCAGTTACTATCTCACTGCCCAACCATCCTGTTTTGTTAGTACCATAAAAATAGTTCTGCTTTTGATGGAAGAAAGTAGGTGAGAAACATCATGCCAAGGAAGCACCAGCAAATGGGCATTTCCTGCCTGCCTCCTGCCAGCTAGTGGGCTGGAAGAACCAGGACCATTGAGAGATAAATCTTGTTAAAAAAGGGAGGGGGAAAAAGGCAGAGAGGTGTTACAAGGAGGGTGAAATGTCAGATTTGATTTTCTGAGCAAACCCTTTCCATCTCTTGTTTCAAACCAAGATATCATATTGAAGTTCTTGGAGTTAAAACATTTAAATGTTGACATGGTTTATTCAAATAAAGCAATTAAACCCACCTCCACTCTTTGCCTGCTTTTTCTGCTCAGGAAACTTTGCCTTTCCTACTCTCCATCAGAAGAGAAAGCAAATTTGAATTCATTATTTCCTTGTCACACAAGAAGGCTGTTCACCCCAGCTGTAATGCGAAAGCAGAGCTGTGCCATTGTTCCTGCAGCTGCAGGATGGGTAGCTCCAGCAGTCAGGAAGATGTGAGCTAGAAAATACTCCCTCCCTGGGTCTGCACCGAGTGCCCTCTGCAGCTGCATTCTGGTGCAGAGCAGAGGAGCTCCTGGGGTTCAGACTGAGATATACCATCACCATCCACCCACAAAACCTGAAGTGTCAAGAGTTTGGCTTAATTTCCATGATGTATTTATAATGCCACCTGCCTTGTGTTGCAGCCACAGCTCCTGTTTACTTTGTTTAAAATACCATGGGGAAATGGTCAAATAACCAAATGACAAGTTTGACAGAGTGACAGACACTTGAATATATATTTGCTCGTTTAGGGAACTTCTCACGTGTGAACAATGCAGTTTTCCTTTAAGCAGAGTGGCCTCTCATAAGAGTCAGTAACTGGAACATAACGATTACTTTTAGCACCAAAAAACCTAAACTTTGTATCAGGAATTTTTCAGTGTAAATCAAAATCCCAAGGGATTTCCACACCAAGAAAGCAGCTCAAAAAATGCAAATCTAGAACACAGACCCTCTGCATTGCTATGAAATGGGAGTCTCCTGATGTAAAACTGAGGTAATAAGAACAAATAAATCATTTGTGCACTACATCTATTACTAGATTTGCACTGCTGCAGATATATGAGCACATAAATACACAGGGCAGACATGATCCAAAGTACAAAAAAGCCTGCCTAAATCATGCACTGGATACTACAACAACAACAGAATATAGAAGGGTGACCACACAGAACAGCCTCTAGTGAAGGTGAAAAGTAATTAACACCCGGTCCCTGCCTCTGCAACCGATCCCATTTCAGCTCCTGTGTTTAGTGCTCATTAGAGCCTGCACAGATGTGATACGTCTCCTCTTACCATCTCGGTTTTAAGCTGTACAATCCAAATCTCTCTAAGGCTAAGAGTGTTGGGCAAAACTGGGCATACACTGTCCCAACAATCATCATGTGTAAAAATGGACTTCTGGTGCTCAATGTGCAGTTAAAAAATAGCTAAAGAGGGCTAAATACTTCTCAAACAGTTAAAGGTAGTACTTTTAAATGCACCTTAAGGACTGCAGCTCCTGATGACTTGTGCAGGACTTATCTTTTTGTTTAACAACTTCTCAAAAGCAAGGCAGGGAGTTGGAAGCTCAAGCTGAGGAGGTTGTTGGGATTATTACACTCGTAAGGCCCCAGCATATCAGCCTTACTGCAGATGGTGACTATGCTTGTCACAGCAGTTATTCCAGGGATTAGGAGCACCAAGCAAGACAACAACTCCTCCAAACAGTTGCCCTTTGTCAGAAATGAAAACGTTTATGGGTCCAGCTTGGCAGGAGGCAGGCGGCCGGCTGGCGCCAGGCACCGCAGCCGGGCCAAGGACGGGGTCACACGCACCGGGGCCCGGAGGCTGCTCGCTGCCAGCTTGGCAAGCTGGGCCCGCACAGGAAGGCCTGCAGGCCCCAGCACTCCTGGGGAGAACCACAGAGACGTCAGGAAGCTCTCAAGCAGCCTGTGTTAGTTCCCCAAGCCCTGCCGTTAGCACCCAACTGCAGGGATGTCAAACCTTTTTAGAACAAGCATTTCCTTGGCATGAAAAAGAAGGACCGTGGGGAGATGCAGAGGAAAGTTGTTGGTAGAATTTTTTAAGCAAAACTGAAAGTTATCAGACAAGAAGCAAGGCCAGAATGATGCTGTAGATAGCTACCTAACTTTTGCTTTACTTCAGTAAGAATTCTGCAGGACTCAAACCCAAAAGCTGAGTTATTCAACATTGCAGTTGACACAAAGAAAACATCTGCAGAGTCAAAAAGCAAACCAGCTGTGCTACACAAGCCTGCCTAAGGCTGGATTCTTCTAGGAAGTCTCTCATTACAGCTCCTATTTACACTCTGGTTAATGGGAACATATTCTACTTCTCTACAAGTTTGTAAAAAAGCTGCTCAACACAATGGGGTTTTAGAGACTGACTAGAGGTCAGTCAGTCAAAGGAATGCTAAAATGTAAATCCTAACAAAGAGCTTCCAAGCAAACTGCAGGGTTTTAATAACACTGTGTGCACTGTTCGTAACTTCAGAGTAAAACATGGCTGACGACTTCTGGCTAACACATTTCTGACAAGTCTTCCAAATAGCCTAGAGCACTTGTAATGCCTCCATCTCAATGTCTGTGTTACTTATAAAACAGTTTTCAGCCCCTACAGGCTAACACTAATAAAACAGCAACCCTAGCTTAAATTTCGCTTGAGAAAGCTTCCAAAATAGGTGTTGCAATTTTTTTTCATAGAGGGCTGAAAATGCTGGTGCTCTTACAGATTTTTCAGACACTTCACACGGAGAAATTTCTGGTTCCAATACGCCGGTGGGCAACAGTATCCTTGCAAGAGAGGCAAAACTAAATTGGTATTGCTCTGACTCATGTAAGCTGTCCTGAGGCTTAGCTACATTTAATAACGGATTCCTAGATGTGAAGAAGACATACAGAAAATGTAGCAATGGAAGGAAATTTAGCTTTGCTTCTCTTACCTACTCCAACTAAAAGCAAAAGCACACTTGCTCCCTTTCATCACCATCAAGAGGCAGAAATTCTCCCTAGCATTGCTCTGGCTTTCTATGCTCCTCCTAAACTTTAAAATAAAGATAGTAACCAAGTGTGGAAGATTGCACAGCCCCTTCCACAGTCCTCAAAGACTCAGTCCAGCACACTCTCAAGGCTGCAAAGTCTCCCTGACTTCAATGGGGTTTGGCTGAGGCTTTTAAAATGTCAATATTTTGTATTAACCTCCCCTGGTAGACTACTGAGTTACAAAAGATTTTGCTTAACCCTGTCCTTGACACAGAGGAAACCCCTCAATTCGTTTCTGTGAGGCCTTACTGAATTTCACTGAGCACATTAATCCATTAATCCCAAACGCACTTTGATTTGGACACAAGCCAGACACTGCAGCACAGTGGCTGAACCCAACATAGCTGGGTATTCAAAGCTTACACTGGATTCAAGCATTTCAGAATAACACAGAGAAAACCTGGGCTAATTAATTTAAATAACCCTTCTGAGAACGCTGATTCCCTTTCTGAAGCACTCAGTCTCTCTTGAGCCATGGTCAGCTACCAGAGAAAGCACAGGAAAGAGACAAGAGCACATCCATAAGAATCAACAAAAATCCACCCAACACATACTTTAAATAGTCTGCAAAATGATACTGAGATGCAATATCATTATCATTACATTAAAAAAACAGAATTACCCAATGGAATGACACTATTTCTGAGACAAATTCCATTACTTTAGTAGATGCCATTTTTGTGGGTATGGAAAAGATTTGACAATGGCTAACAGACAGTTAAGCTTACTGTAGCCTGCTGGAAAGTTTCTGGATGAGGTCCGCTTCTCTCCTTTTGAAACTGAACGGGATAATGTGATTACTACCCAGGGTTGCTTGTGTATCACTTCAGCCAGGAAAAGTTGTGAAAATGACAGGAAAACATGGTGCTGTTATCACATGACACAGTAACGTATAACACAATACTCAGCTAGTCACACTATTCACAGAGTGCTTAGCATAAGAAATTAGTGAGCTATATATTTTTCTTCCAAATTTCACTTAAGCAATCTCCCTTCACTGGGAGCAATGATTTCAACTGCATTTTAACATATTAAATCTTGAGCAATTTGTTTTCTTACAGCAATGGCAATTATTATTTCCAACTGTATTATTACTGTGATTAGCAACATGAAAACTTGCATTCAACTTACTAACCAGATGCCTATATATTAGTGACATGCTGTTTCCTTGAGGCACATTGAACTATCACTGCTCTATTTTTCCTGTGGTCTCTTAAGAAAGTATTATTTTTAAACAAAAAAAGTCTAGCTTCCATCCCAAATCCACCAATCTAGGACTGGTGGTCTCTCCCACTAGGCTTGTCGTTCACCTGATTGCCTCTCTTAAAAAGTAAGTTTGCTTGACTTGAACAACTATCTCCTTTCTTATCACCTCCAGAGCCACACAACTGACAGATAATCAACAGCTCATTACCACTCTGTTATGAGACTTCTCCAAGAACAAAAATCAGGTTCTGGATTCTGAGCCCTTCAAGTTGTCCAGCTCTGGAAATCTCCCAGCATGAGTGCCTGTTATCTCAGAACAGTAGCTCATCAGGCAAGATGGGCTCCTGCTAAGCACTTTGTGAAGGGCACATAGAAAACAAGCACTCAAGTACTTGTACAAATGACCAATGCAGCTACCTACAAACAATCAGCAATACAAACTCAGCTTCTTGTTGGAAACACTTGAGAGAGGCAGATAACAAGCACTGCTATTGCAGCTACATGAAACATTTTTCTTTCAATGACTCTAACAAGTGAGTTTTCTCTTTGAAACTTCTGTATGTTGTAAATTTCCAACTCTAGTCCAGGAAAGCTAAAAGCTCTCCACATTCTCCTTTGGGTTTTATTTTCTATTTGGGATTTAAAAACAAACAATGTTGGGCTGCATCAAAGCCTGAAATAACCTGAAATGCCAAGAATGTACTTGGCAGTATTTTTCTTTCTGTGGCAGACAAGGACAGACAGGAGACAAAGAAATCTCCTAACTGCAAGACAGAGGTAGCTGCATCTCTCTGAAAAAGTAATCCAAAGTGTGGTGACCAGAAGAGAGCTCATAACAAGAGTAAGCAGACCGAATGTAAGCTGCATTTTTAAAGTGCTCCTCTTAAGAGGTAAGGCTGAAAGGCCAGTGAAAGCCACTGCCCATTGAAGGTCTCCATTCCCCACAGTCCAGTAGTATGGTGAGATTTTAACTGTTGTTCTACTCTGAGATGGCTGTGTGGGGGACAGTTTTCTCCACTGACCCTCAGAAGATAAAAGCCGATTTTCTGTGAGCTCTGTAAAAATGCTTACAGAAAATTGAGGATGCTTTAAGGAGTGAGGCCAATGGTCCCAGAGAACCACCTTTCCCATCTTTCACTGGAATGAATTACCCACCTAGAATATCAGGGAGACAAAACAGAGATGGATTTTAGAGAAGCCTTCACACTCCTCAGAGAGGACAACTGCCTTCATGCTGCCATAGCAAGAGATACTTGAAACAACCACTTTCAACCAATCCACACTCATCTCTGCAAGAGCATCAGTTATGTCATGCATGAAGGACCAATTACTGACTCAGAATTACTGCAAGTGTAATTTTGCAAAGGATGGAATTAAAACAGGCTCAAAGAGAAGACTGGTTAGGGTCGCCATAATCCACTGGAGGCTGGCTTGGCCTTTTCCTTGCTTTTTCTAAGGTTTCCCAACATGGAGGTACTTTCATGATGGGAGGCAAGAACATCCACCTGAATCTCAAAGATGATGTAGTTTTCATGGACATAATGTACCACAGTAATGTAACCCAGTTAATATAACTCCTTTCCAGAAGTCAATTCCTCAAAACAAGCAGAATGGCAAAATCAGTCCTGCTCTGCCAGTCAACCCCACTCTCCATCATCTCCATTCAATCCACCACAATGTCCTTTCCATGAGCTCTTTGTACAGCAGCTGTTTTTCCTGGGTGCATCCTGTCCATTCAGTCCAGATGTCCTCCATGGTACAAACTGAAAGTCACTCAAGGCAAAGGACGAAAACAAGCTGTTGATGATGACCTGTGAGGTCCAAGCAGTCTCTCAATCTGCAGACTGTCCTCTCTTTATTTTCCACAACTTGATGTGCACAAACAACTAAATGGATGACCAGTTCCTTCAGTGTGAACCCACAAAGCAGAGGAGTTGGCTCACTCTCTGTAGCCAGGGTAAAATGCAAGATATTTTACTATGAAGTGGTGATTAATGTCTGAAGAGATAAAGCACATCCTCTTGCTCTGATGAAGCGTGGTGTACACAGAATAGCCAGAGCAAAGTTTATTCCTAGAGCTCACAATGCCAGCCATTTATTGGCATTTCCTGCAGGAATATGGTTTGCAAGGTTGGCACTTGGAAACTCAGGGTTCAAGTACAACTTAAATCACAGATGTGAATAGTTATGGTCTATATGATACATAAAACCCTTCCTGACATTTCACAAAACCAGAAGAAAAAAGTCTGTGACTGACCATCTCAGATTAATTGGAACCCAACAGTGACAGCCCCTTAGGGCCAGAAACCAGATACACTATCTGTACAATACAGCAGAGATCATTCCTATGCACAGGCAGCAAGCTCAGACTAATGTGTAAGCAATGTCCTACTTTCTTACTTGTAAATAATTACTGAACAATATTATTTATGGAAAAAAATGGGTAGAGATCAAAGCATGGGTGCACGTATATTTTCAGAGACAATACATATAATAATCTGCTTCATGCCATTTTCCTCTCCAAACACCAGTAGTTACTTGTCCAAGAGGAAGGGAACGTGGGGACACAGGCACAGGACACCTATTGCCCCTGTTGACCTTGGATTGATTCCCAGCCCATAAAGCCAGAGTCATAGGTCTAGAAGAAAAGAAGCTAAAGGAGAAAGGCCAGGAGGGCAGTCCATGTTCTCAGATATTATAAAAAGATGAGCAACAGCATCTCCTGCTCCCTGAATAAATTTTAACTGAAATCAGTACCATCTGATATGTTTACAAAGCAAGCCTTAGAAAGTTCCTCTGCAGAGCTGGACTTGCACCTTAGATATATACCCAAACTTAGACGGTAAGGGGAAAAAAAATCTCCCACTAACTTTGGTAGCACCTTCTCTGAGAGGTGATCTACTTGGTCTGAGATACCAAATCATCTCTTTGTCATCTAGGCCAGCAAGATCACTGGCCAAACAAACTCAGAAACTTCTAGAAGAAACAGGAGGGTTCAATAAAATACAAAACTCATCAATTTGTCTTGCTCCTGAAAAAAACCCCCATGCATAAGGAACATTGTTCTAGCACTTAATGGTGATGTTTGTATTAAATTTGTATCTCCACAGGCTCAGAGATTTAAATACATCTTTGAATACACTTCCTTGGAAGTATCCATTTTCCTTGTGCTTACTTCAAACCACAAGCATGTTTCCCAGTGATTATACTGCAAATTTCAGGAAATGTTCCAGAACAGCCTCAGAAAAACATTCAGATTCTTAACTAGTACCTTTGAAATGAAACCCATCTCTAAGGCTTCCAGGCACCAAACCCTACAAGGGGAAGGTATCATGTGGCAGAAAGGTGTTAGAAATCAGTAAGAATAAAGATGCGAAATGACTGTGATAGAAATAGGAGATTGACAGAGAAATAGTTACAGGAAAATGGACAAAAGTAATTGTGAACATGCCAATTTGGGATATTCCACTTGGTTTTTTCATAGTTTTTAGACAGAAGGTAGTAACTCTCACAGGTTATTTCCTAATGAACTCGGTGAGCTGTAGGCTGTGCAACTGGAGAGCCTGAAACCACATGCCAGAAAGGTTTGGAAAAGGGTTAAGAGCAAAAGAGAAGACTAGACACTTCAGAGAGACTTCGGGGCAGTCAGAAAAGCCCTTTCCAGGAACAGTGACAGTCTCTGAACTACACACAAAAAAAGGAAGCAGCAGAGTCTGATGTGCAGCTGGATCTCCATCTGCTTTTGAGGAATCTAACCCCAAAGGTCTATTAAACATCTGCCAACATGCTCTTGGGGCATCTCTCTGGGAAGCCTGTGACTCTCCCAGGTGTCACAAGGAGGAGATCCACACAGGGCACCTCTAGAAGCTTGAGTGACAATGAATCCATGAGGACACTCACAATGCTACAGGGAGGCTACAGAGTTCAACAGGCCACCAGACAGTTCAGAAGCTGGATCTGTGACCATTAAAAGAGGTAATTTCATTTTGGCACCTTTCCAGATTTCTGGTGTTCAAGTTCTAGAAAGGTGGCACATCTGGCAGTCTGGAGAGTTCCCAGCCAGCAGGATACTCAAATAGAAACATGCCATGAACCAGACGCCAAACAAAACTCATTGTGCACACTCAGTTTTTAGCAGGTGGATCTAAATTCTGTACTCTAAAGCCAAGATCAATGCATTGCTGCACCATAAGTGTACAACACTTTCAGAACACCAAAAAACCCTCATCTGCAGCCAACTGAACAACTTGAATGCCAGTGATTGCCAATGGATGCCAGTGATGGCCAGCACAACACAGCTGCCAGGCAAACTGGCTGTGCACAGCTATACAGTCACTTCTCACACCATCATTTCTGTGTTAGCGTTATTTGAATCTCCTTTCAGCAAAGGTCACCAGCTACAAGTAGAGCTTACACACAGGTAAGTAATCTAGTTTTGTTTGCGATCTACATCTTACTTGGACAGGGTAGAGATGAGGTTAAAGGTGAGATGCTTTTTCAGCCAGTTGGGAATAGTAATTGGAAAATAATAGGTCAGAAGTTTAAGAGCTCATCCTAACCATGGCTGGTGTCCTCCAGCCTCTGTAATGTCTGCTGCAGGGAAAACAAAGTAAGCATTTGTTAACCTGGCCTAAGCCATAAAATACAGTCTGACCTAATGACAATAGTGTTCTCAACTGACAGTTCTCCATAGACTCCACTGTCAGACAGCCTGCATAGCAGGGCAAGTCCACACAGCCTTGCTGACTGACCAGACAGGCAGGAGACTACACTTCCTTGCACTGGAGCACCAGCTGTCAGTAAAACACTTCTTCTCTAGGCTGCTTCCTTTCAAGCCTGTAATTCAGGCTCTACTCTGCTGTTACCATGTCTGTACAGGTCACATGTAAAATGACATCTAGCACTGTGACAGGCAGACTGGGTAGCATGCCATACCTAGACAAAGTCTGTCTTTGCACTTAGGTGGCAGCCCTCTTGGCTGAACCAAACAAGATACATGTCCCCTGTAGCTCCATCAGTCACAGAACCAGAAGAGACCTTCTTTCCCATCCCCTGCCTTGCTCCCTGCTGTTCAACATGTGATCCCGGAGCTCTGCCCCCCTGGATCTGCACAGGAAAGCCATTCATGGTGCCTTTTGTTTGCAATAAAGGATGTTTCAGCCCTCAGCCTCACCAGGAAGAACATATGTTCTAATTCAGAAAATATTTACTGCAAAACCCTAGCAGCACTGAAGATGTAAGGAGTTTTGCCACTGACTCCAATCTGAGTGGTTGTAGCCTCTGCCAGTCTCCTCCTTACTTGGTTCCTAGTCATCTGTGACAAAGGGCAACTCCCCTCAACACATCCCAACAGCTAGCAGCAGATGTACTTGGAAGAGTGAAGGAGGAGGTGGCCTTGGCAGGGGCTCAGGGTGCCATGGTCTGGGCAGGGATGGGACAGGAGCAGTGAGACCGTGCCACCTCCTGCCACTCTGCCACCACAGTCCTCACCTGCCCTCAACTCCAAGGCCGTTCACGGAGATGGAGCAGCAAAACTCAAGAGGTCTTAACCACTCACCAGCTCCTCCTGCTCCTGCATGTGGCCTCATACTCCTACATGTTCCCCTGTATCCTGCCCTGGCACCCACCTTCTGTGCTCCCTGTGTGCCCATAGCAGTGCACTTGTGCACTCTGGAGCTTCAACCTGAGACCCAAACCTTAAGACACAGCTCAAAACCACCACAGATAGGAAAGAAATGACAAGGACAGACTAGGAACTCATGTGCTAACTTTCTATATTTGGTAGTGTTTAATCTATGCTCTTTCCCCTATAAATAATATTCCAGGGCACTGTCTATATATTAACAAAAAGCCTCTACCCATGAGAGCAGTGAAGCTCTGGGAACAGCCTCTGTGCAGGAACGCAGCAGGTGTGATGCTGTCTGGGCTACAGAGTTCCTCCACATTCCCCATCATCTTTTCAAATGCTCCTGAGACCTCTCTGACCATGAAATGAAGCCTAAAAAGAAAGCTGAACTCATGTCTTAATGGGGTATGTGGAGTTCACACTCATTTCAGCAGGGTATGGGGCCTTGGCACTGAGGAGGAGCATAGCTACACTCAATATCCCAAAGTTATCCACCTCTGGCCCTCTGCCTTCCCTCCTCAGCAGCAGTGGCTTTGCTCCAGTGATGCAGTATAGGCAGTGATTTCCTCCCTCCTGTCACACACACACAGGCATGAGGAGCCCCATTTGCTCCTTTGCTTTCTGTCTACGTAGTAAGAAACCGCACTCTTACCTGAACATCCACCAATCCAGCCTGATCAGTTCCCCGACCAAAACCTGTTAATCAAGCAAAATACAGCTAATAGGCAATTTACATCTCATGGCAGCTGCAGGTCACTGCTGGCTGCCACCTCCTGTGCCCCAGCCAGAGCTTGGTGCAGGCAACACGCACTTGGCCACAGGATCCTCTGCCCTCCTGGTGGCAGGAGGGACAGGACACCTCCGGATCGGTGGATCCAAGTCACAGAAACAAAAATTTCATGTGAGAAATTGATCTCTCTGTATATTCAGATCCACCCATCTGGACCAATGGGGTCTGCACAGGGAAATGCTCAGCAGTGTCGACCCAGCACTCATCCAGGAGGGCACCACAGCCACTCCGCTCCATCAAGCTGGGGAAGAGAAGACTCAGTGAACAGAAACACACCTTGCATCAGGAATGCATCTGGGCCAGGAGGTCTGGGATATCCAATTCAAATCTGAAGTCTAGAAAGGTTTCTAGACAACAGAGGAAAAAACATTCCAGTGTCTCTGTGAAGCAAGGGGGAGATGCAGATACATCATCAGGATGCACCAGCTGCGAGACAAACACTTGAGAGAAGCGTGCAACCAGGAGATGTGAACACAGCTTTTGAGGAACAACATCCACTACAGACAACACAGAGGACATGAAGATCAATTAGCTCTCTCCAAACTTAGCCTCAACACAGAGAAAACAATCCAACCAACAGCATTCATCCCTTACAAACAGAAAGGGCTGGTACAGCTTGTAGTCCCCCAAGAAGCACAGATACATCACCATCATTTGTGATGCTTGAATGGCTATCATATTCAACCTCAAATACTTCTAAGTCCTCAGAACAACTACATCATTAACCAGCCTGGGATCCAACCCCTGCCAACAACTGCAATTCCCACGGAGAAAGAGCAGTACCTTCTTAAATGGACAATGCTGACAGTTACTTGCACAAACATGAAGCTTACGATGTCACCAACTAACAATGAAAGCACTTCTATGCTAGACAGGAGCCACTGTGACTTCCAGCGAATCCAAGACAGAAATCCGTGTGGATAAACACAGAAAAGTCAAATCCCTATAGATGGCTGATGGTGGGAACTTGCTAGCTGAGACCAAGTCCTTTATTTCATGGACTAGAGAGGTTAGAGAAGAAAGAGCCCCAGATAGGGTTCTACAGAAAATTGTTACAAGGTTTTGATAATGTGATGAGACACAAAAAGTAAATATATGAATGCCAGCTCTACAACCAGTAAGGATACTCTCAGACAGAAAAAGAGAGAGGAGAGAGAAGAACTTGCTGGAAAGGTCACTTGGGCTGGTAAGAAGAACCTTCTGAAGTACTCCATACAATTTCCAGATACTGTAATTACCATTGATAACTCGTCAGAAACATGTTTCTAACTTGATAAAGGCTTGTTTGAAAATGCCCAGCATAAAGAAGCTACCAGAAACAGGAACAGACCCCAGAAGGTATATCCTGGGGAAGCAGAGGCACTGAGCTCAAGGAGAGAGGCAGCAACATGCAGAGCCAAGCAGAAGCAGCCTATAACCAGGAACACCCCAGAGAGCTCAGGCAGCAGGGGAAGCTGCAGGTGCAGTTTCTGAGATTTGCCACTGACAAAACTCTTGAGATCTGGTGGGGGACCTTAGAGAGGAAAAAAAATTGGACATCTTTGCATGCTAGCTGCATTCTGCCACACGTACAGGCTGTGGGTGCATCACCCATCCCTCTAGATTGGTGGATCTGAGGATACAAAGCTAACATTTTCTGTGACGATGTACTAGTGTTATTTACTAGTGTCAGGAACAGCTCTGTGCCACACTGGTACTCAGACTTTGGATGGGGATATTCTGTAGCTGTCTGCCTAGAAAACTCAGCTAATCACTGAGCTAATCACACAGAGCTAATCACTGTGTAACTCCCTGACATCCTCATGCTGGTAAAACAATCATCCTCAAACCTTTGTCTATTGTAGTGCTGAAATAAATCTATCACAGTTTTTTACAAGTCTTTTATCATAGTCTTTTACAAGTAAAACAAAACCAAGAACTTCTCTCTAACAAAAAAAAGTAGTAAGTACTGAACAGAGACAGGAAAATGACAGCAAATAGGTCTGGAAATTAATTATAAGCATATCTTGCATTATCAGCTAAATTTATCCAGTTTAATCAATTCTGGAAGGCAATAGCTCCAGTATAAAACAGGAAGATCCTAAATTTAACCTTTTTTAATTCTAAGGGAAAAAAAATCTCCTACAGTGACTCAAACTGACAGATTTGAACAACCTACAAATAACTGAAGCTGCATTTAAAACAACACTGTGTGTTGGCTAAACAATTGCAAAGTTGTTCCACTAGTTGTGCCTTTGGCTTTATACTCACATGTGTGGATTTTGGAAAGGAACTCCAGAAGTGTTTAGAGTAAATCTTGCTGTGGACTTGAAAGGTGGATTTGCAAAATTTAACTTCAGCGCTTTGCGTTTACCTGGGAGACAAGGAACATAAGTAAACTTTTTGTCAGCAACAAAAGATTAACAGCATCTGGAAATAAACAGAAAAAGATGACATATTGTAAGAGAAGGAAAATGCATTTCACAACAACGTTTGCAAGTCACAGCCTGTCAGTGACACAGGGATGAAGAAACAGAGTCAGCTCTCACCCTGAGGTCCTCTTCCATCTCATTCCAAGGCAGTTGCCAAAGGGAGGTGTTCAAAGCACCTCCTGTGACAGCTGGAGCACCAGCACCAGGGCTACTAGCAGCCACGAGCACCTCCACAGCAGGGCCCTGAACATCCTCTATGTACCACCACTTCTTTACACAGACCCATGTTGGTAGACTTGACTTCAGCACTGCAGCAAAAAGGCCTGACCTGCTCAGCACCGCCTGGGCATGCTACCAGACCCAGGGCAGGCAGAGTCGAGGGGGAAAAGGGCACTTTGGGATGTCTTCTATGTAACACCCCAACTGCAGGAGAGTTGATGAGTTCCTGACCCTCCTCAGCCTAAGAGTAGATAGAGATAACCAGGCTTGAGCAAGGACAGAGGAGATCTGCTATGCGTTCCTTCTGCCAAGCAGAGAGCAAATTCAGCCCATCAGAGGTCAGTGACCAGGTGAGAGAAACCTTTGCTCTGCAGCCAACTGAGAAAGCTTGGGGAAAAAGAAAGAAACAGTAGGGCAGGAAGAGTCCTAGACACCACTCCAGCCTCTATGTCTGAGGTTATCTTCCTAAAACTATCAGTTCTCATCTCTTCCAGGGCATCTCACAGCAAAGCTAGTGCCAACTCACCAGAGACTAGGGTACAAAATACCCCAACAAACCAACACATACCTCTGTGCTCTTCCAAAAGGTATTTTTACTATCCAAAATGTTAGATCTTGTCTGCTAACAAAATGCTTGCTTTAACGTAAAGAGAGCAGAGGAACATTAAGCAGCGTCCATCGCTCAGCTGAAGTCCCGAACACACCCAGGATTCACAGCTTGTTAATTCTATTGCTGTTGGCACAGTGCTGCAGCTGTATTTCCTTCCTTTCCAGTCTTGCTCACAGATGCACTCCAACATCAGCATAATTAATTTGGGAGTAGAGTAGGTTTCCAGTCTTGCCCTCAAGACAAACCATTTTTCAAGAAAAACAAGAACTCCAGCATATAGCATGGTTATATTTGGAGAGTCTGAATGAAAAAGGAGGCCTGAGGTCTGAGTTACTAGCTTTAAGAACTGCAGATACAGAAACTCATTTGCAATGGTACAAGTATTTTCAGTACTCCTGTCTGTTACTGACATTTACCATTCTTCAGTGAAATCTCTGATTTAGTGTGATCCAAGAGTCAGCATTTGAATCAAAGATGACAATTCTGCACTGCAGGAATGTGCTAAGCATGCTCATTTTTTAGAAATCACTTCATTAAACAGATTACTTATCCATAATTCACCTACAGCCCCAAGTGTGCTTCTGCTTAGGGAACACACAAACACATAAGCCCACATCAGCCAGGACTTTGAGTTATTGGCCATTACTGTCATGAATCCCCTACACAGCAAAATGTTTGTAACTAAACAAATGTTACCAAAACATCTTGGTGATTTAAGCTGGGAGGTGGCTCTCAGTTGCACAGACGCTTGCAGTATCAGCAGACACACACCTCTGACACTTGCAATATGTGATTTATGCTACATCCAACAGCACTTGCAACAGCGTCTATAAATACCCCCACTACAAAGCCTGGCTAAAGTAGGTTAGGCTACAAGAAACTGCAATCAGATTAAGATTAGTTCCCTCAGACTGGAAACTGTCAGCAGTAAAGACCTAAGAATGAAGTCTCTTGAAATCTCAAAAATCCACCATTCACCTTTAATATTTATTAACCCTGAGTGTCCTGCATGGAAATACCATTTGTACTAATACACTAAACAGAGTTTAAACGACCCAAACCTTGGGAGCAGCTGTGATAAAAAGAGCTTAAATCTGTGCCTGTGCACGCATTGTGTGATGAATGAGCTTTCATTTAAGATGTTGCCCATGCTGGCAGTCAGATGCCAAGTGTGGTGAAACACCAAGAGAGAGTCTGGAGGGTCCAGCAGCCCCAGGCCCCTTCGGCCTGGCAGCACACAGATGGGCCACTGGGCCCGGCCTTGTGGGAACGTGGCTGCTCACAAAGCAGGGATTCCTTTTGGCCACAAATGCTGCAAAAGGTTCACTCTGCTCCCCGTGTCTGAGGCAGCCAGCATATAACCCTGCAAAGACTGTACCTCAGCAGCAGCCAGAAGGAAATGGTGATGCTACCCTGGGAAAATCATTAAAAGGCACCTGGAGCCCTTCCTGATAGAAACCAATAATAATGCAAAGGGCCATGGCAGGTACTTTTTCATTATGACAAAGCACAGCAAGAATTATAAAACATATAGTAAGGAGGAGGACTGGGGAGGGGCTTTGGTGATTTTGAGGTTTTTTTGTTTTAATTTAAAGAGACTAAAAGCAAGGAAAAAAATCTGCCCTTGAGGCCTTTGCTTAAGGTCAGTGGAAAGGATTTAGTGTCTTTGGATAAAGCAACAAGTATGTTTCCATCATCCCTCTAGCTATCTTATGCCAGAAAAGTGGCAATGTCAATCACAGCCTGCATCCCACGAGCTCTGATAAACACCTCAGACCCAGCTGCTGAGTGCCCTGCAGCCATGGATCAGGAAGAAAGGCAGGAACCAAAGGATGGGAGGGGCTTCTTCCATTCTAAGGCATAATTATTTCAGGGGGAGCAACCAATTCTCTCTACCTCAATATTAGTATGTTGGGTTTTTTAATTATGAAGACAAAAGAGACCACAAGTGGATCCTGCTGAAAGCAAGAAACACCACTGGGAGTTAGGAATTGCTGATGTCTCTAGGGAACAAGGAAAGCCCTTGGCCACGGAACCAGGAGGCATCTCCTGACACAGCGGTCTTGGATTTCTTAATTCTAACTACCGAGAACTAACAGAAGAGAAGTCCATGAGACAGTGGCTCACTGATGTCTCAGGTGGGATTGGCACAGCAAATCTGGAATCATTTTAACAAAATGTTCCCCAAGACATTAACAGAAACAAAGGAAGCATCTGACTCTTCCTCCTCTTGCACATCTTCCTCTCTTGCCTCTTGCCCTTCTCTCAAGGCTTGTTACACAGGAGGTTTCCAGCCCTTTGCTCACCAGGTTGTCATTTGCTACCTTTTAGGAAAAAGCCATCTGTGAAAAGCACCTCTGCCTCTCCGTCCATCTTCCCCTTCCCCAGATCCCTCCCTGTCCCAGTGCTGCTCTTCCTTACTGCAGAACATTTTGCTGCACATCCCCCATAGCGCAGGAGCAACAGAAGCAGCAACACACGACAAGGACAATGGCTTTGGAAATTAGTTGATGCAACTCTAAGCAAAGAACTCATGTCCAGTGAGCATAAAAAGGATGGCTCTATAAAGATATAAAAGGATAGAACTTCTGATCTTAATATAGCCATTCCTAATGAGAGCAAACATGGTGCAGAAAGTAAGACTATCAAGAAGTTAAAGACCTGCATCACATTAACCTGAAAAGCAGGAAGCTGATGGTTTTGTGGTTTTCCTCTTCTGTATGGTTTCAGATAAGCAAAACCCCATTGCTTCCAGCTAGGACAAAACCAAGCCTCTGAACAGCTTTGCTCCAGCGAAGAATCACAATCAGGAGGCATAACATATGTCAAGAGCCCTGGTCGCCTCCTACCCCCCAGCTCAATGTGTAGAAGGGGCAACGGGTACAAGCTGGAACATGAGAGGTTCCAAAGAAACATAAGGAAAAATTTCTTCCCTGTTGAGGTGAAGGAGCACTGGCAGGGGCTGCCCAGACAGGCTGTGGAGTCTCCTTCTCTGGAGACATTCAAACTCACGTGGACAAGTTCATGTGTGCCCTACTCTAGGTGATCCTGCTCTGGCAGGGGGGTTGCACTGGATATCTTTCAAGGTCCCTTCCAAACCTTAAGATTCTGTGATTCTGTGGGCTGTCATTTGGGCAAGAAATGCCATGGGAAAGGGACAGGGATTGAAGTCACAGGAAAGGGAGGGGGATTTAAGCCACAGAATGTTGAGCGTTACATTCAGCTGCCTCATGAAACTGCATCCCAGCAGGAACAGCAAAAGCTAACAAAAAGCTGTTCTCTTTAGAACAGTGGGAAGTCAGTCCATTGCAACCTTTCCCCTTCATTTCATAGTTTATTAATAAACCAACTGCTTAGTGCTGTGAGCTTTCAAATACAGCTCAACAGAAAATCAACAGACCTCGTGCCTCACCTGACAGCACGCAGTTTTGTCCAATTATCCAATAAGGCAAAGCTGGCATTCTGAACTGAGATACTTGCTGTTGCTTTCCCATGAAAGAGCTGTAAAGAGCTCTGGATCAAATCCTGCCACTTCTCAATGGCTTACAAGAGAAACTCAGACATCTGTGTTACATTCCTTTCATTTACAACGAACAGGAGCTGCAAAGCACCCTGCTCCACTGCACACCTTTGATTTTCCAGCATGGAGAACAGCAACAGCCTTTATCCCTTCTGAACACCTTCAGATCAAAGGCTAGATGGTGTTCTTGTGACAAAAAAGTGGATTCACAGCAGAAACCATCTGGGAGAGGGAAACAGGTATGTGCCATCCAGTGCCAGATCCAGCAAGACCTCTCCTGCCCAATGCAAACACCACCAGTTTCATTGCCAACAGTCACTGATTATTGACTAGAAAAAACAAACACAAAACAATAACTCCTGTCATTCTCATTAATAGCTGGTAAACACAACCTACAAAATCTGCCTGTGAAACAGAAAGCCTTTAAGTGGGTAAGAGAATTCACAAATGCATTAATGCTCCCATCACCCTTTCTTTCAAAATCAATGTGACATTTGCATGCTGCATGCATGGAGTTAGCTAGTGCACTCCTAACACATTTAAAACATGGTTTAAAGAGAAAACTACTATTAAAATACACTCTAGGGGGTAATTCAAGAGAACACACTGTCACTACCTGCCAGCCATCAGTGGTTTTAATGGGAAATACTCAACATCGAAATCTATCTTTGCTGTAAACAATTTTTGCTAGGAAGAAATGGGGTATTTTCTCTGTCAAAATAGTCTCATTGAGTACTTCCCTAATCGTGCATTTCTTAATTCAAGTGGGTAAAATCTACAGGGGAAAAAAGCTCCCGTGACCTCTCTCGGCAGCTCCCCCATGCCGACACAGCTGCGGGCCCTGCGGTCGCTCCAGCCGAGGCTGTGCAGGTACGAGAGTCCCTGGATTTGTCCCCTAACTCTCATCCCAAGCTGCCCCCACAATCCCACCCAGGCCAGCTGGACAAGAGCCAGGCTCATCCCCCAGCACCTTCCCCCTTTAGGTTAAACTTCTTGTCAACAAAATCTATACCTTCAACGGTTTTAAGCTGAAAGACAGGTTTAGACTGGACATGAGGAAGAAATGTTTTATGATGGGGATGGTGAGACACTGGAACAGGTTCCCCAGAGCAGCAGTGAACACTCCATTGTTGGTAGTGGCCAACAATGGCTAGGTTGGATGGGGCTTGGAGCAACCTGATCTAGTGGAAGGTTTCCCTGTTCCTGGAAAGAGGGAAGGACTAGACCATCTTTGAAAGCCCCTTCCAACCTAAAGCATTCTGTGATTCAATTACTAACTTCAAGGAGCACGCAACCGATCACGTTTTACACATATTTGCAGTGCAGTGAGGAAACCAGGTCAGTAATCCCACAGTGTGCAAGGAGGTACTTGCTCTTCTTCCTTAGGAGCAGATGAAATCCTCCCTGGAGTAAAACTCCATCCATGAACAAATTCAAACCAGGATAACCTACCCTCAGATGCACAACAGTAGCTGCCCCATACAAACATGTCATGTCCATCACAACACTTCTTGGGGATGAAGATCTCTCCCATAAAATGCTTCAGAAGCTCCTCAGCCGTGAAAGTGCTCCGTGCACAATCACATTTTTTCAACGACTCTTACGTGTCTTCCCCATTTTTAAGGTAAACTGCAGTTCTTTTGCAGGCAGGTGTTAAAGCATTGGTTTAGAGGGTAATGCCTTTCAGCCTCCTGAGTCTGACCCATCTACATTCCTACCTCCAGGCACAGGAGTCAGCCAAGCAATTTTAATGTAGTATTTTACAGCCTTACCCACCACAAGCCACTGGCAAAGTCTGTGAGTGACCATGCTGCTGCAAGGAGCTTACAGCACAGACCTCCACGCAGCCACTACAAAAGCACAGGTGGGAAATCACCCCCAGTGCTGCACTGCTTGTAGGGCAGACTGCACTACAGATTCAGAAGCTGAAAATGCTAACAAATTTTCACTTCAAAACTACCAATAGCAGAAATCCATGGTGATGCTGGAGGTTTTTGTTGCCTGCTTGAAGTCTTGGAGTCCTTAACAGCAGCAGCCCCAGCCCCATGCTGCACACTCTTGCAACGAGCAAAGCAGTCCTCATGTTGTTCCTGTGCTTTCAAATAACCAACACAGTCCATCAAGCTGCTAGAAAGGATTCACTGGTTACTTGGTGCTCAGCTTAGTAGCCTCAATGGAAAAACAGCAAAATCCCTTCCATAAGACCCTATTCATCACCAGGTTGCTTCAGGGGCTACCTACCACCAGACCCAGCAACCAAACTCTGCAAAACCTCATTATTTTGCAAAACTTTCTGATAGCTAAAGCCTTTTTTTCTTCTCTTTTTTTCCTGAAACATTATTTATTGTGGGTTTTTTTTGGTTTGTAGCAGATTTCAACCCCTCCAACACACAAGGGCTATCTACACCTGACAGAAGATCCCAGCTTGACGTGAAAAGCACTGCTGAGAAAGTAACTAGAGTGCTGCAGAAACATTTACAGTCTTAACATGTCAGACAACTGGGAATTGGCAAGAAGACTGACACAAAAGCAAAAAGTTGTCCTCAGTAAATATTAATCAACCTTCTTAAGCTGCCATGGTTTGTATGAAACACAGTGTGGCAGCTGTTACCAGGCTCTGAACTGGGTCTGGGCCTGGAGAATTCACCCACCAGACTCCAGCAGACCACCACCCTATCCTGGGGGATGCTTCTCTTCCACTTCTTTTCACATCTCAGTTACTGTCATCAAAGATTTATGAGAGAGGTCTACAAGTCTTAACTCCAATCTTGCCACAAATCTCTCTTGCAAGAGAGATTTGAAAGTCCTGCTTCAAACATCAAGGTTCCTAAAGATTTGTATATCTTGTGCTAATAGAAAATTACCCAACCCTGTCCTAGGGGAGCAATTCTGACATCCAGGCTTGCTCTGCACTGTAACACTGAAGCATACATCCTTCACAGCTCTTCCAAGAACAGCATCAGTCTGTGAAAAGCTATGGCCCACAAAAGATTTTCTACATACAATATCTCTGAAGAAATAGGTCTGAACAGTGGTCACAAAAATGTATGGAGAGAAAACTCAAATCATCTAAAAAACATTAACAATTACCTCTCTGGCTATCAGAATTGCTGTAAAAAAAGATGCACATTGAGTGTAAACAACAAAAATACCTAAATGCAAACTGAACAAAATGCAGTCACAAGATTTCTGCAATTCAAATAAAACAAAAGAAAACACACAGAGACTTGGTTTCTAATAAAGCTCCCACCTTACTGCAGAGGGGACTTGAACACACAGCCTAAAGTGACAGAAACAGATGAACCCTACAGAGCATCCCAAGGTCGAGGGTCAGAACATCATCTCCGATCTCTCTCCTCTCCCAAAGAAGCAGGGCCAGAGGAGTCTATGACAGCATTCGGTGCCCATGCTGTCCACAGATATTTGAGGTATTCACCTGTAAGCTGATGATAGATCCCCACCACCACCACATAAAACACCTAAGAGGTCAGGGTCTCCATTCAGTAGAAGTTTCAACAAGCACTAATCAAGCTGCCAAATCCCTCCCAGCTGGTACTCTGTGGCAGTTTAGCAGGCAGCAAATCCCCAGTGCTCCATACACTCCATCTACAACTAGTCTAACAAACATACAGTTCCAGGTAAAGCAAAAGGTATAAAGCCACCTCAACAACTGGTGAAAATAAGAAATGCATCAGCAAACCACCTCAGTGATAGGAAAATACAAACTTCAAAGGCAAAACCCTTTAGGCCATGCTGCAAGGAAAATTCCCTTTGCCCCTACAAAACCAACTGTGCTTCCTTGATGAGCTCTCAAGTTCACTGTCTGGCCTTAAAACTTCTCATTGCTTTGGCCCAGCTCTGCAGCTGCTGCACTGCTCAGCTGCACTGTGGTTCTTAAACACACTCAATATTTAGATTTTCAGAGATGGTAAATGCCATTTTTACCTACTCTCAGTCCTCTTTCTGATCATCTCCTTACTTTCCTTTTCAGTCACGTTATCACAAGCTATCACACCAGACATAATTCTTTTGGGGGTTATACCAGTTTTTCCATTCTTTCAAAATCCCAGAACTAGGGGCAAACACAGAGTTTCTCTGCTAAAAAAATATACACCATAGAGGCTCTCAACAAAAGATTCCCCAAGTCCAATGGATTTTGAAAGTCCTTGGGGGAAAAAAAAAAAGCTGTATTGCTGTGCAGAGGGCAGGCGGGTCTTCAGTACCCAAGGAGCCTGAGAGTCTGCCTGGCTAATCCCCAGTCTCACACTGAGTAACAGAAGACTCTTGCAAAAATATCACCCAGTAGCCCCAGCACAGATCCCACTATCTTCTTCCCTTGCCCTCCTCCCCATTAACTCCTTCTCCCTCAGAGCTCCCAGAAAAAGAAACTCAGTTTGGTGTATAAAATCTCACCATCTCACACAAAACCACCGTGGCACCCCCCTCCTGGCTCTTGCAAGGTGCCAGAGCACCACAAATAAAAGTTCCCCCACCTTCGCAGCCATCTGCATCCAGCCTATGGCCAAACCAATGCTGCTCACTGTCTACCTTAAGTCTCACCCCAGAGAAAACTGCCCCGCAATGCCACAATTTCTCCACTATAGCAGGAGCCAAATTTTTTTGCTGAGAAGGTGGGGAGCTGCTTAACCCTACCCTTGTATTGGTGATGCAACGCTTATCTCTGTTAAGGGCTGATCAAATGCTGTACCAGCTCTGTTTCTGGTGCTGCTGCCCTGGGAGGCACCCAGGGGAAGGCAGAAGCTTTAGGTATCAGCCTGGTCTTGCTGCCATATTTTTTGGCCCATCAGCAAACTCAAGAGACAAACTGAACTCCATTTGTGAACACACAAATGAGTTCTCAACAGTGGAAAGAGAGCACCTGATTACTGGAAAGGGCAGTAAAGTTCCTTGCCTAGCTCGAGGCATGCCAGGGCATGAACACCATCACACCCTGAAACATCTCCAAGAAACAGCCCTTACAGAGGGAGTAGCAGCATGTTGAAGATGACAGATCAACAGCTACACAGTCATCACAAAGTCACCACAGTCTGGCAACTGAAAGAACATCTCCATGGAATGACTGAAATTGTCTTCTGGAAAGCGAAGAGTCCAAACTCTTTTTTAAAGAGCTTGATAGTCTTAAGTATGAGGCAGAAAGAGGTAACTACTGGAGACAAACTACTGAACTTGTGGGAGGATTTCTTGGGTATCCTGTCTAAGTGGGAGTGAGGGGCTTATTGTGTGAGCTGGGCTCCAGCTGACCCTGGCAGTGTGTGTGTGTACATGTAGCAGGGAGCACCAGACATTGAGTTGCTATTTGTTACTAAAGAGATTTCCCAGGGTCTTTGTCTGAGTCCTAACACAGATCTGAGCATATCAGACTCCATCACCTACAACAATTGCAATACTTGGGACTGAAGGAACTTTTCTTCTAGCATATAGTGGTTACCTTGTTCCTTTCAAGCACTGGGCAAAATTACTTCACAGGATCACTTGTGAGTTCCATTCACAATTACCATTCCTGCAACATCAAAGTGCCAGGAATGGCCTCTTCCTCCACCACATCACAGTGGCAGCTTCTGGACTTTAAGTGTGGGCAGAAATTTGGAAGAAACAACTGCTGTTGAGGCTGTTGCTGTATCACAGTGAACAGGGACACTCAGCTTAGTCATCTCATGGGCCTCTCTAGATGTAACACTGACTGAGCAGCTGCTTGTTCTCCTGGCATGTGAGTCCATGTTCCTGCTGGGCAGTAATGCAGCAGCAGCTCTTGCCAGCTTGAACAAAGACAACCCAACCTTTGCCTTCACCAGCTCAGCTGCCATGGAGCAACCAACATTGGTTGCTAAACTCACATCTTTTGACGACAAGGGACAGCAAGATTTTGACTCCAGTATTATTACACCTGCAGTCTGGTGCACTCTTGCACAGTATCAATCATCAACAAGTTGAGGAACATCACAGAGCATGTGCTTGATCTGGGTCTCAGACTCAGGACACATCAGCAGAGGACTAGTCTGAGGACATGAACACTGCGTAGTCAGAGTTTTCCTGCCAAAGTCAGAGCATTAACCAGATTTGAGAGGGAAACCCAACACAAACCTTCCCAGAAAGCTTCTATTTACTACATAGAAATAGCACTGTGGACAAGCAGCTCCTGGACTCCGTCCCAGGTGCTGAGAGAGCAGCACAGTGCCCTGGCATGAGGCAGGGTGCAGCTCAGACCTTTGGCAACTCAATGATGAAGTAGGTTCCTTGCTGCCAGTTTAGTTACAGGCTCCCATTCAAGTCAGTCATGACTAAGACCCATCTATATTAAAGCAAATGACCCACCCCAGAAACATTCCATGTCTTTGCTGAAATAAACTCTGCTTTGACACACTCTTCTTATATAGTTTATTTTTGTAGGGCAGAAAAAAAAGCATCCATACTGACAAATCAGACTTGGAGTTGAGAGTTAAGTCACAGAAGATTCCAAACCATGTCCCTGATAGAGAAACCAGCCGAGCTCTCCTGTGTGAGTGTACAGACACATGTGCCACAGACATCAGCTCCCACCACTCCTGTCTCCACCTTTACCCCTTCCACACTTGCTGAGATCCTTCTCCCATTTACAGCAGTCTTCATCATCTGGATCAGCAGAGGTGAGGCCACAGGAACAGGGCAGAGGGTAAACTCTTGTTCTCAGCCCCCAGGATACAAGCACTGATGCACAGTGGCAAAGCTTACCCTGTAGGAAGTGTATTTGGCCGTGACTCTGGCATAACAGGCTGGACAGATAAGCTTCAGGATGTTACTCCAACTCTTTTCAAAAAGCAATAAATTAATTAGAAACATATTTTTACATGGAGTTTGCATTTCCAGGAGAATGCTGGCAAGCTTCTTCAAATATGCAACAACACGTGCCTCCAGTACAGCAAGAACTCAACTGCCAAGTTCTGCCTAAAGCATCGTATCTTTAAACCTTTACCTCCAGCTCCCTTCTTCTTCCAATAAAAGTCCAAGTTCACTCACAACTCCTTTGCATATACTTCTATACATACAGTCCCACTTTCTAGTCCAAACAGTTGGGCTACATCAGACCAGAAAGAAAAGAGTTTGACTACTTTTCCACAGCTTTAAAAGCCAACATCCAAACAGCCCGGTTTCCACATGCTGACTGTTCCTGCAACTCCAAGGCAAAAAGTACCTTGAAGAAAGAACTCCCAGGTCTCTCCTCAACTCTGGGCTGCTGGTTTTGGCCAGCTCTACATGAAGCAGTTCTGACCATCTTCCCACCTTCTGTCCTCTGCCCATGTACGTGTCTGAGTAGGACAGAACTAAAGGACATCAAAGGTAGAGTAACAGTTACAGTGTTTGGCCCAAGACCAGGTCCTGCACTGACACTGTTCAGGAGGTGAACTGGTCCTTACAGGAAAACTCAGACACAGTCCCATCACTCCCCAGAAGAGATTTCCAAATAAAATGCTTTTATGTTAGTCCATAACCCCTCCCAGGTCAAAGCAACAGAGCCATGTGTTTTTAAAGGAAACTGTTTTATCTCTATCCACAAACCTCTTCAAAGTACAAACACTTTGCGCTCTGGTCCAAAAGCAATGTGATGGCTAATTCCGTTCAGGGAGCCGCTTCCACAGAATTAGGTCCAAAACAAACCATAAAGTCCTTTTGGTCCACAGAAAAAGAAATCAGCTTAGGCAAAAACTGATAAAAGGACCGACTCCTTGACTCCCTTTGGGCTCAGCTCTTCCTGCTCCAACAGCTGTCCCCCTTATGCCACAGGGCATCTCCTGAAGCACCTCACATCAGATCAATTATTCAAAACACAGACTAATTCCTGGAGCTTGGACTCTTTGTTCGCTCCAGGATCAGCTCCAGCTGTCTGCTTCCTGGAGAGCTCACTCTGCCTCCAGTAAAGGGCAAACACAAAGGCTTCGATTTGCAGAAGAGGAAATCAATTTAGCAGCTAATAAATACGCAATTTGTGCAATATACATACTCTCCATCTCCCTCGATGCTCATACAAGAGTTAATGGGCTGTACCCTGCTAAGCACAAAGTTATTGCACGTGAACGGCAGTTTAGCTTGTTTGAGAGCAGAACTGGGAGGGAGATGGTGAGCGGACGCTTGGCAACACCATGTTATATTTCCTCACAAACAGCAGTAGCACAGATCCCTCCATGGAGGGCTACAACAGCCTGAGAAGTCACGGTCACACGTTTTGGAAGATGCTCTGTAGCATCACATGACAGTCCTGACGCAAATCCAGGCCAACAATATCTCACAGGGTCTGTGCAGGCATCGAGCAGGCGGTGTGGTGAGCTCCACAATGACCTTTGCTTACCACCAGTTTGGTCTCCTCAAAAATTCACAGACTCTGCACACAAGACCTTAAATAAACCTATAACATCTGATAAAAGCCATACTTTCACCTTTCTACCTAACCATGAGGAGGCACAAACATGCTGCAGCTGCATAAACTGCTGAATTTATCTTGAACCAATGACCAACTGAAGTAAACCAAGAAATATACATTATGGATATCTTCAAGATCTAAAGCCTCCCCTCAAACAAAAGGAATCCCAGTAGGATTGCAGATTGCCCTCCAAGACAGTTTAACCTGAAAAATAAAGCTGAGTGAAATGTTTAAAACCATGGTCAGCAATACAGCCTGCCCAGAACTCTGTCTCCTGACTGCAGATGCTCAGGCCCACACAAAGTGTTGCTGCCACGGCCAAGACACAGTGGAACACTGAGGCAGAGCAAGTTTTCATTTCTCCTTTCCCCCCCTCATTGTAATTTCCAAATGTATTTGGCTGCCAAGTTTATCTGTCTTCTTTGGTTTAAAATGAATCCCTCCCTTCCTCTGGGTGTTCCAAGTTTACCATATTAAAAATCACACAAATTGGTTCAAGTCTGTCCTACTGCAAATCTCCCTCAGTCTATCCTTCCCTTCAACAAGTGTCTCAGAAAAAAGACCAATCCAGTCAGACATAGTTACTAAAATGTAAAAACACTGGGATTAAAGGCAGGCAGGAAGGTAATCAGCTCCAATATGGTGCTGCTCTAACTCATGAGGTTGTTCACCAGAGTACTGATGTCTTTCACTTGCAGCTTGCCAACACAATGCAACTGTGGAAATTTGCTTGATCTCTGACAAGCAAACACACACACACACACACACACACACACAAAGCAGGAAAACCAAACCAAACAAAAAACGTAGGAGCCAGATGAACTTAAGGAGCCCATTGCCCACACCAATGATGCACCCAAGAAAGCAGCAGCTGGGGAGGCTGCACAAATTCTTTTGGCAGCAGTACAGCCTGGCAGCAGAGGGGCCCCTGGGTGAGTCAGAAGCATCATGCTGCCCTGCAGACAGCACACACCTCTGCCCTGCCAGCAATGCCAGCTATGAGGGCTGTCTGCCCTCAGACACTGACAGCGTCAGCACCCGGCGGGACCTCGCAATGGGACCTGCTGGTTGGCACGAGCAACTGCCTCAGGCTTCCACTAGTCTGGTGGGCATGTAAGCATATGCCCAGTGTGCCATACAGGTATGGTTTGACAAGTGATGGGGCCAAGCCACCCGCCTGCCTCTGGGAAGATGGGTTTTTCCCCTCCTGCCACCTTCAGCAGCATCACCCTACTCCCTCACTGGCACTGCAGCTCAGGGAGCTCTGCTTCCTCCAAGAGGAAAGCCAGGGATCTGTCACAGGGTGAGGGGACTAACATGGCCTCAACTAGTGACATGCCCACAAGGTGAACAGATAGAAGGGTTGTACACATTAAAGGTATTTCCTTACCAGCACTTGCAGTCAGTACAAAGCTCCTAACACAGGAATAACCCTTCGAGAGGCCACCACACACGGTGTCACCTGCAGTGGCAATTCTCCAAGCACCTTGTGTACAATTATGCAAGTCCACCTAGCAAGCCTCAGCAAGATGTCTGTAATAGAGATAACTTGTCCAACAACTCAGCAGTGGTACAAAAAGGTAAGGTGGGGACAGAAAATGGGATGCAGAGTCAGAGCAAAAATTATTTCGACTTCTTCAGACAGCCAGAAGGACCCCAAGTAAAAACCAAAGAGGGCTTCAAGGCTGCACAGTTCCCTTCTGCAGCCCCATCCCAGGAGAATGAGATGAGACGCACCCTCCATGCACTGTCACACTTTATGGGCAATGACTTAACCCCTAGGCACCTTCAGAATCACTTAAGAGCACTTTCTTTCTCACTGATTTTGATAATCAAGCATTTGGATGTTTTAACAGTCACCCTAAACATCCAAGCCAGTTGCCTGCTGAACAAGGTGAGTCTCACAGCTACTGTTTCAGATACTCTCCAAACAGAAGTGCCATAACTAAAACATCTTAGCCATTCCACTGCCAAAGCCTAGCAGGGACACAGTATTCAAGCAATCTACAAGCTGAACTGAAGAAATACAGGTGAAGTGTCTCTCATTAGGGATTTACCACGAGTTAACCACCACACATTAATTAATCCAGCTACAGCAACACATCTTTTTAAAAGGAAGATATTTTTCAGTGCTCAACAGGCACTGCACATCATTTACCCACTGCTCACACACCGCTTCTGCAATCAAAGAAGCCTGCAAAATAAAAAGAAATCTGAGAATCCCAGAAGACAAACAAAGCCCTTTGCAGGGAACACCAGCAGACCTGAATAACCTGGTGCTAGACTTGTGTTACTGAAGACATGGGCCAAGTGAGCAGCACAGCGTCTGCACAGGGAGGCTGCGGAGAGAGAGCTACTCTGCCAGCACCAATAGCCATAAATTGACCAAACTGATAGCAAAGAAAAACCCCAAACCAGCTTAAAGATGCAATAACTACTGGACCAATTGACTTAAAGATACAGATTCTCTTGAATCTGGTATCTTTATAGGGACTGGGTTTATCATTGTAAAAGTAATGTTACAGCCCAATCATAAATGACCATAATCAACACAGGAATACTCAAAACGTTTCTTTGCCCCTGCAAAGCAGGAGGCCAGGCTGTTCAATAATAATAATAATAATCTATCCTGACCAAAATATCTGTGGAAGAGTCCACACCCCAAGACAGCAACCCCTGAACCACAATGACAAGGCTCAACTGCAAAAATCACCCAGGTTTTCTTCTCACCGATGCTGCAGCGCAGCAATTCCCACCTCCCTCAGCAGGATGCTGTTGTCTCAGCACGCAGCAGAAGGGCAACAAAACCACACACATCTATGGAGGTATTTATAGCTTTGGTGAATACAATGCAGTTCATTTTAAATGAGGTACATGAGATCTGGGAACATAACCAGCACCTTTTGAAAGCTGGTCCAGATCAGTGCACTCCAGCCTTTGAGAGGACGCCAGAAGCATCACATCCATTCAGAGATTTTTATACCTTCTTTATAAACATCACTTTAGTGAAACTTGGATGGACATCTGCTGCTGGTTCCTGCCCTGCAGGGCAGAACACTACACAAACACCCTGTGCAGCTTTTCTTTCCAGCCTCCACAGGTTACAGCAGCTTTTCCTCCCACTGGGAAGCAGACTTCCATTTTTTTCTTTCAACTCACACAAAATCATACCAAATCTAGATCCAACAGAAGACATCTGACTTCAAAGGCAGCAATCACACCCCAGCTGTACAATCCTAACAAGGTGTTTATGTTTGTTTGATACAGGCAGAGCTTGACATGGTTACACAAGACTGCTGTAAGTAATGCTTCACTCTGTACACATCAGGACTATGAATAGATTTAATTCAGGGGACTCCTCAATAAAATCAAGTTTGGAAATACATTTTCTTTTCTTTCCACACAAAATTCATCTTTCTTTCATTGGATGGCCCTCAATTTGAGGCAACAGTGTTATTTCCACTCCTGCCTGCTCCATCAAACAAGCATAAGATGGAAAAACCCTTCCCAGTTTCCCAAAATCCAATGAGACTAACAAGTATCTTGAGGCTGCCCCAAACATATTAAGAATGTCAGCTGACTACAAGTAATCCAAAATGGAAAGTTGAAATGCAAAAAACACATGCTTACATATAAATACAATCCTACACACCCAGTTGTATGCTAGGGGTCAAACACCAAGCAGACAGTCAGCCACATCCTGGCAGAGGTACCGTGAAAGAATAAGCTGGTAGGCACACATGAACTGAAATACACTGCTTTGCTCACCACCCAACTATTTTTACCTTCCATAATAAATGCAAAGGTGAGCGAGTAGACATACACACATCAACCTGACAAAGCTGCCAGGGTCAGCTCACACCAGTATGTTAACACACACCAGATTCATCACTTCACTGTGGGCAAGAGTACGTGCAGTCACCTTCTGATTTTATTCAATCAATTCCCATCTGCTAAAGATACAACCCACTTTGCCTAGGTTAGAATAAGAGCAGGTAATGAGTACACAGCAACAGATAATGCTTATTGTACAATCTTCTAGAGGAGTTCCTGTGTGCCCTACTCTATGTGGTCCTGCTCCGGCAGGGGGCTGGACTGGATGAGCTTTTGAGGTCCCTTCCAGCCCTTGAGATTCAGTGATTCTGCGGACAGAGGTTAATTCCTCCCTTCAGTCCCCTCTCTTTTCACATCTTGCTCTTTTCCATCTTCCTTGTCTCTTAACTACATTGTTTCATTTTATCTGGCTGTCCATACACTGCTTTACTCCTAATCTGCTGCTTGCTTGCTGCTCTCCCTTTGATTCACACTACAACTCCCCACTATCTTCTTATTCCCCAAATTCCCCTCTCTGAGGTTCCCTAAGCAAATTCTCGTGTTTACTTGGACTCCTGTTACTTTCTTCATCCATTATGCCCCTCTTCTCAGAGAAGTAAGTCCACTCACCAGCCTTTTAACAGTGCTCATGTTGTGCCCCAACGTCTCAGCATCGAGGTATCAACACCTCATCCCTCTCCCCTGCCAGGTCTGGGTCCAGGAGCACCTTGAGCAGTGGGGAGAAAAGCTGCTCCACTCACTCCTGGCACTCACAAAGGCAGTAACACAAGAGGAGGTGAACATCTCTTACTGAGTTCCTCTATTGAGGATCATACCCATCACAGTGATACCCACAAATGGTTTCAAGCAATATTCTGCTTCTGTCAGTGTTGTTAAAGTAACTATGATTACCCCAGAGACACAGCACAGATACACAATGGCAAACTTATCTGACCATCGTGACGGACCAAGTCCATCGCAGTGTTCACCAGTTCCATCACCTGCCAAACATGAACGATTCTTGATCTCTCAAAAGGCCTCCCAGCAGGTCTTTTCACCAGGCAGAGCAAGGTACAGGGTAGAGCTTCCTCATACATAGGCAGAAACGCATCTCCCAACTCTCATACGTCACCAATGTCCTGAATGGCATCCAAGGGTGAGAGGGGGACTTAATCTCTTGCTGCACTCAGACAGATACCCCTTGGCAATCTCCCTGCCCAGGGTTCTTGCTTCATATCTACAGGACTCTAACCAGGATATTGACCTTCTGCTAAAACCAGAAAGAGTTTATTGGAGAAGGGTAAAGAGGTCAAAAGCCTCAGTGGGGGAGCAGATAGGACTACAAATATGAAGGGAATCAATCGAGACTCCCAAATTCCAGCTGAACAGGTTAGGAATTCCCACTCAACACACCTGAACCACCTGAAAAGACACATACAGTAGGTATGCTTTGCTTCTGAAAGACACCAGAGCAAGCAGCAAGGGCTTTGAGAAGATCCAGTTGCCTCACATCTTCCTGAACACTGAACACCAGAGCTGGATCCAGAACAGCCAGTTATCCAGCTCCTGCTTGGCCCTGGGGGTAGGACAAGTGACTCCACAGGTTGCAACTAGAATCGTAATTCTTCCTATGCTTTTGAATTAATCATATTTCTAGATTTCACACCACCATTCCTCAAATGATCATTTTCTACATAATATCATCAGAAAATACGAATCCTAATTTTGGCATTGACAGAAAGGCAAAATTGCTACAATTACAGCTTGGTGGTTGTTTTTTTTCTTAAATCACTGTCAAAGTGGGATATCCTCCTGCCCACAGAATCTGTTCTCTCTACAAAATATCCAGGACACTAAATATGCAGGACTGCTCCTGGACTTTCAACATTACACATAACTAAGGACAACAGTTCTTCACACCAGCAGTCACCAGCGTCCAGACAAGACAGCAGTCTGCATGCAACAAACAAAAGTGTCAAAAATCATGAAATAGAATCTATTTTCAATCTTTAATCCAATTCCAGCTCTCCTTTGTCTCTAAGCTATCAACCACGAACAACGTGCACTGGCCAGGGGACCTGTTGGTAGGAAGCAAAGCTCCCAGGTTCATGGGCACAAACAGCTGACACAGTTAGCCAGAAGACACAAGCCTGGAGCTGGCACATGCAGAGACCTTAATCAACCCCTTGCTTGATCCTGAGGTTTGAGGGCCACGGCTGTAAGCCCTGTGTGGGGACAGGCTGGTGTCCCTTTGTCTCAGTATTGTCTCCCAGAGGGGCTTTAGCCTGGGCATATAACAAATGCTGGAGGATATTGGACTATAAACAAAATAAGGTGGTCTGTAGGGACCTTCTGGCTCTGCTGCCCTAGCTCCAGACATCAACACAATGGGCCTCAGTTTCCATGAAGACTTCTGTCCTGTACCACCACCCCTTGCCTTCTTCCTAACTTACCCCTGCCAAACTCCCCAACAGCAGACACTCCTACAAAACTGCTGGCTCTCGTGCCAAAACAGAACCCCCCTGCATGTGAGAGACTCTCCCCTCAGGCCAGCTTGCCCATGCACATGCTCTCTGGCATGATCATAAAAGCAACGGATCACTGTCCTGAGGAAGAGCACTGCCACAGTGAACTGAAGCTGTGGGACATGTCCCACCCTCTGCCACTCCACCGCCGCCCTCACAGCAGCAGTTGCACAAGCCATGTCAGAGAGTGCTTCTGGCTGAAAACTAACTGAGCAAAACTTCTTTCCCCCCACCCCCCTTTTTAAATGTAATTACTTGTTTCCAGCTTAATGACTTCCCTGCTCCACCTTACCATACCACTTAAGCCAATTAATCAACACTGAAGCAGTCCTACCTACTTTCCTCCCCACCCAGCAACGCATTCCCATGCCTCCCTTGCACCAGCGCTTGCCCAACCCCACCACAGGCAAGTGCTGCCCATCCCAACTGGGGAAAACTCCCCACTTCTGGGTGGGTTTGCTTTGCCACAGCCCAGCTTGCCTCAGCATCAGCAAGGAGCCAGCAGGCCATGCACTGGGGGCAAGGCCAGCCAGCCCCTTCCCAGCCCACCCACTAAAGCCCTCGGCTCTGCAGTGGTGCTCCCAGTGGAAGGTTGTCCTCCTGGTATGGAGCTTCTTGCTGATCCAGGAACCTGCCTTCACCACCACTGCCACAGCAACAGGCTCCTCCAGAGATCACCCAGGATACCACACTCAGCTCATCCCAGGGCACCTAAATGCTCATCTGCTATCTTAAGAAAAAAATCACCCTCCCACTAGCTTTCACCACACTTGCATATCATCAAACTGGCCCTGATGTCCCCAGTTCATACTTAAATAGCCACTTCAAAACAACTACAATAGAAACAACTGCCCCTCCTCCTGCAGAAGGGATGCAGATACCTCATCACCCCAAGCTTCCAAGGCATCACAGATTCTGGAGTCATAGAATCATAGAATTGTAGGGGTTGGAAGGGACCTTTAGAGATCATCCAGCGCAACCCCCTGCCAAAGCAGGTCCCCAGCCTCACGAAGCCTGAAACGTTGCTCGTGTATAGAGTATTGCTCAGTGGTCTGACTTTAAGAGAAAAACTCCCAAGGTGTTTGCTGTGGCTCTTCTGAAGAACAAACATCCACCGTTTTTGCAAGACTGCTCAACCATCAACAAGTGCGGGCGGGAACCCTGGCAATGTGACCCTGCTATAACACTGTAAATTTCCATCAGAATGAAGCAAAACTGAACCACAAGTTCACCGCTGAACTGTTTTAACTTAAACATCTCCCCCGAAAAAAACAGGGACACTGGGGGACAAAGCACAACCGCGCAGCGAGGTGGGCGGGCTGGCAGCGCCGGGGCTGCCCGGGCCGGGCCGGCCGCAGGCCGAGGCGTTCAGATAACAGCGGCCCGGCCGCCGGCCCGCTCCCCTCACCCGGGGCCGCGTCCTGGGCAGCACCGCGGGGCTGCCGGCGAAGGGACAGGCCGCGCTGGCGCGCCGCCCTCCGGCTCGGCCCCCCAGAGCCGTCCCCGGGATGCCGCTGCCCGCGGCCTGTGTGGGTCGCCCCAGGGAGGCCGCAGAATCGTCTCCAGGTGGAAGAAGCCCCAGCTGGCCTTTGTCCCGCCCCGCGGCTCCCTCCTGCCGCCCCGGGCGGCGTGGACCCCGCCGAGGGCAGGGCGCCGGGGCGGGCTCCGCGCCGCTCGGCGGCCCCAGGCGCAGCGGCGGGCAGGGCCGCGCTTCCTCCCGGGCAGCCCGCCGGGTGCGGCCGGGCTGCCGAACGGGACCGGGCGCGGCGGGAGGCGGCAGCGACAGAGAACAGTGGGGCAGGCCGGAGCGGGCCGTGCCGCGGCCCGGCTGAGCCCCTCACCCCCGCCGGCACCTAAGCGCCCCGGGCCCGGGCCGTGCGGCCGGCGGCGCGGGTTTCCCGCGGGCAGCTCCGCTCCGGACGGCGGGCACGGCCGCGCCCCAGCCCCCCGCGGGGCTTCCGGAGCCGCGGCCCGCCCGAGGCACGGCTCGGCGCAGGGAGCACGGGGCGGGAGGCACCGTCAGCCACCCCACCCCCGCTCGGAGGTTCACCCTCGGGAGCGTCCACCCGGCCGCGCCGCGCTCGGCCCGGGGCAAGGCGAGACCCAAGCCGGGCAACGCGCTGCCGGGGCCCGGCCCGGCCCGCCGAGGCCTAGCGCGGGGCGCGGCGCCCGGCCCGGAAGCGGCGGCCGGGCCGCGGCCTAGCGCGGGGCTGCTTACCCTGCATGCTGCTGGCGGCGGCGTGCGCCTGCGGGCCCCCCGCGCCCGGCCCGCTCCCGCCGCCGGCCCCGGAGCCGCCGCTGGGGCTGGGAGTCGCCATTATGTGCGGAGAGGGAGCAGCGCGGCGGCTGCAATGCAGCAGGGACCCTCCCAGGCAGGACACCTAGAGCCCCGCCGCCGTATAGCAGCCGCAGCCGCCCCGTCCGCCCCCGGGCTGGGGCCGCCGCTTAACCCCTCCCAGGCGGGGCGCCCGCGGCCCCGGCGCCCTGCGGCAGCCGCTGCGGCGGGGCGGGAGCGGCCGCTGCGTCCCGCGGGGAGGGGGAGGCTCCGCCGCCCCCCGGGGCCGCGCTCGGAGGGGCTGTGCGCCGGGCCCCTGCCCGCCCCGCGGCGCTCCGGGCCCGGCAGCTGCGTGTCCCCGGCGGCTCCGTCCCCAGCGCGGTGAGCGGCAGCCCCGCGCCGGCTTCCTCAGGCGGGCGGGGCATCGCCGGCTCCCGCAGCCCCTCTCCCTCCCCCTGCGAGCCCCGCGCCGTGCCGGGGCCCCACGGCCGTGGCGCGTCCCACACGTTTTGCCCCGGCAGACCCAGGACAGGGAACGCCCGGCCCTCTATTCCACTCTGCGTCTCGTCCCTGTGCTCGGGGAAGCCCCTTGAGGGCCAGCAGCTGGTTCATAGGATCGTTTTGGTTGGAAAAGACTTTTAAGATCGAGTCCAACCCCTCACCTTCAGGCAGTTTTACCGGATTTCTCATCTTCATCTATGCCTTTTCTTCCTACACAACGAGCAGCTACTTACAAACTTGTCATGCCTCTGCTGTGACCCCTTCCCTGACCATCGCAGGGCACAACTTCCCTCTTTGTTTTCCATCATACCCAGAGCACCACCTCCTTTTCTTTCCTCCCTTAGCCACTGCTGTTCATTCCAGCACTTTGTTTCTGATCCTAGCTCCAACTGCCCTAAGATCTTTAGTCATAGGGACAGCACATGCCAGGAATTAGCAGATTGAAATGGGTCCCCCAGGAACCTGGGGTCTCTCCAGTGTGCTGTATGATTTGAGCAAGTCCTTTCATATACAATGATCCTTGTTTCCTCAACCGTGTAACAGAAATACTGGCCTTTATGAACTGAGATCTGATGATGAAAGAGATGGACATCCAAGTGCTAGACTCCAGCACACTGACTCTTTCCCTGTTCCTCCCTTGCAGAGGCTTCTCCATGTTTATGAATCTGATGACAGACCAAAGACTTTAAAGTCCTGAGCACTGGATGTGCTTTCAGAAGCTGCCAACCATTACCCTCCATACAAGTGCAAATGCAATGGTGGGAAAGAGGTTGAGGAAGGAGCTGCCTCCTCTTCTGGCCTTCACTTTTTTCTTGTTTCTCCCTCAGCTATTTATCTCGCCTTAAAGCCAAGATTTTTCTTTCCTTTTGTGCTTTGAGCTTGGGAGAGCATTTTCTCCTGTCCCACAGTCCTCTGGTTTCCCTGCTCAGCTGCATGTGGAGTCAGGGAAATGGAGTGAGACGCAAGAAGTTGTCCCTGGGGCACAGAAGGAAGCCAGCCTTCTGCCTAAAGCCTGCACTGCCATATCTATCTCTCTCTCTGCAGAGCTCACGTTTGTCAGAAGATGGGAAAAGTAGGCAGAGCTAGTCCAGACCAACTCCCATCTCTCTGCTGTATCCTCCAAACTCCTGCTAGTCCAGCCAAGTAATCTTCCTCCTTGTGAGGGATGTAGCTTTTTTTTCCCTGGAGAATGTCATCCCCTCCTCACACCCTCAGACCAAAATCTTAGTGACCTATTTGCTATGTTTAAACTTAAGGTGCTACCCTACAGTGTGCCACCCTGGCCTTTGCTCTCTCTGGGGTTGCTGCTGACTGTCAAAGCTGCCTACAGTCTGTCTCATGCACTGCTTTGGAGAGCAGCAGAAAGCACTCACACGCAGAGCTCCCCACAAGAACAGCTCTTCCTCAATGTGGTTTGTGTGGGTACCACAGGCAGTAAGTGCCAGTGCCCAGCAGAGCCAGTAGGAAACACACAGACCCCATAGTCCAGTTGTGCACTTATCCTCTCCTCACATGTTCTCATATGGGATGCATCACAAATTAGCATCCCCATCCTATATCTTCACCTGCCTAGCACCAGGCAGCACCAAGGATGGCTGCTCTGCACAAGAGGAGTCCCAGGAGTGAAGCAGATAGGCAGCAGTGTCAGGAGCAGGAGCCCAGACCTGAGTGAGGCAAGCCGCACAGGTTCCGTGGCAGTAACCAGCCTGGACTCCAGGACAGATTACTGCAGTGAGGCATGGCTGAGGTTAAATCAGGTCCCCAGGGTCTGGCTCACAGCCCCAGGACATGGCTAGGCATAGCAGCAACATAGTTATAATATAGCTTAGGTGGCAACCAAAGTAAAAGCTTTGGCTAAAAACAGTTCCCAAGGGAAAGAGTGAAGAGTGACTTCTCCATACACAGCCCCAAGCCTTCTTCCAGCTTTTCTACAGAGTACTCCAAAGTCACCTGATGCTTATTAAACCACTTGCTGTTCCCAGCAACTGGCCTTAAATGCTGAGAGTTAGACTGCTGGGCAGGTGGTGGTGTACATTTCACATCCTGACACAAAAGACCTAATTCCACAACTTACTTTCCTTCTTCCCTCTCTTGCTTACACCCTCTTTTCTGTCTTAACCAAGAGAGTGGGTCTAAAGTCAGCATCTTGCAGGCTGATACAGAAACCCAGTGCCTGCTGGCAAACACTGGCAGAAGCTCATAGCTGGCTTCCACCTCTGCTTTGTGCCACCTGTATGTGGTTTGCTTGCAATTAGGTAGAAAAATCACACAGTTTATCTTTCCCCACCCTGCAAATCTGGGAGGATGAACAATACCTGTCCCGACAGATGTTTGTGAAACCTGTTCCTAAAGACCTCTGGTGATGGAGATTGCACCATCCACCAGCAATCTGTTCTGACACACTGCTATCCTGACATTATCTGAGAGCCTAACTTAAGCTTTTTTGTCTGAGCTGAAATCCTTTATACCCTGTCCTGTTTGCTATGGCCATGGCCTTCCCTGAAATAACCTCTTAGGCAGTTGATGACTGTAATGTTTCTCTTCCCCTCCTCACTCCAGCTTTCTCTTCTACAGACTGCATCAACTCAATTCTTTCAGTATCCATGTTTTCTGTGCCTCCCACTGACCTCCTTTGCCTTTTATTCTCATGATCTTCATTTTTTTTAAGTACTAACCATATTACTCCAGCTTTTCTTGCAGGCTATGCTCCCAGCTCATATGCTGCAGGGTGGTGTTTGCCTGGTGTTCAGTTTGTTCTCCCCTACACCTCTTTTAAAGATCTGCATCCACCCAGTTCCCTCACTTGTATTTGTGTTACTCACTGCTCATGGAGATAATTCTCAAAGTCATACCTGTGGAATTTCGCCCTGTAAGTTTCAGCCCCTATCTCCCATTTGCCAATTTAGTGCTGAATTCTTTCCTGTCCTTTCCAGCCTTGAGCAATTTGCAGGTTTAATAAGGCACTCATGGGTGTTAATCATCCAGGCTGTTAACTGAAGTAATTAAAAAGATCTGGCATCAGAATGGACCCCTGCAAAAATCCCTTCAGTATGTCCTTCCCTTTTGACAACCACTCATAATTAGCACTTGGGATACAATTATCTCACCACTTTTGCACTCACCATGTGGTCATATCTTCTCCAGTGAGGGTCAGGACAGCCAGTGCTAAAAGCCTTCCTAAGATCAACACATGACATCTGCTACTTTCCACTTTATGGCTAAAAAAAATTGTGCCATACCAGGATATCAGACTGGTTTGTCAGCATTTGATCCTGGTGAGCTCACAGTGGCTGTTGTCCACCCCCCTCTTGCACTCTGGGCACACTCATGTGCCTTGTTTAACAAGTTATTCCAGAACTTTTCTGAGAATTGAGGAGGACTTTACATTAGCATTAAAGAAAGTAGCTGACAAGGCATAAACAAGATCAATTTAGGTGAGCTCTATAAAACTAATGAGGTAGGTTGTTAATGTAGGATTATAATAAGGGGAGGAAGGAGTTAAAGCAATTAAACTCGGGATACCCTGAGTTTAGTAAATCAGGGAACACAGGGCTGCTTCCCTTCTCAGTAGGGTGTGCTCTATCCTTCCCTGCTCACGGTTCCTGACACACCAGTTAAGGCAACTAAGCCCAAAGCCCTTTTGGCAATGTCAGCTGTGTAACCATATATTTATCTCCAGATATCCCTGGCTGAATTGTGGTCAGGGTCTTGGGGCCAAGAACACACCAAAGCCCTTGGGCACATCACCTGGAGCCACTTAACCAGTTTTGATCTGATCAAAACCAATCTATGGTTATTCACCGGGGCTGGTGACAATGTCAGTGTTTCAGTAACACGCCTGGTGCAGGCTCTTGGAAAACAGTGGCTCTCCCCCTGTCACAGCTTGGCTGCTTGGGTCCATCCCACAGCATCCTATGGAAAGCCTCTGTCCTTTACAGGCAGAGCTACCGAAATGAAGCTTGAGTCTCTGTGGGCTAAGTACCAGACTCCAGAGAGACACGAGGAGGGAAAATGTGAAAATGTTTTATTTAATATTGAAGAACGAATTGTCAAGTAGCTGGAATTATACTCAAGGGTACTAAATGTTCTTGCCTCCCTCTTATGGGAGAAAGCAGTATTGCTGGAGACTTCAGACGGTCTGTGTGCACGGAGAGGGGGTGGTTATAGAAGTGCTCCTGATAGTTGGTAAAGCTTTAAAGTGAACTGCTTCGACCTTTTCTTTGCAGTATGCACACTAAAACAAAAAAAAAAATCCCTTTTATTTCTATTGCTTTGCAATGAGAGCAGTGAAGGATGAGACAGAGATGCCATGGTTTGTAAGCCAATCCCCTTCTTCCCACCTTCCTCACAGGAAACAGACTTTTTGCCTTTCTTACTCTTGTGTCACTGAACTTTGCTTGCTCACAGGGTTTCCAAACCCTCCACACTGTCCCTCCCAGGAGAAACTGCTTTCCACTAGCCCAGCAGACTGGGCAGAAGTCCTCTCCCACCCCATGCAGAGCCCCTCCTGTGCCTGTTTCTCTGCCAGTCTTGCAGTCTCCACCAGTTCGTCCCAGGCACAGTCCCTCTTGGAACTTGCAGCCCAGCACCCATGATGTGGGTGCAGCCCAGATGTGCCACAGAAACCAGGTGGGGTTTGTGGGTGGATTTACACCAAAGCTTGTGGCTGGACAAATGCAAGAGTTGTACAACTCATCATATGTGATCTCTGTGCAGATTAGCTAGTATGGTTGGAAAAAACAGACAGTAATTCATAATTTTGTTCCCCACACAAAGAAGAGCTGATGTACCTGAAAAGCTTATCTGCTTTTCTTTTCCAGCATGTAAATTACCCTAATGGAGGACACGCTCTCATATATTTTGTCTTATTCTTAATAACACCACTCTCCACAGAATCCCAGACTGGCGGGGCTTGGAAGGGCCCTGCAGAGCTCATCCAGCCCCAGCCCCTGCTAAAGCAGGTTCCCCTCCATCAATGGCATATGAATGTGTCCAGGGGGGTTTGGAAACCTCCTGAGAAGGAGCCTCCACACCCTCCCTGGGCAGCCTGGGCCAGGGCTCCCTCACCTCAGCACCAAAGGACTTTCTCCTCCCGTGCCAGTGGAGCTTCCTGTGCTCCAGCCTGTGCCCCTTACTCCTTGTCCTGTCACTGGCCACTACAGTAAAAAGCATGGCCTCACTCTCTTGCTATGCACCTTTTAAATATTTCTAAGTTTTAATGAGACCCCCCCTCAGCCTTCTCTTTTTCAGGCTTTAACAGCCCCAGTTCCTGCAGCTTTTCCTCATAAGGAAGATGCTCCAGTCCCCTCAGCATCTTGGTAGTCCTGCACGGGCCTCTCTCCAGAAGTTCCCTGTCCCTCTTGAGCTGAGGGAGCCCAGAACCGGACACAGGACTCCAGATGAGGCCTCACCAGGGCAGAGAAAGAGAAGAATCTTCCTCAATTTGCTGCCCACACTCTTACTGATGCCCCCAGGATGCCATTGGCCTTCTTGCCCATGGGGGCACATTGCTGCTCATGTTTAGCTTACTGCCCGCCCGAAGTCCCTGGTCTCTCTCCAGCAGGTCAACAGGCAGGTCATTCCTCAATAAAGAGCGAAAAACGACTGTCTGCAAACGTGCTGGTCCCGCTTCTCGTGTAGCCCGGGACGTACCGGGACTTCCTCGCCACAGCAGCCGCCCGGGCAAGCCGCTCCCGAGCAGAGCTGCTGTGACACAGCGGGCTGGGGCAGAGCTGCCGCCTTCCGCTCCTTCCCGAGGGCCGCGCCGCCGCTTTTCACGCCAGCTTTTCCATCGCCTCCCAACAATCGGTCGCCACGATCGGGCCGCGCTGGACGCGCCCCCGGGCCCGCCCCGGCCCAGCCTGTCCCGTCCCGCCCCGGCGGAGGCGGTGCGGGCCATGGCGAGGCGGCTGTGGCGGCTCTGCAACCTCCTGATGGCCGCCTTCTTCGGGCTGGCGGCCGCCGTGCAGGTGAGGTGCTGGGGCCCGGGCTGGAGGCGGCAGAGAGCCCCGCTCTCCGCCCCTTCCCCTCCGTCCGTCCCGCGGAGCGCGGCCCCAGGGTTTCAGTGCGCGTCCCCTCGCTGCAGGTGAACGACCCCGACGCCGAGCTGTGGACGGTGAGTACGGGCCGCCCTGCCCGAGGGGCCCCGCTGGCCCGGGCGCCCGGTCCGAACCGGGGCCGCCAGAAGAAACTAGCTCCCTGTTTTCCGCCGAAGAGCAAGCAGGCACCGGGAAACCAACCACCCTCCTGCAGCGACAGCTGAAGTCCGACTGTGCTGCTAGCGGCTTCCTTATTCCAGCCCAGATCTGACCCGCCCCTGCAGTGCATTGGTTCCGGGTTCGGAACGCACCAACCTGCTCTCGTTCCTCCTGCCGTGCGCTTGAGACCTCAGACCCGGCGACCTCCTGTGTCCATCCCCACCGCTGCTTGCCCTGAATCACTGGCTGAACTCTCTTCTCGGCTGGGCATCCTCGGTGTAGAGGGAAAATCTAGAGAGAAACCCTCATCCCTGCCTGCTTTGTCAGTCCTCTCTTGGGCACATGCACAGCACACTGGCCCAGACCCAATGTGCACAGGACTTGGAGCCGAGGGGCCAGGGGAATGTGACAGAAGCTACTGGTGGGCTGGGGCTGTCCTCTGCATGTCCCTTGTGCAGGGACATCCGTTGTGTGGGTGAGCCCAGCTGCCAGCAGCAGGGGTGGCTGCAGCAGCAGAGGGTGCTCCTGCTCCCAGGGAGCTGCCCAGCACAGGAGGATAGTTTGGAGGTCCCAGAGCAGGTGTCCCAGAGATTTCCCTGGGGGATCAAGTTGTAGTCAAGAGGCTCTGCAGTGGGATGGTCAGGCAGCAAGGACTTGGTAAGCAGCTGATGGTCCAGGATTTTGGGAGGTGATGGTAAAGAGGAACAGTCACTGAGGGATTGGCGGCTGTTGTACACATCCAACAAAAGTGCTGTAGAGGGGAGAATCATTGATGTGGACAGACACTTCTGCATCCTTATCATGCTAAATTTTGCTACAGAGTAGATTTGTGTTTCATTAACAGGTTGTCTACTTAGTGCCAGCTGCCCTGACACTGCTTGTCGGCATTAATCCTTCAATAACAGGTATGATATTGGTGTTCAAAAGAGTCTCTGCTTGAATTTTGCCCCTGAAAGGTTGGATTTTTTAATGGATTCAATGATTAAGATCAGGCCACATGGAAACAAGTCCAACTACCTTTTGAAGGTGAAAAGCTGGGGGATCTGCTTCTACAAAAGCTGGTCATGGGTTTAGTGCTTGAGGCTGGATGTGGTACAGGTGAATATAGAAGCCCTGCACAAGGGCCTGCTGCTGGGATGCTCTTACCTTTGCATCCCAATTCCAGTGCTCAGAGCCTGAGTGAAGCACAAGTCTGGGACCAGGCTCTGAACTTTGCTCTGGTGGTGATGTTAACACATTAATACACTTTGTTTCCTTGTTGGAAATCAGCAGGTTTACTTATCTGCCTCATAGAAGAGCAGCTGAGCTCTGCAGAGTCCTTTGAAAGAGTTAAAGGTCTTGTTTAGTACCAGGCATTGCAGCTGTCCCACAAAGGGCAACAGTGGAGACATTGGGAGGCTTCAGTGCAGTGGCTGAGTTTCCAAGTGTGTGCACTAAAAGAGTAAATGCTGCATCACATGTGAAGAGAAGCCATCAGATCAGATTTTGTCCAGCACTCCAGCAAATAATTCATTTTCTGTATTTTCATCCAGTAGAAATAATTTTAAAGCAGGAACTTTTTACAGCCATGAAGCATCTGTATCTTTTCTAGAAGAAGACTGACTGAATAAACCAAAACCACATTTCTGCCAAAAAGGATCATCTTCAGGAGTGTCTGTCATTGTGACAAACCACACTGTTACAGTCTCTTGGCACTCTGGCTACCTTAGGCATTTATAAAGCCAAACTCCATAAGGGTTTGTTGCCTGTGGTTCTGAACATTTCAGAAGAGGTTTATTTGTGTGGTAGGTGTAGCTTCAACATCACATTTGGCTGGTCAAAAGAATCTGCATGTGCCAAGATCTATGGAAAATAAAGACAAAAATAGCCCAAATATTGTATAACCAGACATTTATGTAAATTCACTGAGGGATATTTGCCATTCAGGTCTGTGGAAGACCCAGATTCCACCTCTGCTGAGCTACAGTAAGTTCAGCCAAATGAGGAATCGATTACCACATTGGGTCATGCTGAGCTCTTACATTTTGGCAGCTGATCTTCTGTAATGCTTGCCAGGAGGAGTCAGTGCCCATAAAAGACTGCTTTTAACTTAATGATTTTTGCTGTTGGCATCACTGAGATCAGTGAGAGCTGCCCATGTCGTTTGCACACCTCTCACCCGCCAGCCCGGGACTGGGCCTGGAAAACCACAAGAATCTGCAGGCCTGATCAGATGTTTCACATCTGCTCTATTCCTCTGTTTAAAAACATCAGTCCCCAGGCAGAGATGCTCATCATCACTGGCCGGCAGCTCGAGGGAGGTTCTGCTCCCCCTCTACTCTGCCCTGGTGAGGCCTCATCTGGAGTCCTGTGTTCCAGATCTGGGCTCCCCAGCTCAAGAGGGACAGGGAACTGCTGGAGAGAGGCCAGTGCAGGGACACCAAGATGCTGAGGGGACTGGAGCATCTTCCTTATGACGAAAGGCTGTGGGACCTGGGGCTGTTCAGTCTGGAGAAGAGAAGCCTGAGGGGGGATCTCATTAACATTTACAAATATCTAAATGGTGGGTGTCAGGAGGTTGGGGCAGCACTTTTTTCTCTTGTACCTAGCAACAGGACAAGGGCCTGCTGAGTGTCTGCTTGTGGCCACGAGCTATGGAAAGGCTGTTTCTGTTCCTGTTGCTCAAGAGAACTTTCATTTTTAATCCACCTTGTGTTTTTGTTCTATGAATGTTGAATGCTGGAGCCTGTTTTGTTTGCTGGAGAGAACAGGAAAGAGTTTTCATTGAGGTGCTGCTGCCAAGTTTCATTCCCAGGAAAGCAAGCCCCAAGCCCACTGGTGTTTATTTTCAGCAGCACTTTTTTAGCAGATTTCCCTGGTCATAAAGATGCTGGTATTAATTCCATCTTCCTGTCTAAGATGTGTGTGTTTGCTGGAGGCAGCTTTTTTAGTACGCCCATTGCTTTTGATTTATAGGGTTTACTTCATGCTATACTGCAGTTGCTGACAGTCTATTTTTTTCCCCAGATAATGGTGTTTGGAGGAGCCTCTGTGGCCTTCATTCTGCTGGTTGTATTGTTGGGACCATTGTCTTGGCTTGCTCTTTGTTTTCTTACACTCAAGGAAACATTTTGCATGAAGAGGAAGGCAGGTAAGCAGTGATTTTTCTTTTCCCTCACAAATTCAGCAGGCCAGGTGATATCCTTCAGGCTAAACCTTATTTGCTGGGCTGTTGCAGTGAGTGCTTTTGGTCCAGGGGATTCAAAGCACAGAGAAGGGACCTTAGTGCTCCAAACCAGCAATTTGTTGGACAAAAGAGCTAAAGGGAGAGTGAGCAGTCAGGATTGATTGCCTGGTTGTGGCAGTTAAGATTTAATTGGAGGCAGTTCTGGCTTTCAAAGACCAGGACACACTGAAACAGCTTTGTGTTCTCTTGCTGGAGCTGTAACACTGGGAATTGATGTTTTAAACACTGTTGAGGTGATACCATATGTATGTTTATCTGTCAGGGCCTGCTGAGTCCTCTGAAGTGCCAGGGATTGAGGGAGAGGGAGGATTTCTCACCTGGACATTTGGTTGTTGCCTAAATGAGGTGCCTGCACATCACTGAGGTGAAGCAGTGGCAGCTGCTGTGGCTGTTCATGGGCTGGAGCCCTGGGATGCTTCTTTGCTCGGTGTTAATGAGGGAAACATGCAGTGGAACATAAGTGCAGAACAAAAAGTGGAAGCAGGAATTTCTGCAGCTGTACAGGGGACACATGTGTTTGTAGATTTGTGGTGGGAAGCAAAGTTACTCCTGTAAACACCTTTATAATCATAATCCTAGTACAATACACAGAACTTTTCCAAAGGAGCAGAAACTACTGTTTGGAGGCAAAGTTGGTATTTTTTTCAAAGTGAACCTCTGTTTGTATTATTTCCTGCCCTGCTTTCTGTTTGGCTCTTCAGAGAGTTGTTTGGCCTGGTGATTATTACAGTGTGGATGAGCCTTTGTCGCAGTTCAGCAAAGTAAGTTTTGTTTCTGTTCTCTTTAATCCACTCCCACGTTCCCATTGAGTAACTTCTGGAAAACACATTTTGGTTCCTTGCTTTTCTGTTTCATGTCACTGCCTGAACCTTCTCAGATACCCAAGTTGTAGTAGCTGGTGCTACAGCTGTAGAATCTTGCACAGGTCAAACTCTGGGGAGAAAGTAAAGCTACACTAAATGGTTTAATCTGTCCCCTGCCCCAGTGAGGACGTTCTCCCTTTGCATAAGCACGGTGTGCTCCTTCTGTGGGACTGCTCCCAGGGCAGTGACTGTTGGACACAACTGTTATTAGACTGCAAAGACAATTCTGCCACTGCTCCCAGTTCACAGAACTTTCCAAGGAGAGTCTCTCTACTGGTGTCTGCTACATCCTCCAGAGCAGGCAGCTGATGCAGGCAGAGCTGGCAGAAGGCAGCTGGCTGCAATGGCTCCACACTTTCCCCTCCAGCCCCTTCAGAAGACTGGACTACAGCAGCTTTGCTCAAATCCAGGGAGTATGAAAAATCCTAATCTGCCAAAAAGTATCTTTGTGCCAGGAAAACACATCACAGATGCCTGGGCAACCTTTTCCTTTTCTTTCACCTGGTTTATGTAGCCTGAGGTGGTAGAAAAACCTTTTGTGCTGGCAGGTGGTGCCTCTGCAGTAAAGGACTCTGCTAACACATCCACAGGAGCAATATGAGAGTGGCTGAAGACTTCCTGCTCTCTTTCCAACTGCTGGCAGACGTGAGTGTTTCCTAGGGTCTGATTTGAAGTAGTTCTGTTGCATTTGCTTCTTTACAGGAGTCCACTGAGTGGAGTGAGCTTGACTGCTGCCATTGTGGTTGCCCTCTTCCCCTTTGTGGCCTGGCTGTACATTTATGTGAACAAAGAGATGCGAGAATCTTGGCCAACACACTGTAAAACAGTGATTTAATTGATTGGGAGAAAGTATAGGATAAATATTCTGACCTTACTTGCCTTTGCTTTTGGTCCTTAATGCAAGGTTAGTATCAGTTTGATGGCACCCAAGAACTGGCTGCTTCCAGCAGTGTGGTTTGAGGTTTGTTAAATTGAGGAACATTTTGTCAAATCTGAGAGTTTTTGTATGGAAACCATTGCTCAGCAGCTGCTTTATGCATTTTCCAAGCACTTTTGATCTAATGTGTGTTCTAATGGTATATTCAAGATACCCTGACATCCCTGGATCACTCTCCAGCCACCTCATACTTTGGGAAATCTGCTGTTCTGTAACATAATGGAAAAGTAAAGCAAACATTTTGTTTTAATAAATGACTATTTACAGCCATAAAAGTTCCAGATATTTGCCTGGATAGTCCACTAACTGAAAAATTGAGCAGTCTGTTATTTCTGTTCCTGTACTAAAATCACATGTAGAATATATCTGCAGAAATGTTTGTGCTGTTATCTTGAACTGAAAATTACTGGTTTTACAGAGTAATAAATACTATTTTTCTATAGAAAGTTCAGTGAAAGCTTCCATATCTTTTATTTTTTGAGATGGGTACTCCATACTGTCACCAGCAGACATGGTCACTGCCACAGCTCTGCTTCTCACAGAACTGGTAAGCATTGCCCACACAGCAGCCCAGTGACAGCATGTTCCAGCACTGCTCATCCTGCAGAAGGCAGCACAGGTGAATGCACTGCACACACCAGCTGGCTGGGAGAGAACCACAGCAGGTCCAGATACAGAACAGCAATGTGCTTCAGATCCTTCCACAGCAGGGCTTCTCCCCTCAGCACTGCTGCTGGCCAGTGCAGGTGTGCACACATAGCTCCCAGTGGGTGTATGTGCAGCATGACATGCTGGTCTCCATTTCTCTTGGGCTTGGCTTTTTTTTTGGAAGATCACTTTAGTCTTTTAAAGCAATGTTACGAAGGCTGCATTAGGCTACAGGGTGAGCTAATTCTGCCAGACACCAGACAGTACTCTGATAAACAAAAATAAATAAGTGAAGTGTAGCTGTACAATTCTGGATGCTTGAAGTCTCATTGATATTAAAAAGTGTCCCTTTTGTTTTGGTGGCAATATTCATAATGTGATTTTGATTTTTTTCACAGTAACAACCCAGGATTGGGTGTTTCAAGTCAACTTTGCATTCAGGTGTCTTTATTCCCCACGTGGTTACTGGCCTCTACTCTCCATGAAGAAACTAGGTCTGTTTTCTTACAGAAACATTTTGAAAAGTCTGTACCCAAGGGAAAAATGTTCAAGTTAAAGCTCTAAGGCTCAGCCATGCATGTCTTTCTACAAGCAAATAATAAGCTGAATTCCCTGCTTTTTTTTTGTCCCAGTACTTCCTGAAGAAGAGCACTTTGTATTTGCTTACCATTTTCAGAAAGTCATAATTCTGTCTGAAATTCTGCCTCTTCCCCTTAGTATCATTTTATCTTCATAGACGTAAATAGTTCCAAAGGCATTGCTTTCAGGTGGAGTTTCAATAATTGCTGCCAAAGTCACATGATGGACTCCATGAGAGTCTAAACAGTAGCCACCATCGTGCAGGTGTCCTGCCAGGAAGCAAACCACACACTGATGGGAGTGGATGACAGAAAGGGCATCTTCATAATTCCAGGCTAGGCAAACTGCGTTTGAAGCTTCTGGATGAATGGGAAGATGACCTGCAGTAGGGAGGAAAAGAAACAGGAATTACTTTAACCAAACTCTGCCTTCATTGCTGGGAAGTTCAGACACCTAACTGGATACAGAAAGAGTGTGAGACACAGTTGGTCTTTGCCTACTCCACCAGTTAGATGTGTAACCCAGGGAAGCTGCTACATAGCTTCTTTTTTGCATATATCCCCATATGTATCTACCTACCCATAACTACAACTTTTTCCTGGTTTTCATCAGAGAACTTGAGGACTTCATTGAACCAGTCCAGCTGGGCTTGGCTAAATCCTCCATTGAACTCTACAAACCGAGGCTCTTCGAGTCCTGCAATGAAGAAGAGGGTTAGGCACAGGTGCATGTACCTTGTGGCTCCCCTGTTTGCTTGCCTTACAGAAATCTGCCAACAACAGATGGTTCACTCTTACAACCACTTTTTTTTTTTGCATCTCTTGGTTCAAAGGAGATGCATCCTTAGTCCAGGAAAACCAGGTCTTCTATGTACATATAGGAGAAACCTCATGTTCACAAGCCCTGGTCCTCATGGGCAACTTCAGCGACCCCAGTATCTGTTGCAGGGACAACACAGCAGTGCATAAGCAATCCAGGAGGTTCTGGAATGCACCAATGATAACTTCCTTCTCTCAGTGATAATGAGGAGAGCAGCTAGGCTGGACCTTGTTCTCACCAAAAAGGAGGGGGTGGTGGGGAATGTGAAACTCAAGAGCAGCCTTGGCTGCAGTGACCATGAAATGGTGGAGCTCAGGATCCTTAGGGCAGTCAGGAGAGTGCACAGCAAGCTCACCACCTGTAGTGGGTTTGTGTGGGCAGGTTTGGGCAGCAGGGGGGCTACAGGGATGGCTTCTTTAAAAAAGCTGCTGGAAGCTTCCCCTGTATGTGACAGGGCCAAGGCCAGTCAGCTCTGAGATGGACCCACTGCTGGCCAAGGCTGAGCCAAATAGTGATGGAGGGAATGACTCTGGTATTGACAGACTGGAGAAGGGTGAGAATAGATTGAGGGAAGTCATGAGGAGGAGGACTTAGGGGTGTTCGTTGACAAGAAGCTCAACATGACCCAGCAATGTGCACTCACAGCCCAGAAAGCCAACTGTACTCTGGGCAGGTGTGGCAGGTCGAGGGAGGTGATTCTGCCCCTGTACCTTGAGAGCCTATGTAGAACACTGCATCCAGCTCTAGGGCCCCAAGTATAGGGACATGGACTTCTTGAAGTGAGTCCAGAAGGAGGCCACAAAGATGATCAGGGAGCTGGAGCCTCTCCTGGAGTGTGTCACTGCCCAGGGCATGGGGGTTGGAACTAGACCCAAACCAAACCATTCAATGTCTCTAAGAAAACTCTAGCCTCCTTGGCCAAATAAGAGAGAGTTATTTGTTAGTGTTCTCAGGGGTTTTGGTCACACTGCACACACAGGATTTGCACCCTTCGGTATCCCCCTGGCTTGGGACAGGGTGGGCATCACAGTAACAGCTGCACCAACAGCTGCCTTTTCTTCTCACAGCGCAGGGCACATAGCACAACATAAACCCATCCCAAAAGCACCAGAGCAGCAAACAGGTATGAGGGAGCGCATGCCTCAGCCCCCTGGCAACCAGGTGTCAGTCTGGGAGCGGAGGTTCAGGCAGCCCTGCCAAAGGGTCGAGCCGGGGGTGGGTACCTTCAGGGTTGTTGAGGTTGTCGTTGGGGTTCTTCTCCCGCAGCAGCCGCAGGGACTCCTGGTAGCGGGGGCTGCCGGGCTCCCTGCCCAGGATGCTGAGGTCGTAGGCATCGAGCACGACGACTCGGAAGCGAGCGGCCGGGCTGAAGTGATAGGCCTGGCAGGCGGCGGGCGTGCCGGCCGAGGCGGCGGCCGAGCCGTGCAGGCTGCTGCGCAGCAGCCGCGCCCGGCTGAAGTTGTACAACTCGTGGTTCCCCCACGCGTGATGCACCGGCACCGGCAGCCGCCCCAGAACTTCCAGCACCCGCTCCAAGGCGGCTTCGGCCGTGCCGCCGCCGGCGTTGAGGCCGTCGATGCTGTCCCCCAGCTGCAGCACGAAGGCGAGCGGCGGCTTCTCGGCGGCCCACGCTTCCACAGCGTCCCTCAGCAGCTGCAGGCTCTGCCGGTAATACCGCCGGCGGCACCCCTCGAAGTCGTAACCGTCCTCCGCGTCCGCGTACTGGATATCCGTGATGACACCGAAGGAGAACAGCGGCGGCGCCGCCTCCATGGCTGCCGGGGCGGAAGGGGCGGGCGCGGAAGCGCGGGCGGCAACATGGCGGCGGCCGCGCTGCGCTGCCGCTGGGGGCGGCTCTGCTGGCGGCTGCCGGGCGCTGCCGTGAAGGGCCCCGCGGCTCTGCCCGCGCCCGGCAGCCGCCCCCTCTCCCGCCTGCCCCCGGGCAGCGGCCCGCGGGCGGGAGCGCAGCGGAGGGTGAGTGAGGGACGGGGCGGCGGGACGGGCCGCGCCGCGCAGTTCGCCCGCGTTCCGTCACTAAACAGCTTCTCCTCAGCAGCTGGTGTCGTGGCGGTCGCTGGCGGCCACCTTCGTGCTGTGCGGGGGGCTGCTGGTCGCTATGAAGAAGGTGAAGCGGTGGAAGGAGGAGGGTGAGTGCGGGGGCAGGGACCGGGCCCTTCCCGCCTCGGCGGGACCCGGCCTGGGCTGCCGGCCGCGGGAGCAGCAGCGGAGCGTCGGACTTTGTGTTTTGATGAGGTTTGGTTTGTTTGCAGTGCTGAAAATCAGAGAGATTCCAGCTTTTGGGATATGCTCAGTTTGCAGAGGGTGCTAATTTTTCGGTTTCACGCCACACCAGCGATCTGTCCTTCTCTGTTTAAATTTACAAATTAAACCACAACCAGCTGACTGTGAGGGAGATGATTATGTTTCAAATGAGTTTGGTGATGCAATTGAGTTTGTCCAAAGCAACTGGAATTGGCTTTTTGGAATTCTTGTCAATGTGCTTCTGCATGATGGGCATTGGTAGATCTTGATGCATCAGTGCCCTGAGCTGGGATGCTGGGAGGCTGCTTGACTCTTTGTGTCCAGTTCTGGGCCCCTCTCTACAAGAAGGACGTTGAGGTGCTGGAGAGGATCCAGAGGCGGGTACCAAGCTGGGAATGGATTTGGGGCACATCTCAGATGAGGAAGGGCTGAGGGATCTGGGGCTGTTCAGCCTGGAGAAAAGAAGGCTCAGGGGAGACCTTCTCACTCTCTACAACTAACAGAAAGGAAGCTGTAGTGAGGTGGGGGTTGGTCTGTTCTCCCCAGTAACAAGCAATAGAACGGGAGGAAATGGCCTCAAGTTGCACCAGGGGAGGTTCAGGCTGGATGTGAGGAGGAATTTCTTTGCTGACAGGGCTGTTAGTCATTGGAAGGGGCTGCCCAGGGAGGTGCTGGAGCCACTGTCCCTGGAGGGGTTTCAGAGCCCGGTGGATGTACTGAGGGAAGTGGGCTGGTGGTTGATGTGGCTGGGACAGAGGCTGCACTCCATGATCTTAAAGGTCTCTTCCAGCTGAAATGATTCTATGATAGCAGCTGAGGCTTGCCTGGGAAGCAATGTGGACTGTTGCCTCGATGTGTTTGATCCCGTCTTGTTTTTTGCAGAGCTGGAGAAGGAACGAAACCGAGGCATTGGGAAACCACTGCTAGGAGGGCCCTTCTCGCTCGTCAGCCATGAGGGACAGCCCAAGAGCAGCAAGGACTACATTGGCCAGTGGGTGCTGATCTACTTTGGCTTCACTCACTGCCCTGACATCTGTCCTGATGAACTGGAGAAAATGATTCAAGTGGTAGAGGAAATTGGTATGGGAATTGCCGTGGTGTAGTGGTCCTCTTCATGGGAGGGATGGGGTTTTGTGGCAAAATACTGTCAGAGGTAATAATTGATGATCTTTTTTAAAAAATAGTGTTGACTACTATTCAGTAGTTGAAATAAATACTGATGCATACATCAGTGTGCCTGTCATTAAGATCTGATATTTAGAGTGTGACAGCACTGGGATTTTCACAAGGAGGGACTTCTTGGGCACTGGGAATGGTGCCATTGCATTGTATTTTCAACAACAAATGCTTGTGAAGTGTATTAGGGTTCTTTTTCTACTCCATTCTGTGAGAGTCTTTTCTGAGAGTGACTGTGCTGTGCAGAAGATTGATGGAAGGCTCTGTGATAGAGGAGGGTTTCTCAGCCTGCAGACCCTGAAGAGTTACAGAGCGGGGATGCTAGTAACTAGGCAAGTGAAAGGGTGGACCAAAATTAAGAAAATATAGTTAGGGTTATGGCTGGAACAGGAGGAAAAGAGCCTGAGTTATCTCTCCAACTGTCCTCCTGCCCCATTATCACTGTCGTGCTTTCCTTGTGTCAACCATTGTGCTTTAACATATGTGTCACACCATGGCATTTTCTGCCTTGGAGCCAGTTTCTCATCTCTCATTAGCAGGGCAGACTCTCCAACTGAGAGACTGAAAGTGTAGCTGCACCCAGCACAAACACAGAGCATTGGATTTCACAGCATTTGCTTCATTCACAAATTACATTAATTAAGCTACACAAAATGGCTTTTTTGTCACTTAGGGTGGGCCAGGATTGGTGTTACAGCAGCTTGGCTGTGAGGGAGATGAGAAATGATTTTTATCTTTCAAAGAAAATGAATAACTGTTAATGTTACAGATGGAATTCCATCTTTGCCTAATCTGACCCCACTCTTCATCACCATTGATCCTGAGAGGGACAACGAGGAAGCCATTGCCAAATATGTTAAAGGTATTACTGTTTTCTTCTTCCGTGTCTTACAGCATATAATGTACAGCACTGGTTGTTGGGACTCTTTTTTTACTAAAGTGTCTAAATATCTTCTTTCTATCTAGAATTTTCTCCAAAGCTGGTTGGATTGACTGGTACCAAGGCACAGATTGACCAAGTGGCCAAAGCTTACCGTGTGTACTTCAGTGAAGGTCCCAAAGATGAAGACAATGATTATATAGTAAGTAATTGTAGGGCCTTTGCCTGACAAAAGACTTTGGATAAATCAGAAGGCAGCTGTTGCAGTCTATGCTGAAATTTACAATTCCAGGCTTGCAGACAGAACAGCATGTGAGCTCCCAAGCCTGGCAGTAACTAGAACCTTTTTCTCTTGTGTAATGGGTATTTTTGTCTGACTCTTTCCTTATGTGCTCCAAAATGAATTTAAGTGAATAGGGAAGGGGGAAAATGAGAGGTGAAAGTGAGTAACAACTCGCTTCCTGCCAGGCTGACACCAAGGAGTGGGGTCTTCCTGGTGAGACTTGGATGATGCCATGTCTGCCTGCAGATACTGTGGGAATCTTCCTCTTGTGTCAAATGACCTGGAAGAGAGAGCACGTGAATGCCAAATTAAATGGGAATAAAATGTGTAAATAGTGTGAACTGGGTAGTCAAAATCTTACTCTCTGGAATTGAGCAGGAATGGTTGTAGGTCTTAGCTGCTGCCAAGGTCTCCCTGATGGGCCTCATCCTGAACAGATTGTAAGAGTGAAGTAGGTACAAGTGATACACCAAGTGAGGATAACACACGTTAACTGATCTTAATTTTTTTTCATTACAAGAACTACAGGCAGCCAGGAAAACTAAACCCGGGTTCAAAAGGAGAGGTGATGGTTCTTGCTGCAGTGGCATGTGAGAAGTGGGATTCCTTACTACAGATGCAAATGGTAGAAGTTTATGGAACTTCACAGGGAGACTTGTTGTTAGTCTTTGAAAAAAACCCAATCTGTTAAGGATCATGAAATGTACAGAACTCTCTCCTAACTCAGGAAACCCAAGAGATAAAAATGTTTGGCATCTGGGAAGTAGTAGAGGAAGACAGCATATTTTTGGTGCTGGTTTTACACTTTAAAGAAATCATTGTTGGCCACTGTGTGAGGTGGGATGCTGAGGCAGATTGGTTTTGCTATAATCCAGTACTGTCTATCCTTTGTCTGTTTTTAAAACCACCTGACTGCTACAAATAAATGATCTACATGGACAAAAAGATTGGTGGAACAAGAAAGTGGTGCATAAAATCTTCTTCCCTGTTGAGGTGAGGGAGCACTGGCAGGGGCTGCCCAGATGGGCTGTGGAGTCTCCTTCTCTGGAGACATTTCAAACCCACCTGGACGAGTTCCTCTGTGCCCTACTCTAGCTGCTCCTGCTCTGGCAAGGGAGTTGCACTGGATGAGCTTTCAGGGTCCCTTCCAGCCCTTGAGATTCGGTGATTTGAAACTAGAGTAAAATACTTGAATGAAACCTGCTTCAAGTCAATGTTGAGCAATGTTTTTCAATAACAGAAATGCCATTAAGTTTAATGTGTCCTTTTATCTTGTGGTGCTGGAAGTTTGAAATCTTAATTTCAAAGGCAGTTGTACCCTCAGTGCCCAAGAACATTTCAGTTCTCCAGTGGTTGTGAGATGATGCAGTCACTTAAGTAACCACAGATTCATGGCCTCCATTTTCAGGTTTTTGTGTCTTTTCTCATAAAGATGTTGTCACAGTACTTTCATTCACATCTTGAACAATTTTACAGCTGAGTTCATTTTTTTATAAATCAGATTGGAATGCCTTCAAGTAATTGTTACTTTGAATGGTTTTTTAAGGTTTTTCCCTTCGGACAGCAGAGGGAGCACCCTCCCTGCACACGGATTTCCCTCTGCACTTCCTCCATCTGCAGCTCCTGTATCCCAGTGATGTTTTTGGTCCCATTGTTTGCACTCAGACACCTCTGTTGGTATTAGATTTATACCATGTTAGCAGCAGGAGCTTGAATACCTTGTGGGGGTTGTGGAGCATCATGAGATGTAGAGGAAAACTGGGAAAAGTGAGGGGGAAAGATCATTAGCTCTCAGGCTTGTCTCTGCCTTTTCTGTGCTTCAGGAAGGATACCAGCAGCTTAAGGAGGACTTGTCTGCTTAAAGTATTGCCTGCTTCACACATTCTGAATATGGAACTAGTTTTCTCTATTTGTCTTATTGGGTAAAAGAAGGTCACTGGGGTTTCTCCTTATCTTGCTTTAGCTTCTTGGTGAAAAGTCGTCAGGCAGCTGAACCAAAGGCTGGACAGGATGCTGTTGCTGCTGACTTTGAGAGAGATGTGCAGGATGTTCCAGTATTTAAATGGTGGCTATGAAGATGATGGTGACCCCCTTTTTAGAAGGAGTCACGTGGAAAAGATCAGTGGTAATGGGTGCAAGTTATTCCTGGGGAGATTCCATTTGGATAAGAGGAAAATTTTTCACAATGACAGGATGAGCCACTGGAATAAACCTCCCAGGGAAGTGGTGGATCTCCCAACATTTGACAGAGTGCTGGGCCATCTTGTCTAGACCATGCTTTTGCCCAGAAAAGTTGGACCAGGTCATCCTTGCAATCCCTTCCAGCCTGTGATTCTGTGTCTTAAGATCATTTTTACCAAGCCACAATGTGCTCTCTTGCAGGTGGATCACACAATAATCATGTACCTCGTTGGGCCAGATGGTGACTTCGTGGATTATTATGGACAGAATAAGAGGAGCAGCGAGATTTCTGCTTCTATTGCTGCCCACATGAGAAAATACAGATCCTAAACCACAAGGTCTTCAAAGATTGATGTGAACATCACCTGTTGGTTTGGTTGTAATTGGGCATTGGAGTTAAGAGCAGAAGCATCCAAGTGTAATGTCCTGCCACCACATGCCTTCTTTTTTTTCCAAATATAAAAGGAACCATACTTCTGTAAAACACCATTGTCAAAAGTCTCTGTAGACCCTTCACCATGGATATTATTTGCAGCAAGATCTGCAGAATGAAATTTGGGACTTTTGCTCCCAATTGTTGTTGGGAGCAAAAAATGGAAAATGTTTTTCATTTGGGAAGGACATATGTATCACTGGTAACATGAATTGGTATCTCTTGGCAGGACATCAGTGAAGGACAGTCACTGCAGGAGGATGAGTACTTGATGAAAAGCCATATGGGCCATGGCATTCTCAGGGGACACCTCCCCTCTTTTTTTCTGCGCTGTTTTTTGCCTCTGAGAGAGGCAGTTACAGAATTAGAGGCAGGAGAACGCTTCTTTATCAAAGACAGAAAGGTGAAGAGCGCTGAAAACATGGACAGCTTCCACATGTGGGACCAGCTCTGTAGTGGGTGTGATCTCTTCTTCATTTGAATGCAGAAATGAAATGGTTTTCTCTTGGTGATTTTTCCAGGTGAACTCTGTTAACTTGAAATGAGTAATGGCTTAAAAATAGTTTTTTCTTCTGATATAAATGGTTTTATGCATGGCTGGCCTGATTGTGGCATGCTGCACAGTGACGAGGGTAAAAAGGGTATGTGTCTGTGCTGTCAATTAGATATATTTTATGCAGTGCAGCACTTGACAATAAAGATTGTTTTGGGTAAGCAAAGTATGGGGTTTTTTCCTTTGTTAGATGTCATTGGAAAGTCATCAGAACTTTGTGTGCTGGTCAGTCTTTGTATTCTTTCTCTGTTTTCTCTTCTGGAAAGTAGTGTTTATCTATAGTAGTGCAAACCATAAGCTGAATGCATTTCTTTAAGGTAGCTGAAGCCCAGAGAATGGCCTACAGGAGACAAAACAGAAGAGCTCTTGTTGCAAGTCCCAGTGTGTTTCTAACTGAGCATAAGAGTTCCTGGGTGTGGGGTCAGAAGAGAATTTCTGCAGGAAGCTGCAGTATCTATGGTAAATTTCCATCTTTACAAAATCCTGAAGAACAGTCAGCCTTTTGCAGGGCAGTTAAGAAACATGATAAAGCAGCATAAGGTATTCAGCAGCATGATGGTGACTTCCTGAGGGTGTTGGTGAGATTACTGTGATGGAGCATGGCTGAGACTTCACACTTCTGAGACAGTTCTGGCAAGAAAGGATTCCTGAAGTTCCAAGGTACTGTTTTATTTTTTTCCAGCTCAAATGCTGGGTAGTTTAAAGAAGTTTTTTTTAGTTTTAAAGGATCAGCAAGACATTATTTTGTATCAGTTTACAGTGGGAGTTCTTTAAAAAGTGTCTGAGTAGCATCAAACTCAACAGCTGAAAGGGAAAGGTTTTTTTTCCTCCTTGTCCTGCCTGATTGATTACAGGAGGCACCAGGACTGGCTTCCAAAGGAAATGTCACACTTTCAGTCTTCTATCAATTAGAGGCTGTGTCAAATCCAAGGTGTTATTGATAACACTAGTGTCTGTGAGAAGTGACACCCTTACAATAATGATTTCATTCTCCCAGAGCAGTTGGAAGTGTCTGTTATTTCTAAAGAGACTTTCCTCACCTTTTTCCCCACAATCCTGGAGGTACTTTATTTTGAAGTCTTTCCTTTTGGCACCTATGATTAGCTCTGTGTTTCTTTGTACACTAGTTCATTTTGAAACAAGACAGGCCATGGCTTGACCTGCTGGTGACAGCCCTGTGGGAAACTGGAGCTGAGACCTCTGGAGCTCCCTTCCAACCAGCACTCCCTGATACTATGAAAGTTTTCTTGTTGAGTCCAACCAAAACAATTGTATGTGATTGTATGAAGCAATGATAAGTAAAAATAAAACAAATTAGCCAGAACCACCTGCCTGGAAGAAAACATTGGTGTTACAGCTAAGCCAACTTCAAACAAAGTAGAAGCCAATAGGAATTTGGATGAGGGAAGGCTGCCAGGCCTCTGTCCTGAGGCTTTGCAGACTTGGTACAGAGCCTGCAGGCTGCAGGTGTCAAGGATCACCCTATCTACATCTGTTCCCTGAAGCTAATTTGTAGCTGACTCCTGATACTGAGATTTCTGTCTTCTCCTAAATGTTTTGGCATAAGTATTATGTCCTTTAAGTTGTTTTTGTGTGGCCTGAAAAGGAGGAGCCAGCTGACATGGGAAGCTTGTGGCAGACTGGAGGGACTGTGAGGGCATGGGAGATGCAGGGTGGAGGGACTTGGGCAACATCACCACTCCAAGCATGTGCTTTGCCTTCTGGCCCTGGAAGCAGCTGATATCCTGCTTCTTTCTGCCCCTCAGACTGACCCTGCCCATCACTTTTCTCTCAGCCTTTCGCAGGTAGGAAGCTTTGGCAGTGAGAGTCAGGTGTTTGGTTTGTGGCAGGGTTTTTTGGGGTACTGATAGGTTTTTTTATTTGGTTGGTTGGTTTGCTTTAAAAAAAGATATTAAAAAAATCTGTTGTTTAGGCAACTGCCAGCCTTTCAGTGCCCTGCCATGGTGACAGCAGGGAGCACAGCTCTGTTCCCTGTGTGTTTAGGGGCCCAAGGGCTGTGTGGGATGCTCACCAGGAGGCGGCACAGCTGTCCAAGGGGTTTAGTGTAGTGGGGGAAAGGGAGTGTGCTGGCAGAACTTGGAGACCATTTGTCAGTGGATGTCCACTCTTTCTTCAGTATTAGAAAAAGAGCAAACACTCCCTGTACTTATTGTACCCAAACTCTCTGTAGCCCAGGGTGAGAGCTTGGGTCTGGCAGGGGAGTTTGTGACAGGACTCCTGGCCTGTGGCTGTGCTGAGCACAGACTGAGGCTGAGGTGTGCCTGGCTCTCCTGTGGAAACTGCACTGACTACAGGTTTCACTGTGAACTGAATTTGTTGGAATTTGGTGCTGTGAAGGTGAACCCCTGTTACCTCAGACAAACAGGGACCTATGTGTACTTTGTGATCAGGTAGAGTACAAGTCTGGTTGAGGCCCCCCATATAGCATCACTGTGTGCCCACATCACTCCTGCCTCAAACATACTTGTCCCATAAAATACTGGTGGAAAATAGAGCATCTGGCACCTGTAATACCAACTGCAGAGCTGATGCCATCCCAGGCTGGGGACTAGTGACAAGATGGCTTAGGAATGAGGGACAGCTCCATTTGTCTGCCCAAGGAAGGCAACACATTCTTTGAGTGCTGCACACACAGCCCTCCTTCCCAGGCTGGACAAGCCCTGTTCCTTCAGCCTCTCCTCGTGTTGTATGCAATGGCTGTCTCCAGGCCTCTGACCCTCTTGACTTCAAATTCTTCTCCGAAACCACACCCTGGCCACTCAGTTCCCAGCATGTGTTTTTGCAAGGATGTTTTCCTTACCAGGTACAAGACTTTGCTTAACTTCATAAGGTTCCTGTCAGCCCAGCCCTTCAGCCTGCCTGGGTCCCTCTGGATGGCAGCTCTGACCTTAGAGGGTTTTGGCTGCTCCCCTACTACATTGCCATCTGCATAATATCTGTATAAATAAGCCTGTGTGTTGTTGCCTCTGCCAGGTCATTGATGAAGGTATTAAACAGGACTGACACATGCATGTGACCCAGTAGTTACTATTTTCTGAGCGCTGTTGCCAAACCAGGTTTTTTACCCAGATAGTTGCCCACCCATCCTGACCATAAACACCTATCTTGGGCTGGCTAATTTGGCAGGTAGTTTTGGGAGCTGAGGTTGAGCTCTCCCTCATCCACAGATCTGGTCCTTTTATCATGAAGGGCCATCAGGATGCTCAGATGTGGGTTACCTCCTAGTAAATCCACACTGACTGTTTCCAGCACCTTTTTCATTTATGTGCCCAGAAGTGTGCTCAAAACACCTTTCTGGGGTTTTTCCCCTCTTCATTGGGATTTTTTTCTTCTACACTTAAAAAAGAAACCTATCAGGAAAGCAAGTCCTTATCTTGGCTGGTGTCTCTTGCCAAGGACATGGGAGCCAGACTGGGCATCAGTCCACAGTCATCAGGGCAAAATCCAAGTCAGGTTTTATTTTTCCATACTCTGTCACACGTGTGCTGCCAGTGTGAAAGTACTTGGTGTGCCTGCCGTGATAGCCAAAAGGGCTCAGTCCAAATCCCATTCTGATCTTAAGGAGAATTAACCTGGATCAAATACTCTGTGGCACAGGAATTTTTCTGCTCCCCAGCTCTGAAATCATGTGTGCTGCAGCTGCTGAGTTTGCCTGTGCCCAGAGCAAAGAGGACGTGGCTCCCTGGTCTCATCCAGTCAGTGCCTGCTCCTCAACTTTCATCTTGAAGAAGCTTGTTTTGACCACAGCAATTCTGCTCTCCACTTGTATTGAGCTTGAGCTGTGCCCCAGCAGAGGGCTGAGTACTTTTGGAGTGGATCTGCTTCAGCTTATGCCTTGTGCTTGGGCTACCTGGGCCTGTGGTGTGTCTGAATGATGCTAGTGTCTTAAATCACTTGTGACTGTCCCCAGACAGAGCTGTGCCCTGGAGGGCCTGTCCAGGACAATTCCAGGACAGGTATTTCCCAGAGTGCTGGATTTACCTGCTACCTCCAAACACACTCCTCATTTGATGGAGTAACTCACAACCAGAGGAAAAATAGATGTTTCTGCTGTCTGGATATGAAGTATAGTGTCCTGGTAGGCTCCAGATCCTCTGATGCCAGTCATCTTCCTTGACCACCTATATTCAGCAGAAGCTGATGGGCCCACGTGCTTCCAGGGGTTGATGAGTCTCTTAGCTAGGAGCTTGCTGGCCTGAGGCCTGCAGGCTGCTCCTGGGTTTCTGGCTGAGCAGTCACCAGGCATTGCTCTACTCAGCACAGATTTGCACCAGCATGTTCTTTGAGACAAAGAAAACCTCAAAACCACTCCAAATCATGAACCAGTCAGCTTGGCTCAGGGGCAAGCTGCAATGCTTAGAGAGGGCAGGGAAGAGGGCTGCAGACCTCAGGACGGCTCTTCTGTGCTTGTTGCAGTGGTTCCTTGATTGGAAGCTGCCCTTGTGTATCAGGTTGCTTTTCCCAGCTACCCAGAACTCTTTAACCCTTGCTGCTTGTTAGCTATTAGCAGCCTGATGTAGAGGGCAAGTCTTCCTCATCCCTATCTTGGGTCAAGGCCACGTGTGGTTTGAGGTACTGTAGCTCTTCCTCCCTTCTCCAGTACCTTTGCAGATATCTACACTGTCTGAGCCTTTTCTCACTTCTTCAGGCTTGCCCTGTTCCAAGCACTGACCCTGTGTTACAAATATGTGCTCCTATCAACATGTAGCCAGCACTGTGGGATAAGTGAAGGCTCTCACATGCTCTTTGATGAACTACAGGATAGAGCTGAACGCTAAGTATTGTGTTGGGCTCTTTCTCACATAGCTGCAAGTCAGTATCTATCTTCAGGCAGGTGAACCAAGTGACACATGTCCTGCTGAGGAGCCAGACAGAGCTGTGGGCAGCCTGTCATGACATGCTGAAGTTGCTGGTTGTAGCCAAGGCTTTCCCGACCCTGCTGCTGCTGTAGGCACCTCATGGGAAGAGCCAGGAGCTGTGGCCCCAGGAGCATGTGCTGGGGCTGTTTGGGAGCTCCCCAGCTGTGAGGCAGGGAGTATATACTAGTGAATCAGGTACTCTGGGCTGTGCTATGCAGGGAATGGCCACAGTCACTTCTCTTAGATGTGATCTGACAAGTGAGTTTTACCAGATTGCTCTTAGGTTTGGTGGCCTAAAAAGAAAAGCAAAAAGTGAGCTATTTCCTCCCTAGAAGAGAATTTAAAAGGTTTGTCTTGGTTTGAACAGAAAGTGTCTTTTTTAAAATCAACTTATACTGCCCATAATCCCTGAGCTGGCGCAGCTCTGCATTGGTTGTACATGCTCCTGGGAGTATGAGGATCTGTGCTGAGGAGACCTGGGCAGGAATGATTGCATCTGTCCTTGTGCAAGAGCCAGCTCATTCCATGTTTTAAGCTGTGTATTACTAGTTTAATAAAGTAGGTTCCTTCAGCATGCCAGAGAACTTACTCAGCTACAGCTTACAAAACCTCCTTGTTCTCCCAAAGTTCTTTGTGCAAAAATAGATGGACACCAACCAGTAAATCCACCTTTAATTTGTGGGGGTATATTGAGCCATGAGTGCCCTCATCTGAATGAAGGGCAGTAATAAAAGCTGCCTGGCAAGACCAGGACTGGGGAACCTTGCAAGGCAATGCAGCTCACTGTGATAGCACCCATGTGACCTTCACCTTGGGACAGCTCTGTGTCTGCAAATGATGTTGGTAACAGACAGAACTGCAGCTGCTGTGCCTCAGGGCTGTTTACAAGTAGATGTGCACCTATGTGTATGCCCTGAGGCCTCTCTGCAGCATCCTAGGAAGGTTTTGGTGGTGAAGGAAGGTGTTTCACTGACCTCTGCCTGTGAGAAGCTGAAGGAGGGTATCATTGGCCTGGGACTCACCCTATATCTGCAGTTTTCCTGGGACATCATTTCATACCAGCCCAAACACCAAGGAGCAGAGTTTGTGGCAGTCTTGGCTGTGGTGCTTTTTCACAAGGAAGAACCATCTTGTGACAGCAGCCTCATTGTCCCAACCCTATCTGCAGTTGGTTGTTTCACAGGAGTAACCTACTGGCACTGCCTCTGACTGTGTGGTGGTGGGGGAGAGGCTGGGTGGCTCAGGGCTCAAGTGGCACTGAGTCTAGAGGAACAGAAGTCTAGAGGTCTAAGAAAGTTGACCCAGGCACTCAACAAGTCAAACAAAAAAGCTGCTTTTCTCTATCCAGCTGTTGTGAGGCTATGAAGTAAACATCCTTTGCTTTTATAAGAAAACAGTGGGAATGGATATTGCCCAGTCTGTGTAACACTCCCATGTCCTTAAAGTTCTTTTCCAGCCATAAGGATTCTGTGGTTCTAGGGAACATGCCTCATTTTGTTGGAGAAACTCCAGACTGGGCAAGATCCCTAGAAACCAAAAGGCATCTGATTCTGTGGTTCTCTGAAGTGGCCTGCTTGTAATTAGACATTCCTTCATCATGGTGAAGGCTGTCATGACTGTGGAACTTGAGGGGTAATTTGCTGGGTTTTGGCCCTCTCATTTTCCATCCCTGCTGAGGATGGGAACTGTTGTAGGTCCTCCAGCGAGTTGTTGTCCTCATAGTCCTTTCTGGGTCTTCCCACCAGTTCCTGGGACAGATGCAGCAGATGCCTTGCTGCCAACCATGACTCTTGGGTTCAGCCTCAGCCACCCAATGAGCCTTTCTCTTGTTTGCTGGGCATTTTGTGATTTTTATTTGCATGAAGCTCTGTCATCTCTATCCATACAGCTTGTCAAACGCTCAAAGGCTCCAAAGCACAGACAAGTCCAAGCATAGAAAGGTTTGTACACTTATTTCTTGAGCCATAAAAATCAAATGCATGTCCTTAAGACCAAAGGAAAACCATCTAAATCTAGCTGTGCAGATTGATCTGCACTCCTCAAGCCTCTCAGCATCCCTGCTTTGGAGTGCAACAGGCACACTTTTGTATTTTGGCCTTTGCTCCAGGCTACCTTCTGATAAGGTTTTACAGCAGCTTATTCTCTTGAGAAATGTTTCCATACAATGATGGAGAAGTGCTAGAAATAAGAATGTGAGTGTTCTAACAAAAAGTGGGGCTTTTTCATGGAGTAGGCATGTGATAGCAATGGCTGTTGTAGCTGGTTGTGTTCACAGGTCAGAATTACTTAACGGGTCTGAAAGGAATTAATGTGATTTTTTTAGCTCTGAACCCTTGCTGGGCTGGGGAGAACATGAAGTGATTCTACAGCTTGTGGATATACTGGATGGCCCTGATTTAGAGCATCTGAGACAATGGATGTGTGCAAATGGTTTCAAACAGTTTGAACAATCTTGGTGGAGTGCTCAGCAGATACCTGTGACTGCCTGGCAGCAGGGGCTACCTGTAGGTCTTCGCTTGTTGCCAGTTGTTTTCCTTCACTCTGCTCTCATCTGGGCACCTGAACCAGTGAGAGTGTCTTTTGCTGCCTGCATGTGCTCTAATCCGGGGTGTGGGGAGTAGGGTCCTGTCTGCTGGCTTTTGGCCATGCCTGGGAGCAGGAAAGGCCCTGTCTGAATCACACTGACAATTCAGTGTCAGGACAAAGCCTCAAATTGGTAGTTGCTCTGATGTGTCTCATCTTTTTGCAGACACTTGGTACATCCACTGGGCTGAGTTCAAAGGGGCTGCTTGCTAAAAAAAGCTTCCCCTCATCCTCCAGGCTTATGAGGATTCTGGGAATTCATGGTTCATGAGATATGTGGCTATGGTGTCCATTTTTAGTGACCTTAAATGAAATTAAAGGCAACATGGAACGTGTTTGTCAAAACACTAGTGACAAAGACACTCCTACAAGACCACAGGGTCACCTTTCCTTGGGCAAACACAAGCAGGACCAGCCACTGTGTCTGAAAGATGAGGTGACATCCTACACACCATCAAAGCAGCTGCAGGTGCCCTAGGCTGCTCCAGCTGGGATGGGTACTTTGGGTGGTGGCAGGAGTTCTTTGGGGTAGTCTTCTGGCAATACAGTCCTGTCAACTCTGTTCTGATGAGGGAAAGTTGGTGCTGCAGCCATGGATGAGTGTCTGTGCAGCACAAAGGACAAGTAGGTGATGCTGAACAGTGACAGAAGGTGACTAAAACAGTCAGGAAGGCTCAGGGTAGTGGAGGCCCTTCTGCCCATGCACCAAGACCTACCTCTATCCACTCAGGCATGAAGGCTCCCATCTCTCTTGCTGTCCTCAACTGCCCTGCCAGGTGAGCTCAATTTGCAGCCATTGCCTGTCTGCTCTGTACCAAGTAGAGCATTTAGGACTGGAAAACCCTCATTCAAAGCCCACCCTGGCCCAAAGATGCCTTATACCCCCTTTGCAAGTTCATGAGTCAGCTCAGCAAGAGTTTTGCAAGAATCAATGGGGGTTTTATCTCATTGAAAATGTGCAATTGAGAACACAGGCTGTTGGGCCAGAAAGAGAGAGTAACAGCAGAAGGCTGGCCGTGCTGCCCCTGCTCATAGTGCTTTGCCTAGAGAGAGGAGAGCTCATTGCTGGGTCCTGCCTGACCCCCAACCTCTCTCACAGAGATGGAGGATTTTGCTACCTTTAATTTTTTCTCCATGCTGATTCCCAGTTGTTTCCTAAGCTTTCCAGGGCACACAAGTGGATTTGGTGATGGTCTGGCAGTGTGGTCCTGACAGATTGTGGCACAGGCTTGTTCTGGAGAAGGGAGAGGGGTGTCTGAGCCTATGCTAGCCATGCTTTGCTGCCAGTCCTCCACCCATGCTGCCCAAGTAAGAGCTGCATAGATGCAGTGTATCTCCTCAGACACAGCTCTTTGTTTCCCTAGGCATGGCTGAGCCCACAGCCCCAGGGATTCACATGACAATTATGCTCTAGGTCATGAGCATTCAAGATTGAGCAGAACTGAACAGTTCAGGCTGACATACAAAGGTGAAAAGTGTCCAGTGCTTCAGTGGCTACTATGTCCCCTTACCAATATCCTTCTCTCCTGTGAATTGCAATCAGCTGTGTCTTAAGAACCTGAAACCACAGCATGACCTGGCTTCTGCAGCTCCTTTTGTCAGCAGCCTCCTAGGCAGCCAAAACAGTGTTTGAGGCTAAACTTCTGTAGCACATTCAGGGTTTGGCATTCATGGAATGTCCATCCCTGGCTAGATTTGAGTGGTCTTTCTGATTAACCTTCATTTTGCCATGGTTTGTCACCTCATACTTCAATCATGGCCTCTTCTCCCATCCTCCTTGACCCATGAGGTGATGGGAAGCCACAAGAATTGCCATAACTGATCCTTCATGATTCATCATCACCTTTTTTCGCTTCCCATGGCCTTGCCTTCCACCCCACAGGTTGCTGCTTTGTGTTCCCTTGCCTTACTCTGCCCAGGTATCTCATGAGCAGGAGCATCGGGCAGGTCCTTTCTGGACTGTTATTTCTTTGACACATAGATGAGAGCAGGTATGAGTGAAGTGCCAGCTGTGGGCACAACTGGCAGGACATCATGTTCCCAGCAGAGGAAATTCTCACAATAAAGAGCCTGCAAACCACAGTTGGGTTTTTCCAGTTACTAAAATTGGAAAAAAGAATGTCTCCCTTCTTTACACACTGTATATGGCAGAAGTGAACAGGAATCAGGCAGCAGTGTCCATCCCTTCCTTCCAAATATAGGGAAGGGGCCGAGCTAAGGGAAGAGGCTGAGCCTATAAAAGCTGCCAGGGAGAAACACCTTGTTGGTGGCTCCCAATCCCTTGGCCATGCTCGTGGCCATGCTGTGATTGAGGGGTGCAGGTCTCCTGCCACAGGGGCTGTTCCCTGTGCTTGGAGCTTTTCAAAGCTGAAGAGAGAGGCACTGCAGTGAGAAATCTGCTGCAGATTCCCTGTTGGGCCATTCCCTGGGGAGGGAAGGACTGTTCTATCTCACTGGTCCTCAACTGGAGTGATTGCTTGCAGTAAGTAAATGTGAGATATCAGGCCTTTGGAGAGGCTGTTGCTGAGCTGGAGCTTTCACTCTTTCTGTTTCAGAGATCAGAGATGTCAGCCAGTTCCTTCCTTCTTTCCATTGATTGATTGTTAAGGTGAGAATTTAAGGCATGAAAACTAATAGCTTGCCCAGACTGGCATGAGCTGGCTTTTCCCTTGGGCTCACTGTGAGCACATCCCTGCATGAGCTGCTCTAAAGGGCTGTGGCTATGGCTACAGCTACTCACCAGAATGCTGGGACAGGTTTCGTGTTAAAAGGAGTGGGGAAAATCACAACTGGAAAACACGCTTCAATCTTAGACTACATGAGCCCTTCAGAGATCCCTCCCCTTTGCTGCACCTCCTGCTCCTTTTGGCATGGATTCCTTGGGGCTGTGAAGGGTGGCAGCTCTTCTTTGTTGCTGTTCAGCAACATTCTGGCTTTGAAAGGCAAGTATCTCCCTCAAGACCTTGAGGCACACATCCAAGAGATGGCAAGGGTCCTCTCAGGGTAGTCAGCTTGGAGGGCTGGTGGAGATTGTGCTCCACTCTAAGGACTGTACAAGGGGCCAGCACAGAGTCTGTGTTTCAGCTTCAGCCATGAGCAGAGATGCTGGCATGGAGATTTTTGGTGAGGCTGCACCTTACCTGCGCAAATCGGAGAAGGAGAGAATAGAAGCCCAGAACCAGCCATTTGATGCCAAGACCTACTGCTTTGTGGCTGACCCCGAGGTGGAGTACACCAAAGGAAAGATCAAGTCTGCACAGGATGGGAAGATAACTGTTGAGACAGAGGATGGCAGAGTAAGTACCTCCCTCCTGGCCCTCCTCCGTGTCCTGCTGAGGGCTCTGGGATGTCAGCTAGGGAGAGCAAAGAACACAGAAAGCACTAGACTAGCTCAGGCAAGGAATCTGCCCTGCCCCATCCTATCTTGCCCCCTGACTGGGACTAGCACAGCCTCCAGAGGAAAGTATTGCTCTGGATGCTGGGATGAAGATATCCTTTGTCTAATTACTCCTGGTTTAAGCTGTAAAGATCAGGCAATGCTCTGGAACAAGTTGGGATGTAGCCTTGTCCATCTTAGTGTCCCTCAACTACTGCTTTTAACCCTTTCTCACCTGACATTGTCATGTCCACTGAAAAGCAGTTTACTGGTAGCAGAGGAGGTGGCTACTTTGAAAGTCCCCTTTGCATGTGAAATTGTGATCAGGGTCACTGGCTGCAAAGTTTCCATGGGAAGCCTCCAAGGTGGTGTTGTTGCAAGAATGCTGAAATGCCTTAGCAGCTTGTGTCCTGATAACATTTGTAAGGATAGCTGCAGAGCAGGAAGAACCAACTCAACCAACGTCTTGACAGTGGGAGCTACAAGGTTTTAATGAAAACAAATAAAGAATAAAGCCACTGGTTTGCCCCCAGCCTCCAGTAATCACAGGTCTGTGACTGAGCAGAGGCTGCTGCAGGCTGTAGTGTGCAAAGAGCTGCTTCCCTGGGGAATGGCTTTTTCTTTGTATCCATTTCAGCTTTTTGCCTCTGCAGCATCCTGTGGGAAAGATTTCCACAGTTTAAAATTGGAGTATATGTCAAGTGCTTCCTTTGCTCTGCAATATGCAGCCTGGTAGTTTCAGCTTGTATTTTCACGAGGAGAAAAGGTGAACAATCCTTCCTTTCTATGGCCGTGTTTCTCTCTGCTATTCCTGACTTTGCAGACTTCAAGTGTCTCCTTTAACCCTCAAATCCCAGATAAATTATGCTCTCCTCATAGAAAAGCTGTTTGGTGACCATCTTTGTTCCTCTTTTCTGGAGCATTTCTAGTAGAACTGAATCCTTTCTAAGAGGTGTGAGCAGTAATGAAGGTGTGAGTGAGCAGATGAACACATCCTACATAACCCTCTTTTCTCCCTTTCTTTTTAATATTACCTAATTTTTTAGAGCTTCCTGCCCTCTTCTAAGCACTGAACTGACATTATGTCAGAAACTTCTATAGTGACTCCCAAATGTGTCCTGTGAGTAGCAGTTAATGTGAGTCTCTTGTCCTGTACAGGGGCTTTATATGAATCCTGATGGCTCAAGTGTTTGAACACTTTAGAAAGGTGTTCAGGGACACATATGACAAAGTGGCTTTTGAAAACTCTGCCTGTAATCCTTCCTTTCTCAAAAAAGGCTGAAGATCATTCTCCTAGTCAGAATCTGAGCTTGGAAATGGTGTTCAGCCTTTCTGAATAAAATAGGATTGCAGTAACACTATTTCCTCCTTGCATTGGATGGGTCAGCTTGGGCCAGTCCATGGGAGCAGCAATTACAGCATGAAAGCAATGGATGAAAGCAATGGGAAAAGCCACTTGGAAAAATGACAAAAGGATTTTAAAGCTCCTTCATGGTTCAGATAATCTATGCACATCTGCTTCCCCTGCCCTCCCCAGTGATCCACAGGCTCTGGCTGTGTGTCAGGACTGTCACTACAGTGTGAGCCCAGTTGTTAGTTAGAGCTTTTAGTTATTTAATTAGCAATGACAACAGACAGGACTGGAACAAATCTATTCCAAGGAAGGACTTGCTGTAGATGCATCTCATGCTGTTAGTATCCTGTCTCTCCAGCACTGTGCAGTCTCAGGTTTGGAGGCTGAAAGGCAGACTGGCCAGCAGGATGCCCCTGGCTGTGCCAACCCTGGGCAGCAGTGACCTGAAGTTCACGAGCAGCAATAATGGTCCATCACAAATCCTGCCTGTGTAGCTGTAGGGATTGTAGGACACTAAATTTACATCTTGTGAATTTGCCAGTGTTGCAGAGTTCTGGTCTGGCAGCAGTGTCTGCCCTGTAGGAGCCATACCTTGTTTTGCACAGTTAAACAGGAGCAAAAATCTGAATTGGAGCAGCCTTACAGGTGTTATCACTTCTCTGTATTTGTGTCTCTGTGTGTACACATGGAAGGAGCAGTGAGAGTTGCTGAGTCAAGGATAACACTTTCTTTCTGAATTACAGACAGTTGCTGTCAAACCTGATGATGTTTATGCCATGAACCCACCAAAGTTTGACAGAATTGAGGATGTGGCCTTGCTGACCCACCTGCATGAGCCTGCTGTCCTCTACAACCTCAAGGACCGCTACAGCTCCTGGATGATCTATGTAAGTTCCCTCTCATGGCAAAGGAGAAAGTCCAGCTACCAGCAGATGGACTTCAGTGACTCTTCTGTCGTGTTTTGTTCCCCACAGACCTACTCGGGTCTCTTCTGCGTCACCGTCAACCCCTACAAGTGGCTGCCGGTGTACAACCCGGAGGTGGTGTTGGCCTACCGAGGCAAGAAGCGCCAGGAGGCCCCTCCACACATCTTCTCCATCTCTGACAATGCCTATCAGTTCATGCTGACTGGTGAGCTTTTCTTTTTTGACCAGCCTCATAGAGAAAAGCTGCCAGGAGCAGTGCTTCTGCCAAGTGCCATTCCACATCTGCCACGGGCTCAGTTGCCTTTTCTGTCTCTTACGGTGTGCTACCTCAGTTCCTTGTTCTGTGTCATGGTGCAGATTATCTGCTTTGATTACCAACTGTTTTACTGTGGAATTAGATTTTGTCTCTAGGTAAAGCAAAACCAGCTCCAGTTTCCCTTGTACTCTGAAGTAGGTTTTGCATTTCTGAAGTGCTGTGGTACTGCACATTGTCTGTATTTCTGGTCTAAGCACTATAATAGGAACCACTGCAAAGGGCAGTTGCATCTGGACAGGATGCATTGTCTGGGAAGTTCCTAGTCAGCACACCAGCACGTGGCTTCAGGCAACAGCAGGGAGGTTCAGAACAGAGCTGGTATAAATACTTTCACCAAAATACGTGGGTTTAATTTGGATCAAGTCCTGTCCCACATCAAATAGTAATAAAGGTAAGAATGGTTAAGACAGAAGCAAAGAGGAGAGTGCAAGATAGAGCAAAGGGAGAGGAGAGAAGACAAAAAGTGAAGTAAAAGGAGGAGAAGGGAGGAGGAGAAAAAGGCCATGCATCTTTTCAGTTTTGCTTGCAGAGATTTTGTTTCCCTTTAATGGACACCAGGTCACGGGTCACCTGGGAACCAGCACTTTCCCCTACAGCTCTGACTGCAATTGTTTTTCTCTTTGACAGATCGTGAAAACCAGTCCATCCTAATCACGTAAGTACATCTGCCACTTGCAAATTCATCCCCAACAAAAAGTGGGTGGATAATTTGCTCTGTGCTTCTTTTGACAGTGGAGAATCCGGTGCAGGGAAGACTGTGAACACGAAACGCGTCATTCAGTACTTTGCAACAATTGCAGCCAGTGGGGATCAAGCCAAGAAGAAGGAGTCCTGGGTGAAGGTGTGAGGAAGAAAGGTTTGGCAGAGGGGCAGTTTGGGATGTTATAAGCTTTTGGCTGAGGGCAGCACTAGTGACAAACATTTACCTCAAAATAGAAGATGTCTTTTGCCAGCTTCAGCTACTGTCTCAAAAGGCAGTAAGACCAGGGGCTGGTATGCAGGTAAGACCTCAGCAAATACAAACCACCAGAGCTGCCACTGTCACTTCCCAGGTGTAACTTCACCTGTGCTGAAACCAGGTGTGGATGACTGGTGTCCAGGAAGAATCAGAAACTCCAGTTTCTTCACATTGACCAGTCTATTCCTGTTCCCTCTGACCATGGAAGAAATTCTGACTAAGGGAAAAGATAATTATTTACCATTCACACACAGTGCTGCCTCTTGGTAGTTGAAAAGATGCTGTAGTAACGCTGTACAACTGCAATGAACAGCACTTGGTGGCACGTGTCATCAGGCGAGCTGCAGGATAGTCACTTCCTCCTCCCACATAGCCCGTGGGTTTTTTCAGTAATCATTGAAATATTCTCACAGGGTATGCTGGAGGATCAGATCATCAGCACCAACCCACTGCTGGAGGCCTTTGGGAATGCCAAGACTGTGAGAAATGACAACTCCTCACGCTTTGTGAGTCGTCGTGTTTCTCTGCCCTCCTGCATTTTCAAACCTGTTTGTCTGCTTCTTCCTTGCAGTTGAGAGCCACTGGGCTGAGAGAACTGTTCTTGCTGACAAATGTGTTGTTTGTCAGATGCTGATGTGTTCACAGCTGTGTCATGCCCATAGCTGCAGTGACATCAGTCACTGACATTCAAGACAGAAAAACACCCTGGCATGTTATCCTGGGAATGCTGTACTGATCACTACCTTTTGTCTGCTTGCCAGGGTAAATTCATTCGTATTCATTTTGGTACCTCTGGAAAACTGGCCTCTGGTGACATTGAGACCTGTGAGTACATGAAGAGGGGGTCTTACTGTGTGGCTGTAATGTAAAGAAGAGGTTGAAAGATTTCTGTGTGCATCCATATTACAGACTTGCTGGAAAAGTCACGAGTCACTTTCCAGCTGAAAGCTGAGAGAAGCTACCACATCTTCTACCAGATCCTCTCCAATAAGAAGCCTGAACTGCTTGGTAAGGACAGCCATCACCTGGTGACATGGTACAGTAAACTCAACATGGGGAACCTTTCCCTATATAAGCCAGCCCAGTGGCACCTGCTGGCCAAGTGCCCTGCTCGCAGGCACCCAGCTTCCCCTTGAGCAGGTGCCTCTAGCCCTGCATAGCCCCGACTCTTTGACCATTATTCATGTCATCCACATCCCAACATTGATGATGACTGGGTTACCAAAGCTGTACACAGCACTGTTATCTCTGTGTAATGGTGTTGCACTAGCAGTTATTCCACCTCCAGTTTTTCTTCCTTGGGTAAGTTCTAATGCAAACTGTGTGCAGGCAGAAGCTGGGGTGGCTAATTTACTCTGCCTTACACCTTGCTGTACTTGCTGCTGTGGAAGTTACAACTATATGGGTGAGATCCTGTGAACAATCTCCAGTAGAAAGGTGAGAAATTCCTTGGGTCCAGGATGACCAGATATACTGACCTACAAACATCTATCTGAAGTCTTCATTTTATGGGCAAAAGTTTTTCTCCATTTCCAGCACAGCCCCTTCAGCCTCTTCCCCCTTTCCACTGCCATAGCATACCCTACCCATGCCCTGCATCTGTCCCAGACTCAACTACTGCACTCATCCTCACTCCACTCTGCCCATCCCTCCCATCTCTCTCTGGAGTGTTTGCCTAGGTGGAGCTCATACCACTATCCTTCCACTCTGCACCCTCCCAACATTTACCCCCTCCCTCTTCCCTTCTCAGAGCCAGTGGACTGCATGCCTGTACAAGGACATGTTTATCCTCCATGTACAGAAGATTCTTCTCCTTGCATGCTGCATGCCTGCACACTTTCACTTCTCTTATTCTGCCATACAATTCAGCACTGAAAATGAGTTGTGAATTGTGGCCTCAGACTGAGATAAACACACGTTTGTATTGCCAGTGCCTGCAAGGGCGTTCAGGATGGGTTAGAGTATGAGGATAAGTGTGTATGAGTCTAAAAGTATCTTTCTTAAGAGCTGGGTTTTTTGGATAGCTTTTGTTCCTTGTCTGCCAGTGCTGAATGTTCAGCTCCCAGTTCACAGCATCTTAAACTGGTAGGACTAAGAACCTCCCTGGGACTTTCTGTTCACCCAGTGGAAGGCAGATGAATGGCTTTACTCTGTCTTTCTTGTCTCTTAATATAAACCCAAGAGTTTGAGGATGTAAAAGGAAAAAGAGCCCATGAAACCTTGCCGTGCTGTTCCATTTTCCCTGCCAGTACCTATCACACTCCTTCCTTTTGCCTTTCAGACATACTCCTCATCACAACCAACCCATACAACTACCCCTTCATCAGCCAAGGGGAGATTTCTGTGGCCAGCATTGATGACCAGGAGGAGCTTCTTAGCACAGATGTGAGTACATTTAGTAAGGAGAGTCAGTATCTCTTTTACCATCCTCACCATTATAACCAGTTTATCTATCTGGTATGCAGGCAGCCTTTGACATTTTGGGCTTCAGCCCTGATGAGAAAATGGGGATTTACAAACTGACAGGGGCAATCCTGCACTATGGGAACATGAAGTTCAAGCAGAAACCACGTGAGGAGCAGGCAGAGCCGGATGGCACAGAAGGTAACCCCTTCATGGCTTGGAGAGACCTATTTTCAACTGTTTTAATACAATTTTTCACTAGAAATGCAAGGTGTCTTCAGAGGAAGAAGCAGTTTTTCCTTGATGAACATACAAAGGAGATTCAGCCTTCAACTTACCAACTCCTGTAGATTCACTTTCTGCATCTGCTTTATTCCTGATGTCTCTTCTCAAGGACCTTGTTCCTGGGACACATAACTGTAGCATTCCCCAGTTTCTGGCAACATCCAGAGTTGTTGTGTTTGAGTGACATTGTGGAGAAGTGGCTCAGAGGACAGAACGTTCTGTTGTCCCATCACCAATGCCCTCACTGGTTTTAGCACAGTGGGGCTGCTGGGGCAGCTGCTGAGGCTGCTGTAGCCACTCAGTCATGAAGAGCAGCCCTACAAGGCTGTTTGGAAAAGTAAATGAGAAAGTTGTTCAGGCTTTGTGGACTGGGTGAAGCCAAGCAGTTTGCCAGGTTTCAGAGTGAGCTCCAACAGATTCTGTCTGACCCAGCTAAGAAGAAAGTCTCCCAGCCTTTTCCTTTCTTGCTTTACAGAGGCTGACAAAGCGGCATATCTGATGGGCCTGAACTCAGCAGACTTGCTGAAAGCTTTTTGCTATCCCCGTGTGAAAGTGGGAAATGAGTATGTCATGAAGGGCCAAACAGTGGATCAGGTGAGTATCAGGGAGCAGCAGGGACCATCCTTTCCTAAGGGATAGGAGTGGGTGCAGGTCACAGCTGAGGATGGTCAGGATCATGAAGGCTGGTTAGTGCGCTCTGTGGGCTGACAATGTCTGTGCATGGTGAAGGGGTGTTTTTTTCAGGTGCTGCACCAGCAGTACCCTGATGCAGCCATGTGAACCATCTCCCTGCAGGTGCACCAGGCAGTGAATGCCATTTCCAAGTCAGTCTACGAAAAGCTCTTCCTGTGGATGGTGATGCGCATCAACCAGCAGCTGGATACAAAGCTGCCAAGACAGCACTTTATTGGGGTCTTAGACATTGCTGGCTTTGAGATTTTTGAGGTTTGGCTTTACATAGCACTCCCAGACTCTCACTTTAAAGACTTTTTTCCTTTTGCATAATTTTCTAACCTTTTCTGACCTTTTCTCCTCCTCATCCACAGGCAGCCCTCAAGAATAAGGCAAATCTCTCTGAAGCTGCTTCTGTCTTTATAGATCTTTACAAAGTCACTCACTTTGTAAAAGAAGTGGGAGAAGCAGAGCCATGGAGCTGTTGTCTCCCTCCTCACAGAATCTGTATTTAGTAACATTAAGGTCACCCCAAACCATTGCCAATGCAGGGTACATCAGCCATGTGCTGCACAGTACAGCTTTTCTGTCAGCCTGGGCCACCCATAATATCCTTTATACCCTTATCAAAACCCTTTGTGGATAGTCTGTCTGACCTTGCCTTGACATCTTTAAGAAACAAATTGATTTGAGTTGGTTTCACAATATTAACACATTTACTCAAATATTAGTTCAACAGCCTGGAGCAGCTGTGCATCAACTTCACCAATGAGAAACTGCAACAGTTCTTCAACCACCACACGTTTGTGCAGGAGCAGGAGGAGTACAAGAAGGAAGGAATTGATTGGGAGTTCATTGACTTTGGGATGGACCTGGCTGCCTGCATTGAGCTTATAGAAAAGGTGAGTTTGTTACATTGCTTGTCCAACCACCCAAATCAGATCTGAAAGGCATTCTCGAGAGTGATTGCACTGAGTGCCTTCAATACAACCTCTCTGTGAAGCTTCAATGTCTCCTTAACTCCTCCCTTCCTTTAAGCCTAACCCTTGTGATTAATTATCCAGTGTCTGGAAATGCAATCTGCCTTCTAAGAAGGCATTGCTTTTATTTTTATATTGTGTCTTTCTTCCACATCATTATAAATTGCCATTTCATTGCCATATTTAAGCCCATTTGTCATCTGTCTGCATATTGATTCCTTCTCAGGTATGCTCCTCAGTTCAATTCAAATGTCAGAAAGCCTCATGCCTGCTTGCTTTTTGCTCCCTCTGGATAAGGAGAAGTCACTACTGTATTCCAAGAAGTTTCTGCACAGTTTTTGCTTGGCTTTCTTTGCTTTCCAGCCAATATCTTGGTAGTTCAAAATCCTATTTATGAAAATCTCATGCTTTGGAGTATCTTGTCAGCTGTTCACAAAACAATCTTTCTTACCTCCCAATCTAATTGTCTGTAAATTACCTCCAGTACTTTAATTTTGTCATTTCTTTAACTCCATATTATTATAACTTGAATTTGTCTTATTTGAAAACATTCCTTTTTTCTATTCAGCCCATGGGCATCTTCTCCATCCTGGAAGAGGAGTGCATGTTCCCCAAGGCAACTGACACCTCTTTCAAGAACAAGCTCTATGACCAGCACCTGGGCAAATCCAGTAACTTCCAGAAGCCCAAGCCTGCCAAAGGCAAGGCTGAGGCTCACTTCTCCCTGGTGCACTATGCTGGCACAGTGGACTATAACATCACTGGCTGGTTGGAGAAGAACAAGGACCCCCTGAATGAAACTGTTGTGGGGCTGTATCAGAAATCATCTATGAAAATTTTATGCAATCTTTATGCCAACTTTACTTCCATAGATGAAGGTAAGATCAGAGGATTATGTCTCCTGTCTGATGTTTCCAACTGTAACTTGAACAGTGTTGAGTCAGTATTTGTGCTCAAGTATTAGATGCATTGTTATAACGCTGTCAAAGGTATCTACAGGGGTACCTCAGTTGGACTGTTATCTCATTTTCCAGCTGAAGGTGGTGGTATTAAGAAGAAAGGAACCAAGAAAAAGGCTTCTTCCTTCCAAACTGTCTCTGTACTCTTTCGGGTAGGTGTATTCTCTGACCCATCATGGACCAGCTGCACAGAATACTGAGAAGGCGGTGCTGTCAGATCTGCCTGCATTAGTTCACCATTCCCTCTTTCTCTGTTGCCATATGATACTGTGGAAAGTTAACCTTTGGGATCTAGTAAAGGTTAACCTGAATTCTGCTTTCTGATGAGGTCTAATAGTGACATGATGGAGAAGGGAAATCATGCTTTCACCAGGTTGCACAGTTCCAACATAGCCTGAAGGCTGTCTTAGCTTTGACTTTGGTACTAACAGCATCCTTCCCTTATTTGTTTGTAATTGGCTTCTTCCAGAATATGCCGTACTGAGGAAAGGGTGTTGTGTGGCAACCAGTGCCTTGCAGTCAGTGTAGGCAGCACAAATTACATGTCTCAGCCCCTTGATGCTGCTGTGACACGTCTACATTGTGGGCTCAGAACAGTCTCAGGCTTCCCAGCAGGATGAGGGGTGCAGCATCCACCTGGGTGTGACAGAGTATGTCATTATTGGGTGAGATGATTAAAGAAATGCAATGCTAACAAAAACTACCCAGCAGTGCAGATGACTTGTGATACCATAGTCAAACATTGCTTTTCTGGCTTAATTCTCTTTTAAGTGTATAATCAACCTATTCATTCACTTGATCAAAAGTTCCTTTGATCAAGAAAGACTACTGGTATCCAGAATATCATTCCTTTCTTTCTCTCCTCCTCATGTTTAATAGCTCTTATGATTCAGTTCTAACCACTGAGGACACAGCTGCATTTTAAGATAGGGGGAAAGTTCATCAGTTGTATCCACTGTTAGGGGCCATTTCCTTTGCTGATGCTTATATGGGACTGTAGAATATTCACTGGAAGATTAAGGGAAAATGTCTGTTTTTTTTATTTTTCAGCAGTCAAATAATATTGAGACTATTTACATTTTTACAGGAAAATCTAAATAAGCTGATGTCCAACCTGCGAACCACTCACCCCCATTTTGTGCGTTGTATCATTCCCAATGAAACAAAGACCCCAGGTATTTCATAAAACATACATTAGAAATTGACAGGAAGACCAATTGAGCAATGCTAGAAAAATCACTACATCCCCATGTTGCTCTGTCCCAGGCCTGATGGATCACAAGCTTGTTCTGCACCAGCTGAGATGTAACGGTGTTCTGGAAGGCATCCGAATCTGCAGGAAGGGATTTCCTAACAAGATACTATATGGAGATTTTAAACAAAGGTCTGTAATAACATTCTCGTGTTTGCATCGACCCCGATTCATTTGAGAAGAGTCTTGCTAAACAAGTCAATGATGTGGTTCTTAGGAAAAGACTATTTTAAAATTTGACAGCTATGGGAAGCATGAAGACATATCTAATAGCAGGGTCTGTGTGGGCAGTGCCCACCCAAATGCCTTCCTGAATCCTGTATGCCAAAACCTATTTTCACTTCATTCATGTTGATCTGAATGTTTGGGTGTTCTTTGCTTAAATTCTCAAGTTTGACACAAATGTGTTTGAGCAAAAATGTGGAGGGTGGTCTGTACCACATCCTGTATTTATCCACTGTCTAGCAGAAGTCTGAAGAATGATGTTTAAATATTTTTAACTAGAATGGTTTTACTGAAAGGAAATGGTGTTAAACCTGATACCACTTTTTGGGTGAAATGACAAACTTGACTGGCAAATGGAGCTACAGCAACAAAACAGACTGCAGCAGGACTCCTAAATTAGTTCCACATGGCACTCATTTTGTATTGGGCTATTATTTCTGTGTGCTAACATTTCTACAGCACCATAGCCACAGTAATTTACATTTAATTAGCAAAATCCCAAGCAATTTAAACTCAGGAACTGCCATGCAAATAAGACATTTATAAAGGATCACTAAACATAGGGCTGGGGTCATCCACTTGTTGTATTTCAACAACGGCAAATGAAGGGTCAGGTCTCTAAGAGCAAAGAAAGTACACTGTGGAAATGATGTGGGTAAACAGAAGCATGCTGAAAAGGAGTTGGAACAGTCTCTTAAAGGATTAGGAAGTCCTTTGCTAGATACTATGTTTACATACTAGATACCTGGTTTACATTCTTTGGGAGGAATGTGAGAAGCTGGGTATGGTTCAGAAAGAGCTACAGGATAAAAGTGAACTCAAGTGCAGTTAGAGATTTAAATCAAACTGTTTGACTTGTGAAACTGTATGTCAACAGATGATGTGTTTGTGGTGTAGACAACCTACAGGTGTAAAGATATTTGAGTATTCAGGAACCTGTCATCTAAAAGACAGACTTAAAGCAGGAGTCCAAGGGTGGGACCTGAAAAAGGATATTGTTAAGGTGAAAGTGGAATATTCTTTTCCTACAGTGAGGGTGAATATCTTACCTGGGACACTCTTAAGGTTTGAAGGCTTCAAATAAGATTAAAATTTCTCTTAAAAAAACCCCCATAGATTAATCACAAGATGGGGGCTGGATGGATGCACTGGGAGGACTGTGTGCTGTCTGTGTTATATGGGACTCAGGTTAGATAATTGCAGCAGTGCTCCCAGTCATAAAATATTGTTGTTGTTATAATGTACAGCCAAATGAGTCCATTCAGTCAGAATTTCAATGTACAGCTACAGTGAGCTGGCCCCCTTGGTTGGTGTATGTGACTGTGACACAGACAAACAGTCTCTCAGGTCCAGAGAACACTGCCCATGCCCTCAGTTTCAATGAGGGCTGTAACATGCTGGGAACCCTCTGAACTGATCTGATTCTTACTGGTTTTCTATTTAAGGCTGGAGGTGTGAGTCAGGCTCAACTTTCCACTGTATCTTCAAAGTGACAGCTGTTCCTGTAGCATCCTGTGCACTAAAAGGATACCAAGGGTTGAGCTCTTTCGCTCTGTTTTGTCAGATACCTCCTGCTGAATGCTGCTGTCATTCCAGAAGGACAGTTTATTGATAGCAAGAAGGCATGTGAGAAGTTGCTGTCTTCCATTGAAATAGATCATACTCAGTACAAATTTGGACACACTAAGGTAAACATTTTGTTTTCCCACATGATGAGAAATCATTAATTGTGTTAAAATGTAAACCCAGCAATGACTCATCTTTGTTCTTTGGTTGCAGGTGTTCTTCAAGGCAGGTTTGCTAGGTGTCCTGGAGGAGATGCGAGATGATTGCTTAGGACGACTGATCACACAGACACAGGCTTTATGCAGGGGATACCTCAAGAGACTGGAACTGAAGAAAATGTTAGACCAAAGGTGTGTGTCTTCTGCAAGGTCTAGTTGCTCAGAGATGTGCTTTCATTTTTCACAGTACTGATGGATCGCTTTTATTTCAGAGAGTCCGTCTTCTGCATCCAGTACAACATCCGTGCCTTCATGAATGTCAAGCACTGGCCCTGGATGAAGCTGTTCTTCAAGCTAAAACCCCTCTTAAAAAGTGTGGAAACCGAGAAAGAAATGGCCATGATGAAGGAAGAGTTTGTGAGGACAAAAGAAGAACTGACTAAATCAGAAAGCAAGAGGAAAGAACTGGAAGAAAAAATGGTGACTCTGGCACGGGAGAAAAAGGACCTGCAGCTGCAAGTACAGAGTGTATGTAATTCAAAACCATTTTTGGCTCCTCAGCTTACATCAGTAAGCTGAGTGTTCAAGAAAGGGTTGAATGGAAATTCTGTTACTTCATGTCCAGTTGTATAAAGGAGCAGGTGATTTCTGCAGTTCCAATGTGTGACAGACACGTTTCTGTTTTCTACTAAAAAGGAAAATGAAAATTTGGCTGATGCTGAAGAAAGATGTGACCAGCTGATCAAAGCAAAGTTCAATCTGGAAGCAAGAATGAAGGAGGTAATGGAAAAACTGGAGGATGAAGAGGAGATGAATGCTGATCTGGCAGCCAGAAAGAGGAAACTGGAGGATGAATGCTCTGAGCTGAAGAAAGATATTGATGACCTAGAGTTATCCTTGGCCAAGGCTGAAAAGGAAAAGCATGCCACAGAAAACAAGGTACTTTTCATTTCTGCTGTTGACATGTTTAATAGCTGCTCTATATATAGGATGTAAAGGTGCAGTCAACTTGAACAATAACCCCATGTACAAGGAAGCCTATAGGGTTTGCTCACCTCTGTTGTGCAGGAAAACCAACTCATAAGCATGGAAATATGCATTAAAATGAAAGTTCAGAATTGCTTTGCAACTTCAGAAGGATTGGTATATAAGCAGAGAGATTTTATAGTTTGAACATATAATGCAACTAATAAAGTCTCTTTGGTAGTCTAGCAATGAGTTTATTGTGTTTGAGTGATCACTAGCCTATCTAAAAGCCAAAATTTTTGTGACCTTCAAGGATTTTGCCTTACAATAGGTTAAAAATCTAACTGAAGAAATGACAGGTTTGGAAGAGAATACTGCAAAATTAGTAAGGGATAAGAAGGCCCTGCAAGAAGCCCACCAGCAAGCCCTGGATGACCTGCAAATTGAGGAGGACAAAGTTAATACCCTCACCAAAGCCAGGATCAAGCTGGAGCAACAAGTGAACCATGTGAGTATGTTCCAAACAAAGAGAAGGGGCAGACTCTTCAGTTGTTCTGTCAGTCATCTTTATGCATATCTATGTTACAGGTTGAAGGATCTTTTGAACAGGAAAGAAAACTTTGTATGGATCTTGAACGAGCAAAGAGAAAGCTTGAGGGAGACTTGAAACTTGCCCAGGAAACCATCGTGGATCTGGAGAATGATAAACAACACTTAGATGAAAAATTAAGGAAGTAAGAAAAAAACAATAGTGACAAATTTACCATTTGTTTTTAACTGTATATGGTTTGTTTTTATTAAAAGAACATTTCCTTCACAGGAAAGACTTTCAGTTTAATCAGATGCAAAATAAAATTGAGCAACAGCAGGATTCTGGTATTCAGTTGCAGAAGAAGATCAGAGAATTGCAGGCAAGAGGCTTCATTTAAATATATTGTCATTACTATTTGTTTGTCTAAGCTGTGGTAGCATGGATAACAATTGTCTGCAGTTGGTAGCTGATAAAGTCTCTGTCCCAGTCACAGTAGTTTCCTCAATATGTTGAAGAATTTTCTCCACACATCTGTGGTGGGTTGGCCCTGGCTGGACACCAGGTGCCCACCAAGGCTGCACCATTGCTCCCCTCCTCAGCTGGACAGGAGAGAGAAAATGTAACCAAAGGCTGGTGGGTTGAGATAAGGACAGGGAGATCATTCACCAAACACTGTCATGGGCAAAACAGACTCAGCTTTGGGAAACTACTCTATAACCAATCAAATCAGAGTAGGACAATGAGAAAAAACCCCAATCCTATACCTTAAAAGACCTTCCCCCTGCCCCTTCCTTCTTCTCAGACTCAACTTCTCTCCTGATTTTCTCTGCCTCCTACCCCACACTGGCACAGGGAAAGATGTTGTTCCCACATATTCTCATCCTCTGCTGATGGTGTTGCATAGTTTTTTTGCCCCTTTCTTAAGTCTTCTCCCAGGGGTGCTACCAGGCTCTGAGCTCAACCTTCGCCAGCGATGCATCTGCCTTGGAGACAGCTGGAATTGGCTCTAGCAAACATAGGAGAAGCTTCTAGCAGCTGTTCACAGAAGCCAGCCCTGTAGCCTTCCACTATCTAAACCTTGCCACACAAACCCAGTACAATAACAGAAAGCTGTGATCTGAAGGTAGCATGAGTTGATCCTCAGGGCTTTTCCTGTTTGTAAGCCTTTGTCTACAACGGCAAACAGTAAAGGACTTTGTTTTTTGCTTATTTTCTGCAGAACAATAATCTTGGTATTCTACTATACCAGTCATGCCTTAACCTAAGCATTGAATTATCTGTTCCCTTATTAATTCCTGATGTGTTATTTCCTCATTCTGTAGGCCCGTGTTGCAGAACTGGAAGAGGAGACTGTGAGTGAGAAATCGATGCGGGCAAAAGCAGAGAAGCATTGTGATGAGCTGGCTAATGAACTGGAGGGAATCAGTGGAAGACTTGAAGAGACTGGAGGAGCCACCAGTGCTCAAACTGAACTTAAAAAGAAGCGTGAGGCGGAGTTCCAGAAGATGCGGCGTGACCTGGAAGAGGCCACGCTGCAGCACGAAGCCACGGCTGCCGCCCTGCGCAAGAAGCACGCGGACAGCACAGCCGAGCTTGGGGAGCAGATCGACAACCTGCAGCGAGTGAAGCAGAAGCTGGAGAAGGAGAAGAGTGAGCTCAAGATGGAGATTGATGACTTGGCCAGTAGTACAGAGACCATTGCTAAGTCCAAGGTGTCTCTTCATGAGTTAAATACTTGGATAGGCAATAGTCCTGTCCAGTGGGAATTTAATGCATTCCAAACACACAAATACAGTTCCCACTTTCTTACTCTCTTTCAGGCTAATCTGGAAAAAATGTACCGCACCCTGGAAGACCAGATGAGAGAGATGAAAGCCAAATTTGAGGAAAACCAAAGAATTGTGAATGAAATGATGATACAAAAAGCCCAGCTCCAGACAGAGTTCGGTAAGGAAGGCACAAAGATCAGTATCATAGAATCATAGAACGGTAGGGGTTGGAAGGGACATTTAGAGATCATCCAGTCCAACCCCCCTGCAGAAGCAGGTTCACCTAGATCAGGTTGCATAGGAACATGTCCAGGCGGGTCTTGAAGCCCTCCAAGGAAGGAGCCTCCACAACCCCTCTGGGCAGCCTGTGCCAGGGCTCCCTCACTGAAACAGTGAAAGAGTTTTTTCTTATGTTTAAGTGGAACTTTTTGTGTTCCAGCTTCATCCCATCACCCCTTGTCCTATTGCTAGACACCATAAAAAATGTGCTGCCCCAACCTTCTGACACCCACCATTTAGATATTTGTAAGTATTATTAAGATCCACCCTCAGTCTCCTCTTCTCCAGACTGAACAGCCCCAGATCCCACAGCCTTTCCTCATATGAAATGTGTTCCAGTCCCCTGATCATCTTGGTGGCCCTGCAGAGGGACTCTCTAATGAGTGAGATCTAATTGTTCCCAGCATGCTTGTTCTTCTTCCAGGCTCATTGGTACATGCACAGACAACACTGTAAACAAATCAAAGGACATGAGTTCATGAGTGGCACTTTAAAAACCATATGCCAATTGCAATCATTATTTGCTTAGGTAAATAATTGCCAGAATGATGTGATGTAGCTCGCTGATTCTGTGCAGGAGGGCTGCAGATCTGAGACAGCCCTAAATGATTTGAGGAACCTGTTAGAACTATTAGGAGAGGTCAAGGAAATGTTGTTAACAGGGATAGGAAATCAGGAAACATTGACTAAACCTGTGCAAAGTGGTGGAGAGTGTTATTTACTAGAAGATGTGGTAAAATGGGATGGGAAGAAACACAGAATAAGCTAGAAAGAGCAACCGTCTAGACCTAGAAGCAGGGTTGTCAATTTCTCTAATGGCCCTTTAAAAACTGTGCTGATACAGAAGAAATTTAGAAAGGATAGAAAACAAGAAAAGAAAGAAAGGAAGATTTGAAATCACAGAGAAACTAAATGCTATGCACTTAAGTAGTTAAAGCCAAGAGACTTAAGCATGTGTATTTGGAGGTTTGAATGGTAAAACTCACAACTAAAGCAAAATAGCAGTCACATTGAAGGAGACAGAATAGATAAGTGTTGGAAGAGACACATCTGTCTCATAACTTCAAATACAAATACATCTGCAATGTGAATGGTAAAAGTATAAACATAAAGGCCACAACTGACAAGATAAACAGCGTTGTATGATTCCACTTGTCTGTTACTGGTTATAGTGGTGGCTGTGGCAGGGCTCAGTTAATGGTTGGGCTCGATGATCTTTAACTTCTTCTCCAATCTGAACAATTTTATGAGTATTTATATATGAAGGTTTTCAGGATGTTTAATCTGGACAGTACTGGAAACTTGTCTTCTCACAGGTGAACTCAGCCGACAACTCAACGATAAAGAAACCACAACATTGCAACTGTCCAGAAGCAAACAGGCAATTACAGAGCAAATAGAAGAACTTAAAAGGCAGCTAGAGGAAGAGATCAAGGTAGTGTTAATTGTTGACCACATTCTAAGGCTTCAAAGCATATCAGTTCATTGAAAAACCACTTTTGGAAGTTTGTAAGTGTTGTTACCTACAGTCTAACACAATAAAATTGCCATTGGGCAGAATGTGTACAGTGAGCACTGTGTTTCAGTGCTTTGCTGGGGAGGTCTCTGACAGGTTAAAGTGGTTTCACTTTGGGGTATTTTTTTCACATGTTTTTTAACTTTGAAGTCATGGTCCATGGGATTTCTTTTCTTCCCTGGGTCTGTAGAAGCAAAAGCCAAGGTGAAAGCATCATTGTTGGTCTTTTCTCGTGGTACAGTGAAGGAAAGTTGGTTGCAGCTGAAGACAGCTGCCTGACCACTTATAAACCTCTGGCCTTTTGTCTTCTGCACAAGCTGCAGTGACCATATTTTCAGTCTTCAAGGTCATGGGGGTCACTGGCTGGTCACAATTAACATAAATACATGATATTATGGGTAATTTTTAGGCCAAGAACGCCCTGGCCCACGCCTTGCAGTCTGCTCGCCACGACTGCGACTTGCTCCGGGAACAATATGAGGAGGAGCAGGAAGCCAAGGGGGAGCTGCAGCGGGCCCTGTCCAAGGCCAACGGCGAAGTGGCCCAGTGGAGAACCAAATACGAGACGGACGCTATTCAGCGCACCGAGGAGCTGGAGGAGGCCAAGTACGTGGTAGATGAGATGAACCTGTCCAGGTGTCATGTACATTGTGCAGAACAGACCTAAATTATTTTACTAGGGGTTGCATATTCACTTAATTTAAAAAAAAGTCTTCTGATACTGTACTCATTAAATGATATTTGTGTTCCACTGACTTCTTGAATCATATACTTGTTTTATTTATAAGGAAAAAGCTCTCTCAGCGTCTCCAGGAAGCAGGGCAGCAGGCAGAGACTGTGAATTCAAAGTGTGCCTCCTTGGAGATGGTGAAGATGAAGTTGCAGGGAGAAATGGAGGATCTGACAGTGGATGTAGAGAGAGCAAACAGATTGACAACCACCCTTGACAAGAAACAGCAGAATTTTGATAAGGTGATAAGTGAACACAGTATCTTTTAAGTCCAGTCTTCCTAGAAAACTGATACTCCCTATTGAGGTCAATGCTGAAATCAAGTTGAGTCTAACAGTTATAAGCTTCTCCTGAGCACAGCAACAGGAATTTGTCCTGTTTTCAGAGACTGCACAGTTTAACTGGCACAGAAAACTGCCACAAATAAAACAGCATATTCAGTACAATCAGGAAATTAAATGTACTGTCTTTTCAGGTGGTGGCAGAATGGAAGGGAAAGTATGAGGAGAGCCAGCTGGAGAGGGAAGCTCTCTCTAAGGAATCCTGCTCTTTGAACACAGAGCTTTTCAAAGTGAAAAATGCCTATGAGGAAACCTTAGATCAGCTTGAAACAATCAATAGGGAGAACAAGACTCTCAAAAGTAAGTGTTTGGCTCTGGCTTCTCTTTAAGCTGTTCACAGTCCTGCCACAACAAGGAATGCACTGCAAGCACACTCCTATCTGTAAGAGGTTCACTAGGTTACAGGACTCACTCTGTCGTTACTGTTCTCTCCATTTTAATGGAGAGTATAAATGTCTAAGCAGATGTTGACTAATAAAGCAGATGTCCTTGCTCTCCATTGTCTGCTGCAGAGACATAAGGTCATGGGCATTTAGGTGCCTCTCCCACATAAAGGTAGTGCCCTCAAGAGATTGTATAGCTTGTGAGAGTGAACTTTACAGATGCACTGGGAGCATGTAATGACAGAATAGCGGTGTTCCTCTGATGGTCTATACAGACATGTGCAGGTATCTTCCAGGCTCTCTATAAGGAGGGCTGTGAAACCACATGGATGCTCCTGTGTTTATGTCATTCTGCATGAGTTAGCTACATCTGTTTTTATCTGCACATACATACACAACTGTGTACACATGTACATGTCCAAAAGAGGTGTTGAACACAGTCACAAAGCAGAGAGTTCATCTTCTCTGGCTACTACAGGCTGATGTTATTCTTATCTCACAGGGGAATTAGCTGATCTGACTGAACAAATTACTGAAAATGGCAAAATGATCAGAGACCTTGAGAAAGCCAAAAAGCAAACTGAAGTAGAAAAATCTGAGCTGCGGTTAGCTCTGGAAGAGGCAGAGGTGAGTTAGTCTAAATATTAGTGGAACAAACTGGAGAGCAGTCTGAACAGCTTTCTGTTCTCTTGTCTGGGCAGTGGCTGATTGCCACAAGGTTGATTGTCTCAAACTGTAGGAGTTTGTGTGAAGTCACTGAGGAACATCACAATGATTATGTTCTCTGAAATGTTACTTTTGTCTTTGTTTTCTCCTTTTTTCTTTAAAAGGCAGCTCTTGAGCATGAAGAGGTCAAAATTCTTGGTGTCAACCAAGAACTGACTCAGATTAAATCAGAAATCAATAGAAAGGTTGCTGAGAAAGATGAGGAGATTAGCCAGCTAAAAAGGAACCATCAGAGGACTGTGGAGACTATGCAGGGTGTTTTGGATGCTGAGATCAGGAGCAGAAGTGAGTCCTTAAGGCTGAAGAAGAAGATGGAAGGAGACCTGAATGAGATGGAGATCCAGCTAAGCCATGCCAACAGACAGGCTGCAGAGGCACAGAAGCACCTGCACAGCATCCAGGGAGTTCTCAAGGTCTCAGTTCATCTTTCTGGTTGATTTATTTTTAAGCACAGTGTCCAATAAATTCATTAGGACAAAATTTGCTCTCCATATTTAGGACACACAGCTGCACTTGGACGATGCTGTCAGGACCCAGGAGGACCTGAAGGAGCAGGTGGCCATGGTGGAGCGCAGAGCAAACCTGCTGCAGGCTGAAGTTGAGGAGCTACGGGCAGCTCTGGAGCAGACAGAGCGGTCGAGGAAAGTGGCAGAGCAGGAGCTTGTGGATGCCACTGAACGTGTGCAGCTCCTCCATACCCAGGTAGTCACTTTGCTAAGACGGATGTATTTTTGAGTCCAGAGGTTCACAGAGTAAGAATGAATGTAATTCACAGTGTCTATGTTTAAGAGACCAAAGACTTCCTCAAGGCCTCTCTTTGTCTCCTTCACAGAACACCAGCCTTTTTAATACAAAGAAGAAGCTTGAAACTGATATGGCACAAATCCAAACTGAGATGGAAGATATTTCTAATGAAGCAAAAAATGCTGAAGAAAGAGCAAAGAAAGCAATCACAGATGTGAGGATGCTACCACGGTTTTGAATTTTCAGGGCTTCCCAGTGGCATTTGATGGGAGTTAATGTAAATACTCTTGTCACAGTTGGACAAAGAACCAGTCTGTGGGTCTGGTTGAAGAGTCTGTGTATCAGAGAAGAATTAGGGCAATAGTGAACTTGTCCTGCTGATAGAGGAGTTATTGGGGCTGTTGTCATTATAATGGACTAAACTCACATTTAGTCACCCTAAATATCTTTCTCCAATGCTGCATAAAAATGTAAATGACAAAAAATCCCTTGCACTACTGAAACCAGTAAGGGCTCTAATGTATTTAAAGATTTATAATTTCAAAATCTTGTTTAAGAACTTTGCAAATGAGAATTGTGAATTTTCATTCAAAATTGGTGCAAAATCCCCCCTGTGTGAGACCAGCAAAACTCAGTCAGGCAACAGGGCTGATGTGTCATGGGACCAAACTTGATAATGGTTTTTGATGTGTAGGATCAAACCAAAAGCTTAACAATGAAAAACATTTGCAGTTAAAATAGAAAGAAAACGTACTGACTTGCTCATTAAAATAACCCCATTATTCTGGCTGTATGAAACAAACAACATAACAATGAATTACACACAGACACATGTATATTTATATATAACAAATTCCTAATGGCATTATTTTATTCTCACATTTTTCATTGTAGACTTTTTCAGGTATTTTGCTGCCAATTGGTTACATTTTACATTATTTCTAAGTAATAGCACTCAGTATTCCACCAAAATCCTTAATGTTAGAGAGCGAAATATATCCTTGTTTTGTCTTAACACAGGTTGTTTTAAACTATTTTCTGCCTCATAACACTGATCATCCAGGCAAATGTGGCAATAGCAGGGCATATACTAAGGCACAGCATTTAGACTCCATCACACCCATGTGTGCTAAGCAGAGAAGCCCTTCAGCTGTGCCATGCCCTGCTCCTGAGGTTTGCTGTGGTTGCTGCTCTACCCTATGGCAGGTCACAGTAATGTCCATGCTGTGGGACAGAGCATTTACCCTTTCTTCTTGTTCCATGTTCCACTGTGTGAAGCACAGCAGATTTTTTCCCCATGCTTTTTCTTACTGCTTCCTGTCATGTTTGTGGCAGTAGCATGTCACAGTGAAATGTGGTGCCAGGGATGGTCATCGGGAATCAGGAATAAATCCTCATACGGTACACAGCACACACTGTTCTTTCACATTCTTCCAGTTTCTTATGTCATCTCCCTTCCAAGGCAGCCGTGATGGTAGAAGAGCTGAAGAAGGAGCAGGAAACCAGCGCCCACCTGGAGAGGATGAAGAAGAACCTGGACCAGACGGTGAAGGACCTGCAGCACCGTCTGGATGAGGCCGAGCAGTTGGCACTGAAGGGAGGCAAGAAGCAAATCCAGAAGCTGGAGGCTAGGGTGAGTAGCAGCACTGAACATGGATGTCAGAGATACTTTTCCTCTCTGAATCTGTGTGAGGGCTCAAGCCAACTGTTGACTGATTCACTAGATCCAAGAGTTAGAAGCTGAGCTGGAAGAAGAGCGTAAACAATCCACAGAGGCCATGAAAAACATCCGCAGATATGAACGGCATGTGAAAGAGCTCACCTTCCAGGTGAGTACAAATAGAACACAATTATCCTGTGCTTTGGATTGCCCTGACCCATCTGCACTTAATCTTGAAGAATTTCATGAGGTTCCCATGGGCTCCTCTCTCCAGGGTCCCTCCAGGGTCCCTCTGGGTGCCCTCACTTCCCTCCAGCGTGTTGACCACACCACATACCTTGGTGTCATTGGTGAACTTCCTGAGGGTGAACTCACTCCCACTGTCCATGTTGCCAGCAAGGACATGAAACAGTGCCAGTCCTAATAATGACCCCTGAGGAATGCCATTCTCTCTCCACAGAATGAGGAACACAGGAAGAACATGATGAGGTTACAAGATCTGGTAGATAAACTGCAGATGAAAATCAAATCCTACAAAAGACAAGCTGAGGAAGCTGTGAGTCACTAAACCAAAGCAAATACTTACCATTTTCTAGGACGGTCAGTTTAAAGCTGTCTCTGTGCTCAACCATGCTGCCAGATGGTTTTTAGTTCCTTTTGTGTTTCCATTTCAGGATGAGCAGTCCAATACTAATCTCTCCAAATTCAGAAAAGCACAGCATAAGATAGAAGAGGCTGAGGAACGGGCAGCTATTGCTGAGAGTCAAGTAAACAAGCTCAGAGTTAAAACCCGAGAAGTCTCTTCTACAAAGGTAAGCCCAGGTTGCAGGAAGCAAGGGTGCAGTTTGTATGGCTTGATGAAGCAAGTCAAGCAGTAGATTTGTGCCTTGCTGGTGGGTATAGCCATCACTGAGAAAGGACAGTTCTGGAGAGAAGGGATTTGCTTTGAAAAGGCTGAGAAGGATGAGATTGTTCAAAAAGAGAAGGCTCTGAGGAGACCTTATTCTGGCCTTTCAATATATAAATGGGGTTTATAAGAAAGCCAGAAAAAGACCTTTTACCAGGGCCTGTAGTGACAGGACAAGGGGCAATGGTTTTAAACTTAAAGAGGGTAGGTTTAGAGTGAACATAGGGAAGAAATATTTTACAGTGAGGGTGGTGAGACAGTGGAACAGGTTGTCCAGAGAAGCTGTGGATATCCATCACTAGAAGCCAACCAAACTCTGAACATTCCCAAAATAAACCTTCCTGTGAGCCTCAGGCAGAATTCACACTCTGATTGAGAAATAATCAGTAGCACTGTGTCCTTAGCTGAACTTCCTGGGCAGTGGTCTGTCTCCAAACCTAGACTGTTTGGTACAAGAACTAGAGACTTTTTTTCCCTAGTGTGAGCTGAGCAGATGTAACACCTTTTCACTGCATTAGTCCAGCTTGGTTTGTGGTTGGAGGTAAAATACCCACAGTCCACACTTTGGAAAAATCACTAGTGCCTAGAGCACATATCCAGGAATAGGAGAATCTTGGCTTTCATTTCAGAGGAGCCAACAGATATGTTTCTCCTTTCCAACCCATCAGTCTGACATCATGGCATTTGGTGATGTGTGGTCTTTAGGGGTACAGACACTGCTACGTTGACCTGGGCTCCACTTGCACATCTTAGCTGGATGGTGCATTGAGACAGGTGATTTTGGGGACCAAAAGACCCATCTTGACATGTGTGGAATAAACACAGCCTCTCCTTTCCAGGTGATGTTAAGAAGTGAAAAATGAACTTCCTCTGGGATAACCAGAACTTCCTCAAAGTATCTTTCCAGCTGTGGTTTGCAGTAGCTAGAGCTATACTGGTAGGAAAGAATCTTCCATTTGCTTATGGATACAGACATTTTCTGTCACTCTACTGCTGTACCAGTGTCAATAAAGTAGCTATGTGCAACTTGAGATGCTCCAAATGTTGATGTTCAGATGAGAGTAATTTTCTGTCCAAGTTAAACGTAGTCAAAGCTGTGGGTTCACGTCTTGGCTGCTGTTGTGATCAAGTTTGAACAATTTTGTCCTAATCTTAAAACCCAGGTGTTTGACAGGCTTCCTCAATACCTTCTGCCTGAAAGCAGATGTCCCGACCTTGTTAAATGAAGCTGAGAACAAATTACTGTCTGAGCAGATGTGGTGCATCAAACATGCACTTCAAAGAAAATTACAGCCCTTATGCTTAATTTCTCTGTTGTATTTCTGCATGGGACAACAATACTGGTCCAGCCTGTGAGCCCACAGCCATGTGTGTGCATTACAAATCAAGTATTTCTAATACACTTGTAGTCAAACACCACTTCAGAATATTGTCCCACTTCAGAGCTCTCCAGTGTTGCAGCTCTGAGCAGATGAGGACTTGAACTTAGGTGTCTCATATACTCATTACATTGGAAATAGTTATCAAATGGTCTGTGAAGTTAGCAACAGAATGTGAGCAGCTACTGAAAGCTTATCTCCCCAGTGGCATTGACCTTAGTTCTGCTTGATGTATCCTAAAGATAAATATGTGTTCATCTGTTTTTGGTGTATGTATGGTATAGTTGAAGCTGCAGGATTTCACTTAGTGAGAGGTACTTTGGCACTGGTGAAACTGCTGAGGAAACATACCTGGCAGCACAGAAAGAGCTAGAGAGAGAATGGAGTGCCTTGTGCAGACATCCCAGTGCTCTGAGGTGGTGAATTAGTTGGTGTAGAGCACTAGACACTAGGTCAAATAGGATGCTGATGCTATTGGGGAGTTCCAACTGGCTGTTTCATACCTGTGTGCTTAGGAAAGGTGTATTTGAATGGATTTCACCTTACCTGGCTCCAGAATACAGCCACGTTAACTCTTAGGAAGCAACCTGGACTGCTTCTGCTGTTAGTAATGAAAATGGGAGAGGAGAAACCCAAGATGTTCTGTCATTCCTGTCTGAGAAAGGGATGGGTGTCACATCTTTCTCAGTTTTCAACTGCAAAGTGGTTAATAAAACCAGCAGATACCTGCTTGTCCTATAACACTGATGATGGTTTCACCAGGGCTCCCTGTTGGACCCCTAATTGTTTTCCATTCTTCCTCATTCAGTGTACTCATACTCCTTGGCAAAGAGCTGAGATGGCCCTATATTCATGGTCAACATCTCTGCCTAATCCTTGCTGGTCCAATATTACCCATGGGCTGTTCCTGTTGGATGACAGACCTGTTTCTTCCATTACCACAAGATGATCAGAATCCTTAATCACTTGGCTGCTACCAGACCAGATCCTTTGCACTGAGAGCCTTTGTGCCAGGCACATCTGGCCCTCTTGCAGCCTTGAGTCCTCAGGCTGACCACATCTGAAGGCAATGGTGCCTGTCTTGGCATAAGATGCCATGTGTGTAAATCCATCAGGTCAGTTTGGAGCTGAACATCCTGAAAGCATAACTATAGACCTGGGCTCAGGGCCTGCTGGCAGCAATGCAGCTCTGCCCACAGCATGTGCACCTCCAACTGTGTCTGCCTTGTGCACCTCCAACTTCCTGCAATAAGAATAAACCAAACTGAAATAAATTCCTGGGCATGGTCATCTCGAGTTACTGGAAGGAAGCTTAGTCCATGCTGAGCTATGATGGTTCAGGGCAGCATGAATGGGAGCACTGTGCTGCCCTGTCCCACACAGGAGCACCCAGCCCTGTCCCACATCCCCATCACACAGCTTGTCCCAACAGGAAGAAGGTTTTAAGGTGCTGGTTGAGTCTCCACCTGGCAAGGCTGCTCTGTGGGAATCTAAGCCTCATCACATGGCACCAAAGTGAGGCCACACAACCTTTCTCTTTATTGCCAGCCTGATCTTTATGTGAGCAGCAGAGGAGGGGCTGATCACACTGCCCATACCCAGTTGTACTGTCTTGTGATAGACACAGGTTGATGCTCAACAAGTATAGAGTTGCCTGGCAAAAGCAGAGTGATGGGGCTTGTAGGAGGAGTCAGTTTAATATATAGGGCTGCTGGAAAAATAACTTGCCCATGAATTAATAGTTCTGTCTCTGATCTGCCAGCTGAACCAAGTGAGTCTTCGTCTGCAGGAGTGCTGGATATGTCTGGGAATGGCTCACAAGGCTGGGACTGTGCCAAGGGGCCTTCTTCCAAGAATTAACATCAAATCCATCCCCTAAGGGTGTGGGATTGCATTTAGTGGCAGCATTTTATAAACTGCTTCATACACATTCAATCCCCTGACCACTTGTTCCTGCCTGCAATTGCTGCTGCTGTGCATCAGCCCAGCTGAACATGGAGTCCCAGGGGAGACTGACTTTGCCTGTTGATCCAGCTGGAAAAGTTTTCTGCAACAGTAGTTTCTTTCTTTTTTTTCCCAGAGAGCTGAATGTGCAGGTTGGGTTATTGCTAAGCAATGAAAATGAAACAGGAAAATACCATAAATGAAACGTAAAAATAAATTGGAATGAAAGAAATCCATACCAGAACAAGAAAGGATGTTAAAAGAATAAGTTGGAGAGGGGATTTGTGATGGCTAGGAAGAGGAAAAAGGGCCTCTCAAACACCCATGATGCCAAAGAATCACTCAGAGAGAGGTGGTAAGAGATGAGTTCTCTCCCGACTGGAAAGGATTTGTGTTCACTGGCGTGCAGTTACACACCCTCTGTCACCTCTCATGTAAGAAAGCAGGCAGCCACGTGCTCTGAGCTCAGGGTCAGGTACACACCCTCAGGCAGGATTTGCCAGAAGCTCGGCCCAGCAGCACTGATGGGACTGAGGCCTGACCCTGTGTCCCTGGCAAATTCTCTGTGCCAAAAGGCCTTCTTCCAAGAGAAGATCCATCCCATAAGGGTGTGGGATTGCACTTAACAGCAGCACTTTATATACTATAGTCTGTCTCCTGGCCCCCGCCTCCTGGGCTCTGAGGTGCCACCAAACACCCCATCAACCTTCATGTAGAAGGAGACAAGGCCACTGAGAGCTTTGGGGGAGGCCCATGCCAGAAGGATCATCCCTTCAGTTGCCTCTCTCCATCCTCAGTGCCAGAAGCTCAGAATAGCCCTGCTCTTGCAAGACTCCTGCACGGGGTCATGCTGCTTGTGGAGCTGATCTGCTCCCAGGAATAGCAGCCAAAGACATTCCTGGGCGGGTAGGTTGCCGTCTATATCTCAGTGCAACGTGCTGCCACGTAGGAGCGGGACAGCTGTGCTGTGCCCTAAGACACCGAAGGCTATTCTTACCCCAGAGAGCCTTGCTCTGGCACAGCTCCTTTCTCAGCTGAAATGTGACAAATCAGAAACAGGCCCATGTGTGCTGTCCCTGGTAAATAAAATCAAAGTGTTCCCTGTGCAGTCCATGCAGTGATGCTGTGCCAGCCCAGCACCTGGGTGCTCACCAGGCCCTCCTGGGATGTGTTGTCCCATGGGGAACTCTGCACTTCCAGTGTTTGTTTGGGGCTCAGTTTGTGTTGGACAGGGGCATCGCTTCTCTTGCAAATCAACACATTAAAGCCATGCCTGTAGACCCGAAAGCCCATTTTTTGCTGATCAGCAAGAGTCCCCAATCCATGAACCTCTTCCCTGTTAAGGAAGGCAGAGTAAGGGCTTGCTCCAAGCTGGCTTGAGGACAAGCAGCTTTATAGAAAGCCATGTCTCCTCTCTCAGCTGAGCGGAGCAGGAGAATCCCACAATCACAGTCAGATTAAATACAAAGCTGAAGCTTTAGTGAATTGAGGGATAAGCAGCTGAACAGACTTTCATGTGACTTGTGGCAGAAAAAAATCAATAAGCTGACCAGAGAGGATGGAAGTAAGAGTAACAGTGCTGAGGGAGGGCTGAAATTGTGCTGAGTGTAGGGTGGAGTCTGGGAGGAGGAAAGTGAGATGGGTATGTGTAAGGAACAGGGATAACTGATAAGGTGGCAGAGGATGTGGAGGTGGAAGAAACAACAACTCAGCATCAAGTCTTGGGAAGAAAGGTCAGGAGAGCTCTGAGGGGAAACTGCTGGGAAACACTGCAATGATAATTTGCAAATGACAATGTAATAGCCTACCTCCAGAGAGCTTTGTAAAGCTTAATTCTAGTTTTCAATAAATAATTTACAGTAATTGATCTGTAAAGTGAAGGGGTACATTGTTTCATCAGTACTGAACATGTCCAGGCAACATGCTGTGGGGAGATGTCTGCACTGTGGAGAAAGCATCCTCAGGCATCATTTCCCAAACACAGGAGCAAGCTGTATTAGGAAGAGGCAGTGAGAAGCCATACCTTCCCAGAGGGCTGAGGGCTTCAGGGACTACTGACAGTCCCCAGCTGAAGTCTGGAAGCCCCAAAACACTGCCAGACTTCAGCTGTGTCAGCCTGCTCCCCAGGCAGGGAAGGTAACCTGTGTGTGTGTCCACTGACCCCAGGAATCTCTCTGGCAAGGGGTAAGTTGATGGGGTAGAGGCCTAAGTTTTGAGCTGCTGCTGTGGTCCACTCCACAGGGACCTAGATTGTCATTCTGTGTGAGCCCAGCCTGTGGCTACCACCCATGCATATGAGTTTTTTGCAGAATCTTCCAAGCAACCAACCTAGAAGCAGAATAGGAGATGGGAGAAGCAGCTTAAGTGTCCCTGAGTGGTACTGGCTGATCCTGCCCATCCTGGGAGGAGGGGAAGATATATAATAGGAAAAGGAACAAATTAGCAGCTCTGAGTCAGGGGAAGATGCATGCAGGAGGAGCAGAAGCTGGGAAAAAATCCCCAGTGACAGCCGCTGCTATAAAGCCTGATGGATTACCAGGATCAAAGTGGTGATGTGAGGAAGATGAATTGCTCACTGCTTTGTGGAGAATGAGGGTCATTTTGCATTGACACTCTATCTGTGGGCTGAGGCTGCCTGTCACCTGACAAGGGCTTGTTCCAAGGTCTTAAGGAAAACATCAGTCCTTCGTGGCCATAAACGAACATCTCTGAGAGAACGTTTAAAATAGATGCATCTGATGGGCTCTTATAGACCTGCTGTCCCATGTGGATGGTCAGGGATCTCCTGAGCTCAAAGGCAGCCTTCCAGTTATAGTAGAGCAAGTGGTTGAAACCATTCCCCTCAGAAACTCTTTGTCAGTAAAGTCAAATTCAATAATTCACACTGTGAGCTCCTGTCAGGAGCCTCAGGAGAGGAGGAATCATCCGAGCCTTGCTGTTAGGGTCTCAGGACTGTGTTCTTACAGACCCTGCTTCTCCCCACCCTCTTGTCAGCAGCACAGCCCTGATGTCAGCGCAGTATTGTTGGGAGAAATGCAGTTCAGCACACACAAAAGCTTTGGGATCAGAGCCCAGAGAGCTGAGCTTCGCTAAGCAGGAGTCAGACAGCAGTGTGGGATCATAGGATGAGTCTGTTATGAGACTCACACTGGCACCTTGCAAGATATTGGCCACCTGAAGGCACTTCTCAGGAAGCAGCAGGTGCTTTGAGAGACCTGAGGGACTGATTTGGAAGGAAGGCAACATGTGCCTGCGTTGCTCAGCAAAACAGGGACTGAGTGAAGATGGTGTTGCATCCTGAGCTGCAGCAGATTGGGGATACATTTTCTCAGGCCATGGTCCTGATTGAAGTGCAGAACACTGGCTGGTGACACATCACTGTCATTGTCTTTTGATGGAGCTGTTTGCTTTACACAACTGATCTGCTGTTCAGGGGAAGCAAGGACTTGTATCCTTCTCTTGGCATCTCAGGTGAATGAGGAGAGAATTTAGGGAGATGTTTGAGCTGACCACAAAGGAAGTTTGACTGCCAACGTGAAATAATGAGGCTTTGAGAAACATCCTGAAGATGCAAAAGAAACTTTTCTGCAATACAAAATTTCTGCTACAGGTCCCATTGGTAACTCCACTGCAGTGGCTGGTACTCAGAAAATCCTGAGGTAATCCAACAGGCTGTTAGCCTTCAAAAGTCTAATGCTTAAAGTGAAGAGGTTTATACAAATTCCATACCAGTATATTTCCATTTACAGCATTAAAATCTTCCCAGAAGTGGGATTTGTGCATCTGTCACAGATGAGTGTCAGCCTGGGAAGATATCACCTCATTGCTCTTTTTTTTTTGGGATACAGTTGTTGCTGGTGCTAATATTATGCACCTAATCCTGACTTTCCTTCCCTCCCCCTTTTGCCACTTGCTCTCTTTTTTCCTTTGTCTTAGCCGGAGGCGTCTTAGCCTGCCCACCCCACTCCCCTGCTCTGTAACAGGAGCTCCTCAGCTGCTTTGGTGGGTGACAGAAAGGGCATCCTGAATGTCACCTCCTCGTCCAGCTTTTCCACAGATGTCTGCTGGGAACACGAGGAGTCTGAGTAATGACACGACTCTGATACTCAGTGAGGAGCTGCTCACCCTCAAAGAGCAGTTTGCTGCTTTACTTCCCTCTCCCTGTTAGCTGGGCTGTGCCACTCTTGTGTGTCCCTGTCATTTTGTTGAAAGCCACTATTAGTCATCCTTGTAAGACAGACTATACAATCACTCCGAGCCATACATAGAAACTCAGTCTCTGAAAGGAGGACAAGGATTAGGAGATAGGAAGGCCACAAGAATAGTGAAATAGTTTCTTCCAAATGTCAAATCACTGCTCACTCGTGGCCACAAAAGGCAAACAGAGTATCAGGAATTATCAGCATCAGCTGACAAAAAGCCAGAAATCCTTGCACCAGGCCCACAACCCACCTGCTACCTGCAGTTTTGGCCTGTGCAGTTAGGAAGGGTACAGAGAAAGATGACAAAATTGATGGGACCACTGCAGAGATGAATTGTCTTATGATTATGATCTTTCACTTTGGGAAAGGAACAAGCAGGTGAGAGGTGATATGCTTACCTAATATTATAAATAGTGTGGGATAAATGAAATTGGAGTTTCATCCAGCATCCACTCGTGCACAAATACTACCTGCACCTTTGCTCTTGTCTGATCCACTTATTCTCAAATTTATGAGCCTATTTCTGCATGATGGGTTTTTCTGCTCTGGCTTTTTCAGAGCTGAGCAAGCACTACACATCCTCATTGTTTTCAGCCAGCAGATGCACAGCTGCTGTTTGATATCCTCCCAAGTGGGCTTGAAAAACAAATTATTTGGAAGTAATATTCTCAGAAGAGCTGGGGAAAGGGAAGGAAGGGAGTAAATAAAATCTTACTGCTTGAGAAAGGCCTGCAGTAGTCACTAGTGTTCAGAAGTGGGGGATGATAATCACAGAATGATCACAGCAAAAGGGCTTTTCCTCTGCCAGATTATCACTGCTGGAAGGCATCCTGGATAGTGCTAATTAGCTGCTCCCAGAGACCACAGCCACAGCTTTTCCTCACCTATCCCACCAGCTGCAAGCTATCTTCCTACTCTTGTCTGTTCAAGCTCAGTCACTTCCACCTCCCTCTGTGGCAACAGGCTGATCCCAATGCCTGGCACTGAAATTGCTAAAAGAAATACTTTCCCCAAGTGCTATTTGCCAGTTAACAGGTAGCAATGCAAGGCAGAAGATAGCTTGAAACAACAGCAGACAGCCTTTAATTAGGAAGCATCCTAGTCTATAGCACCTGAGGGAGTTGTGTCCAGAAGAAAAGCAAGCAAAGCTGGTGTTTGTTCTGAATGGGTTTGCTGTGCAGCCATCTTCTCTCCTAATAGTGACTAGCAGGATGTTATTTGTCTGGGGATTTTGAGGGAATGAATGTCAGTTCCTCAGCAAATAAGTAACAGATGCAGCAGATTGGCAAAAATCTTTGAATTTCTCAACAGCAGCTCATATTTGGTGATTATAAATAAGAACCTGACTTCAGAAGCATGTCCAAGCAAAGCTGCTTGTTACCCAGTCTATCATCTGTGTGACAGAGTGTTTAAAGGCAGATGGTGACACATCAAACATTGCTGTGTATATAAACACTGAACAGATGTATATAAATTCTATATTATGGAATATTTACAGTGTTTTATGAGGTTCTGGAGAGCAATCACCCAGCAAGCTGATTAGCTGGAAGTGGGGCAATCACCATTAATTACCTACCACATGCAGGGTTGACTATTTCCCCTCAGTTCTGCTGTGTGCCCAGAGAAGTAATACATCCATGCAGATACCCCTGATCCCTCCTGTGGCCGTGAGCACTTTGCTGTTCCTGGTTGGGACATCAGGGACTATGATCACCTGAAGCAGAGAAGCTGAATTGACCTATCTCCAAGCAGAAGAGATGCTGCTATCTGAGTAGGTACCTGAACCTGTTCTCCAAGCCATTGGCCTACAAGAAGAGGTCTCCTATTAGAGTAGAAGCTGTAGCAGCTCTGAGCTCTCTCCAGCCTCAGGGCTCAACAGCAAGGTTTCCAAGGGGACTGTTCTTAAAGGGGATGTCTGAGCCTGTGAACATTATAGGCTCCATGCAGGGGGATGAGAAGGTCATTGAGACCTGAGAAGGCTAGAGGCTTCTTAGGCTTCATATGGAGATAGTAGGACTGTGCTCCTGCCTCCTGTGACACAGGAAATTTGTTGCTGCTTTCAGTACAGTTTCCCATGTGTGTCATATTTGGTTTTGTTGCAGTCACATGACATTTTTCACTAACTTGAGGTGGCTTGTGCTTTGGAAGGCTTCACCATGTGAGTGGGACAGTGTGAGAGGGTGGGTGTCTGGAGAGATTAGGATGATGAGAAATGTCCTAGGTGTGAGAGTCTTCATGTTCCTTTGATCTCACCCACTACAGCTCTTCACAGAATCACTTGGGTTGGAAGGGACTTTTAACTATCATTTAGTCCAATCTCCCTGTCATTGGCAAGGACATCATGTCATCTTATTTCCTTCACTGTTGTGTTATGGTCAGAAATAACACGCAGTGGTGACGTTATCTGGTGTTTGCTCTATCATACACATACTTTCTGACAACTGGTACCTAGTGACTCAGAATGAAAAAGGTTTGTACCAGATTCCTAAATTCCTGTGGTGAGGCTGGGGAGGTGCTCACCAGTGTACAGTTACCGCTGTGAATTGTCCAGCCCATGATAACAAGAGGATCTTCCTGTACTCTGACTGCCCTGCTGCTCCTGCCTGTTGGAACTTCTTTCTGATGTGATTTGCTTTGCTGCCTCACTTGGCTCCACGGTTCTCCAACTCTCCCTTCATACCACACTGTTCTTCGAGGACCAAGAAGTACTGAAGCCTACTGTTCTGCTGAGGATGATTCCAGGTGACATATTTGAGAGGTGGTATTCTGGAACTGTTGATCTGGAGGGAGTATGTTTGAAAAATTGCATGGAATTGTCTCCAGTACTGCAGTGAGTTGAAAGACTCGTGCTCAGTGGTCCACTCCAGAAAAGCTGTTCTCAGGACTCTGTGGAAATTTCCACTTCTTAGCACAAGACGTGAAGCTGCAGATACTTTCTCTGCACAACTTTGAGCAATTGTCTACTTTGGATGGATAGAGGGAACTTCTACATTGAAGCCAGAAAAATGCTGTTGCAAAGGAACACCTGGAGGTCTTTAGTTCAAATGGGATTTGTTGTCAATGTTGGTCAGATCATTCATGGCTTTAATTAGCCAAGCTTTTTGGACAGAAGCTCTGCACCTCTCCGGGTACCCTATGCCATTTCTGCATTACCCAATAGTCAAGAATGTTCATCATGTCTACCTGAAAAGTATCAAGAAACAGTTTGTGGTCACCACCTCACACTGAATGTGCCCTCAAATTCTCTTCATAACACAAGTTTCCAAAACCTTTGCTCATCTTGCTAGCTTTCTAACACCACAAAGCACTTATTTTGCCCTGTTTGGAGTGAGAGGACTCATACTGATATCCAAAATAACCTCAAAATCCTTCCTCTTGGAGGTCAGCCTGTTCTAGTTATAGGGGCAGACAGTCTGAGTTGCCAGGGTGAAAGATTTGGTATCACCAAGTTATAGTCAAAGATTCCTTTTCCTACTGCAAAATGTCTTGCCATACAGGTACTTTCACGTGTTTCCAGCTGATCAGCTTGATGACCCTGAACATGCATGAGGGAGGTTCCCATTAGGCAGCATACAGCAGCCTGCGGGTGCTTCCCTTCTCCAGCCTGGCTGTGCTGCCTAGTTAAAGAGAAAACCCTTCTCACTCCTCATCTTTCAGCTAAGCAGGAGAAAACACACATTCTCAGGGCTTTCAGAAAAGAAGGCAGCTGCCTGATCTCTGTCTCAAGAAAGATCTATTTTCAGCACAACTGACTCTTTCTCCTGCCCTGGGAATGTGTGCCTTGCCGACACCGCATTGCTGGCCGTGGACACACATGGCTTTCAGTCTGACTTGTGGCTTTTGACTGTGCTGTGAATTGCTTCTGGTTCCAGGGGTTTCCAAACCTGCAGAAAGAGAAACAAGATTGACAGAAAAGTAATGGCTGTCAGGAGACATGGCATTCTTCTTTATGCATTGAGACACTTTGCACTTCTTTCAACAGATCCTTTCCTGGACAGATTTCTCCCTGGCTGTGCCTGGATACAGGAGAGGGCAGAGTTTTCCGTGATGTAAACCAGATAATTTACTGGGATCTACAGAGTTAAGCTACAGTGAAATCTGAATCATCTACTTCAGATTAGAGACTGTGTCTTTGTAAGAAGCTTTGAAAGAAGACACCCTGCCAGAGTCATATGGATGATGCCTGGCTGGGGTAGAGCTTCATAAATTAACACAAATTCAAAGCAGATGCTCAGTAACTTAGAATCCTTTTCAAGGGAGCTTATACTAGTTGACCAAGTACTTCACTTTGTGAGCTTTATGTCACATGCTAAACCAGTGAACACTGGGTTATTCTTCCAAACATTTTTGCGCTTTTCCCTGCTTCTTCTTCCAGCCTCCACAAGCTCAGTCCAATTGTCAGGTGTCTTTCCCCTGTAGACACTCACTGAGAGCTCATATACTACTGTGTTCACAACACATGCTGTTACAGCTTGCCATTGCTTTAGCTCATGATTGCATTCAAAAATGTATTCAAAAAAACATCTACTGAGAACATTGACTGGGAAGTTCTTGTTCATGCAAAAAGGGAAAAAAAGGAAATGCATCTAAAGTTGGAGTTTTCAAGTGAAAGTAGTCAATGTTTTAACATTTTGTCATCTTGTTCTGAAAGTGTTTTTCTGATGTTGATTCTTTCCAGAGTAGCCTTGAGATTTGGTTTGAATGCTGCTGGGCTGTTTAATGCTGAATTCAGTCAGATCCCTTCACCCTTGCTGCTCCAAGCCTCCAGGATTATGTTTGTGTTACAGTGCAGCTGACAGAAAAGTAAGCACACTCACTTGATGTCATCTATAAATGCTGCTTTATGGTGTGGAAGTAGTACTATTTTGTATCAGTTTTAGCTGAAATCAGTATGCAAATTGTTCTCAGCATGAGAGCCTAATGATTAATACCAAGCACCTTTCAGGGATTTCATTCCAGGATATCAAGCAAAGGCCACATACTCACAATCACATTATGGTAACTTTGGGGTTTATACTGGTGCTGAGGTACTAATACCAAGCTATTAATGTAGACATGGGTCAATACTTCTGATGGGCACTGAAATTCACATTAGAGATCCACAGGAACAATAGTTTCTTCTACTCTGAAATTCAGCCAGCAGATCTATTTTCACACTGTGGATATTCACGTGCCCAGAGAAACCTTTGGACCTCCTTCAACACTTAATACAGGGTGAAATGGAAGACTGCATCCTGCAGCCCCTCTAGACCCTGGGCAGTCAGGCAGCATTCCCAGTCTTCCTCGTAGGATGTGACTGCAGTTTTCTGAGTTCTTTTGTGGAAATCCTGTATTGATCATCTGTAGAGAAGGTTACTTTCCCTCCTGAAGAGATGACCACAGACATCACATGTCTGGGCTGTCAGAGTCCAAGGTCTGCAGTGTCAGACCAAGGAGAACAGATTGGCAGAAAGTTTCTTTGCAGTTGACTCTGGGGACAGGGAACTTGCTCTTTCCTGTTTCAATGGAATAGCTCTATAGCTGCCATTTCTTTGTGTTTAGGAATGTGATGATACTTTCTGCTGATGAGAAAGCTGACAGATTCATACTTTAAAGATAATTATGTTGTTCTACTGAACGGGGTCACAAGACCTTACCCCTCACCCTTCAGGATGCCTAATTCACTGGGGCTGTTATGGCCCCATAGTGAAAACAGCTTCAGGCAGAGTAGAAAACAGCTTCATTATTAGAACCAGATCCTGCTGGCTGGTAGTGCTACCATCCAGGTTCTCCAAGGATCAAGCTGACACTAGCTTCAGTGAGCTGGATAATCCAATATTTGAGATTGTGAAGGCCAACTCCCTGAAGCAGATGTCGAATGGTTTTGTCCCTAAGCCAGAACAGGTACTTTTGCCTCTGTGGAAATGACATTGAACCTCCAGGCATCTCATGTTGTTTGATCAAAGCATGGAGTTTACTGGGGGAATGTAGAGGTGCTTGTGCACTTTAGCTGCTTTGCTTCAATATCACAAAGGGTCTCTAGCAGTAAGTCCACACGTGATTTAGTGAACTCAATTAGCAATACTGGTAAATATGGCTGTAAGACTTGAAGTCTTTGGGATTCTGCAACTGCTAGGACCCATTTAACATTAAGTACTTTCTATGTTAAGGTTAATGTGCAACTGGTTAGGCAAAACTCAGAGGTCAATACTGGGTACAATAGCACAAAGGAAGTGCCAAGCTCTGCGTCTGGGGAGGAAAAACCTCATGCACTGCTATATGCTGGGTGCTGCCCTAATGGAAAGCAGTGACAGAGGTACTGGGAACAAACTGAAATAGAAGAATGTTCCCTCTGAGAATCAGGAAACATATTTTTCGCTGTGAGGGTTACTGAGCACTGGCATGGATTTTCTGGAGCTACAAAGTCTCCATCCTTGGAGACACTAAAAAACTATCTGGATAAAAGCCTCTCCTGCATTACCATGCCCTGCTTCACAATCCTTTTCAGAGATTTGGACCACTTTCCAAACAAAAAAGACTTCAGGATTTTAACACTGGCTTATAGGGACCTACTGACACTAAGTTCAATTCCCAAAGCACTGCTGAGTGACTGTCAACACCTGGAGACCCCATGACCCACAGGCTGCTTCCTTTTCCAACCAGATCTTCCCTTGGGTGACTGCAATCCCAGAGCTGCCTGGCTATGTGCCTCACTCCTGCCTGCACAGCTGGGTCCACATCCTCCACAACACAACAGCAAAACCCTAGCAGAGGTCTGCTGAGAAGACTGGCTTTGTCATAGGCCACTGAGAAGTCAAAGATTTTCAGTCTCCAAAGTCAGGTGATCCAGCCTAGCACACTCAGCTGGACTCTCCCTGGCACATCCTGAGGGCATTTTGTCCCAACCTGAAATCACTGCATGACAGACTTGTCATTGCTGAGAGCAGGACTCCACAGAAAAGCAACAGCAGCTATTTAATACTTAACAGAGGATGCTGCCTTTACAGCACAGATGTTACAGCTTCCCTAGGAATGGGAGACCAGAGCTCTCTCCCCAATCTGAGGGGAGAAAATCCCCTATTCTCCACTCTGGGAGAGGCCTCAGTCATCCCTTCCTCTTCTTGTGTGGTCTTCTTAACCCCAGGTTCTGAGCTCCCAAGACCTTTCTGTGCCCTCCTCAGCCAGGACCAATAGCCACTGGGCTGCTGGACATGACATGGTATCCCAGGGATTCAGCTGCAAGAGCCCTTCAGAGCAATGCCTGCTGGCCCCATGCTGGCGAGCACATCTGTGCTCTGGGTCCTACTGGAAGGAGGTTCCCTGGCCAGGACCCTTTGGTATCTGCCCTTCAGAGAGGAGGACTTCTGATGCACCCCTGTACTCAGTCTTGCCCACTTGCAGGCTCAGAACTTCTCCTGGGCAAGGGGCAATGTGTTTCCATCAGCTTCCCCATGCCCTGACCATGGAGCTCAGCAGTGAGCTCTGGGTTTGGACTACACAAAGCAGGCACTGCAGTGATGCAGTCCTCCTTGGAAGGGGCTTTACAAGCACAGGACATTGCCTAGGCTGGATATTACATCAGATCCATACATCACTTTTCTAACTTTACCTGTGTGTTATCCACTGAGCTCTTTTAATAACCAAAATACCAGTGACCAAGGGAAGAATGTATTTAAATCTGAGAGAGTTTAAAGCAGCTCATGTAACAGTACTCTCTGCCTAAAACTAGATCAGTCCCTCTCCAGGACTACCAGCAAGTCCCCTTTCCTCTGATTCTGTCAGCATTGTACAGACATGCCTGCCACCTCCACTGCTCTGGTAAATGTATCATTGGGGTTTTTTAACTGTGTAAGTGTGCAAGATATTTTTGAGGAAATGAAAGTACTGGGCTGAGGATGTATCAGGAGCAGAGGTTCTGGGATATCATGCTGAGGTGATGTGTTTGTGCATATGCCCAATTATTTGAATTAGTATGACTGAGTAGGGGATTTTTCTATCAGTTGTAGGTAGGAAAAACACCTGTGGGGGCTGTTCCTAGATCAGGCTTGTCTTTCTTAGGGATATAGGCGTGGGGGCATCTGGATAAGCTAAGAAGCTGCCAGCAAAACAAAGAATAATCTCTTGCTCACTGGCACTGACCTACAGATCAGCAGTCTCAGCAGGTATGGCCCCTGCTGTAGAACAAGGTGGTGCACAGCATCACAACAACGTTTATTGAGGAAACTCCCACTTACTTGCAAAATGAAGTGTGTGCAGAGTGGTAGAGATGCACATACCTCTGCGTGTGTATCTGTGTGTATGCACCTTTCCTGATATCCCTGAAGCTGCTTTACATCTCTGTCAGAGGCACCAGTATAAAACTTCGGGTACAACCCAGCCTCTCACTGCTGTGCCTGTAACCCCCCCTGAACTGTTACACACCTGCACTTCTACTTTCAGCATTTTGCCACCACAGCTGCCAAAAGCTTTCAATAATGCTAATTTATCTTTTAACATCCTGCTTTATCTATTGTGCAGCTGGGATAGCTGCGGGACATACCAAGCAATCCACCCTGGGTCATACAGTGAGTCGGTGGGAAAGCCAGCAATAGAATCCATAAGTCCTGCATCCAAGTTCTCTAAGTGCCTTGACTAGTCCAGATTCCCTCCTTAACACCCTTGTCGGATTGTTTATAGGAGATGTATTCATATAGTCAGTAAGACATCAAAATTTTCTAATTATATCTAGTCATGTCAAATGACAATTATGCCCTTAGTTCAGTTTGCCAGACAATGCTTTACCAAAGAAGCTTTGCCAAAAATGTTTTGACCGAAGAAAGAGTCGGCATCTGCAGCATCTGCAGCCTGGAGCGTATAAAACGACCCCGCCACAAGTGTGCCCTGTCTCCACGGGAAGCTTCAAGGTAAGTGTAGGGGGTCCCCAGCCCTGCAGGAAAGGATGGTGCTGTTATGTGCACAGCATTCCTGCTGCCTCCAGTGCCCGTTTCCAGGAGGACACTCAATTTCTCAGCTCAAGTTTTAAATCTGCTTTCAAGGCACCTGCACATTTTGACTCTGGATTTCTGTGCAGCAGCAAGTAGGGATTTGCCATTTCTGTTTTACAGCACTGACTGGCTTCCAGACTGCAAACCACCCACCTGGTGTCACAAGAGGTAAGAAGCTGATTTTTAATTCTTAGAGGGGAGAGATGTATCCTTTTGGGTGGGATTTTGGGAAGGGTCACTGTTTCACCCTATACTCAAACCTACTGTGATTAGAGCGGAGTGCTCAAGGTTTTCAAGGGGCTGTGTTTAAAGTCTCTGACCACTTGATGGCAGACCAGGAAATCCTCATGTGGAAAATTGTTCATTTCTGCTTAACTGACCTAACAGGGATCAGTGCATGCTGGCTTCCCTTGTTTGCTATAGCAGCAGTAGGACTGGACCAAGATGAGCACTGCAGGAAAAAGTGCAAACTTCTGCATTCTGCTTGAGAATGTTTGAATTAATAAATCATCTGAGCATATAGACCTGCTAACCACCTTCCTAAAATGCCAGAGAGCTCAATTAGATAACCATTTTCTGACTCCAGACAAAGCAGTATTTATTACCCAATGAATAAAAAAGTAATAGATCTTACTAATATAGCTGGAGAATTTTCAAGTGCAGTTGGCTGAATGTACATGTTTAATAAAGCAATACTCTTTCTTAATAAAGAAATACTCTTCTTTTTTCTTTAAGTTTTGAGAACTCACCTGTTCCTAAATTTGTTTTGGTATTGATTTGGTTTTTAACACAAGCTTGGCAATTCCAGTTTCAATGCCTGGATTTTATTTCACCCAAGTCAGAACTTTTGGGATGAAATTATTTAGATACTGTACTGAAGAATAACAAAAAACATACAACAGTTTGTATAATGGCAAATACAGTCACAAAGCCTGCCCTTTTCTTTCATTTGACAGCTTCATTAGCAAAATTCATTCCTTTCCCACTGCCTTTCTGGCACCATTACATTTAATAAGTAAATGTCCCACAAGTTCCATATTTTCCAAGACTGTGGGTCTCATTTTCAGAAACGTTACTTCACTGTTTGTCCTTTTAAGAAAGTGTCCTAACTGTATTTCTGTTCCTAATAGAGCTGCCTTAGTGAAACTCGCTCAGCAAAATCACTCTTGTCTTACAGACACAGTATTCTTAAAGCACCAAACCCACAGTTCTGAAAGGTCATTAAAAGCTGGTCTCCTAAATGTCTGAAGATCCAGACTGCATCAATGAAAACCTCTTATTTTCTAAGTTGACCTAAAAGTTCAGTCTCTAATTAGTTCATGTTAGGTGTTTCAAATACTTAGAGTATGAAGAGAAACCAAGGCGCAAGGTAATAATTTTTTTTCCCAGTCTTACAGAACAGATGAAAATGCTTCTTTGCCAAATTGTTCCTCCTCATTAGAGTCCCCTCTTGACGTACCTTCAGTGAAGGGCAGCCATGGCTTCTGGAGATGCTGAGATGGCCGTCTTTGGGGAAGCGGCTCCCTATCTCCGAAAGTCAGAGAAGGAGAGAATTGCAGCCCAGAACAAGCCTTTTGATGCCAAGTCATCTGTCTTTGTGGCCCATCCTAAAGAGTCCTTTGTAAAAGGGACAATCCAGAGCAGGGAATCAGGGAAGGTCACTGTCAAGACTGAAGGTGGAGAAGTAAGTGAAAAACAAAGCTTGAAGGACACATGCTGATTCCCACTCCAAGGTTTTAGCTGACATACATGGATCTTTTGTTTCTTTGGTAGACCCTGACCGTGAAAGATGATCAGGTCTTCTCCATGAACCCTCCCAAGTACGACAAAATCGAGGACATGGCCATGATGACCCACCTCCATGAGCCCGCCGTGCTGTACAACCTCAAAGAGCGTTACGCAGCCTGGATGATCTACGTGAGTACCAGCAGCAGGCTTCCTGTGGGTAGCCAGGACGAGCTGCTCTGCCAGCCTCAGGGGAAGCCAACGTGCTGTCTCCCTTCCCCACAGACCTACTCGGGTCTCTTCTGCGTCACCGTCAACCCCTACAAGTGGCTGCCGGTGTACAACCCGGAGGTGGTGTTGGCCTACCGAGGCAAGAAGCGCCAGGAGGCCCCTCCACACATCTTCTCCATCTCTGACAACGCCTATCAGTTCATGCTGACTGGTGAGTGCTTGACCTCCCTCACAGCAATCTAAACCAAAAAGCTCTGCTGATCTCACTGCAGCATGTGATGAGCTGGCTAAACACACTGGAGATGTTTGACGCAGAACTTGACCGAGTTATGCAGGAATTAATTTCAAGTGAAACAGACCCAGAAGCAATGTAGGGACTCAGCACTGTGTATTATTTGCACTTGATTGTAGGAGATTACATACTCTCCCACTGTAGAAATAGTACTTGATTAAGTTTGCTATTTTTTTTACTGATAGGGAAGAAAAAAGAATTACTCCATGTAATCCACTGTTTTGAACACAAGCAGCCAGTGTGTTTAGATTTCTTGATGAGAACTCTGTCAAGGGCTGCTGTACAACTTATCTACACATGCCTCTGACAGTTCTAGGCATCCATTTGGACCCATAATCACTACTGTTAGGATCTGGATGAGAATTTTGTGTTCTTGGACGTTATGGAGAAGCTCCAACTTACATTGACATCTTATTGAGCTTATTGTTACACAGGACAACTGCTAACACTATCTTTCATTTGGCCTTTCCCACAGATCGCGAGAACCAGTCAATCCTGATCACGTATGTACACCCCCTCCTCGGGGCCCTGCAGGGCTGCCCAGGGCCAGGGCACCTCCTGCCTGACCACACGCTCTCTGCTTCTCTCTTTGGTTTGGCAGCGGAGAATCCGGTGCAGGGAAGACTGTGAACACAAAGCGTGTCATCCAGTACTTTGCAACAATTGCAGCCAGTGGGGAGAAGAAGAAGGAAGACCAGCCTGGCAAAATGCAGGTAAACAGACACTGTCTGGAATGAATGCTTTCCTCTGCTCCTGATGTGATTTTTGCAACAGATGCCCATCAATAATTATCATCCTGCAGGGAACGCTTGAGGATCAAATCATCAGCGCCAACCCACTGCTGGAGGCGTTTGGAAATGCCAAGACCGTGAGGAACGACAACTCCTCACGCTTTGTAAGTTGTTCCCTTAGACAAAATCACTCATAATAAGAGTAGTGATGGACTAGTGGTATGTTCTGAGAAGGAGATGGTAATGCAATGCATCCAGGCTGAAGTGCTTCTGTTTCTCCTGAACAGGGTAAATTCATCAGAATCCACTTTGGTGCCACAGGCAAACTGGCTTCTGCTGACATTGAGACTTGTAAGACACTCTCCTGGCCTCACCACATTCCTTCCCAAATTCACATCTCTGCATGTTATCTTGTGCCTGATTCTTTCCACGACTCTTGACAGATCTGCTGGAGAAGTCCAGAGTCACTTTTCAGCTGAAGGCAGAAAGAAGCTACCACATATTCTATCAGGTCACCTCCAACAAAAAGCCAGAGCTAATTGGTAAGAGCCATCACTGAGCTTTTTTGAGGAAGGTCACTGAGTAACTGTATTTGAAAACCAATGAAATTTATCCCATGAACACATTTGTTTTCAGAGATGCTTCTCATCACCACCAACCCATATGACTTCCCTTTTGTGAGTCAAGGTGAAATCACTGTTCCCAGTATTGATGACAAGGAGGAGCTGATGGCTACAGATGTAAGTGGCTTTCAATAGAGGTCACCAGATACAGATGGTATATCACATATCATCCAAATACTTCACTTTGATGTTTGCATTACCAGAGTGCCATTGACATCCTGGGCTTCAGTGCTGATGAGAAGACAGCCATCTACAAACTGACAGGGGCTGTCATGCACTATGGCAACCTGAAGTTCAAGCAGAAACCAAGAGAAGAGCAGGCAGAGCCTGATGGCACAGAAGGTATTATCAATCTCAATAACTTCTGTAAGGCACTATGGATTTTAAGGTTACAAGGAAAACTGCAAGCTAGAAAAAAATGGCCCTTTGTCCTCTTCTTAGCACATCAAATTCCCTGATCTCAGTATTTTTGCATCTTATGCTGAGTCATTGGAGACTTAACATTATTAGTCATACCTTTGTTGGAATATCGCTTGTAATTGGGAAACAACCAAGTGATTTAGCTCTAACAAGATGGGGAACCATGTGCCCATTCATACTCTCCTGTATATTGTGAGAGATGTATTTGATTCCTCTCTTTTGTTGGAGCAGGACCTACTACTTGCATCTCTACCTCTCTGAGCAATGGCTCCACTTGCTAAAGGATAGGGCAGAAGGTGAGAAGTACCACAGATAAAGGATGAATTCCAGTGAGTTTTACTGAATATCAGAAATCAAAGCTCAGAAAGGGTTGTAGACATTGGATCTGAAAGAGAATAGAGATATTCTGTCTGTGTTCCATCCTAAATAGTGGGTGGTTTAGGTCACCTGAATGTAGATCAGTGCCTGCAGCTCCTCAGCTATGGATGTACTATAAATACTCACACTGGCAAGCTACAGCTTTCAGTTTTGTGACGGGATATTTTTTTTTCAACATCATTACTTTCTACAAGCTTCAGTAAAGACTTTTAAACATAACTTGTTTAGAAAAGCTCAACGTGCATAATGATAACTTTGATGTTACCAAGACTCCCTCTGTGAGAGTCTACAGAAAGATGTCAAAGAACAGAAATTGGAACCCTGCAGCCTTTAGAGAACACTCCAGGATTCAAAGTCTGTGTGACACATAATTCTTCATTTCCCCTCTGTCTTTTTAGTTGCTGACAAGGCTGCCTATCTTATGGGTCTGAATTCAGCTGACATGCTCAAGGCACTGTGCTATCCCCGAGTCAAGGTTGGGAATGAATATGTGACCAAAGGTCAAACTGCACAGCAGGTAAGAAACATGTGCTAACCTGGAACCATGTTTCGAATTAAGATCCTTTTGGTTCTTCTCTGTATGGTATCTCTTTGCATTCATTTTTCTTATAGGTGCACAATTCAGTGGGTGCTCTGGCGAAAGCTGTGTATGAGAGGATGTTCCTGTGGATGGTTGTTCGTATCAACCAACAGCTGGATACAAAGCAGCCAAGACAGTACTTCATTGGTGTCCTGGACATTGCTGGCTTTGAGATCTTTGATGTAAGTAACAAAGATATGGTAAGAGCCATTTAGAAGTGACAACTGGATCATTCTGAGACATATTTTTAAAGAAGACATAATATCATCACACAATTATTTGCAGCAATTTGCCTTTTTTTCCTGTCACGAAGTATGAAATGACCTTTCGAAGAACTTCTCTTATTTCAAGATGTGCAAACACAGAAGTACAGCTTGGTCCAGTCTGAAAAATGTCTTGGTTTGAATCATCAAGGACAAGACATTATAAAAAAATGTATATCAATAGGCCTAAGCTTGGATTTTTTTGGTCTCAGATTAAACAGAAAATACATTTTACCTTCACAATTTTATTAATTAAAAATTAATTCCTTTTGGACAATTAACTTGACACATTTCTCTGTTTATGTGGACATAAAGCAGGCTGAAGCAATGCATAAATTTGACAATGAAGCCAAAAAAAATACAGCTCTTGTTTTTTAAAAACGAGGTTTTGCAATTATTGCTGCCTCTTGTAAATATGAGTCTTACTTTATTTCTAGTTTAACAGCTTTGAGCAGCTGTGCATCAACTTCACCAATGAGAAACTGCAACAGTTCTTCAACCACCACATGTTCGTGCTGGAACAAGAGGAGTACAAGAAAGAGGGAATTGAATGGACATTCATTGACTTTGGGATGGACCTGGCTGCCTGCATTGAGCTCATTGAGAAGGTATCCTTCCTGTTCAAATCCATTACATGCATGGAAATCCTAAAATTTGTCTCATTTTCCTCTGTTCATGTCCAAATATTCGTCTTTTGTTGTTCAGAATACCTTGCCCTGTAGTTTGTCTTCTGTCAAGTGAGACATGAAGGAGACTTAACACAGCTTAGTAGCAGCAAGTCTGTCAAGTGACAAAAGATTGTTAAACTCCCAGTAAGAGTATTCTTTCAAAAGAGCAAGAGTCAGTTTCCAGGTTATGGTGTCTCCTCAGCTCTAACAGATTTGTACCTGTCCAACAAAATAGCTATATCTTTGTAAAATTAAATAGAAAGAGGATATATGTAGCTGTCAGCACACAGTCACACCTACACGTGTGAGAAGGCAGTTACACTGCACATGAGATGAAAAGTTTGGTATCTGGCAGGGTAAGTAGTTAGAATCACAGACCTGTTGAGTTCTGAAAGCAGCTCTGGAGATCTCATAGTCCAACTCCCTTGGTCAAGGCAGAGTCAGTTACAGCAGGTTACTTACGATCATGTCCAGGTGGATTTGATTACCTCCAAGGGTGGATATGCCACAGATAGTCTGGAGAACCTGTTCCAACTTTTGACCACCTTCACAGTAAAGAAGTTTTTTCTTATGTTTAAATGGAATTTCATGTCCTGTTACTGGACACCACTGAGAAGCCTCTAGTTCTGCTTTTTTTTAGCTCCTTCCATTAGCTATTTCTACACATTTGTAAGATTCTCCAGTGGCTTCCCTTTTCAAGGCTGAACAGTCTCATCTCTCTCTGCTTCTTGTATGTCAGCTGTTCCAGTCATTTAAACATCTTTGTGGCCTGTCACTGGCTCACTTAGAATATCCATGTTTCTATTGTACTGGGGAGCCAAGAACTGGACACAGCCCTCCTGCCATTTCTAAGCAGAGCTGAGTAAAGGGGAAGGATCACCTCCCTTGAGATGCTGGCACGCTCTTAATATAGCCCGGGATGAGCTGTCTGCTTTGCTGCAAGGATGGGTTGTCTAATGCTTAATTTGTCTAAGAAATCTGTGTGTGCTTTGAGCCCTTCTGGGTAAGAAGATAATACTCTGATTTTATAAAACATATTCTCAACACAAACTAAAGAAATTTCCATTAATTTTTATGATTCATTTGGTATTAAAAAAATATAAATAGCATCATGTCTAATCTCAGTTTCCAGCAGAAAATGTAATCCAATAATAATCTTTTATGATGTACATCTCAGTCTGTGTTTCAGTAGTCTGCCGAGGTGAGATTATTATTGCCCAGAGAACTAAATGACTATCTGTGTCCCCTGTGCATTTCTTCCAGCCCATGGGCATCTTCTCCATCCTGGAAGAGGAGTGCATGTTCCCCAAGGCAACTGACACCTCTTTCAAGAACAAGCTCTATGACCAGCATCTGGGAAAGTCCAGTAACTTCCAGAAGCCCAAGCCTACCAAAGGAAAGGTCGAGGCCCACTTCTCCCTGGTGCACTACGCTGGCACAGTGGACTACAACATCACTGGCTGGCTGGAGAAGAACAAAGACCCCCTGAATGAAACTGTCATTGGGTTGTACCAGAAATCATCCCTGAAAACATTGGCCTTACTCTTTGCCAACTATGGTGGAGCAGATGCAGGTTGGTTCTATGAATCTCAAGCTTTCATGTACAGCTTACAAAAAGGAATCATAATAGGCAAAAGCAAAAATCTAAAACCTGTTTTATTTCTTTTCAATTTTTCAGAGGCTAGTACTGGCAAGAAAGGTGCCAAGAAGAAGGGTTCTTCCTTCCAGACTGTCTCAGCCCTTTTCCGGGTACACTGCTTCTTCCTAAAATGAGTAATGATGGTGTATACCCATCATTAAAAATGGCTGGTCTTTTCTTAATGTAGTTTGGTAAAATACCCAGAAGTTCTTGGGCTATATTTTGCTAGGAATATATCCACTAGAATCCATTTATGGTTCATTCCACTGAATGCACAACCTTTCTTCTCGTCCCCTTATACCAGGATGACATTTCCAAATGGAAGAATGTCATACAGAAGACTTCTAAAATATTCCAGATATATGCATTCAGGTTGCATTTCTCTTATGTTTTCAAATTTTCTTCCATTATCTCTCTCAGACATGTTAATGTTTAGACATTTTAATGTTTTGTCTGCCTAATTTATGTGCTCTGAGGTATCCTCTGGAGGGACTTGCTTCCTCCACTAATTATGGGCAAGAATTATTTACGAATAAGTATACAGATACTAATTGTAAAAGAAAGCCAGGATTCATCTCACCTTATTCTCATCTTATCTTACAAGATAAACATGAAATAAAACATAAAACTTAGCTTGTCATTATTCATTTTGCTTTCAGTGAGGAAAACAGGAAGGTTCTATTTAGATGACTCCATGTGACCCTTAAACACCTACAGCTGTATGCTTCAAAATTCCTCACAGAGGTATCAGTTTATCTCTCTGTGTAGCTCGAATGGAAGATGCATATAATTTCTAATTAAGGCATTCCAACAGTCAGTGGAGTGTATTGAAAATGTATGTTTAAGAGTATGATATTTCCTACAGATTAATCAGAAGAACTTTATAGATCAGTAACAACAAAAATCTGTGAAAAGTCAGAAAAACATGCAAGAGGCTTTGGTTCAGGATTCTGCAAGCTTGTTTTTGTCTGCTTTCTCATGAACTGATTTCAGGGGAGATCATGCTTACAGTGGAAATTACATTTGCTAATCTAAACTTTTGTTAATGACTCTTCCAGGAGAATTTAAACAAGCTGATGACCAATCTGCGGAGCACTCACCCCCATTTTGTCCGCTGCATCATTCCAAATGAAACGAAAACACCTGGTAAGAGCCTCATATGTTGAAGATTTTAAGTGTGGCGCAGTTCTTCATCTCTGTATTACAGAATGTAACATATATTTGTACTCTGAAGGTGCCATGGAGCACGAACTGGTACTTCACCAGCTGCGGTGTAATGGTGTGCTGGAAGGCATCAGAATTTGCAGGAAAGGATTTCCCAACAGAGTCCTGTATGCAGATTTTAAACAGAGGTCAGATTTCTTTGCCTTACTGGATTATTTTGCCTATTTTGAGTAGCTTATGAAATTTAAATTTCACCTGTGGTGACTAAAGCCTTCTCTAAAGTTCATATATCACAGCACTGTTTTGTTCCAAACGGTTCTTAGACTCTTTTTAAGTGTACCTAACAATTTGTCTCAGCAACAGGGCTCTTTATATCCATAGAATCATAGAATAATTTAGTTTTGAAAAGACCCTTAAGATCATAAAGTCCAATGGGAGTCTGTCCTTTTTCTCCTTCAGATACAAAGTATTAAATGCCAGTGCTATCCCAGAGGGACAGTTCATTGACAGCAAGAAGGCTTGTGAGAAACTTCTTGGATCAATTGATATAGACCACACTCAATACAAATTCGGTCACACCAAGGTACAAGAACAGTTTGTTTCAAGTACTTTTTGTGTTTTTGATTTGCAAGGCTTAAGACTGATGCTTAGATTTTCCAGACACTATGTGAAATGATCAAATAGTGTACTTAAAAGAAATCAACTATGCATTTATTGACTCAACAGCTGAATAAAATTCATTGTCACGGGATGATTTAATTAAAGATTAATTAAGGGTTCTCAATTTAAGACAAAGTTGAAGAATAAAAGAATCAGGGATTGATAAAAACAAAGGCAAAATATCTGGCTAATGTAATCCCTCAATTGCAGGTGACTGAAAATGTGGGGATATAAAAGAGACTCTCTCGCTACATACATTATTTGTGCGAATTTTCCTCTTTCTCTTAACTTCCAATATTATCTGCCACAGGAGACATGGTACTGCCCTACACTGAACAACAAGCACACACAGTTAACTTATTTTCATATTCTTACCTAAGGTGTTCTTCAAAGCTGGCCTGGTAGGCCTCTTGGAGGAGATGAGAGATGAGAAGCTGGCACAGCTCATCACCCGCACACAGGCCAGATGCAGGGGCTTTCTGATGAGAGTGGAGTACCAGAGAATGGTGGAAAGGAGGTAGGCATTTTTAAAATTAGGTTCACTATATTTTGCTTATTGTTTCATCATTAATATTTAATATGAATTTGGTTTACCTGTCAGGGAGTCCATCTTCTGCATCCAGTACAACATTCGTGCATTCATGAATGTCAAGCACTGGCCCTGGATGAAGCTGTTCTTCAAGATCAAGCCCTTGCTGAAGAGTGCAGAATCTGAGAAGGAGATGGCCAACATGAAACAGGAGTTTGAGAAAACCAAGGAAGAACTTGCCAAGTCTGAGGCAAAGAGGAAGGAGCTGGAGGAGAAAATGGTGAAACTGGTGCAGGAGAAAAATGATCTGCAGCTCCAAGTGCAGGCTGTGAGTACTACCAGTGTGCCTCATGCTCAATGAACTGTGACTATCAGGCTGATTTGTACAACTACATTTCCAAAAGTCATCTAGAAACTACAGTTCAATTAAACTAAATTCTGTTTTGTGAAGTGGCACTCAACAACTAGCTTCAATGGGAGATTTTTCTATGGTGTATGCTGAGGTTTCAGCATTTACATTCAGTTAAATTGCAATCAAGAAACTATAGTTTTATTAGTATAATGTTTGTTCTTCTAGTAATGTTTTCCTATCTCTAGTCTAAAACTGATCATGCCTATCCTTATATACATATGATTAGGATGTTTGAGGACATGTCTTTCCTCTTTATCCTCCCATTAAACAAGATAACTTGTTTCTTTCCAGTGTAGGTGATGGCTTAATTGTTAAAAACACTACTATGTTGTAATACTGAACCAGCTGAGAGAGAACAGAAGTAGGTATTGTCACTCACCCTTCTAAATCACTCAGAATCATTACATAAAAATATGTGACACATCAGCAGCACTGTAATGCCGTGGTTTCCAAGTTAAATCATTCACAGCATAGAAAAAACTGTATCCTCAAAGTAGTACTATGTGAGGTAGGAAAATGTACATGCCTGCTTTATACTTGAAGTATAAAGTGATGAAAAAATTAACTCGCTACAAAAGTAATACATTCTTCTTTCATGTTACTTCTGCTAGGCTGAAATTTGAGACAAATGGAACAAATAGCACAGAATATATCTCGCAAAAAAATACTAGAAACAAATTTTCTAGCAACTACTTCTAAGCTCATGAGAGTCTCACAGATAAAAGCCAAAGCTTCTAGATGATGAATACTTTTGGTCTGTGGTATTGAAAATTAGAAACAGTTTCTCCAGAAAGACCGTAGGGTGAAGAAAGAGAAATACAGGAATGATGTGAGCTTAACTGTGACTTTGATATTTGTATGTGTCTTGGCTTATGGTTACTTGGCACTTCATAAACATAGGATAAAATTGGATCTTGGGCATTCATGACTTAGCTTTCAAAAACACTGTATTTCATTCTGTTAGAACATAAATCAAATTTGTAACAAAAAAAAATATACAGGGCACTAAACTATGAAGGTAAGCATGATGATATTCCCTAAAAAATTATATCCCTAAAACTAGTATTTTCTTACCAGGAAGCTGACGCTTTAGCTGATGCTGAGGAAAGGTGTGACCAGCTCATCAAAACCAAAATCCAGCTGGAAGCCAAAGTAAAAGAGGTGACTGAAAGGGCTGAGGAAGAGGAGGAAATTAATGCTGAGCTGACAGCCAAGAAGAGGAAACTGGAGGATGAATGTTCAGAGCTGAAGAAAGATATTGATGACCTTGAGTTAACATTGGCCAAGGTTGAGAAGGAAAAACATGCCACTGAAAACAAGGTATAGGGCAGAAGATACCACTCTCACTCCAAAAAGACCTCTGTCCTGCTCTACAATGTAGAGTTTTCAACAACATATTTTATTTGCTCTTGCTCCCTTCTTCCCAAAGGTGAAAAACCTCACAGAGGAGATGGCAGCTCTGGACGAGACCATTGCCAAGCTGACAAAAGAGAAGAAAGCCCTCCAAGAGGCCCATCAGCAGACACTGGACGACCTGCAGGCAGAAGAGGACAAAGTCAACACGCTGACCAAAGCTAAAATCAAGCTGGAGCAGCAAGTGGATGATGTAAGCACACAGGCACACAGCAAGAACAGGACAGGTATGCAGCTAAACCTGGCTGGCAGAGTACTGATGGTCTTGTTCATTTCAGCTGGAAGGGTCCCTGGAGCAAGAGAAGAAACTGCGCATGGACCTGGAGAGAGCCAAGAGGAAACTCGAAGGAGACCTGAAGCTGGCCCATGACAGCATCATGGATTTGGAAAATGATAAGCAGCAGCTGGATGAGAAACTGAAGAAGTGAGTGTGGCTGTGGGGCACCTGAGCACTGGGCTGCTGCACTTGTCATTTTCTTGGAGCTCTAACACAGTTTGCTTTGCCCAAAGGAAAGACTTTGAAATCAGCCAGATCCAGAGCAAAATCGAAGATGAACAGCTTCTGGGCATACAGTTACAGAAGAAGATCAAGGAGCTGCAGGCAAGTCTCTGTTCCTTGCCCTCCTTCACCTGCTCTCAGGTCAGGTAGCAGCAGGGCAGGGCTGTGAAGGGTCCCAAATGTTCCCAGGCTCGTATTGAGGAACTGGAGGAGGAAATTGAGGCCGAGCGAACGTCTCGGGCAAAAGCAGAGAAGCATCGGGCTGACCTCTCCAGGGAGCTGGAGGAGATCAGCGAGCGGCTGGAAGAAGCAGGAGGGGCGACAGCAGCTCAGGTGGAGATGAACAAGAAGCGTGAGGCGGAGTTCCAGAAGATGCGGCGTGACCTGGAAGAGGCCACGCTGCAGCACGAAGCCACGGCTGCCGCCCTGCGCAAGAAGCACGCGGACAGCACAGCCGAGCTTGGGGAGCAGATCGACAACCTGCAGCGAGTGAAGCAGAAGCTGGAGAAGGAGAAGAGTGAGCTCAAGATGGAGATTGATGACTTGGCCAGTAACATGGAGTCTGTCTCCAAAGCAAAGGTATGTAAATACTTTTATTAGTAATGTGAAAAGAAAGTAATATTTGTGTTTAATCTTATTTTTTATCAGCTTATAATACAAACATTTTCTGCAAAACTAACGTGTAGAACTATTGGTGTATTCACATAGTCCCCAGATACGTAAACTCCATCTGCTGGAGACATTTTCCTGCTGTAACTTAGATAGAAATGGGGTATTAAGTCTATTTTCGTACACGTGCTTGAAACCTAGGCAAACCTGGAGAAGATGTGTCGCACTCTAGAAGACCAGCTCAGTGAATATAAAACAAAGGAGGAGCAGAATCAGCGCATGATCAGTGACCTCAATGCTCAAAGAGCTCGTCTGCAGACAGAATCTGGTATGACTCTTCCATCTCTAGTTTGGAAACAGTAGAAGCCCCCAAAGGACTCTCTTGGATGTAAAATCTTCTTAATTGTAAATTTTACAGGTGAATTTTCACGCCAGGTGGACGAAAAAGATGCTTTAATTTCTCAGCTGTCTAGAGGCAAACAGGCTTTCACCCAGCAGATTGAAGAACTGAAGCGGCAACTAGAGGAAGAGATAAAGGTGAAATGAAATCAGTATTTTACATCCCATTGTTTTTGGCTCAGTGTTCAAGAGTGCAATAGTTGATCTAATTAAAAATTCAAAATGTCCCATTAGGTGATGTAATTTAACCCCGTCACTGCAGGACTCCCAGCTTTTTGCAGTATATCACATCTTGGCTTCTATTTTCTCATGCAGTCATTTAACCCATATTTCTCTCATATATATTCCCAATGTCTAAGTGCCAGTAAGAGAAAGTTTCTCAGGATACATCTACTCCTTATTGCAATCTTCTTACTACCAGGCCAAGAACGCCCTGGCCCACGCCTTGCAGTCTGCTCGCCACGACTGCGACTTGCTCCGGGAACAATATGAGGAGGAGCAGGAAGCCAAGGGGGAGCTGCAGCGCGCCCTGTCCAAGGCCAACAGCGAAGTGGCCCAGTGGAGAACCAAATACGAGACGGACGCTATTCAGCGCACCGAGGAGCTGGAGGAGGCCAAGTACGTGGGGAGGGTGGCAAAGGCTGCCAGAGACTCAAACCAGAAATTTGAGACCAGTATTATATTGTCAGGAAGAAGCCAATGTTCTACCTTGGGGTGATGTGGCAGGATGGTATTAAATAAGTCATCTAATGTATGTCTGTTGAAAAATGAAACTAGAAAAACATTTGAAAGAGGCACAGAATGGTAGACAGAAATGATGTATGTAGACAGAAAATGGACCAGGACCATAGAAAGTGAAATGACTAAACATGCTGTTGAGAAAAGCACGACAGTATGAATTTGTCCTTGCTTGCTAACAGTTGAGCTGTGCTTCCCTCTTCCCAGGAAGAAGCTGGCACAGCGCCTGCAGGATGCAGAGGAACACGTTGAAGCTGTCAATGCCAAATGTGCCTCCCTGGAAAAGACAAAGCAGAGGCTGCAGAATGAAGTGGAGGACCTGATGATTGATGTGGAGAGAGCAAATGCTGCCTGTGCAGCTCTGGATAAGAAGCAGAAGAACTTTGACAAGGTCTTTTGGGCTCCAGACTAAGGGTTCCTGGGCAAAGCATCCCTTCCTGATTGCCACATAAATACTTACACCCCGTTTCTCTCCAGATCCTGGCAGAATGGAAGCAGAAGTATGAGGAAACTCAGGCTGAGCTGGAAGCCTCCCAGAAGGAGTCTCGCTCGCTCAGCACAGAGCTGTTTAAGATGAAGAATGCCTATGAGGAGTCCTTGGACCACCTGGAAACGCTGAAGCGTGAGAACAAGAACTTGCAGCGTAAGTCCCTGGCCCTCTGCTCCTGACTGGGCTTTCTCACTTCCCTGCACTACCCACTGCTCCACCATGGTCTGTGTCTGAAGGTCTGCAAGTTTGCCTGTCACTCTGGTGATGGCAGAGCCTTTCTGATTCTGCTCTATCCCTAATCCCTATTATTGGTCTTTTTTTTCCTCACAGAGGAGATTTCTGACCTCACAGAGCAGATTGCAGAGGGAGGAAAGGCAATTCATGAGCTGGAGAAAATCAAGAAGCAGATTGAGCAGGAGAAATCAGAAATCCAGGCTGCCTTGGAGGAAGCTGAGGTACGTGTACATAATCAGTGGTATCTGCACTGAAAATGGGGAAATGTGGCTAAAAATGGCCACTCCATTCTTTCTGGGGATCACAGCCAGCTGAGATTTCACAGCATTATAGAACCACATATCAGTAGAGGTTGGACGGGACTTTTAGAAATCATCTAACCCAGTCTCTCTGCTAAAGCAGGTTCACCTACATCAGGTTGCAGAGAAACATGTCCAGATGGGTTTTCAAAACTTACAGAGAAGGAGAGTCTAAAACATCTCTGGGGAGCCTGTGCCAGGACTCTGTCACCTATTTACCTATTACAAGCTGTACTTTACTTAGTGTTATAGGTATTTTCCTCCACTTCCCCAGGCCTCCCTGGAACATGAAGAGGGGAAGATCCTGCGCCTCCAGCTTGAGCTCAACCAGATCAAGTCAGAGATTGACAGGAAGATAGCAGAGAAAGATGAGGAGATTGACCAGATGAAGAGAAACCACCTCAGAATTGTGGAGTCCCTGCAGAGCAGCCTGGATGCTGAGATCAGGAGTAGGAATGAAGCCCTGAGGCTGAAGAAGAAGATGGAAGGAGACTTGAATGAAATGGAGATCCAGCTGAGCCACGCCAATCGTGTGGCTGCAGAGGCACAAAAGAACCTGAGAAACACACAGGCAGTACTGAAGGTCTGTTCATCGAAGCTACCAAAAGACAAATGTCATCCCTGACACCTAAGCACATGCCCCCAGCTTGTAATTTCTCTTGTCTCTTTTACAGGACACCCAGATCCACTTGGACGATGCTCTCAGGACCCAGGAGGACCTGAAGGAGCAGGTGGCCATGGTGGAGCGCAGAGCAAACCTGCTGCAGGCTGAAATTGAGGAGCTACGGGCAGCTCTGGAGCAGACAGAGCGGTCGAGGAAAGTGGCTGAGCAGGAGCTTCTGGATGCCACTGAACGTGTGCAGCTCCTCCATACCCAGGTCTGCACTTGGTGCGAAAGCTGACTTGCCTAAGGCTGTATGTTTGGTGTTACAGGCCTTGGAATACACGTCTTGCCATCTCTCTTTGTACAGAACACCAGCTTGATCAACACCAAGAAGAAGCTGGAAACAGACATTGCCCAAATTCAGGGTGAAATGGAGGACACGATCCAGGAAGCCCGCAATGCTGAGGAGAAGGCCAAGAAGGCCATCACTGATGTGAGTTGGGGCTCCTTTCCCTGCTGGTGATGGTTGTGTTCTCCCCCCAGAGTATCTCCAACCCCAAAATGGCTTTGACCCTTTTGTGTCCCCAGGCTGCCATGATGGCAGAAGAGCTGAAGAAGGAGCAGGACACCAGCGCCCACCTGGAGAGGATGAAGAAGAACCTGGACCAGACGGTGAAGGACCTGCAGCACCGTCTGGATGAGGCCGAGCAGTTGGCACTGAAGGGAGGCAAGAAGCAAATCCAGAAGCTGGAGGCCAGAGTGAGTGAGGCTTTTACTTGTGCCCGAGTGAGCATGTCCCTTGGAAAGACACCAGTGAAGCTGCAAGGATGGTCTTGTGATTGCAGGTGCGGGAGCTGGAAGGGGAGGTTGATGCTGAGCAGAAGCGCAGCGCTGAAGCCGTGAAGGGTGTGCGCAAGTACGAGAGGAGGGTGAAGGAGCTGACCTACCAGGTAAGGCAGGAGGCCTCCTTGGGCTGACTCTCCCACAGGAACTAAATATTCTTTGCACTTAGCAGCCCAGGGGAATTTGCACTGTGGGGAAACCAATTCAGTCTCTCTCCTGTTTGCCAACTGCTTTAGTCTGAGGAAGACAGGAAGAATATTCTCAGGCTGCAGGATCTGGTGGACAAGCTGCAAATGAAGGTGAAATCCTACAAGAGACAATCCGAAGAGGCCGTAAGTATCAGTCTGAGCACTTGGCAAGAGACACTTTCCAAGTGGGTAGCATGGTCCTTGAGGAGGTGAATTTAAGAAACCTGGAATGTACCAGTGGTCAATAAGGGAGAGCTCTGAGGTCTTTGAAATGCTTGTAAATTGGCCTGGCCTTTGTGGATAAAATCAATGAGCAAATTACAAGGCTAATGAGAAGGGTAAATGCAGTTAACCTTTCTTTTTTCCATTGGAAGAACAAAGGAGGCTGCAATAATACTGATATGATAAAGTGTTGAAAAGAACATATTTTCATAATTCTGAATTTCACGTCCCTGTCTTTATGGAAGAGTCACGTGACCCTGCAATTTGGAGCAGCTTGGTCGTTATTTAGAAGCAAAAGACTTGGCAAACCTCCTGAATTCTGTGTCCAGAGCACAGAAGATGTTGTGTTAGCGGATGCAATCCAGGATGAACTGAGGGAAGTCCTGCACCCCTGATGTTTCGAATGGAGGAGCAGGGCTTCTTTGTTACTGCAAACAGTGCAGTACAGATAGGAGCTTCTGCAACCTGACAGGGGATTTGTGACAGGGAGACTGAAGAAATCTCATGGGCTCCTTTTGTCTTACAAATGCCAAAGCCCACCTTAGGGTCTGCAGTAGTAGTTGAACATCTAATGATAGAGGTAACAAAATCTGATTTCCAGCTGCCAATTTGTTTGTTTCCTTCCCAAGTTCCAGAACAGAAATATGTTCAAATCCTGCAGTGCTCTGTCTAGATTGCATCTTCTATGGAAGGGAGGATGGGGAGGTGTGTGTAGGCTGACCTGTAAGCAGTGGAGGCTGGGGGATGGAGGTTTGTGCCTACCCCAGGAAGGGCCACAGCCCTGCAAGACCAGGCCACAGGAGGAGTGCAGGCTCTGCCACAGGCTCCTCACCACCAACTCCTCTCCCTGCACAGGAGGAGCTTTCTAATGTCAACCTCTCCAAGTTCCGCAAGATCCAGCACGAGCTGGAGGAAGCCGAGGAGCGGGCTGACATTGCAGAGTCACAGGTCAACAAGCTCCGAGCAAAGAGCCGCGAGTTTCACAGGAAGATAGAAGAGGAAGAGTGAGGATGTCGTGAGGCAACAAAGTGACCTGAGGGCTGCACAAAATGTGAACCTCTTGGTCACTTTCTTCTCTAATTAGTCTTTGTACCCCCCTCAATGTCTAGAGAATAAAGCCGTAGATTCCTCTGCACACACACTCTGAACAGCGTTTTCTTGGTTTTTGCTCCTGATCCAGCTTTGGTTATTTTATAGTAGAAAGTGTAGTCTTACTTTTCCTGGCTGGGGGAAGGGAGATGCCAATGCAAACTCTGACTACTGATAGTCCAGCCTTGTGCCCTCTTCCATGTGCTGCAGCTCCTTGCCCTGCTCCTGCTCTCACATCCTCTAAACTCCAGTGACCTTTCAGCCCAGCTTACTTCCCATGGGAGAGGCAAGAGAGGGTGATCCCTTTTCCTTTGAACAGCTGTTTGCCAGAGAGGATTTCAGCACACAGAGCAGAGTTTTGACACACTGTCAGTGTCCCTAAGTTGTGTCATCTCTCAGCCTGAAGCCCCTCAGCTACTGCCACCTGCTCCTATTTCCCTGTGTCACTGAGCCCAGCCAGGGGCCTCATGCAGGAAGGACTCGTCCCTCAGGGTCTGTTTCACACACTTGCGTGGCACCAGCACACCTGCCTGGCACATCACTGCAAAGGTCAGCCTGTCCCCTCTGGTTCCTCACGCTGCATGGGCCATTGCCTCACGCAAGTGAAAAGCACAACACCCACGGGCTACCCCTCCTCCCCTTCCTCACAGACTGCTCCTGCTTGTGACTGACTGACAACCTAAACAGACACGATATGTTTGAGAAGAAGAGGTGTGGGATGAGGTGATGGTGGCCTCTTATTTTCAGAGAGATCACACAACGTTGGAGGATTGTCTCATAAAGCTCAGAGTGCAGGGCAGTGTATACAGGGAGGTAAACACGGGTTGGTGGTAACTGAGGGCTCTCAAATGAATGTGGAAATCCTTTCAGCAGTATCAACTTACACAATTGCAGCACTGTTGCAGCTCTGTCCCAGTTTGAAGCATTCTCTGTCTGTCACCGCAGCTGACTCCAGGCTATAGAATCCCTTTGTGCAGACCATGTGAACTGAATGAGAAACTCACGAGCAGCATCTGAGGAGTCACTTCATCTGCCACTGAAAGGAAACAAGAAGCAGACTCAGGAGCAGAGGTCAAGGTATGTATTGATGTTGAAAGCTTGTGAGAGTCTACAGCCTTCCACCTTCGTCTACTGTACAAGTGCCAGTATTCAAAAGCAGAGGAAGGACCTCCATGGAGCCTTGGGCCTAAAGAGCTCAGGGATGATAGTAGGAATGTTGGTGTGGGTTACAGGAGCTCAGACTGTGTTGCAAATGATTGTGCCCAAGTTTGAGCTAGGTTGCCTCTGAATGCTCTCCACCTTGAGGTGCTTTCCATGTTTTCAAGAGAGCTTAGCAGTGGAGCTTCTTTTGTGATGGCAAGTGGTAAGGACCAACACTGCTGGATCAAAACTTGTAGAAGTCAATGCCAGAGACTGTGTCTCCAGATAGATGCCCATGCTGCTGGGAAGTTGCAACTGACCACTCCATGGCAGACTAGTCCTTCTTTCTCATGACATGACACAACTTTTCCCCATGCCTTCCCAGCATACTCCCAACCTTATGCATCTCTCCACATCTGCTGCGTTCTTTGTCCTTGCCTGATAGCATTGATCTGCCACCACAGCCAGGGTCTCTTGTGGTGAGGCTTGCTTGACTAAACCCAGGAGCTGACTGCTTCTCTCTTGGGTGGCTTGAGATTCTCTAGCCTCACCCGCAGATGTGTCCAGAGCTTCACGTAGAAGAGGGCTAGGTAGAGTGAAGATGCTACACAACACCCATGAACATCCCTAACAGCTGTAATAGCCTGTAAAAGACTTTCTGAAATTTTCTTTACAGACCCTGCAGCATCCTTTGCCTCACGTTGCCTCCACCATATAAGCTTGGGGATGTGTCCTCAGAGTGATGGAATGCAGCCAGCAAAGGCAGGCATAGAGAAGTGAGAAGAAGGCAGTTGTGAAGAAGAGACAGCAGACTAATTGTTCTTGGTCACACTGGTAAGTGTGACGTGTGGTGATAGTTTCTTTTGATGCTTTGTACAAAAGAACTGCTGCAAAGGACAGGCAAGTCACTGAAGTGACTGTTCTTGTATCACTGGTGCAAGCATCAGATCCATCAGCACTTTATATACTATAGTCTTCCTCTTGGCCCCCGCCTCCTGGGCTCTGAGGTGCCACCAAATACCCCATCAGCCTTCATGTAGAAGGAGACAAGGCCACTGAGAGCTTTGGGGGAGGCCCATGCCAGAAGGATCATCCCTTCAGTTGCCTCTCTCCATCCTCAGTGCCAGAAGCTCAGAATAGCCCTGCTCTTGCAAGACTCCTGCACGGGGTCATGCTGCTTGTGTAGCTGATCTGCTCCCAGGAATAGCAGCCAAAGACATTCCTGGGCGGGTAGGTTGCCGTCTATATCTCAGTGCAACGTGCTGCCACGTAGGAGCGGGACAGCTGTGCTGTGCCCTAAGACACCGAAGGCTATTCTTACCCCAGAGAGCCTTGCTCTGGCACAGCTCCTTTCTCAGCTGAAATGTGACAAATCAGAAACAGGCCCATGTGTGCTGTCCCTGGTAAATAAAATCAAAGTGTTCCCTGTGCAGTCCATGCAGTGATGCTGTGCCAGCCCAGCACCTGGGTGCTCACCAGGCCCTCCTGGGATGTGCTGCAGCCCAGGTACTTTCAGCAGTCAATTGAGGCCCAGTTTGTGCTGGATGGAGACATCACTTCTCTTGTGAACCAACAGATGAAAAAGGCAGGCTGAGCTGTACCTCCTAAAGTGCAGAATTTTACATCTGTATCCCTTTGTGTCCCTCTCTCCTCGAGGTTGAAGACAGAGGCAGGGTTTGCTCCAAGGCTCCGTAGCATCATAAAAGGCCTTGTTCCTTTGCTCAAGCTGTGCTTTCGCAGCTCTCACTGAGGGATGGTATTAGTGCTGCACACCTGAGATCCTTCAAGAGCTGCTGGAGTACCAGTGAGCAGGAGAACCCCTGTCCAGGCCAGTGGCTATAACATGATGGTTATGGAGACTCAGCTCTGCTAGCAGCCTGACTGCACTCAGACTTTGAAGAGCTCAGTCAAACTGGTGTCACTGCCTGGTACAGTCAGAAAAAGGCAATCAGACAGAGGAAACCAAGGCCCAGAGACATCAGTTGGGATGGTGGCTGTTGTCTTTTGCCTCGCTCTTTGGGCTGTTACTATGGAGGCACAGGCCATGTCAGCTTTCTTCTTAGCCTGGGGCTCCAGCAGGCTTCTGTCTGTCACAGGGAACTCAGCCAGGCAGCAGCCAGCCAGGCCCACTGCTCAGGACACCCATTGCCAGGGGATGGCAGCATGGAGCCATCAAGGCAGATTCTGCCCTGAGAAGCTGGCTTGCTACAGACCAGCAGCTAGTTCTCACTTAGATTTGGTGCTTTTAAAGCTGCTGGAACATCCTGGCTCATGTCTTATAATCAATTCACACCAGAAAGGTTAAAATTCAACCAGGTAGGCCAGACAATTTCATGTGTTGAGCACTGTGACAAGGCAAAATCAGGTGGCAGGGGACAATGAAAGCCTGGAAATGTCAGGATTGCTGATGCAGAGAGAAAAGACCCTGAGCTGACAGAAGCAGCCACTGCTGTTGTGTCTTTTAGGAATCAGGGCATTCAAGAGCTATGGCAGAGCAGAATGGGATCAGACTTAAAAGTAGCTCTGGAAAAATGGAGGGAATATCTCTAATTTTCACAAGGAAAGTTAATTAAGAGAGACAAAGTAGTTTGAAAGGGTGAAATTGAACAGAAATATGCACAAGGTTTTTTATCTGAGCCAAAGGAAAAAGGAATCGAGGGCAGAAGTTTATACACATGCAACAGCATCAAACAGTTGCAAAAATGGTATCACTTACTGTCAATATTAGTGTAAGTACTCTTGTATGCTGCAGAGAGGAATGTTTACACATATAGAGCACTTTTTGTAGACCTCTTCTAAAAAAGGAAAAATCATTCTGTAGAGTAAGGAGGAGAGGAGCCAGAATTACGAGTCTAGAGAATATGACTTAGGAAAAGGCATGGGTAGGACTTCATTTTTAAGTCAAATTATGAGAAAACGAAAGGCTGGTTGTGGGAGTTTGAAAAATAATTTTTCTAATGAAAAAAGATTTAAATTAAGAGAATAGAGGGTTTTATCACCAGGACTATAAATTGAAGTGAAAAGGATTTGGAGTAAATATTAAGGAAGTGTTTGAATGAAAAAACTGTATGGTAGAAAGGAGTTTATATAAAATTGCATAATCTTCTTTAGCCTGTGTTTTTAAGGATCTGTTTTAGACAAGCAGCTCTGAAGGACTGTCTAGATACAGATGGTATCATATGCACTTTTGCAGAAACATAGCAAGTGTATCAATATCTGTCTTGCAACTGAAGCTGTGATGATCATCATCTCTATTTTTATGTTTACATTTCATAGTCAGCTACTGATCCTGGCTGCAAAAGGTGCTACAATTTTTGAGAAGGTGCTTTGAGAAGGTTTGCCTCATAACACCCAGCAAGACGTGTTAATATTTGAAAGGTGATTTTTAGCTATTAAAAGCTTCTTTTTCCATTTGGAAAGAGTTCTCATTTTCAGGTTCTGTTTGTTTGCCTCCCTCAACAACGAGGTTAGTTTGGGGAATACATTCTGAGGTATGCAAAACCACTCACTTTGCAAAACTAATAAAGATATAACTTGATTTTCATTTAAGAAACATTGTAAGCACCCCTAAAAATGAGAACTCTTGGTTTTTATGAACCTATTAAGAGACTGTTTTTGCGGAATTCTTTACTTTGTGAGACAGTAATGCTCTAATGGTTCATTATGAACTGTATCAGTGTGCTAGCCTAAACAAGATACACCACATATAGCTAGAACATACATTTTCTTTCATGCTGAGCTAACAGCACTATTCACTTGAGGAGGCTATGAATTATAAGAAATTACCAGGATCCGAGTAGCATACCAAAGGGAGGGAAACCAAATATTCCTTCCTCTTGGATATTTATTGCCATAACTGGAGGATGATAGCCTTTTGCATTGCCACACTGCTGGTGGAGTTGGGTTGCATGTGAGCTGACAAGTGCTAACCAATCATGGAGAAAACACTGCTCTTAAGTGGCCATAAAGGACCGTCTCAGAGAAGAAGTTTAAAATAGACACAGTGCATATGTCCCTAGGGAGCTGCTGCCCCACTGCAGAAGACCTCTGATCTGTGAACTACAGGGACATCTGTATCTCCTGAGCTAAGTATTCTAATTATAGATTTTTTTTGAAGTATTCTCTATTAAAGGAAAAAATGTCTCAACAAAGAGTTTGAGGAAAATATAATTAATTTAAACAGCAGAATTCTCCATGAATTTACCAATTAATCTGCCCTGCATCTAGGGAAAGGGCCTACAAAGAGGTGCTTGCTTTCCTTCTCCCATTTCTACATGCATTAGTTCTCTTGAGATCATTGTTTTAACACAGATAGTACTGTGTACATCATATATACCTCAGGACACTAAGGGGTGAAAGATAGGCTTAGCAGATATATGAGGCAGACAGCAATGCAGTCAAGAGATGGCTATGTTCTGAGACCTTGCACCCTGCAGGATGCTGGTCAAATGGAGGAACTTTTCAGGGAGCAACAGGAACATTTAGAAACAGGAGAGACTAATTTGGAAGGCAGGCAACATACGCCCAGCAAAGCAGTGATGAAGTGGGCAATGCACCTTGAGCTGCAGCAGATTTGACAAACATTTTCTCAGGCCACAGTCCTGATTGAGATGTCAAACAACATCCCCTCCTCCCTTGGACTCAATATTCACTTCTCCTTTGTGATAAACGCAGGTCTTTCCAAGTACTTTGTTACAAGCTGCATGGAAAGAAAGGTCTGACCCTGGAATCTCCTCAGACAGGGAATACAAACACTGTCAGAACCACCAGCTGCTAATCTCCCACATAGGCCACCAGCAACCTGACACCCTGGCTGGTGGCTATCTGGTGACACATTGCTGTCATTGTCTTCTGCTGGAGCTGTTCTGCTTTACTCAACTGATTTCCTCTTCAGGAAAAGCAGGACTTGTATCCTTCCCTCAGCATCTCGCATGCAGAGGGCAATTAAGGAAACATTTAGGCTGACTGCCAGGAAATCTGTCTGCTGATGTTACATAGGAGGCTGTGCTGGAGTGTCTGAAGTGACAAGAGCCTTAATGTTTGGGAAAAAAAATCTCTTGAAAATACTACTAGAAAAATCTCCTGCTACAGTATAACTATGTACTGCAGACTAACTGCTGAGAGTCCACCTTGGCACCTGGAGATGCTGTCTGCAGTTTAATTGCCTTTGTTACTTCCTCAAATATGTGACTTCATGTCAAAATGTGGATGAAGGGTGGAGAAGAAACATATTTGTAACATTCTGCCAAGGACAGCAGCAAAGTGAACTGAACTGCATCTGTGGATGTCTGCTTTCCAGGAGTTAGCCGCAGCAGGGGACCACAGTGACGTCCTGCATATTCAGAGAACAGTTGATGGCTTCAAAATGTGTTTGGGAAAAAAATACCAGTTAAAAATCCACCGTGAGCTGTTAAATACCCAGACACCATATCCTGCTCAGGGCTTCCATAAATAGAAATTCCAGGGAGTTGGGAGAGCTTTAGAGAAGTGCCACTCTCTGTTGCCTTGGGCAAGATGCCTCTCTTTCCTGGACATCACTTCCAAAGGAAGAAAGTTGGGCTACGTGGACCTTAGATGTCACCAGTACAGCTTATTTTAAGTTATGCTACTGTTGCCTACAAGGTTTAATATCATGCTGCTCTTACTTTCTTTTCCTTTCCTTCCCTTCCTCCTCTTGCAGCTACTTCCCATCTTAATTACCTTTTTCTGCCCAGTCATCTCCCAGCTTACCCACCTCACTCACCTGCTCTGTAAGAGGAGCCCCTCAGTTGCTTTGGTGAGTGATAGGAAGGGCATCCTGAATGTCACTTCCTTGGCCAGAATCTCCTGCCCATCTCTTCCGCTGATGTTGGCTGTGGAGACAGGAGGAGAGTGAGTAATGATGCACCTGTGGTTCACATTTGAAAGCTGCCCAGCCTCTAGTTCCACATTGTGGGTTTTATTTATCTCTCATGTTCAGTTAACTCATTCTGAAGACTTCCAAGAATACCACTCCATGGAAAGATATTTAGCAACAAATTGGTCATCAAGGTTCTCCCTAGGACAGGTTCATTCATTTTCCTTGACATGCAGTGAAGGTAAGTCACAACTGCATTAAGATCTGCAGTTAGTTTCTGAATAGAGCAGAAGGGACAGGCCATAAGAAGGTCATTATGGCTCCTTCATGGTCAGCTTTTAATGTCAGCTTGTCTTCTCAAGTGGTCACATGTAGACCCAGAATTTTTTGCTTAAATTTGCCAGGATAAAGGTTGGATGGTCTATGCTGCTTTTCAACCCGCAGGTTTAAAGTCTTCTTACTTACAGTCTTCAGTAGTTCTTCTTGGGAAGTCATTTCTTGCTTCCAGCATTTCTCTCAGCCCGTTGCTTCAGCCACATTTATCAGAAATGTTAGTTTAATGGCCCATTTCCTAACTAGATTACACATCAAAAATATGGACTGAGTACCTTCTGTGTGTCACATTGAAAGCATGCACCTTAGCAGATCTATGCTGAATTGGTAAATAACCTTTTAATATAGGAAATATGCTCTTACCATCTTGAGGGTTCAGTGTCCAGCCACATCCCAGCAGAAGTGTAGGGATGAGCAGTTTTGCCACAGAGCAGTGTTCTGACATTTCTGCTTCTCCTATGCTAGCATTCCTGTGAGCTCTCATTTTACACAGAGGGCAGCAGAAATGCTGCTACAGCAGAGGCTGGGCATCCTCTGTCAGATCAGGGACTACAGAGCAAACTGATCTGTCTAGACAGGCCTTTCCATAATGACAACATGGCCAACAAGAGCACTTGCAAGTTGAAAATCATGCAAGGAATGATTTGAGGTTCTGGGATCTTTTTTTGTTAAATCATGAGCAAGTCAGGGAATTTCAGACTCTATCCTCTATCACTGTTCTTTCTAGAAGAGTCATCAGTGTAGCTCTATTCCACATGATTTTTGTATCTTCTAGGAAAGGCTGTATCACTACCCCAGCCTCTTTGTTCTGGGGTGATGGTGGACTTTTTTTTAAACCTGGAAAATTCTATGTTAGTATCCTGATTCCAGAATAGAAATCAAACCACTTTTTTCTAGGAGGGATACTCTTCCACTCTGCATGAGTTACAGAATCTGGCAAGAAAAAGCATTAGAGCAGAAAATGGTGTTTTAGTAGATAGATCTCACATTGTATCCATGTTTTCAGGGCAGAATCAAGGCACTGAACAAAATGTTCAAAAATAGTGATTTATTGGTGCAAATGAATTTATGCAATCAGTGCTGAAACAATTCTTTTGACAGATTTGTGCAAATGCTAAGTGATACCAAAGAGGAGGGCTTAGGCAATGGCTGACATTCACTCTTCTGGGCATAATGCCAAACAGTTTAACAGACACAGACGAAATGAAAGAGATAAAAGTAGAGTCTCAGCATCCTAAAAAGAAAAAGCCTGCAGAAATAAAAGCAGGAAAAGAAATCAGGACAACTTCTCCTCAAGCTGAGTAATTTCATACCTGCTGCCTGTACTCTCAGAAATGAGAAGCTGTTGGAAGCTCTCTGTAGAAACACTTAGTGGCCTCATCAGCAACCAGCTAGGGCAAGTAACCCTGGTTCAAATGCAGCTTGCTGTCTGCAATACCTTACAAGTATCTGCATCATGCTTTGGTCTCCAGCTTGAGTTTTGATTTGTGTTATTTGCTCAGGATCTGGTCTGTGCAGATAGATGAATATGGATTGAATTAGACCTTTGCTTCCTGAACAACAGCCCACCTAAAAGCCTCAAACACTGCTAAATGCATCCAGTTATTCATTGGTAATCTCTGCAGAACAGACAATTTGTTCTCGTAACTCAGATTGCACAGTGCTCCCTATGGCTTCTGTAAAATGCAAATAATTTGTTCTGTCTCACTACCTGGGTCTCTCATGGTGAGAGCTGATCATTCATCTCACCATGAGGTACAATGTAGACAATATGGAAAAAGTCACTAACTTTGAATATTTAGTGTCTCAGCTAAATTCCTCAGGATGATGAAAGGAATCTTCAATATACTGCTGGAGGTATGATTTAGCACAAAAGGCTGTCAAAGCTGATCAAAGATCTCATAGCTTCCTGGAGGACTATAAATAGACAAGGAAAGGATGCAGAGTAGGCACATCTCTCCCATGCTGAGGAGAGTGAACAACATAGACTTCTCACTTTGTATTCAAACACTTTATCTGTGGGGCCACTCAGAGACAGGTAGCAAATGGTGGAACTAGCTTTGTTTGGGGGACAAGCTAGCTAGGACTTTTGCACTCAACCCTGAACTCATTGCTCTTTGTGCTGTGTCTTACTCTTCCAGCTTTGTAGTCATTCTCAGAAACAGCAGGAGCAGGATGCCAAAAAGCTAAACCCAAATTCCATAATTTCATGCATCCTGGGAGCCAAACAATCTACTCTTTACTTTTAATTTACTTTTAATGCACTGGGGCATTAAAAATCTTCTCTGACAACACAACTTGTCAGTCCATTTGTGAACTTGGGCTGACCAAGGATCCTTGGGTTTCCTTGCAGCTCAGATGCTGAAGAAAAAAAGTTCTTATTTTTGAAGAGCTGCAATCCTCACAAAAATTAGTTGACAAATGCTCAATCTCCACATGTTGATGGAATGTGAATGCTTTGTCAGATGCCCAGTCACCCCATTCATTTTTTTTCATGGTGCAGAGCTCCTAATAACAATTTCCTTTAAAACAGTTCTTCAGATCTCCTTAGCAAGGTAGCAGAGAGGCTGCAAGATACTGAGGTCAGTGACAACCTAAGGGATGCATGAACATCTGGGCAAACAACTGTGAGACAGTGGAGGACAGTTAAGTGGTTTCTTGCCTGTGGCACAGTTACTTTGATTCTGTGTCTCTTCAACCTCCCTTCCTGGATCTGATCCTAAGAATCAGATACAGTGGAAGTTGCTGAGGGAGCTTGTGGACTCCTATGCCTTAGAAATACAGACACATGGCTGAGAAAAACACTCATCTAGTTGTGTGGAACTGCCTGGGTGTAGCACTGCAAAAGGTGGCAGCTATACACGCCTTGCCTGTCTTTGCCTTCATAAAGACAGTACTCCACTAAGCTGAAGCCATACTTGGACAATCTCCCATGGTGCAGAAAACTTGCACCTGCACTTCCAGAAAGGACTTGTGGCTGATCACAGTTGTGTTTCTCTTGCCTGGTCTGGTCTCTTATGTGGAGAAAACATTGATCCATGAGAACAGATTTCCTGGCAGACCTCAGCTCTCCCCAACCTCCTAGGGCTAATGAGGGGAAGATGACAAAGGGATCTCTTTTTAAATAGGTGTTATAAGTCTCACATAGGAGCCTCTTGTGAGTGAGAATAGGAATTCATACTGTGCACCTGTACAGGTGCACTTAACTAGTCACAGCTGCAGGCTTCTGTCCTAGGCAGTCTTTGGCTTCCCTGCTGCTTCTGCATTAAGCTAATTTAGGACAAGAGAAAAACCTGCCAAGCCTCCTGCCAGGGTAACTGCTGATGACATGATATTGAAGGGACAGGGTGAAATCAGTGCTATCTTGAGATCTCCTGATAATTGCTTATGTGAATGAATTGTCTTCACTTGTGCAAGAGTTGAATGTTTAGTACCATTAGTGACAATCTTCAGGAAAAGTCACACGAAAGCATAGCCAAGCTCAGCTCAAAGGAGGAAACTACCCTTCTTTCAGAAAGCAAAAGGAAGATTAGGAAGACTGTGGGCTCACTGCTGAACAAAAAGGGTGCCATAGTGACAGAGGATGCAGACAAGGCTGGAGTACTGAATGCCTTCTTTGCTTCAGTCAAAGGACCAAGGCTGGTCCTCAGGTAGCCCAGTCCAGCAAGGATAGTAGGATGGTCTGGACAACAGTGGACCTTCCCTTGATGGATGAGGTTAAAGACCTCTTGGGCAAGCTTAACACTCATAAGTCAATGAAACTTGAAGGTGACTGATGCTGTGCTCCTTCAAAGACCTAGATGGGAGCTCACCAAGTCAGATAACTTTCTGTACTAGAATTCCCTGATGCCAAAGTTAAATTTTACACCATACATATCGATCCCTGAGAAGATGCCTGCTTGAGCTTTGCTGGTTGATACTCATATGGTGCAACAGGTTTTGGTTTAGGGTTTTTTTTTTCTCTCTCTGAGCAGAAAAGATGACTAATGGGCCTGAAATGGAAGCCAGAGGCTTGCAACCTTGCAACCAGAGGCTTGCTTCTTTTCCCTTTATTGCAACTGCGTGGGAGGTCCTGGTCCAAGATGGAAAGAGTGGAGGACCTAAGCAGGAGGCCTGAATGTGGTTCCATAAAAAATGACATGGGGATACTGGTCCTGGAATGTCTTTCAACTAGACAGGTTCCATGGCTCACAATGCTGCTCTAAGAAGCAGAGTGGAGAGTGAGGTCTGCATTGTGGCACAACTCACAAGCCTTTCACAGTGCTCCACCTTTACGCTTCAGCTGTGCTCATGAATGCCTCTCTTTCTCCCCAGCTCATGCTCACTGAACACAAGGGAAGGAAAATCACATTATAGGGACTTACAGAAAGTGAGATGGGATCTGTTTTCAGCATACCTGAATGTCATCACTCCAGCACTTTGCCCACACCATATGTCTGTGGAGGACCATCTGTCTGTCCATCTCATTCCACTTCTTCTGACCGTGCTATGGTTTTCTTTTAGTACCAGTGGACTTCAGGCTCTGTAGGGGTAGAAACAAGTGCCAGAAAGTCAGTGGGTGGTGGGATACATTTCTCTCTTTGCTTTGCATCAGGACATTGCTACCTTTTTCAACAGATTCCTGTTCCCAAGGCCAGGTGTTGTCTATGCTGCCCTGTGCTTAGACAGATGAAATTGTCAAGTTTCTGTGGCCTAAGCCATAGATAATAGTGGAACTAAATCTGTGTGGAGTCTGGATCTGGTAATTCCTATTACAGAGTACTGCTTTGCAAAAGCTGCAATGCTCGACATTTTTTTTCCTAGCCCCTTTCCTATGTTATTCACCAAGATATTTAATGATTGAAATGCAAAAGACCAGGAGAAGAATGTGTTTAGGTCTGGAGGATGTGAAGAACTTTAAATGAGACACTTTCATAGATTCATTGAGGTTGAAAAAGGATCTTAAATTCATCAAGTCCAATGGTAAATCTTACACTGCCACATCTACCACTAAATCGTGTCTCAAAGTTTCTTGACTGAAAGGGCTGTCAAGCATTGGAACAGGCTGCCATGGAAGTGGTTGAGTCACCATCCCTCAAGGGACTCAAAAGATGCTGGGTTTTGACATACTTTTCCTATTCCGCTCAATGCATGTGTTCTTAAGCATCATAGACCTTATCATCCCCATTGCATGACTGAAAAGTTGTGGTATAAAGATACCAAGGAAACAACTATGGGTCGAGCAGCAAATCACTGAGAAAGCCAGCAATAGGACCCGTAAGTCCCCACATCCAAGTTCTCTAAGTGCCTCAAGTAGTCTAGATTCTCTCCTTAGCACTCTTGACAAATTATTTATAGATGAATTCACATAGTCAGTAAGATGTAAAAATGTTCTAATTATATCATTCAAATCAAATTACAATTATGCCTTTAGTTTGCCAGACAATGCTTTGCCAAAAAAGGTTTGCCAGAAATGTTCTGACTGATGAAAGGGGGAGCATCTGCAGCATCTGCAGACAAGACATTATAAAATCTCCCAGACACAAGTCTGGCCTGTCTTCACTGAAGGCTTCAAGGTAAGTGCACACATTTTGCGAGCTTGATAAGAGAGGACAATCTTCTTGCCATTTCTCCTGCCTCTGGCAAGCACTTTGATGAGGGAATGCCTGTGTGAACAAACATTTTCAATGTAATTTTTATGCATGTCTGTAGCTTCAATCTATCATTTGTTCCTGGAATTCTGTGCAGCAATAAGAAACAGCTGCCATTCCTATTTTACAGGGTTGACCAGTTTCCAGGATACAAGCCTTTCTCCAAAGGTAACACACTCAATAATGCATCCCTATACTGCAGTCTGACAGGATTTTTGTAGATGCATGATTTCTCTTCATAAATTCTGTTGTATTTCTGCTGATTTAGGTTAGGCTAGAGTGGTGAAAACAGGGAAGATCTAAAACCTGAAGTAATTTTTCATTTTTAGCACAAAAGACAATACTTTTAACAAGCAAGTTCTCTCTTGAATCCTCACTCATAACTGAGGACCAGAACAGAGTGTGCTTTTCTCTGGCTGTACTTTCTGTTATGTGAACATCGCAAACCTGGTCAGAATTCATTAAGATGAGTTACCAAACTGTAGTCAGTATTCATAGGATGTTCTTATTTACTGTCACAAGGCCTATGTGTTTTAGAAGTCTCACTTCTGAGTGGGACTAGGGTCCCTTAAGTTCAAATCAAAGTGGATTTCAGTGGTTGTTTCTAGGAGATTTTCTGGGACACTGGTTAGCAAATTATTAGCTAAAGAGAAAGGAGCTTTATCACTGATGTAGATTGTTATTCATCTCAGTGGACCACAGCCTTTTTTTTTTCCCCACCAGACACCTCTGCTGACGTGCTTTCAATAAAGTGCAGCCATGTCGTCAGACTCTGAGATGGCTGTTTTTGGGGAGGCAGCTCCTTACCTCCGAAAGTCAGAGAAGGAGAGAATTGAGGCCCAGAACAAGCCTTTTGATGCCAAGACATCTGTCTTTGTGGCCCATCCTAAAGAGTCCTTTGTAAAAGGGACAATCCAGAGCAGGGAATCAGGGAAGGTCACTGTCAAGACTGAAGGTGGAGAAGTAAGTGAAAAACAAAGCTTGAAGGACACATGCTGATTCCCACTCCGAGGTTTTAGCTGACATACATGGATCTTTTGTTTCTTTGGTAGACCCTGACCGTGAAAGATGATCAGGTCTTCTCCATGAACCCTCCCAAGTACGACAAAATCGAGGACATGGCCATGATGACCCACCTCCACGAGCCCGCCGTGCTGTACAACCTCAAAGAGCGTTACGCAGCCTGGATGATCTACGTGAGTACCAGCAGCAGGCTTCCTGTGGGTAGCCAGGACGAGCTGCTCTGCCAGCCTCAGGGGAAGCCAACGTGCTGTCTCCCTTCCCCACAGACCTACTCGGGTCTCTTCTGCGTCACCGTCAACCCCTACAAGTGGCTGCCGGTGTACAACCCGGAGGTGGTGTTGGCCTACCGAGGCAAGAAGCGCCAGGAGGCCCCTCCACACATCTTCTCCATCTCTGACAACGCCTATCAGTTCATGCTGACTGGTGAGTGCTTGATTTCCTTTGAACTGTTCTTGCAATGATGTATCTATAGAGAGAAATGCAGGGTGCTCTAGAAATAGAGTGCACTGGTTATAATATTGTGTGTGTAACATTAATGGAAGATAAATGCACTTAACTTGCATAACTCAGTGTAATGGTCTTTGTGAGCTGAGTGTCTGTTTTGCCATTAGAATCAGTAAAGACCCAGATTTAATGAAAATAATCCTGAAGGAGTAAATTCACTGGAAAGAAGACACCTATTTTCCAGTGTAGGCTTTACTGACTGTAATGCAATCTTATAATATGCATAGATTTATATATCTTAATGACAAAACTTGTCTCAGCCAGAGAGTACAAAGTACCATAATATTACACATATCCTGTAAATGATGCGTATATACTCACTGCAAATTTGAAAGCATCAGTGCAGACAAGTAAAACAGAGTATCTCTGCATTGATCAGGTACATAAATTCACTGGATTATTATGCAAATAGAATTCATGATGGAAAAGATGATCAGGCAGTCTGAAGTGCATACAGCCATCAGTGATCTGTGTAAGCCCTACACCGATCTATGCAACTGTGTATTAACTGAACCTTATATTGAAAAGTCAACCTCAGAAAACAATGCCAAGGGCAAAATAAAAAAGGTTTTCACTTTTAAACAGAATGGCTCAAATTAAGCTCTTTCTGCTTTGTTCTCTTCCTTCTACCTCTTATTTTCTCCTCCCTATGTGTTTATTGAAATAGAATGTTTTCTCCTGTTCTTTTGTTACAAATTGAGAAATAGACCTAGATAAATCTATGGAGCTACATATCTGTCCATATAGATAGATCTATGTACGATATCAGGAAAACAGTTTCTGTATATAGAAGAAATAGTGAATGGTCAAGCACTTCTCTTATTCATGATGCCTCCAAATTTATATAATATTTCTCAGGAAAATTTTAGCTTTGGAAGAATTTACATTTTACCCATAACAATTTACACAACCTCAATATTTTTGTTACATACACTTCCCAAACAAGAGAGAAATAGGTAGCTTGATGAGAAGGCAATATCTTGAAAGGCATAAGACTACACAAACTACTCTGATGTAAGGGCAGGTGTCAGGAGGATGGCCAATGGTAGGACAAGGGGCAACGGGCACAAGCTGGAACAGAAAAGGTTCCAAAGAAATACAAGGAAGAATTTCTTCAGTGTGAGGGTGAGGGAACACTGGAAGGGGCTGCGCAGATGGGCTTTGGAGTCTCCTTGTCTAGAGACATTCAAACCAACCTGGATGAGTTCCTGTGTGCCCTACTCTAGCTGGTCCTGCTCTGGCAAGGGGGTTGCACTGGGTGATCTTCCAAGTTCCCTTCCAGCGTTTGAGATTCTATGATTCTGTGATTCTCTGATGACTTTACTTAAGTAACTAAAGTACTGATGGGAGCATTAAAAGTACCTACTAAAATTCCAGGACGTTTTACTGTCCTCTCTATGCTCTGGAAGATTCAATTCATATGTTTCCCCTAGTTTTTGAGTTCATTGTTATCCATAATCACTAGGAAAAGCTTTTTAATCTCTTTCTATTCACAGATCGCGAGAACCAGTCGATCCTGATCACGTATGTACACCCCCTCCTCGGGGCCCTGCAGGGCTGCCCAGGGCCAGGGCACCTCCTGCCTGACCACACGCTCTCTGCTTCTCTCTTTGGTTTGGCAGCGGAGAATCCGGTGCAGGGAAGACTGTGAACACAAAGCGTGTCATCCAGTACTTTGCAACAATTGCAGCCAGTGGAGATAAGAAGAAAGAGGAGCAGTCAGGCAAAATGCAGGTAAAATAATAGACACTGTCTGGAATGGATGCTTTCCTCTGTTCCTGATGTGATTTTTAGAAAGGATACCCATCAATATCATCCTGCAGGGAACGCTTGAGGATCAAATCATCAGCGCCAACCCACTGCTGGAGGCCTTTGGAAATGCCAAGACCGTGAGGAACGACAACTCCTCACGCTTTGTAAGTTGTTGCCTAGTCAAAAATCCCTCCTTATTATAGAAGCAGTGATGGTTCTTGGCTATCAGCTCAGCATTAATTTTCTTTTTCACCTGAACAGGGCAAATTCATCAGAATCCACTTTGGTGCCACAGGCAAACTGGCTTCTGCTGACATTGAGACTTGTAAGATACTCTCCTGGACTTATCACATTCTTTCTAACCCTCTCCAGTTCTTGTGTTAACTCTGTTCTACCCTCCTTGCCAGACCTGCTGGAGAAGTCCAGAGTCACTTTCCAGCTGAAAGCAGAAAGAAGTTACCACATATTCTATCAGATCACCTCCAACAAGAAGCCAGAGCTAATTGGTAAGAAAACTTTTTTTGAAGGAAGACCATGGAACAATAGCTCACTGTGTCATCTGGAAAGCTACAGCAAGTTTGTTTCACTTTTTATTCCTTTCAGACATGCTCCTCATAACTACAAACCCTTATGATTTCCAATTTGTAAGCCAAGGTGAAATAACTGTTCCAAGCATTGATGACCAGGAGGAACTGATGGCTACAGATGTAAGTCACTTAGCAAACAGGTCATCTGGTGGATAGATGCCTTAGTATATATATGTTTCCTTTACTGTTTCTGTTGTCAGAGTGCCATTGACATCCTGGGCTTCACTCCTGATGAGAAGACAGCCATCTACAAACTGACAGGGGCTGTCATGCACTATGGCAACCTGAAGTTCAAGCAGAAACAACGAGAGGAGCAGGCAGAGCCTGATGGCACAGAAGGTATCAGCAGATTAAACAAATTTTCCAAGAGATAGTCTTTGTCACCAAAAGAGGGTTTTAGTGAGATTTCAGGCTTAAAAAAATGTAACATTCTAAAGTAAAGAAATATTAATTCAATGGCTAGATGACAGATGAAACATTATCTTATCTAATGATACCTGTAATTTTAGTCTGTGACTACTTAATAGACAAGACATCTGGTATGCAATACCAGGAAGGCAGGAGGCATGGATGTTAATTCCAGTATTATTACTTGTCATACATTATTTGCTATACTCTATACAATCTCTGCTCTTTTGTGGAGTGGTGAAGTGTCTCAGCCCTAATAGGATGGAAGACACTGCTCTTACCTTCACCTTTTGGGAGGAATTGCGATGAAAGGTGTTTATTCGATAACCTAGAGTAACAGCAGGAAGTAAAATCCATGCCTCCAGCTGAGTGTTGAATTCTCTTGCTATACAAATAGAAAAAAAGTCTGAAGTGCCATCTGATAAAGGATGAAAGCAATGGGTTCTCTTGAAGAGTATTTGTAGAAACTGAAGCTCAGAAATTCTTGTAGGCTATGAATTCTGAAGACAACAGAGAAATTAGCTCTCTGTAGCTTTGACTCAGATATTTTTGTGCAACTCTAACAGCAAGCACTGTTACTTTTGAGGTAGTTATCTCAAGGAACTCCTCAGTATTTACTTTTCTCTCTTTTTCCCTCATGTTCAGTGGCTGACAAGGCTGCCTACCTGATGGGTCTGAACTCAGCAGACCTACTCAAGGCACTGTGCTACCCCCGAGTCAAGGTTGGGAATGAATATGTGACCAAAGGTCAAACTGTGCAGCAGGTAGGAAAAATGCATTAACGTGGAACAGGATCTGATGGTTCCCATTGATTCCTCTCTGCTGTATATAGTAACCCCCTAAACTTTCTTCTGGCTTTAGGTGAACAATTCAGTGGGTGCTCTGGCAAAGGCTGTCTATGAGAAGATGTTCCTGTGGATGGTTATTCGCATCAATCAACAACTGGATACGAAGCAGCCCAGACAGTACTTCATTGGTGTCCTGGACATTGCTGGCTTTGAGATCTTTGATGTAAGGAACATCATTTTTCTAGCATTTTAACAGAAGTATGATTAAAATTAAAAAGAATTCTGAGACATATTTTTAATAGAAATTAATATTTTCCATCACTTGTTGCAGAAACACACAAAAATAATAATAGAAAACTAATCTCCTAATTACTCTGAATTTCAAACTGTCTTTTCTAAATGTAAACTCCACCCTAGAAAACATAAGAAAAGTATACAGGAAAGGCGTTGTATTTAAAGTAGCACCAGTGTTGAATTAGGATTGAACAAGAGAACACCTTGCTATTGTTGCTGAACCTTGAAAATGCTGCATGTCTTTTTTATGTCTGGCAGTTCAACAGCTTTGAGCAGCTGTGCATCAACTTCACCAATGAGAAACTGCAACAGTTCTTCAACCACCACATGTTCGTGCTGGAACAAGAGGAGTACAAGAAGGAAGGAATTGAGTGGACATTCATTGACTTTGGGATGGACCTGGCTGCCTGCATTGAGCTCATTGAGAAGGTATCTTCCCTGTTCAATTTTATCATATGTTGCATCTTCCATACTTGCCAAAACACATACTTAAGAAGCTTGTGCCAATATTCTGGCATTTTAAAATATTTATCTTGTGAAAGCAACAATTGTTTTTGGAAATCCTACTCACATATCATGACTTTTGGTAAGAGTATTCATTTCCAGCTTAATCAAAGAAGTCGTACAGAAGACTGTCATTTTCTGCAAGTACCTACCAGTAAGAACTTTTGTGGAGTGGATAGTATTTTGTAATTTTGTATTTGCAATATTTTCATTAGAAAATGCATTTCTGTAACTTCAAATGAAACATCAACGCTGAAAAATTTGAGCTTTAATTTTCTTTGACTTATGAGTGCATGGGAACAGCTTTCTCTTCTGAGTCAAAGAACTTTTTAACTAAGGATGTCCTCTTTCTGATCTATTTCTTCCTCTTGATTGTTGTACCATCTCCCAGCCCATGGGCATCTTCTCCATCCTGGAAGAGGAGTGCATGTTCCCCAAGGCAACTGACACCTCATTCAAGAACAAGCTCTATGACCAGCATCTGGGAAAGTCCAGCAACTTCCAGAAGCCCAAGCCTGCCAAAGGCAAGGCTGAGGCTCACTTCTCCCTGGTGCACTATGCTGGCACAGTGGACTACAACATCACTGGCTGGCTGGAGAAGAACAAGGACCCTCTGAATGAAACTGTCATTGGGTTGTACCAGAAATCATCCCTTAAGACACTGGCCTCACTGTTTGCCAGCTATGGTGGAGCAGATGCAGGTCAGCTCTGTGACAATTGTGTTTTCATAGTAGGGCAATGCTGACAGAGAATTAGAGTAGTAAACACTAAACATTTAAAGTTGTTCTGTGTTGTGTGTTCTCCAATGTGCAATATCCATATTTTAATACTTTATTTCTTTTCTTGCCTTTGCAGAGGCTGGTGGTGGCAAAAAGGGTGGCAAGAAGAAGGGTTCTTCTTTTCAGACTGTCTCAGCTCTTTTCCGGGTACAGTTCTGTATTTATTGCATCTTTTTCCTATGAAGAAGAAGAGCAAGCTAATATTGCATTTGAACAGATTGCTTTGAGTTGCTGTAAGGGTGGTAAAATTCTTTCAAATTTCAACATCAGGTTTACCAGAATAAATTTCAATATTGCTGTTGTGTTGTGTTAAAAAATAAGGATTTAGTCTTCAAAGATCATGAAAATGTAGGTTTTTTTTTTTTCTTTTTGAGAGGATATTATTCTGATCTTTTTAGTTTTATGAGTCTAAGTTGGAGTAGAAGGGTAATTTTAGCATTTTTGCATTTATGTGAGGCTGATATCAAGAGTCTCATAAACATTTTCCAAGGAGATATTTATCTGATTTGAAAAAAACTCAACTTTTATAAATATAAGTAGATTGACTTCAGAAAGCACAAAATGAAAAATCTAAAAGTTAATTATTTTGTGCAAAAGTGTGAATTTGTATGTCAGTATGTTGTTTGTGTTTGTATTTTTATGTTAGTTTCCATTGAATCCATAAGCAGCATAATAGTAGCTCAGTGCTTAAAAATGGTGCTCAATCATCAAATACAAGAAATATTTGTTTTTCCTGTCTTTACTTAAGTATTCTGAAACCCAGCTAGTTTTTAGAAGTCATAAAATCACTACCATGGGCTTGATGAATCAAACACTGGACATAAGAAACTCACATTACTAACTGGTCCCTTTAGGAGAACTTAAACAAGCTGATGACCAACCTACGGAGCACTCACCCTCATTTTGTCCGCTGCATCATCCCAAATGAAACAAAAACACCTGGTAAGACACCCTAGCACAAGGAGAACTTGCTCTGACACCTCCTTCCCCTCTAGCCTGCTCTTCATTACTGCTCCAAATTTCTAGGTGCCATGGAGCATGAACTGGTACTTCACCAGCTGCGGTGTAATGGTGTGCTGGAAGGCATCAGAATTTGCAGGAAAGGTTTTCCCAGCAGAGTCCTCTATGCTGACTTCAAACAGAGGTAACAGCACTGCACTTCTCAGCATCAGGAAAAGAAAAAGTTGGCTCATTCCTATAGGTTCAATCAGGCTGCACTCTGTTGTCAAAACATTGCTATAGATGAACTGGTGATGTGCAGCAGCTGCTGTGTGTTGACTAGGAAAGAAAATAGCCTTTTCTGCCTTTTTCTCTTGTCACAGATACAAGGTGCTTAATGCCAGTGCTATCCCAGAGGGACAGTTCATTGATAGCAAGAAGGCTTCTGAGAAGCTTCTTGGGTCAATCGATGTGGATCACACTCAGTACAAATTTGGGCACACCAAGGTACAAACCCTCCTTGACTCACTCACCATGGGCTCAGGCTTTGCCTGACAGTGATGTGCTGCAACATTCCCTTTCTCAAGGTGTTCTTCAAAGCTGGTCTGCTGGGGCTGTTGGAGGAGATGAGGGATGAGAAGCTGGCACAGCTCATCACCCGCACACAGGCCATGTGTAGGGGTTACCTCATGAGAGTGGAGTACCAGAGAATGGTGGAAAGGAGGTAGGCATTCCTGACCTTCAGTTAAAGTCACTGTACTTGGTGGAAAGTTTTGGTATTCATCATGTTAAAGATATGCAATGTACACTATAACTATGTTTCAGAGAGTCCATCTTCTGCATCCAGTACAACATTCGTGCATTCACGAACGTCAAGCACTGGCCCTGGATGAAGCTGTTCTTCAAGATCAAGCCCTTGCTGAAGAGTGCAGAGTCTGAGAAGGAGATGGCCAACATGAAACAGGAATTTGAGAAAACCAAGGAAGATCTTGCCAAGTCTGAGACAAAGAGGAAGGAGCTGGAGGAGAAAATGGTGAAACTGGTGCAGGAGAAAAATGATCTGCAGCTCCAAGTGCAGGCTGTGAGTTTATCACCATTAATTTATCACTCAGAAAAGGAGTCTATACATTCAGACTGCTCTTTTGTAAGCAGACAGTCAGACTGTAGAAGAGCACAAATGATATATTTGGTGAATTATCCATCACATATATATGAAGCTGAGGAAAGGAAGTCAGCTCTAAGAAGGAGTTAGTGCTCCTGCCTTCAGTGGAAGGAGGCAGATACGCTCACATGAAATATTTGAAGCAGAGTTTTGTCTGAATCCTCAATTCCCTTTGAGCAGGTGAGTCCTGCAGGGGGTGTCTCCATCTTACCAGGATATTTTTTTTATATCTCTAATCAGGATTTTCTGTGGTAGTTTCACTATAAAAATGTCCCCTGCTGGTAAGATCATTAATATTTAAGATTGATATGTGTAGCTAAGAAGTTATCTTTATTAAAAGAACATTCGTTTCCACTAAATGCCATCTTTCTATAATGTATTTGTGTTCGGGAGCCCAGTCTGGGATGCATAATTTAGAACAGATCAGACAGAAGGTTTGTTAGGTATAACACAGTGAGAGAACATGCAAACAACGTCTTCCCCTCTGCTCCTCTGTTCTCTGCAGAGACCCAACCTTTTTACTCTACCAGAGAAACAGAAGGCAGTGAGGAATGGGAATCATTTCAGTGTTAACAACACTAGGTTGCCATTCATCCTTAGGAGGGATGTCCTATTTAAGCAGCTGGTTAACTGCAACAGTTCTAAGGAATCAAACAGTAAATAATGTGACAACATGAAGAGGCCGGCGCTTGGTGGAGTGGAACACCCTACATAATCTTAGCTCAGAAGTGAGGACTTGGAAAAAAACATAGGCTGTTAGTTTTCAGTTGAAAGGAATATTCGTTAAGTAAAGATAAATTCATAGCTAGACCTCTCAGTCTTAAAACACTAATAATTTTACTGCCACCATCCTATGAACCTTGTAGACACAGCACTTTACAAAACAAAGTGTTGCTTAAAAATATACAAAAAATTATTTGATTATTACAGTACAAAGTCACCTTAATCTACTCACGAAATTACTTAAATTACCAACTAAAAATGAAACACTCAACCATTTATTTGAAGGTCCCCATAGAAAATGGGAAACTCCTGTTACCCGTTTTCACTACTATACAGAGAAAAAATATGTCCCTTTTTGCCTTCCAAATTTGCCTTTCTAATTCATTTGAATTAGAAAGTTCCTTATAACAAAAGTCCACCAAAGAATTAGATGACTCGGTGATCACATGAAACCAGCCACTCCAGACACAGCATGGAAGGATGACATGCAGGTACCAGATCTGCAAAGACCCTACTTGTATAAGCAGCAGTCTTAACACATTTAGACAGAGTAATCCTTTTTACTATTAAATTACAGTCAAGACTACCAGATACATTATTGCTAACATAATGAAGGGCTTAGAAGGATTAAGTTACAAAAGAAAAGATATTGAATGTGGTGTTTGAGAAGAGAAATGTCTCCAAGCACTTTGTTTTCTAGGTAAATAAGAAATTCTCACACCTACCACACCTGTGAGACAGGAGAGAGAAAGAAATTTGGTAATCAATATTCTTTTCAACTGAGAAACTGTATAATGCATCACAGAAACACAAGAATAAAACCTCACACTTCAGGCCACATTTTGATATAGGCTCACATAGAAAAGGGGAGAAAACAAACAAACAAAAATCTGTGTTTCCCCAACAGGAAGCAGACAGCTTGGCTGATGCTGAGGAAAGGTGTGACCAGCTCATCAAAACCAAAATCCAGCTGGAAGCCAAAGTAAAAGAGGTGACTGAAAGGGCTGAGGAAGAGGAAGAAATTAATGCTGAGCTGACAGCCAAGAAGAGGAAACTGGAGGATGAATGTTCAGAGCTGAAGAAAGATATTGATGACCTTGAGTTAACATTGGCCAAGGTTGAGAAGGAAAAACATGCCACTGAAAACAAGGTATAGGGCAGAAGATACCACTCTCACTCCAGAAAAGACCTCTGTCCTGCTCCGCAGTGTAGAGTTTTAAACAACATATTTTATTTGCTCTTGCTCCCTTCTTCCCAAAGGTGAAAAACCTCACAGAGGAGATGGCAGCTCTGGATGAGACCATCGCCAAGCTGACAAAAGAGAAGAAAGCCCTCCAAGAGGCCCATCAGCAGACACTGGACGACCTGCAGGCAGAAGAAGACAAAGTCAACACGCTGACCAAAGCTAAAATCAAGCTGGAGCAGCAAGTGGATGATGTAAGCACACAGGCACACAGCAAGAACAGGACAGGTATGCAGCTAAACCTGGCTGGCAGAGTACTGATGGTCTTGTCCATTTCAGCTGGAAGGGTCCCTGGAGCAAGAGAAGAAACTGCGCATGGACCTGGAGAGAGCCAAGAGGAAACTCGAAGGAGACCTGAAGCTGGCCCATGACAGCATCATGGATTTGGAAAATGATAAGCAGCAGCTGGATGAGAAACTGAAGAAGTGAGTGTGGCTGTGGGGCACCTGAGCACTGGGCTGCTGCACTTGTCATTTTCTTGGAGCTCTAACACAGTTTGCTTTGCCCAAAGGAAAGACTTTGAAATCAGCCAGATCCAGAGCAAAATCGAAGATGAGCAAGCTCTGGGCATGCAGTTACAGAAGAAGATCAAGGAGCTGCAGGCAAGTCTCTGTTCCTTGCCCTCCTTCACCTGCTCTCAGGTCAGGTAGCAGCAGGGCAGGGCTGTGAAGGGTCCCAAATGTTCCCAGGCTCGTATTGAGGAACTGGAGGAGGAAATTGAGGCCGAGCGAACGTCTCGGGCAAAAGCAGAGAAGCATCGGGCTGACCTCTCCAGGGAGCTGGAGGAGATCAGCGAGCGGCTGGAAGAGGCAGGAGGGGCGACAGCAGCTCAGGTGGAGATGAACAAGAAGCGTGAGGCGGAGTTCCAGAAGATGCGGCGTGACCTGGAAGAGGCCACGCTGCAGCACGAAGCCACGGCTGCCGCCCTGCGCAAGAAGCACGCGGACAGCACAGCCGAGCTTGGGGAGCAGATCGACAACCTGCAGCGAGTGAAGCAGAAGCTGGAGAAGGAGAAGAGTGAGCTCAAGATGGAGATTGACGACTTGGCCAGTAACATGGAGTCTGTCTCCAAAGCTAAGGTACAGAGTTTCTATCATGTTACTGCCCTATGATACATGATTTTGAATCTTCTGATTGCATTTTGCTACCACACAGAGTTGCATTGATTTTCAGCATGAGAACATTAGTAGCAGTCCTCTTCCCTTTTATGTTTATGACATACAGACTAATCTGGAGAAGATGTGTCGCACATTGGAGGATCAGCTGAGTGAGATTAAGACAAAGGAAGAAGAGCATCAGCGCATGATCAATGACCTCAATGCTCAAAGAGCTCATCTGCAGACAGAAGCAGGTAACACACACACACACACACTCTAGAATGGGACAAATTCTAACTGTTTACTACAAGATAGAGAGTGATGTATTACTCAAATGGGTCTATACTCTTTAAGCTGGTATACAGTGCTTTAAATTACAAACTTTCTGTAAAACTTTGCAGGTGAATATTCACGCAAAGTGGAAGAAAAAGATGCATTGATATCTCAGCTATCCAGAGGCAAACAGGCATTTACTCAACAGATCGAAGAGCTAAAGAGACATTTAGAGGAAGAAATAAAGGTAAAGGAATTTCCTGTAGGGTGGCTGATTTCAGATTTTCTTTTATTTCAGGATATTCAAACTCCACATAAAATCAGAATATGCGAGCCATGTCACTTTAATTTGGAGTCTCTTTATTCTGCAAAAAACAGTTGATTAGGACATTGCCTTCAGTGTGAATACTGAGACAGGGAATAAGAGCTTTAAGTTATTATTCAGATTAATAGGGGGCATTAAAAAACGGTGAACATACACCTAAAATCGATGTTTGGTTTCCATAATGGAAACTGAAACTGAAGAACATCTTGAAATGGATTCAACACATCTCAGCTTTAAACCTTTCTTTTAGAGTTTACCTGTTATTTTTCCTGAGCTAATGTTCTAGATTCTGATAAATTAAGTGATAAGAAGCTTTTCAAAATGCAAAATCAATGGATATTTTTTCCTTTGGCTGACTTTAAATGTCAGATTCAAATAATTTACAACTTTCCCAAATATTGACATTCAATTGTCTCACAGGTGATTTATTATCCCAATCCCATTGTGTCTCCAGGCCAAGAGTGCCCTGGCCCACGCCTTGCAGTCTGCTCGCCACGACTGCGACTTGCTCCGGGAACAATATGAGGAGGAGCAGGAAGCCAAGGGGGAGCTGCAGCGGGCCCTGTCCAAGGCCAACAGCGAAGTGGCCCAGTGGAGAACCAAATACGAGACGGACGCTATTCAGCGCACCGAGGAGCTGGAGGAGGCCAAGTACGTGCTGATAGGATGTGAAGAAGCCAAAGGGGATTAAAAAACCAAAGGCAATGTTAGGTGATACACACCAAGACGTTCTGAGAAATGTCACAGATTTGCTTTGAGGAAGGGTAACAGAAAGTGGCAATTTTATGTTAGAGAAAGTTTAGTGGTATATTAAATGTAAAGGCTAAGAACAGCATAAATGAAAACCTCAACTCCAAAAGGATTAAGCACAATCTAGTAAAAACCACAATGGTTCCTCTGTGCTAACCTATAGCTGTGCTTACACCTCCCAGGAAGAAGCTGGCACAGCGCCTGCAGGATGCAGAGGAACACGTTGAAGCTGTCAATGCCAAATGTGCCTCCCTGGAGAAGACAAAGCAGAGGCTGCAGAATGAAGTGGAGGATCTGATGATTGATGTGGAGAGAGCAAATGCTGCCTGTGCAGCTCTGGATAAGAAGCAGAAGAACTTTGACAAGGTCTTTTGGACTCCAGCCATGGGGCTCCTGGGCAAAGCATCCCTTCCTGATTGCCACATCCATACTCACGCCTTGTTTCTCTCCAGATCCTGGCAGAATGGAAGCAGAAGTATGAGGAAACTCATGCTGAGCTGGAAGCCTCCCAGAAGGAGTCTCGCTCGCTCAGCACAGAGCTGTTTAAGATGAAGAATGCCTATGAGGAATCCTTGGACCACTTGGAAACGCTGAAGCGTGAGAACAAGAACTTGCAGCGTAAGTCCCTGGCCCTCTGCTCCTGACTGGGCTTTCTCAGTTCCCCACACTACCCACTGCTCAACAGTGGTCAGTGGCTGCAGGTCTGCAAATTTGCCTGTCCCTGCTGCATGGCAGGACCCTTCCCATAGTGCTCTGTCCCTGAACATGCCATTTCTTTTTGTTTCCATAGAGGAGATTTCTGACCTCACAGATCAGATTGCAGAGGGAACAAAGGCGATTCATGAGCTGGAGAAAGTCAAGAAGCAGATTGAGCAGGAGAAATCAGAACTCCAAGCCTCCCTGGAGGAAGCTGAGGTACAGACAGTGCTAATAAATCCTATACAGATTGAAAGCATAGGTATGGATAGGAAAGCAAGCCTAGATTTCAAGTACTGCTTTAAAATATAACTTATGAAGGATGTCACTGTTCTTGCTGACTTCCCCAGGCCTCCCTGGAACATGAAGAAGGGAAGATCCTGCGCCTCCAGCTTGAGCTCAACCAGATCAAGTCAGAGATTGACAGGAAGATAGCAGAGAAAGATGAGGAGATTGACCAGATGAAGAGAAACCACCTCAGAATTGTGGAGTCCCTGCAGAGCAGCCTGGATGCTGAGATCAGGAGCAGGAATGAAGCCCTGAGGCTGAAGAAGAAGATGGAAGGAGACTTGAATGAAATGGAGATCCAGCTGAGCCATGCCAACCGTGTGGCTGCAGAGGCACAAAAGAACCTGAGAAACACACAGGCAGTACTGAAGGTCTGTTCATCAAAGCTACCAAAAGACAAATGTCATCCCTGACACCTAAGCACATGCCCCCAGCTTGTAATTTCTCTTGTCTCTTTTACAGGACACCCAGATCCACTTGGACGATGCTCTCAGGACCCAGGAGGACCTGAAGGAGCAGGTGGCCATGGTGGAGCGCAGAGCAAACCTGCTGCAGGCTGAAATTGAGGAGCTACGGGCAGCTCTGGAGCAGACAGAGCGGTCGAGGAAAGTGGCTGAGCAGGAGCTTCTGGATGCCACTGAACGTGTGCAGCTCCTCCATACCCAGGTCTGCACTTGGTGCGAAAGCTGACTTGCCTAAGGCTGTATGTTTGGTGTTACAGGCCTTGGAATACACGTCTTGCCATCTCTCTTTGTACAGAACACCAGCTTGATCAACACCAAGAAGAAGCTGGAAACAGACATTGCCCAAATTCAGGGTGAAATGGAGGACACGATCCAGGAAGCCCGCAATGCTGAGGAGAAGGCCAAGAAGGCCATCACTGATGTGAGTTGGGGCTCCTTTCCCTGCTGGTGATGGTTGTGTTCTCCCCCCAGAGTATCTCCAACCCCAAAATGGCTTTGACCCTTTTGTGTCCCCAGGCTGCCATGATGGCAGAAGAGCTGAAGAAGGAGCAGGACACCAGCGCCCACCTGGAGAGGATGAAGAAGAACCTGGACCAGACGGTGAAGGACCTGCAGCACCGTCTGGATGAGGCCGAGCAGTTGGCACTGAAGGGAGGCAAGAAGCAAATCCAGAAGCTGGAGGCCAGAGTGAGTGAGGCTTTTATTTGTGCCTGAGTGAGCATGTCCCTTGGAAAGACACCAGTGAAGCTGCAAGGATGGTCTTGTGATTGCAGGTGCGGGAGCTGGAAGGGGAGGTTGATGCTGAGCAGAAGCGCAGCGCTGAAGCCGTGAAGGGTGTGCGCAAGTACGAGAGGAGGGTGAAGGAGCTGACCTACCAGGTAAGGCAGGAGGCCTCCTTGGGCTGACTCTCCCACAGGAACTAAATCTTCTTTGCACTTAGCAGCCCAGGGGAATTTGCATTGTGGGGAAACCAATTCAGTCTCTCTCCTGTTTGCCAACTGCTTTAGTCTGAGGAAGACAGGAAGAATATTCTCAGGCTGCAGGATCTGGTGGACAAGCTGCAAATGAAGGTGAAATCCTACAAGAGACAATCCGAAGAGGCCGTAAGTATCAGTCTGAGCACTTGGCAAGAGACACTTTCCAAGTGGGTAGCATGGTATTTGAGGAGGTGAATTTAAGAAACCTGTGATGTTACTGCAAACAGTGCAGTACAGATAGGAGCTTCTGCAACCAGACAGGGGATTTGTGACAGGGAGACTGAAGAAATCTCATGGGCTCCTTTTCTCTTACAAATGCCAAAGCCCACCTTAGGGTCTGCAGTAGTAGTTGAACATCTAATGATAGAGGTAACAAAATCCGATTTCCAGCTGCCAATTTGTTTGTTTCCTTCCCAAGTTCCAGAACAGGAATATGTTCAAATTCTGTAGTGCTCTGTCTAGATTGCATCTTCTATGGAAGGGAGGATGGGGAGGTGTGTGTGAGGCTGACCTGTAAGCAGTGGAGGCTAGGGGATGGAGGTTTGTGCCTACCGCAGGAAGGGCCATAGCCCTGCAAGACCAGGCCACAGGAGGAGTGCAGGCTCTGCCCCAGGCTCCTCACCACCAACTCCTCTCCCTGCACAGGAGGAGCTGTCTAATGTCAACCTCTCCAAGTTCCGCAAGATCCAGCACGAGCTGGAGGAAGCCGAGGAGCGGGCTGACATTGCAGAGTCGCAGGTCAACAAGCTCCGAGCAAAGAGCCGCGAGTTTCACAGCAGGAAGATAATAAAGGAAGAGTGAGGCTGTAATGAAGCAGTAAACTGACCTGAGGGCTGCACAAAATGTGAACCTCTTGGTCACTTTCTTCTCTAATTAGTCTTTGTACCCCCCTCAATGTCTAGAGAATAAAGCCGTAGATTCCTCTGCACACACACTCTGAACAGCGTTTTCTTGGTTTTTTCTCCTGATCCAGCTTTGGTTATTTTATAGTAGAAAGCGTCTTCTTACTTTTCCTGGCTGGGGGAAGGGAGATGCCAATGCAAACTCTGACTACTGATAGTCCAGCCTTGTGCCCTCTTCCATGTGCTGCAGCTCCTTGCCCTGCTCCTGCTCTCACATCCTCTAAACTCCGGTGACCTTTCAGCACAGCTTACTTCCCATGGGAGAGGCAAGAGAGGGTGATCCCTTTTCCTTTGAACATCTGTTTGCCAGACAGGATTTCAGCACACAGAGCAGAGTTTTGACACACTGTCAGTGTCCCTAAGTTGTGTCATCTCTCAGCCTGAAGCCCCTCAGCTACTGCCACCTGCTCCTATTTCCCTGCATCAGGCAAACCCCTGAGACCTGCTTGGGGCCTCATACAGGAAGAACTCGCCCCTCAGCATATCACTTGAAAGGTCAGCCTGTCCCCTCTGGTTTTCCATGCTGCACAAGATATTGCTTCAGGCAAGGGAAAAACACAATACCCATGGGCTACCCCTCCCCTTCTTCCTCACAGACTGTTCCTGCTTTTGATCAATCAACAACCTAACAGTGATTTTTTTGAGAAGAAGGGGAGGGCATGAAGGTAAGAGGGAGGGGAAAATTGTCAAACACAATTTCCTCCCTTCAGACACTGATCTGCACAGCAGAGGCCCAGTGGGCATGCACAAGTGTGGCGTGTCATGTGCTCCATAAGCCAACTCGACGGGATTATTCTGATGTATTAAGCCTGGTGTGAAAGACACACAGGCAGTGCCAAGGTGCGTTAAAGAAAAGCACACAAATGTCTGCCTAGTTCTCCTAGAACTGACAAGTCTTGGCTTCCAAGTAACTTCTTCCCCTTGTTTTCAAAGAGATCACACAGCGTTGGAGGGTTGTCTCATAAAGCTCAGAGTGCAGGGCAGTGTATACAGGGAGGTAAACACGGGTTGGTGGTAACTGAGGGCTCTCAAGTGAATGTGGAAATCCTTTCAGCAGTATCAACTTACACAACTGCACCACTGTTGCAGCTCTGTCCCAGTCTGAAGTCTCTGTCCCAGTCTCTGCGTTTCACCCCCGCTGACTCCAGGCTGTAGAAACCCTTCATGCAGACCATGTGAACTGAATGAGAAACTCACGAGAAGCATCTGAGGAGGGAACTTCATCTGTCACTGAAACAAAACAAGAAGCTGTTAGCTGTAATGGCTTGTAAAATATTCTCTCAAATTTTCTTTCCAGACCCTGCAGCATCCTTTGCCTCATGTTGCCTCCACCATATAAGCTTGAGGATGTGTCCTCAGAATGAAGTAATGCAGCCAGCAAAGGCAGGCATAGAGAAGTGAGAAGAAGGCAGTTGTGAAGAGGAGTCAGCAGACTGATGGTTGCTGGCCACACTGGTAAGTGTGACATGGTGATAGTTTCTTTGATGCTTTGTACAAAAGAACTGCTGAAAAGGACAGGCAAGTCACTGAAGAGGCAACTCTTGTATCATGGGTACAACTATGTCTGTTCTGATCTACTGTGGCATTATTTAGACGCTATTTTTTTGCGAAGTCAACTGTTTCAACCTCTAGCCTCTTCTGTTCCACTGGCATGCAGTTACACACCCTCTGTCATCTCTCTCATGCATATGGTTGAAAAGAAAGCAGGCAGCCAAGTGCTCCAAGCTCAGGGTCAGGTACATACCCTCAGGCAGGATTTGCTAGAAGCGTGGCCGGGCAGCACTGATGGGACTGAGGCCTGGCCCTGTGTCCCTGGAAAATCCAGAGCTCCCTCCTGTCCCCCTCCTTCTATGCTCTGAGTTGCCACCAAATGTCACATCAACCTTCACAAGAGTCATTCCCAGAGGAGGAGACAAGGCCACTGAGAGCTTTGAGGGAGGCTTGTGCCAGAAGGATCATCCCTTCAGTTGCCTCTCTCCATCCTCAGTGCCAGAAGCTCAGAATAGCCCTGCTCTTGCAAGACTCCTGCACGGGGTCATGCTGCTTGTGTAGCTGATCTGCTCCCAGGAATAGCAGCCAAAGACATTCCTGGGCGGGTAGGTTGCCGTCTATATCTCAGTGCAACGTGCTGCCACGTAGGAGCGGGACAGCTGTGCTGTGCCCTAAGACACCGAAGGCTATTCTTACCCCAGAGAGCCTTGCTCTGGCACAGCTCCTTTCTCAGCTGAAATGTGACAAATCAGAAACAGGCCCATGTGTGCTGTCCCTGGTAAAACCCAGCACCTGGGTGCTCACCATGCCCTCCTCAGTCATACTGTCCCATGGAGAACATCAAAGCTGTCCAGGCACTTTCAGCAGTCAGTTGGGGCTCAGTTAGTGCTGGACAGGGACATCACTTCTCTTGGGAATCATCAATTGTAAAAGACAGACTGGGCTGTTCCTCAGCCTGGATCTTGTCACCTGACAGTAAAGGTACAGATATATTCCTTAAGGGATCCTTGGTAGAAAAACTATGGCATTATTATCAGGGGTCAGGATCAAGGGGTACTGGTCAGAGAGCTCCAGCAGGCTTCTGTCTGTCCCAGGGAACTCAGCCAGGCAGCAGCCAGCCATACCCACTGCTCAGGACACCCATTGCCAGGGGATGGCAGCATGGAGCCATCAAGGCAGATTCTGCCCTGAGAAGCTGGCTTGCTACAGACCAGCAGCTAGCTCTCACTTAGATTTGGTGCTTTTAAAGCTGCTGAAACATCCTGGCTCATGTCTTATAATCAATTCACACGAGAAAGGTTAAAATTCAACCAGGTGGGACAGACAATTTCATGTGTTGAGCACTGTGACAAGGCAAAGTCGGCTGGCAGGGGGCAATGAAAGCCTGGAAATGTCAGGATTGCTGATGCAGAGAGAAAAGACTGAGCTGACAGAAGCAGCCACTGCAGGGCCTCATTTGCACAGGGCCCTCTGCCCAGAAAGGGACCACACAGGTGTTTGGAAGTGTACAACTGTTAAAAGGGCAACACAGAATATCAATGGCCCTGCCATCTCCACCACACAGCTGGTAGAGCAGCCTCAGGAGAGAGATTGCAGCACTTCTTTTGAGAGCTGTGATCTGCCTGTACCTTCATAGTGCAGGTACCAGGAGAAGCCCTGTACTCTAGGTCACCCTTAGGGTGGCTGTGAGATCTGGGCTCCAGAGATGAGGCCTTGTTAGATGCTTAGGCCAATGAGGGTGACAGAAAGCCCTTTGCAGCATGAAGTGTAGTCGATTCATTCCCATAGTCTACCTTTATGATACTTCAAAACACAGAAGTAATTACAGTATTCTTCCCCATGAAGAGGATGTAAAAATGGCACTGCAAACCCAAGCAAAGCCTACCTAGACCTTTACTGTTTGAAACAAAAGCAGAGCAAGGTTACAGTGAGAAGAAATCCTACCCCTCATCTGCCTGGTTTGCTGCTTCTATCCTGTGGTTTCTTCTTATAGAGGAAGCCTGGGGCTGGGGTGAGAGCGATCTCCTTTCCCTCTGGTACATGTCAGCAGGATGGGAGACAGGGCTGCTGTGAGAAGCAGGAACATTCATTAGCACACACTTGAAGCACAGGCTGCCTCTCCTTTAGCAAGTACAGGGGCACGATAGGAGAAGGTCAGTGCGGCAGAACAGCGAGTGCTGGGGTCTTTGCACCTAGGCTAAATGGGTTTCAGGGAGAAAGGGTGGGAGTCCTGAAAGGTAAATGTCTCTCACAGGCATAGGCATTAGATGTGCTCCTGGAGCATACTTGTCAGACAAACCAAAGTGTGGGACAACAGGGAAATGTACTTAAACAGCATTTTCCTTGCTTGACACTAAAAATTACTGAAAGCATGCTCAAAGACTTCCCATGTAGTTAGTGCTGATAGCAGTATGGCAGCATGTGTGGACCCCAAGTAAGGCAAAGGCTGGGCAATGGGATGGTCCTGTCTAGAAGTCTTTGAAGCTGAGGCTGCAGGCACAGAAGCACCTGCCAGCTGCAGTGCCCCTATGATCATCTGATTCCCATTGCTGACAGGAGTGAAGTCTTTCTACTTTTGCCATGGACTGTGGCAATGAGATTGCAGGAGGCTTTGGAAGGCCAAGGGCAAATAGATGCCTTATTTAGGTGGACTGTGCCTCACGCCCTTGCCTCTGCTGATACCCTCTCCAAGTAGGAGTCTGTAGCCAGAATGTGACATTTCCTTCATGATATAGCTACTGAGATGGTAACAGGCTGTCCCAACGTGAGCTTGCCAGACACCTGGGTCTCCAGGGCCAGAAGTCTCTGGGATAAAGTACACAATTGTCAGCAAAAAGCATTTGCGCATCCCGTCCTGGGATTTCTGATAGCTTTGAAAGCAGAGATATTCAATGCCACACTTGGGAACTGCACCATAGAGCTGCCAAACCAGCTGCCATTTTATAGACACTGATTATCATGACTGCCTGCTGTGACTACCTCGTAGGGTTGTTACGTTGTGGGCTTTGCAAAGGGCCTGAGAAGTTGTGGGAGAGGGGCATCCAAGTGCTCTGGCAGGGCAAAATGCATCAGAATTACAAGTAGCACTGGGAAACTGGCTTTGAGAAGGTAATTTAATTGAGAAAAAACAAGTACTTTTGGGAAGATTGGATGAGATAGACAAATGCATTGTTTATGGCAGTTGAACTAAGGAGGAAGGGAAATGAGGATTTTAACATACCACAAATGAACATTGATAAATAAGGACACTTCTATATTTTTGAAGGCTTCTAGGCATTTTGTATTGGTGTTTCAATGTTATTGTTGGAAATCCAGAAAGTTTCTGTAGTATGAAACAGTTCACATTTCAGTGGGTTGTACTTTGCACAAAACAAAATCATAGAAATATTTACCATAAATTAGAAATACCTTAAATATATCATCTATCTTACTTGAAAATTATCATATTCTTTAGGATTTGGAACTTACATCACTCTTATAGGACATTTTATTGTGCCTTTTTTTTTTAGGATCCTTGCAACTTGCTGTATTTTTTAATCAGAACTAATAATCTCGGTCATGGTGTGTTCTTAAAGCCGTCTTTACATAGATTGTTTTAGCCCTACATATTGCCCTGTGCTTGAACTACAGTGGAGCTTTATTAAGGACACATGTAGAATGCTGGTGAGAAACTGAAGTTTTCTTGACTTGGGATTATCTGCTATGTGTGGAGGTCAGTAGCTGCACTGATGCTTTATTTGGGCAAAGGTCCTGAAAAAGATATTGGTTTGTAATGGCCAGAAAGAAAGACCTCTTAAACAAAAATTTAAAATAGGTGCAGGTAATGGGCTCAGATAGAGCTTCTGTCCCATACTGGACAGCAGGGGACTGGCAGGTGATCTCTGGAGCACAAAATCAGTGCTCTGGTAATAGTAGTGCACACAGCAGAAAACATTTCCCATCAGACATTCTGACAATACAGTAAAATTGAACAGTTCACACTGTGAGCTGTGCTGGGGACATCAAACCCCAGGCACAGAGGAAATTACTTAGCACCCAAATGTGGCTGCTCAGGTCTCATGACAGTTTTCTTGCACTCCTCACAGAATAAGCACTTCCCTCAGCCCCAGCAGCACAGCCCCAAGCACAGCACAGTACTGCTGGGAGAAACAGTTCAGCACTTATGAAGGCTTGGGAGCTGCAGCCCAAAGAAGTAAAGCCCAAGCTTAGCTAACATGTTGAGACAAACAGCAGTGTGGGGGCATGGGATGGCTCTGCTCTGAGAGCCTACCAGCCACTCTGCTTCAGGAATTATATGGCCAACTGGAGGGATTTTTCAGGGAACTGTGCCTGTCATGGCAGTGACCAAAAGAAGTGGTCATTGCACACTTAGGTGATTAGGCTGATATTAAAATAGGCTAATTTTACACAAACAATATATTCTGTACTCTGTGAAAAGTGTTATCCTAATATTCTCCAAACCAAAAGCAAGTTTTGAGAATCCTTGTTTTTCCAATGTGAGGAACAATTGTAGGAATTGGCAATAGGAAATGTCTCATATGATATCAATACTGCAAACTCTTTCAGCTTGGGAATGCATTGCATATTTTCAGTAGTTTTAATGTTCAGAGGACTTTCTTGTTTTATGAAGAAAGCAGTTAAATATGTTACAGATATAACTTTAACATTAACTTATAGCAACAAAACCTAGTTGTAAAAACTGAACAAATCTGTTTCCATTGTGTAGCCTCTCCCTACTTGTCTCACAAGTGTACTGCCAACACAGAAACAAGCCAATTAATCAAATGCCTGTCAATTTTAGTTTATATTGCTTTCTTCATTTCTTCTCCTTTCATGCCATTCTCCAATTCCTTTTGCCTTTTCCTTTCCCTTCCCTTGCTGTCAGAGCCTGGTCACCCCACTCACCTGTTCTGTAACTGAAGCTGTTCAGCTGCTTTGGCATGTGAAGAAAAGGGCATTCTGAATGTCACCTCCTTGGCCAGGACCTACTGCTCACATATCTTTCTTTGATATTTGCTGTGGAGACAGAAGGAATTTGAGTAACCATAGAAATCTCATGCACACTCAAGAGTTGTTCCTCTTTAATTCTGAAAGTGTTATGTGTTAAGTGTCTCGCATCTCAGCCTAACTTTGCCCTCCCCCTTCACTTTTCTTTGCAAGACTATTATATTACTCAATGAGCAGCAGTACTTAGGTGTCATCAGACCAAAGACAAGACATTGCTTGGTTTAAAACCTACTTTTGAAACTTCCCAAGTAGAAGTAACTTCTTTTTTCCTTTCTGTGAGGTCAAACAATAACTGTTGTCAAGCATTGCAGAAATTAGACTCCAAACAAAGGAACAGTATCAGAATGTAGCAAGGCCATTTCAGTCCATTCATAGCTGGCCTGAGATACAAGGAGGTTCTGAACAGCAACAGAAACAAAGGCTAGCTCACTTAGGTTTTTTCTTTGCAATAGCCAAACCAGTAACTGGCCCAAAATATCTTACATATTATCAGTTTAGTAAGTCTTTTCTTTGTTAGCATCATCGCTGGCTTTTCCCTAGAAATTACCCTAAACTCCTTTCCTTCTATATCCTTTTTATCACTGCTCAACTGGAATGCTCGAATCCTTGAAGGATGTGTCTTAACCAGGTTAACCACTAATGTCCAGACTAGATATGCTATGCCAGGAACAAAGAAAGAACTCAGTATATTTCATTTAATGCAACACAATGACAACCTTTCCACAGAATAAAAAGAACTTTTAATTAAAGTGTCCTTACCATCTCCAGGATCCAGTGCGCAGCCACATCTTAGCAGAAGTGTCAGAATGAGAACCTTTGCACCACAGAATTAGTGTTCTGGCATTTCTCCTTGTCTCATGCCAGCATTCCTGGGAAGTCTTATTTTACCCGATGATCTTCAGTGTGAGGCTACACATTCTTTACCAGTCTGTTCATGAAGGATTCACAGGCACAAAGATCCCTCAGTGTGTTTTATAAATATTAGCAACATAGCTGAGAACAATCTTGCAATCTGCAAATCCCATCAGGAATGTTTTTCAGGATTGGTGTAAAAACTAACTCTAAGCAGTAAAAAACGGTGAATGTCTTTCGTTTTTAACAAGAAACTTGGATTCTTATCTTTGCAGTTTGTGAGCAACTCAGCATTATGAGACAACCTATTTTGTTGCACATTGACAATTTGATTCCTTTAGCTAAAGACTTGTCATACCCTAGCACTCATATTTCCAGGATAAATAATTCTCTGTATTCTCTTCAAAGATGCAGTCAATAAAAATAAATACCATAGCAGCCCATCTTCAGGTAAAGTTGCAAGACAGAACTCAGGAGTCACAATTTCTGTGAAAAAGTAAAAGCTAATGAGACTGTCAAAGTTATTTGATAAGCATATAAAAATTATAAATTGCACAAAATTTTACTCCTGCACCATAATGAAAGATGAAAATGGACCTCACAACTTATTCTGTACTGTACTGGAATTTGCTGACTGCCCACGAGGCAATCAGTTTATAGTAAGGTTTAGCCTCAAGATGCAAAATCCATCCTGGGCTGTTGTAAAAAATCAGCAGTGTTCCTCTTCAACCACTTTTTTCAAGTAGTAAAACAGTATGGATGAGTACTATATAAAGACCTAGGGCCTATGGTCACTCTTTTCACAGAATTACAGAATGGTGGGGGTTGGAAGAGCCCTGCAGAGCTCATCCAGCCCAACCCCCTGCTAAAGCAGGTTCCACTCCATCAGGAGCACAGGAACATGTCCAGGTGGGTTTGGAAACCTCCTGAGAAGGAGCCTCCACACCCTCCCTGGGCAGCCTGGGCCAGGGCTCCCTCACCTCAGCACCAAAGGAGCTTCTCCTCTTGTTCCAGTGACACTTCCTTTATTCCACCCTGTGCCCGTTACCCCTTGTCCTGTCACTGGCCACCACACAACAAACACTGGCCCATCCTCTTCACACTCACCCTTTAGGTATTTGTCAGCATTGACAAGGGCCCCCCTCAGCCTTCTCCAGGCTGAACAGCCCCAGGTCCTGCAGCCTTTCCTCCTTGGAGAGATGTTCCCATCCCCTGATCATCTTGGTAGCCCTGTGCTGGACTCTCTCCAGAAGTTCCTTATCTTATATTTGACAGGTGATTCTGACACCTGAACAAAGGCCATGTTGATTCCTTCTGCTGATGATCCCATTGAAACTCATGGATAAAAATAGTGCAGAAGGTATCATACTTCCAGGTCAGGAAATTTACTTCCACACTGGAATGTTATGAACTCAAGTCTCCAGTTCACAATGCAATCTCAAAGTAAAATGTGTTGTGAGATTCTGCCTGGCTATAGGCTGGAAATTTGTGTCTATGTGCGTATCTTCACTTTGACTGTAATATGTTGTCAAGTATTCTCTCTCCTTCCGTTTGCTAATACAGAGCCTAATGGAGGAGAAGCCCTATCTTAAGGACTGTCTGAGAGTGAGGCAGCTGCCTGAACTCTTCCTTGAGATGGTTCTATTTTGAGTATGCCCGAATCTCTTCTCCATGGGAAATGTCAGCACTGCAGCACCTTGCCCACGCTGGGACATTCTGTATCCAGCGACTGCTCTCACTCTGCTGCTTCTCTTTTTCATTGTGCTGTCCAGCACTGCAGGGACAGTAAGAGAACTGGCAGAAAATTAGTGGTGGGCAGGCTCTATTGCGAAGTGGAGGCCAGAATATGGGTTGATGTTGAATACTTTTGACAGTGTACCTCTTTCCAGCTCTGCCATGCATGCACTGGTGTTTGAAGCAGGAGCCAGTTTCTGTACTGATCACTGGCACAATGCATGGAAGTGGAAACGGTAAGGTGTGCTGAGGAGACAGTGACTCAGATCTGCTGAACTGAGAATAGGCTTAAATAACCTTTCCTTTACAGGTTGAGAGTCCTTTAAAAAATGCAAACTTGCAAAGTTGCATCCAGTGTAACAACACTGGTTCTCTGCTCATTTTCATCAGGAAGGTATGCTTCCATCCAGCATCTGTCCACATCACTTTTAAGTGCACTGCTCAACTTTTGGTAACTTGGCAGAGAAAAGGGGCACTTGTGCATAAAAATATCCCAGGTCTAACAAAACCTTGCAATGTCCCAGAAAGCCAATAGAAAGTCCAAATGTGTAGGCAAGAATCTGCAGAAACTGGGGGCTTTGTAGTGTGTTGTGTTTAGAGAGAACACCTTCCCCTCCTGGCAAGTGCCAGGGTAAAAAGAGGAAAAATGAGGCAACTGAGAGTAGAGAACCAGGTGCATGCCTGAACTGCTGAAGGATCATTCCTGACTCCTGGCTCCACAGTAGCCCCTACAGAGAGCCAGACTCCTTCCTAGGCCTGGGAGCATGCCCAGAGTCCTGGACACTTCTCAGGGAGCTGAGGAGACTGGTCTGGAATGAAGGCAACATACACCTGTGCTGCCTGGCAATGTAGTGACCAAGTGAAGCAGCCACTGCAGACTGAGCTTTGGAGAGTCTGGGAGATACATTTTCCCAAATCTACTTGCTTAGAGCTCAAACAGTGTGCACACCTTTTGGGTTGAACTCAGATGTAAACAAGTCCAAGCCTCATGGTGAGACAGGTGTGTCCCCAGTAGCCTTTAGTGGGATGAGCGGTGAATCTCCTCAGGACAGGGTTGCAGTTAGAACACCTGACACTATGTCTGCCAGCTACGTGGTGGCACATTGCTATCATTGCTTCATTCCACAGAATCACAGGATGGTAAAGGTTGAAAGGGACCTCTAGAGATCATCAAATCCAACCCTAATTCTGACCCATTTACTTCCATTACCCAAGAGGCCTGTTCCCCTCCTCACCTGCCCTGTAGCAGGAGCCCTCCATTTGGTTTGATGTGTGATGGAAAGAGTATTCGGAAGGTCACCTCAGCCAAGACCTACTGCCCAGCAGCAATCACTTCCAGAGACATTAACTGAGAACATAAGAGACATCTGAGTAACTGTGCAACTCAAGCACTCATATAAGTGCAGCCCAACTGAAAATGACAGGTCTGTGCTACCAGCCACTCTACTTACCATTCCAGTTAGGCAAACTGGTCTTTCTTCTCCAAGATGCTCAGTCATTTTCAGGCTGCAGGAACCATGTAAGAGTGTCATCGCTGGAAAGAGAAGAAACAGCAAATAGAAGAAACTATGAATCAAAGTCCCAAAAGGAAAGATGCATTCACTTCCCTTGTCTGTGCTGTGAGGTTAGGGGAGACCTGCAGAAATCACTCCCTGAGTGGAGAGGAGGAGATGGCATAAGGCTATCCAGTCTCTTCATGGCTATCCTGAGATGTATCTCAACAAACACCTATGTGAAGCAGACATGGTATGCTAGGCATGGAGGATGTGGATTCCACATGACTTAAGGCCCCTCAGCAGAATAAACAGGCTTCTTAATGAGGAAAGTGTGTATGTACCATGGGCAGGCTCCAGCACTCAGCCATGTCTTAGCAGAAGGGCAAGGAAGAGGAGTTTTCCTCCAAAGAGTTAGCATGCTAGCATTTCTGTTCACCTCGAGCTGGCATTCCTGGGAGCTCTCCTTTTACATAGAGGACTACTGTCTGAAGGACTATAATGCTGAGGTGGAGGTTGGGCATTGAGTAATAAATCCATTCTCTGGAATAAAAAATACAAAGGAAAGAAAAGAAAGAAAAGAAAGAGGAAAGAAAGGAAAGAGAAGGAAGGAAGAGAGGAGGAAGGAAGGAAGGGAGGAATTGTAGTTGTTGTGCTGACACATTGACATCTCATCTCTGCTGTGGCTACTGCTTCAGCAGTGTTCTCTATCAAGCCTTGGCACACATCAGCCTGAGGGTAGATCTTCCCTGTTGCAGGATCCACCGGCAATTCACAGAGTACACTGAACCCTACAGGCATGCTCTGTTAATCCAGACAGCATGGTTGATAACCACACCAGCATGCTGCAAATCCCACAGGGACTGCTCTTTCAAAGCCATCTTTATTTGCTTTTAATCATCTTCCTGCCAAGGTGTCAACCACACCAAGCACAGCCCACGTACTTGAAACTGCTTTCTGTTATCTTCCATTGCCTGTACCTGAGACTGATGTATCAGTGCAGAATGATTAATCAACAGAGGTCAACTTCAGTGCTGAGCACAGAAATTGGCCAAAGCCTTCCACTACCATGGCAGTTTCTTCTTCAAGTTGTAGCCAGCATGTGCATTCATGCTACTACCATTTGGCCAGAGAAACTTTCCATCAAAGGACAACCTTCTCCAACACCCTCTAGCTGCATGCAGGGTTAGGTGGGACAGTGTGTTTTGTGCTACAGTCCATCTTCACCCTGAGCATTCAGGCAGCCTCCCACATCTTCCTTTCTGGGAGCTGCTCTCTGCAGTTTTCTGGTTTCTGCTTTGTAGTTCTCTCTTAAAAATGGTCTTCTCTTGGAATATTTTTCACCCTAAATCTGAATAGAAGTGGACTGATCACTTCTCCTTGACTCTGCCCACAGACACACTCCTTATACAGGAATTTTATTGGAAGTATTTTAATTATTGGAATTGTTCTCATTGTTTAAAGAGAGTAACAAGGAAGTCCCTGGGAACTACCAACCAGTCAGCCCCATGTCAATGACTGGTGAGATCATGGAACAGACCTTTGATGAAGTTGTGTCAAAGTCTATGGAAGACACCATAGATGTTAGGTCATAGGTCATTAAAGACAATTACTATGGCTTCCCCAAAAACAAATTGTGCCTGATTGAACTAGTGACCTTCCATGACAGAGTGACTGCATCACTGCCGTGCACAGGAGAAGAGCAACTAATGTCATCTACCTGGACTTCTGCAAGGCCTTTGATATGGTCCCCCACAACATCCTTGCCACTAAATTGTAGTCATAGGTAGTGAGGGGCTACAGGAACCTCCTCTGTCTCCTGACTTCGTTGACGCCATTGCTTGATATATTTGTTTATGGTGGGTAGATATATGAGGAACAGGCTTAAGCTGTTTAGAATACTGCTTTACATTTTTGGGTCCATCATGTTCTTAAAACTCTGTACTAATTGAGGAGGCACAGTAAATTGTTAATTACTTTACTATTAGGAATGTTTAGAAAAATAATGTAATTGTTTCTTTGGTTTTCTTCTGTATCTCTGTTCCCAAGAATACCATATGTAGGAATTTTGACTCTGACACATTTTGTTTACCTCATTTCAAAAATTAGATGAACATAAGAATGAAATTAATGTCACAAGAACTTTTTAGCTTTTATTTTCCCACAGTTTATCTATTGCTCCTAATTCATTCTTTCATTAGCCTCAGAGCATCATGTGGAAAACATCAATGTTATCCGCACAATGCAACTGGAAGAGTTACAGAAGTCATGTAATAAAAATCTATCTTGAGTTCAGGAGGAAATCACTGGAAACACAGCAATAGAATCCATAAATCCTACTTCCAAGTGCCTTGACTAATTGAGATTCTCTCCGTAAGTCTCTTGTCAAATTATTTACAGTCAAGGCATTCACATCATTGGTAAGATACAAAACATTTCTAAATATATCTGGTCAAATCAAATGACGATTATGTCTTCAGTTAAGTTTGCCAGACAATGCTTTGCCAAAGAATGTTTGCCAAAAAATATTTTGACCGAAGAAAGAGGAGGAATCTGGAGCATCTGCCAACCAGACTCTATAAAAGTGTCTTTGCAGTACTGTGCCCCGTCTCCAAGAAAAGTTTCAAGGTAAGCTTGCTGGGTCTAGTGATTTGTTGAGACTAGGCATCACCATTTATATTGGATGTTACACATGATATTTTTCCCTCTGAAACCGTTTCCAGATAAGTTTTTTTAATCTGCTTTCAAGGCATCTGTGTATTTCCTACCTATATATATATATATTTTTTTAATTCTACACAAGAATAAGAAGGTTCCTTTAACATAATTAATACTCTCAAACACTGCATAATCTGTAAAGCTAATGTACAGTCTGTACAGTGTCACAAGGCACAAATATGAGCAATTTCTAAAAGGTTATTCTGTATTAATCAAGGATGAAAACAAGATTGTTCTTTTCTGGGTTTAAGTCATCAATCAGGAGGAGGGCTGGTTTTACTAGTTTCAGCAATTGTAGTACGTGCTTAGTTTTAAAACATTGGAAAAAGTCTCCTTGGAAGCAAGGTACATTAATGATCCATTGATGTTACTTTTAATCTCTCCTAGAAACATTATCTGTCGGCAAGCCTTCAACAAAGTTCAGCCATGTCAACAGACGCTGAGATGGCCGCCTTTGGGGAGGCGGCTCCTTACCTCCGAAAGTCAGAGAAGGAGAGAATTGCGGACCAGAACAAGCCCTTCGATGCCAAGACATCTGTCTTTGTAGTACATCCTAAAGAATCCTTTGTAAAAGGGACAATCCAGAGTAAGGAGTCAGGGAAAGTCACCGTCAAGACTGAAGGTGGAGAGGTGGGTAAAAACCCAGGGTTAAAACAATAGGTAATTCCCTGTCTTATTGTAGCTGACATATATGGATGGATGTCTTCGTTTGACAGACCCTAACTGTAAAAGATGATCAAATCTTCTCCATGAACCCTCCCAAGTACGACAAAATCGAGGACATGGCCATGATGACCCACCTCCACGAGCCCGCCGTGCTGTACAACCTCAAAGAGCGTTACGCAGCCTGGATGATCTACGTGAGTACCAGCAGCAGGCTTCCTGTGGGCAGCCAGGACGAGCTGCTCTGCCAGCCTCAGGGGAAGCCAACGTGCTGTCTCCCTTCCCCACAGACCTACTCGGGTCTCTTCTGCGTCACCGTCAACCCCTACAAGTGGCTGCCGGTGTACAACCCGGAGGTGGTGTTGGCCTACCGAGGCAAGAAGCGCCAGGAGGCCCCTCCACACATCTTCTCCATCTCTGACAACGCCTATCAGTTCATGCTGACTGGTGAGTTGATTGATATTCTTTTAAATTGTGTGTCTGTGTACACCCACTGAAGAGAAAGCAAGTCTTTTCGTTAAAACTAATTCAGTTTGAAGATCTTGGGAGGCTGGATGTTCTCTCCGAATTGGAAATATTTTCTTTACTGGGCACCATTGAGATCACATGTCTAGCAATCAACATTAGAATTTACTGTCCAAGACATTGGGAGGACACAGCTTAAAGCTGAATACATTGTCAGATTTTACTTCAAAGAAGTTTGAATAAAAGTTTAAAGTTCTTTTTTCTTAGTTGGGAGAATTGTTCTTTGCCTTATCTGCTTTGCAGGACTGAAAGTCACTAGGGTGGAGTTTGTAAGTGAGATTGTGTTTAAAAGGAAAAGAGATTCAACATTGAAGGTAACACTTCATACGATGGTTTTACATAAACTCAGGAGGCAGTCTTAGACATCACAGTGAAATGTTGCCTGGAAAATTGACACTTCCTTCATCTCAGAAACATTTTCTTCTTCTCCATTTATTAATACAAATGGAATCAATAAGAAAGAAGTGTAGTGAACACTTTTCTAGCATTCTGTAAATCTCCAGACTTTCAAGAAAGTGCAGATTAGTCAGAAAAATATTAAACAAAGTGAGATATGTTTATTTGTTAGAATATCTGCTCCCACTCTCCCTCCCCAATTACTGTATTTAATTAAATACATTAATATTTTTAATTAAAAAGAAGGTAATTTGGAAGAGATTACTCTGAAAATGGAACAATAGGAAATTGATGTTTTGTTAGTGTGTGTTATTGTGGCAATATCTATATAAGTCATTGTACATTTACTCTTGTTGGTACCTTCAGGAGATATACAGGAACTTGGTAAATGGCTTTTTTCATGAGAAGTTAGTTGCCTAATGGCTTAGTCTCTTCACATTGCATGCAAATGACTGGAAAACACCCTCCTAGAGGCACAGAAAAAAGTAAATCATCTGGCAAAAGCACTTTCTTTCAAAGCCAGTTCAGCTACAGAGCATGTTAAGGTAAATTATTAAAGACACGTACACTTTCTTTAAAACATAACTCTGGCTAGTTAACAGTGAAAATACAAGAAGACTTGCAAAATTAAAGGCTTGGAAACAACTTGTGATACACATAAAGATTTGTGTTTGTTTCTTTTTCAATTACATAAGGAGTAGGAAGGCTTAAAATGAATCTGTAGAGTTTTGTACAGACACAGACAAAATTTAAAAAGAAACTTTGGAAAATATAAGGTCACATCAGCAAATCTACATGAGATTTTCATTTGTTTACCTTAAAGAAGTGTGGGAATTATTCATTTCTGGAACTCCTCCTTATAGTGGGATTCAATAGAGCAAGAAATGAGAGTCCAAAACAGACAAAAAAATTCAGTATATCATGGTGTTTACTCAAGGAATGTCTGAACCTCATGTACGTTACTCATTTCTGCCCATCTTTTCCTCCCAAAAAAAGAGAAAAGTATATATTGCAAATGGAACAGGTAAAGACAAAGATTAAAAGTTTTCCATAAGTTACAGCAGGACAATCACTCAGGTTACTCCAAACCAAGAATTTGTGCTACTTTATAAAATTATGCATGATGGAGAGATTAATAGACAAGGAAAGAGTAGATGACAACTCAAGCTCAGAACAAACTATCAAGTAAGTGGTTCAAAACCAGAGCAGACTGGATGATAAAGTTTGAAGCAATAAAAAAAGATCTGAGCATGGGATAAAAAATAAAGTAGACAAAATTATGGAAAGCAAACTCAGCCCAAGCTGTTACACAGAAAACCATGAAATCTACCTCTGGAACTACCAAAATTCAATATTCTAAACGATAGAGAAGTATTCTGGTAAAAGGTTACTGCAGCTGGGAAACAGGGTGAAGGCACACAGGTTTTTGAAGGGAATTAGCAGCATAGAACTAATGCATATTCTAAAAGTCTCAGGAATATTTTTAGCCAGGATATTTGTGACACATATTGATTTATCTCCTTGTTTCTCCCTATCCCACAGATCGCGAGAACCAGTCGATCCTGATCACGTATGTACACCGCCTCCTCGGGGCCCTGCAGGGCTGCCCAGGGCCAGGGCACCTCCTGCCTGACCACACGCTCTCTGCTTCTCTCTTTGGTTTGGCAGCGGAGAATCCGGTGCAGGGAAGACTGTGAACACAAAGCGTGTCATCCAGTACTTTGCAACAATTGCAGCCAGTGGGGAGAAGAAGAAGGAAGACCAGCCTGGCAAAATGCAGGTAAACAGACACTGTCTGGAATGGATGCTTTCCTCTGTTCCTGATGTGATTTTTGCAACAGATGCCCATCAATAATTATCATCCTGCAGGGAACGCTTGAGGATCAAATCATCAGCGCCAACCCACTGCTGGAGGCCTTTGGAAATGCCAAGACTGTGAGGAACGACAACTCCTCACGCTTTGTAAGTTGTTGCCTTAGACAAAATCACTCGTAATAAGAGCAGTGATGGACTAGTGGTATGTTCTGAGAAGGAGATGGTAATGCAATGCATCCAGGCTGAAGTGCTGCTGTTTCTCCTGAACAGGGTAAATTCATCAGAATCCACTTTGGTGCCACAGGCAAACTGGCTTCTGCTGACATTGAGACTTGTAAGACACTCTCCTGGCCTCACCACATTCCTTCCCAAATTCCTTTAAATACATGTGCATTCCTGCGCCTGATTCCATCCACTTTCCTTGACAGATCTGCTGGAGAAGTCCAGAGTCACTTTCCAGCTGAAAGCAGAAAGAAGCTACCACATATTCTATCAGATCATGTCCAACAAGAAGCCAGAGCTAATTGGTAGGAAGGAGCATTATGACTTTTTGAGGATGGTCACTGAGCAACTGTTTGCTGTGTTACCTGGTTGGCAAAACTAAGCCTGTGCCTTGTCTCCTCATGCTTTCAGACATGCTCCTCATTACCACCAACCCTTACGATTTCCACTACGTGAGTCAAGGTGAGGTCACTGTGCCCAGCATTGATGACCAGGAGGAGCTGATGGCTACAGATGTAAGTAACACAACACAACACAAAGGTACCTACTACGTGTCTCAAAGGTGATCTGGGTGACCTAGTAGGGACACATATTTTAATTCATTGTTTTGACTGCAGAGTGCCATTGACATCCTGGGCTTCAGTGCTGATGAGAAGACAGCCATCTACAAACTGACAGGGGCTGTCATGCACTATGGCAACCTGAAGTTCAAGCAGAAACAACGAGAGGAGCAGGCAGAGCCTGATGGCACAGAAGGTATCAGCAGATACAGCAGCTGATTTAGTCAAGAATTTCTCTGTCTGCAGAGATGATGTGTAGACCTCCAAAGGCAGGTCTTTGTTGGTCTCAATCACCACATAAACCATTGAGCGAATGCATCTTTGATCATTGTCTGTCTAACTGCAGAGAGGCTTTCCTGATCATGTGGAAAACTATTATTTTATCCAATGGGTTCAGTCTGATACGAAGAACTTGAACTTCAACACAGGATATTCACCTGTAAAAGCTTTACATGGGCAATCATGTTTTTGTTAAAATAAATCCTGAATTCTTTGCTATGCAGAAATCCACTTTCCACAGAAAATACATGCTACATGCATGCCTCATCTATGCTGAGAGACTTTTGGGGGTCTCCAGGGAACTACCAGACTCAAATGCAGCTATCAATAGCTTCTAGAATTTACATCCTGTAATGAGACCATTAACACTTTGTATGTGACTGGAACAATGCTTTTCCATTCTATTATTTTGAACAGCAGAGTTCTTCTCATTGACCAAATTGTAGCCAATGTCCAAAGGTAAAGGCTTCTCCCTGTCTTCCTCTTTAGTGGCTGACAAGGCTGCCTACTTAATGGGTTTGAACTCAGCTGACCTGCTCAAAGCCCTGTGTTATCCCCGAGTCAAAGTTGGAAATGAATATGTGACCAAAGGTCAAAATGTGTCACAGGTAAACAGAAGATTGCTTGGAGGTGGCTTGAAAGAGAACCTGAGTGTGCTTTTTAGACCTAGGAAGTAACTTCATTCCCTTCTTCTCTATTTTAGGTGAACAATTCCGTGGGTGCTCTGGCAAAGGCTGTCTTTGAGAAGATGTTCCTGTGGATGGTTATTCGTATCAACCAACAACTGGATACGAAGCAGCCCAGACAGTACTTCATTGGTGTCCTGGATATTGCTGGCTTTGAAATCTTCGATGTAAGGAACAGGAATTTGTCACCATAGACAAAGGGCAGTCAGGGAGGGGTCATAAGGATTCAGAAACACATTTTGTTCACCATCCTCATCTGCAGTTTTCTAGGAACACCTCCTCTGTAGTGCCTTCAAATGGCTTTAAGACACTTGATTTTAACATTGCCAACAGGTAGAGAAAAGCTCTGATAAGAGGTCTCAGAGGCCCTTGAGCTTGCAAACAAAGATACGGTTCAAGGACTAAGGCTGATACAGGTGTGAGCCGATGCTCTTGGAGAAGCCAAGGGAAGGACACTGCTCTGAGAAAGTTATCAGTCTGTTTCTGGTGTTTTGAATGCAGTGATGATGCTTCAGTGTTGTGAGAGCAGAGGAAACCCCAGACTGATGATCTGAGGGCAGAGAAATTCTTGCATGGGACACAGAGGAGGTTTCCACTTTCTGGGAGGTCAGAGAGCTGGGGCAACTACATGATGCTGCAGCTGTGGTTACTGAGCAATTTGCTTTTCAGTAGCACAATAGGAATGAATTTTTTAAGCTTAATTTTGAAATTAATAATAATAAAATCCTTCAGGGACAGTAAATTTTACAATAGAGATCCTGCTCAGGAAAGACACACTGTTACAGTACAGATAGGAGAGGTGTTTGGGGGAAATTCAAACAGCATTAGGAGAATGCTGGCAAAACCCTGTGGTAATTGCCACACCTTGAGAACCTGTGCTCCTCTCCTTGCTTTGGGCAGTTCAACAGCTTTGAGCAGCTGTGCATCAACTTCACCAATGAGAAACTGCAACAGTTCTTCAACCACCACATGTTCGTGCTGGAGCAGGAGGAGTACAAGAAGGAAGGGATTGAATGGGAGTTCATTGACTTTGGGATGGACCTGGCTGCCTGCATTGAGCTCATTGAGAAGGTACCTTTAGCATACAAGTGTCCTTTGGAATTCTGTGCTATTTCTGAGCCAGATTCAGCTCAGAAAGACCTCACATCCACACATTCAGTATCACTAAACAGAAATATTTTATACTGCTATTTATTGTAGCCTGGGGAGGAGAAGTTAGGAAATACCAGTCTGTGTCATGAGTCCTGTATTAGCTGGTCAAGCACAGAAAGACAGCCTGGACTACAACCAACAGACTTCTTCAAAACAAATTGGAATCAGCCTAAAATCAGACTAAAATCAGAACTCCATGAACAAAATTGGGAAATAAATATTGTCTCACATGGCTTCCCAAGACAACTGGTCCTCTTTCAGCTGTATTCCCCATTATGGGAACATATAGGCTTTCTACCACACACTGTTCTTCCAGTGTTCTTCATAGCACATTTCACATCATTATAATATTTCTGTCACTTCTTGTACTTTCCAGCCTATGGGCATCTTCTCCATCCTGGAAGAGGAGTGCATGTTCCCCAAGGCAACTGACACCTCTTTCAAGAACAAGCTCTATGACCAGCACCTGGGCAAGTCCAACAACTTCCAGAAGCCCAAACCTGCCAAAGGCAAGGCTGAGGCTCACTTCTCCCTGGTGCACTACGCTGGCACAGTGGACTACAACATCAGTGGCTGGCTGGAGAAGAACAAGGACCCTCTGAATGAAACTGTCATTGGGTTGTACCAGAAATCATCCCTTAAGACACTGGCCCTACTCTTTGCCAACTATGGTGGAGCAGATGCAGGTCAGCTCTGTGACAATTGTGTTTTCATTGTAGGGTAATGCTGACAGAGAACTAAAGCAGTAAACACTAAACATTTAACATTATTCTGTGTTCTGTGGTCTCCAATGTGCAATATCCATATTTTAATGCTTTATTTCTTTGCTTGCCTTTGCAGAGGCTGGTGGTGGCAAAAAGGGGGGCAAGAAGAAGGGTTCTTCTTTCCAGACTGTCTCAGCTCTTTTCCGGGTAAGGGCAGAATTCACTACCTTATCTTTAAATATAAGCACTGAACTAACAAAGGAATTAAGTAGAATTGCTGTGAGAATACATCCCTGTATTTACCTGAGCAGACTCTTCTTCACATTGTTTGAGGGAGGTGTGTAGCAATATAACCGTGCATTTCTAACAGATCGAGAGACCAAATTATTCAGTTTTACATGCATGTGATACAAAAGCATGCAGTGCCTACAAGCATTAATCTAAACTTCACCTTGTAATCTCACAGGAGAATTTAAACAAACTGATGACAAATCTACGGAGCACTCACCCCCATTTTGTACGATGCATCATCCCAAATGAAACAAAAACACCTGGTAAGGGAGTCCAGTTGAAGGAAAACTTGGGTAGCAGAAGCTCTTCTGAGTGTCAAATAGTGGGGTAGTCACTAATGGTGGTATTTGTTAGGTGCCATGGAGCATGAGCTGGTGCTGCATCAGCTGAGGTGTAATGGTGTGCTGGAAGGGATCAGGATTTGCAGGAAAGGATTCCCCAGCAGAGTCCTGTATGCTGACTTCAAACAGAGGTAAGAGTTCTCTACCTTTCTCCTCAGTCAGACCAAGCTGAAGAGCCTGAGTACCTTAACCAACTTGAAACATTATACTTCAAAAGTAGTAGCAACATCTTTTGTGTTGATGGTGAGGATATTCCTGGACTGTGAGTTAGCAGTATGAAAAGTTCATTTACGTTCTCTTGAAAGAATGAACTCTAACACATAGCATTACTCAGCTCTCACTGAGAGGGCTGTGGGGTTCAGTTGCACACGTGACTTTTTTCATGTTCTCCTTTCCCCTACAGATATAGAGTGCTTAATGCAAGTGCTATTCCAGAAGGTCAGTTCATGGACAGCAAGAAGGCTTCAGAGAAACTTCTTGGGTCTATTGATGTGGATCATACCCAGTACAGATTTGGTCACACCAAGGTACATACAAGACTGGCTTGAAAATTCTACGTGCCTCTATTACATGCAGCCTGAGACTGATGTCCTGCAATATTCCATTTCCCAAGGTGTTCTTCAAAGCTGGACTGATAGGTCTGCTGGAGGAGATGAGAGATGAAAAACTAGCAGAGATTATGACAATGACACAAGCCAGGTGCAGGGGCTTCCTAATGAGAGTGGAGTATCGGAAAATGGTGGAGAGGAGGTAGATATTCCTCACCCATGCGTCAAGTTTTTTGGGACGTGGATAAATGAATCTAAATTCACCACTCACAGAGCAATAAGCATATGAATTTTCTTTCAGAGATTCCATCTTCTGCATCCAGTACAACGTTCGTGCATTCATGAATGTCAAGCACTGGCCCTGGATGAAATTGTTCTTCAAGATCAAGCCCTTGCTGAAGAGTGCAGAATCTGAGAAGGAGATGGCCAACATGAAACAGGAGTTTGAGAAAACCAAGGAGGAGCTTGCCAAGTCTGAGGCAAAGAGGAAGGAGCTGGAGGAGAAAATGGTGGCCCTCCTGCAAGAGAAAAATGATCTGCAGCTCCAAGTGCAGGCTGTGAGTGTCACTGTTCATTTATCCCTGAGAAGAGAAGGATCAGAGGAGGACTCCCTTTTCCTACTTAGAACTTCACTAGAAGGCCTTGATTGCTTTCAGAAACACAGATAGTGCCCATTCAGACTCAATTAGGAAAAAGTATTTTCTTCACACCAAAAAAACCCCACCACTTGCTCCACTAACTTATTCTTACAAAGTCTTTAATCTCCAGACATCAAGTTCATTGTGAGTCAATTAAAAAGAAGAAATTATTGAATACTTTTTCTGTCATCTACCCTCTCTGTGAGGCATTTCTTTAAAACATAAAAATATTTGGAATCCGTGTTGACAGCAGATGAATGGGTTTCCCACCAAACACCTGGCAAGATCTTCAGTTACCAGAGTGGAAGTCCAAGTTCAGCCCTCATTTTAAGACAGGTCTGCTAAGTGACAGAGTAAAGAAATTTCAAAACATTACAACCCATGACAATCTGTGTCTCTCCAACAGGAAGCAGACAGCTTGGCTGATGCTGAGGAAAGGTGTGACCAGCTCATCAAAACCAAAATCCAGCTGGAAGCCAAAATTAAGGAGGTGACTGAAAGGGCTGAAGATGAGGAGGAAATTAATGCTGAGCTGACAGCCAAGAAGAGGAAGCTGGAAGATGAATGTTCAGAGCTGAAGAAAGATATTGATGACCTTGAGTTAACATTGGCCAAGGTTGAGAAGGAAAAACATGCCACTGAAAACAAGGTATAGGGCAGAAACTGTCATTCACACCCAGAAAAGAGCAGTATGCTGTTGCACACTTTCTATGTCTACATCCTTTATTTGCACTTGCTCCCTTCTTCCCAAAGGTGAAAAACCTCACAGAGGAGATGGCAGCTCTGGACGAGACCATTGCCAAGCTGACAAAAGAGAAGAAAGCCCTCCAAGAGGCCCATCAGCAGACACTGGACGACCTGCAGGCAGAAGAGGACAAAGTCAACACGCTGACCAAAGCTAAAATCAAGCTGGAGCAGCAAGTGGATGATGTAAGCACACAGGCACACAGCAAGAACAGGACAGGTATGCAGCTAAACCTGGCTGGCAGAGTACTGATGGTCTTGTTCATTTCAGCTGGAAGGGTCCCTGGAGCAAGAGAAGAAACTGCGCATGGACCTGGAGAGAGCCAAGAGGAAACTCGAAGGAGACCTGAAGCTGGCCCATGACAGCATCATGGATTTGGAAAATGATAAGCAGCAGCTGGATGAGAAACTGAAGAAGTGAGTGTGGCTGTGGGGCACCTGAGCACTGGGCTGCTGCACTTGTCCTTTTCTTGGAACTCTAACACAGTTTGCTTTGCCCAAAGGAAAGACTTTGAAATCAGCCAGATCCAGAGCAAAATCGAAGATGAGCAAGCTCTGGGCATGCAGTTACAGAAGAAGATCAAGGAGCTGCAGGCAAGTCTCTGTTCCTTGCCCTCTGTCACCTGCTCTCAGGTCAGGTAGCAGCAGGGCAGGGCTGTGAAGGGTCCCAAATGTTCCCAGGCTCGTATTGAGGAACTGGAGGAGGAAATTGAGGCCGAGCGAACGTCTCGGGCAAAAGCAGAGAAGCATCGGGCTGACCTCTCCAGGGAGCTGGAGGAGATCAGCGAGCGGCTGGAAGAGGCAGGAGGGGCGACAGCAGCTCAGATCGATATGAACAAGAAGCGTGAGGCGGAGTTCCAGAAGATGCGGCGTGACCTGGAAGAGGCCACGCTGCAGCACGAAGCCACGGCTGCCGCCCTGCGCAAGAAGCACGCGGACAGCACAGCCGAGCTTGGGGAGCAGATCGACAACCTGCAGCGAGTGAAGCAGAAGCTGGAGAAGGAGAAGAGTGAGCTGAAGATGGAGATTGACGACTTGGCCAGTAACATGGAGTCTGTCTCCAAAGCCAAGGTATGGAATTGCAGTAGAAAATGCTCCCAGGGCCAAAGCAGGGCACAAAAGCAACACTCACCAGCCACTTTCTCATCAAAATATCCCTGCTGTCAGGATAAGGCAGGGACCAGGTGCTCATTTCTCTTCCTTCTTTGTGGTTGCTGTCTAGGCCAATCTGGAGAAAATGTGCCGCACACTGGAAGACCAACTGAGTGAAATCAAAACTAAGGAGGAGCAGAACCAGCGCATGATCAATGACCTCAATGCTCAAAGAGCTCGTCTGCAGACAGAATCAGGTGAGACAGCCCAATTCCTGAGCTGCAATGGGAGTGGCTGCACACCATGAGGATACCACTGGGTGCAAAGCTCTCCAAGCCTCTCCAGATTCCCTGGCTTTACAGGCAGAAACTGTCATGTTGTTCATAGTCTTGTTACCTTTTTTCACTTTACCCTTCTCAGGTGAATTTTCCCGCCAGGTGGAGGAGAAAGATGCTCTGATTTCTCAGCTGTCAAGGGGCAAGCAAGGATTTACCCAGCAGATTGAGGAACTCAAGAGGCATCTAGAGGAAGAGATAAAGGTCTGGAAGCACCTACTGCCCGCAATCTGTATCACTCCTAAAAGCATCTGGAGAACCCTGTCTGATCCAGGATTGGTTCAGCATTCTTTCCCCAAACACATGTAGTACTGGAGGGAACATCCATAATGCACATATCCCGACTAGGAAGCTAGAGAGGGAAGCAAGTGTAATGCTTTTGTTACTGGTGGAAGTCATTCATGAGGCTTTTGTGGGATTCTGATAATACTCGCTCTGAGAGGATTCAGAGGCATGAGTCTAAACTTCTGCTTTAGGCAAAACCACTGTCACAAACATATCCTAATCCTCCAGACAATGTTCCTGAAGGATTCATCAGCTCCTAGCTTTACATTTACCTAAATAGAGTTACATACTGTCAAGAGGGTTCAAGTCACAAGTTACCAACCTCAATGTCCCTCCAGGCCAAGAACGCCCTGGCCCACGCCTTGCAGTCTGCTCGCCACGACTGCGACTTGCTCCGGGAACAATATGAGGAGGAGCAGGAAGCCAAGGGGGAGCTGCAGCGCGCCCTGTCCAAGGCCAACAGCGAAGTGGCCCAGTGGAGAACCAAATACGAGACGGACGCTATTCAGCGCACCGAGGAGCTGGAGGAGGCCAAGTACGTGGGGAAGTGGGATCCTGAATGGCTGGATAGACAGACTGTCAAGGAAACTTGAAAAATAGAGTGTCTGACAGACGGTTATGACAGAGAAGTGAAGAAGCAGCTAGGGATATAAGTGTCTTTGCGGTAGAGGGAATGAGGGAGACAAAGGAAAAGGAATTGGAAAGCAAATGTTGCCTAAAGGGCCAGAAATGCTGAGACAGGTCAGATACTCAGTAGGTGCAAGCACACAGATGTGGGAGACTCTAATAGTAACCATGACCTGTGCTCATCTCCTCCCAGGAAGAAGCTGGCACAGCGCCTGCAGGATGCAGAGGAACACGTTGAAGCTGTCAATGCCAAATGTGCCTCCCTGGAGAAGACAAAGCAGAGGCTGCAGAATGAAGTGGAGGATCTGATGATTGATGTGGAGAGATCAAATGCTGCCTGTGCAGTTCTGGATAAGAAGCAGAGGAACTTTGACAAGGTGTTTTGGGCTCCAGACTAAGGGTTCCTGGGCAGAGCATCCACTCCTGATTGCAACATCCATACTCACGCCTTGTTTCTCTCCAGATCCTGGCAGAATGGAAGCAGAAGTATGAGGAAACTCAGGCTGAGCTGGAAGCCTCCCAGAAGGAGTCTCGCTCACTCAGCACAGAGCTATTTAAGATGAAGAATGCCTATGAGGAGTCCTTGGACCACCTGGAAACGCTGAAGCGTGAGAACAAGAACTTGCAGCGTAAGTCCCTGGCCCTCTGCTCCTGACTGGGCTTTCTCACTTCCCTGCATTACCCACTGCTCCACCATGGTGTGTGCCTGCAGGTCTGCAAATTTGCTTGTCCCTGCTCCATGACAGGACCCTTCCCATAGTGCTCTGTCCCTGATCATGCCATTTCTTTTTATTTCCATAGAGGAGATTTCTGACCTCACAGAGCAGATTGCAGAGGGAGGAAAGGCAATTCATGAGCTGGAGAAAATCAAGAAGCAAATTGAGCAGGAGAAATCTGAACTCCAAGCCTCCCTGGAAGAAGCTGAGGTACAGACAGTGCTAATAAAACCTATACAGACTGAAACTATAGATGTGGATATCTGGGGAGATGGCAGGAAAGCAAGCCTAGATTTCATGAAGTACTGCCACAGAGATTATTTATAAAGGAGGTCACTGTTTAAGTCACTTTTCCTGCTGACTTGTCCAGGCTTCCCTGGAACATGAAGAAGGGAAGATCCTGCGCCTCCAGCTTGAGCTCAACCAAGTCAAGTCAGAGATTGACAGGAAGATAGCAGAGAAAGATGAGGAAATTGAACAGCTGAAGAGGAACCACCTCAGAATTGTGGAGTCCATGCAGAGCACCCTGGATGCTGAGATCAGGAGCAGGAATGAAGCCCTGAGGCTGAAGAAGAAGATGGAAGGAGACCTGAATGAAATGGAGATCCAGCTGAGCCATGCCAACCGTGTGGCTGCAGAGGCACAAAAGAACCTGAGAAACACACAGGCAGTACTGAAGGTCTGTTCAATAAAGCTAGTAAATGACAAATTAAAGGCCTTTACAGTTTTGGGACGGAAGCACAACTGACACCTTGTAATTTCTCTTGTCTCTTTTACAGGACACCCAGATACACTTGGATGATGCTGTCAGGACCCAGGAGGACCTGAAGGAGCAGGTGGCCATGGTGGAGCGCAGAGCAAACCTGCTGCAGGCTGAAATTGAGGAGCTACGGGCAGCTCTGGAGCAGACAGAGAGGTCAAGGAAACTGGCTGAGCAGGAACTTATTGATGCCACTGAACGTGTGCAGCTCCTCCATACCCAGGTCAGACACTCTATTGCAATGTCATCTACAAGGGATAACACAGAATGTGATTGCTACTCATCTTTTAAGTGATTATTGAAGAAACACTTGAAGAGACCTGCTGGGATATGGCCAGGCACCCATTTCTGATTCGTTACTATGGCTCTAAAAAGAATTCTAATTAAAGACTCTCAGATCCAGCACTCTTTAAGTCTAAATGTGGAGACATTAGGTGTAAAAGCATAAATCCTGTTCTTCTGTTTGCACAGAACACCAGCTTGATCAACACCAAGAAGAAGCTGGAAACAGACATCATACAAATTCAGAATGAAATGGAGGAGACGATCCAGGAAGCCCGCAATGCTGAGGAGAAGGCCAAGAAGGCCATCACTGATGTGAGTTGGGGCTCCTTTCCCAGCTTAAGATAAGTACCTTCTCCCAAAACTGTCTGCAACCCCAAAATGGCTTTGACTCTTTTCTGTCCTCAGGCAGCCATGATGGCAGAAGAGCTGAAGAAGGAGCAGGACACCAGCGCCCACCTGGAGAGGATGAAGAAGAACCTGGACCAGACGGTGAAGGACCTGCAGCACCGTCTGGATGAGGCCGAGCAGTTGGCACTGAAGGGAGGCAAGAAGCAAATCCAGAAGCTGGAGGCCAGAGTGAGTGAGGCTTTTATTTGTGCCCGAGTGAGCATGTCCCTTGGAAAGACACCAGTGAAGCTGCAAGGATGGTCTTGTGATTGCAGGTGCGGGAGCTGGAAGGGGAGGTTGATGCTGAGCAGAAGCGCAGCGCTGAAGCCGTGAAGGGTGTGCGCAAGTACGAGAGGAGGGTGAAGGAGCTGACCTACCAGGTAAGGCAGGAGGCCTCCTTGGGCTGACTCTCCCACAGGAACTAAATCTTCTTTGCACTTAGCAGCCCAGGGGAATTTGCATTGTGGGGAAACCAATTCAGTCTCTCTCCTGTTTGCCAACCCCTCTAGTCTGAGGAAGACAGGAAGAATATTCTCAGGCTGCAGGATCTGGTGGACAAGCTGCAAACGAAGGTGAAATCCTACAAGAGACAAGCTGAGGAGGCTGTAAGTATTGCTTGGAGAATGAGCAAGAGACACTTTGCATAAGGCCAGCACGCTCACTGAGATGAGGATGAGTAACAGGAAGAAGCATGAGAGAAGCTGCACGACACAATGTTGTGTCTTGGCCTCACTGTTTAGTACAGTGTCATGAGGCCTTGTTGAGTTCTGAGCATCCTGCAGCAGTCAGGAATGAACTGAGACAAGTTCTGCAGCCTGTTTTATACAGGAGGTGAGACCAAACAACCCAGGGGCCATATCCACTGACTGAGAAGTTCCTGAATCAGAATCATAGAACATTTTGGGTTGGAAGGGACATTATAAAATCATCTAGTTTTACTCTCTGTCGTGGGCTGGGACACCTTCCACTAGAAATAGTTCCTTAAAACCCCATTCACCCTGATCTTGAATTTTGAGTTTTGAACACCAGTGACGAGGCCTGCACTACATCTGGGAAACCTGTTTCAGTGCTTCACCACCCTCATGATTAAAACCCATCTTTATATCCAGACTAAGTCTTTCCCATTTTAATTTAAAACCATTGCTTGTTTCCCGTTTTCATATCACTACATAAAGGCTGGAACGTTTTTTATTCAAGCAATGGTTGGGCATTAAGTAGTGGGAGGAGAAATACACAAATGATAAATCCAAGTGAAGAAATTGTTCCTCAAGCAGGATAGGATACTCGTGAGCTTGTCACAGCGGGGCCCTGAATAAGGGAGGATGGGGAGGTCTGTGTAGGCTGACCTGTAAGCAGTGGAGGGTGGGGGATGGAGGTTTGTGCCTTCCCCTAGGAAAGGGCCACAGCCCTGCAAGGCCAGGCGACAGGAGGAGTGCAGGCTCTGCCCCAGGCTCCTCACCACCAACTCCTCTCCCTGCACAGGAGGAGCTGTCTAATGTCAACCTCTCCAAGTTCCGCAAGATCCAGCACGAGCTGGAGGAAGCCGAGGAGCGGGCTGACATTGCAGAGTCGCAGGTCAACAAGCTCCGAGCAAAGAGCCGCGAGATTCATGGCAAGAAGATAGAAGAGGAAGAGTGAGGATGTCGTGAGGCAACAAAGTGACCTGAGGGCTGCACAAAATGTGAACCTCTTGGTCGCTTTCTTCTGGAATTAGTCTATGCAACGCTGTTAATGTGTAGAGAATAAAGAATGTAGATTCCTTTGCATACACACCCATGTGTACATATTTTCACCTGTTTCTTTCTTACTCGTTAGAGCTGTGCTGTCGTTAGCCTTTGGGCACAGTTTTGGGTGTCCACATGTCACAGTACAGCTTTTTGTCACTTAGTTCCTATTTACTTTTCTATCTTACTTTAGTGTGTGATAAAAAGGAAGCTTTTCACTGTTGTGGTTTACCCCAGCTGAAATTAAGCATCACACAGCCACTTGCTCACTCTCCCCATGGCACAGTGGGATGGGGGAGGAGAGGCAGAAAAAAAGTAAAACATATAAGACAAGTAAATAGATCAGAAAAGAGTAGGATAAGTAATAGTAGTAGTCAGAATTATAGTAAATCACAACAACAAAAAAAGTATCAACAACATTAACAATAATAGTAGAACGTATTGATGAGAAAATAAGTAATGTAGGTTCCTTTGCATATTCACCATTAACACTAGACTGCCTTTGTTTCTGTTTTTACTACTTAAGCCTGTATCATTATTGGGTTTTGGGCAGAGCTTTGCCTTTTGTATACATATGTATACATGTTCTATACTTTTGTAGACATATGTCATGGTACAGCTTTTTGTCATCTACCTCCCAACTACTTATCTCTTCTTTACTACTTAGTGACTGGGGAAGAACAGAAATTTAACTTCACATGGAGAGAAATGAAGGGCAAGAGTTTCTGCCAGTGAATCCTTCCAGCTCAGCCTTCCTACTGTTCTGTTTGATACAATATCTTATGCTATATTTACCCACACATCACCTCAGCACTTGGCAGCTGTGTTACAAGTCAGGTGAGACCTGCTCCTTTTGCTGGCCACTGTCCAAGACACATTTATGGAGGGCTGATAACCAACAGAGTTTATGTTTATTTGGAAAGCTAAGAGGAGGTAGTTGGTTTTTTTTTTTGAGTTTATGCTTACTTCATGAATTGAATTAGTTTGGGGGACTGTGAGAGTATCACCTCCCCTTGCACTAAAACTGGGGAAGGCTCTGACAGTTCTGTGATGATTTTTTTAATTCCTGTAAATCAGATCAGTGTCCACAAAAACTGAGTCTCCAGCACAACCCTCTGAAGCAATATGCTGCCTGGCTAAATTTTTCTTTCCTGGTGAGAGAGCCCAGCTGCAAAACGTGGTGCTTTCCATAGTGATATTGTAGAAAATTAAGGCCTCAACCAGGAGCTTCTCTTACTAGCCTATGGAAAGAAAGGTCAGAGGAGACAGTGGGCAAAGAGGCAGCTGCAGTAGCCCATCAGTGGAAAGGAAACCCGGCAGTGTTCACTAGTAGCTGGTATTTCCTGTCAACACTAGTGATTTTCCATTCAACATGCAGAAAAAGTAACATGGAAGCTGAGAAGACAAGTTGCAGCTTGAATCTGGGTCTGAGTAGGGGTCTACATAAACTGGCAATGAAGAACTGAAAGCAGATGTAAAAAGCCATCGTGTCCAGTCTCAATTATTGCCAGTTGGGAGCAGGATCAAAGTCCCAACAGAGCAGCTGCAGTTCCAGCATGCTCCAGGCTGCTTCCACACTATATACTGAGCATGATGTCAGCAAGGTATGGGATAGGCTGGCCATGCCCCTCCCAGCTTCTTGTGAAAATTAACCCTCTCCCAGCCAAACCCAGGACAACAGGTCAGAGGGGTGAGCCTGTGAGAACCTCATGAAGCTCTACAAGGCCATGGGTAAGCTCTTGCATCTGAGTAAGGGTAATCCCCCTCACAAATACAGACAGGATGATGAGGGGATTGTGAGCAGCCCTGTGGAGAAGGACTTGGGGATGTTGGTGAATGAAAAAGTGAATATGAGCTGACAGTAAGAATATTGAGAACGCCAAATATGAGAAAGCCAATCACATCCTGGGCTGCATTGAAAGAATTGTAGCTGTCAGGGCAAGGGAGGTGATTCTTCCCCTCTGCTCTATTCTTGTGAGACAGTGCTATGTTCAGCTCTGAGGTTTCACAGCATATGAAAGACATGAACCTGCTTGAGTGGATCTAGAAGAGGCCATGATGATGATCAGAGATCTGGAGCCCCTCTTCTATGAAGATAATCTGAGAGAGCTGGAGTTGTTCAGCCTGGAGAAGAAAAGGTTCATGAGAGACCTCATATCAGCCTTCCAATACTTAAAGGTTACCTACATGAAAGACTGGGGAGGGGGGGGGCTTTATCAGGGACTGTAGGGAGAGAGGATAGATTTAGGTTCAGTAGTTGGAAGAGAAGCCATCCAGAGGGATCTTGATGGGCTTGAGGAGTGGGTCCATGTGAACCTGATGAAGTTTAACAAGGTGAAGTGAAAGGTCCTACACCTGGGTCAGGGCAATCTCCACTATTAGTATATAGCAGGGGGTGACTGGATTGAGAGTCCTGTAGAGAGAGGTGATCCTTCACTTCTGTTACCATAAGATTCCCACCTGGAGTACTGTATCCAGCTTTCAGGTACACAGTACAAGACAAGGATCTGCTTGAGTAAGTGCAAAGGAGAGCTACAAAAATGGTCAAAAGACTCCTATAAAAAAGGCTGAGAGCGCTGGGCCTGCTCAGCCTGGAGATGGGAAGGCTCTGAGGACACCTCATTGCAGTCTTTCAATGTATGAAGGTGGCTTACAAGGAAGACTAGGTGAAGAAAGACTTTCTACCATGGCCAGTAGCAAAAGGACAAAGGAACAAAGATTTAAACCAGGAGGGTTGATTCGGGTCGGAGATAAGGAAGATATTTTTTAAGATGAGGCTGGTGAGACACTGGAACAGACTGGCCCTAGAGTTGAGGAATGCCCCTTCAATGAGACTGTTCAAACTCAGTCTGGATGGGACTCCAAACAACCTAATCTAGTCAAAGATATCCTTGCCCACACCAGGAGTGTTGCCCTGCAGGATCTTTTAAAGATTCCTTCCAACCCAAACCATTCTATGAGTTTATCTTCCATCTTCTGCGTGTCTGTGAGTCAAAGACTTCCCAGAGAGGCAGGATTTCAGGTGCTCCCCTGTGCTCATGGTTTCCGACTGGTTGTTTCTGGGCTCCTCCTGGGCAGGGCACAGCGTGTTTCCATCAGCCTCTTTGTACCCAGTGCAGGGAGCCCAGGGCTGAGTTCTGGGTTTGAACTCCAGAAAAGTGGGTTCTGCAGTGTCAGAGCCCCCCAGGGAATGAACTCTCTGGATTTACTTTGGATCACAGGCATCATTTATCTGACCTTACCCCTGTGTTCTTCACTGAGATCTCTCCAGTGAGCTCTTTTAATAACCAAAATGCCAATGACCAGGAGAAACGTGTGTTTAAAACTGACTTGAAAGCAGCTCAAGTGACAGTGCCCTTTTCTTAGAACTAGATCAATCACTCTCCAGGACTACTGGCAAATTCCTCCTTTCTCTGAGTATCAGCATTGTACAGGGCTGTCCACTATGTCTAATGGTGATACCAGCACTGTGTTGATACCTTTTTTTCTGGAACTGTATGAATAAGTGTGCAAGATATTTTTGATGGGATGGGAGTGCTGGACTGAGGAGAGGATCTTGGGCTGTGTGCTATGTTTGTGATTGTGTTTATAGTCATGTTTGGGTGGAGGGGTGACTTTTAAGTTGTAGGTAAGTGAAGGGCTACAGGGACTTCCCTTGCTCCCTGATCTGATTGAAGACATCACTTGATATCTGTGGACACACAGGCTTAAGGTCTTTAAGGCATGTTAACACTTGTATGTGTGAGGGGAAATATGATGTGTCACTAATTATTGAGTAGGCATACATTTAAGGTTAAATGTATTTCCTAGCTAGGTTACTTTTGCATGTTTGTCTCTCATCTCTTAGAATGTCTTTAATAAAGGTTGAGAAACAGAAATAATTTTGACTGCTAGTAACTTCCCTGTTGATAAAAGTGCTAGTTGAATATTACACATTTATTCTAGATCCCCTCTGCACTGAATCTTTTAAAACCAAGTGTGTTTTGAAAAAAAGCAGCATAGTTTTATTTTTCCAGGTATGAGGCACCATGAGTAGTTTATTTATTTCAGACTTTTGTCTAATGTCAGCTGTGACTGACTACAGCAACAATGAACATTTCTCTAGGACGTGTTTTGAATTTTTAAATTTCTGAAAAATACCAAGTGCAGATTTTCTCTCATAGATATTTATTTATTTTTACAGCTAAGGAAACAACTTTCACACTCCAGGCACAGATTGAGTGTCCAAGTTTGAACTTGTATTCTGACTTGCTTTCTCTTGGACTGCCTCTGTGTCTAGAGCTATTGCAGCCAAGGCCCATGGAATATGTCTGGTTTTCCCCTTTTCAGTATAACATATACTGAGCTGCAGAATGACATTTGGTCATGTCTTTTGTTGAACTGTCTTTTCAAAAGCTGTAAAGGCCATCTCTAAATTCACAGGATCACCTGTACAAGATACATTGTATTACTCCCGTTTTACGCCTGTAATAGCTGCAATACAGAAATTCCAAACCATCTCTCAAAGATCAAGTTGTCAGTAGAGACAGTGGAGGAACCTATAAATTCTACATCCAAGTTCTTTAAGTGCCTTGACTAGACAAGATTCCTTTATTAATAGCCATGTCAGATTATTTATAGGAAATGTATCCACAGGAATGGTAAGATGTAAAAACATTTCTAAATATATCTAGTCAAATCAAATGACAATTATGCCATTAGTTAAGTTTGCCAGACAATGTTTTGCCAAAGATGGTTTGCCAAAATATTTTTTTGACTGAAGGAAGAGGAAACATCCAGAGCATCTGCATACCAGACTCTATAAAAGTCTCTTTGGAGTGCTGTGCCCAGTCTTGACAGAAAATTTCAAGGTAAGTGTTATGGCTCCTGTGAACTTCTGGGCAAAGCATATACCTTTTAATTCCATTTAACTTTGTTATACACTTGGATATCCGTTTCTATCAGGTACTGTCTCCGTCACCAGTGATTTTATTGTAGGTTTGAAGGCAACATATTTCCTTCAGCTTATGTATTAACTTCGAATATCTGCAACACAAAATGAGTTGCTGTGTTTTTGAACAGCAGTGACTGACTTCCAGGCTCTGCCATCAGAATTGATACCACAATTTACCAACTTTTAAGGAACAGGATGAAATCCAGCAGTTTAATATTTAAAGAAAGCAGCACAGGTGATAGGGATGTGTATATCTGTCATAGTGCAAGACAAATTGTCCATAGCAAGTAAATTTTCCAGTGAAAAGTCACCTTGCTATCAAACAAGGATGTATCTCAGAGACTCTTTGGTACAATTTTTAAAATCAGAGACTTATTAAATATGAAGTCTCTGTGATGGCGATGTCCAAATTCAGTACAGTTCCCAAAGTTGAAGTAATACTGCTAAACTCTGCTACAATACTGCAACACCAAAGAGCTGTTCTATACTTTGTTACTTCTAGATACCTAAGGAATAATTTCAGAGAAGTATACTAGTATTTTCAACCACTGCTGGGACATTTAAATCTGCTTTTTCACTTGTTTATATCTATTTAAACATTTGAAGAGATCAAAATGCAAGTGATTTCCTATCTTCTGAAGAAAGCTATTCACTCACTGATTCTTTCCTCCAGAGTACTGTGCTGGCTGTGCCTCCTGTGTAAGAACAACTATGTCGTCTCCGGACGCTGATATGGCCGCCTTTGGGGAGGCGGCTCCTTACCTCCGAAAATCAGAGAAGGAGAGAATTGAGGCCCAGAACAAGCCCTTCGATGCCAAGTCATCCGTCTTTGTGGTGCATCCCAAGGAATCCTTTGTGAAAGGGACAATCGAGAGCAAAGAATCGGGGAAGGTCACTGTCAAGACTGAAGGTGGAGAGGTGGGTAAAAACCAAGGCTCAAAACCTGAATGTCATTCCTTGTCTCATTTTAGCTCACATATATAGATATTTTTCTTTGTTTGATAGACTATGACTGTGAAGGAAGATCAAATCTACTCCATGAACCCTCCCAAGTACGACAAAATCGAGGACATGGCCATGATGACCCACCTCCACGAGCCCGCCGTGCTGTACAACCTCAAAGAGCGTTACGCAGCCTGGATGATCTACGTGAGTACCAGCAGCAGGCTTCCTGTGGCTAGCCAGGACGAGCTGCTCTGCCAGCCTCAGGGGAAGCCAACGTGCTGTCTCCCTTCCCCACAGACCTACTCGGGTCTCTTCTGCGTCACCGTCAACCCCTACAAGTGGCTGCCGGTGTACAACCCGGAGGTGGTGTTGGCCTACCGAGGCAAGAAGCGCCAGGAGGCCCCTCCACACATCTTCTCCATCTCTGACAACGCCTATCAGTTCATGCTGACTGGTGAGACAATGGCAGCATCTTCATGATGATATAACATTTGAGCTTTTAAAAAAAAAAGTGTTTGCATGTGTAAACCTCAGCATGAGCCTTTTATTACTCTCACAATTGCTGATATTATGCATGCAACACAGTTCGGTCCTAATGGTTTTTAAATCTAATTGATAGCACACTGAGTACTGAAAAAGTTACAGCGAAGAATCCTTAATAGGATTAACTGGGTCAGATGAAACTAATATTCTCCCCTTCTTGTTGCTTAGATCTGTTTTGCTCTAAATGTGCCAGAAAATATTATCAGAGCTCTAAACAATAGAATTATTCTGTCCTGAATATATGTTTTAAGTTACTTCCTCTTTTTTTATTAATTTTGGCTTCATGAAGACATTGTTTGAAAAATCAAATTATCTGATTTCAAGTGTTATACTGGTATTTAAAACCAGATATTTAAAGCCAGAATCCCAGAGAAGCTGCACACTCTGAAAACGAGAATAAATGCCTTCATTTCAAAACAGATGTTTATTAGAATCATAGAATCATAGAAACACAGAATGGTAGGGGTTGCAGAGGCCCTTTAAAGATCGTCTGGTCCAACCTCCCCTGTTCAAGCAGGTATATCTAGATCAGGTCACTCAGGAACATGTCCAGGTGAGGTTTGAAAACCTCCAGAATACTCCTGTATTCTGGACTTGCTTCTTAGGCGTGAAAGTTACTTAATCAGAAAGGCCTATAATTCTATACCTCAAAACTGCAATATACAGAAGGGACTCAATGATTTGGCAGTCATGAATTTACAGTTGTTTCATGTTTCCATAAGGATATTACTGGACATCACAGAATAATATTTTTAACTATTAAAAAATTCTCTTAATATTGATAATGTCAGAATGATAATTTCAATGGTTTTTTTCTCCTTTCCACTTCCACTTTTAACACTGCAACAGGTTCATGAATAATAAGTAGCTTAGTATATTTTTTTTAATGTTTGCTATCTTCTTTCTTCCTGCTCTTAGGTAGTGCCTTTGAAAAGAGACTTGTAAAGACAAGTCAATAAAACAATAAAACAATAAAAAAGACAATAAAAATTAGCAGAATCATTCTGAAACAAAAAAACAACCAAACAACAAAATTCTGTATTTTTAATCAATGGTGAAATGGGAAAATAAGAAAAGGAGAAAAAAAATATATATGTGATTAAACGTTTCCAACATTGAATAAATATCTACACTTGTACAAGTGTGTTAGGTAAGAAGGAGATCAGAATTATTTTGAACCACAGGGTTAGTGGCTACAATCCCTTGCTACTTAGAGATAAGACATAATTAATCACTCAGAGTACCTTGTTAAAAGATAAATGATATAAACTGATGTCAGATTCTTAAATTGCTTGAGGAGTCACTGATGTGTAAGCAGTAATATATAGATTGTAGGATCCTAAAAAAGCTCATAAATAAAGTGATATTCATCCCTGTAGATTCTACAAGGAGTTCTTTCATACAAAAAACTTCCCATATCTAAAACAGATTTCCCTATGCAAGATAATCCTATAGACTTTTGAAGTCACTGCACAGTAATGGGCATTCTTGCCTATTTCATACAGTGATTCATATTATAAATGTTACTTTGAGAGGAAATTAAATATTTGCAAGATCCAAAAGGGAATTAAAATATATACCTCAGATAAGAGAAATGAGGAATATAATGAAGACATGCAAACTCTGATAAATCTGGCCATTTCCATACAATACCTAGTGTCTCTAAAAGCACTGCTTGTATTTATCACACACATTGTGCTCCAATGCCACTAATAGCATCTTTTTTCTACTTCTCCCACAGATCGCGAGAACCAGTCGATCCTGATCACGTATGTACACCCCCTCCTCGGGGCCCTGCAGGGCTGCCCAGGGCCAGGGCACCTCCTGCCTGACCACACGCTCTCTGCTTCTCTCTTTGGTTTGGCAGCGGAGAATCCGGTGCAGGGAAGACTGTGAACACAAAGCGTGTCATCCAGTACTTTGCAACAATTGCAGCCAGTGGGGAGAAGAAGAAGGAAGACCAGCCTGGCAAAATGCAGGTAAACAGACACTGTCTGGAATGGATGCTTTCCTCTGTTCCTGATGTGATTTTTGCAACAGATGCCCATCAATAATTATCATCCTGCAGGGAACGCTTGAGGATCAAATCATCAGCGCCAACCCACTGCTGGAGGCTTTTGGAAATGCCAAGACTGTGAGGAACGACAACTCCTCACGCTTTGTAAGTTGTTGCCTTAGACAAAATCACTCGTAATAAGAGTAGTGATGGACTAGTGGTATGTTCTGAGAAGAAGGTAACAAAGTACACCCAGGCTGAAGTGCTGCTGCTTCTCCTGAACAGGGTAAATTCATCAGAATCCACTTTGGTGCCACAGGCAAACTGGCTTCTGCTGACATTGAGACTTGTAAGACACTCTCCTGGCCTCACCACATTCCTTCCCAAATTCCTTTAAATACATGTGTATTCCTGCGCCTGATTCCATCCACTTTCCTTGACAGATCTGCTGGAGAAGTCCAGAGTCACTTTCCAGCTGAAAGCAGAAAGAAGCTACCACATATTCTATCAGATCATGTCCAACAAGAAGCCAGAGCTAATTGGTAGGAAGGAGCATTATGACTTTTTGAGGATGGTCACTGAGCAACTGTTTGCTGTGTTACCTGGCTGGCAAAACTAAGCCTGTGCCTTGTCTCCTCATGCTTTCAGACATGCTCCTCATTACCACCAACCCTTACGATTTCCACTACGTGAGTCAAGGTGAGGTCACTGTGCCCAGCATTGATGACCAGGAGGAGCTGATGGCTACAGATGTAAGTAACACAACACAACACAAAGGTACCTACTACGTGTCTCAAAGGTGATCTGGGTGACCTAGTAGGGACACATATTTTAATTCATTGTTTTGACTGCAGAGTGCCATTGACATCCTGGGCTTCAGTGCTGATGAGAAGACAGCCATCTACAAACTGACAGGGGCTGTCATGCACTATGGCAACCTGAAGTTCAAGCAGAAACAACGAGAGGAGCAGGCAGAGCCTGATGGCACAGAAGGTATCAGCAGATACAGCAGCTGATTTAGTCAAGAATTTCTCTGTCTGCAGAGGTGTCAAAAGACAGGTTTTGTTGGTCTCAATCACCACATAAACCACTGAGGGAATGCATCTTTGATCATTGCATAACTGCAGAGTGGCTTCCCTGATCAATACTATTGTTTTATCCAGTGGGCTCACATACAGCCTGAGAGGAAGAATTTCAACACAGGATATCACTCTCTCTGTAAAAGCTTTACTCCTACTAAGTCACCATGAAGTGCAATTTCATTTTTGGTGAAATAAATCCTGCATACTTTGCTATGTAGAAATCCACTTTACACAGAAAATACATGCACGCCTCATCTGTTCCCAGAGGCTTTTGGGGTTTACCTGTGAACTTCCAGATTCAAGCTATTCTCATCCAAGCCTGTTCTAATTTTCAAATGTAGCCATTAACAGCTTCTAGAATTTACATCCTGTAATGAGACCATTAATACTTTTATGAGACTGGACCAATGCTTTTCCATTCCTAGACTTTGAACAACAGAGTTGTTCCCATTGACCAAATTGTCCAAATTGTCAGTGTCCAAATGTAAATGCTTCTCTCCCTCTTTAGTGGCTGACAAGGCTGCCTACTTGATGGGCCTCAACTCAGCGGAATTGCTCAAAGCCCTGTGTTATCCCCGAGTCAAAGTTGGGAATGAATTTGTGACCAAAGGTCAAAATGTGTCACAGGTAAACAGAAGATTACTTGGAGGTGTCTTGAAAGAGAACCTGAGTGTGCTTTTTAGATGTAGAAAGCAACTCCAGTCCTTTCTTCTCTGTTTTAGGTGAACAATTCCGTGGGTGCTCTGGCAAAGGCTGTCTTTGAGAAGATGTTCCTGTGGATGGTTGTTCGTATCAACCAACAGCTGGATACGAAGCAGCCCAGACAGTACTTCATTGGTGTCCTGGACATTGCTGGCTTTGAGATCTTTGATGTAAGGACTAGGGGATTGGCACTGTAGACAAGAGAGAGTCAGGGAGGGGTCATGAAGAATCTTTGTTTTCAAAAGATTCAGAAGTTCACCATCCTCATCTGCAATTTTCTAGGCACACCTCCTCTGTAGTGCCTTCAATTGGCTTTACTAACAAACACTTGATTTTAACATTGTCAAGAGGCAGAAGAAAGCTCTGCTTTCTCACTCTCTGGGAGGTTAGAGAGCTGGGGCACCTACATGATGCTGCAGCTGTGGTTACTGAGCAATTTGCTTTTCCGTACCACAATAGGAATGAATTTTTTAAGCTTGGTTTTGAAATTAATAATAATAAAATCCTTCAGGGACAGTAAATTTTACAATAGTAATCCTGCTCAGGAAAGACACACTGTTACAGTACAGATAGGAGAGGTGTTTGGGGGAAATTCAAACAGCATTAGGAGAATGCTGGCAAAACCCTGTGGTAATTGCCACACCTTGAGAACCTGTGCTCCTCTCCTTGCTTTGGGCAGTTCAACAGCTTTGAGCAGCTGTGCATCAACTTCACCAATGAGAAACTGCAACAGTTCTTCAACCACCACATGTTCGTGCTGGAGCAGGAGGAGTACAAGAAGGAAGGGATTGAATGGGAGTTCATTGACTTTGGGATGGACCTGGCTGCCTGCATTGAGCTCATTGAGAAGGTATCTTTAGCATACAAGTGTCCTTTGGAATTCTGTGCTATTTCTGAGCCAGATTCAGCTCAGAAAGACCTCACATCCACACATTCAGTATCACTAAACAGAAATATTTTGTACTGCTATTTATTGTAGCCTGGGGAGGAGAAGTTAGGAAATACCAATCTGTGTCATGAGTCCTGCATCAGGTGGTCTTCAAGCACAGAAAGACAGCCTGGACTACAACCAACAGACTTCTTCAAAACAAACTGGAATCAGCCTAAAATCAGACTAAAATCAGAACTCCATGAACAAAATTGGGAAATAAATATTGTCTCGCCTGATTTCCCAAAACAATGAGGCTTCCTGCAGCTATTTTCCTCTTTAGTTTTCTGTTTACCACTTCTTCCTTATTCTGCTCTCAATTCTAACCCAATTTATAGCCATTCTTACCATCTCCATTAATTCAGGCTGCAGGAAAGTAAGAGAAGACAATAAGCAGCTCCCTGTCTGATAAGAAGCCCTGACAAACTTAGACCCTTATCCAGACTGGGATGCCGCCAGCAACTCACTATATCTTTAATGTTCATAGCATCATTATAATTTTTCTCTATCACTTGTACTTTCCAGCCCATGGGCATCTTCTCCATCCTGGAAGAGGAGTGCATGTTCCCCAAGGCAACTGACACCTCTTTCAAGAACAAGCTCTATGACCAGCACCTGGGAAAGTCCAACAACTTCCAGAAGCCCAAGCCTGCCAAAGGCAAGGCTGAGGCTCACTTCTCCCTGGTGCACTATGCTGGCACAGTGGACTACAACATCAGTGGCTGGCTGGAGAAGAACAAGGACCCCCTGAATGAAACTGTCATTGGGTTGTACCAGAAATCATCCCTGAAGACACTGGCCCTACTCTTTGCCAGCTATGGTGGAGCAGATGCAGGTCAGCTCTGTGATGACTATGTTTTTTCATTGTAGGGTAATGCTGACAGAGAACTAAAGCAGTAAACACTAAACATTTAAAGTTATTCTGTGTTCTGTGGTCTCCAATGTGCAATATCCATATTTATTACTTTTTTTTTCTTGCCTTTGCAGATGGTGGTGGCGGTGGCAAAAAGGGTGGCAAGAAGAAGGGTTCCTCTTTCCAGACTGTCTCAGCTCTTTTCCGGGTAAGGATAGAATTCATCTTTCTGAAGATAGAAAGCAATTGTACTGTGAATCTGAAAAGTCTCTTTCAGTTTTGGTCAAAGGTCTTTTCATCCTTTAAAATCTTCTCTTGTCATATTTGGGAATTACAAAATTACTCCATTAGAATAGCATAAAAAAACCCACTTCCATGCATCTGCAGTCTTTCTTTTATTTCAGGAGACAGAATTATATTCTCGATCTCCTGGAATTCTCTAGGCAATTGTCTTAGACTTTTTTCCCTAAGTAACTATTGATATTGTATCTTTATGTTTTGATTGTTTACTCCCACCTGCCTTACTTTTGCTATGGCCTTCTACAAGTATTCTACAAAACTCCCCAAAGGGTGAAGATTTCCTACTTAGACTGGAAGTGAATAACCAATCAGCTGAACTTCCTTATGGTGTTCTCTGGAAACGCCAAAGATATTTCCCACCCATGTTTTATGTATACACGAAGATTAGGACATTTTGTAGAATTCAAAAATGATAGATCAAACATCAAAGGAAAAAATATTGCCTTGAGACTGCAAGGCAAATTTTAAATTTCAATGGGGAAATGAGTGAATATTAAATTAAATCAAATTAATTATTTTTGAGGTCAACTTTCATCTCTGTTTTCAAGGTTTCCATTTATCTGAAGTGGAGATATTTAGGAAGACCAAATTGCTTTAAAAACACCTATTTACATCTGTAAAAATATTCCATCTACTTAAAAATAAGTTATTTAGCTGCCAAATCAGATGCTAGTTATGCTTAACCAGGAATACATCATCAATTTAAAATCACTTACTAATTACCACATGAAATACTTTGAGATGGCACCTCTGTATCCGTATAAGACAATCAAGGAAAAATAATACTAATGGCTTCTACAAAAAAATTTAAAAACCAAGAATCTAAAAGACTTCAGTTTCAAAGTTTCTGTTTGGGAGTTCTGCAGATGTGCTACAGAAGTCAAGTCTACATTCCGAAATAGTTTGATGCATCCACTATTAAGCTTCCAGTGCTTACACTTAATAATGTAAACTTAATTTCATGATCTCACAGGAGAATCTGAACAAGCTGATGGCTAACCTGAGAAGCACTCACCCCCATTTTGTACGATGCATCATCCCAAATGAAACAAAAACACCTGGTAAGGGAGTCCAGTTGAAGGAAAACTTGGGTAGCAGAAGCTCTCCTGAGTGTCAAACAGTGGGGTGGTCACTAATGGTGGTATTTGTTAGGTGCCATGGAGCATGAGCTGGTGCTGCATCAGCTGAGGTGTAATGGTGTGCTGGAAGGGATCAGGATTTGCAGGAAAGGATTCCCCAGCAGAGTCCTGTATGCTGACTTCAAACAGAGGTAAGAGTTCTCTACCTTTCTCCTCAGTCAGACCAAGCTGAAGAACCTGAGTGTAATATACTCAAAACGTATAACTTGAAATAGGTACTGACCAATTATATAGATAAGCTTCACCATCAGTTCATGATGAGATGACATTGCTGAGATCAAGATTCTCTTGCACTTAGAGTTAGTAGTAAAAACACTCTCCATGTCATCTTCTGAAAAGATAAACTGTCTCCAGCCATGAGACTGGTTCAATGAGACAGCCTGAAAAGACTGTGTGGTTCAGTCACCTTGGTGGTTTTGGCAATGGGAATTTCATAGAATTGTAGAATGGTTTGAGTTGGAAGGCACCTTAAAGGTCACCTAGTTCCAGACTAGGTTGTTTGAAGCCCCATCCAGTCTGGCCTTGAACACTTCTAGGGATGGGACATTTTCAACCTCTCTGGACAACCTGTGCCAGGGCCTCACCACTCTCACAGAGGAAAATTTCCTTATCCTGTTTTCTTCTGCAGATATAGAGTGCTTAATGCCAGTGCTATCCCAGAGGGACAGTTCATGGACAGCAAGAAGGCTTCAGAGAAGCTCCTTGGATCCATTGATGTGGATCACACGCAGTACAGATTTGGGCACACCAAGGTAGGAAAAAGATTTATGTTAAAAGTTTGATAGGGAGCAGTAAGGGCAGGTTCCTTTGTCAGGGGCAGGGAACACAGCAGAGTAACAGAGCTGGCAGAGTAGGGACCTCAATCCACAACTGTCCACCTCACACAAGGCAAGTGTGGGAGACCCTGGAGTGGTGGTACTCAGGTTCAACCAAGAATCCAGATCATCAGACAGGTTTATGACAATAAGGAAGGTCTGAGGTGAAGTCTTAAGTCATTAGTTTTTCAGACTGTTCAGGATCAGATATAGGAAGGCTAACGAGGTCCAGACACTCTTAATTAATTCCTGGACAGAAAGAGATTTGTCTAACATCAAGCCAAGAAGTAAGTTTGCAGGTCATGATTGAGCTCATGGGGACCATGCCAAGGAACAGGTGAGGCTGAGGCTGTGGCTGAAGTGAAAACCAGAACTCATACCACATAGCTCAGAAATTGACTGAATGCTTAGGGATGATTTTATGGGAAGCTTGTAGGCCCTTGGGGATATTGAAGGGAGCCCAAAGTGAGGCTGCTCATGGTCATTAAGATCTATCAGGATCCTGAAAGACTCTGTGCCTTCACTCTGTCCTGGTTGACAAACATGCTGCAACAATTTCTTTCTCAAGGTGTTCTTCAAAGCTGGGCTCCTGGGACTCCTGGAGGAGATGAGAGATGACAAGCTGGCAGAAATCATCACTCGCACACAGGCCAGATGCAGGGGCTTCCTCATGAGAGTGGAGTACCAGAGAATGGTGGAAAGGAGGTAGGCTTTTCTCACTTTCAGATGAAGTCACTGTACTTGAAGGAAAGTTTTGGCATTCATCATACTAAAGATGTGCCATACATTTGAATTGTGTTTCAGAGAGTCCATCTTCTGCATCCAGTACAACGTTCGTGCATTCATGAACGTCAAGCACTGGCCCTGGATGAAGCTGTACTTCAAGATCAAGCCCTTGCTGAAGAGTGCAGAGTCTGAGAAGGAGATGGCCAACATGAAGGAAGAGTTTGAGAAAACCAAGGAGGAGCTTGCCAAGTCTGAGGCAAAGAGGAAGGAGCTGGAGGAGAAAATGGTGGCCCTGGTGCAGGAGAAAAACGATCTGCAGCTCCAAGTGCAGGCTGTGAGTATCACCATTCATTTGCACAGTATCCAGCCAGAATATACCCTGAGCAGAGACTCGCAGGAGCTGACAAACGTACAGAGATTGATCAAAATGACACACTCTGCAGCACTCTAATGTTAAGTAAACAGGCTCTGGCAGGAGCAGGATGAGTCTCATGGCAACCCCAATGAGCCTTTTCATTCGTCCCTCTGAGGATAGAGCCATGTAACACCAGCACAGAGCTCAGAACTGCAAGAGAAGTACCAGTGTCAAAACATTACAACCCATGACAATCTGTGTCTCCCCAACAGGAAGCAGACAGCTTGGCTGATGCTGAGGAAAGGTGTGACCAGCTCATCAAAACCAAAATCCAGCTGGAAGCCAAAATTAAGGAGGTGACTGAAAGGGCTGAAGATGAGGAGGAAATTAATGCTGAGCTGACAGCCAAGAAGAGGAAGCTGGAAGATGAATGTTCAGAGCTGAAGAAAGATATTGATGACCTTGAGTTAACATTGGCCAAGGTTGAGAAGGAAAAACATGCCACTGAAAACAAGGTATATGGCAGAAGATACCACTCTCACTCCAGAAAAGACCTCTGTCCTGCTCTGCAGTGTAGAGTTTTAAACAAAATATTTTATTTGCACTTGCTCCCTTCTTCCCAAAGGTGAAAAACCTCACAGAGGAGATGGCAGCTCTGGATGAGACCATCGCCAAGCTGACAAAAGAGAAGAAAGCCCTCCAAGAGGCCCATCAGCAGACATTGGACGACCTGCAGGCGGAAGAGGACAAAGTCAACACGCTGACCAAAGCTAAAACCAAGCTGGAGCAGCAAGTGGATGATGTAAGCACACAGGCACACAGCAAGAACAGGACAGGTATGCAGCTAAACCTGGCTGGCAGAGTACTGATGGATTTGTTCATTTCAGCTGGAAGGGTCCCTGGAGCAAGAGAAGAAACTGCGCATGGACCTGGAGAGAGCCAAGAGGAAACTCGAAGGAGACCTGAAGCTGGCCAATGACAGTATATTGGATTTAGAAAATGATAAGCAGCAGCTGGATGAGAAACTGAAGAAGTGAGTGTGGCTGTGGGGCACCTGAGCACTGGGCTGCTGCACTTGTCCTTTTCTTGGAGCTCTAACACAGTTTGCTTTGCCCAAAGGAAAGACTTTGAAATCAGCCAGATCCAGAGCAAAATCGAAGATGAGCAAGCTCTGGGCATGCAGTTACAGAAGAAGATCAAGGAGCTGCAGGCAAGTCTCTGTTCCTTGCCCTCTGTCACCTGCTCTCAGGTCAGGTAGCAGCAGGGCAGGGCTGTGAAGGGTCCCAAATGTTCCCAGGCTCGTATTGAGGAACTGGAGGAGGAAATTGAGGCCGAGCGAACGTCTCGGGCAAAAGCAGAGAAGCATCGGGCTGACCTCTCCAGGGAGCTGGAGGAGATCAGCGAGCGGCTGGAAGAAGCAGGAGGGGCGACAGCAGCTCAGGTGGAGATGAACAAGAAGCGTGAGGCGGAGTTCCAGAAGATGCGGCGTGACCTGGAAGAGGCCACGCTGCAGCACGAAGCCACGGCTGCCGCCCTGCGCAAGAAGCACGCGGACAGCACAGCCGAGCTTGGGGAGCAGATCGACAACCTGCAGCGAGTGAAGCAGAAGCTGGAGAAGGAGAAGAGTGAGCTGAAGATGGAGATTGACGACTTGGCCAGTAACATGGAGTCTGTCTCCAAAGCCAAGGTATGGAATTGCAGTAGAAAATGCTCCCAGGGCCAAAGCAGGGCACAAAAGCAACACTTACCAGCCACTTTCTCATCAAAATATCCCTGCTGTCAGGATAAGGCAGGGACCAGGTGCTCATTTCTCTTCCTTCTTTGTGGTTGCTGTCTAGGCCAATCTGGAGAAAATGTGCCGCACACTGGAAGACCAACTGAGTGAAATCAAAACTAAGGAGGAGCAGAACCAGCGCATGATCAATGACCTCAATGCTCAAAGAGCTCGTCTGCAGACAGAATCAGGTGAGACAGCCCAATTCCTGAGCTGCAATGGGAGTGGCTGCACACCATGAGGATACCACTGGGTGCAAAGCTCTCCAAGCCTCTCCAGATTCCCTGGCTTTACAGGCAGAAACTGTCATGTTGTTCATAGTCTTGTTACCTTTTTTCACTTTACCCTTCTCAGGTGAATTTTCCCGCCAGGTGGAGGAGAAAGATGCTCTGATTTCTCAGCTGTCAAGGGGCAAGCAAGGATTTACCCAGCAGATTGAGGAACTCAAGAGGCATCTAGAGGAAGAGATAAAGGTCTGGAAGCACCTACTGCCCACAATCTATATCACTCCTAAAAGCATCTGGAGAACCCTGTCTGATCCAGGATTGGTTCAGCATTCTTTCCCCAAACACATGTAGTACTGGAGGGAACATCCATAATGCACATATCCCGACTAGGAAGCTAGAGAGGGAAGCAAGTGTAATGCTTTTGTTACTGGTGGAAGTCATTCATGAGGCTTTTGTGGGATTCTGGTAATACTCGCTCTGAGAGGATTCAGAGGCATGAGTCTAAACTTCTGCTTTAGGCAAAACCACTGTCACAAACATATCCTAATCCTCCAGACAACATTCCTGAAGGATTCATCAGCTCCTAGCTTTACATTTACCTAATTAGAGTTACATACTGTCAAGAGGGTTCAAGTCACAAGTTACCAACCTCAATGTCCCTCCAGGCCAAGAACGCCCTGGCCCACGCCTTGCAGTCTGCTCGCCACGACTGCGACTTGCTCCGGGAACAATATGAGGAGGAGCAGGAAGCCAAGGGGGAGCTGCAGCGGGCCCTGTCCAAGGCCAACAGTGAAGTGGCCCAGTGGAGAACCAAATACGAGACGGACGCTATTCAGCGCACCGAGGAGCTGGAGGAGGCCAAGTACGTGGGGAAGTGGGATCCTGAATGGCTGGAATAGACAGACTGTCAAGGAAACTTGAAAAGTAGAGTGTCTGACAGATGGTTATGACAGAGAAGTGAAGAAGCAGCTAGGGATATAAGTGTCTTTGTGGTAGAGGGAATAAGGGAGACAAAGGAAAAGGAATTGGAAAGCAAATGTTGCCTAAAGGGCCAGAAATGCTGAGACAGGTCAGATACTCAATAGGTACAAGCACACAGATGTGGGAGACTCTAATAGTAACCATGACCTGTGCTCATCTCCTCCCAGGAAGAAGCTGGCACAGCGCCTGCAGGATGCAGAGGAACACGTTGAAGCTGTCAATGCCAAATGTGCCTCTCTGGAAAAGACAAAGCAGAGGCTGCAGAATGAAGTGGAGGACCTGATGATTGATGTGGAGAGATCAAATGCTGCCTGTGCAGCTCTGGATAAGAAGCAGAAGAACTTTGACAAGGTCTTTTGGGCTTCACTCATGGGGCTCCTGGGCAGAGCATCCCTTCCTGATTGCCACATCCATACTCACACCCAGTTTCTCTCCAGATCCTGGCAGAATGGAAGCAGAAGTATGAGGAAACACAGGCTGAGCTGGAAGCCTCCCAGAAGGAGTCTCGCTCGCTCAGCACAGAGCTGTTTAAGATGAAGAATGCCTATGAGGAGTCCTTGGACCACTTGGAAACGCTGAAGCGTGAGAACAAGAACTTGCAGCGTAAGTCCCTGGCCCTCTGCTCCTGACTGGGCTTTCTCACTTCCCTGCACTACCCACTGCTCAACAGTGGTCAGTGCCTGCAGGTCTGCAATTTTGCCTGTTACCCAGGTGATGGCAGAGCCTTTCTGAATCTGCTCTGTCCCTGACCATTTTTTTGGTTTTTGTTCTTTTAGAGGAGATTTCTGACCTCACAGAGCAGATTGCAGAGGGAGGAAAGGCAATTCATGAGTTGGAGAAAGTCAAGAAGCAAATTGAGCAAGAGAAATCTGAACTCCAAGCCTCCCTGGAAGAAGCTGAGGTACAGAGAGTGCTAATAAATCCTATACAGACTGAAAGTATAGTTATGGATATCTGCAGAGATGTCAGGAAAGCAAGCCTAGATTTTATGAAGTACTGCCAAAGAGATTATTTATAAAAGGAGATCACTGTTTAAGTCACTTTTCCTGCTGATTTGTCCAGGCTTCCCTGGAACATGAAGAGGGGAAGATCCTGCGCCTCCAGCTTGAGCTCAACCAGATCAAGTCAGAGATTGACAGGAAGATAGCAGAGAAAGATGAGGAGATTGACCAGCTGAAGAGAAACCACCTCCGAGTTGTGGAGTCCATGCAGAGCACCCTGGATGCTGAGATCAGGAGCAGGAATGAAGCCCTGAGGCTGAAGAAGAAGATGGAGGGAGACCTGAATGAAATGGAGATCCAGCTGAGCCATGCCAACAGACAGGCTGCAGAGGCACAAAAGAACCTGAGAAACACACAGGCAGTGCTTAAGGTATAAATGCAAATATGAGCATATTGACATTGTAATTACATATTCACAGTATTATACAAGACATACCATCTTATATTTTCACTTTCTTCTCTTAAAGGATGCTCAGATCCACTTGGACGATGCTGTCAGGACCCAGGAGGACCTGAAGGAGCAGGTGGCCATTGTGGAGCGCAGAGCAAACCTGCTGCAGGCTGAAGTTGAGGAGCTACGGGCAGCTCTGGAGCAGACAGAGCGGTCGAGGAAACTGGCTGAGCAGGAACTTGTTGATGCCAGTGAACGTGTGCAGCTCCTCCATACCCAGGTCAGACACTCTATTGCAAACTGATGTCATCTACAAGGGATAACACAGAATGTGATTGCTATGCTTTTTTTAAGTGACTACTCCATAAACTCTCGAAAAGCCCTGCTGTGATATGGCCAATCTGGCCAGACATCCATGTTTGATTTGTTACTACGTCTCTAAAAAGAATTCTTAAGTTAAACACTTTCATAAATAGTACTTACAATTTTAGCTCTAGATGTGGAGGCATTATATGTAAAAGCACAAATCGTGTTCTTATGTTTGCACAGAACACCAGCTTGATCAACACCAAGAAGAAGCTGGAAACAGACATCTTGCAAATTCAGAATGAAATGGAGGAGACGATCCAGGAAGCCCGCAATGCTGAGGAGAAGGCCAAGAAGGCCATCACTGATGTGAGTTGGGGCTCCTTTCCCTGCTGGTGATGGTTGTGTTCTTCATCTAAAATGTCTGCAGCCCCAAAATGGCTTTGACCCTTTTGTGTCCCCAGGCTGCCATGATGGCAGAAGAGCTGAAGAAGGAGCAGGACACCAGTGCCCACCTGGAGAGGATGAAGAAGAACCTGGACCAGACAGTGAAGGACCTGCAGCACCGTCTGGATGAGGCCGAGCAGTTGGCACTGAAGGGAGGCAAGAAGCAACTTCAGAAGCTGGAGGCCAGAGTGAGTGAGGCTTTTATTTGTGCCTGAGTGAGCATGTCCCTTGGAAAGACACCAGTGAAGCTGCAAGGATGGTCTTGTGATTGCAGGTGCGGGAGCTGGAAGGGGAGGTTGATGCTGAGCAGAAGCGCAGCGCTGAAGCCGTGAAGGGTGTGCGCAAGTACGAGAGGAGGGTGAAGGAGCTGACCTACCAGGTAAGGCACGAGGCCTCCTTGGGCTGGTGGAGTTTTCTCTCTGCATGTCAGATTTAGTGCACCGTGTCCCCAAGGGGAATTGTTAACCTCACAAGCTGCAGAAGCAGGAATTCCATTTTCTTTCCTGCTTACCAACCCCTCTAGTCTGAGGAAGACAGGAAGAATATTCTCAGGCTGCAGGATCTGGTGGACAAGCTGCAAACGAAGGTGAAATCCTACAAGAGACAAGCTGAGGAGGCTGTAAGTATTGCTTGGAGAATGAGCAAGAGACACTTTGCATAAGGCCAGCACGCTCACTGAGATGAGGATGAGTAACAGGAAGAAGCATGAGAGAAGCTGCACGACACAATGTTGTGTCTTGGCCTCACTGTTTAGTACAGTGTCATGAGGCCTTGTTGAGTTCTGAGCATCCTGCAGCAGTCAGGAATGAACTGAGACAAGTTCTGCAGCCTGTTTTATACAGGAGGTGAGACCAAACAACCCAGGGGCCATATCCACTGACTGAGAAGATTCTGAATCTCTACTAGTAATCATTCATGTACAGCAGTGGAGGGTGGGGGTTGGAGGTTTGTGCCTTCTCTCGGGAAAGTAAACAGCCGTGCAAGGCCAGGCCACAGGAGGAGTGCAGGCTCTGCCCCAGGCTCCTCACCACCAACTCCTCTCCCTGTACAGGAGGAGCTGTCTAATGTCAACCTCTCCAAGTTCCGCAAGATCCAGCACGAGCTGGAGGAAGCCGAGGAGCGGGCTGACATTGCAGAGTCGCAGGTCAACAAGCTCCGAGTGAAGAGCCGCGAGATTCATGGCAAGAAGATAGAAGAGGAAGAGTGAGGCTGTCATGAGGCACTGAAGTGACCTGAGGGCTGCACAAAATGTGAACCTCTTGGTCACTTTCTTCTGGAATTAGTCTATGCAACCCTGTTAATGTGTAGAGAATAAAGAATGTAGATTCCTTTGCATACACACCCATGTGTACATATTTTCATCTGTTTCTTTCTTACTGGTTAGAGCTGTGACATTATTAGCCTTTGGGCACAATTTTGGGTTATCCCTTTTGTGCACATATGTCACAGTACGGCTTTTTGTCACCCAGTTCCTAACTACTTATCTCCTCTATATTACTTAAGTTTGTGATAAAAAGGAAGCTTGTCACTGTTATGGTTTAACTTTGGCTGGCATTTAAGCATCACACAGCCACTTGCTCACTTCCTGCATGGCACAGTGGGATGGGGGAGGAGAATCAGAAAAGGATGTTGAGATAAAGACAGCTTATCACAACAGAAAAAAGAAGAAACAAAACCAAGAAGAGCCTGCCATCAGAGCTCTTGAGTTTTCCTGGGAACTGCTGAGTGTTGACAGTGGTCCCTTAGTCCTCGTGTGTAGAAACCACTGTCATAGGTTTTGCTTCCAAAGAGCAAAGTGAACTTCAGCGAGCTTTGCTCACTCTACTGGAAACGTTAACCTGACAGCTTCATGCCTGCATGACTAATACAGAATTATAAAAATGAATCTTTAGTTATCTGTCTTCAAGGTGACACTGCGAGTAATTTTGAGGTTGTCCTGCTGTCAGTGGTCAGGACAAGAAAGCAGAAACCCAGATGTCTCTGTCTATCTGAAAAAGTGATGAGAGTCAGCTTTTTCAGAGCGGATCAGTTTCCAGCCACAAAGAGCTTAATAAATCTGTCTACCACCTAGCAGTGGTGCCAGCCTAGCTCTTCCTTCCCGTAACGTTAGAAGGCTTCTTATGGTTCCCTAGTAGACTTCAGCTTTCTTTCCTTCCATTTTACTCTCTGTATTTACTCTCCATGACAGAGACCAGCTTGACTCTGTTCTCTTATACTCTCTTGGCCATCAGTCTATCTTCTTTTCACTCCTCATTCTGAATACCTGACCATTCTCTATACTAAGATGCTTTAGTTCCTTAAAGTTTCCATTATTGTAGAGCAGTAAATATTCTATTTTTTCCATTAGTAGCAGAATTCTTGAGAGTTTGTATTGACCTGACAGTGCATGATCTGACCTAAATGCAGTGAGATCCCAGGGCAGGGCCCGAGACATCAGTTGGGATGGTGGCTGTGCCTTTCACCTCTCCATTTGGGCTGTTACTATGCAGGCATAGACCCTGTCAGATTTCTTGCCAGCTGGCATCTCCAGCAGACTTCTGCCTGCCCCAGGGAGCCAGACCCACTGCTCAGGGCACGTATTGCCAGAGGATGGCAGCATGGAGCCATCAAGGGAGATCCTGCCCTGGGAGGTGGGCTTGCTACAGACCAGCAGCTAGCTCTCACTTAGATTTGGTGCTTTTAAAGCTGCCCAAACATCCTGGCTGACATTGTGACCAGATAAAATACCACAGGAGATGGAATAAAATGGTATGCACTAGGTCCAGATACACAGGGGGCTTTTGTAGTTAGACTTAATGTTAGTTAAGATGGTACTGATCAAAATAAACATCTATGGACTGAGGACAGACATCCATCCTCATAAACAATGTCTTGGAATAGCAGGTTTCTCTGTGTAAGAGGGAGAAATTACTGTCAACAGGTGGATTGGGTGAACCCAGTCACTTTATATACATGGCTTGGTAACACCTGTACTCAGATCATTGCCCACAGCTTGATGGGGTGGGCCTGGTTACACTACATGTACGATTTGTTAATGACTGTATTCTCAAAGAGTGATAAGGACAGAACCCATGCATTGTCATGCCCCTAAGGACTGGATGGAGGACTCACTTAATAGAGTAGCAATATGTGTTAGACAAGATTTTGAATAAATACAGCAGGGGATGTCATGTTGGGTGTGTTGGCTTTCTGGACCCCAGCACCCATCTCTGTGCAGACACAAAATAAAGCAATATCTCAGCTGTGTGTCAATTGGCAGATGAAGATGTAAAGAAAAATCTGTACAATTTGGGGAAAACTATGTCTATGCCTGGCCCAAATGATTTTTTAGTAATCAGACTAAACCATTTTTAGTTGGTATTATGACATAACTATGTGCTTTCTGTCTGCTTTCTATTTGTTCAGTGACTACAAGAATTACCTTGGTAGAATCCAGTAACCAGACCTCACAGCATTCATACACAGAGCCTCAGTCTTATTTTGCAATGAAATTATACAAAGACTTCACACATTTCATCTCATTGTCTCTTGGAAGAAATGAATATTCTATAATGAAAACAGAAGTTTTTGTCTTATTTTATAAAGAAAAATCAAATATTAAACTACCTTAGTGATTAACATGCTGAACTCTAATGGTTGTGATGGTATTTAGCAGCAATAATGCAACCTGTGGATGCCACCGGGCAGTATATATCCAGGAAAAGTCACATAATAAACATTATGTCTTAAATACTAGTTTAGTTCTTGTGAATCTGGAGTTCTTCCTTATTTATGGTGGGGAAAATATCTCCCATTCATCTAAACTGAAGTATATTTCCATTCTCGTGTATTTATAGTTTGATGCCATACCTTGAAGATTAGAAGCAGCTTGTATAAAGACCCTTTATAGTCAGACTGCCTACTAGCAAAGGTCACTGATCTTGAAAAAAGGATTGATCCATAATTACCATAAAGGAGCAGCTCTGAGACAAAGTTTAAAATAGATGCAGCTGGTGTCCTCAAATGGAGCAACACTGATTCCAAAAACTCTTAGAGCTATAATAACCTGGACATCAGTGATGTGCCTTCTAAGTAAATAAACACTGTTTCATTGACAGAAAACCATTAACTGAAAATATTCTTGTTCTGCAGAAACAAACTTCTACTCAGTGAATTCAGACAAACCAAATTTGTCAATTCAGTTCTTCATGACTTATGAATCTATTCAAATCCCAGAAGAAACTACTACCTGAAAAAGATCTTGTCTTTCTCATGAAAGAAAGGAAGAAGTCTGTTGAAGCTTCTTACTCTACTTAACTGAGTATCCCTTTGGAAGACAAGACAATACTGCTGGGAATATATCAGTCAACATACATAAAGACCTCAGACTATAGGCACTAACAAAGCAAGGTTTGCAGAGCTCTCACATAGTCATTCCACACCAGCTCTCCCTGGAGGCCTCTAGATGCCACCCCTGCTCCAGGAAGACACAGACTAGCTAGAGAAATAACCTGAGGGAGCATTAGGGCCTTGCCAGCAAGGAGGCAGAAGGCAAAGGTTACATCTGCATGCTTAATAAAGCAGTGATTAACTGAAACTGTCTTTACAGCTTCAGATGGATGGGAAATATTCACACAGTTTAGGCAAAGCATAGTTTAGTTGTACTTTCCATTTATAGCCTGACAGTCACACATCAGAGTTATGATAATCTGCCTGCATCATGACTCCTCTCCAGTTCTCTGACAGATGGAGGGTCAGCTAAGGAATATGTCACCCAACCTCTTCTTCCAAGTAATTTGCATCCTAGGAGTAATATCATGCTAGCAGCCCTAATTTCTCTCCATCCACCTCTCTCTTTCTCTGAATCTGTCACCTGTTGACCCTCATCTTTCTGAACTTAGAGGCTTCAAGCCCTTTTACTTTACTCACCTGTTCTGTAAAGAGTCATTCAGCTGCTTAAATGTTTGAAGAAAATGTCACCTAAGGGCTACTTCACATTTACTGTGGAAATAGGGGATGTGTGCATTATTGGTTGCACATTCATTACTGCCCATTTTATACAGCCCCAGGTTGTACATTTACCCACCTTTCTACTCTCAGTTGGCTGTTTCAGGACCTTTCCAAGGGACTTGTTTTAGTCCAAGCGTGGAACAGAGTTATTGCTAGAAAGAGACTTCACATGTATGAAAGTCCATCTTCCAAATTCCCTGTGTGGGGACATGAATGTTTCTTCCCTTTTTATGTAATAAGGTCTAATTACAGATGCACAATGCATTGCAGATACTAGTTCTTGAAGGCAAGTGCACGATTAGGGAAGATGATGGACATTTCTGCTGCCACCTTGTATAAACTGTGGTACAAGCTAGTCTTTATCAATAATATTCTTGGGACATTGCCCCAGAAATCGCCTTTTACATTTGTACATAAATTATTGGTCCCAAATGCCATTCTTCCTAGAGAACTACCCCAAACTCACATTAGTAACAATAAACAGATTATCTTAAGTAATTAGTTAAAAATTCCATCTTCCCCTGCCCCACTCCAGCACATAAAGCCTTTTTCAGTAGCTTTCAAACAGATTCTTAGAGGACATCTTAAGAAGGTAGTATGGCATGTTAATCTCCATATTTGATAGACAACTTCCATGGGAGTATAGAAGTTATTTCCTCTAATTAATTTAATTGATCCAATACTTATCAAATCTAATAAAGAAAGTGTGTTCTTACCATCGCCAGGTCCCGTTCACAGCAGCATGTTAGTCAAAGTGTAGCAATGAGAAGATTTGCTCTGAGGGATTAGTGCTCTGGCATTTCTACTTATCATCTGCCAACATTCCTGGGAGTTCTCCTTTTACCCAGGGAACAGCAGAATGAGGCTATGCTTCCTCCATCATACCATATACACTGACAGTTTACAGGCAGGATTGATCTTTCCCAAGTATGATCTTCTGATTCTGATAGCACAACTGACACCAGTATTTGTAAGTTACAAATCACAGAATCTTAAGGGTTGGAAGGGACCTCAAAAGCTCATCCAGTGCAACTTCCCTGCCAGAGCAGGGCCACTTAGAGTAGGTCACACAGGAACTCATCCAGCTGGGTTTTGAATGTTGGTTGTTTTGGTTTTTTTTAAATGAATATACCAATCAGCTCAAGAAAATGCAGGTTTTGTTCCAAATCTTTTTTTATGGGAAAAAATGGTAGGCTGCATTTTGTGGAAGAACTACCAGGACTATCAAGAATAAATACAAACAGTTGGCTGATTGCTGTTAATGCAATTCTCTTTTTTGAGAAGAGACTCTTAACCTCAACCCATTGTCACAAAATAACTGTCTAAACTTAACTTTCAAACAAGCTGATCCAGAATCAGCTGTTTGTACTGCAGCTTCAGATTTGCTGGCCATCCTTAGGGTTCAGGTCTCCCTCACAACATCTTGTTAAGAAGTCACATCTTAGCAGGAGACACAGGTGTGCTAACTGCAGACCCAGAGCTGCTTACTGTATTTGCTTGTCTGCTGTTCTTCTGGTCCACAAGTCTTGAAAGCTGAATACTGCTCTCTATGTGAAGTGTCCTTTATCCTAATGATTACAGCATTGTTGTATGCTATTTAATGATCACTCAGGCTAATGAGAGCCCATGGCACAGCTGTTTCACTATCTCAGCATGTGCTCCAATCACTAGGCATTCCTGTACCACCCATTTGATTACACATCCTGGAAATGGAAGAATTTTAATAACACTGTCTAACCTAGATCCCAAAAGATATGGGGAGCAAAAGGCCATCTGTCTCCCCAGGCTGAGGATGATTCTGAATTAACATTACACCTAGCTGAACATCTAAAACCAGTTCCAGCTGTTGCTTATTTAAGCAATGAGTTTAACTAATGCTACAGAGAAGGCAAAGAGTGTTGCATTTAATAGAACTTAGGTAGTTGTCATTTTCTTCTATTTGTAATGTTGAGGCTTATAATAATAGCAGAGAGTGACACTCTGCTTATTCAGTGTTCCTATGCCACTTTTCCTCCTTCCTATGCTTATTTTCTTATGAGAAAGCTAACCTTTTTGCTGGCTTTAGCTGGACTTGAAGAGGTGCAACAACCACTACTAAAGATATTTTGGCAGTGTCTTAGATGACTAGTGAATGACAAGCATGTTTGGAAAGCTCCACATTCTGACTGGCTTGTAAGACACGAATCTCTGCATTTCTCATCTATTTTAAACACACTAATTGTCCAGTCAGTGTTGACAGGTAGGAAGCTTGTTGGAAAGTAAATCAATCAAAGAAGAAGAGAGAATAAACCTTGAAAATAGATAGGATTCAGGAAAGCAAATTGTTCTATTTCTGAGTCTTATTGCATCTGAGTTAGTAAGAGAAATTCAGATACATTTAGAAACCATTCATTCAGGTAGCAGTGCAGATGGAGAAGACATGTAAAGAGCATTTGGCTCATAAAAGGCACATATGTAGTCAAGAAGAGGTCTTTTCTATTCAAGTGTCATTTCGAGTTACAGGAACAACTCTAGCAAGAACTTCATTAAATTCTCAAGCATTTTGTCCTTTGAATAACAGAAATTACTAGATGCCAGTATGAAACAATGTCTGGCTGATCATGAATGAAATGCATTTCTTTATACAAAGTAAGTACCATGGCCAATTATTGTGACATAATTCTAAGAAGATTCTGTTACTGTTATGTTCTATTCTAGTCTATTCTAATCTAATATAAATTTTCAGCCACACTCAAATTTACAGAAAATCTATATTGATTTTCTTAATAAGTCTGTTATATATCACAGAATCACAGAATCTTAAGGGTTGGAAGGGGCCTTGAAAGCTCATCCAGTCCAATCCCCTATCAGGACAGGACCACCTAGAGTAGGTCACACAGGAACTCATCCAGGTGGGTTTGGAATGTGTCAAGAGAAAGAGACTTTTTCATGTGTCTGCATTTCCTCTGAAGAATTACATAGCTCTCTGACACTATTTCCTTTTACTGGGTTACTGCTGCGTGGACAAGAGGATGCACAAAACTGTGTTCTGTCCCAGGGATCGTGTCTGAAATGGAGCTGACAAGAGAGTAGTACAGATATAGCTTGGAAATGTTTGTTATTCTGCTCCCTATATCTTGTGTGTGAAGAAAAGACTTGGAATGGGAAGAAATTTGATTTTTTTGTTGTTGTTCTATGTTGGGAGATCTGTTTTGCTGGGCTCTTCTGGGTAAATAACAGTCTCAACACCTGTCTGCTACCATGCAGAATAAGCATTCTTTGTTCTCCCAGCCCATGGGCATCTTCTCCATCCTGGAAGAGGAGTGCATGTTCCCCAAGGCAACTGACACCTCTTTCAAGAACAAGCTCTATGACCAGCATCTGGGAAAGTCCAGCAACTTCCAGAAGCCCAAGCCTGCCAAAGGCAAGGCTGAGGCTCACTTCTCCCTGGTGCACTACGCTGGCACAGTGGACTACAACATCACTGGCTGGCTGGAGAAGAAGGATCTCTTGAACAAAGTTGTCACTGGGTTGTATCCAATGAAATAATCTGTGAAGACACTGGCCTTACCCGTTGCCTCTTAGTTGCCTCTAAGCCAGTCAGTTCTATAAAATCTCTAGCTTCATCCATGCACAGCGAATAGGGAGAATCAAAGTCAGAATTAAATTGTGTAGAAGGTGGTGGCAGGGAGGGTGGGAAGGAGATATGTCCTTTCCAGATTGTCTAAACTCTTTTCTGGATAAGTACAGAATTTGTTATCCGTGCTGGTCTGGAAACAGAAAATACACTCCCTTGAATTCAGAATACTTGTTTGTTCTCCTTTGGTAATCTGTAGTCATAGGTTTTTAGAGTTCTTGACTCATGTTCTTATAGCAAGGATATCTACCATGTCATTTAACCTCTGTTGCAGTGGATACAGAGCTTATTCCTTTATCCCCTACTTGACAATTTTGACAGTTTTCAAAATAATATTGTCTTATATAGCCTAAATGTCTTCTTTCCCTCTCCTTCAGATTTCATGGTGAAATATAGCCTTGTAATGAGATTATATGACTTCTTCACCCTTCTCATGTCAGCTGCATACTCTAGGAGTTAGTCTGGTATGTGTGAAATATCCCCATAACTTGAGCTCTAGACTGCTAACAAGTCAGAGGCTTAACAGTTCTTTCTCAAAGCTGGGCCCCCCTGCCTGGCCTTTCTATATATTTTTCCATATGCTTTTCCCAGGTGAACTTGCTTTTTTTCCTTGCAAGCACCTATACAGGACCTGAAGGTGAAGGACTCATCCTTCAGCTTAGAGCTCCACCCTTCAAATAGCCTATTTCTTCCTGAGCTGCTTTGGTTTTGATCTTGCTCTCCTTGACCTAAAATGAAGGTTGTAGAGATCTTGGCATAGTAAGCATTTCAAATTACTTCTCTTTTTGCTTCTGCAATCTCATCAGTCTTTTCTAAGTTCCTAACTGTGTCTATTGTCTATTGTATACTTGCATTATGATGCAGCCTTGTACATAATAATGGAAAATGCTTAAATATGTAAGTATATATATGTATGTGTTTGTATACTCCATTATAGATAGGATTATAGATGTATATACATTCCATATAATGCCACACATGGCTGACAAAGCAGTGTTAATGAAGCATCAAGAGGGGAAATCATTGTTTGATGCTGTGATTGTCTGTAGTGTGGTTTCATGCTGTCCTCAACTTCATTTTTTCAGGGCCATACCAACTAATGTTATACTCAGATCTTTCACTGTTAGTAGTTTTAACATTTCAGGGGGAGAACTGTTTGTGGGACAGAGTTTTCAATTTTCTTCCCTAAAGCTTTGTGTAATCTACCTTGGAGCACAGCATTAAAACTAGTTTCTTGCATGTAGATAATGTAAGGAAAGTTCACCAGCCTAAATTAACATCAAAGACCCTTGTTCTAATGCATTAGGGATCTTCAGAGTAAAGGTTAGTGCACATCTGTTTACTACTGAGGTTATCATACTTTATCAGAAAGCAATTCACACACAGTTGGCAGTCAGTTAGGGCAGGATAAGTAGGGGAAACCTTCTTAAAATATCTCAGACAAAGGAGTCGACAGCTGTATGGATTTTGGCAGGAGAACTTCTCCAACTTGGCAACAGTGGTGTGTCTGTCTTTATAATAAGTGTTTTCCTGTATGTGTGTGATATAACAATCAACTGTATTATAGACCTACTGAGATTGGGTTACAATATGACTAGATATGAGATGATAATAAAAGGGGTTCATATTGGACTATGACTTTGGCCAAAGTAAGCAGACACTTAAATTACACTCTGTGTGTTTATACATGGTTAAAGGAGGCACGTGGATTTGCATTTAAGTGACCTGCCCACATATCTCTTTGAATAGACAAGGCTTATCAGGTATATTTCTATATTCAGGGACAAAATTAATGGTACTTATCGCTGCTACTTACAGCTGGATCTGAGAACTGAACCTCATGAGACTGTGAGCATGACCTGGTACATGTACATGTGCTGATTGTCTTTTCTGCCTTTCTCCTCTCGAGCTCAGTAGGTTGATCTAAAGCATGCTTGGACCAAGTCTCCCACACACAACAGCTCTGTGATGTTTGGCAGCACTGATGGTGCCAGGAATGATGAGAATGGCTGTTTTTGCATCCATCTATTGGCAGCAGGGCACCATCTATCAGTGCCACTAAAGAGCTGTTTTCATTCCACCAGCCAGACCGTGCTGGTTTTAGAACAATGAAGTTGAATAGCTTTTGGCTGGCCTTTTCTGACATCTCAGAGTCAGAAGTGGGAAACTTGAGAGTAAATAGCAAGTGGCTAGAGCAGCATTTCCTGTGTGGATTTGAAGTTGCCTCCTGTGGAAACACTGGAGTATTCTCTCTTCATATCAGTACAGTTTTTTGTTGATTTCTAAGAAAACAAATGTGTAAGAGTGCTCAGAGGAAGGGAGTCCAGGGCTGGAGGACTTTGCATTTTCAGATTTCAAACAAGCCAGTCAAAGAAATAAAGCACAGTAAAATAATAGTTTGTCCCTCTTTTCTTATTTGATAATTCCTTATTAGGTAACTGCTGTTAGCCTGGGAGGTGAAACTAAACATGAGGTGTCAAACTTTGTTGATGATACAGAGTAAATGTAATTTTTTAAACCATCTACTGGAATCCGAGCTCTGTCCCTCATTTCCCTGGTGAGTTGATTTGAATGGTCCATGAAGAAAGTTTAACTATAAAGAATCATTTCCACTGATACCTGCTGTAATGACTATCTAATTGGCTGTTGGCAATTTATTAAGAGAATAGGCTGTAAAATGTAGCAGTTCATCTGATCTTAGATACTTACTTGTCTCAGGTTTTCTCTTCTTTCAGGAAATCTTTTGACGCTCGGAGGTGTCTTGACTGGATGTGTCCCTCTGTCTCATGAGAACACATTACGTGCATTTATGCCTCACTTTTCAAGACTGAAATGAAGAAAAAATGTCAAATTAGGATAGCTCTGGTGCTTTACCAGTTGCTTTGTCTCAGTTGGTTATGTTCACTATTCTGCTCAGAAACTGTTAGCATGCCTAGTTGTGTGACTATAGAGGTAACGTTTGTTAAAAGAAACCTGTTAAAGGAGAATTAAGCTACTGGCCAATTTGCAAAATGCTCAGCTCTGCTTTGCTTGTTGTGACATGAAATTAAACACTCCTGAAGATTTGCCAAAGTCCAGAGACATTATTGGGATGCACCTGTTCCTCTTTTGCTGTCAAATACAGTATTGAATTTCTACTTTGATTTCCTAACATGTCATGTCTAATGGACTACTGCTGACACAGCATGAGCTCCTGCTCTGGAGCATTAACTGTGCTATTAGGAATTGGTGTTTTTTTGTCCTTCAGTGGACTCTTTTACACAAACTTAAAATGAATCTGATTATCTGACTCCTTCCCTCCAGTACCTTTTTTGTCCTGGTATTTTTTAACTATTTGATCTAGGTGGATCATTTAACTCTTCTGATACCTTGTGATTATACAAAGAATTGAGAAAAAGCTTTAGGACTGCATTGGCACAGAGTTTAATAAAGCTAACATCCTGCCAGCATAATGTGTGCAAGGGAAAGGACTGGGCCACTCAGCTGTGTCAGAGAACCTCATAGCCAAAGGAGGATCTGTGTACAGCAAAACATGAAAAACATTTGGTGTTTTGCTGTGCATTGTTTCTGAGAGTTACAGCAATTTCCACTGTCACAGAATAGACAAAGATTTGTTCTGAGAGTAGATGTCAATGTGGGAGCTTGCATGTGTAAGGATTGCTGTGCCAGGCTATCAGCTTTTATGGTTACTCTTTTGCTGTATTGATCATTACAGAATAGTTTTTACAGCATCATTTTCTTCATGTTAGCAACGACAAAAACAAATCTTGCTTTCTTTTTTTGTTACAACACTGAAATGATCTGAATCCATGGAATTTTGAAGATCAGTATAAGTAACTGAGCAGATAAGAGAATGAAGGGCTGTGACTCATTCACTCATCTGTTGGATGCTTCCAGGGCAGAGGTCACCTATCCTGAACTTCAGTGCTGTTCTTGAATATCTTGGTAGTCATGATTGATAGCCTGTTGATTATAACTGCAAAGAAAAGACACAGAGTCCAGCTTATCTGATCCTGGGAGTTGGTTATTTTCTTTCATCTCTTGAGGACAATGTTCTGTAAGGATACCAGTGGATGTTAAATAAAGAATGAGGAATCTGTCCTTCCAGCAAGCTAAAACACTCTCCAAAGATGTCAGATTGATCTGAGTATTAAACCCTTCAGAAAAAAATCCAATTTTAAATGTTTGTATTAGTTGTTCTGCAGGAAAACAATGAATTGTGCAAAGAAATGTAGACACTGATACAGGACCAAAAGCAGACATACTATTTTGCATTCCAGAACTCTTGGAACAACACAGTTTCAAATGCCTGGAACAACAGTGTGTCACACTTTTGTGGTCTCTCACAGGTGATATTCTTCATGTGAGAGATTTCTTGGCCATACCTTTACCAGAACAATAGTGATGTGCTCCAGTGGTCAAAACAAAGGTCATTATTCTTTAACATCCTCATTAACAACTTAAGTGCTGGAACAGAGTGAACCCTCAGCAAATTTTCAGATGACACAGAGCTGGGAGGAGTGGCTGATACAGCCTAAGTTGTGCTGCCATTCAGAAGGAGCTTGAAAAGCTGGAGAAACAGGCTGTCAAGTTCAGCAAATAGAAATGAAAGGTCTTGTACCTGAGGAGGAATAACCCCATGTACCCAGCACAGTTTGGGGGATGACTGGCAGGAAAGTAGAAAAGGACCTGGTAGACAATAAGTTGAATGTCAGCTAGTGATGTGCTTCTGAGGGAAAGGCAGCCAACAGCAGTGTTGGCTTCACTCTTAAAAGTGTTTCCAGCAGGTGCAGAGTGGTGATCCTCATCCTCAACTCATCTCTGGGATGACAACATCTGGAGTGCTGTGTTCAGGTCTAGGCTCTTCAGTACAAGAAAGGGATGGATATCCTTGAGCAATTCTGGAGGAGGATCACAAGAATGTTTAAGGAATTGAGGCATCTGAGAAAGTCTGAGTGAGCTGGGATTATTTAGCCTCAAATAAAGAAGCCTCAAGGGGGTGATGTCAATGTGTGTAAATATCTGGTTAGGGACAGTAAAATGCCAAAGGCAGACTCTTCTCAATGTTATGCAGTGACAGGAAAAGAGCCAATCGGCACAAATTGAAACATAAGAAATATCACTTAAACATCAGAAAAAAGCTTATATATTGTGAGAGTGTTCAAACACTGGAACAGGTTACCCAGAGTGATTGAGGAGTGTCTGTCCTCAGAGATAGTCAAAACACAGCTGAGTATTTTGTTCTAGCTGACTCTGCTTTGAACAGAAGAGTTGGACTTAATAATCCACTGAGATCCTTTACAACCTCACAGTTCTATGACTCCATGATTTGGTATGATTTTGTTTCACCTAAGGTTATAGACGACAACAAGTTCAATCCTGTAAAGGTTTATTGGGCATTGTTGATAGTATCTATCATTTGGACACCACTCCTTTGTAACATCAGAGGGACTGAAGGTGATTGGAGCCATCCCATAGACTTCAATAACACAGAGTACAAGAAAAGAGAGAATGTGAAACCTTTAGTTTACATTTTAGTTTATATTTTGTCCTTGTGAATGCATAAAATTTTGTATTCAAAGTGTAGAAGAGGTTGAAGTCGATGTCTATTTGCTGAAGGGCAGAGACTTCATAATTAGCCACGATCTGTTGACTTTGGATGGTGTCACAAAGACTATGGAATGAATGATACATATCTGTTTTAAAGCAAGCACAAAAATATTTTCAATAAAATATCTTTATTTCTTCATTAAGTTATTGTCTTACAATGTTTTGCACAAACTCTTGATACTGTGGAACTTTTTGTACACCAAAACTCTGCAATCTTTCAAACTCAAAAATATTAGTTGGGTTTTCTGTTATAAATGGTACAGTCAGGAAAGACAAAGTTCCCACACATTGCACTGTGCAGAACTCCACTAGATGCCCTTTAAAGTACAGAGGATTATTGGGATCAGAATGGAATATTAATAGAGGTGGAATGGAAAACTGATTTCTCCTCGCTTTGTGATTTACTGCCATACATGGAGGACAGGAGTCACTTTGCATTGACACACTATTTCTGGAGTCAAGCTGCCCGTCAGCTGGTAAGTGCTGATGCAAAGGTAACTGATCTTGGAAAAAACATGGCTCCATAATAGGTACAAATGAACATCTCTGACAGTTTAAAATAGATGCATCTGATACTTTGTTTGTATTGCATAAACTTTCAAGTCCCTAATAATCTTCATATGAAATAGTGAGGTGTATTTCTTAGAATATGTGGTTTTCATTCCCTTTCCTATCACCAGAGTTAGATGAACTCATTTCAGTGCCACAGAAAGTATTTTTCTTGAGATACTTTACTTCTGTAAGACTAATTACTGAAACTGTTTTAATATTAGTAACTTGATGCCCAGGAAGAAACTATCTGACTCCAGAGATGTAAGTTAAGGCTTGATAATGCCCTTTTTTTTCACAATTCACCTTTTGCACATGCTGTTGGACTCTTTCAAAATAAAGAGGGTACTAGTATGAATAAAGACTATTTCAGCAATGATGAGTGGAGGTTTGCAGTCTTTAAGGGCAATTGTATAATCTCAGAAGAAAGAATGAAGGTGAATCTCTGGGGAATGTCTGGGGAAAACGTCTCCCAGCCTTGGACATATTCTGTGATTTTTTTTCACCCATTTAATGTCTGAGTGCCTCGATGCCTGTCTCACCGGGTACTGAAAGAGTGTCTTAGGAAATGGATCCATTTGCCAAGTCTCTGCTTTGTCCTGTCACTGCAGGAGGGACGGGAAGGCAGACTGTGTCTGGTGCCTCCTCATACCCCAAGTCCTTTGTAAGCAGTAGTGCCAAAAGAAATGTCTGAAAAAAAACAAGGGGAGGGAAACAGAGTTACTAATGGGCACTAGGAGGACAGCAAGTGTTTAGGACACTCCTGGGAGAGCTGAGAGTGTATACACCCTGACCACTGCATGAAAAGCTGTTTCACAAGCAGGTAATTCTTCAAGATACAGACAGTTCGAGTGTGACCTTCAAGCAAATAACTGTGAAGCATAGAGCACTGAGATCATGGTTCTTCTCATAGCACTCACCTGATCACTGAAGCTAGCGTATCCTGTCCAGAAGCAGTTTTAGGAGTCTTGAGTGGGGTGGAAAACTCTGCCAGGAGTGACTTCTGGGTCACTGAAAGGATTAATTTCAGGAGAAAGAAATACTCTTTGAACAAGGTGAGCATTAGAGCTACTGCTGAGCAGTAAAGGCTTTCCCACATTGCTCGAACTCATCTCTCCTTTTACTCACCTCCCTATTCATCTTTGTCTTCTCCTGCCTCCTGGTCCCTACTGTACATGTCTCTGTCTCTCTGTGTCTCCTGTTCCATCTCATCTACCTTCTCCAGTCAGTCCAGTTTACAATGGAGAGCACTGTCAGTGTAACACTTCTGTTACAACCTACACTGCTGAGATTTCTTTTTGCCTCTGCTCTGAAGGTAGGATTGCTCTGTCTGAACACAAAGCTCCAACATGCTGCCTCTTGGCACTGTACAATCAATCAATTTTGAGACATACTGTGCACAGTGCACCCTGATGAGCCGTCTGACAGGGAATATTCAGCCTCTGCTGCAGCAGCATTTCTGCTTCTCTTTGTGGAAAATGAGACCTAACCAGTTGCTCTTCATCTTGTGCAATTTATTGTTTATTTGTAATCTGAAGAGCTTGTGCTTGTCCTTATAGAGTTACACCTCTTGTCTGAAGGGACGGTTTAAGTTTCTTTTTCCAGTGTCACTTTTTCAGTACTGCCTTCTGGTATGTTTGCAGGCTCTTAAGTTCTGGGACCTCCTGAAAATTCACTATGAAAACTGTAATGTGCCATCCATATATTAATGGTAATACTCAAATCATTGCTGCACAATACAGTACATTCTTCCTTTTTGACACTGGTTACTTTTTAAGCAGGGAGAGTTTCCTTAGTATTTTGATCAAAATCTTCATGTCTCCAGAATGTCTGTGTGTTTTAAGGCAATATCAGGAGTTCTCAGGAGTTTTACTAAGTTACTTAATGTTTTTCTTCTATCCTGAGAGTCTCTGATCTCACAGAACATTTAGGCATGGTTTGGGTCTGATAGATTAGTGTAGGTTACTATTCAATAGGCAAATGGCCAAACATTGTCACTGTGATTATGAATGTCTAGAGAATAATATTATTGTTAGGCCTGGAGCCCGAGACTAACTGGATCCCATAGTTTCACAAATGCAAAGGCATAGGAATAAAGCTTTCAGTATCAACAAAGAGGTGACGAAAACACGAGAAGGATGAGACATTCTGCAGACTGAATTATGATATGTCAAAATGGCAAAGTCTAAAAGTATTTCCACATATATTAAAATATTAGACTATGTTATGAAAACAACTCTTTTGAGTTCTTGCAGACAGGAGCACAATACTAGAGCTGGGCATAGTGACTGGTTCAGACTTTGATTCCTTTGAATGCATGGAATCTTTCCTGGAGGCAGGGGCCTTAAGGAGATCCAACTCAATCCCTGTGACAGGAACTGTGGCTATAGGAGATGTAGAAAAATGTTTTCACAGCTGTCATAATCCTGTTTCAAGTTTTCCTGAAAAAAAAAAGGGCATGAGATGTCTGATAAAGCTACTTTGACCAATAAAAAGCCAAAAGATAGTATAATAATAGAAATTTAAAAATGGTGTCTCTTCCTCTCCCAAGGATAGTAAAGAAGCACATGGAACAACAGAGACAAGGAGATCTGTAGGAAAACACAGTTCAAAAAGGATTGCAGTCAGAACTTTAACTTCTGAAAGAATGTTAAGCAACAACATAGGTAGGGATATCCATCTGAGATGAGCTGCAGAATGCCTCTCAGTGCTGGAACCTGTGTTGCATTTTTTTCCCATAACTGTAGACATTAAATGTATGTATCTTTGGAAGGACAGGAACTAAAACCAAGGTCCTTCTTCTCTACTCTGAATGACTCTGGCTCCTTCTCAACTAGCCTATGACTAGCCTAATTTTGGATGTGATGAGATTATAGATTATATGAGATTGTAAGACGTGTTAATTGATACAGACAGAGTAATAAGGTCTCTAATTCTGTGCTCCAAGTGACAGCACTCTTGCTTTTAATTTAAAGTTCAATGTTTTTGGCCTCAGCTGGAACACAAGGCCTTTCAGCTCTAGAAGTTTTAACAGTATCATGGTTAAATGAATGGCAGGAGTATTTGTCAGGTTTCTCTGTCTGATTTGTAAAGCATAAACTGTATCATTATTATTGTTATTATTATTATTAGTAGTAGTATTATTAGTATTATTATTATATAGGCAAATTAATACACAAGAATGACCACTCAGCAAGAGCAACCTGAAAGTTACAAAAATCATTGAACAAAACCTTTAATAACATGCCAAATATTTCTCACCCTTAGGGAGACAATTGCTAGAGAAAGAACCACGTGCCTTCTAAATACTGAATTTACAACAAGGGGTGGGAATATTGTATCAACTGTCAGTGGCTTTTCATCTGTTCTAAAATGACTGATGCAATGGCTTTTTGCCAGAATTACCATGGCACTCCATCACTCTTATTTCTTTTTTCAACTTTTCCTCTCTTTGCTTATGTTATTAGCAGGAGATTACTGCTCCCTGTACACTCTGGCACCTACCTGCATTCTCTTCTAGCTGAGCTGCTCGTTGGAGGTTATACAATACCATGCTATGGAAAGGACTCATTCATGCCACATTGTGGTGGGTGGTTGTGACAAAGTGGAATCACATTTTGCCTGCACATGCCTAACACTTTGTCAGCCTGCATCAGAAGAGTTCGGAATGCTCTGTATAAAGCAGAAGCCAAACTTCCCTGTTATGTAGCTAATCCACTGTTTAGTAGATGCCATGCCATTCAGGCTCTTCCCAAACAATCCAAGTAGCCATTTTTTGGATGTTTGGATTTTCTCCTGGGCATGTTAAGCCCTTTGGACTGCCCTGTGGGCATCTCAGCTGAGGATATAAAGGAACTGCTGCTCTGACAAGAGTGAACTGATGGAAACCCAGCACCTTCCTGTGAGCAAAAGCACCATTTACAGCCATGCTTCCTCACAGATATTGTGAGACTCACAACAGGGTAGTCCTGTCCTGTCCTGTCAGAGGAGCAGAATTTTTCTCTGTGAGGAAAAGGACTGTCAGATTGACACGCAGTCCACAATGCTTTTATATACTGGAGAGGGTATGTGGGTATGTTGTATCAGCTGCACTTCACCAGAGCAGCAAAACAGATCTAAGACTCCTCCCTGGCCCAGTTTTCCCTTCCTTCCATCCCTGTCCCCATGGGAGAAGCATGTTCTGCACCAGGGCTGACAGAGCCATGCTGACTGTGGCCATCTGTGGCAGTCAGACTTTCCTACTCCTCCCTGTTCAGTGGGTCTGGAGAGACAGCAAATGAGGGCACAGGAGTCCAGCTGCACAGTGTGGGGAGCCAGCACATCTCTGCAAATGTTCATCCCTCTGCTGTAGGGATGGCTTTCCCAAACCACACCCCCACTCACTGCCTCCTTTTCCCCCAAAGCTCTGGGAACAGTTTGGCAACTGCTGCAACACTGTCATGGGTGGAGAGCAGGACACATCTAAGCATGGAGCACAGTGCTGTGTGAAATCTTCCATAGTAAAATTCAGGAAACCCCCTGACAATTTTTATGAGTTAGTGCCTGTTGCAGTCTTTGATGCTGAAGACTGAAGGGGGCAGGGGAAGAGAAGCTGCTGCAGACATTTCTCAGGGGAACCTGTGATGTGCCAAACATACAACGATCCTGGTTTCCTAAGGAACTCTGATGCCACACAGAAGACCTCTTCCCATGTGAATTGCACAGAAACCAGACAAAGGGGACATTTTTACTACCTGGCTCCTGCCAACAAAGAAGAAAATGAGCCCACTCCTCCTCCATAGAAAACCAACATTGGAGAAATCTCTTTTCTACACAATCTTTCATCACATCAGCCTGGGAAGGTTTTCACCCCTTAACACAAGGGATCTTGTTTTCTTTCAAAAAAAAGAGTTGTGAGCATTGAGATGAATCTACTTGGCAATAAGTGAAGACTAATAAGATGAAGCCAAGTGGAATCATGTTGAGAAACATTCATGGCTTTCTCAGGAAAAAGTCATACTCTGTGTCTTCATGCAGAGATTTCATCCCAGGAAGAGACCAAGCCCTGCACAGCCATCAAAAGACAAACACAGAAGGGAAAATTTTTGAGTATTTTGTGTGGGCAAATGGGGTTATACACTCATTTTTCCATGTGCAATTTCCTGAATGCAGAAAAGGAATTGTTTTAGTTTAATTTATGATGTTTTGACTTGTATAAATCCCTGTCTTATTATAGGCACAGATCATACATTCTGTGCAGCTGACAGTCAAATGTTACTCCCCACGAGTTCTATCCCTCTCAAATTTTAAGTTGTCAGAGAAGAACAAGCTCCATGTTGCTGAAACCTTACCCCAAAGAGCAATGATATTCACAGCCATAAAAATAACTAGCTGCTCTGGGATGCTTAGGGATGTATCTCTGACAGGATTGCTCAGGCCAAGACAGTGCAGATGTCCATATCAAATCAGATGTCATCCAATCCTTCCAAGGCAGCAACATTCATTTGAAAAAGTTCTTTGCAAAGTTCATGTGTGGCAGAACAGCTCTCTGTCTCATTTCAGAGTGAAAAGTTGCTCCAGAGAGGCTGTTCATGCCCCTAGAGAGTGTGTCTGCTATGAGAAGAACCATCCTTTGGAGACTACTTAGTGCTCTTCAAACCACTCATAGTTAATCTTCACAAGTCCTTGGCACCAATGAAGCAGCTACTAAACGTTTCTGCTCACTCAACAAGCTGCCATGCAAGTCCATGGGAGGAGAACCAGGTGCAGAGTCCAGATCCCACACACCACAAACACATTAGGATTGGGATACACCTGAGTCAGAAGCATCTGGGGAATGAGACAGTGTCCAGGGAAAGCCTCAGCTCATCTGTCTGTTCTCATCATTCCCATACTTTCACAGCTTCAGGCACCAGCCAGGCTCTCAGCCACTGCCAGGAAGACACTGCTCAGTTCTCTCCTAACAGTGTCCAAGGTCCCACAGCTGGTGCACTCAGTATCACTGTGCCTGTTTGGGAAACCCACAGCACATGCAATTTCTGCCAATGCTTTCACCTCTTATTTTCAGCCAGTCTTTGCTGATGTGCTCTCATCTTACACCTTCATTGATGGGGGAGCATTGTACTTACCACAGTGTCACATAGCACATACATTAATAACATTAAGTCGTTATCTCGGTTGTCAAGGCAGCAACAAACTCAATCCAAATGTTATGGTGGAGGTTAACCAGCAGTCATGGGTATTTTGGTACGTCCATGACAATCTCTAGATGCAAGAGATTTAATGAGCAGTAGAGGACCAGGAGGCTGGTAGGGATTCCCCTTGTCCCAGCAGTGTTATTGCATGACCTCCTTCAGTTTAAAAAGTGACATCGTAGCTCTTGTTTCTTCCTCACGAAGCAGCACGTAGATCTCAGTCATTTTCCATAAAAAGAGCATGTCTAGAGACAGGCAACAAAGCTGGTGAAGGGTTTGGGTAACAGGCCTTATGAGGAGAGGCTGAGGGAGCTGGGGATGTTAGCCTAGAGAAGAACAGTCTGAGAGGGGATACAATCACTCTCTATAGCTACGTGAAGGGGAATTGTAGTAAGGTGGGGGTTGGTCTCTTCTCTCCAGTAACAAATAATAGAACACAAGGAAATGGATTTAAGTTGTACCAGGAGAGGTTTAGACTGGACATTAGGAAGAACTTTTTCCCTGAGAGGATTATTAAGCATCGGAATGAGCTGCCCAGGGAAGTGGTGGAGTCTCCATCCCTAGAGATATTCAAAAGACACACAGATGAAGTACTGAAAGATATGGTTTAGTGATGGGCTTGTCAGTGTGAGGTGACTGGTTGGACTCGATGATCTTAAAGGTGTTTTCCAGCTGTAATGATTCTATGATTCTGTTATTCTCAAGACACTGTTATGCATGATGGAGCCTGCTTTCCTGGAAATGCCTAAACTGCCTGCCAAGGGGAAGTAAAGAATGAGTTCCTTATTTTACTTTGCTCTTGTGCATGGCTTTTGCTTTACCTATGAAACTGCCTTAACACAGCCCACATGTTTTCACACTTTCACCCTTCTAATGCTGTTCCACATCTCACTGTAAGGAAGAGAGGGAGCTTAGCTGTGCTTTCCTCACAGTGGATGATATCTCTGACAATTGGGATGTTTAGCCACTCCTCACAGAATAGTGTTATCTGCAAATTTACTAAACATGCATTTTGTGTCATCACTCAGGGTATCGATGGAGATTTTGAAAGATAAGCCTGTGAACCACAGTTGTACTGTTCTCATTGACAGCTGCCAGCCAGCTACTAATTAGCTGCTGGTTGCTACGCCTCAAATGTCACAACAGCTCATTTGTCCATCTCATACAACTTCAGCTTCCAAATTAAACACTTGCAAGATATACTATGAAAATCCTTACACCTTTACACAGAGCCTAAAGTGGTGTATCATGGTATTTCACAAGGTGTATCACTTCTATCACTGTCTCCTCATCCACATATTTATTTCAGCTAATTTTTCAGTTTATGGGATGAATGGTACCAAGAAAAAACCAAAACAACAAACAGGAGGGTGTGGAGGGTTCTAATGGGATACAGACTACTAGTCTTGAAAGATGTGACTTTTCAATCCTGGTCTCACAGTCAGTCACAGATCATGGAGGAGGGAAAGTCACATCTTAAAGGGTTGCAGAGAATGAGGCAGCTGTCTTAAGTGGTGGTAGAGAGTGAAGCAGCTGCCTGGTCTCCATCTCAAGGATGATCTATTTTCAGCACACTCAAATCCTCCCTCTTCCATGGGAATGTCAGCACTGCAGAGCCTTGCCCACACTGTGCAGGATAGTTTGTATCCAGGGTCTACTCTCATTCTGCTTCTTTTCTTTTGACTCTGTTGTGCTTCAGCTACAGTGAGTCCAGCCTTGCAGAGACTGAAATAATGTTGGAAAGTTAACAGAAGCAAGATTCATTTGCATTCCTTTTTTTCCATCAAGGTATTGTTGCTTCTTCCAGGATGTCCTTCCTTTCCCAAAGACAGATACCATTGCAGCTGCTCCAAACGTTTCTACAGGAGCACTACAGCTACAATAGTAAATTAAACATGTCCAGGAACTTATGCCAACTGGCCTGGGACTGCTTATGCTTATAGGAGTAGACTATTTCTGTATCAAGAATGGTGAGGCTGGATGCAGACTGTATTGGGAATGATCCCAGAAAACGCCAGCTGTCCAGTTATGCCTTTGAGTCTGCTTAGGAGATGGCTAGCTGGCATAAGTCAAAAGCTTGACAGGGAATCCACCAATATTTTATCAGTGTAAGTGATTGGCTTCCTGTATCTGTAAATGCTCCCTGGCACAGTGCAGTATACAAGCAGAGACATAGCACAAGGTGTTTTCTCCAGTGTAATTCATCAGTGTCTGTGGACTTAGAGCAGATAAGAAATATAATTAAGGACTTTGAATTGTAGCCTTCTTTGTGAAAAGCTTACAGGCCAAGTCAGGAAGTATAATCATTGATGAGAGAAAGATCAACTTTGAAAGAAAATAAAGCTGCTGCAAAAGATGAGTAGCTCAAATCCTCCAGGATATGCTCATGTGAGTGGCCAAGTGACTGAAGATGAGTCTTTGTAATTTTTGCGTCTTACAGAAGAACCAGAATAGTCTCCATACAACTTTAATTTCACCATGTCTTTTCAACAGCAGGAAATTAAAGAAGTGCTACCTCTATTGATGGTTTCAGTGGCACAGAAGCCCTGGATATCCAGTGTTTTCTCCATGATGTTCATTTGATGTTCATCTCCATTTTGACCACTATAAATATAGTCCACATTACTTTTTGCTGTCCACTTTGCTTTGAAAACTTGGTAGTAATTACTGAGATTACTTCCTGAAATCCTCAGCCTGTGCCCAGTGAGCAAAAATGGACAAATATAACCAAAACCAGTGAAATATTTTGCCTTCTAATTGAAAGCAGTAGAAAGCAAAGGAAAAAAAAAATGCAAAGATTACCTAAGAATGTTTCAGGCTTTTGGTTCCATATGTTTTAGTTCCATTTTTCAAGCTAAATTGCTCTTTAGTATTTCTTGCCTGTTGTCTTTGTGTGCTCTCAAAGCTGAAAACACTAATGACAATATTGATTACATCCTTGCTAAGTAAGTTTTTGTTGTTGACAGCAAGTGCTTTTACCCAGGACTGTAAATAGCCAGTCTCCGTGACAAGGCTGTGAATATACTCTTGGAAATCTTATGTATCATTATGTGAAAATGTCACAGGATACAAGTACTGGCAAAGACCTGACATACATCTAAGTAATTAATAAAACCATTCTGTTCTGGAATGATTTTACTAATACATTTCCACCTAAGATATATAAATAAGATACGTTTTTCATCTTGTATCCCTTTCTCTATACTTTTTGTTTTGTTTAGACAAAATGTTAACATTTCCTTTTGTTTTCTCAGCGTGTCAAATTTCATGTCATCAAAGGGTTTCCTCTCAGACAGGAAATGAACTGCGAGATGTCACTGAGATAGGGCTCTCAGCTGTGGTCTGTGAGACCAAGGTGACAGATTTGCAAGGACTAATAAAGGTTCTGTTGAAGAACTAAGTCATTCAAATGTCTTTTTATATTGAAAGGTTTTGTAGCAGCTTGGGATGTAATTATATAGTAGTCAAAAATGCTCACAGAACTGAAATTTTCCTCTGGCATGTTTCAAGTGAATGGATATATGTGCAGCCTGCCTGTGCCTTTACTATCTTCCTGATCTGTTGGAACTTACAGGGAATTGATGATGAATGAGCTTCTGACTTTGGCATCTGTGTTAATCACATAATGTGGAATAAATTGGCACCATTGAATTTAGCTCTGCATTCCAGCTATTATGCTGTTTCTTTGTTCTGACACTGAAACCATCATGATTTAAATCTCATTGCACAAGGGAGTACTTGTGGCTTTATAGAGGGTCAGAGTTTAATCGGTCCTTGAGTTCATCAGATAGCTGAAAGTTTCCTCCATGACATGAGGCTGATTGCCTCTTTATCTCTTAGGCAAGCTGTCTCTGAGTTATCACTTGCTTTTGGAAGAAATAGGGCTTCCCATTCCTGCCAAGATGCTGGATGCATTGCAGAGGCAGATTTACAGTATTGCATACTGAGATGATGCAGTTTCCTTCATGTGATATATCTTTGGGAACAATGCCTTTCCTTGCTGCTCTGGTGGGCAGAGGGTATTGTTATCTGAATATTATTCAGATACTTTAAATTGCACTGAATTTTCTCTGTGAATAATAGCACAAACTCAAATGTAAGACCACATTCTTCAACACACACAGTACTGCCTCAACTGTATCAATTAGAGTAAACAGAAATTAGCTGTGGTTGAGTAGGACCAAAATCAAACCCAGAATGAACATACTGGAGAATGTCAGTTGTATTAATGCATCCAGCTGTGGTCATCTCCATTTCCTTGGATCCTGGATCTTGTGAAGCAGACTGCTGCACTACAAACTTTTGCTGTGCTAGTTCAACATGGTGTCATTTCCCTCAGAAATGATGCTTATACATAGAAGGAGAATTGAGACAGGCAAGGAAAAGGTTTCAGTTATATGCCACCCTAGCAATAGGGGTAAAGTGTAGGGGACATTAATATTGGAGAAGGGACATTAATTTCTCCAGCCATCCCCTGCTGAGTTTCCATTAAATCCTGGCAGCAGTGGGAATCAGCTACTTCTTTTCTCAGCTGTTGCTGTAACCTGAAAAGAGCCCTGAAAGGCTCACCTCAAGGTCATAGTGAGAAGATAAATCAGTGCTGCACTAGACCATGTGGCTTCTAGACAAGGCAGTGGGACAGTTTCTTTCATGAGAAGCCTTCATATTTTAGATGAGCTCAGTAGATAAGCATTTTCCTCAACTTTCCTAGCAGAGCATGGATAACTATGTTCTTCTCTCTATACACTGAAAATCAACAGAATTTGACATTGTGCCTGAGTGCCATAGGAATCAAGTTTAAATTGTTATCACTCCCTCCAAATCCATTCTTACTTCTTCCAAATCCATTTCATCAAGTTGTAGAAAATGTGTGGATCTCCATAAGCTGAACACAAGTTCTTAATCCTTTTGTACATGGAATTTTTGGCTTTGTCTTTGGACAATAAAGGACAAACACATTAAAAAAAAAACCTATGTGTAGTTTGAATTTGACAACATGACTCTGTAAGGCAGACTTTCAAGCAATGGTGAAGACTGAAACTAATTCCAGAGAATTTAAAGTATTTGAAAAGACATAAAAAGCATTTTAATGCTATTTTTAACAATGCAGAGTGTCACCTGAGTTTAGGACTGTGAAATGTATTGGCAAACAATGTGTTACTCATGGACAGAAAAGCTGTAGAACAATATAACATCTGAGTATACTGATACCTGGATAGGGTAGGCCAGTGATACACAACACTGAAGGATATAATATTTTCACTATTTTTTCAGATTCTTTATGGATATTGTTCTAATTGTCTTCCCTGCTATTCATAATATACTACACAGAAGAGAAATTGACACAATACTGTAATTTTTCCTGAAGCAAAATTGGAAATTGGGCATACCTTTCATGTGCCTTTAGTGCAACACCTTCATAAAGTAGATTTGGATATTTTCTGCTCTATGGCTGTGGAATAGCACACAGGGCACACTTATATACTCCTGGGAACACTTATTAAACCCACTTGAACTTTAACAAAAAATATCTTGAATGATTTGCAGTGAGGAAATATCATGTCACTACTGAGACAATATTAGGGAGTGAGGAAGGAATAGGCTTTCCCATGGCCTGGTTCACATGTGAGAGGCTACCCTGGGGTTGAGATCAATTCCATAGAAAGCTTTTTGTTTCCAAACTCTTTTGGTAACAGATCTGATGCTACATCAGCTAGCCATCCTAAAAGCATTGCTGAGTGTCAACCACTGGAGACACTGTAACTCACAGACTGCTTCCTTTTTACACCAGACCTTCCCTTGGGTGACTGCAGACCCAGAGCTGTCTGGCCATGTGCTTCACACTCAGTGAGACTTTCCATGTAGCCTCTGGAGATCCAGGCACATCCTAAGGGTGCTTTGTCCCAGCCTGACAGCACTGCATAAGACAGGCTTGCTGAGTACCACTGAGAGCAGAACCTCACAGAAAAACAACAGCTACTGAGAGATCTCAGAGATGCTGGGAGGTGAAAAATTGTACGTGAGCCATTAAAGTTCTCTTTTAGCCCAGAAAACCAAACAGATCCTGAGGTTCATCAAAAGAAGCATGAACAGCAGGTTCTTCCACTGTACTCCATTCTTGTGATACCTCACCTGCACTAGTCCCTTCAGCTCTGCGATCCTGAGCATAAGAAAGACAAGGATCTGTTAGAAAGGGTCCAGAGGAAGCCAACAAAATTATCCAAGAGCTGGAATACCTCTCATACGAAGGAAGCTGAAAGATTTCAGATTGTTCAGCCTGGAGATGAGAAAGGTTTGTGACTTTTCAGTAATTAAAAAGGTTTTATAAGAAAAAGAGGCTTTATCAGTGCCTTCAGTGACAGGACAAGAACTGATGGTTTTAAACTGAAACAGAGTAGATTTCAAATAGATATAAGGAAGAAATATTTTATGAGGAGTGTGGTGAGACACTGACACAGGTTTCCCAGAGAAGTTACAGATGCTCCATGGTTGGAAGTGTTCAAGGTCCAGTTGGATGGGGCTTTGAGAAACCTAATCTAGTGGAAGATGTCCTTTCCCACAGCAGTCACGTTGGACTAGTTGATCTTTGAAGCTGACTCTCTATGAAAGCCATTCTATCATTCTACTTAATACTTAAACTGCTGCTACCAGAGGATGCTGCCTTCAGAGTTCACATATTACATCTTCCCTGGCAATGGGGTACCAGAGTTCCCTCCTCAGCCTCATGGAAGAAAACTTGCAACTCTCACACCTTGAGAGAGGTCTCAGCCATCCCTGTTCCTCTCATGGTCTTCTTAACCTCATGCTCTGATCTGACAGGGACTGGACTGCTGGACACCATGTGGCAATCCAGTGCCTCGATTTAAAATAAGTTTGGGTTCCAGTCTGGGGCCCAGCCACAAAAGATGTGTGTGCTGCAATGTCAGAGACCTTCTTAGAGCAAGCTCTTCACACACAGCATAGTACCTGATGCTGGATATTAACTTGGATCCCATGCATTATTTTTCTAACCTTGTCTCTGTGTCCCAACCTCTTTCAAAAATCAGATGCCAATGACCAAGAGAAGAGTGTGTTTAGCTCTAATAACATTTAAAGCAGCTCAAGTAACAGTGCCCTTTCTCTAAAACTAGATGAGTCACTCTCCTGGACTACCAGCAAATCCCCCTTTCTCAGAATATCAGACTGTACAAGACCTAGTGTTCTGATAAAGGAAGCAATTTGGTGACAGCTTTTGCCGCAGAAACTGTATGAATGTATAAAGAATTGAGATTTCTGGGAGCTGTAGAAGAGTTTAAGATATCTTTGCTTTTCTGGTTGGTGAATTTGACAGTTGGAACATGAACATAGGAGATAAGGCTTTAGCTAAGACTGTGGTTTATGTTAGAGGAAGTGGAAAGAAATGCTGTATGTTGGTGGACAAACTGAGGACTGCCTGTCTCTTTACCTAGTTTGTCTTCTGTGAGCTGTGCTCTGTGATGGTGAGAGGGCTCTGGAATTCTGTAAGGGCAGAAACTTCTGTGGGAATGGAAAAAACTTTATTGATATATAGACTTTGTAATGACCTGTAACTACCTCTTATTGAAAAGGAGTAAAAACAAAATGACACAGATTCCTACAGGTTCAAAGGTTTATCTCATCAATTTGCTCTATTTATAGAACAGATTGACAGCCTTGGAAAATAAACCATAAGAAACAATTGAGGTTCTTTCCTGAATTGCCAGTATGGGTTCTTTCTGATGAACTAAAACATCATCAAGAAAAGTGCATCTGTTGTTCAGCTGCACTGATCGACATAGCAGAAATCACAGCATACCTTATGGCATTTCCCTTAGCAGAAATTCTTGCATAGGCTTGCAGCACCACTTCTTGGAAAATCTCCCACTTTTCCTGCAGTTTTAAGTGTACAGATGGGCACATGTGCACGAGTGTATGAATGCTCTTCTTTATATTTCAGAAGCGACCTCACATTTTATTCTGAGATGTCAAACCAGTAGTTCAGCTAGACCCCAGCCTTCTATTGCTGTTACCAAATCTTTGGCTTTTGGCCAGAAATCATCTCAGGCACCAGCATTATCACACTGAAGGACCCACATTACTCCTCTCCTTTCAGGTTTTTACCAACACAATTGCCAAATGCATTTGGTAATACTTAATTCCCACTTAGTAGTCTGTTTAATGTATTGCTCTTTGGCATTTCTTATAATCTTCACACTATCACATGGGGAAGATAAATGTTGTCATGTCCATTGTACAGCTGGGATAGCTGCAGGACAGGCATACCAAGCAATCCACCCTGGGTCATACAGTGAGTCGGTGGGAAAGCCAGCAATAGAATCCATAAGTCCTGCATCCAAGTTCTCTAAGTGCCTTGACTAGTCCAGATTCCCTCCTTAACACCCTTGTATTTATAGGAGATGTATTCATATAGTCAGTAAGACATCAAAATTTTCTAATTATATCTAGTCATGTCAAATGACAATTATGCCCTTAGTTCAGTTTGCCAGACAATACTTTGCCAAAGAAGGTTTGCCAAAAATGTTTTGACCGAAGAAAGAGTCGGCATCTGCAGCATCTGCAGCCTGGAGCGTATAAAACGACCCCGCCACAAGTGTGCCCTGTCTCCACGGGAAGCTTCAAGGTAAGTGTAGGGGGTCCCCAGCCCTGCAGGAAAGGATGGTGCTGTTATGTGCACAGCATTCCTGCTGCCTCCAGTGCCCGTTTCCAGGAGGACACTCAATTTCTCAGCTCAAGTTTTAAATCTGCTTTCAAGGCACCTGCACATTTTGACTCTGGATTTCTGTGCAGCAGCAAGTAGGGATTTGCCATTTCTGTTTTACAGCACTGACCGGCTTCCAGACTGCAAACCACCCACCTGGTGTCACAAGAGGTAAGAACCTGATTTTTAATTCTTAGAGGGGAGAGATGTATCCTTTTGGGTGGGATTTCTGTATGGATGTGTGAACAGACACTGTTCCACCCTGCATTTTCAAACACAGTGCCCAAAACTGATAAGGTTTTCAAATGAATCACAGAATCAAAACACCCGGACTGGAAGTGACCTTGAAAGATCATGTGATCTTAAAGTGGCTGTGTTTGAAGTCTATGACCACTGATGGCAGACTGGATAATCCCCACAGGGATATTCTTCACTTCTGCTTAACTGATCTAACTGAGAATGAGGTATCCCGGCTCCTCAATTTGGTGTGGCAGGAAGTGGATCAAGATGAGCACAGTGGGACAAAGTACAAAATCCAACATTTTGTCTCAGAGCACGTGAATTAATGTGTTATTTTGTCCAAAATTGATAATGAAATCACTAAAGGAGAATAGAAAGAGATGTAATATGAGCAACAAAGCTCATGTTTGTAATTTCTGTAAAATATAATGCTGTCATTTGTTCAACCTACTGTTCTGCCTGTTCTCTACCTCACAACAAGTGGAAGCTGCAGTCCTTCTTCCCTGTAAGCCACCTTTTGTTCCTGCTGGGACAAAAAAAGAATTATCATATTATTCTCTCATTTTGGTACAAATATAATACAACATTAAAGGTTGTGTAAATATTAGATCCCTCTCTCTATACAAGACAAAACTAAATGTTTCTCTAAGCTGTCCATTGTCTTTTTCAAGGAGAAAACAAAAGGAAAGAAGAAGAAAAATTTCAGAGAAGTTACTCCTGGCATTAAAATTACTTATTCTTTTAAATTCCTCATCTGAGCTTTGGATCTTTGTGTTTAACTTGCTCTCTCCCTGAAATGATATTAATTTTTAAAAAGCAATAGAAAATCATAAAATGGAGACATGCCAGTGTGTTTGGGAACAGCATTACTCTTCTTTTGACAAGCGCTGTAGCCATTCATGCCTCTGTTCAAGAACTCTACAAATTAGCAGATAATTTTACCATTAATAGAATAATTAAAATGTTTTAGAGACTGAAACTGGGCCATTAATATGCTCCAGTTGTCTGTGTGTGACTCACAGTGCAAGATGGTGGCATAAAAGGCTTTGGAGGATTTTGAATTATCATCACTTGGAGAGGCGCTGCATTATAACAATTCAAGTGCATTTTAAAAGAGTATCTAAGCAGCTGGAAAGAATGTTGAGGTTCTGAACTCCACAATATAGTGCCTGAATAGTTGACTTCTGGAGACACTGTGGATTATTTCAAATGTGATTTCTGTACACTGGACCTCAAATACACAAAATAGAATTCTTACATTTCCATAGATGTTGGGTCATTCCAATGCAAATGTCTACAACTACCTCTAACAAAAGCTTTAAATAGTGTTAATATAGTACTTTGCTTTAGCCACTTTTTCTTTTACTAACAAGTGCTTCTTTTTGACATGATTGAGAAATATATCTGGTCTTCCACAGTGGTCTCTGCTGAGAGGCCCCTCCATAAAGTGCAGCCATGTCGTCAGACTCTGAGATGGCCGTCTTTGGGGAGGCAGCTCCTTACCTCCGAAAATCGGAGAAGGAGAGAATCGAGGCCCAGAACAAGCCTTTCGATGCCAAGTCATCCGTCTTTGTGGTGCATCCCAAAGAATCCTTTGTAAAAGGGACAATCCAGAGCAAAGAATCTGGGAAGGTCACTGTCAAGACTGAAGGTGGAGAAGTGAGTAAAAACCAAGATTTACAAACAACATTTAGTTGCCACTCTGGGCTCGTTGCTGACATGCATGAATCATTCTTTCCTCTGACAGACTCTGACCGTCAAGGATGATCAAATCTTCTCCATGAACCCTCCCAAGTACGACAAAATCGAGGACATGGCCATGATGACCCACCTCCACGAGCCCGCCGTGCTGTACAACCTCAAAGAGCGTTACGCAGCCTGGATGATCTACGTGAGTACCAGCAGCAGGCTTCCTGTGGGTAGCCAGGACGAGCTGCTCTGCCAGCCTCAGGGGAAGCCAACATGCTGTCTCCCTTCCCCACAGACCTACTCGGGTCTCTTCTGCGTCACCGTCAACCCCTACAAGTGGCTGCCGGTGTACAACCCGGAGGTGGTGTTGGCCTACCGAGGCAAGAAGCGCCAGGAGGCCCCTCCACACATCTTCTCCATCTCTGACAACGCCTATCAGTTCATGCTGACTGGTGAGTCACTCCACCTGTCTCAGAAGGACTGTACCATGAAATTCTCTATCTCAGTAATATGAGCAGAGTTTTTCAAAGCGTTCATGGTTCTGCTGCACACACACTACTGTTTCTACTATGTTAAATGAAATACACCTCTGCTCAGTGAGGTGCTGTGAAGAGGTTTTTTGGTTTTTGTTTTTTTTAAATCAAGCTGACATAATTTAATTGAAAATACTAAACTTACTCAATGAAATTTCACAATTTTTGGGTTTTTTATTAATTACAATGTTTCTGTCTCTCCCACAGATCGCGAGAACCAGTCGATCCTGATCACGTATGTACACCCCCTCCTCGGGGCCCTGCAGGGCTGCCCAGGGCCAGGGCACCTCCTGCCTGACCACACGCTCTCTGCTTCTCTCTTTGGTTTGGCAGCGGAGAATCCGGTGCAGGGAAGACTGTGAACACAAAGCGTGTCATCCAGTACTTTGCAACAATTGCAGCCAGTGGAGATAAGAAGAAAGAGGAGCAGTCAGGCAAAATGCAGGTAAAATAATAGACACTATCTGGAATGAATGCTTTCCTCTGTTCCTGATGTGATTTTTAGAAAGGATACCATCATTATCATCCTGCAGGGAACGCTTGAGGATCAAATCATCAGCGCCAACCCACTGCTGGAGGCCTTTGGAAATGCCAAGACTGTGAGGAACGACAACTCCTCACGCTTTGTAAGTTGCTGAACCAAAGGATTCCTGAAAAACAGTATACAGAAGTGTATGACAGTCAGTCTTTCTGCTGTTCAGCCATTGTTTTTTCAAGAGTAAGGGTGAATTTTCTTCTCATGACTTTACCACTCATCCTAAAGATAATTTTTGAGATCTCAAAAGTCGTAATTCTATTTTTTAAAAAATGGTTTTCATAATATATATATCATAATAATATCACATACATTATAAAAATACACAACTATTCTCTCATTTACATAGAACATATAATAATTTTATTATATCTATATATGCAATGTATATTGCATCATTCAATAACGGGGGGTTTTTATTTCTGCTTATATTTCTCTTCACTAGCTTGACAACAGAGAGAATGCCAGGAGAAAAAGGGAGATTAGGAAAGATGAGGTTAGGGGGATGGAAAGAGAAAGAAGGAAGGAAAGAAAGAAATCCAGAAGTAGAGAGATGTAGGGACGGAGAAGAGAGCAACACAGGAGGCTGGGGGTGAGAGACTTCCTAATTAACTTTTTTTCTTGTTTTATCACAAATTATATTAAGCAGAAGGTAATTGTTTTACCTGATATCAAGACAGATTTAAGCAGCCAGTTAAAAACCTCCTTCCATATCATTAAGCTGTTCTCTGTTTGCAGAATATAGTTAGATGAGTTTGGCTAACAACAACAAAATACAGCTGTGTCACTGATTCTTATTTTCATGGTTAAAAATGAAGCAGATTATTCTATGTCAAGTTTGGAAATATATCTGATTCTTAAGAAAATGTCTTTAAGCAGAAATCTTGTCCCCAGTGGAGTAATCAGTAAAACTCTTTACTTCAAATCTATTTTTATGATGTAAATATTAAGACACTTTTATTCCTTTAAAGGGTAAATTCATAAGAATTCACTTCGGTGCCACAGGAAAACTAGCTTCTGCTGATATTGAAACATGTAAGACTCTTTCCTGAACTGTTCCCCATCCATCCATTCACCCGTCTATCCACCAACACCTTTTCACCTAAACACCTATCCTGCCTTCCCTGGTTTCTTATTGTCTTCTACCTACTTTCTCTTTTGCTGTTTCTTATTTTTTCTAATTAAATTTTCCCTCCAGATCTGCTGGAGAAGTCCAGAGTCACTTTCCAGCTCAAGGCAGAAAGAAGCTACCACATATTCTATCAGATCATGTCCAACAAGAAGCCAGAGCTAATTGGTAGGAAGAACAACTAACTTGGAGGAAGGTTGCAGAACATCAACTCACACTGTTGCTTGTTTGACTAAATTGAGTTTGCATGTCCTCTCTTCCTCTCTTAGACATGCTCCTCATCACCACCAACCCATATGACTATCACTTTGTGAGTCAAGGTGAGATCACTGTGCCCAGCATTAATGACCAAGAGGAGTTGATGGCTACAGATGTAAGTAACAATTAAAAATGCTGTACCTATTGTCATCTCTCCCAGACAAAGCTTTTATTACATTGTTCCTGTTGCAGAGTGCCATTGACATCCTGGGCTTCAGTGCTGATGAGAAGACAGCCATCTACAAACTGACAGGGGCTGTCATGCACTATGGCAACCTAAAGTTCAAGCAGAAACAACGAGAGGAGCAGGCAGAGCCTGATGGCACAGAAGGTATTAACAGAGTCTGTGATTGACATTTTAGAAATAGAAGTAGCAATAATATTTTGGTATTCGTAAGATAAAGAGAACAGAGCAAATGTGGGAAAAAAGTGTTTAGGTAAGCTAGTATATAGGCATGAAACTTGCCCTCCAAATTATACTCTTTTTCATTTACTACCTTCTAAAGACTTCTAAATTGTTACCTCTGATTTTTTTTGATTTTCCTTTAGGGTTATAGCTGCTGCCAAAGAATATGGTTATACCAAGTACCTAAGTGTATGTTTTAAATTAAACTCAGGTGGCCAACCTGCTGACACTCTGGTGTTTTCTTGCCTGACTTAGAAAAACGTTATAGCTCTGGACTGAAATGCTAACTTTAGTTTTCAGGATGAGTTTTTAATAAATACATTGTTTCCAGATATTTCTGTGGAGACTTTAAAAGACAAATAGCATTTAGGTGTGCTGCTCTGAAAACCTTTCAAAACATAGAATTTTTTGGTTAATGATTGCCATTCTTCCTCTAACATCCAGTTATCAGAATGTGATCACAAGGACATTTAATATTGTAATTACTTTCTAAAAGGTTCATCACTTAAAATATTGACAGTGTTGTCAATTTTATTTTCGCTATCTCCTTGTTCTTCTACTTAGTTGCTGACAAGGCTGCCTACCTGATGGGTCTGAACTCAGCAGACCTGCTGAAGGCCCTCTGCTATCCCCGAGTCAAGGTTGGGAATGAATATGTGACCAAAGGTCAAACTGTGCAGCAGGTAGGAAACATGTATTAACCTAGAACAGGATCTGATGGTTCCCATTGATTCTCCTCTGCTGTGTATAGTAACATCCTAAACTTTCTTCTGGCTTTAGGTGAACAATTCAGTGGGTGCTCTGGCAAAAGCTGTCTATGAGAAGATGTTCCTGTGGATGGTTGTTCGTATCAACCAACAACTGGATACGAAGCAGCCCAGACAGTACTTCATTGGTGTCCTGGACATTGCTGGCTTTGAGATCTTTGATGTAAGGATTCGAGGTTTTTTCCTGGTTTTGCAGGGGGAGATTTCTGTATCAGAGGATTTCCAAATAATACTCTTCTGAAGGTTTAACATGCTAGTCGTGCAATTTTCTAGAAAAAAAGTCCTTTGTCTTCTCTTGTAGCACAGAGCAAAAGCCTCAAGCTTCATGAGTACAATGATAGGGCTTTGTTGTTTGTGTAGAAGTAGCAAATAGAACTTCATATGTTGTAATATTTTAACAATTTGAGCTTAATAATAATGATTAAAAACCTAAACATGGTTACACTTATTTTATATAAGAGCTTCTAGAGAGCTAGGATTAGGAGAACCATTGAGAAATACATAAGAAGTGAAAAATGTATAAACTGTTTAAAGGACCAGGAAATGAATAGATAATCAGAGATATCATGTGTTTAAAAATTGGAGACCAGGGCATAAAGTCATGTTTTTGACTCAACAAAAAAACACCAAAGTACTTAATGAATTTTAGGAGATTCATTATCTATTCTGGAAAACCTTCCATTTTCATTACCAAGGTATTTCTTCGAGGAGTTGCATATAAGTCTTGTTTATATGCAACTTGCACATATAAGTGTGCTCCTCATAGTATAGCTGTATTTTAATTGGGGTGATTTAGAAAGGGTTGAGAATGACCAAGAACTGTGCATGATGATGAAGAGTGGTTGTTTTTCTTTTCCCTGGAAAGTTCAACAGCCTGGAGCAGCTGTGCATCAACTTCACCAATGAGAAACTGCAACAGTTCTTCAACCACCACATGTTCGTGCTGGAGCAGGAGGAGTACAAGAAGGAAGGAATTGAATGGACATTCATTGACTTTGGGATGGACCTGGCTGCCTGCATTGAGCTCATTGAGAAGGTAAATTTTAATTAAAAATATTTTAGGTTCTTTAGGTACTCACACTGTAATTCAAAACAGGTTCATGTATTCAGTTTTAGCTGTATAAACACAGAATCATAGAATGGTAGGGTTGAAAGGGACTTTTAGAGATCATCTAGTCCAACCCCTATGCTGAAGCAGGTCAACTTAGATCAGGTCTCTAGATCTGTCCTAGTCCTTATTATGCATTAGAGATATTGCAAAGTCCTCATATAACTATGGAAGTCATTCCTCACACATCTTCTCTGTGTGGACGGTGCTTGTTTGATTAAAGGGGTTTTGTTTTCAAAAACACCCAGCAGCTCCCAGAGTAAAACGTTTTCATAAGGTTCTGGAATACAGTTATTTTGAGAACTAATTTTTTTTTTCGAGATGGTTTATAGCAATTAAGTAAAGGCCAATACAGTCTGTATGTGGCCTGCTAGTTCAAGAAACTGAAAATGCTTATTGGCATTTTGTATAATTCAGGGAGTTGATTAAAAGTACAAAATGTGAAGTAAATATACAATGGACACACTTTGAAAGATATTTTTAAAGATAGTATTTCTCTTCCTATTTTTTTTAACATGATTTATCTCACAAGAAGCATTTTTGAATCACTATGTTAAAATGTGAGTCAAGCAGGTGATTCATTAAACTCACATTTTAGAAAGATATTTTTTGTCATGACAAGGATATTGGTTTGTTAGCTTCTGGTCTTTTACTACATTCCCTTTCACACTGAGTTCTTATCATATTATTCTATAGACATTCTTTCTTCTTTATTGTAATCATCTTCCAGCCCATGGGCATCTTCTCCATCCTGGAAGAGGAGTGCATGTTCCCCAAGGCAACTGACACCTCTTTCAAGAACAAGCTCTATGACCAGCATCTGGGCAAGTCCAGTAACTTCCAGAAGCCCAAGCCTGCCAAAGGCAAGGCTGAGGCTCACTTCTCCCTGGTGCACTATGCTGGCACAGTGGACTATAACATCACTGGCTGGTTGGAGAAGAACAAGGACCCTCTGAACGAAACTGTCATTGGGTTGTACCAAAAATCATCAGTGAAGACTTTGGCCTTACTTTTTGCCAGCTATGGTGGAGCAGATGCAGGTTAGTTTTCTAATTTTTTTTCCCACCATCATTTAGGATATATAAAGATGCAACAAAAGAGAGAATGTTAAAAAGCTCTTCTTTGGTTTTGAAGAGGCTAGTGGTGGTGGTGGCGGTGGCAAGAAAGGTGGCAAGAAGAAGGGTTCTTCTTTCCAGACTGTCTCAGCTCTTTTCCGCGTATGTAAATATTTTGTTTTCACATGTATGCAAATTAAAGTCAAAGAGAATTTTTAACTGGCTCAGACACAGTAAAAAAACCCAAACAACTTTCATTCAAATTGCCCTTTAAAAGAAATCCAACAAATCACTGTACAAATTCCGTTAACATTACACTTCATATAAACATGAAATTTCTCATAAAAATATGAAGTACCCACCTGCCTGACCTCTAAATATCATTGGGATGATGGCTACTGTTTTTTTATCCTAAAAGGTGATGTTCAATGCTTAGAATAAGAGAGATTAAGCTATTAATATAAGTATTAATATAAGTATTAGAATTTGCTGATTTTCATCTCCAATGACAGAGATGCTAAGTTCAAAGAATGTAAGAATTACGGTTTTTGTATTTCAAATAAACACATGCTAAATCATGGTCCCACAGGAGAACTTAAACAAGCTGATGACCAACCTACGGAGCACTCACCCCCATTTTGTCCGCTGCATCATCCCAAATGAAACAAAAACACCTGGTAAGACACCCTAGCACAAGGAGAACTTGCTTTGACACCTCCATTCCCCTCTAGCCTGCTCTTCATTACTGCTCCAAATTTCTAGGTGCCATGGAGCATGAACTGGTACTTCACCAGCTGCGGTGTAATGGTGTGCTGGAAGGCATCAGAATTTGCAGGAAAGGTTTTCCCAGCAGAGTCCTCTATGCTGACTTCAAACAGAGGTAACAGCACTGCACTTCTCAGCATCAGGAAAAGAAAAAGTTGGCTCACTCCTATAGATTCAATCAGGCTGCACTCTGTTGTCAAAACATTGCTATAGATGAACTGGTGAGGTGCAGCAGCTGCTGTGTGTTGACTAGGAAAGAAAATAGCCTTTTCTGCCTTTTTCTCTTGTCACAGATACAAGGTGCTTAATGCCAGTGCTATCCCAGAGGGACAGTTCATTGATAGCAAGAAGGCTTCTGAGAAGCTTCTTGGGTCAATCGATGTGGATCACACTCAGTACAAATTTGGGCACACCAAGGTACAAACCCTCCTTGACTCACTCACCATGGGCTCAGGCTTTGCTCTGCCTGACAGTGATGTGCTGCAACATTCCCTTTCTCAAGGTGTTCTTCAAAGCTGGGCTGCTGGGGCTGTTGGAGGAGATGAGGGATGAGAAGCTGGCACAGCTCATCACCCGCACACAGGCCAGATGCAGGGGCTTCCTGATGAGAGTGGAGTACCAGAGAATGGTGGAGAGGAGGTAGGCATTTCTTCAGTAAGGTTCACTATATTTGGCTTATTGTTTCATTATGGTGGAAATATTTAATATTAATTTGACTTACCTGCCAGAGAGTCCATCTTCTGCATCCAGTACAACATTCGTGCATTCATGAATGTCAAGCACTGGCCCTGGATGAAGCTGTTCTTCAAGATCAAGCCCCTGCTGAAGAGTGCAGAGTCTGAGAAGGAGATGGCCAACATGAAGGAGGAGTTTGAGAAAACCAAGGAGGAGCTTGCCAAGTCTGAGGCAAAGAGGAAGGAGCTGGAGGAGAAAATGGTGAAATTAGTGCAGGAGAAAAACGATCTGCAGCTCCAAGTGCAGGCTGTGAGTAACGTGTTTTTTACAGAGGAAATGAATAATTGAGACGTAACTTCTCTTTCCTACTACACACCTCACTGCATGGTAACTGAACTACCTTACAAAGTATTTTAGGCTAATTATCACGTAAATGAAGGCAAAATTCAGGCCACATTATTTCCTCACTCAGTCTCACTATCACAAAATGGTGTTTAAGCTGAAGGAATTATCATAATGACTATGCGTATATCTTGTGAGTTTATGACAAAAAGCCTTATTACAGTCACTGTACTCTATGTAGTGGATTACAGACAGTTAATCAGTTGACCAACTATTCTGCCATAATTCCACTGTGGAAATGAATTGCCTGGTGGCATTTCCATTGGCAGGTACTCATTTACGTATTTCAGTGGTTCCTCATTAATTTGCATATGGCATATTATACAACAGAGTAACTTTCTAAGGGACAAAGTAAAGTAAGCCACTGAGACAATTGAAAAACATGAAGTAAAACATAATGGAGCTAGGTAAAGTGATTATAAAAAGCATCAGAAAACAATAAAAATTACTCTTAAATTTCTAATGCAATTGTGCAGTAATATTTTGCATTTCCCAATGCAAACCTGTTCATTCAAATAAGCTTTCCTATATTTTCCTCTCAGGAAGCTGATGCTTTAGCTGATGCTGAGGAAAGGTGTGACCAGCTCATCAAAACCAAAATCCAGCTGGAAGCCAAAGTAAAGGAGGTCACCGAAAGGGCTGAAGATGAGGAAGAAATTAATGCTGAGCTGACAGCCAAGAAGAGGAAACTGGAGGATGAATGTTCAGAGCTGAAGAAAGATATTGATGACCTTGAGTTAACATTGGCCAAGGTTGAGAAGGAAAAACATGCCACTGAAAACAAGGTATACACACCTGGGGAGTCAAATAAAAGGAATCACTGACTCTCAGAGTAAGACCCAACTAGGATAAAACACATTAATTTTAATAAATCTTAAGTTGGGTCTTCTTTGTGCATCCAAAGGATAAATGGCACACCTGGCAAAGTGAAAATGCCACTACACCAGTGAACGTGTTTTGGAAAATATTTGCAGGTGAAAAACCTCACAGAGGAGATGGCAGCTCTGGATGAGACCATCGCCAAGCTGACAAAAGAGAAGAAAGCCCTCCAAGAGGCCCATCAGCAGACACTGGACGACCTGCAGGCAGAAGAGGACAAAGTCAACACGCTGACCAAAGCTAAAACCAAGCTGGAGCAGCAAGTGGACGATGTAAGCACAAAGTAAGAATAGGACAGGTATGCAGCTAAACCTGGCTGGCAGAGTACTGATGGTCTTGTTCATTTCAGCTGGAAGGGTCCCTGGAGCAAGAGAAGAAACTGCGCATGGACCTGGAGAGAGCCAAGAGGAAACTCGAAGGAGACCTGAAGCTGGCCCATGACAGCATCATGGATTTGGAAAATGATAAGCAGCAGCTGGATGAGAAACTGAAGAAGTGAGTGTGGCTGTGGGGCACCTGAGCACTGGGCTGCTGCACTTGTCCTTTTCTTGGAGCTCTAACACAGTTCGCTTTGCCCAAAGGAAAGACTTTGAAATCAGCCAGATCCAGAGCAAAATCGAAGATGAGCAAGCTCTGGGCATGCAGTTACAGAAGAAGATCAAGGAGCTGCAGGCAAGTCTCTGTTCCTTGCCCTCCTTCACCTGCTCTCAGGTCAGGTAGCAGCAGGGCAGGGCTGTGAAGGGTCCCAAATGTTCCCAGGCTCGTATTGAGGAACTGGAGGAGGAAATTGAGGCCGAGCGAACGTCTCGGGCAAAAGCAGAGAAGCATCGGGCTGACCTCTCCAGGGAGCTGGAGGAGATCAGCGAGCGGCTGGAAGAGGCAGGAGGGGCGACAGCAGCTCAGATCGATATGAACAAGAAGCGTGAGGCGGAGTTCCAGAAGATGCGGCGTGACCTGGAAGAGGCCACGCTGCAGCACGAAGCCACGGCTGCCGCCCTGCGCAAGAAGCACGCGGACAGCACAGCCGAGCTTGGGGAGCAGATCGACAACCTGCAGCGAGTGAAGCAGAAGCTGGAGAAGGAGAAGAGTGAGCTCAAGATGGAGATTGACGACTTGGCCAGTAACATGGAGTCTGTCTCCAAAGCCAAGGTATTGAAAAATATACTCAAATCAAATCAAAAATGAATAATGTTGAAAGATATCTCTTTATATTACAGGCAATATAACTATTTCCTCTTTATGGAACTGTGTTTCTAACAGAGAAGAATCTTTCTTTCTGTGTCATCTTGACAGGCAAATCTGGAGAAGATGTGTCGCACACTAGAGGATCAGCTGAGTGAGATTAAGACAAAGGAAGAAGAGCATCAGCGCATGATCAATGACCTCAACGCTCAAAGAGCTCGTCTGCAGACAGAATCAGGTTAGTGAGACTTGTCTGTGCTCTCTTTGGCATGGGAAAACACCCTAAACCATTATTTTGGGTCACAAATTAACATGATGATGTTTCTTTTCCGTGTGTTTTCCCAGGTGAATACTCACGGCAGGTGGAGGAGAAGGATGCTCTGATTTCCCAGCTGTCAAGAGGCAAACAGGCATTCACCCAGCAGATTGAGGAACTCAAGAGGCACCTAGAGGAAGAGATAAAGGTGATGAACTTTACTATAACAAGCCACTGAAAGCACTGTTATATTCACAGTACTTAGCAGAAGAGGGTGTGCTTAGCACAAGCCATACTTGGAGAAAATTTTCATTTCTGTGGGGAAACTAGCAAAATTTGTCCTTCAGGCTTAGATCTGTCATTCATTATGAACACCTACATTATGTCATCAGTCTCGTTGGTAGTGTTAAATTAATTAACTAGAAGACATTTCCCAGGATATTATCATTCCTTGTCTGAATTCTAATTTCTACCCAGGCCAAGAACGCCCTGGCCCACGCCTTGCAGTCAGCTCGCCACGACTGTGACTTGCTCCGGGAACAATATGAGGAGGAGCAGGAAGCCAAGGGGGAGCTGCAGCGGGCCCTGTCCAAGGCCAACGGCGAAGTGGCCCAGTGGAGAACCAAATACGAGACGGACGCTATTCAGCGCACCGAGGAGCTGGAGGAGGCCAAGTACGTGGGGAAAACGGGGAAGACAAGAAAGGGATATATTAGTAAAGGAAATTTCAAGAAATAATTCTGATATTGACATTATTATATTAACAAATTGGTTGTTAAAGAATAGGAATCAGAATTGGGAAAACAATATCTGTCTGGAAGAGGAATTGCACTATCTATGCATAGCATACATACTGAATGAAGTGGTAAAATTCTCTGATGTGAAAAGCCCATCAGCCACAGACGCCTCTTTGTTCTTAACTCATGAGCTGTGCTTCCCTCCTCTCAGGAAGAAGCTGGCACAGCGCCTGCAGGATGCAGAGGAACACGTTGAAGCTGTCAATGCCAAATGTGCCTCCCTGGAAAAGACAAAGCAGAGGCTGCAGAATGAAGTGGAGGACCTGATGATTGATGTGGAGAGATCAAATGCTGCCTGTGCAGCTCTGGATAAGAAGCAGAAGAACTTTGACAAGGTCTTTTGGGCTTCACTCATGGGGCTCCTGGGCAGAGCATCCCTTCCTGATTGCCACATAAATACTCACACCCCGTTTCTCTCCAGATCCTGGCAGAATGGAAGCAGAAGTATGAGGAAACTCAGGCTGAGCTGGAAGCCTCCCAGAAGGAGTCTCGCTCGCTCAGCACAGAGCTGTTTAAGATGAAGAATGCCTATGAGGAGTCCTTGGACCACTTGGAAACGCTGAAGCGTGAGAACAAGAACTTGCAGCGTAAGTCCCTGGCCCTCTGTTCCTGGAAGGGATTTATCAGAAGCTTGACTATCTGTGACACTAAATGTGTGTGCACTTGCAGTGACAGGAGGATGCCCGTCTCCCTGGTGCACCAGGGTTTTTCCCTATTCAGCTCTGTGCTTCACCATGCTACTTCTCACCCTGTCTTACAGAGGAGATTTCTGACCTCACAGAGCAGATTGCAGAGGGAGGAAAGGCAATTCACGAGCTGGAGAAAATCAAGAAGCAGATTGAGCAAGAGAAATCAGAAATCCAGGCTGCCTTGGAGGAAGCTGAGGTACGTGTCTGTAGTCAGTGATGTCTGCAGTAAAAATATAAGCAACGGTGAAATGGAGCCAAAAACTGCTTGGTCCCTTTTTCTTCTGACTGAAGAGTGCAGCCAGCTGAGGTGTCCTGAAATGTGATGTAATCATCTAGAAAGCAAGCAGTAGGTCTACCAATGCTATAGATGTTTGTGTCCACTTGTCCAGGCCTCCCTGGAACATGAAGAGGGGAAGATCCTGCGCCTGCAGCTTGAGCTCAACCAAGTCAAGTCAGAGATTGACAGGAAGATAGCAGAGAAAGATGAGGAAATTGATCAGATGAAGAGGAACCACCTCAGAATTGTGGAGTCCATGCAGAGCACCCTGGATGCTGAGATCAGGAGCAGGAATGAAGCCCTGAGGCTGAAGAAGAAGATGGAAGGAGACCTGAATGAAATGGAGATTCAGCTGAGCCATGCCAACCGCCTGGCTGCAGAGGCACAAAAGAACCTGAGAAACACACAGGCAGTGCTCAAGGCATGTTGAGCTTTGTTTGTTCACATATATGTCTAATATCATAGAATCATTGAATAATAGAATTGTTTGGTTTGAAAGGGACCTTCAAATATCATCTAGTTTAGTTCCTCTGCTGTGAGTGAGTACATTTCTTACTAGATCAGCCCCATCCAACCTGACCTCAACCACTTCCATTGATGGGCCATCCACACTCTTTTGGAACTGAATATCAGGGAGAAGAGCAACATTCTACCTGGCTGATGTTTCCTGGATACTGTCAGTTACTCATGTATTCTTCATTTTTCAGTCCTAGAGCATTTTATCTGTTATGTAGCAGCACTTCAGAGGATGGGAGAAAGTTCTTTCTTCTGATCCAAGCAGGGACAAATGTCCAGGTTCATTCATCATGCGAGTTACTTTTGTCAGTCAGATGGAGCCTGATTCAGGCTTACACTTCCACTTACACACTTACACTTACACTTGCACAACCTTAAATTTAGAGAGGGCTGTCACTCAGCCTGGGGCAATGTGGGGTACAATGATCGACCTCCTGATCACATTCTTACTGTGCATATACTGACATAGTAATTCCACATACAAATATGAATTATACCTGTAAATATAAACATATTAGACTGACATAAGAATTATTAGACTGGTGGTAATTGCCACTGTACAACAGTGCTGTGCTACATTATAATTCCTCTTTCCCCTCTTAAAGGACACCCAGATCCACTTGGACGATGCTCTCAGGACACAGGAGGACCTGAAGGAGCAGGTGGCCATGGTGGAGCGCAGAGCAAACCTGCTGCAGGCTGAAATTGAGGAGCTACGGGCAGCTCTGGAGCAGACAGAGCGGTCAAGGAAAGTGGCTGAGCAGGAACTGATGGATGCCAGTGAGAGAGTTCAGCTCCTACACACTCAGGTTAGATTCATGAGACTCAAAATCTCAAGCAACATTTTTTTTTTGCCCTATCAAGATTTTTTCATTTGTATAAATTCTTAAATCATCTCTTGTAACAAAAAGCCTAACCTGAACCAGAATTAGAATCCTTGTATGAATAACTGAATCATAGCTAAATGAATCGGTTTGCATTGATAGGAGTCAGAAGTTGCTTCTTAAATTTTTAAAAGCTGTGCGTGACCTGACAAGACTCATCATTTAAAGGGCAATTTTAATATTACATATGTAGATTAAAAGTTTAAATTTAAACAGTAAATTTCTAAAGTAAGTGTACTGTTTTAAAAGTAACTGAAAAATATTTTTTGTTGTTCAACAGAACACCAGCTTGATCAACACCAAGAAGAAGCTGGAAACAGACATTGCCCAAATTCAGGGTGAAATGGAGGACACGATCCAGGAAGCCCGCAATGCTGAGGAGAAGGCCAAGAAGGCCATCACTGATGTGAGTTGGGGCTCCTTTCCCTGCTGGTGATGGTTGTGTTCTCCACCCAAAGTACCTCCAACCCCAAAATGGCTTTGACTCTTTTCTGTCCCCAGGCTGCCATGATGGCAGAAGAGCTGAAGAAGGAGCAGGACACCAGCGCCCACCTGGAGAGGATGAAGAAGAACCTGGACCAGACGGTGAAGGACCTGCAGCACCGTCTGGATGAGGCCGAGCAGTTGGCACTGAAGGGAGGCAAGAAGCAAATCCAGAAGCTGGAGGCCAGAGTGAGTGAGGCTTTTATTTGTGCCTGAGTGAGCATGTCCCTTGGAAAGACACCAGAGAAGCTGCAAGGATGGTCTTGTGATTGCAGGTGCGGGAGCTGGAAGGGGAGGTTGATGCTGAGCAGAAGCGCAGCGCTGAAGCCGTGAAGGGTGTGCGCAAGTACGAGAGGAGGGTGAAGGAGCTGACCTACCAGGTAAGGCAGGAGGCCTCCTTGGGCTGGTGGAGTTTTCTCTCTGCATGTCAGATTTAGTGCACCGTGTCCCCAAGGGGAATTGTTAACCTCACAAGCTGCAGAAGCAGGAATTCCATTTTCTTTCCTGCTTACCAACCCCTCTAGTCTGAGGAAGACAGGAAGAATATTCTCAGGCTGCAGGATCTGGTGGACAAGCTGCAAACGAAGGTGAAATCCTACAAGAGACAAGCTGAGGAGGCTGTAAGTATTGCTTGGAGAATGAGCAAGAGACACCTTGCATAGGGGCAGCACGCTCACTGAGATGAGGATGAGTAACAGGAAAGTGGCATGAAAGAAGCTGGCAAGACATAACATTCTTGGCCACACTGTTTAGTATGGTGTCATGAGGCCTTGCTGAGTTCTGGATGCCCTGCTGCAGTCAGGGATGAAGTGAGGCAGGTTCTAAATTCTGTTCTATATAGGAGATCTGATTATAAAATCATAGAACTGTTTAGGTTGGAAAAGGCTTTTCGAAATGTCCAGCTGGGCAGCAGCCACAGCCTTTCCCTCATCCACTAAGTGGGTCACCTGGTCATGGGAAGAGATCAGGTTAGTCAAGAAGGTCCTTCTTTCATGAAGCCATTTTAACTGGGCCCAACCACCTGGTTGTCCCTTATGTGCCATTTGCTGGCACTGAAGATGACCTGAAGCTCCTGACAGGCTTCTAATTCCCCGGATCTTCCTTCTGACCCTTCTTGTAGATGGACATCCCATTTGCTAACTTCCACTCAACTGAGACCACCCTGGTTAGCCAGGACTGTTGGTAAATGATCAAAAACAGCTTGATGAGCATTTTCTCCAGCTCCTTCAGTACTCATAGATGAATCCCATCTGGCCCCATAGACTTACGTGTATCCAAATGGTGTGGCAGGATGGATTTCCTGTTGAATTATGGGGGCTTTGTTCTGCTTCCCATTCCTCAGTGGGCTGGGTAAGAAACAACAATCCCAGGGGTGATATCCACTTAGAACTTCCTGAATCAACAGCAGAAAGCCCCAGGGTCTTTCTCAATCTAATAAATTGCAGTGATAGTTTTGGCAGAAAATTATGTGAGAGTGAATACATGGATGATTAATTCAAGTAACAAAATCACTCCTCAAGAGTGACACAGGACTACTGAAGCTTGTCACAATGGGGTCTTGAATAAGGGAAGAGGATGAAGTCTGTGTAAGGCTTATGTGTAAGCAGTCCAGGGTGGGATTTGGAGATTTGTGCCTACCCCAGGAAGGGCCACAGCCGTGCAAGGCCAGGCCACAGGAGGAATGCAGGCTCTGCCCCAGGCTCCTCACCACCAACTCCTCTCCCTGCACAGGAGGAGCTGTCTAATGTCAACCTCTCCAAGTTCCGCAAGATCCAGCACGAGCTGGAGGAAGCCGAGGAGCGGGCTGACATTGCAGAGTCGCAGGTCAACAAGCTCCGAGCAAAGAGCCGCGAGTTTCAAGGCAAGAAGATAGGAGAGGAAGAGTGAAGATATCATGAAGTAGCAAAGTGACCTGAGGGATGCACAAAATGTGAACCCCCTATCACTTTCTTCTGTAATTAGTCTTTGTAATTATTTTAAGGTCTAGAAAATAAAGACAGTAGATTCCTTTGCATTACACAGCAGAAGCAGCAGTTTTTGTTGTTCTTAATCTTTCAAGGTCCCTTCCAACCCTTAAGATTCTGTGATTTTGTGAATTACTCAGGGAACATTCAGCTTTAAACGAAACACAAAATCCATTGCTTTAAGGAGGAAAAAAACTACACATGATAATGCTAAAGTCTGTTCTATCTGTGTGCATCTTGCAGCCATGGAAAGTAGATGATAACTGCATCCTGCTGGACAGAGAAGAAGCATATACAATGTGTGCTGGTCTACAGTGTGAAACAAATGACAGCATGCTTCCTGCAAGGCAAGAGGCAGTACTTAAAATACAGAATAGCAATTTGACAGCATTGGGCCCTGGCACACTGCAAAGCTGTTAAGGGCAGATCCTACAAGCAGATGTCAGGAATGCTAAGGAAATTTGGCTCATGCTCACTACAGGGACACTCAAGGATCCCTCAAGGTTTCTGGCTAACTCAACACTGCTGCATTTCCAGGCAGTACATCAAGAAGCTGGGAAGTAGCTGGGAAAGGGAGCTGGAGTTGTTGCTGAGGAGGTGGGGAGGAGATGGCAGCAAGGATGCCTTTTGCACGGAGCACAGCAGCCAGTGTGTTTGCAGCAACAACATTCAGGATTAGGAGATCCTCCTTCTCCCAAGCATGCTGAGGCTCACACCCAAGAAAGTGGCCCATGTTATAACTAAATATGGAAGTAGTTTGCTAGGCAGCAGCTAAATATATTGAAGGAAAAGATGACACCCTGTGTTGACTCCTGTGTCATCATCCTGTAAGGGATGCCCGAGAGACAGCAACTTCATGTGTGAAGCTGTGAAAGCTGCACCAATGCCAGCAATATCTGGGCACCAAAGAAACCCCCTCTCCTCTCTTCCTTCCCACACTATGCTCCCAAGAAATAGCTGGGATTCCTTCTTTCCAGACAAAACCTTTCTTTCCACACCTTGAAAGGGAGCAAAAGGATTCTGTTCCTATTAAAGCACATAATTCTTTAAGCAATCCATCAAACAAGCAAGCAAACACTATCAAACACAAAACCTTCATTCCAGAGTCAGTGTATTGCAACTGGGGGTCAGTATAAGCACGGAGAAGTATCTCTAGCTCCATGGGTACCTTTTTATATCTGACAGCTGACTAGCAAATACCACAACAACTTTGGGGACTGTATTTTGATGCCTAAGATCCCTGTTACTCTCGAACATTACAGTGACCATCCACAACAAACAACCTGGCCTGACTCTGGTAGAATCATGATGGGCTTAGAGCACTTGAAAATGTTGAGGGTCATCTGTCACCTGTAAGAACATACAGCTTGAGAATTTGTTCCTAAATGCTCAACCAATAAGAAGCATCATTGCAGGTTCCCTAAATGACAGCATCTTTGTCCTTAGCTACTTCAAACTGTATGTGTGGGAAATGGTGAGAAGCCTCACACATTGCATTGGACTGGCCTGGCCTTGCCACCAGCGATCCCCAAAAGCATGATCCAAGAGTTCTTGGAATCAGAGTGGAGTGTCAATATGGACAAGTGAAGAAAACTCATCACTTTGGGATTTGCTGCCTTAGCTGCAGGACAGGAGTCGTTTTGCACTGGCACACTATTTCTGGATTCAGACTGCCTGTGACCTGATAAGTGCTGAATCAAAGGTAATTGATCTTGGGGAAAACATGGGTCTATAAAAGGCATAAAGGAATGTGTCTAAGAGAAGGTTTAAAATAAGTGCATCTAATGAACTTCACTAATAGTGCTGTTGCATGTGGACTAGATGATCTTTCAAGGTCCCTTCCAACCCTTAAGATTCTGTTACTTCAGGGTTTTCCGACCTTAAACAGGTTGGACATGAGAGACGGTGAGCACAAAAGCTTCAGATCTGCAAGAGACATTAAGACATGTAGACAGTATTTCTGAGCTACAGAAAGAAGTTCTTTACATGGGATTTCCAGTGTGCTCAGGACAAAGAAACATTGCCTTGACCAAAGAGTTCATTCCTGCCAGAAGGAAGGCAGGCAGGCAGGTGGGAAAGGCAGGCAGGCAGGCAGGGACTTTGCAATCTGAGTTGTTCTACAATTCTAAGATTTTTGAGATTTTTCATTATGACAAAAGAGATTCAACATCCATATAACTTCCACTTGATTCCTAAAGAGTCTGGCTCGAAAATGATACAGTTCCATACAAAGATCTTTAAGTTTCAACTGTATATTAATCTTATTTCATCAGCTCTTTATTTGATTCTCTCACTATAAGCTGGTTGCTTGCTGTTTCTAATACTGAACATTGGACACTGATTTGTGTCATTTCTGCTTCCCTTTCCATCTCAGACACTTCCAGATATCCTCGTCTTCCTATTGACTTCTCAGTCTTTCCACCCTACTCGTCTGTGTAACTGAAGCTCCTGTGTTTGGTGGAAAACGTATCCTCTGTATCACTCTCATCTCATTTAAAGCACTGCTCAGATGTCATCCTCTCAGATTTGCTGTGATGGAAGGAGGATAATTACCCAACTCTGACGCACTTCTAAGAACTGTTTATCCTAACATCCCAGGTCATGGTTTTAACCTTTCTGTTCACTGCTAAGGGAAACAATAATTTCCCATTAAACTTCAGATTATCAGTCACTGTAGCTTTTCAGGAATCTGCTTGGAATCCACACTGAAAAAAGATGGCATCACCTTTACTAAAATGCAACTTCCCATGTATGATACTCATAGAAGGAATCCTTTCTTTTTCCATGAATAGAAGCAAGATAACAACTATAACAAAGACTAAGAATAGAGAGACAGGACTTTGAGAGAGAAAAGGCAGCCAGTCATACTAAACAACTCACCCAATAATTCCACCCAACTTTCAGCAGCAGCACTATCCTGGAGCTTATGCTCTAGCTCCACAGATTTTTGCTTGCATCTCTCATAGACTGTGCAATGAACATTCTGAATTGCTCTTCATCCCAGAAGAAGTACTCAGGTCCCTGATTAGTTATGATCATTAGCAGCTTTCTTCCAGAGGTCAATTCACGTTTCCCAATTTTTCTTTCTGCACCAGCACTGAATTCTCTATTAAGGATGCCAGAGCAGATCTCTAAAACACATCTCCTCATCAGGCAACACAGTACAGTACACAAACAGCTTGATAGAAATACGAATACGTTCACTCACTTTAACTTAATCTAATCTAATTCTTATTGATTTTTGTATACAAAATATGACCCTTACCATTGCCACAGTCCAGTACTCAGCTGCATCTCATCAGAAGGGTAGGGATGAGGAGTTTTTCTCCAGTAGATTAGAGCATGGACATTTCTTTTCAGCTTGTGCTGACATTCCTGTGAGCTCTCATTTTACACAGAGGGCAGCAGAAATGCTGCTGTAGCTGAGGCTGGGAATTCCCTGTCAGATGGCTAATTCGGGTCCACAGGGTGCATTGATGCCTCCAGTATGCCTTGCTCACACTGAGAGCATGGCTGACAACAGCCCTTGTAAGTTGCAAATCCCATGAGGAACGTTTTTTAATAAAATAGTCTAGTGTATCAGATAATCCAATGAGGTTCAAAACTCAGTTTAACTGGAAATGTTGGTATGTTTGTCTGTGTTTTCTGTGAACTGTAGCTTCTCACATAATAGCAAATAAATCTCTGCATGTCTCACTGCTTCAGTGTCTGTTTCAACATCTGACTGCTTCAACGTTTGTTCCAACATTTCTGATAGCTTCAATACTAACCTTTAAGGTGACAAAAACTATCATTGAAGAGTGATCCCATCAACTGTGTTATTGGGGCTAATCTGTTCCAATGTGAGAAAAGGTCCTAAAAGATTATTCAAATGGTTTCAAACATCAATAAATGTCTCTGTATAAATGTCTTTTATAAGCATTATATCAACACAAGAATCAGTAACCACTGAATTGAAGTATAAAGAGAGCACCAAAAGAAAAAATATATATAGACTTTCCATGAACACCACCAAGTACTCTCTGCATGCCACTCATCAAAAACACCTTTTGCTGTAGTGCCTGAAGTTCAGTGCTCCTGTTGGGACCCTACAGTGTCCAGGTCAGAGTTCAACACTCTGCAGGGCTAGATGACAAAGTGAGGAGAATTTTATTCTACTGGAACCATGTCTTAGATTTCCAGAGCTGTCCTCTCACACCATGCACACACCATGCATTGACTGGAGCCAGGCCTAGAAATGAAAAAGCTTTGGGGAAGGAACGACTGTCCAAAGGATATGGGAGTGTGCTCTGGCCTTCAACAAGAGGTAAAGGTCTGCAACAGAGTCTGCACTACAAGGAAAAGTGGATGAAATGCAGTTTGTTAAAGGCAAGTCAAGATAGACTGACCTGCCATCCTCCTCAGAGAAGATGCTCAATTGTCCAGGCAAAGGAATTGTGACATTTCTGATCTAGCTTGACTAGAACAGCTGGGCTCTGGAACAAGGCCAGCAGGGAAACTGTTGTTAAAGTGGAAAACAGTCAGGTTGAGCATTATGACAACAGGGAAAGGAGTTTTTCCCTACCTGACAGCCAGTCTGACAAATGACCCCCATCAGCTGGCAAGGCTGCAAGGCCTTTTGCTCCTCAAAATATTCTGGCAGTGTCTGAGATAACAAGTGAATGATGAGTATATTTGGAAAGTTCCTCTGGCTAACCTGGCTGGGAAAGCACAAGCCTCACTATTCATTTTCTCTGTTAGACATGTGTTGCTTACTCAGCATTGACAAGGTGGAAGACTGACAGAAAGTAAATCAATCAAAATAAAAAGAAGAGGAAGTGACCTGAATGGCATGTTTGTGATCTGTGCCCAGACCAATATGCCCTGAAAGACCTAGGAGTAAAAGCATTTGGAATACGGTGGCAAGACTTGTTTGAGACATCTTCCAGATCCACATGAAGAGAACAAGTATGGAAAAACATAGTAAAGTGTCATTTTCCAGGGGAAATTTTGTACACAGAGTTGACTCTCAGGTGTAAGTGCAGGTAGCCGGAAAGATGGGAGAGCATTAGGTTACAGGCAGTAGAAGATGTAGGTGTGTGCAGGCATTGCTGTACGTTGCCACACAGCCTCAGACACTAGGAAGGCTCTTGACCACTGCCAGGGAGACATTGCCCTGGACTATCCTTTGGCCTGACCCAGATCAATTGCCATGTCCTGACATGCCTGTCAGAACAAGCCCACACACAGTAGCAAAGCAAGTAGTTCCAGTCAGGGTGGAGGACATGCCATGGAGCAAGTGTCACAGGGCTTTATGCCATTTCCAAAAGTCATCTGATGTATTCAGAATCATCTTGTCTCTTTGTGAAGTCTACAGCACTTTTGTGACTTTCACTGATGCTCTGAGCTCTCAGGCATTCTTGCTGATGAGCTCTCATCATCTACAGAATTTATGTAGGAGGGTAGTATTTACACTCAGTGTCACACAGCTCGCACGGATCAAATATCAAGATGTCATTTCAGCTCTCACATTAGCCTTCAGAACACACACATTCCAGGAAAAACTGAGTTTTGCTTCTTGGAAGCTATTTGTGCCTTATTCATGTCAGCATACTCATCAGATATGCTGAGTGTCAACACCCCAGTTTCTGGGAAACAGGCAAAAATTCCCATTTTTCTATCCCAGAGTCTGCAACCAGATTAATACTTTCCTAATAATCACATGATTTTTACATGTCCACATTTCAAGATGGAGTTGATGTGCCCATGCCTGGAATTCTGAATTTCTTGACATTAACTTGTTTGTTTCTTGCAAAAAAAAAAAATAACCTGTGTGAACTTCTCTGAATCTTAATGGTTATATTTATGAAAAATTCCACAGATTGGTTTTCCCTAAAATAATATCTGTGGTTCATCTCCTCTGGAATCTTATTCTTTATGTCTTCTTTTTTCATTTAGAGCAGGAAGCTCAGTTATAGCTCTCCAACAGCAACACCTGCCCTCCTTTCTTCTTCTTGCTTTTCTTTTTTGTTTAAGACATTTCTGTAGGCTTCAGAGTTGCAGAATAACTTTGTGAGCTGGGTATAAGCAAGCAACAGTTCATCACATGATTTTTGGGGCAAGACATTTGAAAAATTACTTCACTTGTGAATCCAATCAAACCTCCACTTCCAGGACTGGTTGAAGAAATTCCCATGTACGCTGGCCCATGTCCCTCGGGTATACAACTACCCAACCCCAGGAAATGGACAAATTCATAGAAAAGAAATCAGGTGTAAACCAGAAAAACACTATTGCTGTTTCAGAAAGACTCTAAGCAAGAAATCAGAGGGCTTGTGGGAATACTCTTAGCAAGATCATTATACATTTGCTATGTTCCCATATTTTAACTCAAAGTCTTCTCTTGGCAAGTGTCAGAGACAAGATCCTGGGTCAGGAATATACAGATATTATTGAGCTCATTCCCATAATTCTCACTATGGCTCTTATATGACAAGTGAAGTTTCACAGAGATGGGTGTTCTTGAGACATTTCTACTTACTTCCACCATCCAAACTGCACTAGTCTCTCTCTCAGACTCTTTTCAATAACCACAGAACATGGGGGAGAAGCAATTGTGTTGTAAGTTGTGGCAAAAGCTGAGGGAGTTGCCTGATTTGGCTCTAGGTGGCAACTTGCTCAAGGTGGCCCTACTTGGGCAAGGAGGTTAGACCAGATGACCCATGGAGGTCACTTCAAAACTCATCCACTTTGTCATTCTGTAATTCTGTTATCTTCTTCCCAAGAAGGATCTGTTTTCAGCATACCTGAATGATCTCCATGGGGAAGATCAGATCTCCAGTGCTCCACTCAAGCCACATTGCTTGACAGCCTGTATCCAGAGATGTCTTTAAATTTGCCTCTTCTCTTTCAGAGGTACTATACTTTTCTTACCAGCTTTGGTGAAGCTCAGCCCTGCAGATGTATGGAAACAAAACTGTAGAGAAATAATGGTTGTCGAAAACAACTCCCTTTTTATTTTTGCTTCTCAGAATCACAGAAAGGCTTTGATGTTTTTTTCATTCCATAGGAGAGGACATTGGTTGGGTAACCTTCACCTAGGTGAATTCATGAACATGGTAAATCAGTGCTTCTCCAGTACTAACCCACTGTACTACAGTTGTGCAAGTGCAGAAATAGGAACAAGCAGTGGTTACATTTCAGTGCAGATTCCTCTTCAACATTTAATGGAATTATCTGTCTCTGGGAACATTCAAAACCTATCTGGATGAGTTCCTATGTGACCTACTCTCGGTGGCCTTGACGTGTTGACTCCCTCTGATAACTATCTTTTCCTTCATATGTTTAGTGATGACATTCAGGACGAGTTGTTCCATCACCTTTCCAGGGATGGAGATGAGGCTGACCGGCCTGTACGCTCCTGGGTAATCCTTTTCCCATGATAGCTTCTTTCTTTAACTACTCATGATGAGGGACCTCGTTGAAAAAGACACACAAGCAAGGACACACGTCTCTCAAGTGCAGCTTGGTGTCCACCTCGGTAGCCTCTTCTGCAAATCTGCTTTCCTTCCAGGTCACTCCTGGAAAATATTGGTACCCGAGGTCTCTTTCCCAGGTGCAAGCTCCTTGTTGAATTGCATGAGTTTCCTTCATTAATAAAGATGTTAAACGGGACTGGACCTGGCATTAACCCCTAGGGTACACTGCTAGCTAATGGTCTGCAGCTTCACTTTGTGCCACTTGTCACCACCCTTTGAGTCTGGTCATTCCACCCATCTCACTGTTCATCTAGCCCACATTTCTCCAGTGGGCTTCTCTACAAGGATCTTCTATGAGACACTATCAAAGGCTTTCTTGAAGTCAAGGTCAACAATATCCATCACTCTGCTCTCATCTTCAAGGCCAGTCATTCATCATAGAATGTGGTAAGGCTGATCAGGCACGACTTCCTCTTGGTGAAGCCATACCCATTACTCCTGATGATTTCTTGTCCTTTAGGTGCTTGGAAATGGCTTCCAGGTTCAGCTGCTTCCCAATAATTCAGGTGGGGCTGATTGGCCTGTAGGTCTGTGGACCCTCCTTCTTTCTCTTCTTGAAATTAGTAATTACAGGTTCTTTCCTCCAGCCTATGGGCACTTCTGCTAATTGCCATGATTGATAAAAGGTTGTCAAGAATGACCTCACAATGGCATCAGTCATCCCGCTCAGAACCTGTGGATGTGTCCCTTTAGGGCCCATGGAGTTTTACATGCCCAGTTTGCTGAGGTATTCCCCGACCTGATTCTCTTCCACCAAGGACATGTCTACCTTGCTCCAGACTTCATGTTATTCTCTGACACCTGACATTTCTAAAGGTCTTTCTAGCAGCACACAGAACTTTAGCCTTTTCCATGTCCTGACCACTTCAGCAAAAGGCCCACATTTTCTCCGTCCTTTTTTTTTCCTTTCACCTAAGTACTTACAGAAACCAGTCTTCTTGTCTTAGACGTCTTTTGACAGATTCAATCCCGTTTGAGCTTTGGCTTTCCTAATCTCATAGCTGAATGCTTGGACAGTGCCTCTCACGTTCCTCTCAGGTTGCCTGTACTTGCTTCCATCCTCCACATGCTGACTTTATGTCTTGAGTTTTGCCATGAGCTCCTCAGTCACCTATTCATTCCTCCTAGCATTTTCTTTACCTGAATTACTCACTACTTCATCCTGGCCATATGCATCAATAAAGTAAAATCACCGCTCGTTACATACAGAGTTTCACATATTTCAGTCTTACATGTTAGGGCTCTGACAGTTCAGGATTCTATTCTTCTGGCCTTGAAAGAACACGTCTAGATATCTCAAGAATATTCTTGATGACAGTTTTTGTTTTCCTCATGGGAAAAAGTAAATTGAGAATAGCTGTGAAAGAACTTTGTGATACTTACACTGGGAAAAATTATGTTGATAAGTGCCAAGTAATGTACATAAGAAAAACAACCCTAATACAGTGACAGTATTAGCATTATTTGTCATCAGATCTTGAGAGAGAAGGTAGAACTAGAAAATTATAAGGGAGAATGTCAAAGTTAATGAGAACTAAATAATTACTTCCATACAAAGAGAGATAAGATAGATAGTACTATTTGCCTTTTTAAGAGGAGACAGATTACTGGGTTTTTTTCTATTGAGGGAAGAACTAAGGATTGTCAAGGAAATAAGCACCACTAAAGAAAGTATTTTTTAATACATTGATTTTAGCTATAAATCTTATTGCTAGAGAGCTCTTTGGGATGCCAAAAAGTAAAACTGGTCCTAGAGTAACTAAATCAAAGGAACAGAAATTTAGTGTTGGAGATGGAATACAACTTAACAAACACTTAGTTTGCTTCAAGGTAGTTATTTTCCCTGATACATTGTGCTATGTTACAACTGAAAGAAGTAAAGCAGAGTAATATTTAATAATATGATTATGATAAGCAGCGCAGATGACAGTAAAATTCACATCTCACATCCAAGGTCTGTAAGTAGAGAGCTCTGTAAAAGGAGAGCTGTCATCAGACTTATAGTGGCCTCAGAAAAGCTTAAACTATGTACCCAAATGTCACCCTGCTTTCCCAGTGATTGATTGTCCTTACTCCCTTACCTAAGATTCATGGAGCATCTATGGCCTACAGTTATTAGCAGTTATCCTCATCCCTCTAGTCAGCATTAGCTGAAATTCCCTCCTTAGGAATCTCCTCGTATTATTTATAGGAGATTTCTTCACATAGCTAGTGAGAGACCAAAATCTTCTAATTATATCTAGCAACATCACTTTCTAGTTTTCAGTTCGTTCAGTTTGCCAGACAATGCTTTGCCAGAAACAAGGTTTGCCAAAAATGCTTTGCCCAAACACAGAGGAGGCATCTGCAGCATGCACTGACCAGACTCTATAAAAGAGTCCTCGAATCTGGGCTATCCTGTCTCCAGAGAAAACTTCATGGTAAGTGTATGTCTGCAGCTGGCAGAAGGGGATAACGTCCCTGCAGCCCACATGTCCCACTTAGCCCTCTGTCTGCAGGGATTTAATATCTGTAAGATAAAGCAAGATGGTATTTTCACTTTGTGACTTGTCTGTGAAATTCTGTGCAGCGATAATGAGGATCTGCCATTTCTGCTTTACAGCACTGTTTGTCTTCCAGCCTGCAAGACATAGTCTCACATCATAAGAGGTAAGACTCCAATTTATTCACCCTTAAGGGACAGACAACAGAAAGGTGGGAGATTTCTCTAGAACAGATTTCTATAAGATTTGGGGGGCAATTGCTGTATGCCCATATATTCCTGGCCACTATTCAGTTGTAAATACAGCATGCTGATGGCTGGGTAGGCTGCTCATGGCAAGCAAGCTTTCCAAAGTGCCTATGCTTCAAGCCACTAGCCACCCATGTCATGCCAGGAAATGCTTCCTGGGGATTCCTTGTGTTTAATTATGGATCACTGCAGTAAATGATCTGTTCTGGCATGAAACCCAGACAGAGCCAGACAGCAGAGCAGACAATCGCAAAGTCTTAGAGGTTTGTAACAAATTATATGTCTCACTCTATATGATACTGGTCAAAACGTATATGAAAATAATTTTCAGATAATACTGCAGAGTTATGACCTACATGTGGACCTTGTACTAGGAAACTTGGCAAACTGTAAAAATAAAAAGTATCCCTTCTATTCCTCTGAAAGAAAACAGAGTGAAGTGGAAAATGTGCATGCTACAAATGTCAACATTTGTGTGGCTTAAGTTGCATGTTTAACTTTCCAGGAACTCAGATGCTTTCTCTTACTAGGCATGTGGCATTTCCTTGGAAACTGAGTTCTGCATTTAGATATCCAGCTTCCATTTGTAAATTCTTGAGCTAAGGTTTCTAACTTTGTATATAATTGTTTTCACAAACAAATTGCACACAAAGAAGTAAATGATGATGCAGCATTTTAACTGATTGGGTTACCTGTCCTTATATACCTCAGTGTTACTCCACAAAAGTTTACATTTAAAATTTTCCTGGTGAAATCTCCAGCCTCCTGGGACCTACCAATCTAACTGGAAGGAGCAATTTTTTGAGGAGAGGTTGAGTGGCTTAGAAACAGAATATGAAAAGAATGTAGAAGTTGTCTTGTTCAGGTTGACAAGCAATAAGTGACTTAGTCCTTTTCTAAATGTATGTGGATATCTGGAAAGATACTTTCAAAATACAATCACATTATAGAACACATCAGTATCAGAACTATGTCAGTGCTAGGAGCTTAGGATTTGTATTTACCTTTCTGTAATTAGCAACCACAGTGATGGCTGGAATGCATTTTGAGGAACTAGGACAATGAGATCAAACTGAAGGACTCATGAATATGCGACAGATCAATGTTATTCTTAAGAAGGCTCCCAAAAGTCTCCAGCTGATGTGAACCTTAAGAAGTTTAGTAAAGTCAGCATGACGTCATGCATGTAGGAAAGAACAGTCTCATACAACAGGATATGTTGGCTGTATTTTGGCTAGAAAATATCTTTGCAAAAAGCAGACGTGTCCTGGTGCATGTGTGTCAGCAGTATGCATTTTGGGAAATGAATGCTAACAGCACATTATCAGGCACTCACAATAGTATAGTCAGCAGCTATAGGAAGTGATTCTTCCTCTGCATTCAGCTCCTGTATCTGCAGCACTGTGTTCAGTTTGGTGCTCCCCTCTGACAAGAAAGACATTGACAGATTGGAATTAATTAAGTGCAGAATTTTCATCATAGATGGGAGCAAATGACGTAGGGGCAGAGACTGGAAGGGTGGGATTAGTCCACTCTGGAGACAAAATTAAAATGTAGCTTGTTAAAATTAAAATGTCTTACTGTTCTCTTCAAGAAAAAAAGAGTTGTTATACATTAAAAAGAGCCAGATCTTCCTCAGATGAGCAAAGCAAAAGGATGAGAAACAATACACATGTGATAGCCACAGAAGTTTTGATCAGGTATAAGGAAAAGAAAATCTACCATAAGGACAGTCAGATGTGGAGCAGGGTTACAGAGGGAGTAAGGAACCTCTATTCTTGGAGATAATCAAATCTCCACTGGAAAAGGCCTGGGTAGCTTAATCCAACATTTGCCTAGCCTTGCACAGAAAGGTGGACCAAAGAATTGTCAGAGACTCTTCCCAAATCACACATTCTGATTATGTTTTTCAATAAGCTGCATGGCAACAAAAAATGTTGGCTCATTTGGACAACTCATCTGGTCTTCCACAGTGATCTCTGCTGAGAGGCCCCTCCATAAAGTGCAGCCATGTCATCAGATGCTGAGATGGCCATCTTTGGGGAGGCAGCTCCTTACCTCCGAAAATCAGAAAAGGAGAGAATCGAGGCCCAGAACAAACCCTTTGATGCCAAGTCATCCGTCTTTGTGGTGCATGCAAAGGAATCCTTTGTAAAAGGGACAATCCAGAGCAAAGAATCGGGGAAGGTCACTGTCAAGACTGAAGGTGGAGAAGTGAGTAAAAACCACGATTTACAAACAACATTTAGTTGCCACTCTGGGCTCGTTGCTGACATGCATGAATCATTCTTTCCTCTGACAGACTCTGACCGTCAAGGAAGATCAAATCTTCTCCATGAACCCTCCCAAGTACGACAAAATCGAGGACATGGCCATGATGACCCACCTCCACGAGCCCGCCGTGCTGTACAACCTCAAAGAGCGTTACGCAGCCTGGATGATCTACGTGAGTACCAGCAGCAGGCTTCCTGTGGGTAGCCAGGACGAGCTGCTCTGCCAGCCTCAGGGGAAGCCAACGTGCTGTCTCCCTTCCCCACAGACCTACTCGGGTCTCTTCTGCGTCACCGTCAACCCCTACAAGTGGCTGCCGGTGTACAACCCGGAGGTGGTGTTGGCCTACCGAGGCAAGAAGCGCCAGGAGGCCCCTCCACACATCTTCTCCATCTCTGACAACGCCTATCAGTTCATGCTGACTGGTGAGTCACTCCACCTGTCTCAGAAGGATTGTACCATGAAATTCTCTGAGGGGATACTCTGTCTCAATAATAAGAGTAGAGTTTTTCAAAGAGTTCATGGTTCTGCTGCACACACACTACTGTGTGGTTTGTCCTCTTCACACCTTTGTTTCTACTATGTTAAATGAAATACACCCCTGGACTCCATGGGGTGTTTTGGCATTTTGCTTTTTCATTGGTTTTAAGTGCATGCTAATAGATGAGTGGCTGTCACAGTGATTCCATCAAAAATACTTTTTAGAAGTAATAACAGACATTCCCTGATAAATATGCTGATATTTTCTTAACATATCATTAAAGTTTTACTTCAGTCACACCATTAATCATTGCTAATTTAAATGGGTTATTTTCATGTCAGTATTTCTGAAAGCCAAATAGGCTATGTGGAACATAGTGGAAAATTAAAACAACAAAACTGGAAACAATTTACTCTATGCAGGAGAAAAAAAGACTGCAAAGAGTACAGTAGTGAAGTGTTCATGGGAAAGCATTAATTTGCAAGGAACTAAGATTTTGAAAACACTAGTAAGCAAAGGAAAAAGCATGCAGACATTTTTCTTGTCGTAATTTACATTAGTTGCATTAATTCTCGGTCATTTTGTGTTCTTCACTTACAAAGTCTACTTGTTTCTGTCTCTCCCACAGATCGCGAGAACCAGTCGATCCTGATCACGTATGTACACCGCCTCCTCGAGGCCCTGCAGGGCTGCCCAGGGCCAGGCCACCTCCTGCCTGACCACATGCTCTCTGCTTCTCTCTTTGGTTTGGCAGCGGAGAATCCGGTGCAGGGAAGACTGTGAACACAAAGCGTGTCATCCAGTACTTTGCAACAATTGCAGCCAGTGGGGAGAAGAAGAAAGAGGAGCAGTCAGGCAAAATGCAGGTAAACAGACACTGTCTGGAATGGATGCTTTTCTCTGTTCCTGATGTGATTTTTGCAACAGATGCCCATCAATAATTATCATCCTGCAGGGAACGCTTGAGGATCAAATCATCAGCGCCAACCCACTGCTGGAGGCCTTTGGAAATGCCAAGACCGTGAGGAACGACAACTCCTCACGCTTTGTAAGTTGTTGCCTTAGACAAAATCACTCGTAATAAGAGTAGTGATGGACTAGTGGTATGTTCTGAGAAGGAGATGGTAATGCAATGCATCCAGGCTGAAGTGCTTCTGTTTCTCCTGAACAGGGTAAATTCATCAGAATCCACTTTGGTGCCACAGGCAAACTGGCTTCTGCTGACATTGAGACTTGTAAGAGACCGTCTGACATAATCAACATTTCTTCCTCCCTTTCCACCTCAGTGTTCATTCTCAGGCCTAACTTTGTCCAACTTTGTCTAATTTTGACCTTGACAGATCTGCTGGAGAAGTCCAGAGTCACTTTCCAGCTGAAAGCAGAAAGAAGCTACCACATATTCTATCAGATCATGTCCAACAAGAAGCCAGAGCTAATTGGTAGGAAATAGCATTTACTGTTTGATGGAATCTAGATATGTTTAGCATGTGTCTTCATTCTTATGCGCAGATATGTCCTACTTCTCTTTACAGACATGCTCCTCATTACCACCAACCCATATGACTACCAATTTGTGAGTCAAGGTGAGATCACTGTTGCCAGCATTAATGACCAAGAGGAGCTGATGGCTACAGATGTAAGTGACAAAGAGCATATTGGTATCATGAAAGTTCCATTTAGTAGCCCAGAGATAGTTTATTTAACTGATTCTGTTGACAGAGTGCTATTGACATTCTGGGCTTCACTGCTGATGAGAAAACAGCCATTTACAAGCTGACAGGGGCTGTCATGCACTATGGGAACTTGAAGTTCAAGCAGAAGCAGCGTGAGGAGCAGGCAGAGCCTGATGGCACAGAAGGTACTAACAAAATCTAGAACACCCAATAACAGAAACAGTGACACAGCTGGCAGCTCACATTCAGTTTCCCTGTTCCATTTATCTTACATAAGTATACAAAAGTTAAATTTCACAAGCATTTTAGAATCACATTCATGTTTCTAAGTTTCCTTCAAGCTACCACAATATTGCAGTGCTGAAACAGTTTGATCTTTGAGACATCTGCTTTCTCTGATCCCTTCTCCTTTTTCACTGTCTCCCTCTCTGTGTACAGTTGCTGACAAGGCTGCCTACCTGATGGGTCTGAACTCAGCAGACCTGCTGAAGGCCCTCTGCTATCCCCGAGTCAAGGTTGGGAATGAATATGTGACCAAAGGTCAAACTGTGCAGCAGGTAACAAGCAGCTGGTGACTGGGAACCTCTGTCTTGTATCACTTAGTATTTGCTCTGGATATTACTTTCCTTCTGCTCCACTGTTCTTTGGTTTAGGTGAACAATTCAGTGGGTGCTCTGGCAAAAGCTGTCTATGAGAAGATGTTCCTGTGGATGGTTGTTCGTATCAACCAACAACTGGATACGAAGCAGCCCAGACAGTACTTCATTGGTGTCCTGGACATTGCTGGCTTTGAGATCTTTGATGTAAGTACTACAGAAATCATAGTCAAATTCTCAAAAGTCAAATAGGATTCAAGACAGTCTGGAGAATTATGGTGGGAATATTCCATTCACTTGTAACTTCAAATCTAGTTTTGTGAGGTTTTTGAAGTGTTTATTTTTTATTCTATGGAAATGCTCTCCTTGTTACTGTCACTGCTTTTTGTGCAGTGTGAGGTTACTGCTTGGACTCAATGACCTTAAAGCTCTTTTCCAGTCATTATTATTCTATGAAAACAGAGCCAAGACTTTGGAAAAATAATGTAAATCCTTTGCTTCTGAAGATCCAAAGGGTGAGTCTAACAAGAAGAGTGCATTGGTGCAGAGACATTCTACAGATGTTTGGGGAAGCTATCTGAGTCCAAGCCTGGACTGGCAAACACTGACTGTCCCATTTTTTAAGGGGAATAGGAAAATTTACATAATACAAAATGAAAGAATGATAGGAATGATAGGAATAAGACTAGCAAACCTTTTCAGAATTTGATTTCAAAATAAATTATATTAGTAAATATAATTCCAGTAGCAAAGAGCAAAAAAAAACCCAAAACCAAACAAATCCTCCACTTTAAAAATAGTTAAAGGGACGTTTTAACATTTTAAAACAGCTTTATTTTACCTGGGCATGATTGCTTGGGATTCTGAGTGCAGAGGAGAAATCTATACAGGCAGTTCTTCACCTTGAGGATAAGTAAATCTTGAATTTGCACTGCGCAGTTCAACAGCCTGGAGCAGCTGTGCATCAACTTCACCAATGAGAAACTGCAACAGTTCTTCAACCACCACATGTTCGTGCTGGAACAAGAGGAGTACAAGAAAGAGGGAATTGAATGGACATTCATTGACTTTGGGATGGACCTGGCTGCCTGCATTGAGCTCATTGAGAAGGTAAGATGTACAATTTACTCTGCTAAGCAGAACGACAAACCCTGTGAGAATTAATACTGTCCAGTGAAGGAAGCTCTTTTTTAAACTGAGATTCTTGCTGCCTTTTAATCATCTTCCAGCCCATGGGCATCTTCTCCATCCTGGAAGAGGAGTGCATGTTCCCCAAGGCAACTGACACCTCTTTCAAGAACAAGCTCTATGACCAGCATCTGGGCAAGTCCAACAACTTCCAGAAACCCAAACCTGGCAAAGGCAAGGCTGAGGCTCACTTCTCCCTGGTGCACTACGCTGGCACAGTGGACTACAACATCACTGGCTGGCTGGAGAAGAACAAGGACCCTCTGAATGAAACTGTCATTGGGCTGTATCAGAAATCATCAGTGAAGACACTAGCATTACTTTTTGCCTCTGCTGGAGGAGAGGCAGGTCAGTTCTCTGAAATACCATCCCTTTGGTGTACAATGGCTTTGCAAATTTGTGGAATCATGAATGAAATCCATAGCCATAAATGTTTCATTATCTTCACTTTATCAGAGGCTGGTGGTGGCGGTGGCAAGAAAGGTGGCAAGAAGAAGGGTTCTTCTTTCCAGACTGTCTCAGCTCTTTTCCGCGTATGTAAATATTTTGTTTTCACATGTATGCAAATTAAAGTCAAAGAGAATTTTTAACTGGCTCAGACACAGTAAAAAAAACCCAAACAACTTTCATTCAAATTGCCCTTTAAAAGAAATCCCACAAATCACTGTACAAATTCCGTTAACATTACACTTCATAGAAACATAAAATTTCTCATAAAAACATTAAGTACCCTCCTGCCTGACCTCTAAATATCATTGGGATGATGGCTACTGTTTTTTTATCCTAAAAGGTGATGTTCAATGCTTAGAATAAGAGAGATTAAGCTATTAATATAAGTATTAGAATGTGATGATTTTCAGCCCAGTGTATCTCCAATGACAGAGATGCTAAGTTCAAAGAACGTAAGAATTACGGGTTTTTGTATTTCAAATAAACACATGTTAAATCTTGGTCCCACAGGAGAACTTAAACAAGCTGATGACCAACCTACGGAGCACTCACCCCCATTTTGTCCGCTGCATCATCCCAAATGAAACAAAAACACCTGGTAAGATACCCTAGCACAAGGAGAACTTGCTTTGACACCTCCATTCCCCTCTAGCCTGCTCTTCATTACTGCTCCAAATTTCTAGGTGCCATGGAGCATGAACTGGTACTTCACCAGCTGCGGTGTAATGGTGTGCTGGAAGGCATCAGAATTTGCAGGAAAGGTTTTCCCAGCAGAGTCCTCTATGCTGACTTCAAACAGAGGTAACAGCACTGCACTTCTCAGCATCAGGAAAAGAAAAAGTTGGCTCATTCCTATAGGTTCAATCAGGCTGCACTCTGTTGTCAAAACATTGCTATAGATGAACTGGTGAGGTGCAGCAGCTGCTGTGTGTTGACTAGGAAAGAAAATAGCCTTTTCTGCCTTTTTCTCTTTTCACAGATACAAGGTGCTTAATGCCAGTGCTATCCCAGAGGGACAGTTCATTGATAGCAAGAAGGCTTCTGAGAAGCTTCTTGGGTCAATCGATGTGGATCACACTCAGTACAAATTTGGGCACACCAAGGTACAAACCCTCCTTGACTCACTCACCATGGGCTCAGGCTTTGCTCTGCCTGACAGTGATGTGCTGCAACATTCCCTTTCTCAAGGTGTTCTTCAAAGCTGGTCTGCTGGGGCTGTTGGAGGAGATGAGGGATGAGAAGCTGGCACAGCTCATCACCCGCACACAGGCCATGTGTAGGGGTTACCTCATGAGAGTGGAGTACCGGAGAATGGTGGAGAGGAGGTAGGCATTCCTCACTTTCAGTTAAAGTCACTGTACCTAGAGGGAAGTTTTGGCATTTATCATGCTGAAAATATGCAACATACACTTTAATCATGTTTCAGAGAGTCCATCTTCTGCATCCAGTACAACATTCGTGCATTCATGAATGTCAAGCACTGGCCCTGGATGAAGCTGTTCTTCAAGATCAAGCCCTTGCTGAAGAGTGCAGAATCTGAGAAGGAGATGGCCAACATGAAGGAGGAGTTTGAGAAAACCAAGGAGGAGCTTGCCAAGTCAGAGGCAAAGAGGAAGGAGCTGGAGGAGAAAATGGTGAAACTGGTGCAGGAGAAAAACGATCTGCAGCTCCAAGTGCAGGCTGTGAGTAACGTTATTTTTAAATGTTTTAAATGTAAATTTATTTTTCAAAATTTTTACAGAGGAAACGAGTAAGATTTACCTCTTCTTCCCTAACATGCATCTCTCCAAAATATTCCAAATTCTTTTAAGGTGAATACCATATAACTAACACAAAATTCAAGCCACGTTATTTCCCCACTCAAACTCACTTTTACAAAGTTGAGTTTAAGCGATTCAATTGACTGACTATTCTGCCATAATTCCACTGTGGAAATTAATATCCTGGTGGCATTTCCAACAGCATATCTCACCTGAGCTCCTGTATCTACTACTCCCAGAATATACAGATGCCCATTATGTCCTGTGACTCCAGTGCCAGCCTTGTATTTTTGTCTCCAGTACCACTGGGCCACTAGGAACTTGGGCCAAATTTAGGAAGTACACTTGAGTTGAAGTGACCATTTCAGGAAAAGAAGTATCTTGTCCCAGTGACCACTGACTTTATTTCCTGGGTATATATCTACTAATGGGAATTCAAATACGATCTCAATTATGTACTTATTTATATTTCTCAATGGTTCCTTATCACTTTGAATATAGCATATTATACAATACGTTCACTTTATAAGGGAAAAACAAAACATTTGTTGAATCCCAGTCAGCCACCAAACAAGGTGAAACATAATGGAGCTAGACAGAAGAAAGGTAAAGGAAAAAAAAGTTATTAAAAACTTGTAAATATCTAATTTCTGATGCACATTTGTTCCGTCAGAATGAAATAACTTTTCCTGTATTTTCCTCTCAGGAAGCTGATGCTTTAGCTGATGCTGAGGAAAGGTGTGACCAGCTCATCAAAACAAAAATCCAGCTGGAAGCCAAAGTAAAGGAGGTGACTGAAAGGGCTGAGGATGAAGAGGAAATTAATGCTGAGCTGACAGCCAAGAAGAGGAAATTGGAGGATGAATGTTCAGAGCTGAAGAAAGATATTGATGACCTTGAGTTAACATTGGCCAAGGTTGAGAAGGAAAAACATGCCACTGAAAACAAGGTATACACACCTGGGGAGTCAAATAAAAGGAATCACTGACTCTCAGAATAACAGCCTACTACCAAGAAACATGCTGACTTTAGAAAATCTTAAGCTGAGCATCCAAAGGATAAACTACACACTTGGCAAAACGTGGCAAAGTGAAAATGCCACTACACCAGTGAATATGTTATCTAAAATATTTTGACACTGCCTCATATTTTCAGGTGAAAAACCTCACAGAGGAGATGGCAGCTCTGGATGAGACCATTGCCAAGCTGACAAAAGAGAAGAAAGCCCTCCAAGAGGCCCATCAGCAGACACTGGACGACCTGCAGGCAGAAGAGGACAAAGTCAACACGCTGACCAAAGCTAAAACCAAGCTGGAGCAGCAAGTGGATGATGTAAGTACAAATGCATATCAAAAGATTAATGCTGTCACACGGTCAGACACATCCAGTTGAGTACTGATGGTCTTCTCTATAGCTGGAAGGGTCCCTGGAGCAAGAAAAGAAACTGCGCATGGACCTGGAGAGAGCCAAGAGGAAACTCGAAGGAGACCTGAAGCTGGCCCATGACAGCATCATGGATTTGGAAAATGATAAGCAGCAGCTGGATGAGAAACTGAAGAAGTGAGTGTGGCTGTGGGGCACCTGAGCACTGGGCTGCTGCACTTGTCATTTTCTTGGAGCTCTAACACAGTTTGCTTTGCCCAAAGGAAAGACTTTGAAATCAGCCAGATCCAGAGCAAAATCGAAGATGAGCAAGCTCTGGGCATGCAGTTACAGAAGAAGATCAAGGAGCTGCAGGCAAGTCTCTGTTCCTTGCCCTCCTTCACCTGCTCTCAGGTCAGGTAGCAGCAGGGCAGGGCTGTGAAGGGTCCCAAATGTTCCCAGGCTCGTATTGAGGAACTGGAGGAGGAAATTGAGGCCGAGCGAACGTCTCGGGCAAAAGCAGAGAAGCACCGGGCTGACCTCTCCAGGGAGCTGGAGGAGATCAGCGAGCGGCTGGAAGAGGCAGGAGGGGCGACAGCAGCTCAGATCGATATGAACAAGAAGCGTGAGGCGGAGTTCCAGAAGATGCGGCGTGACCTGGAAGAGGCCACGCTGCAGCACGAAGCCACGGCTGCCGCCCTGCGCAAGAAGCACGCGGACAGCACAGCCGAGCTTGGGGAGCAGATCGACAACCTGCAGCGAGTGAAGCAGAAGCTGGAGAAGGAGAAGAGTGAGCTCAAGATGGAGATTGACGACTTGGCCAGTAACATGGAGTCTGTCTCCAAAGCCAAGGTACACAAATACCTTATTTCTGCTCCAATGGAAGCTGTATTTTACAGCTTCTTGCACCTGCTATTATGACTGTGAATGGTTAACACTTCCTCTTCCGTGTTTTGACACACAGGCAAATCTGGAGAAGATGTGTCGCACACTGGAAGATCAGCTGAGTGAGATTAAGACAAAGGAAGAAGAGCATCAGCGCATGATCAATGACCTCAATGCTCAAAGAGCTCGTCTGCAGACAGAAGCAGGTAAGACATACACATCTCTCATGTACAAATGCATACAGAAACAACCCCTCTGGGCACACTGTCCGTCCGGCATGCCTCCCCTTTCATGCTCTTCTAACCAGCCTCAAATATCCACCAATACTGTTGTCAAAGTCAATGAAAGGCTTATGTATCTGCAAACTCTCCCAGGTGAATACTCACGGCAGGTGGAGGAGAAGGATGCTCTGCTTTCACAGCTGTCAAGAGGCAAGCAGGCATTCACCCAGCAGATTGAGGAACTCAAGAGGCACCTAGAGGAAGAGATAAAGGTGAGAACACTTCCCATATTTTGTTTTATGTCTTATACTCTCCTAATTCACTCTTATACAACTACAGAATCATGATGAGACAAGAAAAAACACTTATATAATTTGCTGCAAATCTTCTCCTGTTAGCTATTCACTAGAATTTACCCATTTCTTTTGTTAATCGCAGCTTCTTTACTCTCACAATGTATTGTTCTCATTTTACATAGAAGAACAACCCAGTGTGCAATAATATTTCAATCAGGATATTTATCAGAATAATTCCATTCGTCATCCCAATACTTTTGTTGCTGTAGGCCAAGAGTGCCCTGGCCCACGCCTTGCAGTCTGCTCGCCACGACTGCGACTTGCTCCGGGAACAATATGAGGAGGAGCAGGAAGCCAAGGGGGAGCTGCAGCGGGCCCTGTCCAAGGCCAACAGCGAAGTGGCCCAGTGGAGAACCAAATACGAGACGGACGCTATTCAGCGCACCGAGGAGCTGGAGGAGGCCAAGTACGTGGGGAAGTGGGATCCTGAATGGCTGGAAAAGACAGACTGTCAAGGAAACTTGAAAAGTAGAGTGTCTGACAGACGGTTATGACAGAGAAGTGAAGAGGTGGTAGAGGGAATGAGGGAGACAGAGGAAAAGGAATTGGAAAGCAAATGTTGCCTAAAGGGCCAGAAATGCTAAAACAGGTCAGATACTCAGTAGGTGCAAGCACACAGATGTGGGAGACTCTAATAGTAACCATGACCTGTGCTCATCTCCTCCCAGGAAGAAGCTGGCACAGCGCCTGCAGGATGCAGAGGAACACGTTGAAGCTGTCAATGCCAAATGTGCCTCCCTGGAGAAGACAAAGCAGAGGCTGCAGAATGAAGTGGAGGATCTGATGATTGATGTGGAGAGAGCAAATGCTGCCTGTGCAGCTCTGGATAAGAAGCAGAAGAACTTTGACAAGGTCTTTTGGGCTTCACTCATGGGGCTCCTGGGCAAAGCATCTCTTCCTGATATCTACATAAATACTCACACCCCGTTTCTCTCCAGATCCTGGCAGAATGGAAGCAGAAGTATGAGGAAACTCAGGCTGAGCTGGAAGCCTCTCAGAAGGAGTCTCGCTCACTCAGCACAGAGCTGTTTAAGATGAAGAATGCCTATGAGGAGTCCTTGGACCACTTGGAAACGCTGAAGCGTGAGAACAAGAACTTGCAGCGTAAGTCCCTGGCCCTCTGCTCCTGACTGGGCTTTCTCACTTCTCTGCACTACCCACTGCTCCACCATGGTGTGTGCCTGCAGGTCTGCAAGTTTGCCTGTTACCCAGGTGATGGCAGAGCCTTTCTGAATCTGCTCTGTCCCTGACCATTTTGTTGGTTTTTGTTCTTTTAGAGGAGATTTCTGACCTCACAGAGCAGATTGCAGAGGGAGGAAAGGCAATTCATGAGTTGGAGAAAGTCAAGAAGCAGATTGAGCAGGAGAAATCTGAACTCCAAGCCTCCCTGGAGGAAGCTGAGGTACGGAGAGTGCTAATAAATCCTATACAGACTGAAACTATAGATATGGATATCTGGAGAGATGTCATGAAAGCAAGCCTAGATTTCATGAAGTACTGCCAAAGAGATTATTTATAAAGGAGATCACTGTTTAAGTCACTGTTCCTGCTGATTTTTCCAGGCTTCCCTGGAACATGAAGAGGGGAAGATCCTGCGCCTCCAGCTTGAGCTCAACCAGATCAAGTCAGAGATTGACAGGAAGATAGCAGAGAAAGATGAGGAAATTGATCAGATGAAGAGGAACCACCTCAGAATTGTGGAGTCCATGCAGAGCACCCTGGATGCTGAGATCAGGAGCAGGAATGAAGCCGTTAGGCTGAAGAAGAAGATGGAGGGAGACCTGAATGAAATGGAGATCCAGCTGAGCCATGCCAACCGCATGGCTGCAGAGGCACAAAAGAACCTGAGAAACACACAGGCAGTACTGAAGGTACAATGAAACATGGGTGGACTGGTTTCTGAAACAGCTAAAATGTTTTCTGTGCTGTCAGTTCTATATTGATTTGAAAAATAGGAAACAAAGGAATAGGAAAAGTATTACTCCCAATCTGTCCTCTTTTACAGGACACCCAGATCCACTTGGATGATGCTGTCAGGACCCAGGAGGACCTGAAGGAGCAGGTGGCCATGGTGGAGCGCAGAGCAAACCTGCTGCAGGCTGAAATTGAGGAGCTACGGGCAGCTCTGGAGCAGACAGAGCGGTCGAGGAAAGTGGCTGAGCAGGAGCTTGTGGATGCCACTGAACGTGTGCAGCTCCTCCATACACAGGTCTGCACTTGGTGCAATAACAGTTGTGTTGACACTTAAGAAGCACAGAGGGCTGCTACATACCAGAGGAGAGGGCAAGACAATGGTGTGGAATGGCTTTTGCATTGTGATCCACATGGGAAGGTGTGCCCAGAGCTAGTTGCCTAAACCCAGATCTGACATTTTGTAATCATCCATTTAAAAATGAGTTCCAGATTTTTAATTCCAAACTTGAACAGTGAAGACTTGCCTAAAGCTGTATGTTTGGTGTTACAGGCTTTGGAATACATGTCTTGTCATCTCTCTTTATACAGAACACCAGCTTGATCAACACCAAGAAGAAGCTGGAAACAGACATTGCCCAAATTCAGGGTGAAATGGAGGACACGATCCAGGAAGCCCGCAATGCTGAGGAGAAGGCCAAGAAGGCCATCACTGATGTGAGTTGGGGCTCCTTTCCCTCCTGGTGATGGTTGTGTTCTCCACCCAAAGTACCTCCAATCCCAAAATGGCTTTGATCCTTTTGTGTCCTCAGGCTGCCATGATGGCAGAAGAGCTGAAGAAGGAGCAGGACACCAGCGCCCACCTGGAGAGGATGAAGAAGAACCTGGACCAGACGGTGAAGGACCTGCAGCACCGTCTGGATGAGGCCGAGCAGTTGGCACTGAAGGGAGGCAAGAAGCAAATCCAGAAGCTGGAGGCCAGAGTGAGTGAGGCTTTTATTTGTGCCTGAGTGAGCATGTCCCTTGGAAAGACACCAGAGAAGCTGCAAGGATGGTCTTGTGATTGCAGGTGCGGGAGCTGGAAGGGGAGGTTGATGCTGAGCAGAAGCGCAGCGCTGAAGCCGTGAAGGGTGTGCGCAAGTACGAGAGGAGGGTGAAGGAGCTGACCTACCAGGTAAGGCAGGAGGCCTCCTTGGGCTGACTCTCCCACAGGAACTAAATATTCTTTGCACTTAGCAGCCCAGGGGAATTTGCATTGTGGGGAAACCAATTCAGTCTCTCTCCTGTTTGCCAACCCCTCTAGTCTGAGGAAGACAGGAAGAATATTCTCAGGCTGCAGGATCTGGTGGACAAGCTGCAAATGAAGGTGAAATCCTACAAGAGACAAGCTGAGGAGGCTGTAAGTATTGCTTGGAAAATATGCAGTTGTTGCTTTCTGTGAGTGTCACACAGTTGTTGAGGCGATTAATATCAGCAATTTAGAAAATGGTAGTGATAAACAATAGAGGGGTTTAGGGTCTTTCCATCCAGAGAAATCCCCCTGATACCTGAGCACCAAATAAGTGGAAGAATAAGTACATAAATTAGAAGACCAAGTGATGAAATAGCTCCTGAGGTATGACACAGTATTGATGAAGCTTATCAGGTGTAGGAGCTTGTCAAGTCCTCTGTATAAGGGAGGATGGGGAGGTGTGTGTGAGGCTGACCTTTAGAGGTCAGGTGGAGGCTGGGGGATGGAGGTTCGTGCCTACCCCAGGAAGGGCCACAGCCGTGCAAGGCCAGGCCACAGGAGGAGTGCAGGCTCTGCCTCAGGCTCCTCACCACCAACTCCTCTCCCTGCACAGGAGGAGCTGTCTAATGTCAACCTCTCCAAGTTCCGCAAGATCCAGCACGAGCTGGAGGAAGCCGAGGAGCGGGCTGACATTGCAGAGTCGCAGGTCAACAAGCTCCGTGTGAAGAGCCGAGAGATTCACAGCAAGAAGATAGGAGAGGAAGAGTGAGGCTGTCCTGAGGTAGCAAAGTGACCTGAGGGATGCACAAAATGTGAACCCTCTGCTTCTTTCTTCTCAAATTAGTCTTTGTAACAATGTCAATGTTTAGAGAATAAAGACTGTAGATTCCTTTGCACAGCAGAAGCAGTGGCTTTGGTTGTTATCATTCTACTCTGCAGTTACTTAAGTTTGGGAAATTTGTTTGAAAACAATTGATTTTCACGGATAAGTTCCAGAAATTAGTTTTCTTGGGTCAAATCTAGAAACTGTACTACTCCAGCTACTGTAACAGTACAGCCATTAGGGACAAAAAAACGTTGCACCACGCCACAGTGTTTCCCATATATGGAACTGAAATGTAAAGTTTTAATCATTTTTTATAGTAGAAATTGTCAATCTCTCTTTAATTTGGTTTACAAGGATACTTATCAAGAGGAACTGGTTTTGATTATCTAAACCAGGAAAAGAGAACGGTATGAACATGACACCATGACTGAAATCTCTGAGTCTGACACTCTGAGACTACAGAAGAACACTCAACATGGGAGCTCCCCACTGCAAACCAGTGCTTCCCATCTGCCTTTCTCAGCAATGGATGAGTTTTGTTGCAGAAGAGAACTGAACTCTGGGTGGAAAACACTGTGGCCAACACTCACTTTTTTCTTTTTCACCACACATGGAATAACAATGACATACTTAAAATCAGAACATAATGTGTGGGCTGGACAAAGATGTGGAAAAGCTGACCTGGAGGAAGTGTTTCAGAAGAGTGTCTCCCAACCCCAGACATTCTGGTCAGCACCACCAGAGGGCTGTGCAGTCTCAGCAGGTGGCAAGTCTCAACACCTCTGGTGCCACCACGCAGAAGCAAAGAGCATTGCACCACCTGGGAGATCACAGTGACACATCAGTGCTTAGTTTAGCTGAATAGATGTAATGTAATAGGTGCAAATGCCTAATTACCTTCACAGCACTGCAGTTTAAAAGACAGAACAGCTGTTCTGGCAGAACTAGGCCCCAGCACACCGCAAAGCTGTTAAGGGTAGATTCTACAAGCAGATGTTGGGAATGTTAAGGAAATTTGGCTCATGCTCACTACAGGGACACTCAAGGATCCCTCAAGGTTTCTGGCTAACTCAACACTGCTGCATTTCCAGGCAGTACATCAAGAAGCTGGGAAGTAGCTGGGAAAGGGAGCTGGAGTTGTTGCTGAGGAGGTGGGGAGGAGATGGCAGCAAGGATGCCTTTTGCACTGAGCACAGCAGCCAGTGTGTTTGCAGCAACAACATTCAGGATTAGGAGATCCTCCTTCTCCCAAGCATGCTGAGGCTCACACCCAAGAAAGTGGCCCATGTTATAACTAAATATGGAAGTAGTTTGCTAGGCAGCAGCTAAATATATTGAAGGAAAAGATGACACCCTGTGTTGACTCCTGTGTCATCATCCTGTAAGGGATGCCCGAGAGACAGCAACTTCATGTGTGAAGCTGTGAAAGCTGCACCAATGCCAGCAATATCTGGGCACCAAAGAAACCCCCTCTCCTCTCTTCCTTCCCACACTATGCTCCCAAGAAATAGCTGGGATTCCTTCTTTCCAGACAAAACCTTTCTTTCCACACCTTGAAAGGGAGCAAAAGGATTCTGTTCCTATTAAAGCACATAATTCTTTAAGCAATCCATCAAACAAGCAAGCAAACACTATCAAACACAAAACTTTCATTCCAGAGTCAATGTATTGCAACTGGGGGTCAGTATAAGCATGGAGAAGTATCTCTAGCTCCATGGGTACCTTTTATATCTGACAGCTGACTAGCAAATACCACAACAACTTTGGGGACTGTATTTTGATGCCTAAGGTCCCTGTTACTCTTGAACATTATAATGACCATCCAAAACAACCAACCTGGCCTGACTCTGGTAGAATCATAATGGACTTAAGAGTGCTTGATCAGAGAGAGGTGTTGGAATCAGAATGGTGTTAATAAGGAGTAAAGAACACTCCTCACTTTGGGATTTGCTGCCTTAGCTGCAGGACGGGAGTCATTTTGCACTGGCACACTATTTCTGGATTCAGACTGCTTGTGACCTGATAAGTGCTGATGGAAAAGTAACTGATCTTTGGAAAAACATGGTGACTATCAAACGCTACGTCAGTAACTTGTCATAGTAATGTTCTTCATTGCTGTTCTGGAAGGAAGGAAAGAAGGAAATGAACATCATCTAGTTATTGGTATCTAACACTGGACTTCAAGTCTACTTGTGAGAGTACTTACTAGTTTTAACATCAGCCCTCTTCAAGTAGTTTGGTCACAGTTCAGGCAGTTGTTCTTCCATCAGCAGCCAGGGAGTTGATAAGAACACAGGGATGCAGGAAACTCTGACCGATTTCTCCTCTCACTCCAAGTCCTTGAGAGCCAAAAGAAATGTCTGAAAACACTGAAGGAAGGTGCATCTTGGGAAAGTAGAAGCATTGGTGGGGACTAGGCAATGTGGAAGGGCAGAGAGAGCGGGTTTACATATCGAGCATTGCATGACATACTGTTACTTTGCAGATGGTAATGCTTTTAGATATAGAGAACCTAAATGTGATGACCTTCATGGCAATCACAGCAGTGAGTGAAGAGAGTGTTAGAATTTAAGCTAGACAGGATGTTTTACTATCCTTAAGTGCTCCTGTAAATATTCAGAATTTCCTCCTGTGTTGGTATGTGAAGTCACAGTATTCTAAAACACTCTTTAATGTCTGTCTCATCCTGAAAGACAGTTCTTGGGTAGCCAAAACTGTGGCCTTAATGAAAGATGGACTATGTCCGTGCCTCCACATTACAATATGGAATCCCTGAAATCAAATAAGAAAACACTTGATGAATATAGAGAAAATGGGTTTTTCCTGGGGGTTATTTGAGATTGTATATGAGTTCTCACCAGGTGAGAGGGAAAGAAGCATAAAAAAGATAATAGATGATAACCCACAGTAGTTCTGTATGTAAGTTCATGTGCCTTACTCTGTTGTCAGGAGATGTTCTGTTTGTTCAAACTGTTGTTTGGATCATAAGTAATTTGTTACAGTACCTAAGAGGAGAACAGCTACAGCTCAAAGGATGATATGCATGTTCTTGCCATTCACATCACTCAAAAGCAAGGCATCAAAACCATATTAATTAGTTGACATTATGGCACCTATTTATCTGCCAATGATTGCAACTAATCAACATGTTCTCAGACCTCTTCTGGGGCAGAAGACAATTTCTCAATCATATACTATACTAGTAATTCTTATTTCCCTTCTCTCCAAATCCTCCTTCTTCAAGCCCTTCTACCACCTGTTGTCTCCCTTTTTGATGGTTCTACAGAGACCCTCCAGCTTTCTCACTCCACTCACCTGCTTTGTAACAGGAGCTCCTCAGCTGCTTTGGTGAGTGATGGAAAGGGCATGCTTAATGTCATGTCCTCATCCAGGACTCACTCTCCAGTTCTTTTCCAGCGATGCTTGCTGGAAATATAGAAGGAGCCTAAGTAACTGTGCAACTTTGGCATTCATTCAGAACCTACCCAGGTGTTTTTTACCTTCTCCTCCCCTTCACAGTTCAGTGGTCCTGAGCTATCCTTGGAGTCCCTCTCTTCCTGCTCTCTCTTCTGAAAGACATTTTGAGTGTGAAACATTGTACATACTTATGTGGCAGCCTTCTCTATACCGTTAAGCTATATCACAAGTGTATTGGAAAAAATAACCTCGAACAGTGACAAGAGAGTACAACTCAGAGACAGAAAGATTTTCACAGTCCCTCCATGTTTTGGTTGCATGGGACAGGACAGTCTACACAAGTAACTTGTGGCTCCAGAAACAGTAGCTTATATGTGGCATTGCCATCATTATGAAGGGACAAAATTAACCTATAATCACTCTGTATGCCTCCCCACAAATATCTTTATATTTCTGTTCATCTGATTTCTTAAAAAATCAATTAATACCTTCAGTCTTATTTCATGCTCATTATTATGGGACTTCAACAATGCTACATCAGGCTAGACATTTCCTGCAGGGCATATTGAAAGCATGCATTTCATTAGTCAACAGGAAAAAGAGAGGTTATTTAATAAGGAAAGTGTTTCCTACCATGTCCAGAGTTCAGTACTCAGCTGCATCTTAGTGTTGGGAAGTGTTGGGATGAGAAGCCTTGCTCTGAAAGATCAGTGTTTCAGCAATTCTGTTTGTTTGGCGCTAACATTCCTGTGAGCTCTCGTTTTACAGAGAGGGCAGCAGAAATGCTGCTGTAGCTGAGGCTGGGCATTCTCTGTCAGATGCTTAATCAAGGGCCAGAGAGTGCATTGATGCCTCCAGCGTGCCTTGCTCATACTGAGAGCGTGGCTGACAACAGCCCTTGCAAGTTGCAAATCCCATGAAGAACATTTTAAATAAAATAGTCTGGTGTATCAGATGATTCGATGAAGTTTAAAACTCAGTTTAACTGGAAATGTCTATCTGTTACTTGAGAGCTTGTTAATGTAGCTTCTTACAATCTAAGAATGTAGCAGATCATAGAATCATAGAACGGTAGGGGTTGGAAGGGACCTTTAGAGATCATCCAGTCCAACCCCCCTGCAGAAGCAGGGTCACCTAGATCAGGTCACATAGGAATGTGTCCAGGTGGGTCTTGAAGCCCTCCAAGGAAGGAGCCTCCACAACCCCTCTGTGCAGCCTGTGCCAGGGCTCCCTCACTGAAACACTGAAAGAGTTTTTTCTTACATTTAAGTGGAACTTTTTGTGTTGCAGCTTCGTCCCATCACCCCTTGTCCTGTTGCTGGCTACTATAGAAAAAAGGGATGTTCCAACCTCCTGATATCCACCCTTTAGATATTTGTAAATGTTAATAAGATCTCCCCTCAGTCTCCTCCAGACTAAACAGCCCCAGTTCCTGCAGCCTTTCATCGTATGAAAGATGTTCCATTCCCCTGATCATCTTCGTGGCCTTGTGCTGGACTCTCTCTAGCACTTCCCTGTCCCTCTTGAGCTGAGGAGCCCAGAACTGGACACAGGACTCCAGATGAGACCTCATCAGGGCAGAGTACAGAGGGAGAAGAACCTCCCTTGACCTGCTGGCCACACTCTTCTTGCTGCCCCCAGGGTGCCATTGGCTTCTTGGCCACCAGGGCACATTGCTGGCTCATGTTTAGTTTATTATCAATCAGAATTCCCAGGTCTCTCTCTGTAGAGCTGCTCTTCAGCAGTTCGAACCCCAGCCTGTACTGGTGCCTGGGGTTGTTCCTTCCCAGATGCAGGACTCTGCACTTGTCCTTGTTGAACCTCATGAGGTTCCTCTCTGCCCAACTCTCCAGCCGGTCGAGATCCCGCTGACTGGCAGCAGATATATCTTTGCATTTCTGACTGCTTCAGTGTTGGTACAATATTTCTGGCAGCTTCATCTTGAAAGTGACAAAAACTTGCATTGAAGAGTGATCCCATTAACTGCATCACTGGGTCTCATCTGTTCCAATCTGAGAAAAAGTTCTAAAAGATGCTTCGAACAGTCTCATCTCAAGCATTGATATATGTCTATATGTCTTTTATAAGCATATGAAGAGAACATGTTCATGTGCATCAGAAATAGCTGTTTTTCTCTACAGAGGAGGGCAGATGCTTGAGATTAAAATTTGCTTAACCAATATTTCTACCAAAGTACCTCACACCATTATTAGACCATTATTAATATGTGACTCAGCCCTGAGCATCTTGAAATCAATGTTACTAACATCACTAGGAATTTCTATCCTGATAAGCATGTGGGAAAGATTGGCAGGAAGGAGTTCCCAGCAGAACTTCAGAAAGGATGTAAGTAGCCAAGAGAGAAGAAAAAAAGTCCACTCTGAGAAGTGTGAGGTACATTAAGAAATCAAAATGAACTGCACCTTAAGAAAGGAGTCAAAGCAGAAAGCATATACATAAAACAAGAACAGAGAATTAGACTCTCTATGAAATGAAACTAGTCAGAAGTTAAAGGTTAGTTAGTACAGCCTCTGGCCTGAAGTGCAATGTAGTCTTGCAGTGCCAAAGGACTTTCTGACACAAAGGAAAAGTTTGTTGGGCACAGTGAGGACACGGCACAAATTTGCAATACAATTCCTGCAACCAGACAACACTATCACAAAAGACCCGAGAAAGAAAATCTCATGGGATACCCATAGAAGCAGAGCCAAAGGCTCTGATTTCTAACTCACAGACGTGTGAGTGGAGCAGGGTCCTGGTGGGCCACTTCATTTTCTGAGCTGAGAAAATGGAAAACATCACAGTATTTTGTGGATCAGACACAAGACAGATGCCAACATGTCAGGCACCAGTCTTGTCTCCAAATGGCAGGAATGGGACCAACTTCCATCAGGAACATGCACAGAAGTCAAGTCCAACACAAAAGAAGGAATATTCAGCCCCTCTTGGAAGAGCATGAATGACATGCATCCACATGAAAGACAGCAATTGACCCATCTGACTCAACAACTCTGGAATTAGGACAGCAGGGAAACTGTTCTTAAAGTGAAAAGTAGCCAGGATGAGCATTATGACAGGGAAAGGAGTGTTTCCCTACCTGACAGCCAGCCTGACAAATGACTGCCATCAACTGGCAAGGCTGCAGGGCCTTTTGCTGCTCAGAATATTCTGGCAGTGTCTGAGATAACAAGTGAATGACAAGCATATTTGAAAAGTTCCTCTGGCTAACCTGGCTGGGAAGGCACAAGCCTCACAATTCCTTTTCTCTATTAGCCACATGTGTTGCTTGCTTAGCACTGACAAGGAGGAAGATTGATGTAAAGTAAATCAATCAAAACTAAAGGAAGAGGAGGTGACCAAAATAGCATGTTTAGGACCAAATTATCCAGCCCAATGTGCCTCAGAGGACTTGGTAAGAGCCTTTTTCCACAGGCCAACCAGCCTTGTTCATTTGGGACATTTCCCATTAGGAGAGAAGGCACAGCATTTGGGGCAAGGCAGCAAAACATGCAGTTGTGTTGGAACTCCTGTACATTGCCACAGAGGCACACATACACTCCTGCATACTTGTATATATCCTAAAAAAGGACTTTTTTGTCATCTGCAGTTTGACAGTCACAATTCAAGAAACACCTTTCCAACATTTTCTCCTCTGAGTCTTAAAGCGAAACCCTCTCTTTCCCTTCTTTCTGAGAAGACAAAGCTATACTAGTATCAGCATCCAGTCTGTGTCCTGTCCTGGCTCTGAGTACTTGCTGTGTGCATGCCTCCCAGCTTCCACACTGCCACACTGCATGGCTGGCCTGTGCTGGGAGCAGACCAAATGCTTTGCATAATGTGGAAGCCAAACTCTTAGGTGCCAATCTTCCTTGTTATGCAGATAATCCACTGTTTAGTGGATGCCATGCCATAGGCCATCCCCAAACAATCCAAGTAGCCATTGCATCTGTGGATTGTTTCCTGAGCATGTTAACAAGCCCTTTGCTGCTGGAAGGACTCAAGAATGGACATCTCAGCTGAGGCCATGAGAGAACTGCTACTTTGGCAGCAGTTAACTGATTGAAGTCCAGCACCTTCCTCTGAGCTAAATGCAAGCCAATGTCAACAACAGCATGGTCTTCTCCAGCTTCTGTGGCACATTGTCAAGTTCCTAGTAGCAAAACTCATTTTTCTTTAATACCTCTGTAACCACTGAGCACACACTGTTTTCTCTGGCACTGATGTTGCATTCCTGGATGAACAGAGGGAGGATAAAACTCATTTCAGCATCAAGTGGGTTGCTAAACAAAAACTTTCATGATAACATTCAGTTATGGAGAATAAAGTTTCACCATAACTTTTCTGAGTTAAGGTTTCTTAAGGTCTCTGATATTGAAGACTCGTAGAACAGAGATGCTGTTGCAGAAACTTCCCCTGAGCCCAGTACATGACAATCCTCGTTACCTGTGGAAATTTGATGCCATATAGGAGACCTCCCTGCTGTTGTATTACACAGAGAACAGGTAAATGCTTGTCCAACAAGATACAAGGAGACTTCTTCTGCAGTTCCACAGCCACACCTCTGCTACTAAAGAAGCAACTTAGTCCACTTCCCAGTACAAAAGTAGCAGCAGAGAAATCTCTCTCCGTGGAAAAATTTTGTCACACAAGGAGAGGAAAATGTTTACTCTCTAGCACACAGGAACCTCTTACTAGAGAGAGCTGTAGATGTTGTTTCATATACTTATGTAAGAACTGGTATAGTAAAACAGAAAAAAAAAGGGTGAACCTTGTCATGGTCAACAGCGTTCATAGTTCCCTGAGGAAAAAACAGTCTATCTACACATTGACCCAGAGATCCTCTCCCAGGAAGGCTTCAGACTCTGCACAGCAACAGCAAGACCAATCCAGAGAAGAAACGTTAGAATACCATAAATGGTGTGGGACAGGCATATGTGAGTATGGCTGTAAGGACAACCATCACTTTCAATGAACTCTTAACATTGAAAACAAATGTATAAATCCCTGAGTTCTTATATTTGGCCCAGATCATATTCCCTGTGCAGCTGGTGGAGCCAAATGCTTCACTTACTCCTCAGAGACCTCTAACCTACCCCTCAAATTTTACAATGTCAGCGAAAAATTAGATTCTTTCTTCTGAAACCTGACCCCTGAGAGCAGTGATATCAAGAACCATAAAAATAGGCACTTCAGCTGGGGTCCTCAGAGGTGTGTTTGTATCAGAATTGCTAAGCCAAGAAATTATCACACCAAGCCAGGCTCCAATGGATTCACCCAGTATAGACAAGTTCATTTTGAGGAGAACATCACACACTTTATGTACAGTGAGGAGACAGACTTTTTCATCTCTTCAACAGAAACGTGACTCAGAATGAGAGATATTTTGAAGTGCCCTACAGCAGTCCCTCCCACTGCAAAAAGCATTCAGTGTCATCTGGCACAGGCAACTGAAGTGTCCTTCAGCATTTGAAAATGCCCAGTCAGCCTTGGGACTTTCAAGCTGGAGAGGAGACAGCAGCAAATGTAAGATAAGGTCTGTAGGAACAGGAGAGAGCAATGAGAGGGCCTGGGTGGATGACTGAATTTCTTCACACAAGGAGGGCATCATAGTAGGTGGACAAAGACAGAAGGATGGGATTCTTCAGTCCACTCACAGCTAATCTGCACAGCTCCTCAGCACCAATGGAGCAATTCCTCCCATGGGAGGAGAACCAGGTGCAGAGTCCAGACCCCACATACCACAAACACATCAGGATTGGGATGTGCCTGAGCCAGCAGCACCTGGGGAATGGAGCAGTGCCCAGGGAAAGCCTCAGCACATTTGTCTGCTGTCATCATTCTCACACTTTTTCAGCCTCAGACATCAGCCAGTCTCTTGGATTCTGCCAGTGAGACACTGTTCTGGATGGGCCTTGTGGCTGAGGCAGAGCAACTGCCATGTCCTGACATGCCTGCCACCACCAGCCAACATGTAGCAGCAAGAGAAGGTTCCCCTCAGGGTCTGCACCTGGCAAAGAGGCTATGCAATGCAGAGCCTGAAGCCCAGGAGCCAGGGCAGGCTCTGGTCCCTTGGCAGGCTTCTACATGGGCAGGGTGAGCACAGGCAACATCAGATACAGCCACTATTTGTGGTTCTGGGCAGACCATGCACTGAGGAGTCAAACCACTCTGTGTTCCCATGGTATAGCTGCTGAGCCATGGCCTCAGATGCTCACTGGGTTCAGATGCTGAGGTGTGACTGCATATCAGACAGCTATAGATATAAGTAAGATCTCCCTTTAGCTTCCTGTTCCTCATTTTGAGCAAACCCATTTAGCTTCTCCTTACACGTCATGTGCTCCAATCCCCTCCCCTGACCACCTTGGTGGCCTTAAGACTACAAAACAGTCCTCAGAAATTCTCACCTAGAGTGATTTGTGACTATGTGATGGTCTTGGCAGTTCTACAGTGCTTTTGTAGAAATACTGTAAAACATTGTTCTCTAGATCAAAACATTCTTTCCTTCCACTGGAATAAGCTTATGCACACTTTCTCACTGAAAGCTTTGGTTTTAACTAGACTAAAACCAATCTCTTTTATTTGCAACTTCTTAAGTCATTAGGTGGTTTTTTGGATCACTTTTTTTCTGTTCATCAGTTCAAATCTAAATAAGTCTCTTTTTTTTTAGTGCAGAAATAGCAAGTAGCACATCTGGTATTCTAAAAGGGCTCCTACAGCAGCCTCAACCTTTCCACAGCTATACCAGAACTATTTCCAACTTCTGATCATATTAGAGATCATACTGGTGATTCACAGTTCCACTCTGACATTCTAGGACAGTGAGGACTGGTACATCTTTGTGTCATGTCTAGAGACGTGACGACATCATCTTCCAAGGTCCGAATCTGCAGTGCTTAAAAGACTTTAAAAAGACCCTGTATTGGCATTTGTTCCCATCACCATAATGTTCTATGTCTCTCTGTATCAAAGAGAAACAAAACCACTGCATGCAGCTCTTACACGTTCATCTTGCTATGAGCCTTCTGCCACTTACAGATCACAACACATAACTGAGCTAAGAAGGATCAGTGGGTAGGGCTGCCCACACAAGTATCTCTGGCACATCAAGGCAACAACCTAAGGAGCATTTGTGGTTCCTTTAATGGCAGAGACAAAGCTAAACTAAGTTTAGCTTTTGGCCCCTGGGTCAAAGGATAGCTTGTGCCACACAAGTTTAATAATATAAAGCCTGAGTCTGTATCAAGGGCCATTACAACATCTACTCTAACATGATGTCCCTAAAAAATAAGCTGTCACTTGTGTAGGCTCCCAAGCACTGCACTCACGTAAGACACTTCTGTGTCTGTGGTAGAACTTCAGGAAATGAACTACTGGGAGAAGGGAGTAATGAAGATTCTGAGTTATAGCCCATAATACAGCATCAAACTAACCACTCTTTCAGAAAGCTTGTGGGAAAAGATCAGAGTTAAGTTGACTGCTCGCTATGTACCACTGTCAGAAACTTGTTTGAGCCCAACTATAAATTTTGTTCTAACACCAAACTTGTTTCCTCATTAAAGACTCAAAACATTTGGGGAAAACATGCAAATGTGCAAGCCTAAAACCTGACAAAGTCTCACAGAAAAGCTGTGCAAGTGTCTGAGGCAGAACAGTGTCTCAGGAAAAGGTAGAAGAAACCTACAGACTCTCACAACATCCTCATCTGGGGTGGCCCATCAGTACAACAGCTAAGCCAGGCTCTTATCCATCTGTATTATAGAATCATAGAATGGTAGGGATTACATTTCATTCTGCTTCCAGTTCCTAATATCTCACTTCTACCACAGGTAGGAAAGGCAGTTAAGTAAATTGTCCTTGCACACCTTTGTTTTTAAAAGTAGTAGAAACATTATTAGAAAAAGTTATTTTCAGGTAGTTATTTTTGTCCCTGATAAAAGAACACACAATTTCCAATTAGCCCCTAAAAGGAGGACTTTCACAGTAACTCAAGATGCAATCATGGCCTGAGGTGAGAAGGTGTAAACAAGCTGCAAAATCTCACTATCTAATGGTGTACTGCAAGGGAGGGCTGGGAAGGAGGGGATATACAATGCAGGTTTCTTTCTGGATCTCAGTAAGAAAGGTCCAACAATAAATATCTTAATAAAATAAAACATCTTAAATATCCAGAAAAAAAAAAAAAGATGAGCACAGATGCTGAATACATCTCATATTCCTTCAGACTTTCTGTTCATGCAGCATTGGATTGACCCAGGATGGATTTTCCCATGGTACACTGCACAGATCCTACCTGTGGAAAGCTTCCTTGCTATGAGGCCATTCATGCCATTAGCATTTTCTTACAAAATAACTCAATTCTATTCACAAAGGATGTCCAGATAAGAATTTAGTTTTGCACTGTAGATATAGGCAAGACCAGGAGGTATTGTAAACACTGGGAGGCAGATGCCCTTACAATGATGTGGCTGAGCCTGTCCTGCAGCCAAGGAATTGGTGCAGCACAACTCAGCCCAAAGGACACAACAGGTACAAGTTGGAACACTGCAAGTTCCACTGAAACACAAGGAGTATTGGTGCTGAGTCCTTTGGTGCTGAGGTGAGGGAGCCCTGGCCCAGGCTGCCCAGGGAGGGTGTGGAGGCTCCTTCTCAGCAGGTTTCCAAACCCACCTGGACACGTTCCTGTGCCCCTGATGGAGAGGAACCTGCTTTAGCAGGGGGTTGGGCTGGATGAGCTCTGCAGTTCCCACCTTCCAGTTCCCATCATTCTGGGATTCTTCCACTTGCTTGAATAAACTTTTTCTCTCTTTGGTAAAACACATTTTCTTGTAGTCTAGCTCCTGAGAAAGACCTACTTTCCATTAACGGCAGTGCAAAAATCCATGCTAAAATGAAGACGCTGTTGTTATCATACAGGTGTGATGTCCTCTGCTGCCTCCTGGAAGGATAAGATTTTTTTAAACTCTGAGTTAACCATTTTAAAATTAGAAAAACATTTCTGCTGCATTCTTATAGGCTTAACTTCCAACTCCTCTCCTCTTGGCAGACTTGACAAACAATTAGCCATGAATAGAAATCATTTGGTGTGGTCCTGTGCAAATACTCTGCCCAGCTAAGCCATAGTAATTTTCTGCAAAGATCCTGGAGGAGGTAGAGGACCCAAATCTAGGTAAGTCAGCAGGATCAGTAAGGCTGGAAATTTCTGAGTTGTTGTAGAAGCAGAAATACCAGCCAGCCCAGAACACAATCAGCCTGGGTAACAGCTAACATTACTCACTCAGACTAGTCAATGAACTGGTGAATTTTCAGACCATACCAGTGAACAGCAGGATCAGAATTTATAACCTGGGACAAGAACCCAAGAGGGCTTTATTTCCCTCAGATATGAGAAAAAGAGGAAAAAGCACTTTAACCAAAGAGAGCTTAAGATAAGGTAGAGTTCAAACACCAAAATGTCTTAGTTGGAATTTTATAGCTACAGAAAATATTACTATGAGCATACCAGAGCCTGAACAAGTTACTATCTCACACTCACACATCATTAACCTTCATGATTTCCTGTGTTACAGTGATGCTGACTCTTCTGCCTTTGTCTACTGTGCCACTTTAAAATCAGTAGCAATGTTGGATGGCAGTAGTAGCATAAAATTGTATTGTTTTTGGGTAACTGCTCCTTTCAGAACAGTGAATTAGTTCATATCAGTTGTTCCTGCTTGAGATGTAAGACACCTTTACAGCAGAATTAGCTGAGGGAAGATACTTTCCCTTGGAGGTCTTAGAAGTCACAGGCCATAAACTAAGAATTTTGAAGTACTATAACTTCATTTTATCTGAACTGCTGACATTAAATGTCTGGCCTTCTGGCCTTTCTCGGCATGGGGAATGAGAAGTCATATATCTTCAGAGCTGACAGAAAGTGAGGCAGCTGCTCGATCTCCATCTCAAGAAGGATCTATTTACAGCATGCCCGAATTTCCCCTCCTCTGTAGGGAATGTCAGCACTTCACTGCCTTGCTCACACTACACTGTGGTGAAAGATATTCTATATCCAGAGATACCTTTCAATCAATCTTTTTTGACTGTGCTGTGTTTTATTTCTAGTGCCAGCAAGTCCAACCCTGCATAAATGGAAATAAAAATGGTAGTCCGTTATTAACAGGACCCTACTCACTTTGGTTTTTTTGCATCCAGACCTTGCTGGCTCTTTCAGGACTGTCCACATCAGCTAGCTTAATCTTGATCAGCTACAGCATGGGAATCTACAGACTGAATGCTATCCTATTGTAAATTTCAGAGGCCATTCTGTATTTTGGTTCATCATAATCTTCTCTTTTGTATAAAATTTTTTTGTGGTTTAATTTTTAGATTTTTTTTGGTTAAAACACACAAACATGTGCACCTCTCCTTTCTCCCAGAAGTGTCCACTCCTCTTGGATTGAACCTACCTAACACTGACCTTTGCATGTTATTTCCCTTTGTTGAGTATCACAAGATTCCTGTCATCCCATTACTTCAGCCTATCAAGGTTCTTCTGAAAGGAAGCATAAGATACAGTAAGAGCATTTGATAACATCAATTCAAGCATCTGTATGACCAATCAACAAACTTCCACAACAGAAGTCAGAACAGGTAAAGATGATACTTTCAAGAAAGCCAGAAAAGACTGTAGGAAGTGACCACAGCTATCCTAAAGAAGCTAAGATTACCTGAAAGGGGTCTTTCTTCTAGATAAATAGCTGTATCAATTGAGAGCCACAGGCTGAGAACCAAATGTCTGGAAAGCAGCTTTGCAGAACACTGACTTGCAAACAGCTCACGTTTCTGAGCACTCATATCCTAAACTCTGACTCCAGGAAATGCAGAAACAGGTAAGAGCTAGAGAACCTCAAAAGACAGAGGATGCTAGTGACTCATTGTGCCCTTACATATATTACTGTGTTTTCCTATCATCTTTGCAGTAGTTAATTCTTTAATTAAGCATGTCTGTTGATAGGCTAGCAATAGAAAAGGGAGGGTGCTCAGCTCAGCTGATCAAGGGCTGGGCTTCTGGGTGGGGCTTTCAGCTGGTGTTTTCATAAAGGCTGTTAGAAGTCAAAGCCTCTCTTTTTGCACCAGTCAAGTCATTGTGATAGGGTTATTGCTGCTGTTATCTACCAGTTACAGCTGAGAAAGAAAGTTTAACTAACAGCATCTTCTAGCAATTCTTATGGCCTACTTGTTTCCTACGTATCTCCAACTGGCAGGGATTCAGGAGTCACCTTGCCAGAAATCAACATTTTTAGGAGTTCTTAAATTAAATATGGAGTGAATGCAGAAAAGCATGTAATTTGGGGTGAAGCCCTGCTGTCCTTTTTTCTAAAATGTAAGCAAGTCTCCTAGCTGGCTTCACAAGCATCTGTTTTTAGACCAGACTAAGTACTTGATTGGAGGAACTAAGCATAACAAGAAAAGGGAAAAGAAGAGTTCCAAGAGCAATGCCTCTTGTGTGGTACATACACTGTGTGTCTACAGTTTCCCAGAAATTCAGCCAACCTGACAAAGTGTACAGACCCATACAGATAGCTGCAGAATGATGAAAACTAAGAAATATTGGACAGTCTTCTTTTGGTAGAATATCTGTAAGCATAGCTATAAGGCACAGATAGAGAAATGTAGATGATGGTGATGGAGTTAAATGCAGTTGTTGGCCAGTCACTAGTGAGGACCAGAGAGGATGAAGGGACCAAATGCATCCTCAGTCAGTTTGCAGATGACACAAAGCAGAGATATGCTTAAGGGATGGAACACTCTTCAGAGCACCCTGGCTAGGTTGAAGGGATGGGCTGAGGCCAATTGAATGAGTTTTAACAAAGCCAAGTGGCACTTGGGCCACACCGATCCCAGGCAATGCCACAGACTTGGGGATGAGTGCCTGGAAAGCTGTCCTGGAGGGAAAGGACCTGCAGATGTTTTTCTGCAGCTGAACATGGGTCAACAGTGTGCCTAGATGACCAAGAAAGCCAATGACATCCTGGCTTGTATCAGAAATAGTGGGCCCAGCAGCACCAGGGCAGTGATTGTCCCCTTGTAGTCAGTGCTGGTGAGGCTGCAGCTTGAGTGCTGTGTTCAGTGTTGGGCCCCTCACTCACAGAGGGACACTGAGGTCTGGAGCGTGTCCAAAGATGGACACCAGAGCTGGGGAAGGGTCTGTAGCACAAGTCCTGCAAGGAGTAGCTGGGGTTATTTAGTCTGGAGAAGAAGCAGCTCAGAGGAGACCTTATCACTCTACTGCTTCCAAGAAGTTGTAGTGAGGTGGGAGTCAGTCTTTTCTCCCAAGTAACAAGCAATGGGACAAGAGGAAACAACCTCAAGTTGTGCCAGAGGAGGTTTAGATTAGAAATTAGGAAAAACTTCTGCAACGAAAAGGTTGTTAAACAGTGGAACAGATTGCTCAGGGAGGTGGTGAAGCCTCCATCCCTAAAGATATTGCAAAGCCATGTAGCTGAGGCACTGAGAGACATGGGTTAGTAGTGGGCTTGGCAGTGTGAGCTTAATGGTAGGACTCAATCATTTTATTGGTCTTTCCCAAACAAAACAATTCAATGATTCTATGACCTAAAGAAAAGCACCAGGAGTAGAGGTCTGTATTCCACTTTCTCCATGTAGTTAGAGAAAGCCCTATGATAGACATAGAGACTGCTGTCCCTTCCTCACCCTACAACACTTCCAGCTCTGGTCCAAGTGTCCCTTGCAACGGTGTCCAGTATACTGTATCCATCAGTCCATGGGATGGGTAGTCATGTCTCCACTTGCTACAGAGGGCTCCGTCTAGACTGCACCATCCGTTGCCTCAGTTCTTCATTCCACTTCAGAGGTGTAAAATGCCCTTCAACATTTCTTACCTTTCTCTGTACCCTCATTATCTGTTTCTGTTGTGTATCACTTGGTTTTCTGAATTGACTGTCTTCCTTTGCTATGTTCTGACATTGTCTTAACACCCCAGGAAGAATCAGTGTCACTCAGCAGATGGAACAGGGAGCTTTAGGCCAAATATCCTACGCAAAAGAAGAATATCTCATTTATTGCCCTTTTTTCCTTCAGCAGGCAGAAGGTTAGGACAGGGGTGAGAGGGGCACTTCATTTCTAAACAAAGTGAGGACTACCTTGACAAATCCTCTTTCTAGACAGGTAGTGGCTAGAAACTCTTTCCAGAATGGTTAGACTCTCCCCATTCTCACTTTTCCAAGCTAGACAGTGAGACAAACCAATCCACAAGAACTCAGGGCCAGGAGGGCTTTTGGACCTGGTGGTGTACTCACTGCAGGGAGAATATGCAGGAGGTGCTGTTTCCTAAACTAGGTGGACAAAAGTCACGCACTGTAGAAGGTTTCTAGCGAGGGAAGTTAGAGACACAGGGAGCAGAAGAAGAAATCATCTATCACTCCCTCTTGAATCTGATGCCTTTCCAGATTATTGCAATTACCCTAGGAGGTGAAACAAAATACAAGATGTCAAACAGACAGAGGATGATATATTGCAAATATGATCTTTGAACTAGTGTTCTCGGATCCAAGTCATCCTCTTTAATTAACTTGTGCAAGAGGACTCAAGAAGGAAGATGAAATATAAAGACACAGAAACACAGTAATGACTGTAAAAATGGATATTACCAGGGTCACAGAGGGCTTTAATCAGAATTATACTGATGAGAGGTTAACAGCTACATGGATTTCATCTGTTAAGCTTTCAATTCCTGCACAACTTGGAAGTCATTATGTCAACATTAAAAGAAGAGGGGGAAAAATCTATCATGTCTTTCTCTCCTTTTACCCATTTTTTCATGCTAGATGATGAATAAAACCCATTCCATTAACTTCAGTGATACTTCTACAAATAGTCATTGTTATTTGTCAAACAGAAATTATAGAATCTCTGCACTTATTGTTCAGAAAGACCTTGGCAGTGTCATAAAAGAGTACTTGATCTCAGATGTTTCAGTTATACATGCAGCGCTGGAAACATACAAAAGTCCTTTGAAGCAGGGAATTGAGAAGACTGGTCATCCTTTATGACCCTTCTTACAGTTCTTCACCTCTCAGACATTTGGGGAGCTTTTGGAGTATAGCACAGAATCAGAGCAACTCATCCTAGCTCTATGGAAGAACTTCAAACAGCAGAACACATCTAACTCTTTGCAAAGGAAATGACAGCTCTGCAGGACCTGAAAGGTATTCCCAGTCACCTCATGAATCTAAAACTTTTGTTATATTAAGCACCTAGAGTGTTCTCCTTGTGTCTTTTTCCTCTATACCCTTCCCACAAGATATGACATGAGTTTTCTGCTATATGATGCACATCTGTAGGACCAGAGAATAAGTCCACAGCCCATTCCCTAAAGTGTCCATATCCTTCAAATCCCATATGAATTTTAGGTTACTTTTGTTACCACTTTCTGCTGAATGAATAATTTCCTGTGGAGCTTGTGTTTGTGCTTGGGAAGGCTGGAGGAGTTGTTGGTGATCTAAACACTATTCTCACATTTGATAACTATAGCTACTGTCCAAGGTCTCTGCAATAACAGTAAATTGGTGAGTTAAAAATGCCAACAAACTTAAAAGATGAAAGATGCAAAATGACATTAATGATTGCTAATCTGACCTTACCAAATCTTCTGCTAGGCATATGTCTGAGAAAACCAGGATAGACAGATATAGAGAACTGGAAAACAATACCTTTAAAATCCATTTTCAAATTGTAGCCAACTGTCAAATGCTTCAGAAGAAGGTAAGAAAAATGTAATTACATGTGTGGAACAAGAGAGGCAAACAGACTTCTCTGATCTTTTGAAAGCAGCCAGATAAAACCTAAGGGGTTGTAAATAGGTGCAATAACACAAGCATGACATTGTTATCCCAACTTTGGGAAACAGACTATGCTAGATTGTTCCTATTCTTTATTTCCACAGTATTTCATAATAGAATCTCTCCAAAGCTATTTGTCATTACCCTGACATATAAATCTTATATGTCAAACAGTAATTCAGAGTCAGGAGAAGAGAAGCCAACAGATCCAAGTCCTGGTGTCCTGCTCTATTTGCTGGACAGCACTTCCTCCTTTCAGATTCCTAGTCAAAATATTTATAGGAGATTTATTCACATAGCTAGTGAGACTTCAAATATTTCTAAATATATCTCCAAGCACTAACGGGAATCACACACTCGGGCAAGTTTGCCAAACAATGCTTTGCCAAAAATTTTTTGACCTAAGAAAGAGGAGGAGGGAGTTGTATGTGCAGACCAGAACCTATAAAAGTGCTGGTGGGACAAGTCTGTTCTGTCTCCACAGAAGCTTCAAGGTAAGATTATGGAGGGCCGGGTGCTGGCAGAACTCCACTGCATTCCTGCTGCCTGTGGAACTGCTTTCCTCAAAAGACTCTCTGCACCAATAGAGATTTTCTTTCTACTTTCAAGTCATCAGCATATTTTTGCCCTATGACTTGTCTTTGGGATTCTGTGCCAAAATAAGAGGAAGTTGTACTTTCTGTTTTTCAGTATTGACCAGCTTTCAGCCTGAGAGCCAGCTGGTGTCACAAGAGGTAAGACTCTGATTTACCTGCTCCATGGGAACAGACTCCAAGTTTTTTCTTTTTGGTTGTTTTGGGTTTTTTTTATGAAGTGGTATGGGATATTCCACATCCCTTTGCATCTCTCCATACTAATGCAGTGTAATTTTACCCGAACTGTGCTGACTAAACCAGCAATTTTCCTTTCATAACTGGCTTGGATGTGTTTGTTTGGTACCTACTGGGAAAAGAGTTGACATCTTACCGCACAGAACTGTTAACAGCAGATTGTCTGTCAATAGAAATCCAGAAAAGAGAAGATCAATAAACAACACATATATAGTTAAGATGTTGGCAAATACTTCTGAGTGGTTTTAATTGAGAAGTTTTCCTCTTTTGGTACAAGTTAATCCTAAAGGATCAGCTTGAACTGGAAAAGGCAGAACAACTGGAGAAGATAAAACTCTGATTTCTAACAGAGGAAAAAGCTTTGCATAGACAATTCACACCTGTGCTTCAGTTTACTGAACACCTATTTTGTTATATTGCTCCATCTCTATAATCTATGCAAATTAAATGGTCTAAAACGTGCAAAAGGGAAAGGATATAAATGGGCATCTATAATTTTGATACCATGACTTCCCTTGGTATCTCTTCTGCTTTATATAGAAAACTTTTTTTATTGTGCTCATCAAATCCATTGTTCTGTGTAGCACAAATCTAAAGACCTGAACATCTAAACTGGGATAAGAGAGAAAAGGCTAAACTAATATAAATCAAAGTCACCTAACTTCTTTGGGATTTAAAGAAATTAAAGGAAATCTAGGATGAACAGCACATAAGGCAGAGAGGGAAACCATAAGAACAGGCAGAACAGAACACTACAAAGAGTCAGGTCTGTGGTACAAAGCATATATTCCTTCACTCACCACCTAGTATATCTCTCCACTTCAGCTGTGTGCGGTGCTGCACCCAATAAACTGCAGCCATGTCGTCAGACGCTGATATGGCCATCTTTGGGGAGGCAGCTCCCTACCTCCGAAAATCAGAGAAAGAGAGAATCGAGGCCCAGAACAAGCCTTTTGATGCCAAGTCATCCGTCTTTGTGGTACATGCAAAGGAATCCTATGTCAAAAGCACAATCCAGAGCAAAGAATCTGGAAAGGTCACTGTCAAGACCGAAGGTGGAGAGGTCGGTAAAAATAAAAGATTTACAAACAGCATTTCATTGCCACACTGGGCTCGTTGCTGACCTGCATGAACCATTCTTTCCTCTGACAGACTCTGACCGTCAAGGAAGATCAAATCTTCTCCATGAACCCTCCCAAGTATGACAAAATCGAGGACATGGCCATGATGACCCACCTCCACGAGCCCGCCGTGCTGTACAACCTCAAAGAGCGTTACGCAGCCTGGATGATCTACGTGAGTACCAGCAGCAGGCTTCCTGTGGGTAGCCAGGACGAGCTGCTCTGCCAGCCTCAGGGGAAGCCAACGTGCTGTATCCCTTCCCCACAGACCTACTCGGGTCTCTTCTGCGTCACCGTCAACCCCTACAAGTGGCTGCCGGTGTACAACCCGGAGGTGGTGTTGGCCTACCGAGGCAAGAAGCGCCAGGAGGCCCCTCCACACATCTTCTCCATCTCTGACAATGCCTATCAGTTCATGCTGACTGGTGAGTGGCTTTAAGACTGATTTTATCAAAAAGACATTTGTAAAGTAATCACAGTTTCCGTGACACGTTGATGTTTTCTAAAGACACCATTAAAGTTTCATTTTTCTAGAAAACAGAGCATTAATCACTGATAATTTAAACAGGATTTTTTCCACATCTAGTGATTCTAAAAAGCAAGTATATTATCACAGAGAGATAGTGTGTCAGGAGAAACAATAAGCCAAATGGATTCGGTGGAGCAAGGAATATAATTATATATGTAATTAGGTAGTGAAAGTGAATAGGGTATGAGATCCGCATGTGATGTGAAAACTCTGTCTAACAATGTGAAGTTAATTTATCAAAGGGCTCTAGGAAAGATCAATATCACAAATGGTCAAGTTTGTCTTGATTAAATAAAGACAGGAAAAAAACGAAATAGAATTACATATTACTACTAGTTTTGTTTCCAACTCTCAGTTCTTTCCATATTAAGTAATTAATTCCATATTAGGAACAAAGAAAGGGAAAAAAGTTACAGGGATTTTTTTCTTGTCAGAATTCACCTTTACTGCAATAATTTTCAATCTTTTTATGCTCATTCACAAAGTCTACTTGTTTCTGTCTCTCCCACAGATCGCGAGAACCAGTCGATCCTGATCACGTATGTACACCCCCTCCTCGGGGCCCTGCAGGGCTGCCCAGGGCCAGGGCACCTCCTGCCTGACCACACGCTCTCTGCTTCTCTCTTTGGTTTGGCAGTGGAGAATCCGGTGCAGGGAAGACTGTGAACACAAAGCGTGTCATCCAGTACTTTGCAACAATTGCAGCCAGTGGAGATAAGAAGAAGGAGGAGGCTCAACCAACAGGCAAAATGCAGGTGAGCTGCCAGGGGTAGGAATCAGCACCTGTCAGGTTTATTCTTGAGCTATATCATGACAATAAGATCTCTATTTTAGGGGACACTTGAGGATCAAATCATCAGTGCCAACCCACTGCTGGAGGCTTTTGGTAATGCCAAGACCGTGAGGAACGACAACTCCTCACGCTTTGTAAGTCATTGTCTGGGACAAAATTACTTCTTTCATATCAGCACATGGACTGAAACATACTTGCAGTCAGGACTGGCAAAATACATCTGAATTCACTTTTCTGCTTCTTTCAGGGTAAATTCATCAGAATCCATTTTGGTGCCACAGGCAAACTGGCTTCTGCTGACATTGAAACCTGTAAGTGACCCTCCTGGCCCGATCCCTTTCCTTCCAACTTTCCTCGGATCTTGGGCTAACTCTGTCCTACCGTCCTTGACAGATCTGCTGGAGAAGTCCAGAGTCACTTTCCAGCTCAAGGCAGAAAGAAGCTACCACATATTCTATCAGATCATGTCCAACAAGAAGCCAGAGCTAATTGGTACAAAAGATCCCCAACTTCTCCAGACAATGGGCACAAACACCATTTCCTTCCTTTATGTGCCAAGTGCATCTGATCTGGATGTGTCTTGTCCTTTCCAGAGATGTTGCTGATCACCACCAACCCCTATGACTACCTCTATGTGAGCCAAGGGGAGATCACAGTTCCCAGCATCGATGACCAGGAAGAGCTGATGGCCACGGATGTGAGTAACCCACGGAAGCTTTCCTTAGGCAGACCTGACCTTTAACAGGCATCGTACTCACCTCAGTGATTCTTTTGTGTCAGAGTGCTATTGACATCCTGGGCTTCACTCCTGATGAGAAGACAGCCATCTACAAGCTGACAGGGGCTGTCATGCACTATGGCAACTTGAAGTTCAAGCAGAAGCAGCGTGAGGAGCAGGCAGAGCCAGACGGCACAGAAGGTACCAGCACCATATATACCAGAGCACAACATGTACCAGAACATTCACTAATAACGGTAGTAACTCATTAGTGTAACTTTATTTACTGACCAACTCTTGTGAATGTGTGTCTGAGGTGAAACCACAGCAGTGTTTCAGCAGTAATTGAGAAGTCTACCTATCAAAATGTTCCCAAACTAATTTTTCATTCAAAATTCAAAATGAACTAAGAATATATGAAGAAAAATCAGCTGACAGAAACGCTCCACAATTACTGGGAAATATGACCAACTACAAATACATTGTTGTCTTAACTGTTCGTTTTAGCTTTACTAGAATTTCCTTTTAATGGTGCCTTTTAACACTGTTGTATGCCATATTATTATTAGGAACTCTAATGTGTGCTGGTACTTTAATAACTGACTCTTCTGGTTTTTAGTTGCTGACAAGGCTGCCTACTTGATGGGTCTGAACTCAGCAGACCTGCTCAAAGCCCTCTGCTACCCCCGAGTCAAGGTCGGGAATGAGTTTGTGACCAAAGGTCAAACTGTGCAGCAGGTGAGAAAAATAGTTGTTTTGTTGACAAATCCTCTTCACTTCCTCAGCTGTTCTACATGAGAACTACAAGCCTATATATATTTTTTTTTTATTTTAGGTGTACAATTCAGTGGGTGCTCTGGCAAAAGCTGTATTTGAGAAGATGTTCCTGTGGATGGTTGTTCGTATCAACCAACAGCTGGATACAAAGCAGCCCAGACAGTACTTCATTGGTGTCCTGGACATTGCTGGCTTTGAGATCTTTGATGTAAGAATAATGTTTCCTTACCATGCTTCTAGATGAAACTGTACACTGTGTTGAAGTACTTAAGAAGGAAGGGACAGGGGGGTGTTTGGGATTTGCAAAGATGGTTTTATCTTTTCAGATGGCATTTAAAGCTCCATGATTCACACAGGTTTTCAGTTGGGAATAGATATTTGTCTTGCACGTATGACAATGTTAATCCATTAGTTTTTCAACTGATTACAACCAGTTGAGTAACATGGTGTTTGGTACCTAGTGCAAACACAGCAGTTCCACAGACACAATTTGTGCTTAGGCAGCTTGGGACATTTGGAAACTAGCATTCAGAAGTGTTGGATGAACTATTGCACTGTGTACACTCCTGCATTTGCATTACCCAAATCTAGTACATATAAAAAATTACAAGCTTCTATGGTCATAAGCATAAATGAAGTTTAACTTGACAAAAGAGAAACAATGACAGAAGTTCAAAAATCTGGGTATTCCAAGTAGGAATACTCACAGATCCTCCTGCAATTTGGTACAAAAAGTCATCACATAATCTCTATTTGTTATTCCTCAGTTCAACAGCCTGGAGCAGCTGTGTATCAACTTCACCAATGAGAAACTGCAACAGTTCTTCAACCACCACATGTTCGTGCTGGAACAAGAGGAGTACAAGAAGGAAGGAATTGAGTGGGAGTTCATTGACTTTGGGATGGACCTGGCTGCCTGCATTGAGCTCATTGAGAAGGTAAGATGTACAATTTACTGTGCTGAGCAGGACAACAAATTCTGTGAGAATTAATACTGTCCAATGAAGGAAGCTCTTTTTTTAATCTGTGATTCTTGTTGCCTTTTCACCTCTTCCCTTCTGCTTCTTCCAGCCCATGGGCATCTTCTCCATCCTGGAAGAGGAGTGCATGTTCCCCAAGGCAACTGACACCTCTTTCAAGAACAAGCTCTATGACCAGCACCTGGGCAAGTCCAACAACTTCCAGAAGCCCAAGCCTGCCAAGGGCAAGGCTGAGGCTCACTTCTCCCTGGTGCACTATGCTGGCACAGTGGACTACAACATCACTGGCTGGCTGGACAAGAACAAGGACCCTCTGAATGAAACTGTTGTGGGGCTGTACCAGAAATCATCTATGAAGACACTGGCCCTACTCTTTGCCTCTGCTGGAGGAGAGGCAGGTCAGTTCTCAAAATTCATCTTTTCATTTTTATTTGATTACTCTAGCAGCGTCATGAATAACAGCTAGAGTGTTCTAAGGAAACTGCATGATATGCAAAGGTTCTCATGGCTTGAATTCATCAACAAAGGAAAGGATCAAATATATTTCAGTGATGATAATTACCTGGATTATCACTCATCTTTGGCCCTGTGCTCTTCTACAGTGCTAACTCTGCTTTCCACCACATTCTAGGTTCATTCCTTAGCACAACTAGCAAGATTCTGGCAGTCTCATAGAGAAGTTGTAAAATCTTCTTTTTCTGTTCTTCAGAGAGTGGAGGTGGTGGCAAGAAGGGAGGCAAGAAGAAGGGTTCTTCTTTCCAAACTGTATCAGCTCTTTTCAGGGTAAGCACAGAAGTCATGCTCTCTATTTCTTTACTCCTTTTGTCATTAGTTTTTGAAGGTTACAAAACCTCACAGTAACTCCCACAAAGCCATATTAGTGCACTTATGAACTGATTCAGTTACTGATAAAAGAGCTGACTGGAAGTCAGCTGAGGCCAACTGAGAAGATAATATCTTGATCTAGCTTTTCTTTGCATGTTGGAAAAAGTACTTAGGTCAGTCTACAGTTTCATTTACTCATGAGTATACTGGTTGGTAGCATCAAGCTCTTCCCCCATCTGCTTTGGGAAGACCATGGTGGATCTGTATATTTGCACATGATAATATAGAACACATAATACATACCACATAATCATATTGGCACACAATTACACATTTGAAGACAAGGCAATAGGGAAATGCCAAGGTCAGTTACCTTTCCAAAGCAGAAGGCAACAAGAGTGTTTCAGTACTCCTGGTATCTAGATACTACCTGGCATCCTGAACAGTTTTTCACACTGTGAAAGGCATTTGAGTGAGCAGCTTTGCCCTTGCTCCAAACCAGGGCTCAACTGAGTACTGTTAGGACCTAGGTGGTAAAAGTGATTGTTACAATCAAAAACAGTTCATGGGTTTGTTTCTAAAAAAAAGAATTTCTAGAAAGGAATGCTGCAGAACCTTTCACTCATATCTCTTTTTTTATGACTTATGACTCATTGAACAGGGAGACTTTCTTGCCTTTCCCTGCTCAACCTCTGTCAAACATATCTTCACAAGTAGCATCTAATGCCAGAAAGCTTTTCCAGCCTCCTCTGCAACTTGTCCCTCTTTCCATTTCTCCTATTTTTTGTCTTGCTTCTGTTCCCATCATCAGTCACCAGTGTAATCCGATAACTACAGAGAATTATCTTTCATTCAAAATTATCCCTTCTGTGATGATCTCCTGGTCACCATTCTCCACAGGTGTTCTGTCTGGGTGAACGTATCCCTTAGTCTCATTAAAACATATTACACAGTCTGGGGACTTTCTCATGCTCCAGACTGAAATGTAGACAAAAGCTAATATAAGGACAGCTATAGATGGGAAAAATAATTGCTTTCCAACACTTTTCTCACATCTGACACTATAATTGCGGAGATTAACTATTTGTTAATGAAAAACTTCTGCTCATGAACCCACAGGAAAACCTGAACAAGCTGATGACCAATCTACGGAGCACTCACCCCCATTTTGTGCGCTGCATCATCCCCAATGAAACAAAAACACCTGGTAAGAAGCTCAAGTAGAGAGAAATCAGTGTGATGAAGCCATTATTCTCTGTGCTTTATCATGAAGTATCAAATAATCATCTCCTTTGCTCAGGTGCCATGGAGCATGAACTGGTGCTACACCAGCTGCGCTGTAACGGTGTGCTGGAAGGCATCAGGATCTGCAGAAAAGGATTCCCCAGCAGAATCCTCTATGCAGACTTCAAACAGAGGTCAGTCTCCTTTCTGCTCTCCCTGCTGTCTTTACTGCATAAGTTGTACATCTTAACTATTTCCACATTTGTGGCTGTTTCTTAATGCCAACTCTGCCTGACTACAAAGGAAAGAAGGGGAAACAGCTGGAATATATAAGCAAAGGCAATATGTATGGCTAGCAAAAGACATTGTGGAGAAATTAAACTATGTCAGGTGTACTCACTGGTTGCTGTTCACTACATATCCGAACTTTATAGGAGTCTCTGAATAGAGTAACATGATAGCAACACGGGCTGGTGATGGCAAGAATAAAAAAAAAAGCTGATTATGGTGAGACTGCAACCTGTTCTGAGACAAAAAAACCACATTTTTACAACACAGTTGTACACAGCAAAAAAGGTATTGGACCAAAATGGCTGAAGATCAGTGTCCTCTTTTCATCTATGCCTCATCACCTAAAGACTAAGTTTCCTTACTTCTGTAATCAGATTAGGAATTAATTTTAACTGTATCGCTAAATCACAGAAGAAACTCCAACTTCCTCAGCTTCATTCTGCTGCAAAGACTGTGGTTTTCATAAGCAGTATAACCTTATGAATCAATTGTCTTCACATTTCCCACAGATACAAGGTGCTAAATGCCAGTGCTATCCCAGAGGGACAGTTCATTGATAGTAAGAAGGCTTCTGAGAAGCTTCTTGGGTCAATCGATGTGGATCACACCCAGTACAAATTTGGGCACACCAAGGTACAAACCCTCCTTGACTCATTCACTGTGGGCTCGAGCTTTGCTCTACGTGACAGTGATGTGCTGCAACATTCCCTTTCTCAAGGTGTTCTTCAAAGCTGGGCTCCTGGGACTCCTGGAGGAGATGAGAGATGATAAGCTGGCACAGCTCATCACCCGCACACAGGCCAGATGCAGGGGCTTCCTCATGAGAGTGGAGTACCAGAGAATGGTGGAGAGGAGGTAGGCATTCCTGACCTTCAGTTAAAGTCATCATACTCAGGAACGTTTTGGTATTCATCATGCTAAAATATGCAACGTACACTTTAATTATGTTTCAGAGAGTCCATCTTCTGCATCCAGTACAACGTTCGTGCATTCATGAACGTCAAGCACTGGCCCTGGATGAAGCTGTACTTCAAGATCAAGCCCTTGCTGAAGAGTGCAGAGTCTGAGAAGGAGATGGCCAACATGAAGGAAGAGTTTGAGAAAACCAAGGAGGAGCTTGCCAAGTCTGAGGCAAAGAGGAAGGAGCTGGAGGAGAAAATGGTGGCCTTGGTGCAGGAGAAAAACGATCTGCAGCTCCAAGTGCAGTCTGTGAGTATCACCATTCATTTGAATAGTATCCAGCCAGAATATACCCTGAGCAGAGACTTGCAGGAGCTGACAAACGTACAGAGATTGATCAAAATTACACACTGTGCACCACTCTAATGTTAAGCAAACAGGCTCTGGCAGGGGCAGGATGAATCTCATGGCAGCCCCAATGAGCCTTGTCATTCCTTCCCTCTGAGGATAGAGCCATGTAACACCAGCCACAGCACAGAGCTCAGAACTGCAAGAGAAGTACCAGTGTCAAAACATTACAACCCGTGACAATCTGTGTCTCCACAACAGGAAGCAGACAGCTTGGCTGATGCTGAGGAAAGGTGTGACCAGCTCATCAAAACCAAAATCCAGCTGGAAGCCAAAATTAAGGAGGTGACTGAAAGGGCTGAAGATGAGGAGGAAATTAATGCTGAGCTGACAGCCAAGAAGAGGAAACTGGAGGATGAATGCTCAGAGCTGAAGAAAGATATTGATGACCTTGAGTTAACATTGGCCAAGGTTGAGAAGGAAAAACATGCCACTGAAAACAAGGTATGAGGCAGAAACTGTCACTCACATCCAAAAAACAGCAGTGTGCTGTTACAGGACTCCTGTGTCTACATCCTTTATTTGCACTTGCTCCCTTCTTCCCAAAGGTGAAAAACCTCACAGAAGAGATGGCAGCTCTGGACGAGACCATCGCCAAGCTGACAAAAGAGAAGAAAGCCCTCCAAGAGGCCCATCAGCAGACACTGGACGACCTGCAGGCAGAAGAGGACAAAGTCAACACGCTGACCAAAGCTAAAACCAAGCTGGAGCAGCAAGTGGATGATGTAAGTACAAATGCATATCAAAAGATTAATGCTGTCACACAGTCAGACACATCCACTTGAGCACTGATGGTCTTCTCTGTAGCTGGAAGGGTCCCTGGAGCAAGAAAAGAAACTGCGCATGGACCTGGAGAGAGCCAAGAGGAAACTCGAAGGAGACCTGAAGCTGGCCCATGACAGCATCATGGATTTGGAAAATGATAAGCAGCAGCTGGATGAGAAACTGAAGAAGTGAGTGTGGCTGTGGGGCACCTGAGCACTGGGCTGCTGCACTTGTCATTTTCTTGGAGCTCTAACACAGTTTGCTTTGCCCAAAGGAAAGACTTTGAAATCAGCCAGATCCAGAGCAAAATCGAAGATGAGCAAGCTCTGGGCATGCAGTTACAGAAGAAGATCAAGGAGCTGCAGGCAAGTCTCTGTTCCTTGCCCTCCTTCACCTGCTCTCAGGTCAGGTAGCAGCAGGGCAGGGCTGTGAAGGGTCCCAAATGTTCCCAGGCTCGTATTGAGGAACTGGAGGAGGAAATTGAGGCCGAGCGAACGTCTCGGGCAAAAGCAGAGAAGCATCGGGCTGACCTCTCCAGGGAGCTGGAGGAGATCAGCGAGAGGCTGGAAGAAGCAGGAGGGGCGACAGCAGCTCAGATCGATATGAACAAGAAGCGTGAGGCGGAGTTCCAGAAGATGCGGCGTGACCTGGAAGAGGCCACGCTGCAGCACGAAGCCACGGCTGCCGCCCTGCGCAAGAAGCACGCGGACAGCACAGCCGAGCTTGGGGAGCAGATCGACAACCTGCAGCGAGTGAAGCAGAAGCTGGAGAAGGAGAAGAGTGAGCTCAAGATGGAGATTGACGACTTGGCCAGTAACATGGAGTCTGTCTCCAAAGCCAAGGTATTGAAAAATATACTCAAATCAAGTTAAAAATGAATAATGTTGAAAGATATCTCTTTATATTACAGGCAATATAACTCTTTTCCTCTTTATGGAACTGTGTTTCTAACAAAGAAGAATCTTTCTTTCTCTGTCATCTTGACAGGCAAATCTGGAGAAGATGTGTCGCACACTGGAGGATCAGCTGAGTGAGATTAAGACAAAGGAAGAAGAGCATCAGCGCATGATCAATGACCTCAATGCTCAAAGAGCTCGTCTGCAGACAGAATCAGGTGAGATATACACATCTGTGATGTGCAAATATATAAAGACAGAGAACTATTTCCCTTCTGGTCACATACCATGCCTCCCCTGTAATGACACACACATGCAATGAAGTGTGTCATGTAATAATAAAAGCATGAAATGAGATCACAAGCTTCTGCAAGGTCTGCTAGCTATCTGGCTTTACAGCCTCATATGTCCACCAATACTGTCATCAATGTCAATGAAAGGCTTATGTATCTGCAAACCTTCCTAGGTGAATACTCACGGCAGGTGGAGGAGAAGGATGCTTTGGTTTCCCAGCTGTCAAGAGGAAAGCAGGCATTCACCCAGCAGATTGAAGAACTCAAGAGGCACCTAGAGGAAGAGATAAAGGTGAGAAGGCTTTATCATAAACATCACAAAATCAATAAGATGATACAGGGGAACAAATACACTTGTAATGCAGTGCAAGTCTTCCCACACTAACTTTATTCACTCTTCCCTGCAGTCTATCCATCGCTACTACAGCAGAATCACAGTTCTTCCTTTCTCATTCATTAGCTTGCCGATATTCTCACAGCACATCAGCTTTGAATTTTTCCCTGGTGGTTTCCACTTGTTTTCACACTGCTATTTTTCCACCAGGCTAGAAATATCATAATGAGATGGATGCAAATTTGGTGCAAATCTTCTCCTGTTAGCTATTCACAAGAATTTACCCATTTCTTTTGTTGATCGCAGCTTCTTTACTCTCACAATGTATTGTTCTCATTTTACATAGAAGAACAACCCAGTGTGCAATAATATTTCAGTCAGGATATTTATCAGAATAATTCCATTCATTATCCCAATACTTTTGTTGCTGTAGGCCAAGAGTGCCCTGGCCCACGCCTTGCAGTCTGCTCGCCACGACTGCGACTTGCTCCGGGAACAATATGAGGAGGAGCAGGAAGCCAAGGGGGAGCTGCAGCGCGCCCTGTCCAAGGCCAACAGCGAAGTGGCCCAGTGGAGAACCAAATACGAGACGGACGCTATTCAGCGCACCGAGGAGCTGGAGGAGGCCAAGTACGTGGGGAGGGTGCCAAAGGCTGCCAGAGACTAAAGCCAGAAATTTGAGGAGATCACTGTCATCATGTCAGGAGAATTCAGTGTTCTGCTTTGGGGTGGGGTCTCAAGAAGAGAGAAAATATGTATCAGAGTAGACAGGCATTCAGGAACATTAGAAGTAGCAAAGCTCTTCAGACACAGAACTGCAGAGATGCCAGGGTGAAAGCAGAGAACAGCACAGAGTGAATTACTTTAGCCCAGGATTCAGACACAGGAATTCAGTGACTGGCTGGAGGAGGCCCTGCACCTCACTTTAAATGAGGATCACACAGTATCAAGTGGCTAAGTGTGCTCTTGTGAAGAACATACCAGCTGCACATCACAGGCTCCCATGTGCTTCCTCACCTCAACCTGTGCTCATCTCCTCCCAGGAAGAAGCTGGCACAGCGCCTGCAGGATGCAGAGGAACACGTTGAAGCTGTCAATGCCAAATGTGCCTCCCTGGAGAAGACAAAGCAGAGGCTGCAGAATGAAGTGGAGGACCTGATGATTGATGTGGAGAGATCAAATGCTGCCTGTGCAGCTCTGGATAAGAAGCAGAAGAACTTTGACAAGGTCTTTTGGGCTCCAGACTAAGGGTTCCTGGGCAGAGCATCCACTCCTGATTGCCACATCCATACTCACGCCTTGTTTCTCTCCAGATCCTGGCAGAATGGAAGCAGAAGTATGAGGAAACTCAGGCTGAGCTGGAAGCCTCCCAGAAGGAGTCTCGCTCGCTCAGCACAGAGCTGTTTAAGATGAAGAATGCCTATGAGGAGTCCTTGGACCACCTGGAAACACTGAAGCGTGAGAACAAGAACTTGCAGCGTAAGTCCCTGGCCCTCTGCTCCTGACTGGGCTTTCTCACTTCCCTGCATTACCCACTGCTCCACCATGGTGTGTGCCTGCAGGTCTGCAAGTTTGCCTGTTACCCAGGTGATGGCAGAGCCTTTCTGAATCTGCTCTGTCCCTGACCATTTTGTTGGTTTTTGTTCTTTTAGAGGAGATTTCTGACCTCACAGAGCAGATTGCAGAGGGAGGAAAGGCAATTCATGAGTTGGAGAAAGTCAAGAAGCAGATTGAGCAGGAGAAATCTGAACTCCAAGCCTCCCTGGAGGAAGCTGAGGTACATATTTACGTTCTTAATTGTTTACTTATATCATAGTTTAGTATCCTCACATATCAGTTATGAAATTGTATGTGTTGAGACAAAATGCAGTCACAAGTCGAAGGGAATTTTGGACACCATTAAAGTCTTTCCATACACAGCAATATCTTTTTTTCCTTTCCTGCAGCCTCAGAGCTCAGGTTTTATATTATGATAAATTATAGTTATTATTTAAATAAATAATAAATTATTATTATATTCTTAATTTTATATTAGGCTTCTCTGGAACATGAAGAGGGGAAGATCCTGCGCCTCCAGCTTGAGCTCAACCAGATCAAGTCAGAGATTGACAGGAAGATAGCAGAGAAAGATGAGGAGATTGACCAGCTGAAGAGAAACCACCTCCGAGTTGTGGAGTCCATGCAGAGCACCCTGGATGCTGAGATCAGGAGCAGGAATGAAGCCCTGAGGCTGAAGAAGAAGATGGAGGGAGACCTGAATGAAATGGAGATCCAGCTGAGCCATGCCAACAGACAGGCTGCAGAGGCACAAAAGAACCTGAGAAATGCACAAGCTGTGCTGAAGGTATGGCACAATTAAAGATGTCTTGATGAGTTTCTGACATATAAAAACATTAATTTCACAATGGCATCAGTTCTATACTGGTGTGAAAATAGAAAAATAGGAGAAACATACCTCACAATCTGTCTCTTTTACAGGACACCCAGATCCACTTGGACGATGCTGTCAGGGCACAGGAGGACCTGAAGGAGCAGGTGGCCATGGTGGAGCGCAGAGCAAACCTGCTGCAGGCTGAAGTTGAGGAGCTACGGGCAGCTCTGGAGCAGACAGAGAGGTCAAGGAAACTGGCTGAGCAGGAGCTTGTGGATGCAAGTGAACGTGTGCAGCTCCTCCATACCCAGGTTAGTGTATAAACGTATTTAGTATTTGCTTCATACATATAAAATAACCGAGGCCTGGAAGAATTGTAATAGTATTTTGTAAAAGGCATTGTCATTTTTTAAGTGCAGATAAGATATCAAAAGTGACCTTTCAGCCGATGACAGAATACTAATTTCACTAGAGGACAGTACAGATACCTTAAACATAATCAATTCAGAAACTTGTGAGGTTCTTATTCTGAGTTAATTGAGTTCAACAGCTTTCACATTTACACTTGAGACTGCAAAGTCAAACTTAGCTTGATTATCAACAAAATAGGAATAACTAATAGTGCCATTGAAAACCTTTAACAATTTCAGTGTAAGTATTCTAAAGCACCATTTAAAAGTATTCCCTGCCAATAGATTTTAAATGGTAAGGAAAGATCATGATTTTTTCCTTCGTAAGTCTAAATTCCTTCTTTGCTGACTGAGAAACTGTGAGTAAGGAATTTATGGAAGATGTTCTCAAAATACTGAAGCACATCACAGAATACAACAGCTACCACAGCAGCTCCTTTAGAACACAATTTCATGTGACTTGATGGCATGATATATATTAAAAATCAATATTTATGCACTGCTCTTCACATGATATTGAAATCTCACAATCCAAAATAAAGACATTGATGCTCTTCAACAGAACACCAGCTTGATCAACACCAAGAAGAAGCTGGAAACAGACATTGCCCATATTCAGGGTGAAATGGAGGACACGATCCAGGAAGCCCGCAATGCTGAGGAGAAGGCCAAGAAGGCCATCACTGATGTGAGTTGGGGCTACTTTCCCTGCTGGTGATGGTTGTGTTCTCCACCCAAAGTATCTCCAACCCCAAAATGGCTTTGACCCTTTTCTGTCCTCAGGCAGCCATGATGGCAGAAGAGCTGAAGAAGGAGCAGGACACCAGCGCCCACCTGGAGAGGATGAAGAAGAACCTGGACCAGACGGTGAAGGACCTGCAGCACCGTCTGGATGAGGCCGAGCAGTTGGCACTGAAGGGAGGCAAGAAGCAAATCCAGAAGCTGGAGGCCAGAGTGAGTGAGGCTTTTATTTGTGCCCGAGTGAGCATGTCCCTTGGAAAGACACCAGTGAAGCTGCAAGGATGGTCTTGTGATTGCAGGTGCGGGAGCTGGAAGGGGAGGTTGATGCTGAGCAGAAGCGCAGCGCTGAAGCCGTGAAGGGTGTGCGCAAGTACGAGAGGAGGGTGAAGGAGCTGACCTACCAGGTAAGGCAGGATGTTTCTTTGTCTCAATACATCCTTATTCCAGGAATTCAAAATGTTGGCATGTTGTCTTCCAGAGGAATTTCTTTCAATTAGTGATGTAGTTAACAGCCTTTTGACTATCATCCTGGACAATAATGATTCATAAGGAATATTACTCCCTTGCTTTCTTATTGTCACAAACAAGCCTTTCTATTACTTGCCATTCTTCATAGTGTCATTCTCTTTCCTGCTTGCCTACCATTCTAGTCTGAGGAAGACCGGAAGAATGTTCTCAGGCTCCAAGACCTGGTGGACAAGCTGCAAATGAAAGTGAAGTCCTACAAGAGGCAAGCTGAGGAGGCTGTAAGTACCATCTGACCAAGGCCAGACTTCCTTTTAGTAGAAGTGGAGTTCTATGTTGCTGTTTTCTTTTGTCCAATTGTTTGAAACCTTGACTGTCTTGATGCATTTGCAAGACAATGGGGAATGTAAGAGTAAAAATTGCTGCTTTGGAGAGGACCTAGACTTCCCCAGCTTTATTTTTGTTCTAAGCTTCATTTCCTTGATTTCTTTATTTCTTCCTACCTTATCCTGGGTGGGAGCAGCAGTCTGTCTGTTTAGAATCCTGACATGAATTATGCCTAGACCATGCTGTATGTAATGTGGCCATGGCCTTTTTGACAACCCAATGGGTTTTTTTTCCTCTTCTGGTACACTTAATGCTCTGAGCAGCTTCTTACTTTGGTTTTGAACTTGCCTTGCTTGTCCAGCTGTGGCATTGAAGTTTTTGTTTGCCTAGCTTTCAGGTATTAAAAGTCCACACTCTGACTGTTGTTTTCACAACTCCTCTCCCTGCACAGGAGGAGCTGTCTAATGTCAACCTCTCCAAGTTCCGCAAGATCCAGCATGAGCTGGAGGAAGCTGAGGAGCGGGCTGACATTGCAGAGTCGCAGGTCAACAAGCTCCGAGCAAAGAGCCGCGAGATTCATGGCAAGAAGATAGAAGAGGAAGAATGAGGATCTCAAGGCTAAAACAGCGACCTGAGGCATGCATAAAATGTAGACCTCTGTGTTACTTTGTTCTGTAACTATCATTTATGTCTAGGCAATAAAAACAGTAGAGATATTTGCATATGAACAAGCTTTATCTCTTTCTTCTAGCATTCACGTACACAGTTCATGTTCACATTTTAAAACATATTAAACAGCAATACATCTACACATCTACATTTTTAAAATGCATGAAGAATAATAACGATTGCATGCATTCACTATTCATCTTGCAATGAGAAGTATGCTTGTCTCTGATACAGTAAGACTATGCTCTTTCAAGTTACTTCAATGAATTCCTAGTGAGGAAAAAAAGTACCAGAAGTTAAACTTTTGCTTAGACATGGTGCCTGGCCAGGTTGGCTGCAACCTTTGCATCAGGGCAGAAGGATAAGGGAGGAGAGGATGGGGTGAGCCTCTCAGAGGTAGAGGATGAAGAAAAATATTGTGGCATGATGCTTATTTAGTCCTTTATTCTACCAATCAGAAATGACATTGTCTATGTAGTACTGGTGATAGCAGATAGGAAAGTATCAGTGACATCAGTAGATATCCAGACAACTTCTGGAGTATAAGTAAAAGGGTAAACAATTTATATTGTCCCCTACATACATTTTTTTTCCTGGAATGTATCATATATAAGCTTAGTCTTTATGGCCTTTCAGTTTGTAGTAGTTCGTTTAGTGAACATTCAACAGCCATCAGTTGCAAACACTCTCTGGCTGATAGTCATCAGAGATTACAGTTTATCATTATTGACTTCTTCAGAAGCTGCGTTGTTAGCCCTAAGTGAACATATTATAAAAGTAAAGCAGGAACTAGTTACAATACAGGATAAATTTTGGTTGGCATAGTTTATGCCATGATGCTCAATAAGCACAAGTTGACCTTTATAAGTGCCAGAAACATTTACCTCTTGAAGAAGCCATCACTTTTCAATAGATCTGAGAGCTGGCTGAAGAGGCTGTCAGGGTTTCCATTTCACTGCAGCCTCTCTAGGAGAATTTATAGCTTCCTCTGTGCTCAGACAACTGTTGTTTTCCCTTTCTCAAACAGCAGTGCAGCAATTTTAGGTTCACTGTTACCGGTGTGAGCACCCTCTGAAAGAATAAAGGGTAAAATGAGCAGCAATTGGACATAAGTAGAGAGGATTTTCAGTGGTGGATAGATGTGCAGTACTAGGTTTGTTACATGTGTGGTTGAGATTCAATTCCAAATTCAAATATCTACATTTAGTCATATTAATGCCTAAATTAATACATAGGTGAGCAAGTTGAATGTCTAAAATCCCCTTGTAGATGCTACTATTAGAGTCAAGCAAATGTTTCAGCTCACTCTAAGGTAATCAACCACACTAGGACAACTGAATCATTCTCCAGACTCCATTAGCTCAAACTCCATCAATGATAATGAGACATCAGACATCTAGCTCACAGGTACAAAAGTATATCTGTACTTGGTAAAGAAGGGAAGACCCTGAGAGAATATTATAGCTGGCAAAAAAACCCAAAAAAACTAAAATGCCTTTTGTAAAAGTCTGTGAAAACTTGTGGATGCTTGATTGGGGCAAAACTGTTGTATTAAAGCAAAAGATTTTTTTTCTTTTCATACCAAAGTTAGGAAAATATCTGGAAGGCTCAATCTCCCAGCCACACATGCACAGACATGGAGACACACATTTTTTTCCTCAACCTCCAGATTTTTTTGTGGGGTTTTTTTCCAAGTTTTTACACTTCAAAAAGTCACGGTTTCAAGTTTTCCTTTGACAGACAGAGAGTTTTTCCAAATTGCAAAAACTTTGCTCTTAAAATAACAAAAAATAAAAAGTAAAAGCAAGAATACATACAGATAGAAAATGAATACTCACATTGTATTCTTTTATATTGCATAGCAACATCAACATACACAAGTGAAAGGGAAAAATGCAAGTGAAAAGACACCAAGCAAAATGCTACCTGTAGGTTTGGAGAATTTTCAATTTCAACATAGTTTTGAAAAATGATTTCTCATAATTCCTTTTGAGCCTTCACATGGATGACTCTTATTCTATTTTTGTTTACAAAGTATCTTGCAAATAAAGGCTTTTAGCCAGCTGTCAGCATGATACCAGTATTATGTATGACTGGGAAAACCATGAGTTTTTCTGTGTTTTTTGTAGAAAATCCAAACCATATGCATCAGCAAAATGAGATAAAAGAGTCATTGGAACACCTGAAATTCACAGTGAATTCCAGCTCTCATCCATCTCCCCTTTAATCTCATTAAAGACATCAAAGAAGTTCTGCTTTATACTCAGGTGAAGATCTAGCTGTTGGGGTTAAATAATAGGCCTTCAGCTTCTTCTTCAGCATGAATTTACTCCAAATGTGAAGCTGACCTCTGTCAATTTCCTCCCCACCCCCAGGATTACATTGCCATCATAGAGTCATGGTCAGCTGAGAGAAGAGGAGGAAGGAATTTTCTCACTTTCTTTTCCAGACCTCTGAGTAGGTGATGCTAAGAGGGAGTGGAGCACAACAGGTGCTGTAAGTGGGGAGGCAGTAAGTTATGGAATCAGGTGAAGCTGCTGAGATGTGATTCAGTTCAGATTACCTTGTTTAGCACAATTGGAAAGTGAAGACACGTGGAAAAAAAATCATCAAGATGTGTTATTTGGGGGCGAAATTGTTTCTCAATGAAGTGAGGGGTTCACCACTCCGCTCCTTGTGTGGTTGCAGAACGTGTATAACCCTCTCCTTAATCTAGGTGGGGAACTTCCCAGGGATCAGCATAGTAGATTGTCTTTTTTCATAAACTAGCATGGTGTTTAGCTTCTTCTAACAACAACTGCCTCTCTTCCAGACTAGTGTAAGACATGATTGTTTCTCTTCTAGAGAATGTTAACTTATTAATCCTTTCTAGTTAGCACACTGCAAAAGTAGTGTGGCACTACCCACCCTGAGACATCATCTATTTCTCATGCTTCCAGTGGGATACGTCTTCAGTTCACTACAATGGCTCCATAGTCATGTTCATGTAGTCTTTGAAACCATTTAGACTCAGAAAAAAGGGTCAGATCCTCTGGGATCTAACTCAGTGTCTTCAGTCTTAGAGAGTTCTGTTTTCAGCTCTAGATTTAACTTGTTTAGACCTTTTATAGACCTCCCTGTCCACAGTAACTTGCTGTTATTCCCTTGGAATGACACCCCTATTTTCTTCCTCTTCCTTAATCACACATCCTTCCTTATCACTACTTTCAGACTCACCCTTCCTCCTCCTCTTGCTTCAGCTTTCATCCAGTTTACTACTTGGTCGCTCATGCTATCCTTTCATTCTCACTCCTGTGACTTCTGTTCCTGTTTAGATGCTTCCTCCTGCACTGGTATTTCTTTCCCCTAACAATGACCCTGCATCTCAGCAGGACTCCTTGTGATTTTTCCCCATTGCAGACTCAGAGCATTTGCAGCATGCAGGAGCCTGTGCCTTCACTTCTCCATCCCTGCATGTTTCTTATCACTATACACTAGCTCATACTCTTCAGATAATGGAGTCGTTATCCGATGATTACAGCCCCTTTCATCTCCTTCAGCACACCCTCCTGCTTTCCGCCCCTTCTCAGGCTCTGTCTCAAATTATTTATAGGAGATTGATTCATAGACATGTTATGTCTAATTATATCCATTCACTTCTAATATGAATGGCAATTCTGCTAGGAGTTAAGATAGCCAAAAATGTTTTGACCTAAGAAAGAGGAGGTGGTGGCTACGTATGCAGATCAGACCCTATAAAAGTACCCTGAGATCAGTGTGTCTTGTCCTTCCTCAGAAATCTAAGGTAAGAGTTTAAGAGGCTTTGGACTGGGGAGGTGGGGGATGAAGGGAAACTGGCCCTGCATTCCACAAGCACCAGTGCATTCCTACAGAGGCTCTCATTCATGCAATGGGAGACTGCCAGAGTCAGCTGGGATTTTCAGTCTGCTTTCAAGGCATCTATGTGTTTTCTATCTATACATTTTCTCTGGAATCCTGTGTAGCAGTTAGAAGGAAGTTACTAATTCTGTTTTACAATACTGACCAGCTTCCAGTCTGCAAGCTACTCATCTCAAAAGGTAAGATTTTAATTTATTCACTCTTCAGTGACAGATACAGATGCTCTAAGGTAGGACTTCTATGCAGGTGTGCTGACAATCACTGTATTCCTTATATTCATGCCCATTGTATAAATACAGTAGGAGAACTGGGCTGGATCAACGACATCCTTGCCACAAGATTCTAAAAGACAGTCTTAAAAGTATAGATCACTGCTGCATTACCTACTGTTTCCCCAGGATTCTTCTATAGAGAGAAGTTTCCTACATTAATAGACAGTAGTTCCCAAGCCTAGAAGAAATTTTTCTAAGAAGAAAAACTCTATTAGGAAGTAGTTTCCAATTATTTGTCAATAAATTATATATATTCTTGAAGCAAAGAATTACCTTTTGGTTTAGTTTTCTTTTTGCATTTACCTCAAACTTCAAGGGTCACTGGCAATAGCTGTGAAGCAATAGGAAAAGATGTGTATTCAAATATTTTCTTTTTTCATACAGAAGCTTGAGGAATGGGGTTGGAATCTTGTGTATTAAAACATCAAAGTGCTAAAAGAAAGCATTTCAGGCTGAGTTTCCGGTTGTGCTATCAAAAATTGCACCGTTGTGATATTCTTATATAGGCAAATATTAATAGTCACAGGGAAATGAAGAAAGGTACCTACTTGGATAAGAGAGATGGAAGAGTAATAACTACTAAGTCTTAATTATTTACACCCCGGAAAATTAACTAGTCATGTTTACTTTTACCAGTAATTTATATTAATTTTGTCAAATATTGTCACCTATAAAACAAGTGATCACGTGTAAAGAATATAACCAGCATACTTTAAATAAGTGGTGGAGAGTCAGCATACCACTGCTTTCAGGAAAAATCATATAGAACAGTCAAAAGAAAATACTCATCAAATACCTCAAAAGGCCAATCCACTGACATATCATTACATATTACATGCTAACATGATGTATACTAACCTGCTACACATTGTAAAAATACCATAAAGATACATTGTAATAATAGAATTTAGAGTATCTATACAAAAATACAATATACCATATATGTGCAACATACAGAATGTACACTGATACATGAGAACATATACTAACATAGTCTGTAGTAATAGATCTCATGTGCTAGTATTATTCCTGTTGGGAAACTTATAAGAAAATGTGAGATATTACAGGCAATGATGAAACTGCTGATGAAAGATTGTATCCATTTTGCAACCTTATGTAAATATTTTGTGAAATGGTCTCATGTCGTGGTCTTGGCTGGGACAGAGATAATTTTCTTCCCCATATCTGCTACTGGCTATGTCTTGAATTTGTGCTAGAAACAACATTGATAATGGAGGGATGTTTTGGTTATTGCTGAGTCGCACTCACGCTGCAACAAGGTCTTTTCTGCTTCTCACCTTGCCCCATCAGTGGCAAGTGGCACAAGAAACTTGAAGGGATTGTGGCCAGGACAGCTTACTCCAACTAGCCACAGGGCTATTCTATACCACAGACTCTCATGCACAGTAGTTGATGGGGAGGGGTGGATCACTGCTCTGGCATCAGTCAGCAGGAGGAGAGCAACTGCATTGGCCATCATTTGGTTTCAGTCTTTTTTTCCTTTCTACTTTTTCTTGGGTTTTATTTCTCTTTCTCTGTTATATTCCTTTTCATTACAACTACTATTGTTATTATATATTGTTGTTGTTATTTGCATTACTATATTTTATTTATTTATAGTTATTAAACTGTTCTTATCCCAGTCACAAGCTTTTTATTTTTTCTCCCTGTTCCCTTCCCATTTCCCTGTTCCATTTGGGAGAGAGAGAGGGAGTGAGCAGCTGCCAGGTGCTTAATCGCTGGCTGGGATTGAAAATCACAACATCCCATTTTATTATTAACACTTTAATAAAGTGGAAAATCATGTAGTTAGAAATAAAACCACTAGTTAGGGGATTGTACCCATGCAACTCAATTGATAACGCTTGTGTCATGAAATTTGTCTTTGCTGGCTAAGAAGGTAAGCCGGGTTTATTTCAGATATCAGCAGTGGAATATCAAGTAGAATGAGTTTTATAATGCACAAAAATACCATGATTGTTATTAAACTATTATTTCTGTTTGGCCATGCTGAAATGATGAGGTTGCTCATTGGTAATGGGTTCAGAAAAGATTTCTTTTAAAATATACTAAGTCAAAATACCTTTCCTGCAAGCTGAAAGTGTTTCTCAAGGAGAGGTTCAATGATTATTTGATTTTCACCTCGAAGTCTGCCACAGGTGAAAGCATTAATAGAGAAATGAGCTGCTTTACTTATTCAGAAAAGCTCCTCAAAATCCAAATTGTAGGTTATGAACCTGGATTAAATTAGCTGGAAATAAAGAAGAGCATACATGTGGAACAGTGTAACTAAATTCCAGCTTCACAATTGCATGAAACTTTTCAGTAAAGCCAATTGTTTGGCAATAATAAAGAGTTACTGATATTTATATGTTTTAATGGCAGTGAATAACTGCAAGATTAGTCACTTTCTGCTGTTAAAAAGATCAAAGTGGAGAAAACCACATTTGTTTGTTAGCAGATGGATCTGTAGAATAGCTGCAATATTTCGCAACGTGGGCTATATTAACCCAAGGGAATGTCTTTAATGAGAAGTGCTAATAATATTATCTCTTTGCATATCCAATGTACTGTCTCTCTTCCAGTGTTTTATTATAAACAAATCTCATGTCCTGAAAGGTGCTAAATAAAAATCAGAATAAGGCATTAAAAATTCCAGAATTGTGAGTATCTACAAAGAGCAGTGGTTGGAACCTTGGAAAGAATCTGTTTCTTAATTCCTTAAATGAAAAAAACAAAACAAAACATAGGAAGCTTTTCTCTGTGAGCACAGTCATATAGAAGGCCTAGAGACCTGACTGTATAAAATATACATAAAAGAAAACTACAGAACAGATCTCTGAATTAGGAGAAAAATGAGTCAGTACAGTTTGATACATACAGCAGAACACCATCTAATTTGCTATGTTGTTTGAGTGTTTAATGCCCTACAGTAATGTATTTTCTATCCTCACAGCTACTTGCTGTATTGTCCCCAGTAAACTGCAGCCATGTCAACAGACGCTGAGATGGCCGCCTTTGGGGAGGCGGCTCCATATCTCCGGAAGTCTGAAAAGGAGAGAATCGAGGCTCAGAACAAGCCTTTCGATGCCAAGTCATCCGTCTTTGTGGTGCATCCCAAGGAATCCTATGTGAAAAGCACAGTCCAGAGCAAAGAAGCAGGGAAAGTCACTGTCAAGACCGAAGGAGGAGAAGTCAGTAAAAAAAAATTCCGGGCTTGAGAATAAAACGTAATACTTGCCATAATCTTAAATGGCAATAATGTATCTTGCTTTTCTTCATCAGACCCTGACCGTGAAAGATGATCAGGTCTTCTCCATGAACCCTCCCAAGTACGACAAAATCGAGGACATGGCCATGATGACCCACCTCCACGAGCCCGCCGTGCTGTACAACCTCAAAGAGCGTTACGCAGCCTGGATGATCTACGTGAGTACCAGCAGCAGGCTTCCTGTGGGTAGCCAGGACGAGCTGCTCTGCCAGCCTCAGGGGAAGCCAACGTGCTGTCTCCCTTCCCCACAGACCTACTCGGGTCTCTTCTGCGTCACCGTCAACCCCTACAAGTGGCTGCCGGTGTACAACCCGGAGGTGGTGTTGGCCTACCGAGGCAAGAAGCGCCAGGAGGCCCCTCCACACATCTTCTCCATCTCTGACAACGCCTATCAGTTCATGCTGACTGGTGAGTGCTTGACCTCCCTCACAGCAATCTAAACCAAAAAGCTCTGCTGATCTCACTGCAGCATGTGACGAGCTGGCTAAACACACTGGAGATGTTTGACGCAGAACTTGACCGAGTTATGCAGGAATTAATTTCAAGTGAAACAGACCCAGAAGCAATGTAGGGACTCAGCACTGTGTATTATTTGCACTTTATTCTATGAAATTCTATACTCTCCTACTGTAGAAATACTACTGAACTTTACTACTTCTTTTCCCCTGATGAGACTGAAACATAATTACATATAATCCTCTATTTTGAATACAGATAGCCAGTTTGGTTTAGATTACTCTATGAGAACTTGTGAAAGGCAAGTAGATATACAGCTTCTTTTAGGACCACATGCCTCTGATACTTCTATGAATCCATTTCAGCTTGTATTTCCTACTGTTGGCACCTGGAGGGTAATTGGGTAGTCTTGGCCTACTTGGACTGCTACTCTTGGAATTGGGAGAAGAATTAAATTCCATTTAGAACTTTCATTCTTTTTTAGCTCAGTGTTATTCAGGACAACTGCTAACACTATCTTTCATTTGGCCTCTCCCACAGATCGCGAGAACCAGTCGGTCCTGATCACGTATGTACACCCCCTCCTCGGGGCCCTGCAGGGCTGCCCAGGGCCAGGGCACCTCCTGCCTGACCACACGCTCTCTGCTTCTCTCTTTGGTTTGGCAGCGGAGAATCCGGTGCAGGGAAGACTGTGAACACAAAGCGTGTCATCCAGTACTTTGCAACAATTGCAGCCAGTGGGGATAAGAAGAAGGAGGAGGCTCAACCAACAGGCAAAATGCAGGTGAGCTGCCAGGGGTAGGAATCAGCACCTGTCAGGTTTATTCTTGAGCTATATCATGACAATAAGATCTCTATTTTAGGGGACACTTGAGGATCAAATCATCAGTGCCAACCCACTGCTGGAGGCTTTTGGTAATGCCAAGACCGTGAGGAACGACAACTCCTCACGCTTTGTAAGTCATTGTCTGGGACATAATTACTTCTTTCATATCAGCACATGGACTGAAACATACTTGCAGTCAGGACTGGCAAAATACATATGAATTCACTTTTCTGCTTCTTTCAGGGTAAATTCATCAGAATCCATTTTGGTGCCACAGGCAAACTGGCTTCTGCTGACATTGAAACCTGTAAGTGACCCTCCTGGCCCAATCCCTTTCCTTCCAGCTTTCCTCGGATCTTGGGCTAACTCTGTCCTACCGTCCTTGACAGATCTGCTGGAGAAGTCCAGAGTCACTTTCCAGCTCAAGGCAGAAAGAAGCTACCACATATTCTATCAGATCATGTCCAACAAGAAGCCAGAGCTAATTGGTACAAAAGATCCCCAACTTCTCCACACAATGGGCACAAACAGCATTTCCTTCCTTTATGTGCCAAGTGCATCTGATCTGGATGTGTCTTGTCCTTTCCAGAGATGTTGCTGATCACCACCAACCCCTATGACTTCCTCTATGTGAGCCAAGGGGAGATCACAGTTCCCAGCATCGATGACCAGGAAGAGCTGATGGCCACGGATGTGAGTAACCCACGGAAGCTTTCCTTAGGCAGACCTGACCTTTAACAGGCATCGTACTCACCTCAGTGATTCTTTTGTCAGAGTGCTATTGACATCCTGGGCTTCAGTGCTGATGAGAAGACAGCCATCTACAAGCTGACAGGGGCTGTCATGCACTATGGCAACCTGAAGTTCAAGCAGAAGCAGCGTGAGGAGCAGGCAGAGCCAGACGGCACAGAAGGTACCAGCACCATATATACCAGAGCACAACATGTACCAGAACATTCACTAATACAGGCAGCAACTCAGAGTCAAGATCATTGGCTCATGATGCACAGCTCTCAGAATACCTGAACTCAGAGCATTGTGCTACTTCTGTGTATACACATACTCTATAATGAAAATGGCCTTCTCACATTAACAGACCTTGTAAATAGTACTCATTATCATCTTCCCTGTGAGGAGAGGCAGCAAACTTTAAATTGATGGCAAAGTATATCCTGTGCTCTTGTGCTTATATTTAATAGTTTAGATTTAGAGAAAATGAGAGCTGGAAAAGGTTTATGTGTGTGATACTATCCTTAGATAGAATATGGTCCCAATATGAAACTTGTATGAGATATCCTTTTCATACTTTTGGCATAGTACTAAAATAATCTCTCTCTCTCATTGGAGTTCCACTGAGTACAGTTTCCTTTACAGTATATTTCAATACCAACCAGCTTCCTTTTCTGTTTATTCAGAAATTGTGACTTGTTTGAACGTGCCATTTTCATGACCATTTGCACTTTTGTCTGTCTAGTAACATGTTCCAAAAATTATACATTCATTGTAAAGGCATTTGGAAGAATCTTTACTTGTACATTTCACCTAAATTAAATGAGAAAAAGATCAGGTATTCAAGATAAATTACAATATTTTACAGTATGTGACAAAGAATATGTGTCTTCTACAGAAATTATTCAGAATCACTTGAAGATACATCTGCTGAAGAGCTAATATTTGATTCTGCTCTATGATTGTTTCCTTAGTTGCTGACAAGGCTGCCTACCTGATGGGTCTGAACTCAGCAGATCTGCTCAAAGCCCTCTGCTACCCGCGAGTCAAGGTTGGGAATGAATATGTGACCAAAGGTCAAACTGTGCAGCAGGTAAGAAACAAATGATGATACAAAATAAATCATGTGAATTAAAACCTTCCTCTTTTGCCCTGGATGGTAGCTTTTATTTTCCTTTCCTTCAGGTCTACAATTCCGTGGGTGCTCTGGCAAAATCTGTCTTTGAGAAGATGTTCCTGTGGATGGTCATTCGTATCAACCAACAGCTGGATACAAAGCAGCCCAGACAGTACTTCATTGGTGTCCTGGACATTGCTGGCTTTGAGATCTTTGATGTAAGAGACATGTCTTTGTATTAATTTCCTGGAAGGGACATTAAGAAAGTGGAATATTTTTTGTTTGCTTATTTGGTTTTTTTAATTACGGATTGGTTTTATTTATTGGACAATCCTGATGTTCCTGCAGGAATGGTACTCTTCTGGTTCTCATAGCGTGTATTATCCCATAGGGGATGCAGATCTTTATAGATGTCTGCTGTTCAGAAGTGAAAATTGCATTGAAAACTGGTATGAAAAGTGCTGACAGATAATAGCAGAGATGGATTTTGAGGAAGTTAAAATTTGCTGTCTTGAAGGAAGATTTTGTTAATGCTGAAGCCAAATTGTCTCTGAATGCTTGAGAATAGACTTGTCAGTACAGACAAATTCAAACAGATGAAAAGCTGTACTTGTTCTATGCTCTGCAACTCTTTTCAGAGCTATCTTGAGACAGGCCAGGGCCTGAAAGTGTAGATATATTAGAGGATGGAATATGTAATCAGTTCCAGTGCTGTGACTAGAAATTCAGAATCTCAGTCACAGAGGCCTTAATGGATTGAAAACAAAACCTACTGGATGATGAGAAAAGTTCATGGAACTGAACTTCACCAGTAAGTAAATATCTGCATTCTACAGTTCAACAGCCTGGAGCAGCTGTGCATCAACTTCACAAACGAGAAACTGCAACAGTTCTTCAACCACCACATGTTCGTGCTGGAGCAGGAGGAGTACAAGAAGGAAGGAATTGATTGGGAGTTCATTGACTTTGGGATGGACCTGGCTGCCTGCATTGAGCTCATTGAGAAGGTTCTTAGACCCTATACACTTAGTTTTGGAGTTCTAAAACATAAAAGAAATATTCTATGCTCTAATAGACCACCCTTACATGTGGCACTCACACATAAAGAGTATAATGTGATTTTTCTGGTTTCCAAGCCTTCCATATACATTTTTATTTGCCTATTACTACACTGCTTGTAGTATTCTGTCATGTAGACATAAGATTTTCATGGGGAAAAATTTCAGTCTTAGCCATTTCATGGAGTTCATACTCCAACAGGTGTATTTTTTAATACATGCTGAGTGAGTAAATAGACTGAGCAACTTCTATTTTAGTATGTTTAAGACAAAGCATTCACAAAGTCCAAACTCTTCTTTATATCTAAATGCTAACTTCATTCACTTTGCTTTCCATCTTCAACCAACACATAGTGAATTTCCACTATGCTAGGTCTTTCTTAGATCACAGCCCTGAAACTTGCAGGTGAGCTGATTTTTGTATAACTGATGATATACCCACTAACAAAATGTCCTTTCTGAAAAAATATAAGATTATACATTCTGAGGAGGAGTATTTTGCATTCCTCTCTCACATCCACTCTCTCTGCTTCTTGCTTCCATGTTCTCTTTCCTCACATATTGCTACTTTTCCCAGCCCATGGGCATCTTCTCCATCCTGGAAGAGGAGTGCATGTTCCCCAAGGCAACTGACACCTCTTTCAAGAACAAGCTCTATGACCAGCACCTGGGCAAGTCCAACAATTTCCAGAAGCCCAAGCCTGCCAAAGGCAAGGCTGAGGCTCACTTTTCCCTGGTGCACTATGCTGGCACAGTGGACTACAACATCACTGGCTGGCTGGAGAAGAACAAGGACCCCCTGAATGAAACTGTTGTGGGGCTGTACCAGAAATCATCCCTGAAGACACTGGCCCTACTCTTTGCATCTGTTGGTGGGGCAGAAGCAGGTAATTTCTTTGAAATCAGTTCTAATGTAATGCACAGATAAAAATCTTGCGATAGCAGTTTTCAAAAATATTAACATTTCAAAACCTGAAAATCCAAAACCTCACCTACTTTTTGGAAGTCAGTTACTTCTACTAATAAAGGATGTTTCATTTCCCTACAGGCCTGTAGGTTTTAAGACCAGATAATTGTACTGTAACCCAGGCCCATTGGCAAACCAAATTTCTGCAGCATGAAGCATTCCCGAATACTTCAGGGAGTACAATCAAATGTATCAACATGCTGCTAAGTTAATGCATGCCCTTAAAAGTAAAGATGCATAAAAATTGTGTTTGGCATATTCACTAGTGATTTAACTCCTTAAATAAGTTACTATGTAGAATGATACATTTTATTTCCTGTTTGCATTATCTTAACTTCATCCTGAATCATTAGACTACATTCTGCTATCACCTGAAAAAATAAGTCTCTTAATTTTAAACACTGTATGCACTTGCAATTTTTTTTCATATTATTACATTTTCTGTCTTATTAAGACAAATACATTAAGTTCTTCAGATTCTAACTGCATTCTTCTTAAAAAATGTCTTACTGTTTAGAGAGCGGTGGCAGTGGTAAGAAGGGCGCCAAGAAGAAGGGCTCCTCTTTCCAGACTGTCTCAGCTCTTTTCCGGGTACTGTACATTAATCATGACAAATGATACCACATCTTGAAAAAATTATAGAAAATTCAGTTCAGAAAAGCTTTAGATTTATCTAATATACGCAAAAGTTTTACGTTCAGAAAAGATAAAAGCATGTGCTTCTTAATATTCTCATTGAATCCTTGGAATTATTCCTTTAGAAATGTAAAAAGAATTCCAAATCAAAAAAGACATGGTTTTATTGCAGTGGTTTTACTCTATCTAATATTGCAATGGTCTAAGTGACATTTTTAAACTCAAATCTTTGCTCTTGCTCTTAAGGAAAATTTAAACAAGCTGATGAGCAATTTGCGAAGCACACATCCCCATTTTGTGCGGTGCCTTATTCCTAATGAAACAAAAACACCTGGTAAGTTGTTAAAGTTTAAAGATGTGATAGGTTTGTTCTCCTCTGGGCAGTACTATGAAATACCAATTCATTATGTCCTTTATTAGGTGCCATGGAGCATGAGCTGGTGCTGCACCAGCTGCGGTGCAATGGCGTGCTGGAAGGAATTAGAATTTGCAGGAAAGGATTTCCCAGCAGGATACTCTATGCAGACTTTAAACAGAGGTCAGGTACCATGTCATCCACCTTCCACCTTATCCACCAACACTGAATAATATACACTTGGGAGAGATTCATTATATCTACGTGAAAGATTCATTATATCTACAAAAGTCAATTGTCCAAGTTAAATGTCTGGTTTCTTTCTAGAGCTATCTAGAAGAATAGGCATTTTCAAAGGGCACTTATTTATTCCTGTCCTTGATTCATATTCTGATATGGGATAAAGCACTCTTTAATTAACTATTCAGAAATGAAGTTGACTAGCTTAGACACAGTTAACTTCTGGGTAGCAAGGTAAGATGTCTAGCACACATCAGCATAGAAATGTGAAACTACAAGTTCTAGACTAACTTGTCTGGAAACCAAATAAAACATAAATACCTTGCTTCTTGCTGTACATCAGCTGCAAAATACTCAGGTAGTGTGTACGGCCACTATTTTGGGTGAAGAATTGCTTCTCCCCACATTTTGTTCTTGCAAATAAAGCTCTTATTGTGAGATAAGGCATTAGGTAACAGGGCATATGAAATATCAGCAGTTAGCCATGGAGATCAGAATCCATTCTGTGTCAAGAATTTCTAGACTAAGGAAAGCACTAGCTTTTACCTAAAAACTTATTTACCCATAAAAATGTGATTTCTAAATAATGGAACAGAGTTTAGATTTATTCACCACTCTTGATTCCCCTTCAGAAAATCTTAAGAGTGGCATCAGTTGGTGTAGGTTTGATTGAGCTTTTAGGAATCTGACCTTCATGTTTCTCCCATAGGTACAAGGTGCTTAATGCCAGTGCTATCCCAGAGGGACAGTTCATTGATAGCAAGAAGGCTTCTGAGAAGCTCCTTGGATCCATCGATGTGGATCACACCCAGTACAAATTTGGGCACACCAAGGTACAAATACTGCTTGACTGATGTGCTTGCAATACCTTTTTCAAGTACCTTATGAGCTGCAACATTCCCTTTCTCAAGGTGTTCTTCAAAGCTGGGCTGCTGGGACTGCTGGAGGAGATGAGGGATGAGAAGCTGGCACAGCTCATCACCCGCACACAAGCTATGTGTAGGGGTTACCTGATGAGAGTGGAGTTCAAGAAAATGACGGAGAGGAGGTAGATACTTACACTCATTTGGTATGATAGGCCAGTCCTCATCAGATACCAAGAATATGACATGAACAAAACTGAAGTTAAGTGACTTCTCGCCAAATCTCATTTACTTCTCATGAATTCAGTGGAATACATTGATGTGTTACCCTCGCAGTAGATGAAACAGTATAAAATCCTGATTTAGGTAACAATTTTTTTTTTTTTTAAACTGCCTTTTGTACCCATTTCTGATAAATTCAGTAAATGATCACATGACATGTATGTCAAGAAACCAGACATCTAGTCTAAGCTAATTATTTTAGGTCACCATTACAATCAAAGGTGAGAAAAATATCCTTCTAGCACAAGAGAAGTATTTATCCTCTTCCCTTGGATTACTTTCATGAAAGGAGCCAAGATAGCTTCTGGAAGTGTTCCTATTTTTGGCCATGAAACTGAGCCATGCATCTCAACTTCAAAACTACCCATACAGGTTGTCACTCTACATCACATTAAGGAGTTTTCCTCAGAGATATAAATATTTTATGCATATTAAATATACTAAATAATAATAATAAACTGGTTAACATATAATAAACCTATTACACACACAGAGAGATATATATATACAGTAGTATATGTAGGACTCAATGTTAAACATAACAATATAAACAATTAAATATGTACTCTAAATTTTAAAATGTATAACATTTGTTTTATTACCTGCCAGAGAGTCCATCTTCTGCATCCAGTACAATGTTCGTGCATTCATGAATGTCAAGCACTGGCCCTGGATGAAGCTGTACTTCAAGATCAAGCCCTTGCTGAAGAGTGCAGAGTCTGAGAAGGAGATGGCCAACATGAAGGAAGAGTTTGAGAAAACCAAGGAGGAGCTTGCCAAGTCTGAGGCAAAGAGGAAGGAGCTGGAGGAAAAAATGGTGAAACTGGTGCAGGAGAAAAATGATCTGCAGCTCCAAGTGCAGGCTGTGAGTGTTGCTAATGTTTTTAGCCTGTAATGGCCTCTGTAAAATGATGCCAAATGTCCCATAAACACACACGTTATCCCAGTCAAGTCAAATGCAATGTAAGTAAAATAATAAGAGATAAGGGAAATACTGTTATACCTGATTTAAGGCTCTATCTTCAAATTAATGAGAGTTTCATGAGCAGTAAAAAAAACCAAACTCAGAGCCTATATTTAAAGTGTGATAATATATTTTTTTATTATCTGCACTGGAGTCAGTCCACAACTAGATATGGTTATAAAGATGAGTTTTAACTACACTGCAAAGCTGCTTTGAAAATAACAATTCCTTGTTTAAATATCAGTAAGAATTTTTTTTTAAACTATTTTATTTAAATGAATCGTGTAGGAAGCTGATGGTTTGGCTGATGCTGAGGAAAGGTGTGACCAGCTCATCAAAACCAAAATCCAGCTGGAAGCCAAAATCAAGGAGTTAACAGAGCGAGCAGAAGATGAAGAGGAGATGAATGCTGAGCTGACAGCCAAGAAGAGGAAATTGGAGGATGAATGCTCAGAGCTGAAGAAAGATATTGATGACCTTGAGTTAACATTGGCCAAGGTTGAGAAGGAAAAACATGCCACTGAAAACAAGGTATGAGGCAGAAACTGTCACTCACATCCAAAAAACAGCAGTGTGCTGTTACAGGATTCCTGTGTCTACATCCTTTATTTGCACTTGCTCCCTTCTTCCCAAAGGTGAAAAACCTCACAGAGGAGATGGCAGCTCTGGACGAGACCATCGCCAAGCTGACAAAAGAGAAGAAAGCCCTCCAAGAGGCCCATCAGCAGACACTGGACGACCTGCAGGCAGAAGAGGACAAAGTCAACACGCTGACCAAAGCTAAAACCAAGCTGGAGCAGCAAGTGGATGATGTAAGCACACAGGCACACAGCAAGAACAGGACAGGTATGCAGCTAAACCTGGCTGGCAGAGTACTGATGGTCTTGTCCATTTCAGCTGGAAGGGTCCCTGGAGCAAGAGAAGAAACTGCGCATGGACCTGGAGAGAGCCAAGAGGAAACTCGAAGGAGACCTGAAGATGAACCAGGAATCCATAATGGATTTGGAAAATGACAAGCAGCAGCTGGATGAGAAACTGAAGAAGTGAGTGTGGCTGTGGGGCACCTGAGCACTGGGCTGCTGCACTTGTCATTTTCTTGGAGCTCTAACACAGTTTGCTTTGCCCAAAGGAAAGACTTTGAAATCAGCCAGATCCAGAGCAAAATCGAAGATGAGCAAGCTCTGGGCATGCAGTTACAGAAGAAGATCAAGGAGCTGCAGGCAAGTCTCTGTTCCTTGCCCTCCTTCACCTGCTCTCAGGTCAGGTAGCAGCAGGGCAGGGCTGTGAAGGGTCCCAAATGTTCCCAGGCTCGTATTGAGGAACTGGAGGAGGAAATTGAGGCCGAGCGAACGTCTCGGGCAAAAGCAGAGAAGCATCGGGCTGACCTCTCCAGGGAGCTGGAGGAGATCAGCGAGCGGCTGGAAGAGGCAGGAGGGGCGACAGCAGCTCAGATCGATATGAACAAGAAGCGTGAGGCGGAGTTCCAGAAGATGCGGCGTGACCTGGAAGAGGCCACGCTGCAGCACGAAGCCACGGCTGCCGCCCTGCGCAAGAAGCACGCGGACAGCACAGCCGAGCTTGGGGAGCAGATCGACAACCTGCAGCGAGTGAAGCAGAAGCTGGAGAAGGAGAAGAGTGAGCTCAAGATGGAGATTGATGACTTGGCCAGTAACATGGAGTCTGTCTCCAAAGCCAAGGTACACAAATATTTGTTTGTAGTAATTCAAACATAATAATGTATTTATATTTTAACATAGAAATTTCAGTTACTCATCCTTTAACATAAATGGCTACACTTCAGAATTCTAATTTGAGTGAATATCATTCAGTATCAGTATAATAAAAGTGTATCCTTTGGGTCAGAGTTAAGAAACTTCACCTGAAGCACCTAACATAAGGAACTATAGTGTCTCATGGCTTGATTCAGAATATTATGGTGCTGAAATGAACAATCCTGACCTTTCCATTTTTTAAACTTCTTCTAAAATAGACGGTACTCCTACCCTCCACTCCCTTTTCCTTTTTATTCCCATTTTTCTTTTTCTCCCTTAAATAATACAATGATGTAATCACTAAGAGGCAAACACAAATTTGAAATAATTCCTCGTTATCATTTCCCATCATCCTTTTTATCTATTGAAAAAATAGAGGGGATGTTAATAAATTATACAAATGTTGGAATCGGGGATGCAAATGTCATAGAAAGTTATATCAGTTAACTGAGATATTTTGATTATACTTCTAAATCGTTGGTTTCTTTTTTTGCCTTTCATAAGAGCTCAGGTTCTCAGTAATTATGTGTTGAATCATCAATCATTCTTCATTCCGCTTTTCATGCACATAGGCAAATCTGGAGAAGATGTGTCGCTCTCTAGAAGACCAGCTCAGTGAGATTAAGAGTAAGGAGGAGGAACAACAGCGAACAATTAATGACATCAGTGCTCAGAGAGCTCGGCTACAAACAGAATCTGGTGAGACATTTGAGGTTTTTAGGAGAACACTATATATTACCTGGTACTTTTTAAAAGAAGAGTCAAAAAGACCTGAGAGTCTTGGAGGAAACTAAGTTGAACATTAGTCAGAAGTTTTTCCTTGTGACAAAGATGGCCAACAAAGTCCTGAGGTTCTTTACATGTGTTTCCAGCAGGTTAACAGAGTGTGATTGTTTCTCCTGCTTGGCACAGGTGAGGCCACACATGTAGTGCTGTGACCAGTGCTGGGCTCCCCAGCACCACAGATACAGACATCCTGGAGCAGGATTAAAAACATGTTTAAGGGATTGAATCACCAGTCACTAGAGCAACCTCCTCATGAATTTGGTAGAGCCTCCATCACTAGAGATTTTCAAAACATGACTGGACAGAGTGCTAGATAATCTCATCTAGACTCCCTTTACCATGAAAGGTTGGGCTGGATGACCTTTCAAATCTCTTCCGAGATGGACTATTCTATGATTCTATGACTGGAGTTTCTAAAAAGAATTAATCTGTCTCATAAACTAGACTTCATCCTTCTGCTTCCCAGGAGACATTCAGGACAGGACAGTGATATAGCTGAGCACATACAGCACATAGTATTCATTCTGTAAGCTCAGGGCTTGAAGCAATCACTGAATATCATGTAAATATACAGTAAGACTAGAAAAATATTGCACAAGGGGATATGATGTATCTCATTTCTTGCCTTTAAGATAAATATACTCTCATACTCTGAGTTATGGACAGATATCAGTGATTAGGATTCCATGAAAAAAACAAAATTTAAATAAATTTCTCTTTCATGTCTCTTTCTTCCACTCATCTGAACTCTCCCAGGTGAATACTCACGCCAGGTGGAGGAGAAGGATGCTCTGATTTCTCAGCTGTCAAGAGGCAAGCAGGCATTCACCCAGCAGATTGAGGAACTCAAGAGGCACCTAGAGGAAGAGATAAAGGTGAGAAGGATTTCCACTTCTGTCTTATCCATTGGATTCTGGCAGTTTAGGAAGAGCTTCAGATACATACTAAATTACAGAATGAATAATATGAGAAGAAGGAAATAAAACACTTCAATAATGCACTTCAAATCTTCTTAGCTTTACTCCCTTTTCACTGCAGCCTATCCATTACTACTTTGACAGATTCACAACTCTTCCTTTCTTTCAGTAGCTTGCCCACAGTAGAATAATACAGTGCTCATAAATATTGGAGATTTCCCACAATGTTTCCACTCATTGTCACACCACTACTTTTGCCCTCAGGCCAAGAACGCCCTGGCCCACGCCTTGCAGTCTGCTCGCCACGACTGCGACTTGCTCCGGGAACAATATGAGGAGGAGCAGGAAGCCAAGGGGGAGCTGCAGCGCGCCCTGTCCAAGGCCAACAGCGAAGTGGCCCAGTGGAGAACCAAATACGAGACGGACGCTATTCAGCGCACCGAGGAGCTGGAGGAGGCCAAGTACGTGGGGAGGGTGCCAAAGGCTGCCAGACACTAAAGCCAGAAATTTGAGGAGATCACTGTCATCATGTCAGGAGAATTCAGTGTTCTGCTTTGGGGTGGGGTCTCAAGAAGAGAGAAAATATGTATCAGAGTAGACAGGCATTCAGGAACATTAGAAGTAGCAAAGCTCTTCAGACACAGAACTGCAGAGATGCCAGTGTGAAAGAAAAGAACAGCACAGAGTGAATTACTTTAGCCCAGGATTCAGACACAGGAATTCAGTGACTGGCTGGAGGAGGCCCTGCACCTCACTTTAAATGAGGATCACACAGTATCAAGTGGCTAAGTGTTCTCTTGTGAAGAACATACCAGCTGCACATCACAGGCTCCCATGTGCTTCCTCACCTCAACCTGTGCTCATCTCCTCCCAGGAAGAAGCTGGCACAGCGCCTGCAGGATGCAGAGGAACACGTTGAAGCTGTCAATGCCAAATGTGCCTCCCTGGAGAAGACAAAGCAGAGGCTGCAGAATGAAGTGGAGGACCTGATGATTGATGTGGAGAGATCAAATGCTGCCTGTGCAGCTCTGGATAAGAAGCAGAAGAACTTTGACAAGGTCTTTTGGGCTCCAGACTAAGGGTTCCTGGGCAGAGCATCCACTCCTGATTGCCACATCCATACTCATGCCTTGTTTCTCTCCAGATCCTGGCAGAATGGAAGCAGAAGTATGAGGAAACTCAGGCTGAGCTGGAAGCCTCCCAGAAGGAGTCTCGCTCGCTCAGCACAGAGCTGTTTAAGATGAAGAATGCCTATGAGGAGTCCTTGGACCACCTGGAAACGCTGAAGCGTGAGAACAAGAACTTGCAGCGTAAGTCTCTGGCCTTCTGCTGGCAGTGGGGTTTCTCACAAGGTTGTCTATTGAGCACTTCACTTGGATCTGTGCCTGCAGGTCTGAAAATCTGCCTGTCACACTGATGTGGCAGTACCCTTGCTATTCAGCTCTGTTCCTGATCATTCTGTTGGTTTTTCTTCCCACAGAGGAGATTTCTGACCTCACAGAGCAGATTGCAGAGGGAGGAAAGGCAATTCATGAGTTGGAGAAAGTCAAGAAGCAGATTGAGCAGGAGAAATCTGAACTCCAAGCTTCTCTGGAGGAAGCTGAGGTATACAGTGTTATTTACTGCTTTCTTGGATCTCTACCTTGTAAAAAGCACTGTGAAGTCATTCCAAGACACAAGAGGAGAAGAATGCTTGTACAAAAGTGTAGAGATAATATCTAAACATACAACTTCTTTTTACTCAGCACTTCAGGTTCAACTTTTTTCATATAAAAAGTATTCTAATTTATTCTTGTCCAGGCTTCCCTGGAACATGAAGAGGGGAAGATCCTGCGCCTCCAGCTTGAGCTCAACCAAGTGAAGTCAGAGATTGACAGGAAGATAGCAGAGAAAGATGAAGAGATTGAACAGCTGAAGAGAAACCACCTCCGAGTTGTGGAGTCCATGCAGAGCACCCTGGATGCTGAGATCAGGAGCAGGAATGAAGCCCTGAGGCTGAAGAAGAAGATGGAGGGAGACTTGAATGAAATAGAGATCCAGCTGAGCCATGCCAACAGACAGGCTGCAGAGGCACAAAAGAACCTGAGAAACACACAGGGAGTTCTCAAGGTCTGTTGAACAGTTGCCTACAGAGAATAGTCTTAGCTGATATTTTCAGTGACAAAGAGTTCTGAATCTGCTTAATATTTCTTTCAGGACACCCAGATACATTTGGATGATGCTCTTAGGACACAGGAGGACCTGAAGGAGCAGGTGGCCATGGTGGAGCGCAGAGCAAACCTGCTGCAGGCTGAAGTTGAGGAGTTAAGGGCAGCACTAGAACAAACAGAGAGGTGCAGAAAGGCGGCTGAGCAGGAACTGATGGATGCAAGTGAGCGTGTGCAGCTCCTCCATTCTCAGGTGAGCTCACTTGCTGACAAACGGCACTCCTGGTAAGCAGAACACCTGTAAGCTTTATTCCTGTCACCATTGGAAGCCCAACTTGAAAGATCAGAGTTATCTTTTCTGAACTAATCATGATAATATTAAGACTTTGCTAAAAAAAGTGTGTAAAGTGATGTGTCTCCAGGTTGCATTTGAGGAAACCCATTATTTTATCTTCTTTGCATCCTAACATAATCTCCAGAGTAAAGACACTTAGTCACAGGGATCAGATTTAGACACACATGTCAAGCCTGCCCTCTGACTAGTCAGGGACTGAAACTCTGAGACTACAGCAACATTCATTCCTTGCTCAGTTGAAACGTAGCACCATGGAATCCTTATACTCCTTCAAAAATGTGCTTGTTCACTCTAGTAAGAAAGTAGAGATGAATTCCTGGCTCTGATGTGGTGTGTGTCAAGCAGACTTTAACATGAACTGCATGTCACAGCAGTCATCCAGCAGTAAAGTGCTGAAATCTATGGAAAGCATCTGGTTTCAAATGATGAAAAGATTCTGGAAGGAATCCATCCTACATTACATATTTTCCTATTTTCAATTGATGAGAGTAGAACACTACTAACTAATTATGTTGAAAAATAGGAATCTCATTGTCTTCCTTAACTCTAACATTCCTGTGCCCGCCTTGGTGGATGAGATGTGATACAGATTATATTTCTAAGTACTTTTTCCAAATTAATAATAAGAAAAACATTTCTACTCAGTGATAAGAATTTTACAGAAAAATCAGTTTTTTCACGTACTTATGTCTGAAAATAACATGATGTATTTGGCTTGAAATAATGAGCTAAGAAAATCAAACTTCCTGATACTGCTCAACAGAACACCAGCTTGATCAACACCAAGAAGAAGCTGGAAACAGACATTGCCCAAATTCAGGGTGAAATGGAGGACACGATCCAGGAAGCCCGCAATGCTGAGGAGAAGGCCAAGAAGGCCATCACTGATGTGAGTTGGGGCTTCTTTCCCAGCTTAAGAAAAATGCCTTCTCCCTCAAATTGTCTGCAGCCCCAAAATGGCTTTGACCCTTTTGTGTCCCCAGGCTGCCATGATGGCAGAAGAGCTGAAGAAGGAGCAGGACACCAGCGCCCACCTGGAGAGGATGAAGAAGAACCTGGACCAGACGGTGAAGGACCTGCAGCACCGTCTGGATGAGGCCGAGCAGTTGGCACTGAAGGGAGGCAAGAAGCAAATCCAGAAGCTGGAGGCCAGAGTGAGTGAGGCTTTTATTTGTGCCTGAGTGAGCATGTCCCTTGGAAAGACACCAGAGAAGCTGCAAGGATGGTCTTGTGATTGCAGGTGCGGGAGCTGGAAGGGGAGGTTGATGCTGAGCAGAAGCGCAGCGCTGAAGCCGTGAAGGGTGTGCGCAAGTACGAGAGGAGGGTGAAGGAGCTGACCTACCAGGTAAGGCAGGAGGCCTCCTTGGGGTCACACACTCTTCTTGAAGGAAGCCAAGATGTACTCCTTAGAGATTTCTTTTTCTCCTGAGTCACACAGTTGAGAAGGAAAAGACTGAGAACATCAGAATAAATTATGTTTCTGGTCATATTTGGAAAATCCATCACCTCTCTCCTACTGGACAGCAATGGTGTATAAATAATATTGTTTCATGTAGAAGGCATTTAAAGAGAAAGGGAAACGTTTCTTATCTTTTTTGTCCATCTGTTTAGTCTGAAGAAGACAGGAAAAATGTTCTCAGGCTGCAGGATCTCGTGGACAAGCTTCAAATGAAAGTGAAATCCTACAAGAGGCAAGCTGAGGAGGCTGTAAGTATTTTTGTATGCAGAGATGGAGGTAGAATTTCATGTTGGTATTTTCCCCTGTGTAGTTGTGTTTGTCTTTTTCTTGCTGTGTACTTGGGAGTGAACAGCTGAACAACAGTTCTGGCTGTACAGCTCAGGGGTCTAAAGGGATATAGAATACATATTAAGTGAGCATTATTGCATCACTGGGAAGAGCAGCAAAGGCTCAGATGAAAACTGTGGGAGCAGGTCTCTGCTTCCATCCATTTATTTCATACTTCTTCTTAGACGGAAAAAAACCCTTAAAAATTAAATACATAATTTTATGGCCCGAAATAGAAATTTAATGGAAATAACCGTGGTTATAGAAATATATCAAAATATTATATATATGTATTCAAAAATACCAAAGTGCTCTAGTACTTCATAGCCAGAGTACATTATTTTCTGGCATATCTTATTAACTATGTAAACATTTAGCATTTAAGCTACTTCTTTGGATTCTCCCTAGCAGTATTAGAGATAGTTAGACACTAATTCACAGCCTTTTCTGTTGCTATTGTTGTTGCATAAAGGCAAAACACCACAGCTTGTCCAGTGTTGTGTTACACTAGGCACGTTATTGAACATTTTAAAACATTTTTTATCTCTCTTCCTATCCTCAGGAGGAGCTGTCTAATGTCAACCTCTCCAAGTTCCGCAAGATCCAGCACGAGCTGGAGGAAGCCGAGGAGCGGGCTGACATTGCAGAGTCGCAGGTCAACAAGCTCCGAGCGAAGAGCCGAGAGATTGGCAAGAAGGCAGAAAGTGAAGAGTAAATGCCTCCAGTGGCACGAAGTGAAAGAGATTTGCACAAAATGTGCAATTCTGACACTTTGATTTCATAGTTGCTGCTTAGTCCTCCATCAATCTGTAGATAATTAATGCCTAGATAATAAAAAGTGTAGCAATTTTCCCATGGAACTAATGAGAAGTTCACTGTTGTGTTTTAATCGTTATCCTGACATCCTCTAAGCTTCACATTTTTCATTACTTATTTAAATTCAACCAGTTAAAATTCTTGCTTCAGATATTCAGAGGTGGTTAACCTCCTCAGTCCTTCAAGCCACTTCGCAACATAATTCAGAGGACATTTAAACATAAAATGAGATTTACTTCTGACTTGCATTCATGAAACTGTTGAACAGACCAACATTCCAAGGGCAGCACAACCAGCTACCTCACACAATTCATTACCTATATTCTGTTCCCAAAAGTTCCCTGAATCTTCTAAGCTGGTCAGGCAGCCACTTAGCTCGTATGTATCCTCCAAGGTAATCCAGAGAGCCCCAGCTCCCTCAGCTTTTCATCACAAGGGAGATGCTCCACTCCATCATCTCTGTGGCCCTGCACTGAACTCTCTGCAGCAGCTCCCTGTCCTTCTGGAACTGAGAGACCCAGAACTGGACACAATATTCCAGATGCGGTCTCACAAGGGCAGAGCAGAGGGGGAGCAGAACGTCTCTGACCTCCTGCCCACAGCTATTCCCATACACCCCAGGATGCCAATGGCCTTTTTGGCCATGAGGGCACGTTGTTGGCTCATGCTCATCCTGCTGCCCACCAGCACCCCCAGGTCCCTTTCCCCTGTACTACTCTCTAACAGTTCATTCCCCAACTTATACAGGTACTTGGGGTTGTTCTTTCCCAGATGCCAGACTCTACACTTGCCCTTCTTGAATCTCATTAGATTTCTCCCTGCCCAACTCTTCAGCCTATCCAGGTCTTGTTGAATGGTAGCACAGCCTCCTGGTGTGTCAGCCACTCCCTCCAGTTTAGTATCATCAGCAAATTTGCCAACAGTGCTCTCTGTTCTCTCATCAAGGACATGAATGGATTGAACAGTACTTGTCCCAGCACCAACCCCTGAGGGACTCCACTAGACAAAGGCCTCCAACTAGACCCTGCCCCATTGATCACAACTCTCTCCTTCTTCCCTTCAACCAGTTCACAATCCACCTCGCTAGCTGACCATCCAGCCCACACTTCCTCAGTTTTGCTGTGAGGGTGCTGTGAGAGATGGTGTCAAACAATTGGCTGAAATCCAGACAGACCACATCCACTGCACTACCACCATCTGTCCACCTGGTTACATCTTCATAAAAGGCTATCAGGTTGGTCAAAGATGACTTGCCCTTGGTAAAGCCATGTTGGCTGCTCCTAATGATCCTCTTGTCCTTTAAATTCCTGGAGACAACACCCAGCATATGTTTTTCCATCACCTTTCCAGGGATGGAGGTAAGGCTGACTGGTCTGTGCTTACCCAGCTCCTCCTTCTTGCCCTTCTGGAAGATTGGAATGACATTTGCTCTCCTCCAGTCCTCAGATACCTCTCCTCTATGACTTACTGAAGATGATGGACAGTGGTCTAGCAATGACTTCTGCCAGCTCCCTCAGCACCCTCAGGTGCATCCCATTGGGGCCCATGGATTGATGTACGTCCAGATTCCTCAACTGATCCTTAACCCAGTCCTCATCAACCAGACAAAATTCCTGCTTTAACCTGATTTCCTCTGGAGTCTGGGGCTCCTGAGGACAGTTTCCAACAGATTCCTTTATACTGTACAGATATCCATATTCTCATCTGTGCCACAGAAACAAAAGCAGCAGATTGCTTCCATGCTCAGAGCCTCCTTATCTGCTAAAGAACTGTTCAGACTTTTGGGTGTCCCACCTTCCTACTTTTCATGATGGTTTTTTGCTGCCTCTGTCTTTAGCAGATATCTTTTCTTTCAGTGAGTGTGTGGACTTCTAACTAGGTTGTAGTTCACACTATTACTATCCACAGATAGAAACTTTACAGATAGTAGTTGCCTTCTTTGAAAAAATCTTTGCATTCCAGTGTAAAGACAGGATTTTGCACTCACACAGGCTCTTCCCTGTCTACTATGCACAGGATGAAACCCAGACTTACAAAATGTGGGCTGCAAAAGCCCTCCACACTCTGGGATCTGTATCGGTCCATTACAAAAACCTCTGTGTTCACAGAGCAGTGCTACCAGGTCTCTAAATTCTTATCAGCCTGGTTCTGCCTTCTGTGCATCACAGGAAGCCTGGTAAGGGTATCATGTTTTTACCCCAGTTGCAGCTAAGCACCACATGGTCACTCACTCCTGCCCCTACCTCCAATGGGATGGGGAGGAGAACTGAAAGACAAAGGTAAAAAGTGGTGGATTGAGATGAGGATAGTTTAATAGGACAATACATAGAAAGAAGAAATAATAATAGCAATAATACTAATTAAAAGAGTATGCAAAGCAAGTGATGTACAATGCCTTGCTCACCACCTGGAACCCCTGGGAAGATATTTTACAAAAAGCAGGGGAATGCTTAGCACCAGGCAAGATCCTTCTGACATCCTGATAATCATTACTCAGTATATTCATGACTTAGAATAGTGACAGTTGTTTCATAATGTGCAAGGAGGACCTACAGAGAAGGATACCAAGGGTATAGGAGACATTCCTTGTGAGGGGTGTGAGGTTACATAAGGAGTGTGAGGACACAAGGCCCTTTGAGGCAGTAACATGGGGCTCTAATGCAATATGCATATAAATAGAGCTACTGGAGTGAGCTCTCCACCAAACTGCTCCTGGGACTTGCTTCACATCCAGCCACTTTGGACCCTGAGAGACCATCCCCAAGGACACTCACGTGTCTGCAGCAATGATTACTGGCCTGTCCTTGTCCAGGATCAGTTCTCAGAACTATCTACCTCATCTAACAACATGGATACACACTTAGTTTCTTTAAGAAAGGTGATAAACCTTCTCACATGGCTTTTAGATATTAATTAAGGCAATACCAGCTGGTTCTCCCACCTATTCACTTATTTTTGATTTCCCACTGGGTTTGTGGAACATGACTTCCCTTCACAAATGCCATTTTTATCAGTATGTTTTATTTACTCACTATTAGCTTCTACTATTTTCTCAGTTCAGGCACCACGTTTACTGGGCCACAGTTCCCCGAACGCCTTATTTTAAATTATCATTCTACCAGACTACTTCCAGATCTCCAAAAGCAAGGTAGCTTTAGTTAGAGCCCACAAACCACAGCCAATAGTTCAGCTGTTACATTCCCATGCCTTTTTTGAAATCTTGTGTGAATCCCATCTGGTCTTGGCCACTTGTTAGTATTCATTTTGTCTATTTTGGCAACATGCAGAATGTGCAATCATCATCATTTTATTAGCTGAACAATTCTGGCATGAAAGTCAAGCCATTTCTTACCAACATCATTTTTTTTCTCTGCTGCTACTAGTTAAGATCCCAAATAAGCAATATAATTTGCTCTTGCACAAGGAAACAGTACAGATATGCGACCAGCTCTAAGCAGGAGCAAACAATCTGTATGCTGCCAGAATTTCCAGGGAAAAAAGTGGTTTGTTGCCCTCAAAATACCAAGGTAAAAATGATGGCTGTGAAATGAATTGCTTTCTAGTTTAATTGCCTCAAGGAAGGACAGAAGGAAATAGATGACCTGTTATTTAAGGTGAAATAGCCCCACAGTTCACACAGTAATAAATAGTCTTGTCAATAACTTGCACAGAATATGGATTGTTGCCAATTTCACAACTGCTGAAACAAGCTGAAGATATGATCATATCAATGCTTTATGTTGGGAAAAAAAAAAGATAACATGATAAATTTAGGATAGAAATCAACTTTCCCCAAAAATACACAATGTACTCATTAACCACTTTGCAGTATTCAGTAGTTAGCTGAAATCTGCAATGACCATGTTGCAGTACTTATAACAGGAGCTCTTCTAGACTGGGGGTAGTTGACAGCTGTGAAAACAACTTGCAAACATATTTTTAGAAAGAAATTCCTCAAAGATTATCATTAATTCTACTTGGCCTTGGTGCAGTGTCAAACTCGTGCTCAGTGATGCAGATCAGCCTGCAGTATCATTCACTTTTGAAAAGTTTAGATTGACTTTCTTTCCCTTTACATAAATTATCTTTCAACTTCCATTAGCAAAGAATTAAACTCAGGCTGAGGAGATGAACTTATAGTACACATTTTTAAAGTTCAATACATTTGTTTCTATTAAAATCAGGAGCCCTCGTTCAAGAATCTATTTGAAGATATTTCCTTCTATAAATGTGCATTTATTCTGTCATCATTGATCATTTAAGCCTAAAAATCTGTCTACTCTGAGAGAAGCTCTTTTTCCCATGGAATAGGGGAATGTATGCCAAAAGGCTTTCACTAAAGAGGACATTATTAAATGAAAATGTGGGGTTAATATGGCATTAAATTGCAGTGAGACTTCAATTCTCCATTTTGCGAATGGTGTTTTTCTTCAGAACCAGTTCCACACAACTTTACAAATACATAATTCAAAGGACAGAGAACAGGATCTACCCTGTAATAAACACTAATAATATATATGATGAGTATCTTTGTGGCTTTCAAAGATCTGCATGAACAGTTAAAGATATAGCCCAAACTTACTAGTGCCAATAAATGATCCTAAAGACCAGAAAACTTTGCATCACTGAATGTAATGGAAGATGTAATGGAAGAATCCTACATGAAAGCTGAAGCCCCCGAAAAACTGTATTTTCAGAAGCTGTTTAAATTGCTGGAGGACAAGAAGTTAGTTGCCTCCCTTCCCCTTTCAGTCTTCCGGGTGTATTGAAACATAATAACCTGTCCAGACAAAGGTATAAAAAGTCTGAAAGGTAGATGGTATGACAAATAAATCTGCTTAAAGACCTAGGTAAAGAGGGCTGGGTATGAAACATGAGAATAGCTACCTTAGTTCCAATCAAAATGTCCATCTGTCCCAGCAGTGTCTGACAGTTGCAGATATAGCAACTTTCCAAGTCAGTGGTTTGGGGACTTAGGACAGGCAGACTTACATCACTGGCCACTTGTGCTAAGATACAGAGTGACTGTGATAGAGTCAAAGCTATTTGGTGCTGTGAACAGGTGTGGTGTGGCACCCCACCACTAAATGTGAACTGAGTCCTGCCAGAAGCACAGGAACAGAGAAAACAAACAGTTTTATCCATAAAGAGTGAAGATTTTACAAATGCACAATGTTTTCAGGTTATCTTGGTATCTAACCTTCCAGCTACCAACACAGCCTTACATTTACATTTGATACATTGTTTGACAGAGTCAGGATTATGAGAACTCATGAAGATTTTGTTTGTATGATGATGCCGTGATTGATCAATCTCTGTAAAGAGCAGAATTTACAGAAACCATGCAGATCAATCAGCTGGTACAACACCTGTTTAGAAACTGGCACAATAAATGTCTGGCACTTTTCTTGACAAATTGCTGTAAAAATCTTCAGCCATACTTATGCTTTTGACAAATTCACATCTGCATATATTGTGTGAAAATAAGCAGTATAAACAACAACATGTCAGTTAAGATTGACAATAGACTCATCACATCAATACCATATCTATATCTGCATAGAGATATGCAATACTCTAGAACTTACATGGTGTATTTACCTGACTTAAGATGTGCTTTCAACAAATCTCTCTGGTACATGATGTTGAGTCTTTACATGCAACCCATTTGGTCAATTGTCTTTTTCAACTTTAATAAAGTTTGAAGGTTCAGTTTATCTAACTAGAAGTGGAAATTTCTACCTGACCATAAGAGAAGTCATCTTCTCTATTTAATTTGCCCAAAGTAGACATTATTTCCCCACTCCTACAATGAGAAGCAAAGTAGACATTGAGACTCCTGAGCTATTTAGCTCCTCAGTGCTTTACTGGGAAAGCAGAACTACTGGATGCTTTATCAACAGGGGCCACTCTCCTTCAGAAGCAACACTGATGTCCACATATATAAAGGAACTCAGAAGCCCTCTTAAAGGAAAACTACATACTCTGGAAAATGAAATGGTAATTGTGAACCTGATTGTCTTATCTAGAAGCTAATGTTCCTCCTCAGACTGCTCCTGAATTTTTTTATTGCTTCATAATATCTTTTATAAGGTGAGTAATCTCAAAACATACATTCCCTTCCCACATCATCTCAGTATCACCAGGTTAGGGTTCCTGCAGGGCCTGAACAAATCTTCAGTCACAAGACATATTGAGAAATGCTGGGAAAGCCTGGTTATGCTCTGAAAACAAAAAGTGCCACAACAACGAGGCTCCCAGCCCTTTTCTATGGCCACAATGCAGCAGACACCTCATGTTATTCTATTGCTGAACTTTGCAGTGCTACTCTCCAGTCATAACTTACCCTCTTGTCACCATTTTGGACAAATATCTCTGCACTCTGGCTTTTCTCCCTCCTTGAGAGACTCTTCTGTTTTCCCTGCTCCTTGTGCAGGTTTTCAGAGAAGACCATACCTGAGACAAGGATACAATGATGCAAAAAAATCCTCAAACTCCAAACAATAAAAAAAGGAAGATACAATGTTCCCTGAAGACAGTATGAACCTGTCTCCACCATTCTAGCTTGGTGGAAGGCTGCTTTACAGATATCTGGGGTTTCCCGAGGGAGGCAGAGTCAGACCTCATTACCTGTGAGGAAAAGGGGATGGATTTGTTGTCAAAATAAAAGAGGTTCTGGTTAAAAGTTCTTTGTATCTGCTGGCAGAAATCACAAATCTGGGCCTGATATCACCTACAAGGGTAGTTCCTTTTGGCTTGGGGAATATGCACAGTCTGGAGAAGGTTTGCTAGTATTCCTCAAACTCATTATTTGCAGTCTATTATTTTTCATGTGCTCAGGTCTTCCCCTAACAACTTGTGAATTCCCAGCCATGCTGGAGGATTATCCTTATTGCTTTTCCTTTATTCTAAAGGTCCTTCTTTAGCGTAGTCAATCTCACTGATCCTTGCAGTTAGATGCTCTGCATAGGTGCCACCCATTATGCCTTCTGGCAATGAACTACATCTTCTTTCATCTATTTTGAACCACCATCCTGCTGTTTTCATTGGATGTTGCATAGTTCTTACATAAAAGAGACATTGAATGTATCTATGACAGGATTTTTCAGACAGTATAGATATATTACCTTCTTCACTGAATCTTTTTCAAGAAATCAAAGCAATTCAAAAAGAACGGGAGAATCAAAGTCTGCTTTCCTCACACGGAGGTTATGCCATTCCAGTCACGTCCTTTTCCACTCCTCTTCTGAAGTAACTTGTCCTGACAATCTGGCAAGCAGACATTATGTTTCAGAAGCATTATTAACACTAATTTTCAATAATTCTTTACATATTGGGGAACCCCCAGAGGACAGGTAGTAATTTAAAATTCTCCAAATATTACAAATGTTTGTAATACTTACATGAGTGTTGTAAATAACAGACTAATTGTATTGATATTGACTTGAGGCAAACACTGGCATACTTGATAAGCCAAATGAAATACAATAATTTGTACTGTCTTTTTAAAGTAGCTTAAACTGTGTTCATATGAGTTTAAGTACTTCCTGGTTAAAAGTAGAAATACTAACAGCACATAGATTTGTTATTAGGTTTCATTTGTATGTATTTTGGTAAGCTAGAAAATCACAAAACCAGAGCAATACACACTACATAGACTAAAAATTGCTTAACTGATAGGTGTCAAAATTATTCTGTATGTCTAGGGTCACCAGTGGGTGGGTGTGAGTATGGAAAGGATTGGTTCTTCACCATATACTGTTTTACTAAAAAGTTACACAGGAGGAAATGCAAAATCACTTTTAGTACAAAAGAATTAGAGGAGTCGGATATAAAAGACAAGATAGTCCCTGACAAGAAGTAATCATGGTTCTGTTATCCCTACGGTTAAGCTAAAGATGCACATAATCAAAATGCAAACATGAGTGCATATAATAAACAATGAAGAAGGCAGTCTGTAATACAGATGAGGAGAATCAGAACCAGCTTTTGAGACTGCTGAAATGTAAAAAGTGCATACAAGATGCACTGCAGCAGCACAGCTAATTTGAGTATTTGATACATAGCAATTGGTCACATCTGAGTAGTTACCACTGTCATTCCATGCAGTGTCCCTGCTCACACTCCAGGCCAGACTATGATAGACAGGCAATGGGTCTGTTTTATACAAAAAATCAATGGAATAAAAGTGTTGAAAAACATACTGAAAAAGACTCAAGAAGCAAGAGAAAGAGCCTAAATAGGACACGTCTCAACCCTGCATGTTGCAATGTCAGACTTGAAGGAGTCCTTTTTCTGTTACAGAATCCAATATACCCTTTTAGATGCCTTTACTTCCTATACAGTGTACCTAAATAGTAGGCATCATGAACATAATCCAAAACAAAATGCCATTTAGAACTGTGCAAATGCACCAAGGACATTCCCTAGATCGAGCCAACATGAAGTGATGACAACAATGCATTTGAAATTCTTTCTGGATGGTGACCTGGGACACTTGTATAAAGAGGTGATAACATTTCATGGCCTCTGAAGTTTAATCATTTTTTTTGACAAATATTTCTTCTGTTTTTAAAATAAAGATGAGATTTTAAAATAAAGATGACCAATCTCCTGTACAAAATAATCTAATAAGAGTATTTGTCTAAGCCGTGAGAGACTTGAAGTCAACTCCTACTGTCACTTGAGGAATTCAGATCCCCTGCTCTCACCCCCTTAGCTATATGGCTCTCCGCACACTCTCAGCTTGTGCATAGGCCCAAGTGGGAATGGATGAACATTCTCAATATTCCTTCTGAAGTTCTGCTCTCCAAGAGGAGGAAAAGAAAGAAGAGAAGAGAAGAGAAGAGAAGAGAAGAGAAGAGAAGAGAAGAGAAGAGAAGAGAAGAGAAGAGAAGAGAAGAGAAGAGAAGAGAAGAGAAGAGAAGAGATCACACAGAATCTGATAGAAGAAACCCATTAAGAAATATTTAATCTAAAGCCATAACATCAGGATAAGGGACTCCTTGAACAATGAGCTTTTCCAGGTTGGGAGAACACGCTAGGTAAGCAGCATTAAGTGTTTATTATATTTTTTCCTGTGCATCTGTCCTGGCCATGGCTAGGGAAAGAACAATGGGTTTGAGGGACTAAATATGTCTGTTTCTAAGTTTTTGTCTACAGGTTTTATAGGTTGAAGTGGCCCATGACAGAAGAAAGAATTATATATAGGTCTCTCATTGAAGAAGAGGAGCATGGAAGGAAGAAAACAGTTGATCTTGCGAGTTTTCACACTTACTTTGGTGTGTAAGGCAATTTGTGCTTTCTCTGATTAATAGCTCATGTACTGAGATAAAGGAATAGAAAATAGAAATATGGGATTTAATTCATGCGACTAAAAGTAGCCAACTGACAGCACTTTAGACAGTCCTGTATTTGACAATTATTCTCAATTATTACATCCAATTATTCTCAATTATTACATCCCATCCCTCAGTCAAAGCTCTTAGAAAAAGCTGATCTTCATCCACCTGTGTCAACATTTACGTGTCCAACATAACACCACTTAGACATCTGCACTCTCCTTCCACACACCCTTACAGAGTAAGTTAAAGTGATTCCAGTTCAACATTCAGCCTTCTCTGGGACATCTTCTGCAGGAGGAGCACAGAAACCAGGCTCCTTCTCACAGGCTGAGACCTTGAGTACGCCTGTAGACCCCAGGTACTGTAAACCTACAGTCCAGGACTGCAAGTCTGTCTTGTGGTACACAAGCTGGCAGTTGACTTACTCTGTCCCAAGCTTGAGGCCCACTTCAGGATTGACAGCACTCCCCATACAGTGTTTTAAAGACGTTTAACAAGAGAAAACTTCTGACCCACTAAGTCTTTCTCCTTCTCTACCAGCATCTGTAGACAGATAGAGTGGATAGGATGGGATCTGCTGAAAGCATAGCCTGTAAAGAAATAATGGTGCATAACTACAAAAAAAACCCAAACATATCTTGTTGGTTAAAGCAAGCTCTTGAAGTCAGGAGCCAAGTGTTGCCTTATTTGGCATTATCAGAGCTGTCTTTGGATTCCTTCATCCTCCATCCTGGCACAGAGCAATGTGAAAAGAACAGGTCAGTGCAGCTGACTCCATACAACCTTAAACCAATCCTGTCTCTGAGCAATTAGCAGAGAGATCAGAGCTTCAACACGTTTACAACTAAAGAGTAAATTATTATTGACCAAAAATAGAGCACTTGACTGCTGTGTGGGCAGGAGGTTACATATAAAGAGCCACAGCTGAAGGAAATCTTATTCTTTGTTACCTCAGCATCTCACGGTAAGTCCCATCTTCTTGCTTCATATTCTGACCATATCTCCACAGCTCTGCAGAGAGGTGGAACATGTAGGGGCATTTTCTTCCCATTCTCCACTTCTAACATTCCAGGTCATGTCTTACATACAATGTCAAGGTTATATGACGCAAACCACCCCAGTGTGGTGGAACAAGGAGGAGCAGAAGAGCCGTGGCATGACATTCCTTGGAAGGGCTTTCTACAAACTTTGGTAGCTACAAGTCCTATGAAAGCCACTGGACAAATAACTCTGAAGGCTGATGAAATTTATTGGGAAAATACATGTAACATAGCTGATCTTTTCCTAGACATTAGACTTGCTTTCAGCAGACCACAATAGTGTGGAGAAGATCAGAAGATTTTCTGTGTAGCTCAGGACTTGGAAGGGCCTGTGTACAGTTCAGCTGTTGGGAGAGATGACACAAGGTGTATAATGTTTAATCGAGTATAGCTCAGAAAATGGATTGGGTTTGATTTAAGTCTCTCTGTCCTTCTACACAGATACTGAAAGCAGATTTTCTCCTGGGCTCTCTGAAGGTAAGGGTTTAACAAATAATGTAGTTTTGCTAACTGATTCTGAGCAATGAGTGAAGCTCACTCAGACAATGGCAAGAGCAGGTGGCGAAACTACAGAACTAGATATGTTATAGAACTAGGTTCACAGAAAAGGATATATGCTATTTTAATCAATATGAGCATGTTCAGAGTTCTTACCAGGAAATAAAAGTGGCAAATACTCAAGCTTAGCCAAGAGGACATGAGAGTCAGCAACAGTAATGTAATCCCTGGGATTCTGGGATTTATAGACAATTAAAAGTCATCCCCTGCCATCTGCACAACTGCTCTAAGCCTGAAAATGAGCTTGTGTTCAGAGAGGAGGCTCAAAGTAATATGCAAGAATTCTCTAAGCTTATCTTGCCTTAAGTTAGTTTCCTCTGGAGTAAGATCTAGAACATTAGATGGTGCCTTTGGCTTATCACACAGGTCCTTAAATTAGAATGAAGTTTAGGACATTCTTTCCTCCTGTCTGATAGACAGTTCTGTTCATGTACAAAGAGTCACCTTCATGGAGAACTTAATATGCACCACTCTGGTCTAGGTTTTCTGGAGCAGGTTAGTAACTGAGTGACTGGGAGAGTTCACCAGAGCAGCAACAGGAGCCCTCTGCACTTGTGTCTTCCATCCTAATACCAAAACATGCTCACTGAAATTGGAGATGAAAGGGATGGAAGTACTGGCTATTCTCCCAGAGAATGCCTTCTTATCTGTTCATGAAGATACATTTCATACAATTTCCTATCCAAATCATCTAGTAATTTCACAGACTGTACCCCTTGAGCAATTTTCTGACAACCCATTGGAATTTTCTGCTTAACCTTTTCATGGACACTGAAATAATTTCTTCCTTTCATGTTGCTTCCCTCGAGCCACTCCAAGGCAGGATCATACAGGCAAAACTGACGAGCTTTATACACATAGAAAAATAATTTCAAAGTAAGTTAAAGGTTCTGGGTTCTGCACTTTGAAACTCCTAGGTATTAAAGGCTCTTGAGAGATGTCAGGTCTTGCAAGGTGGATATTCTATAGCTGAAAGGTTTTGCTGAAAGACATCAATACTTCTATAGTAATGTGCCCAAAAGCAGCATTACAAATGCCTTCAGATTCTGTTCATCATTTTCTTGCATATAAAACCACTGCATGTTGATCATTTCAGTACTGTGGTGCCTTGGAAGTAGATAGCTAAGTTGTTTAACTCTATTCCTTCATCTTTTTTAGTACCAGTGTACATCAGACAGCTCATGAAGTAGCAGTTTAGAATTACTATTCCTTTTGCTAGCCTGTATATTAGCTTGCCTGAAGAAGAACATTCTGCATATGCAAATTCCTGCCTACATTATTTCTGCCTGTGTTATTTCCAGATGCTCTTTAATTATCCGGGTCCATCCTCTTGAGTGTAACAACCAATAGCAGTCTCCTGAAATATTTTACTAGACAAATCCCTAGCTGAATGTCTGGTACATATTGGAACACATTAATTGTCTTTTAATGATTCGTAACCACTATTACTCTATATAGTAAGTTAAAAATTCTTTCAAATGCTATGTCAACCACTTATCTAGATAATACTATGCCATTATTACCTTCAACATACATTATATTCTTTTGTTTTCCCACAGATCTGAAAAGACTTTTTATATTTGGTTCATATGATAAACAGGTTTGGCTTTAGATAGATGATAATTAACAGAACAGAAAAGAAAATTCAACTAGTTGAACTTTCCCTGTTTGGTATTAAAACACAGAACACAGAAGCATGCCGAGAACACCTCCACTTAGAAATTATGTGTGGGAGCCAATTTGGTTAACTTAGGGCTTTTATTTTTGTCTAAAGTTTTAGATATGTAATAAAATAATCTAAGTGGCTTTGAAGAGACGTAGCTTTGCAGCTGTGGGAACAGAAGGTGTAGATATAGCAGGAGAGGTTTTTGAAGACTTCTAGCTGGATATTCTGACTTCACTTGGGCCCACAGGCATCCTATTTAAGGCATGTCCAACAATAACACACCTCTGTCTACAAAAGGAGCTTTCTTTATCAGGACTTCTTCAGAGGATACTTAAAATTGAGGAACAATTTAAATGCTTGACACTGATTAGTCCTCTTGGTCCTTTTAGTCATTAAGCATGACCACTTTCTGGATAAACATAAATTACAAACCCACATGTTCTCTGAAACTTTTCTGAATCCCTCCAGAGCAACTCCAGCCATGAGTTCAGATGCAGAGATGGCAATCTTTGGAGAAGCTGCTCCCTATTTACGGAAGCCTGAGAAGGAGAGAATTGAAGCCCAGAATCGCCCGTTTGATGCTAAGGCAGCCTGTTTTGTCGTGGATGAAAAGCAAATGTATGTGAAAGGTACCATACAGAGTAGAGAAGGTGGCAAAGTCACAGTTAAAACACAGGACGATGCAGTAAGTGATAACAACTGTTACTCACCCATTATCATCCAGTTCAGGAAGTTCCCTGGCTGAGATTTTTTCTCTTGTTCCCTTCTGCTTTGGTCAGACTGTGACTGTCAAGGATGATGAAGTCTTTCCCATGAACCCTCCCAAATTTGATAAAATCGAGGACATGGCCATGATGACCCACCTCCACGAGCCCGCCGTGCTGTACAACCTCAAAGAGCGTTACGCAGCCTGGATGATCTACGTGAGTACCAGCAGCAGGCTTCCTGTGGGTAGCCAGGACGAGCTGCTCTGCCAGGCTCAGGGGAAGCCAACGTGCTGTCTCCCTTCCCCACAGACCTACTCGGGTCTCTTCTGCGTCACCGTCAACCCCTACAAGTGGCTGCCGGTGTACAACCCGGAGGTGGTGAGTGGCTACCGAGGCAAGAAGCGCCAGGAGGCCCCTCCACACATCTTCTCCATCTCTGACAATGCCTATCAGTCCATGCTGACTGGTGAGTCTTTTGATAATAATAGGAAACTCTGATATACACAGGGCCAGCTGCTTGGTCAAGGAGCACTTGACAGTTCAGGCATCTTACCGTTGTTCTGTTTAATGCCTGATGACAACAGGTTCCATATTTCTACAGCACAACTCAAGATTAGACTGCTTGTAACATCTTAATGACCTCTGTGCTGCCAGAGAATGAAGAAAAGGCAGTACCTAGCTATACAACTTTGTGCCCAGAAAGAGTAAGGAAGTGACACAGCAGAAGCTGATTCCAATTAAACAATATTTAACCAAGGTCCATATATAAAAGAAAGCAAATAGTAAATGGGAAGCCTTATAAAGAACCACTGAAGGGAGTTAAGTTCTGGGGTGCTCCATCCCTCTGTGCACAAAAAAATCCATGTGCAGACAAATGCAGCATTTACCTTATTTGGTTACAAGTTCATAAATACAGCTATGATATAGTTCATTCCCTTGAAGCCAGTTAGTTATGTCTGAGGAACAGAAGGCCTCCACATCCCATCTGAACAGCTCTTTCTGTGACTTTGTTTTCAGATCGTAACAATCAGTCAATCCTTATCACGTGAGTATATAGACATATACATTGTCATATATATATATATATATCTGAAAAAGCTGGAAGACAAGTAAAAATGTTCCCTGTAACAATGAATATTTTAATTTCAACAGTGGAGAATCCGGTGCAGGGAAGACTGTGAACACAAAACGTGTCATCCAGTACTTTGCAACAATTGCAGTTACTGGGGAGAAAAAGAAAGACCAACAGCCTGGCAAAATGCAGGTATGTCACTAGCTTCCCCTTTCAGTGTTTGCCCAAAATTCTGACTGCAGAGAAGAAACTATCCGTGCATACTTTTGGGTAGCAGGACACTCAAAAGGCAGAAAGTGTAGTATAACTGAGGAGACAGTCAGGATGCACAGTCTGAACACATCTACACTCATTTAGCCCTGCTACCCAGCCTCTGTCCTTCTCAACACTAGTGCAACTCTTCTTATTTTCTTAATGTAGCAAAGGCCCAAGACTCAATTTCTCACCACTCTCCATTTACACAGAAATAAGTCCTCACCAGGGAGAGGAAGACAGCGTAACACAGCTATGCTGACTGTATCTAAACTGCCTATCTATCCATTAGTAGCCTATGAGATTGGCCACATCCACAGCACATGAGTGGATGTGAGTGTAAAGAGAGCAGTCAGCTTGTGTCATTCCTATTGACAGGGGAAGTGCAGGAACTCTGTACTCCAGAATGGTTGTACCGAAGTTGAGTCATTTCAGTTGCATCAGGTAGCAGTTTCCACTGGCTTGTTCTCCTGTCTGTGGACAGTGTGACAGCCCTGAAGGACAGCACATGAAAATGGGCAGATTTGAGTCAGATGGGAACATTGCCCTGACAGCTAGAAAGTGACCTCAGAAAGTGACCTCAGAAAGGATCCTTCCAGGAAAGAAAACAGATGCCCCAGTGCCCCTTTCTGCTGGACAGACCAGCAGCTGCAATGTGAGCCCACTGGTGCATTTGTGAGGTATGAGCTTCATTCCCTAGCACAGAGCAAGCAACAAACATCCTTGTGGGACAAGTGTGTCACCACAGGCTATGAGAAGGTATGTGCATCAAAGCAAGTGACACGCGTCAGCATGTAATTTGAGTACTCAAGGGCACAGTGGAACCTAAGGAGATTCCAAGGCTGAATATCCTAATTTCACTGAGAGGCAGGTGTCTGTGATTGATGGGTTGCTATGGCTGAGAAAAGTCCATCTTAAGCACTCTTTCCATCAGCACCATTTCAGAATCTCCTGGGCTCAGCTTTCACCAGCTGCTCACTATGCTGGGACTGATCTCAGAAAAACTTTGAGACAGCTGGGAGACATAGTGACCATATCTGATATAAGGAAAATCACCTGGCTCTCAGATGGGCAACAACCTCTTCTACTCTCTTGAGTTTATTCACAGAACACTCTCATATTTTTTGTATTCACAATCTCTGTAACAGTAGCATGTGCCTCTTCATAAGATCATTAAATAAACCACCCAGGTTATGGTTCTGTCTAACCCAGCATCCTACCTCAGATGCAGCCTGAAATCAGATGCCAGACAAGAATAAGAGACACCATGTAACAATATTTCATATAATCACAGAATGGTAGGGGTTGGAAGGGACCTTTAGAGATCATCTAGTCCAACCCCCCTGCCAAAGCAGGTCCACCTAGATCAGGTCACACGGGAATGTGTCCAGGCAAGTTTTGAAGACCATCTCAGCCTCCAGCACTTGACCACCCAGTCTGTAGACAGAATGAACTTGTGTAAAGAATTGCCATGTCTTCTTCCACGCTCTTCTCCATATGCACAATGCTCCCTTGTGAGTTCCCTGGTCACAGCTGTGACCTCTAATAAGAGGTTTGGAGTTGGTGTAGTCAGCTGCACTGACACACACATCCTTAAATAAGGATGGTCATTTAGAAAGCTGAAAGATACCTGTGCGAGGGCTTTGCTTTCTGGATTTGGGATTTTTATATATATTTTTAAAAAAAGTGAGAGCTTCATATGTTACTGTGATGCCTTAATTTTATAAGGTCCATCTTCACGGTGGACTAACAGAAACTAACTTAAATCTGTTGTGCCATCTGCAGACAGTGTTGGGAATGGCACTCCCTCTCCATTGCAAGACGTTAAAGGCTGCACTGAAAATTACATTCAAAACGTAGCAACTTCAGCTGGGTCACTCATGTTTCACCTGGATAAAAAAAATATTTGGAGGGGGTTTTTTTCCATTGTTTTCCATCTCTTTATTGGAAATTATCCCTCCTCTGACTATGTAGAGATCAATCATGACTTTGCTAGATGCCTTGAGAAAAGCTTTGCTCTATCATTCCAAAAAGGCACATGGTGATTCTGCTTCCTGGACCTTATTGTACAGAAAAGGAGAGGTATAATGCCATAGAAACTTCATTCTTCCCATATTTTTGCAGTTAACAAGAGTCCAACATTGAAACTTTACGTGTAGATCATTCCTTCTGCAGTCATGCAGCAGAAAATTCAAGAGCTTTTTTTAAGTTTAGTATTTGAATGTCAGGCTTTGTCCACATCCCACTCCTCTTTTTGAAGTATGCCTGGAGATGTAGTTCTGCATTATGAGAAGCTGCTGATCACTTGAATGCAATTGCAAAACTTTACATTCCTCTTTGCTAGGTGCTTCCTACTAAAGGCTGTACCTCTGTGTGTGTGTTCTGTGCCCTGGTCCTGGGTGCTCTGGACAACCTCCAGAGAAGTATCCCAGAATTTCCCTATTTCCTTTAGCTGTCATGGCCTTTGTGAATGGGATTGTAGAAGCACCTCTTTCATAGATTTCAAACTGCAGATCTTCACTGTAGTGGCTCTCTATATGATATGCAATACGTGATAGCAGATACAAGAAGGAAACAAAATACAACTGCGTCTTTCATCAGTCTTCCCTTTGAAAGCAATGGCAATATTCATAAGTGATGGCTGATGGGTGTTTAAAAGTCTGCTAAATTTTAGGTTAAAATCACTTATGAAATTTTAAAATTATCTGTTTATAATAGCTCCTTTGCAATACTTAACCAGCAGCAAAGTTTGACAAGAAGCTTTTTCTGCTGTCACTAGGGAACTCTGGAGGATCAGATCATCCAGGCCAACCCACTGCTGGAGGCCTTTGGCAATGCCAAGACTGTGAGGAACGACAACTCCTCACGTTTTGTGAGTTGATTTCAGATTGATTGGTATGCAGACATCTAATATATCTCTCACTAACTGATTGCTATACCAATGTGTTGATCTGTACTGCTTGACAGGGAAAATTCATCCGGATTCACTTCGGACCAACGGGCAAGCTGGCCTCTGCAGATATCGAAACCTGTGAGTTGGTGCAAGTCAGACGGAACAGATGCAGAACTTGTGCATTTATGATCTTAACTTAGTCTCTCGGGAGACTAATGGCATCTCTCTTTTGGTTAGATCTTCTGGAGAAATCCAGAGTGACTTTCCAGCTGGCCAGTGAAAGGAGCTATCATATTTTTTACCAGATAATGTCCAACAAGAAGCCGGAGCTCATTGGTGAGTGTCAGCATTGCTGGGCTTGACTCAGTGAGTGCTTTCCCTTTTCATTGTGACCTGCCCTGGTGCCACCAGAGATACCCTCTATACCTGCAGATCTCCTCCTCATCTCCACCAATCCCTACGATTTCCCCTATGTGAGCCAAGGAGAAGTCACTGTTGCTAGTATTGATGACAGCGAGGAGCTGCTGGCAACGGATGTGAGTGCAGCAGAGCACCTGCTGGGCAGCCCTGCAGGACAAGGAGGCCCAGCTTGCTGTGGGCAGGGAGGCAGAGGGGGAAGCCCCACCTTCCTTCCCATTACAGCACACATGTGCCTCTAAACACCACCTTGTGCTTCTCTGACCTTCCTTGATTTGCCTGTTGCCTCTGCAGAGCGCGGTGGACATCCTGGGCTTCAGCCCTGATGAGAAGGTGGGGATATACAAGCTGACAGGGGCCGTCATGCACTATGGCAACATGAAGTTCAAGCAGAAGCAGCGTGAGGAGCAGGCAGAGCCAGACAGCACAGAAGGTAGTGCTGAACTGCAGAGTCTGCTCATGCACTGCACCAGGACACAAGCTAGCAACCCCATCCCATAAAATGCCCAACATTTTAAGAATTATTCTCCTTTCCCAGAAACTATTTTAAGTTTGTTGCAAGTTCCATGAAGTTAATGCTTTAATTTATGGAAACTAAGACATAGAGATGGAGCATTGTTGCAGTCCTCCAGGCACAAGCAGGAGTGTGCAGCAGCTGAGAGACTGCCTGTGTTGGGGGAGAAACATTCTTTATGGGATTGAAGCAGAGCTTCCCTTGACAACAGGTGCATTTGAGTAGCACCAAAAGTAGCCTTCTTAAACAGAAACATCCTAGAGGACCAGGACACCTTTGTTTGTCTCTTTGACACCTTTGTTTGTCTCTTTTTAACTCATCTGTTGTCTCTGATCCTAGTGGCTGACAAAGCTGGCTACCTGATGGGTCTGAATTCTGCTGATTTGCTCAAGGCTTTATGCTATCCCAGGGTGAAAGTCGGGAATGAATATGTAACTAAAGGACAAAATGTCCAACAGGTATCTAGGCAGCTGATCAGCTTTTCCTTTTGTTCAGACCTTTCAACTTTAACTCAACCTTCCTTACTGCCCTGGCTGTGCTTCTTACAGGTGTACAATTCAGTGGGTGCATTGGCTAAATCAGTCTATGAGAAGATGTTCCTATGGATGGTTATTCGAATCAACCAACAGCTGGACACAAAGCAGCCCAGACAGCATTTCATTGGTGTCCTGGACATCGCTGGCTTTGAAATCTTTGATGTGAGTTACAGTAGGAATGCTTGTCCATTGATGACTTTTCCAAACTAACCAGCTTTTTTGTGTGTATTTTGAATTTGCAGTTCAACAGCCTGGAGCAGCTGTGCATCAACTTCACCAATGAGAAACTGCAACAGTTCTTCAACCACCACATGTTCGTGCTGGAGCAGGAGGAGTACAAGAAGGAAGGAATTGATTGGGAGTTCATTGACTTTGGGATGGACCTGGCTGCCTGCATTGAGCTCATTGAGAAGGTAAGATGTACAATTTGCAGAGCAGGACAACAAATTCTGTGAGTATTAATACTGTCCCATGAAGGATGCTATTTTTTAATCTATGATTCTTACTGCCTTTTCACCTCTTCCTTTCTGCTTCTCCCAGCCCATGGGCATCTTCTCCATCCTGGAAGAGGAGTGCATGTTCCCCAAGGCAACTGACACCTCTTTCAAGAACAAGCTCTATGACCAGCACCTGGGCAAGAACAATAACTTCCAGAAGCCCAAGCCTGTCAAAGGCAAGGCTGAGGCTCACTTCTCCCTGGTGCACTATGCTGGCACAGTGGATTACAATATCTCTGGCTGGCTTGATAAGAACAAGGATCCCTTGAATGAAACTGTTGTGGGACTGTACCAGAAATCATCTTTGAAGCTGCTGTCCTTCCTGTTCTCTAACTATGCTGGGGCAGAAACAAGTGAGTGATTTTTCTGTGATGATCGATAAGACAAGAATCAACTAAACTCTACTTCTCCTCTCTGTGGTATACTCAAGACTCTATAATCCCCTAACATGACCTTGTTCTTACACATACCCAAATATGCCAAAACTAAGATGCCAACATGCAGAACTGAGGAAAACACCATGTTTATGTGGTGCAGAGAAGTAAAATTCAACAAGTCCAAAACAAAGTGACAGGAGGTGTATGTTTCCCAGCTTACTGTATTGTGAATCATGTGCATGCTTACTCATCCACTAGACAGGTGCCAAAGTGCAAGCACTTCGCCTTTGGGGACATACTGCTTACTCTAACCATTCACTTCCTATCTAATTCTTCCAAGGTGACAGTGGTGGTGGTAAGAAAGGTGCCAAGAAGAAGGGAGGCTCTTTCCAGACCGTGTCTGCTGTGTTCAGGGTATGTGAATTTCCCTTTAAATAAGACATACATCCAGAAAATATTATCTGAGGGATGGAGTATCTCTCCTATGAAGAAAGGCAAAGAGAGTTGGGTTTGTTCAGCCTGGAGAAGAGAAAGGTCTAGGAACACCTTATTTTAGCCTTTCAATATGTAAAAGAAGCTTATAAGAAAGACAGAAAAAGACTTTTTACTCCGGCCCATAGTGACAGGGCAAGGAGCAGTGGATTTAAACTGAAAGAAGGTAGGTTTAGACTGGAGATAAGGAACAATTTTTTTAAATTATGAGGGTTGTGAGACACTGGAACAAGTTGTCCATAGGAGTTATGAGTGTTCCATCACTGGAAGTGTTCAAGGTCACATTGGACAAGGCTTTGAGCAACTTGATCCCTGAAATTGACCATGGCAGGTTTTTTTTTCCTTGATGATCTTGAAAGGCCCCTTCCAATCCAAACCATTTTGGGACTCGACAAATCCTTGACATTTGAATAAGAATGCAGAAGCTTTGTAGCTCACGGCTCAAACCCATGTTTTACTCTAACACAGGAAAATCTAAACAAGTTGATGACTAACCTGAGAAGTACCCATCCTCACTTTGTGCGTTGTCTGATTCCTAATGAGACCAAGACACCTGGTAAGTCCATCATTATACTCTGAAGACATGAGACTCGTGGCAATTGGCCTGCTTAGCTTCCACAGCAATGTCCAGAACAGCTCCCTTTGTATGCGAAGTTCTTAGGTGGGGGTTGGCCTATGGGACAGTGCTCAAGTAAACTTTCTTGCATTGTTTACTGTGACTGTAAAATTTCAGGCATCACATGGTCCACAACACTTATCCATCTTTGCTTAATGTCTGTGGACAGCTCAAGATGACAAAGATGAGATTGATTACAGCTGATGAAATTGTCTGCTAGGAATAACAGCATTAGCAAATCCCTTACAGATGCCTAGTTTTAAGGACCGCTGTGTTATTCAGAATTGTTGGGTTCAGCCCAAGACCACTTACTCATTTCTAAATATACAGTATTAGGATCTGGTTCACTGAGATGGGGGAATGTGAAAGAAATCATATATAATTTGTAGAATTCCATGTTCAAGTTGCTGGGTGTTGCTAGCACTTGGAAAGCACGTTGATATAAAGTTACCTTTTTTTCCTTTATTTAGTTATTAAACTATCACAAAGAGTTTAGTCCCTAAGAACAGCCAAATCTGAAGTATTTTCATGTGGCCATTAAAGTATCTGGGGAGAGACTTGCCCATGTAGGTCTAGTACTGTTAGAATAAGTAAATACTCATAGAATGTACTGGATGCAACAGGAGTATCAGGAAACAGGAGTTTAATATCTATTTAATCTACTCAGGATCAAAAGACCAATTTCAGAACATTTCTTAACTGCCTTGTTCATGTCTCTCTGTGTAGCCCTAAAGATCACAAGCAGGATTTAAGCAACAGACATATGTATGACATTCACATTTCAGCTATTCATCTAAACTTTTATATTCAGTGGAGAGAAGCTGGCATTTTAAGGTATGACTCATCTGGCTCCTTTCATCATCTATCTTAGGATGAGATGAATCACAATCTAGAAGAAACTGTTTCATTCCACCGACTATAACTGAAACCCTAATGGAAATGTCCACACTTCATATCTTAAAGTGAAGAAAGAGGAATCCCAACTGGGGTCTTGACAGTCAAGAAGGTGTAAGGAGGGGATTAAGAGAGTCTACTAAAATAGAAAAGCATATTTGAATGAATGATTTTGGCAGATATAGATGTCACTTTAATGTTCAGTTGGTTGCTTTGACAGAGGTGACTCAGGAGGAATCTTGACTTTGGCCTGTTAAAAAAATTTAGTAGTGTGAGTGAAATGAAGGATAGTGAAGGAAAAGAAACTGGACATTTTCTGATTTTTAGCTGGTTTTAGGCTGCTATGCTCAATATTCTAAGAAGTCTTTTGGGTACACTTTATTGATTGCACTGAAAAGATAAAGTTACAGGTATGGACCATTCTGTACTAATAAATGTATCTAACAGTTGATAAAAATTTCTGCATGATAAAGCGATTTCAAGAGAGTTTTATTCTGCCAGTTTTACTTTGTAACACTTGGGAGTAAGACCTAGAAATATAGTTGATTAGTATATCCAATAGTTATTTTAGGAGAAAGATAATGCTTCAGTTTTAATCAAGTCTCCTGTACAGGTAAACTGACAGTTTTAGGCAACTTGTTTATGTGCTCCTGTGTTTGGAATCTATCTAGCTATCAAATTTTATCAAGATTAAGTACAGTCACTATTTGCATGGCAGATCCAAGGTAAAATCATACATAACATGAAGAGATTATTGTCTAGATGGTACTACAGTCTACATTGTGCCACCTCTGCCACATCCATTGAGGATGCTGATGCTGGTGAAGATTTTTCCTCTAATCTCCTAAAGCACTCCCCTGCCATTTTTGAGTAATGTGTCCTGATGTCTTTTGGGCATTGGCAATTCACAAGCACTGCAGGTCCTAGCACTCTCAGTACAGCTTTAGCTCACTGAATCAACTCTCTACAACTTATATGAATTGAAGGCATGTTCTATCTTCACTTCTCATACCTTTAATCAGCAAGAACTGGTTTAATTTTACCCCTCCCAAAAAAAGTATGGTATTCTGGAATGCTAGTACATATGGGGATTCTTTGGAAGAAGAGGAGAACCTGATGGATGTATTTTGTTTCAGGTGAAATGGACCATTACTTGGTGATGCATCAGCTGCGGTGCAATGGAGTTCTAGAAGGCATCCGAATCTGCAGGAAGGGATTTCCAAGCAGAATCCTTTACGCAGACTTTAAGCAACGGTAGGTCTTCAGTTATTGCTGCCTCTTAAGATAAGGCCTCAGCAAACCCACAACCCAGGTGACAAGTCTAATGACACCATAGAGAGACACACTCTGAATCAGACTTTATTAGTGGTATTTGAGGGAACCAAGTCATTAATGCTGTCTTAGGTCATTCCATTCTGACCCATTTTGATCATAAAACCATAGAATCATAGATCAGTGATTTCTCCATGCTTCAGAACCAGTATAATTTCTTAACTGCAGTCAATCCCAATGATTCAAAGAGATGCAAAATACTTGTAGTGTTATGAATTAGCTTGCTCTTTGTTAAGTTTCCCAGAATATAGATACAAAAACAACACACGTCAGTGTAACCACCTTACAGTGCAGTGACTAAGTAGTCAAAAATTCAAGGCTTTGTCACTGGCCTGCATCTTGTGCCTTGTTTTCCTCATCTTTAAAATGGAGACAATTAAACTGGTTCATGTGAGTTCAGTTGCTATAAATCACTGAATCAGAACGGGCTGCTGTTATAATTAAATGTAACAGTAGCATCTTCCATGCTGAAAGATTGTGAAAAAGACCCAAGAACTCTCTGAAAATGCCCTGCAACCTGATGTTCAGTAAAGCATTAACTGGTCTCAGTTGTCAAATCATAATTTGATGTGACAGGTGAAGGAATTTATCTATAAAGGCCATGGTTCAGAACCACAAAGTGCTTTATAGTTCAAAAGGAATGTCCTGAAGTTCAGGAGGACCTACAGTGGAAGCCTAAAACAGAAAATAAATTCATAGCACCATTATCATTGTCTTGATTTTATATATTCTTTTTCAAGGCATCCTCATTGATGTGTCTGAACAAATCCCTTTAGAGGAATTAGGTGGTCCTATCCATGTCTCAGTATTTCCTTAATCATTAAGTTATCTTGCAAAATGCTAGAACTGCTGTCAGTATTTACAGAATAACGCCATTTTTAATCCAAACTCCACAACTTGTACAGAGTGGTACAACTTGTAGAGACTGTGCTGTATTCCCTTAGGAATATAGCTGATTTTTGTTACTAGTTTTAATTCACCTTCAATTTGAGCAGTGTTCCTCAGATCAATGAAACAAGATGAGATGAGGTTGACATGTTCTCACTATGTTCTTCCTAATTCCTGGAGCTGCAGAGACTCTTAAGTATGCACATTAATTTTGTATGTAACAACACACTGTGTTGTTACACAGCCAACAGATTCCTCTGAACAGTAGATATGTCCCCTTGTCATCACATTCTATTCAGCCAAGACCGTCTAGATTTCAGATGGCATATTCAGCTACTTTCTGATAGGTCAGCTTCTATATACTTTATGATGCACTCTGGATCCTATTTTCTTCGTGCTGTTTGCAATCAGTCCTTGCACCCTGTTTTACCACAGGTACAAGATTCTTAACGCCTCAGCTATTCCAGAAGGCCAATTCATTGACAGCAAAAAGGCTTCAGAAAAGCTTCTCTCCTCCATTGATATTGACCATAACCAATATAGATTTGGCCACACTAAGGTAAAGTCCTTGTGGAAGAGCAGGTATAACTAATGGCAAAGTTTTGTTTGTTGAAAGTTTTTCCTGTGTATGAAATCAGGTTTCACAATGGTTAGAAATAAAGTACACAAGCAGCAAGGAGTACAGAAAGCTTGACTAGTTCTAGGTGTATGTGTGAAAGGTAGCACTGTCAGCCCTGGGAACACCACACTACCAGAATGACCCAGCATGGCTGCAACTAGAACTACTGCTGCCCCTGCATCCTGACAGCTGAACTCATATCAATGCACGTTAGACAGGCTCAGACAAGTTTAGACTTTTCAGAGGATTTAGGCACATACACAAGTCTATCTTCCACATCTGATGCAGTGTTAGGTGGGACATTGATCTCTGATCAGCACAACCAAGGCAGTGTTATCTCTGGACAAACAGCCAGTTGCCTGCACTACTGAACAGACATCATCATGAATGTTTCTCAAGCCAGCTCTAAGTCAGTTCACAGAGCAAATTTTGAACCTTACATAGATGGGTAGAGTGCAGCGCAATTTGTTTAAAAGTTTGTTTTAATAATTACAGACAAGCTAGATCTTCCACAAACTACACTGGAGCAGGCACCAAACAACAGTGCAATAATGGGATTACATTGTATGATGTCATTGTATGTGTATGATGTACACAGAGCAACTTGTCATGAATCACATGAACACTGAGGATATGAATATTGACAAAAAATTCTCTAGCTGTTAAACCTTTACTCTACAGGCATTCTTCCAAAACTGCCTTGTACTACCCTGCATTAGCTGCCAATGGTTGTGTATCTGCCTAAGGCTCAGACTATTTGACTCTTTTTTATTTTCTAGGTGTTCTTCAAGGCAGGTCTCCTGGGACTTCTCGAAGAGATGAGAGATGAGAAGCTTGTGAGCCTCATCACTCATACACAAGCTATGTGCCGAGGGTACCTCATGAGAACTGAATTTAAAAAGATGAATGCAAGAAGGTAATATAAGAAAACAGTAACAATCATAATGTGTCACATCAAAAGTTCAGCAATGCAGTATACTGTCTCAGGCAAAAAACTGCCCTCAGGAATGACCCTTAGAAGGACTGGGGGAACAGTGAACTCTTTTCCATTTTCTGCCTTTAAAGAACCCTGTGATGGAGACAGTCAACTAAACAAGTGCTAAGGTTTTGACTGATTTGAACATGTCTGATAATTTCATTGGATCATATTGTTTTTGCAAGGAATAGCATATATTCATTTTCTGCTCTCCTCTTTAATTTTCTTTCATGGATCCATCATCTAAAATGAACAATTCTAGCACGTTCTAGAAAGTACTCCATACTTTTGACCATCCCAGATACCCTTCCCACTTCAGCTCTGTCCCTTTGAGACGGGATGAATCATGCAAAATTCAGAGCATAGGAGTGGCAGCACTGGGTGAGCCAAGCAAACCTTCTCAAATGTTGTTGGCAAGTGAAAGCTTTAAAGGCAGCAAAGACTGCACAAATGCCTAGGATATCCTGCCAATCAGCTACTTTTACTTGTAACTCTCTGTAGTACACATTTAGCTCAGGATCCTCCTAAAACAGAAATAGTTTCTAAGAATGCAATAACTTACTGGATTCCTCTTCAAGGAATTGCCTAATCTCCTTTTGAACTATGGGCATCAACAACATCCTTTTTCATTCAAAACCATAAAAAGATTTCATTTTTGTTTTCAGTTTTTATCTTAATAATTTCTAATATGGCATTTGCTGTTTTGAGTGACACACAAAGCAGAAAGGTGATCTTTCCACAATTGACAGTAACTCTCACATTTGTAATCTCAGCAAAAAAGATGTCAGTTTTCACTCTGGTATTCACCTGAGGACCTGCACTTTCTTTGAGACTGAGGAAAGTCTCAGAGATTCCCAGGCAACATGCCAGAGTAGTTTGTCTGTTTTGCAGTATTTCTCCCTCTTACACCAAGACATAGTTATTGTCCATGCTACTGAACAAGTCATTCTGCAATCAAGGGCCTTGAAATGAGCCTTTAGTAAAAGAAATAGAGGTGAGGAAAAAGGTCTCATGCAAAAGTACCTTAAGGGAAATGCTGATGTTGTATGGCCAATAATCTGTCTGTTTCCAACCTCATCTCAACAGCCTCAGAAACTCTGTTTAAATGTGTTTTTAGAGAATCCATTTATATCATCCAGTACAACATTCGTGCATTCATGAATGTTAAGCACTGGCCCTGGATGAAGCTGTACTTCAAGATGAAGCCCTTGCTGAAGAGTGCAGAATCTGAGAAGGAGATGGCCAACATGAAGGAGGAGTTTGAGAAAACCAAGGAAGAGCTTGCAAAGTCCGAAGCAAAAAGGAAAGAGCTGGAGGAGAAAATGGTGACTCTGTTGCAAGAGAAAAATGACTTGCAGCTTCAGGTTCAATCTGTGAGTATCCTCTATTTTCAGATTCACCCCATTTCCTCTTATTCTGCTGCTCTTTCCCTTCTCTTTTCCATTGTCCTACATAAACAGACATGTAACAGGGCCAGATTCCCCACTGCTTCATACTTGATCTTGTCATTTACACTTAACCAAAGGGAGTAAAAAGCACATTTAAAACATTACCACCAGCAGGAATACAAGAAATTGTGACTGGGTTCCATTGTGAACCCATTTCACTATTAAGCAATCACCAGTGGAAGAATCTGATGTTCCACACAATGTGCTCCTAATAATGATATCTGATTCTAGATGAAATACAGGCTGTTTCCACATCTGGTGAACATTATAATATGGAGCCAGAGCAGGGGTGCTTTTCTGTCAGAGACAGGACTGAAACTGTGGAATAAAGATTGATGCTTTTCTCTGGAATACTGACGAGGAGAGACTGAAATTGCACAAGACAGGAATACTGTCAGGTTTTAAAAGCTAATAAGATACTATGTGGTCAAGAGCAGTTTGGTACAAGTAGATCTGTCACTTATTTCCATGTGCTTTTGGATCAGTTGGATTTTGACAAGAGTCTTGTATAATTTCAAGCACTAATGCTGTAACTGTGCATGCTGAAGATCAGATTTATTACCTGAATCCTTCTTCATGACTTGAACTTAACCTTTTGAGTTTTCTGAGTTTCTTTGTATCCTTCTCAGTACTTAATGTTCTGTTCTGTAGAACACAGCTAGTCTACAAGTATTTGGGGCTTCACCTTAACCTCTTAATGGACGATAAGCAAATAAAAACCCCTAACTAACATTGAGGTTTATGTGCCTTTCAAAGTACTCAGATTTCAGACTTTGGAACATTAAAAAACCTTCTAAGGTACGATCATTGCCCTCAAGTGTGTTGTCTGACTCTTTCTCAACTACCAATTTCTTCCCTGTTTCAGTAGTGGAAGGATTCTTCTTCACTTCTCACTAACTCACATTTTCCCGTATTGATAACTTCTATCAACCTTGCTTGAAAGATTCTTCAAGCACCATTTTCTCCAAGTTTGTCCTCAGAAGATGGACACTCACTAGCCATGATTTTCAGTGTGCTATGTATTTCAGCCAGAATCTGAGAGAAAATTAAACATACCATTTTCTGTTACTGCAGTGATGGCTTTCAGCCATAACTCTTCTAGGAGGCAACAGATATCTTTTCTGGTATTCTGTCTAGAATATATCATAGTAGCATTAATTTAGACAAAATTAATCTATTAATCACGTGTATCAAAGTGTTAGTTACAGTTAAAGTTGCAAGCTACAATTTAAGCTGAGCTTGACCCTGTCTTGGCTGAGACATTAAAGAATGATGGGAGCAAGGTTAGCCTCATGTGAATAAAGTGGGAGAAGAGGTTTGAGGGAGTCAAACTGACCTAAGTCATTAGAGTTGGAGGAGTTTATTAAAAATAGAATCACCCAACACTCAATGGAAGATAGCTTTGAAATGTTACATGTTTTACAAATCCACATCTAAGATTGCACTTCCATGAAATCCAGTTTGCTACCCACTTATTTACCTCACTGATTCCTTGCAGGCACCTTGTTATGACAGAACCCTGAGATTCTTTTGTATGGTATTGCAGTCAAACCATCTCAGCAGCTGAAAGGAAGTGTCTCTACCAAGGGATTATGGCTCACGTTCCTAGCCATGACTGAGTAGGACAATTTCCTCATGATCAAATCATGTTCATTACTGTGATTTGCATCAGAAATTCTGCCCTGACTTGTGTAATCAACTTCCTGGAGATGGTACTTGAACAACATATGTTGCCTTTTGTCATTTTTATGATAAATATAACGTGCTTTCAATATGTTCTGGCAGGAGAGTGAGAATCTAGCTGATGCTGAAGAGAGATGTGAAGGACTCATCAAAAGTAAAATCCAGCTAGAAGCTAAAATTAAAGAACTAAGTGAAAGATTGGAGGATGAAGAGGAGACAAATGCTGAACTGACAGCAAAGAAGAGAAAACTTGAAGATGAGTGCTCTGAGCTCAAGAAAGATATTGATGATCTTGAACTGACACTGGCCAAAGTAGAAAAGGAGAAGCATGCAACAGAGAACAAGGTGACAGAGGAATCAGGGAATTATTCTTCCCCAGGCAGTTTTCAGTTTTGTGGAAAGTTGTCATCATTCCTGTGTGCTCTGAAGGAAAGTGGTATGTGCCTAAGGCATAGGAGAGAGGTAGTGCCACTTAATCACCTGTGACAGAAAAATTGCTGTTAAAATTTTAACTTCCTCTTAGGAAAAACATTTTTACGTGATAGTTCCAAAAGAGTTAAGAGATTGCTATGGTGCTTGATAGGGAACTGCCATATTTGGCTATTTGCTGTCATAAGGAACCAGAATATTTCTGTCTCCTGTAGGAGACCAGTTTGCTTGTGAGTAGCTCAGCACAGAACAGCTGTGCTGGTCCTTTCCCACATGCATTGAGGAGAACTGATTTTGCAGACATCGAATGTTTTGTTATAATTATCTTATATTTAAGAAGCCCAGGTCTCAGCTAGTCTGTAATGTCTTAAGGCACTTCCTCACAGTATGGATACTGACTGTTTAACAGGTTAAGAATCTTACTGAAGAGATGGCAGCTCTGGATGAAAATATTTCTAAACTCACCAAGGAGAAAAAGGCCCTCCAGGAAGCCCACCAGCAGACACTGGATGACTTGCAAGTTGAGGAAGACAAAATCAGCACACTCACCAAAACCAAGACCAAACTGGAGCAGCAAGTAGATGATGTAAGACAAAGTGGTTTGGGTTATGTAGGTAGATGCTTTGACAGATTAGAAGAGACTAGAAATCTGAAGTTGAGACTATAAGCAACACCTAAAGCAGCTAAACCACTTCTAAGAATTTCATCTAATAAATCATTGCCTGTTGACAGGATATTGAGAAATCCAGTACATCTTTCATCTTTCCCTGCCTATTAAAACTATGTCCAACACTAGGTATTTCAGCATTGTAGACTTCTGTGCCCTATTTTAACCAATCAGCTGGAGCAGTGTATCTGTGGCAGTTTGAAGTTTGCCAAAGAGTTATTTATGGTCTCTTACTGTGCAGTGTGGATATACTCCAGGAAGCTATGAACACTGGGAATTTGCCAATATTTAGCAGTCTATACGCTGGGAACTGCAGCCACTGGAAAATTCTACTTTCTGTATTTTTCAGAAACTTGTATTCCAACTCTGCACAGATAAACTACAAACAGATTAATATGAAACCAAAACATGTCAGCTCTGATCTTGCAGTGAGAGTGCAGCAGAGATGGAGATGAGAGATATATATAGGATCTGAGAGATCTCTCTGTTCATCACTTTTGAACTCTCGTTAGATTTTTAAATCAGGAAGTTACTTTCAAGGTATAATTTCTGTGTTTCAAAGAATGTTTTATGTGTTTTAGCTTGAAGGATCTCTGGAACAAGAGAAAAAACTGCGAATGGACCTTGAGAGAGCAAAGAGAAAATTGGAGGGAGACCTGAAAATGTCTCAGGATTCCATCATGGATCTGGAAAATGATAAGCAACAGATGGATGACAGGATAAAAAAGTATTGCACAGATTTTTTTTTTATGCTCTGAATTCAAAAACTCAGATTTTATCTTAACCATATTGAATTTGCATTCTTGTTCTTTAACAGAAAGGATTTTGAAATTAGCCAGTTGCAAAGTAAAATGGAAGATGAGCAAGCCCAAAGTACTCAGCTGCAAAAGAAAATTAAGGAGCTTCAGGTATTTTTAGCACAGGTTCCTTGGAATTAATTGATATTTATTCTTTGACTGTTCCACAAAATTATTTTCCTACACATGAATAAAACAATTGATGTGGACTCTGTTTCCCATCTCAAGGCACCTTTACAGAAACTCTGGACTCCAATCACACATAGGTGTAAGAAATTTCTTGAGTGAAGCTTGTAGCAGGCTTTCAAAATAAATCAGATACTCAGTTGTAACAGTGGTGAAGCCACTGAGAAGTACTTTTCTTAGAATGTGACATAATATGTCATGATCTGGACAGACATTACCTTCTAAATGCAGAGCCAGGAAGACAGTTCTCTTCAGTGCAATTATCCCATGGTTGCTCATGTCAAGGTTTCCTCCACCTTGTTTGCTGACAGAGAGAGGACATTACTTTGTCTTGGGAAATTTCTGTGAAATTCACATTCCTTTTAATTTTCCAGTGACATAAACTCTATTTTTTTCAGAAAAGCGCAACATTAGACACTTTATAACTTCATAAATCCATTCCAAGCTATAACATAAAATGAAATATCAGATTTGACATTCACTGTAGTTCCAAAACTGAATATTGCATGTCCTAGGACACAATTTGGTCAAATTTCTAGTAGTGCTTCACTCTCTCTGCTGATAAGAGTGGATGGGAATGTTTGCCTTTTATTGTTCAGTGATCATTTCAAATCAGTCTATTCAGAGTCCAATTAACTTTCACAGGCTCGACTAGAGGAATTGGAGGAAGAAATTGAGGCTGAACGTGCAATCCGTGCAAAGACTGAAAAGCAGCGAGTTGACCTCTCCAGGGAGCTGGAGGAGATCAGCGAGCGGCTGGAAGAAGCAGGAGGGGCGACAGCAGCTCAGGTGGAGATGAACAAGAAGCGTGAGGTGGAGTTCCAGAAGATGCGGCGTGACCTGGAAGAGGCCACGCTGCAGCACGAAGCCACGGCTGCCGCCCTGCGCAAGAAGCACGCGGACAGCACAGCCGAGCTTGGGGAGCAGATCGACAACCTGCAGCGAGTGAAGCAGAAGCTGGAGAAGGAGAAGAGTGAGCTCAAGATGGAGATTGACGACTTGGCCAGTAACATGGAGTCTGTCTCCAAAGCCAAGGTTATTGCACAGGAAGAAACATTTTTCATCACTACCACTGTTCTTCCGAGCAACTAGATGAACTGAAGGATGTGTTTTCTGTCTCTTAACAGAGCAATCTGGAAAAGATGTGCCGAGCTCTCGAAGACCAGTTCAGTGAAGTCAGAGCCAAAGACGATGAACATATGCGACTAATTAATGATCTGAACACACAGAAAACACGTCTACAGACTGAGAATGGTGTGTCCCTAGATTAAATGTAATAGTCCTGTGCCAAGTACTTAAATATGCTGTCTGAATGTCTGTGTATTTTCTAATATATTCATCACTGAGTGATCTGAACAAAACTCAGACTGTAGATTGTGGAATCTCCTTCACTGGAGGTTTTCCAAACCTGCCTGGACACATTTCTGTATGATCTGATCAAGGGGAATCTGTTTTAGCAGAGGGTTGGGCTGGATGAGCTCTGGAGGTCCCTTCCAACCCCCCCATTCTATGACTCTATGATTCTATGAATTTCCTCCTGTGGCAGTCACAGAAACTGTACCCAAGGAAACAAAAAAACTAAACAAAAAGAAGAACCGTCAATCAAAATGAATGTGTGAGTTTGTGGTCAGTTCATTCCCTTTTCTTCAATGCCAGCATAATATTTCTCCTTGACAGCTTTTTCCTACTGGTGGGAATTAATTTGCTACTCTCCATTTTACTGCTTTTCATCTGACTAGCTCTTATTATTCGTACATTTTATGTCTTGTATCTCTGTCTAAAACTATAAATGTTTTCTCATTAGGTGAACTTACTCGGCAACTGGAGGAGAAGGAGTCCTTGATTTCTCAGTTGACTCGAGGCAAACATGCCTTCACTCAGCAGACTGAAGAGCTGAAGAGGCAACTAGAGGAAGAAAATAAGGTGATTTGTTTTAATTTGGACCAACAAATTGTAAAAGAAATCAATGAGTTAAAACTATCGATGAGATTTCTCCTCAGAGAAATGTGAAGACATTAGAAGAGTAAAACATTCAAACTTTGCCTTGGATTATAACACAGAGAGAAGACATTAAAAATGAAATAAGGAAGAGAGTTTAAGTCCTCATCATGCTTTCTGAAGTTCAAAAACATAAGAGGAGCAAATGAAAATAGCTCTCTGTGTGTATCTCACTGCCACAGAAATCCCTGAGGCAAAGAAAACAGCAGCAGGCAAAAAAAAAAGAAAGTGAGCAGGAGTGCAGGCATATCCATAGTTAGATATGATAAAGCAATTTAAAGTTTATTCCACCCTCAGATAAACACTAAACTCTACCCGAAAAGCTTACAGGGATATTTCTTGAGGGAGAATCATGTCTGTCACTGTATTTCTTGTGTCTTTGCCTGAAGCACGTGGTACAGGTATGTTTGAGAGGCAGTATCCCAGACAGGACAGACAAGTGCCTGATCCTTTTTAACAATATCAAGCCTGAAACACAGAGTCCCTAATATTGTTCACTTTGCTCATTCTGTTACTGTTGCAGCTGTTGCACATGGTCAGAGTGACGTGGAGTTTTTATCAAAATCCAGTAAAAAAATCCAGTCACAAATTGTTCATGTTTTGACAACTTGTTCAATTTTAACTACCCAGGCCAAGAACGCCCTGGCCCACGCCTTGCAGTCAGCTCGCCACGACTGCGACTTGCTCCGGGAACAATATGAGGAGGAGCAGGAAGCCAAGGGGGAGCTGCAGCGGGCCCTGTCCAAGGCCAACAGCGAAGTGGCCCAGTGGAGAACCAAATACGAGACGGACGCTATTCAGCGCACCGAGGAGCTGGAGGAGGCCAAGTATGTGAAGGGATGGTCTGGAGCAAGTAGATGGCCATTTAAGTATAAATGTGAGAAGGAACTGGAGGAAAACAGAATATGCTTGTAGTGGGAACGTACAGAGCTGTGTGCTTTGTAATGTGTTAAGAGTGAAAAGAGGAGTGAGTAGAGGTTTAAAGGAGCAGGAACAGAGACTTGAGAGAATCAGAAAGGAGAATTCCAATGCATTAACTATGGAGTTATCATAGTAGTTGAATCACAGTAATGACAGCACTAATCACGGTAGTTAAAAAAAATTACGGTCTTTACACTGCCAATATTGAAAGTGTGTTTCTGGTTCCTCTCTACATTGGATTAGTCTACCCCTTGGTTATGTATTCTCCCAGCCTGTGCAGTACTTCAGTATGCTGTGTCATCCCAGGCTCCTATTGATGCCCTCTGTTCACCTCATCACAGTTTTCTGTCCTGCTTTCTCTGCCCATCTCAGTGCCCATGCCAAACTCCTTTCCCATCTATTTTCTGAGAACACCAGAACTTTCCTTCTCTCAGCACTGATTGTCTCACCCTGCAGAAAGAAGCTTGCTCAGCGCCTGCAGGAGTCAGAGGAGCAGATTGAGGCTGTCAACGCAAAGTGTGCTTCACTGGAGAAGACAAAGCTGAGGCTGCAGGGGGAAGTGGATGACCTTATGATTGACGTGGAGAGGTCAAATGCAGCCTGTGCAGCATTTGATAAAAAGCAGAAGAATTTTGACAAGGTTCATTCAAAGAGCCTGACAGATCTGAACATCTTTAGACAGTTGATAGGCCAGGCCAAAATTTGAAATTATGTTCTGCACGCACAGTAAGATAAATTACATCTTATCCAAAGCAAAGCTATGGTAAGGAGCACATAACAAAACATACAGTAAGGATAATGTCACAGTGTGATTAACCCCAGATGACCACAGCAAACAATAATGTAGCTTTGTGAACATTTAAAAGAGTTTGCAAGGGAGACTGAGAAGATTGATATCTAGTCTGTGATCAAGCACACTGAGCAAGTATTCACATACGAGATAACAAGCCTCGACCTTCACCTGGTGCTACTTTGCCAGCCTCGTGTTTGGGTTAGGCAGAGCCTCAGAGTCCTTTACAAAGTCTCAGCCTTCACTGTCTTTAATAACAATGAAAAGAATCAATAATGTTTGACCAAGAGATGTTACACAGCTTCATGCACTGGCCCAGCCTTATGTGAGTGAATTAGGTGAATGTGCTAAAACAGATGCCTTACAGGGCTGTGGTATTAAACTCAGGAGATAACCAGTAAAACAAGATCTTTGTGAGCTCAGTGCAAGACCACTGGCTCTAGCAACAATAAAAAGGCTCACACAGCCTCATTTAGACTAACTACATAGTGTCCAGGCTGGTGTCAAATCAAACTGAGAGCTTAGGGTGTGCACTAGCGCTGTCTGAAGCGGACAGTTTAAGTAGCTTCCACCAAAACAGCCAGACTATGTGTCACAGTAAATTGATTGTCACAGACAGAAAACAGTCCAAAGAAAAAGACTGTAAGACAGGCCATGCCTCTTGGGTTCTTGTCCTGTAAATGTGCAGAGACAGGAGTGTTGCAGAATGGGTCATTCTTATGCTCCTGTCACTCCAGGTCCTGGCAGAATGGAAGCAGAAGTACCAGGAAAGTCAGGCTGACCTGGAAGCTGCCCAGAAGGAGTCTCGCTCTCTCAGCACCGAGATCTTCCGGATGAAGAATGCCTATGAAGAAATGCTTGACCAGGCTGAGACTGTCAGACGGGAGAACAAGAACCTCCAGCGTAAGTTTAGATCTCTATCAGCTGGGATCCACCATGAATCCTAAGATGCTTCCATGTTTCTGGGCTACCAGAGCTCTGCCTCTTCCCAGGGTTTTGTTCATTACTCTTTTCCCACCAAGCTCAGGTTAGGTGACTTTCTTTCCTGTTCAGCTGATCACAAAGTCACCTGTAAGCACATGCCTATAGCTCATTACAGCACCCTACTTCCTCATTGTAATTCCCCTCCTTCACACCATCATAATCCCATTAATGGATAGGGAATAAACTTAATGAAGTGATAGAAGTGATGGTGAAACCAGGTACTCTTTTTTCAGATTACTTCAGTCACTGCCATTAGAAAAAAACTGAAAGGCTGTTGCCTATCTCCTGATTATTGGAGGACCAGGCAGCTGTGGCAAAATTAAATTGGCATTTAATAAGTAAACTGACTGCATAAATTAAACACGGCTCAGTTTCTTTTTGTGAGCTGAATGATCCCCGGGGAGTATTTGAGGATAAAGAAAGCAATCAAACGGGACTGTCACTGGAAATGTAATTTTACTTTCCAGAGGAAGTTGATATTATTCTCTGAGTTCACTCCAGTTGGTCCCTCTCATTTTCAAATTGCACACTGAACTGGAATTAACAGGTATTCAGAAATAAAGATTGCACATGAGACAAGACCTATTATTTCTCCTCACTGCTGCATCACATTACATCGTTATTTCTTCCATCATTCCCATTGCCAAATAGCTATTGCAGGTGCCCATTGATAGCATTACCTAAGATGAGTTGAGTGTGTTTTCTGTGTTGCAGAGGAAATTTCTGATCTGACTGAACAGATTGCTGAATCTGGGAAAGTTAATCATGGACTGGAGAAAGCAAAGAAGCAAATTGAGCAAGAAAAGTGTGACCTTCAAGCAGCATTAGAAGAAGCAGAGGCAAGTGTCTTCAATAAGGGGATTTATTTTAGAGAGATAATGAATGGAGAAAATTTGGAGATTACATATTCCTGTCTTGATACTGTCACAAAGATGCAGTATAAGAGCACAAGCTGACCAAACAGCAAAGGGAATACTCCTCTCCTGTACCAATATGGCATTACTTGCTGTGCTACGTTGCACATAAAGCCTCAGTCCCAGGTTAAAATGAAGCTCACTTTGCACCACATGTTTGAATTTCCACCTGTGAAAGGCTGAAGAAAGGTCACTTGTATTTCAAAACTCTGACAATTTTTGTTGTTAATCATATGAATCAAGGATGCTTTCAGAGCAAGTCCAAACCATACTTCTCAACATCCTTTTCAAAGAATGCTGACTGTTGAAGTGAATTAAGATTGTATTTCTTCACTTCCTGCACTTTCAATGAATGGCTGTCAACCAACCAAGAAGAGCCCCGCCTTCTTTTCACTGTAATTCCCCTTAGGTAGAAAATGAAGTAAAAAATGAGAGACACATCTCTAATCTTCAGATCTCACTACATGGGCAGGCTTTAGAAGCAAGAGTTACAGTGGTCATGCAAATCCATCTGCTCTAATTTATGCACCTAAATGCCATCAGTCTAATCTTGAATTAGACACCATAGGCTAATTCTAGATTCAGAAAGGAGAACTAGGCATCTCTGGAGGATCTGTTCTTGAAAAGGATGCCAAGGCATGTCCAGTGGCTGCAAAGACTAAAGCCTCAGGCTTTTAACTCCTAGACATCTGAAGCTAAAAGAGTACCAGAGGAAAAAGGCTGCATAGAAGGGCAACATACCCACAGAGTCATTGAGGTGGGACTAAGTACAAAGCTCCCGAGCAGAATTCAGCATGGAGATGTAAGAGAAGGCAAGCTTCCTCTGAGCATGAGGCTTGGTTGTCCTTTTTTATCTTTTCACATGTTTTATCTCTTCAGTGCCAACATAGCCCTCGGTGTCCAGGCCTTGTGATACTGGAGGCACTTTCCAAAAGAGTCTTATTCCTGACCTACTCTAGATGGTCCTGTTCTGGCAGGGTGGTTCAACTGGATGATCTTTCAAGGTCCCTTCCAGCCCTTGAGATTCTGTGATTAATTTCTGTCTGAGGTATAGTGATTCTTGTGTATGGGAGCAGCAGTCAGCTTTTTCAGTGCTACCCTTTTTCTAAACATCCACAGTAAGGCAAATATATCTGTGCTACTGGCTGCTAAGTGTCAAAATTCTGCACAGGCATTTCACAGTAACAGACATTACATAGATAAATTATATTATTTCAATCCTACCAGGGCTCTTTAGAACATGAAGAGGGAAAAATCTTACGTGTTCAGCTGGAGCTGAACCAGGTGAAGTCAGATGTTGATAGAAGGAGTGCAGAGAAAGATGAAGAAATTCAACAGCTGAAGAGGAATCACCAGAGGGTATTAGAGTCCATGCAGACCATGCTGGATGCTGAGATCAGAAGCAGAAATGATGCTTTGAGGCTGAAAAAGAAGATGGAGGGAGATCTGAATGACATGGAAATACAACTGAGCCATGCCAACTGTCAGGCAGTAGAGACCCAGAAGCACCTCAAAGCTGTCCAAGGGCAACTCAAGGTAGGGATCACACAAGGGCTACTGTCCTACAGGTCTTTCCCAGCCACTCTGCTTGTCTCATGGTGCTTTCACTTTCAAAGGATTCCCAGCTCCATTTGGATGATGCTTTGAGAGAGAATGATGACCTGAAGGAACAGCTTGCTATGGTAGAGCGTAGAAACAATCTGATGACCACAGAAATGGAGGAGATGCGAGCTGCCATGGAGCAGACAGAGCGAGCCCGGAAAGTTTCCGAGCAGGAGCTGACGGATGCCAGCGAGCGAGTGCAGCTTCTCCACTCACAGGTATTTGGTATCTCCTTTACAATAGGCATGTGAGACTGGCATGAAATGAGGTGGGAATGACCTGGCTTTGAACTCTCCCAACAGAACACAAGCCTGCTCAACACCAAGAAAAGACTGGAAGTGGACATTACTCATTTACAGAATGAAGTCGAAGACAGTATTCAGGAAGCCAGAAATGCAGAGGAGAAAGCAAAGAAAGCAATCACAGATGTGAGTCCTCTTGCTTGCCTCTCTTCCATTTCATACACTGCAATCACCTTTACATTTTAGAAAAGCAGAAATCAGGTGGAGGAGAACCAATTCCCGAACACAGGAACAGAAAATACTAAAATCATACATGCTCCTATACAAATGCTAGATGTGTATGAAATAAGAAGAATCAATATGTTTCATTTAAACAAGGCTACAGTTCCACAGGATTAGGAAACTAAATCTTAGGACTATCTAGGAAAGGTATACAAAAATGAAACTGAAAACAGTTACACCATTGCATCAAGGCACCGTGCACCTGGGCCAGAAGTGCAATGACAATTACGGCTATCCACTAGCGCAGTGCTGCAGGTTCCCCTCTGCCCTCTCTGCCCTGTCACATTGGTCCTATCCATCCCAGATTCTGAAGATCCCAGTAGGCACCAGCTTTTCATTGTGGTTTGAGATACTTGAGGTCACTTCATTAGAAAAATTACTTAGGAGTCTAACTCTTCAGCAAATTTAAGCACAAAATGGCCAGATACTCAAAATCTGGGAGCCCTGAGATGCAGACTGCTAGCTGGTGACACTCCAAGATGTCTCTAACTTTCAGTGACTCCTAAAAAATGAAACTTTGGTACTGAGTCATTTGCATGCCTTAATTACTGTTTTTCTTGTCATCAACGTGCCCATTCTCCAAGGCAGAGTAGTTTTAGAAATACAGATAGTAAGAAATGGTGATTCTCTTTACATGAGAGACCCTTAGCACAGCAATGGGCACTGACTGAGAATGTGGAGAGCCATACAGCAATGTGAAGCTGGGCATGGCTCTCACGGAACACACAGAACTGCCAAGGACAGGAAGGCATAATCATAACATAACTCTGCACTGCAACCAGGCAGCCATGATGGCAGAAGAGCTGAAGAAGGAGCAGGACACCAGCGCTCACCTGGAGAGGATGAAGAGAAATCTGGAACAGACAGTGAAGGATCTGCAGCTTCGTCTGGATGAAGCCGAGCAGCTGGCACTGAAGGGTGGAAAGAAGCAACTTCAGAAACTAGAGGCACGGGTATGGTGAAGACAAGGGTAGGCTGAGGTTATATTCCTGAGTGAGCCCTTGGTTGCTGGTACCTCTGGGAACTTTGCAAGAGGGAAAACCCCAGGTATCTCCAGCAGGTTTAATGAGAGCTATACTGAGTGGTCATATGTTGAGCTGTGGGTGAGGAACTTGAGAACCAAAAACTGAGCAGGTGAAAGTGGTGGCAGATGAACATATACAGTAACTTACCTAGGGAAAACTAATTTAAAACATACTTACTTGGAGATGAACTTGGAACTGGCAATTACAGCTCAGCCAGGAGATTTTAGTCTCACTCATGACAGGCTTCAGAAACTTTCTTCAATATACAGCAAAAGCAAAATCCCAAAAAGAGAAAAAAATGGTCTTCATTAGGAAAGGCACTGAGAACAAGACAGAGAGCATCACTATAGTAAATGTACCATGTGTAGTTCTGGTCCTTGCAACTCAAGAATGACCTGACAGCTAATGAAGCATCCAGGGAATGGCAGCTGAGAGGGTGGAAACTTATGAGGAGAGAAACACAGCTAGGACTCTTCCATTTGGAGAGAAGATGGCTGAGGGGGATGTGATCAGAGTTTACAGAATCATACAGCACAACTGACTGGGAATTAGGTGTTCTTGGCTTTGAAAGGAAGTACCCACACAGAAATAAAAGCATCTGTGTCCTGGTTTGACTTCTATACACTGCAGAAGAGACATGGAGCTATGGGAGGTTGTTAAGGATTCATGAGAATCCTTAATGAAACAGATTTTCCCCATTTACCTGGTCAACATTGACAGAACTCTCCCTTCCTTGTTTCAGTTTCCTCTTCTCTGCCAAATTTAAGCCAATTTTTTATTATAAACGCCCCAGGTATGCACAGCTAAGTTCCTTCTAGAAATGACTACAGATCCAAACCATGTCACTACTAAAAGAGCATGGTGAGCAGTTTTTAGCTAGTCTAGCCTAAGATCTTACAGCAGGATCAGCAGCCATTGTTGGCAGCCTGCTGACTTCACCATGATACTGTGTTTCAGATTAATGAGTTAGAAAACGAGCTTGATGCTGAGCAGAAAAGAGGAATAGAGTCTCTGAAAGGTGCTCGCAAGTACGAACGAAGGCTGAAGGAGCTCACTTACCAGGTAATCCTCTGTTCCTTTACATGCATCACTTTAGTCCATCTTCTGAAACTGACTTGATTTTCACTTCCCACAGTCTGAAGAGGATAAGAAAAATATCCTTCGCCTCCAGGACCTGGTGGACAAGCTGCAGTTAAAAGTGAAAGCATACAAGAAACAGGCTGAGGAAGCTGTGAGTGCAGGACTCCAAATTTCTGTAGGCCCTGGGTAGAATTTTCCAAAAGGCCTAGGCTCCCAAGTTCATTACAATAATTGAATGCACATGTTTGCTGCAGCAGCCATAGCCACTGCCTTTGAATATTCCTTACATCATAAAGCCATAATGGCTCACAAAAGAGCAGGCAGAGCTTAACTATCCCAGAGTTGTTGCACTTTTGGAGCCACACTAGCCAGTTTTCTCAGCAGGAACTAAGCAGGACTAATTGCTCTGTCCCCAGCTGAGTGCTCATGTTGTGGACAGTACTAGACAGAAATGCACAGGGTTCTGGCGGTATATGGATGTAGGTCTGGGGCTCACTAGTAGATGATGTTGCTTTGGCTCATCCAGAGGGAGTTCAGTCAATGGTAACAGGTCAATGTGAGTTTGTGTCCACATCACTGATGACACTGTGTGATTTTCAGGAAGAACAGGCAAATGCTAATCTCTCACGGTGCCGCAAGACTCAGCACGAGCTGGAGGAGGCTGAAGAACGAGCTGATATTGCTGAATGTCAGGTGAACAAGTTGCGAGCCAAAAGTCGTGATATTGGAGGACAGGTAAGTTGGAGGGCTGCAGAGAAGGATGGTTCCTATGCAGCAAGTGCCACAAAGATCTCTACTCAAACACCTGGCAGACATAGCTGTATTCCCCCCACTGGAGTGTCCTCATTATAGAAGGCCAAAAACTGGCAACTATTCAAAACCACTGGGTTTTGAAAGCTCTTTTGGTGCCTCCCAAGAGACCAGATATGATCAACTCTAAAAATACAGGTCTTTAAGCAGAATTGGGAGATACTGATTCTTTGCCAGCAATATGACGGAGCATTTGCAATAGCCACAGGCCTGAAGAAACCCCACAAGTAATTCCATTGTTCCAATAACCTGTACCTTATCTTGCTTTTTTTATACTTAGAAATCAGAGGAATGAGGTCCCTGACCAGAGCTGCAGCAGGCTTCCTTACAATATAGACCTCTGGGCATCCAACAGAGATACTCATTACTCGCTGCAAGTAACTAGGTGTGCATGTAGCTAATCTTTGGCCTGTTCATATTTAGCCTACCGCAGGCAGAAGCTGTGAGACATAAAAATAAAGCTTGGTGATGCTTTGCTGTCTGCAAGGACTAACAATTTGTTATGACACTGACAAGTAAGTGCTTGTCAATAGCTATAGGTACAGCAGTGGTTCCCAAAGTCCAGGTTATGCCCTGTGCAGGGAAAAGAGTTCCCAGGGCAGTGGGAATCCACTCCATGGTTTTAACTTTCATGGTTTAGAGAAGCTAGCAGAGAAAACACACAAAATATCTCCCTGGAAGGCTGTAACAGTACCTGTGACTTGAAACTCTCTGTTCTTCTGCCTTTCCAGTCCATGGCATGATCCAGTAGGGACAGGGAGGGCCTCTCACCCAGACAGGCCATGTGGGTGGGAACTGCCGCCGGTGGAAAGCACGAGCAGGGGTTAGCACGCTGCCCTGCCTGTGCTGCGTGGGATGCGTTTGGGGAAGGGACGGGAAAGGAGAGCACCTCCTCCACGTGGGGCGGGGGGAAAGTGGATCTGCTCCGCGCAGTGATGGGGTGTATGAACCCGCTCCACGCAGCAGGGGCAGCGAGTGCGGGGGTGTGTGTCTCAGCCGAGCCACGGCCGCCGCCGCCCGAAGCCCCTCAGAGCCCCTCAAAGCCTCTCAGGGCCCGTCAGGGCGCCTCAGCCGCGCGCCGCTCGCGCCCGCGGGCCCCGGAGGGCGGCTGCGGCCGACAGGCGGCGCTGGCGGCGGAGCGGGCGCGGCAGCCCTGGCCGCGGGGGCCGCGCCTGCGCCCGGGCGCGCCGGCAGGGGGCGCTGCCGCGCCGCGGTGGAGCCGGCGGCGGGCGGGGCCTGAGGCGCCGGAGCGGCCCCCGCCGAGCCCGCGGGGTTCGGGGCGGAGCGCAGGGGCGCGGGTTCGGCTCGGGGTCCCCGGAGCGGGGCTGGGCCGAGCCCTCCGCCTGTGCCCGGAGCCGCCGGCGAGGCCCGGCCCAGCTCCAGTCTTCTCCCCTCCATGTCAGCGCGGTTTGGGCTGCGGCTGCCGAGCTGCTCCGAGTGCCGGGGACCCGGAGCCCTCCCTGGTGAGCGGGGGCCTCGTGTGCAGGCGGTGCTGCGGCTGTATCGCCCTGCACAGCCCTTTTCTGAGCAGCGAGTCATTGTCTAAAGGAAAAGGAAAGCAGGAATGCTGCGGAGCACGTGAGCAGCTTCAGCTGTGTGATGTGTGAGTGTCCGGATGGCGCTGCCAGGCCGCCGTGTCCAGCCAAGGGATAGCTCTGGCCGTTTGCTTCAATCTCCGCTTTGTCTTCAGGCACAAGTGCCATCACGCATCAGCGGGCCACCACTGTCAACGTTCCTGCCTCCTCCCGTTTACGTGCTGGTACTCGATGTCCTGCTCTTCACATCCTCTCAATGCTCCTTCCTCCCATGTTGTTCCTTGTGTATTCATCTGCGTCAATTGGTTGAGTTCCATTTGGGTTTCTGCCAGCCTTCTCCCGTGTTTTATTCCCTATCATCACTACTGGTTGGAACCCACGTGGCTCCTGACTGGTCATCCTCCTGTTCTCGTTCAGGATCCTTGTGCCAGTCAGCTCTCTGATGTTTCACCTCCTAATGCCCCATCAGACAGTGATCTGCCATCACTGCCTGTCAAGCTGACAGAAATCCTACTGTTTCTTTTCCCTCACTCCATGACTACCTGCCATCGTGTCCTTCAGCGTGGCATTTTATGTGGGCAGAGATGGATGTGGACAGCCCAGCCGCAAACACAGCAGTCTGTGACTTGAACTGTCATCCAGTCCAGCTCCCCAAAACTGACACGTCCTGCCCACTCTCACATGGCATGATTCAGTTTTCATTGCACAGCTGTGCACATTAGGATGTCTGCCCCAGCCAACAAACAGTGCTGTGATAAGCACAATGCTAGCAGACAAAAACAGTAGATTAGTAGGGTTTATTCTTTTGTTAAGTACAAACCTGGTCTCAACACTCTTATTTGTATATAAAGGAGGAAAAATGGAGAGAATGAGAAACAGCTCTTGCATGGGAGTTTTGTCCTGCAGGAGTGGTTTTTAAGGCTGGTTTTTTTTTTCAGTATGATGATGGCTGCAAACATATTTATAAAGCTGGAAAAAAATGTTTTTGTCTGAAAGTTTCTTTGCATTCCCAGAAGCTTCCAGATGTACTTTGTAGTTGTCAGGAGACCTATTGAACCCTCTGAGTCTTTTGCTTGTCTCAGTACACTGGGAAGGAAGAGGTAATGGAACAACCTAGTGCATGTGCATGTGCCTTACCAATTACAAACAGTATTAGCCAATACTGTTGGGGTTTTTTTTGGCATGCTGGCCAGCAGTAGGAAGGATTGTTTCCTGTGACCACCTGTCTCTGTGCAGGAGTATTTCAGTAAACCAGCCTGTTAGGTGTTTAGGCCATACAGTAGCATCACTGTCTTCCTTTTGTCATCACAGAACATGTCACCTTGCTCACTGAAAGTTCTGTGAGAGAGGCAGAAGAGATGGAGGGAAGGTTAAAGACTCAGCCCAAAGTTGTGCTACTTGCCACTTCGGTGCAGGAGCAGAGTGCACTGTCTTAAGCTGATGGTTTGAACAATGCTCACAGCAAAGGCTTGAATTACTCTTAGGCTGATGAAAAACAAACAAACAAACAAACTAGGCCATGCTTTTAAAGCTTAGCTATAAATGTGAAAATGACAGCAAACATCCATGTCATCTGCCCTTCAAAAAGTGCTCACTATGCACCTAAGTATCTCCACACAGAAAGAGACTGAGAAGTCAGCAGAGGGACATTGAACCTCCAGAGACTGGCAAGAGCTTGAACACAGGCCTGTGCCAAGCAATTTCAGTGGGCAACACTAGGCTATTCCCAGCTCAGAGATTTTTGTATCTCTGTGTCTCTCTGCTTAGTTTTTGCCACTAGATTTATAAGATACACAGGTAAGTATTAGCATTCTGAAGAGAAGCAGATTGTTTCTTGAAAATGGGAGAGGGACTGAGGGGTCAAAAAATAAATCCTCCTCATAAAAAGCCCAGAAGGCTGTGAGGAAAGTGAAACAGGATAATTGCTAGGTTTTCAAAATAAGCTTTATTTAGCTCTTCAAAAACAAGAAATGTACTATTTTTCACTTAATTGAACCAGAGGTAGCATAAGATAGGCTTAGGAAATGAAAAAGATAGAGTCTTTATTTTAGAACAGTAACAAATGTCTCATTAAGAGAGCTGGATCTGTACCATACCTCAATGCACTCTAAGAATAACTCTTGTTGGTTTGCCTATCTGTGAAGTCAGAAGGAGGCTTAAAATGCTGATTTAAAACCACCCCATGCACACACAAAGCTCATCCCTTCTAGGCAGAGTGCCTGCTCCCCCTTTGAGGTCCTGGGCGAGCGGATGGAAGTGGGATTCATTCCAGTAGCCTACAAGTTTCTTTTTCAAGCCTGCAGGGCCTTTTGCTAGGAAAAGGGTAAATTATGCTGAGAGTTAGAACCCCTTTGCTTATGTCTGTGACCAGTATCAGACCCTGTGCTGCTCTAAATCTTTTTGCAAAGGACTCAGATTTCTCAGGCATGAAAAACTGGGCTCCCATGTGCCACCATTGCTTCTTACTTGTATTGGCAGACAGATGATGCAGAAGAGGACTCAAGGTTTGAGCCTTTTTAATCACCTGATATCTTTGGCCTAATTCACCTCATAGATTTCTTTTAATTCTATGAAATAATGAATTGGTTTTATATTTTCAACCAATGATGAAACAACTCTGTGCATCAGTGCAGACCAGTGCTGGGTTGCAGCCATGCAGAAAAGGCCTTGGGATTCTGCTGGAAACCAAGTTTCCTGTGTCAGCAGTGCTCTCCTGCAGTAATGACTGGTCATGGGACTGCATTAGTAAGTACCCAGCAAGCAGCCAGCAACTGTAGGGATATGGTTGTTACCCTCTGCCTGTCACTAGTGAGGCTGCATCTGCAGTACTGTCCTGTTTTGGGAACTATGTCCTGACCCTGCCTGCTCCCCCCACACCTGCCATTATATGAGAGATGCTGACACACTGGAGAGGATCCAACAGAAGCCCCTAGTATCAATCAGCCAGAGCACTGGTACACTGGAAGATACAAGACAAAGTATTGGCTGATACATTGGAAGGCTGTGCTGCCACTCAGCAGCATCTGGACAGGCTGAGAGTTGGGCAGAGAGGAACCTCATAAGGTTCAATAATGGCAAGTGCAGAGTTCTGCACCTCATCTGGAGTACAGCATCCAGTTCTGGGCTTCCCAGTTCAAGAGAGACAGGGAACTGCTGGAGACAGGCCAGTGCAGGGACACCAAGATGATCAGGAGACTGGAGCATCTCTGTGAGGGTGAAACGCTGCGGGACCTGGGGCTGTTCAGCCTGGAGAAGACTAGTAGAGGACTAATGGGTGTTGAAAGGATGGAGCCAGTGTTTGTTCTGTGCTGGCCAGTGCCAGGACAAGGGGTAACAGGCACAGGCTGGAACACAGGAAGCTCATCTGGAACAGGAGGAGAAACTCCTTTGGTGCTGAGGTGAGGGAGCCCTGGCCCAGGCTGCCCAGGGAGGGTGTGGAGGCTCCTTCTCAGGAGGTTTCCAAACCCACCTGGACACATTCCTGTGCCCCCGATGGAGGGGAACCTGCTTGAGCAGGGACTTGAGCTGGATGAGCTCTGCAGGGTCCTTACCACCCCCACCATTCTTGATTCCGTGAAAGGATGAGAGGCAATGGTCTCATGTTGCAAAGCAGGGAAATTCTTATGCAAGAAAAGAAACACATTATTTACCATAAGAGTGCTGCAGCCCTTGGACAGGCTGCCTAGAAACGCTGTGGAATGTCCATCCTTGGGGATTTCCAGGGTATGTGTGGACAAGGCCCTGCACAACTTCACTTAGCTTTGAAGTTTGCCCTGCTTGGAAGAGATTGGACTAAAGATCTCTGATATGCCTTCAACCTACTTTTTTTTCACTGATTCCTCTGAACTCACTAATCCATCAAGAAAAATATTTGCATTCTGCTGTTTGAAGACTGATCCATTAACTGAAAAGGCTGAAGAATACAGAACTGGTAGCAGCCACTGGAAAATCAGGAGCATGCAGCTAGCAGGAAGGGTTGTGACTGGGAAAGGGTATCATGCGAATGAGGCCTCTATCTCAGACACCATCCAAGTGAGCCACTGAATCATCTCCTTCAGTGAGTCCTCACAGTAGTGATCCCAGGGATAAAGTGCCAATCTCTTTTTCCCATAATATTTTTACAGCATAGATTTGTAATCTCTGTCATTGGAAATATTCAAAAGCTTGTGCAAGGGGTTTGGACTAGATCATCTCCAGGGTTCCTTTCCAACCTCAATTGCTTTGTGATTCTATGATTCTGATTTTATCTGTTGATTCTGTCCAACTCCTGCCACCCAACTTCACTCACACTCACAGGAGCACGGTTCCTGCCATGTATTGGCACCTCTGATCCTTGCTTAGCAGCAACATCCCAGAGAAATTTTAACATCTGAGAATAAAAGTTCTAAATAAATTTCTAATCCAATTTAAAACTTCTCTGTACTGTGTGCACGTTTTCTGGGTATGGGCTGAAGATCTGGAGTTGTTTTACATTAAGAGCACGTGTCAAGATTTGATCAAAACTTCCTTGATCATCTCAATTTGCATCCCCAGATACTGCTGCTTCTCTGGGGCAGAGGAGAACAAGAGAACCCTATAACCTTTTCTTTCTACAGTGTTGGACAAGATGCCACAAAGCAGAACCTTCCCCACTACAAGAGAAGCTCACTTGATTTGCAGAAACTCCTTTCTGCACTTATGCTGGCCACAGGAGATTTTTCTGATACGATCTGCTGGGTATTTCCTTTCTCTCAGCTATTTCCTAAGTCCCTAAACCTTGCTAGATCTATGAAGTGAGGATCACTATGATTTTTTGATACCAATATAGATCATTGCCCCAGATAGTCCCTCTAGTCCACAGCCTTTTGGGCAGCTCTAGGTCCAGGTGTAGCTTACAGGGTGCTGGGAACAGTGACTCTGCTTTTTCCCACTCACCCACTGCAGTTGGCAGAGGTGTAGAGTAGCCTGGAAAAAGGAGGGAAAGGGCTGGAAAGAGTTATTTGTGGGGGCTGAGAAGAATGTGAGAGGTGGAAGAGTCACTGGGTGGATCCTCTTTGGAAAACAGAGTGAGAGAAAGGTTGGCCACAGTGAGCAGTGCTGTGCTGGGTCTTTGTCAGAAGCCAGTGGTGGACTTGCAGTGCAGAGGTGGTTTGCTGCCAACCTGTTGTTTGTAAATGTGTGTCAGCAACAGCAGATTTTAAAGATTAATACTGTCAAGGGAAAACTAACGCTGAGTTTCCAAGAGTTTATGGGACTGAATCCTCATCTTCAGTACTACTCAGGACGAACATAATTCTTGCCTAATTCTTAGAGACTTTCCTGTATGAGTCATTGTTCATGAGAGAATAGCAGCTTTATACACAGATGGTTGCAGAACAGAGACACCATTGAGAGGAAAACACTAAGACATCTATGTCCAGCAGATACAGGCACACACATATACACAGATCAACAACTTTATCCACAGAAAGCAGTCAGTCCTGCTCAGTGTGTTCAGGGAGAATTTCTGCTCTTTCATGACATAAGAAATCCCTTATGGAATTCAAGTAATGAGCAATTCATGCTGAAGAGGGAAGCTTAGTGTCAGTAAAATATCAATGTCTAAACTAGCACACCCAGAGGGAGTTTGGCTGGAGGACTGCCTAGCTGGATTGCTCTTCTTAGCTGGCCAGAAGCCCAGGCCTTCGTGGGATCAAAAGAAAAGATCAGATGTTCTGGGACCTTGCAAGCTGTTGTAGATGATCTGGCAAGTCCAGATCACACCAATAAGACTGACACTAAGCCAGAGAGAAGGAAGTTTAAAGGAAGGTCCATGTGACCTTGGACAAGTCTCTTAAGACCCTTAAAGTAGATGATTCCTGTAGCTTCATGCCCACATCTCTACATGCAGGTAACTTCCAGTTCAGTAGTTCAGGTTTGGACATCAATGCAACTGTAAAGGTCACTGTCAGTGGGTTGTGCCTATGATTGTGGACTTCCACTATCTCTGATGAAACAGGCAAGAAACAGGTTCCAAAATGCAGTGCCTGCACTGGAAGCCCTTGCTACAGAATTTCATGGATGTCAAAAGTTTGCATGGGCTCAAAAAATAACTGCTTTGAATGATGTAAATGAGCTGTTACATACAAGATCCCACCTCTAACTGTGAAAGACCTGAGCTATCATTTGCTGGAAATCAAACTGTTCTGTGGAAATATCTTTCTGCACCTGCTCTTCTCCCTAGACTTCTGCTATTAGATATTGATGGAAGCAGGATTATAAACCAGGCCTGTGGTCTGATCCAGAATTACATTATGTTGTTTATAACTCTTAGAAGTTGAGAACCAAATGTCCACAGATTGCTTGTTGCTGATACTGAAACTGTGTGATTTATCAAGACTGTGGCCAGTAGGTCAAGGGAGGTTCTTCTTCCTCTCTACTCTGCCCTGGTGAGGCCTCATCTGGAGTCCTGTGTCCAGTTCTGGGCTCCTCAGCTCTAGAGGGACAGAGAACTTGTGGAGAGAGTACAGTGCAAGGACACCAAGATGATCAGGGGGATGGAACATCTTTCATACAAGGAAAGGCTGTGGGACCTGGGGCTGTATAGTCTGGAGAAGAGGAGACTGAGGGGGGAATCTTAACAACATCTAAAGGGTGGGTGTCAGGAGGTTGGGACATCACTTATTTCTGTAGTAGCCAGCAACAGGACAAGGGGTGATGGGATGAAGCTGGAACCAAAAAGCTTCACTTAAATATAAGAAAAAACTATTTCCCTGTTTCAGTGAGGGAGCCCTGGCCCAGGCTGCCCAGAGGGGTTGTGGAGGCTCCTTCCTTGGAGGGCTTCAAGACCCACCTGGACATGTTCCTGTGTGACCTGATCTAGGTGAACGTGCTTCTGCAGGGGGGTTGGACTGGATGATCTCTAAAGGTCTCTTCCAACCCCTACCATTCTGTGATTCTATGATTCTGTAGATAATGGCTTTTCCATTTAGTATGAAATAGTTAAACATTCAATAAATAAAATTATGTTACTTAGTGTTTATAGACCTGGAAGAAGAGATGACAAGGCTACAGTATTTGCTTTAATGAACATAAATGCTTAGAAATCATTGGAGTGTTCTAGAGTCAGGCCAGTCATCTTTTTCTAAGCATTCTGACCACCACAGGTATGGACTACCCATGCTCTGCATGTTCAGTTTACACCAGGAGGAATAGTCATAAAATAGACTGGGGGAATCTGTTTCCTGAGATTCTGTAGCCAGCTGATTGCAGCACATTGTTGTGACTCAGGCTTTCCAGAGCCCCAGGAAGACAAGACATGAACATCAAACTGCTGGAGAGAAGGCATGGCATCACTGTTTCAAACAAGGGTTTTGTGACAACTGACTGCTGTTGACATCTAACTCTAAGGGGGAGAGTCAGAGTTATGAGTCACATTTACATGACCAAATATGTGCCTGTCATGTAACAAGGTGGGGCCTGCCCTGCCTATCAGTAGGAAATATGTTGACTGGAAGTAGGCTGATGTTATCGGAACAGTTTGTTATTCTCAGCCTGCTTCCAAGAAAGGAAGTGAATGGAAGCAGTCAGCTCTCTAGGTGAATTATCCTGGCAGGCAAATCCAGTTTAGTCTCAGGTGAATCACCAGAAGCTGTTTGTTCATACAATATCACTGTCCATTTATAGACAGACTACGTTTGTTTATGTCTGACTCTAAAATAGTAGGTACAGCTCTGGGCACTGTTATGACAAAGATGACTAAACCTGCTCTGGAACATCACTAAGTTTTACAAAGGCCACAGCCAAGCAGGGCACTGCACATCAGGACTTATTTTCAGAATTGACCTTGAGCAGGAGGAGTTCCATGGTCAGCAGAACAACAAGAAACACTGCTAAAGGCAGGAACCAAAGCTAAAGCCATTCTGTACCATTAAGTGAACTTTTAAAATTGTGTTTGAATCATGTCTTTGGTCATATGAACATGATTCATGACTCTGAGTCCTCTCCTTGGAATGTCTGAGATCCTGGATGCGTAAATTTCTTAGTGTGATACTCAAGAATATCTGGTTTAGGAAATTCTTAAGCTATAGTTTGGTGGACAATGGGAGAGTATTCAAGGGAGGCACTGCCATGTGTTGTCCTGCTCTTTCACTCCATCCTATTCATTGTCTTTGAGTTTCTATCAGAAAGAAGATTGTAGACTAGATGTATTTCTATCTCTTCTTATGTCTTGGCTGTTCAAAGCATTGGGAATGGTCCCTTCCATCCAAAGCTACAACTTTTAAGCATTTAAACAAGTGGAAGTATCTTTTGTGTACAGGTTCACATCATTTCCTCTCCAACAACAGAACTAATTTCTACTAGTGATTTAGACTTCAAAGGTCATTTAAAGATCCAGTGCTACATGTGGTTTGTTTTTTAGTCTCTCTCTTTCCTGGTTCTTGGCCTCAGGAGATCTCATGGAGTTGCTGTGTCTTGCAAACAGGTATGGCCAATCAATTATTCATGTGAATTTCCAGTCCATCATGACTAAAAGACTCTCCCATGCTCTTATGCCAACCCTTTCTCATTTTGAGCTGTGCAGGATCTTCTAAGTGAAGACAGCAGAAGTAATTCATCTCCTTTCCATTGACTAAACAGATTGTCAGATGTTGCTTTAAACAAACAAAACATTGACCATGCTGCTTCTACAGCTGTCACATGCAAACTTTCTTCTGTTACTCACAAGATGTTCTTTGGTCTCTCTTCAGGGAATATTCCCATCTGTGTGAGGCTTGTTTTAGTGGTGTCATTTTAAGCTCCAGGTACAACCTATGAAATCTTGGGATAATTTCCATTGGACTGGGTAAACATAACTGAGGCTCTGTCTAGTGTTATATGAAGTTGGCTCTTTCCCATTCAGAGACAGTATTTCAGTGACACAAAGTTTTGTTTAAAAGTTAGATGATTAAGGCTGAGGTCCTCACCCTAGACTCCCTGGTAGCAGACAAAGAGGAAAAGATCCTTTCAAGGTGAGATTCATCTCATCTTAACACAGAATATGTTTAACTGACGCTAATTTTAGAAATGGTTTCTCATAGCTACATGGAATACCCAGCTAGGACAGATGACAGTGAGTGTGACAGCAGCGATGGCTTGGGAAATAAATACTGAAAGATCTTATGGCCAGAGGGATTATTTTGATCATTCAGTCAGACCTGCTGAATACTGGTCAGAGAACTCTTGCATCCAGCCAAGATGCTTTAGCTGAGCTGAAACAGATGATAGAAAGCAAGACTGAGACTGAAGGCTGGCCAGTTCATTCCAATGCCTGCTACCCTTGAAGATGTAAATCTGCATGTTTCTAGGGTGGCTTCTCTATCTCCCTTCTAGTGACTCTGGCTCTGATATCTTAGGATAGATTAAAAAGCTTTCTATGCTCAGAAATAACTTTCCTCATAGACAGTAAGCATGTCACCCTTTTAACATCCTTCACAATAAAGATAACACATGATGCAGAAGCAAACATAGGTCGAAGCCTTTGGTAAGAGCTGCTCTCTCTGCAAGAACTAAAGCCATTTTGCAAATTAAGGAGAAGGACTAGACATATCTCAACAGAAACTAACAATGTCATTACGTGCACAACAAAATGAGTTCAAGAGACATGCACCTCCAGTGACTGAAAGGAATCCTCTGACCTAAATAGAGGTTACCTCCTTACAGACTGGATATTTCTACACAAATCAAAGTGAGGTTGTAGTAACAGGTTTGGAAAGAAAATGCAAAATCACAATGAAGTTAGTATTTACATTTGGGCTTGCCTGTTGAAAAGCTGAAGTTTGGAATTGCTTCAGGACGTGGACAATCCTTGGACTAAAATGCTGCTAGCAGCTTTCTCATCAAGAATGTTCATACAAAGAAGGACAGAAGTCTCCAGGAGTGGCACAAAGGGAGATAAAGAGAAAACAGACCAAGTTCAAAGTATAAAAATTGCAGAGGAAAAAAAATATCAGAGAATAAACCAAAGGAAAACATTGAAGTATTCTGGAAATATTAAACATCAGAAAAAGTAAAATTTAAACTAAAAATTGTTGTTGTACGTGAAAGATCTAAAGGATTTGGATCTGTGTTCCAACATAGGCAGAGCTGGGTTTGTATGTGCTAAAGAAAAATATGGGGGTTTTGGTTCAATTTCAATTCTTGCCATCTATAAATGGCATTGTTAGAGAATATTGCTGATAGATGTACCTGGATGTGTGCCATGACATCAGGTCTGTTGTTTTTTGCCAAGCAAGGCACAGCTGGTGTGATAATAATATGTAATGGATCACAGTTCAATAGTTATTAGCTTAAATGCTTATCAAAGGGGGATGATTTTAAGCAATTTACCACAAATTCAGAGAATCAAAAATAGATCTGTGGAAAGCAGTCTGAAAGTTGTTGAAAGAATCCTAAGAAAAAACCCTGAAGAGCTCAGCTCAGATTGTTGCTCAGCTACATTGAAAGTCACCTTCTGAAATGTTGGGGAGAAAGGCTACAGTCAGGGCTACAGAGTTACTCACTTTAAAGAGAAAGGTACTGCAAATCTGTAAAACTCAAAAGACAGAAAAATAGTGTCACATAAATAAAAAATCTTACAGGCCCAGCCCAGGAGACACACAGAGGAATGGTATCATGGAATCCCAAAGTGATGGGGGCTGGAAGGGCCCTGCAGAGCTCATCCAGCCCCAGCTCCTGCTAAAGCAGGTTCCCCTCCATCAGGGGCACAGGAACTTGTCCAGCTGGGTTTGGAAACCTCCCAAGAAGGAGCCTCCACACCCTCCCTGAGCAGCCTGGGCCAGGGATCCCTCACCTCACACCAAAGGACTTTTTCCTCTCATTACTCCTTGTCCTGTCACTGGCCACCACAGAAAACAGACTGGCTCCATCCTCTTGACACCCACCCTTTAGGTATTTATATACATTGATAATGGCCCATTGAAGCCTTCTCCAGGCTAAACAGCCCGGGGTCTCCCAGCCTCTCATCCTCACAGAGATGCTCCAGGAGCAATTACTCCTGATCATCTTGGTAGCCCTGCACTGGCCTCTGTCCAGCTGGAGAGCCCAGAACTGGACACAGGACTCCAGATGAGGCCTCACCAGGGCAGAGGAGGAGGAGAACAGCCCTCGACCTGCTGCCCACACTCTTCTTGATGCATCCCAGAATGGCATTGACCACCTTGGCCGTGAGTGCACAGTGGTGGTTTTCTCAAATTTGCTCCTCACTACTGTTTGCAAAGCAAGAACAAATCAAAAGGAGAAATGGGAGGCTCTTCCTCCGTGAAAAAATATGTGAACTTTCAAAACAGGACAGATTATACAGGAGTCAGTGGTCAGACAGGGTCTATGAAAAGGAGCTCACAGTAAAACACCACAGGAAACATGTAGAGTGACCCACAGAAGCACCTGTGTCCCTTCCACTGGAACAGAAGTTGATGCATATGCCCTAAAGTTCAGGACCCACCTGGTCCCTCAGATTACTTACACAAGCACATGGCTGTGCAGGATGGGAACAGGAGGAACATCTGACTTGCAGTCTTAGACGAGTGTGTGTGTATTCTGGAGTCAGTCACACACCTTTGTACTGCAGCAAGCCTCTCCTGTGGCCCGACAAGGTTCTTAAACACACACGCACTGAGTTCAGTGCTCACACACTTGCACCCACTTAAAGGTCTCACAAATGCACTGGAGGACTTTTCCTGCTCACCCACAGACACATGGTGCCTGGGAGACAAACAGCAGAGTGAGCATCAGAGAAGACATATCTGCAGTGGGGAGAATGACCCACTCATGTCATTGATATCTGAATACAGTGGCAGGTTTGTGCTTTTCTTTCCCTTCTCCATCAACTGACTGCAAAAGGATGCTGGGTGGCAAGCTTGGATACAGCTGCAGGGCACTTGTCAGGCAGATCCAACCCCTTTAGCCTCATCTGTTCCACATGCATGCTGGCATGAATCTTGCACATGTAGAAGTGAGGCTCTCCCTCTCCTCCATATGCCACACATACTACTGATGGGTACCACATATGTAGATTGCCATGCAGCAGGTTGCACAAACACAGGTGAGACCCTTGTACATGCCTGTAGTACACACCAGTCCACTGAATCTTACAGGCACTCGGGAGTGGGTCTTTCATGCACAGATGTACACAGGCACACACACAGCCACCCTACACACAGTCACACACATGCAGCTGGGTCTTGCATGGCTGTCCCATAAGCACATAACACAGGTCCATCTCCTGAGTGAGTCTCACCCATTCAGGGTGAGACATATATACAATGACATGGACGTGACACACAGAGCTCAGCCTCAAGGTGTGTGCTCACGCTCACCCTTGTAAGTTACACTCACAGCTGAGTGTCTCACATGTGCACAGGTGTCTCCTGCACAAGCAAACATATGCACACCTTACTCATACAAGGTTGAGTTTCAAGCAAGATTGAGTCTCTCCCACACAGGTGTGAGAGTCTCATACACAAACACACACATATGCATCCCACAAACAACATAGAAAACATAGTGCAGAGTCAATTAGATGTGCATGGTACACCCATGCATATGTGGAGATGTCAAGCACTATGTGGGTGAGTCTTACACACACATACACTCTCACTAAACACACATGCACACACACCTACTCCCAGTGGGTCAGGCAGCCCACTCTGCAGCAAGTTGCACATGGACTTCAATACACACACATCATAACCACATCAGCGCCTGTGCACATGCAGGCAGGTACATATGTGCAGTGAATTGGGTGTGCATCCCTGGACGGAAACACACAGACACGTCCATGTACACCTGGGTGCACAGACACATATGTCTAACACACACACACGTGTGCTGCAGGGTGAGTCAAGCATGCACACCCAGAGCAGGCTGTGCACACAAAATGGTATCTCTCACACACACACATGCATGGGTGCCACACAGATAAGGGTGTCACACACATGGTGCATTTGTCGTGTACACACGGGTGTCACACAGACCAGAGAGTCATGTACAGAGGTGTCTCACATATGTGTGATTCACATACATGCTGCAGTCAGATACACACAAGGAGCCCTTTGGGCATTCTGATGAGTGTTGCAGATACGTACACTTGGGGATGTGTCACACACACTTGTATGTTTCATACACGCTTGGGTGTGTCACATAATGAGGATCATAGAACCATTTTGGTTGGAAAAGACCTTCATCCAGCCCACTCCTTCCCCTCACCCTGCCAAGCCCACCACTACCCCACGGCCCTCAGCACCTCAGCTCCACGGCTTTGCAATAGATCCAGGGCTGGGGACTCCCCAGCTCCCTGGGCAGCCTGGCACAGGGGCTGACAACCCTCTCAGGGAAAAAGCTCTTCTTCATCTCCAATCTAAACCTCCCCTGGAGCAATCTGAGGCCATTTCTTTTTATCCTATCAGTTGTTGCTTGGGAGCAGGGGCTGACCACCACCTCACTGCAACCAGGGAATTGCAGAGAGGGCTCCTGTCTCCCCTCAGCCTCCTCTTCTTCAGGGTGAACACCTGTTACCTCAGCTGCTCCTCATCACACTTGCGCTCCAGCCCCTTCCCCAGCTCCAGTGCCTGTCTCTGGCCACACTCCAGCCCCTCAGTGTCCCTCTGGCAGCGAGGGGCCCAAAGCCAAACAGACCACTCAAGGTGCAGCCTCACCAGTGCCGAGTGCAGGGCGACAATCCCTGGCCTGCTCCTGTTGCCACACTATTTCTGATACAAGCCAGGATGCCTTTGTCATTCTTGGCCACCTGGGCACACTGCTTTCAGGCAAAATGGATTTCACACACCTGGGTGTGTGTTCACAAATACACACCTGGTGTCTCAGACACAGAGGATCATACAGGCAAGTGCTACAGCCACACTCAGTGTCTCACTCTCTCTCTCATGAACACACAGATGTTGCACATACACACGTGTTGGACACACAGAGCGTCTCACACGGTGCCTTTCACTGACACACACTTGTGTCTTGGTGTCAGAAGCACTGTGACACACATTCCAGGAGTGCCTCTCACAAACCCACACGTGGGGATGCCTAACACAGGCATGTGGTCAGGCAGTGCCTGTCCCCCCCGCGCGGTGCCTGTCTCACACACACACAGCGGTGTCACACGGTGTCCCTCAGACACACACACACACAGTGACTGTGTGTCCCCGGCACAGCTCGTCTCTCATGGGGTATCTCTCGGTCACACACACACACACACGATGTCTCCATGTGTGTCTCCTCCCCGCTCGTATCTCACACGGTATCTCAGGGCCACGCTCGCAGACGGTGTCTCTCTCTCTCTCCCACAGACGCCGTCCCGCCGACACCAGTGTCACACAGCCGACCGGTGGCCTCTCCCCCTCCTCCTCCTCCCCTCCCTTCTCCCCGTCCCGCCTCTCCCGCGTCCCGCCCCGAGCCGGCGGTGCCCGTGGGCGCCGGGCGCCGGGGCTGCCCCGCTGCCGCTCCACTCCCGCCCCGCCGCCGCTCCACTCCCGCCCCGCTCGCTCCGCCGCCCGCGCCCGCCGCGGCTCCGGAGCTCAGCGCAGCGCAGCGGAGCGGGGCGGGCGAGGGGCGCGGCCAGGCGGGCCCCGCCGCAGCCGAGCGCCGCGGGGCGGGCAGCGGCGGCCGACGGCGGGGCGGCTGCGGGCGGAGCGCGGCCGCGGCCCGCGGCACGATGTCGGGCTGCCGCTGCCAGACGCTGTACCCCTTCTCCGGGGAGCGGCACCGGCAGGGGCTGCGCTTCGCCGCGGGGGAGCTGATCACGGTACTGCAGGTGCCGGACGGCGGCTGGTGGGAAGGGCAGAAGGAGGACGGGCTGCGCGGCTGGTTCCCGGCCAGCTACGTCCAGCTGTTGGAGGTAGGAGCGGGGCTGGGGCCGGGGCCGAGCGGGCGGCGGGAGCGGCGCGGGCGGGAACGGGGGAGGGGGGAGGCGGGAGCGGCGGAGCCAGGGCGGGAAGGGAAGGGAAGGGAAGGGAAGGGAAGGGAAGGGAAGGGAAGGGAAGGGAAGGGGACCGTCCCGGGGCGCCCCGCGCTCGGCTCTCCGGGCACGGCCTGGTACCGTCCCGTTGGCCGAGGTGTCCCAGGCGCCCGCTCTGCTGTGGCGGGGTGGCTGTCGGGGACCGCCCTCGGCATCGCGGCGCCCCGGGCAGGGCAGGTGCCCCGGCCATCCTGGAGCTGGAGCGCGCCCGGTGCCGGTACGAGTACGCGGCATTCGCAGGTGAAGAAGTCTGTCCGTCCTCACTCCTTTGGTACGCTCCGATCGTAGCCACGGTGTGGCAGGGCTCTAGGTGCTTGGGGAGCTGCGGCTGCTCTGGGCACTCGTGTTTTCACATTTGCTGAACAGCCAGTGGCTGAGGTTAGATACAGATCCTGTCAGCCATGCGTGTGGGCCAGATGCTGGGAGAGTTCCCCTCCCTCCTCTCCCTCTCCCCTTTCCGCTCCCTCTCGTTTCCTTTCACTGAACATCTCTTGGCTTTATGTTGTGGAAGAGGTAATTCAGATACATCCCTTCTGTTGCAACAGTTCCCCAACTGGCTGGAGATATCTTGCTGCTGTATATGTGACATTGCCCCAGAGAGCCCCAGGAGAGTTAGGCTCGGTTGCCCAGGCTCAAAGGTCATGGACGTTCCTGTCAGGATGCTGAGAAGCTGTGGTAGCTTCAGTTGTTTTCAAGGCCCTGACAGCTAGGGCAACAGTTGTAGTCCCACCTCAGGACTGCTTGTGTCTGAACTTGTTCTTTCTCTCCTATACAAACAAGACACCATACATGTAAAATACAAGTGTATTTACAAGTGTAAAATACATGTCCATGGAAAATACTTCGACAATCTCTACATTTATGAAGGTGAAGTCTAAAGTCTTATATGCCAGAGCCATGAGCCCATCAGTCCATCCCTCGCTGATCGTGTGCTGTTGTCATTTGGAACTTAACCCAGGATGAGGGTATGGAAATGGCCTCCTGAAGCAGTGTCCCTGCGGTGACGGGGCTGAGGTGACTTGCAGCACAGTGTTTCTTGGGTCAGCCCCTGTTTGTCCTCCAGGTTTCTAAGGGGAATCAGACAACCTGCTTTGCTTACATGCCAGGCAGGCACTAGCCACTCCAGGTTTTCTTTGCACACCCTCTGGGGAATCCAGAGTGGCAGGGAACACAGCCCTGCATGGAACTGGGCCCACCAGATACACGCAGAGCAACGTCCTGTGAGCAAGAAGTTCTGTGGAGAAGGACATTTTGCCTGTAGATCTGGAACTGCCTAGTTCAGATGAATTTTGTTTCTCTAGTTCAGATAAATTTTAAAAATCTGTGGTGTTTCCATGGAATTTCTGTTTCTCATTCTTACCTGGAAAGACGGGAAAGTTGCAAAATTTCCCCACTCAGTGCCAGAAGAATGAAGCCAGGGACTTTTCTGTGCCACTGAAGCATTTGGGATGTTTTTGTTAGTGTAAGAATGTAGGAGTCCTTTTGTTTGTCAGTTTTGCCACCTACAAGATCATTTCCTGAGATATGTGAACGTTTGTGGTTTCACAAATTGCAAAATATTTACACATCTAACCGTGAGTTTAGGAATTGTTTGAGGCAAAATGTATAATGAGATGAGACAAACTCTGCTCAGCAAAGGCAGTGGGAAGTCACTTCTGTGTACACAGTAACTTTGCTTTCCTATCACCTTCTTAGAACCTCCTCTTTTCCTGCTTAAATCTGAGCAAGTTCTACTGTGCTAAGATCAATGCCTCCAGCCCACCCAGACGTGTCCTTCTGGCTCAGGCACCACTGAGAACTTTGCTGCAGACCAGTTGTCCACATAGACCAGTCTCTCTTCTCTTGAGCAAACATTCAGAAAGCAGGAAGGAACATCAGGTGCCAAGTGGTATTCACTCTGGCACATTGTCCTTTTCTTCAGAGGTGGTACCTAATAAAGACTATGTGACAGAATTAACAAATATGTCAAGTGAGACCTAATTAACCAAATTAACCAAATTAACCAAATTATGGGACTGCAGGTACTTGGCACACATTACAGTGTAGTAGATGTGTGAGGAGAAGAAAGATCTGTGTGTGTTTGTCTCATGGTTCTGTGCAAGTAGCCTTTCCCTTGTCTGCAGGTGTGCAGCTGATTGCTCAGGGACATGATCTCACTGAAAGACACTACAATAGAAATATTCTTCTCTGTTCTCTGATCCAAGTCTCTGTCCAAGCTCGTTGACATGGGAACTGGTCTCAGGGAGGTGATGACAGTACCAACCAGCACATACATTGGTTTTGTGTGTCTCTGGCTCTGCAACTTTAAGTTAACATCTTTAAGTTCTGAACTTTCAACCACATACTGTTGTTGAAAGAGGAAGATGTTATTCTCACCCTCTGTCCTGCCTTCGCTTCCCCATGCCCAATTCACTCCAGCGTGTACCTGTGCTCCTCTCTCTGGAGCCTCATCCCTTGTTGTCCCAAAGCACATCTGGCTTCCTTTTCTGCCACAGCAGTGAATGAATGTGACTCGTGGCATTGTCTGAGGTGTGCCAGGGTTGGCAAGGTTTGCCCTGCACAGCACACATCCTTTCTTCTCACAACAAAGTCTGTCAGGTGGCTGAGTGCTACCAAAAGGACATGGCCTTCTTCTGCAGCCATTGTAGCTGTAAGTCTGCCACTATGTATAGACAGGTTGAATTTTCTCATCCACATGACTTCACATTTGCCAACGCTGAAACCTCCTCTGACAGTTCTGCTCTAAACTCTGCACTGAGTTTTGGTTCTGAGCTGAACAGGGGAAGCAAGAAAGGTATGAATGACAGGAGCTGAGAGGGGAGCCTCTTCCACCCTTCCACTCTTGAGTGGTTAGTTTAGCAGCTAGTCTGCAGCGTGGTGGTTCTTGCTGGATGAAAAAGGAGAAATGATCGTTCCAGATGCTATCTCTGACTTGAGAGGAACAGTGCTGCTCCAACAGCACCTGCGTCTCTTCACAAGCAGCCAGGCTGTTGGAGCTGCCAGCACCGATCATCTGCATGCTGCCACATGGCTCTAGCTGGCTCATCCAGCCAGGAGCTGAGGAGAGGGCAGACTCTTCCATCTCGTGCACTCACACTGAGTGGTAGCTCTTGGCTTTTGCAAAGAAAACTAGGAATCCATGACTGGTGGTTAACCAGAATGGGCTTTAATGGCAAATGTGGAGCTCTGAGAAAACCACAAAGGTGGCTTGTGGGAAACTGACTCCAGTGCTAGAGATGGGCATTCCTGAGGGATTGCTGCCTCTGCCTCCCAAGTTCTTTTGCTAGCAAAAATGTGGTTTTGAGTCATTTGTCACAGAAGATCAAGGAAAAGACAAAAACTGTTGTAAATATGGGGCAAGAGGTAAAGAGATAAAGATGTTTGGCATCTTTTGTTTCTTCTCCTGTGATTACTGCAAGCCCACAGTGGTGCTTTGGAAGAAAATTATGCTGGAGGTTCCTGCTTATGGCAGAACTAGAAGAGGACTGGAGGAGTGTGTGCTAGGGATGAGCCAAAAACCTGATGTCTCTGTGAGCTCTGGAGAGGATACAGCTGTCATAGAGCAAAAGGGATACTATAAACTAAAAGACTGTTGAGAGCAGAGAGCAAAGTGAGCAAGGGAGGGAATTAGCTCTATGATGGGGTTCCAGATGGGTTCCCTGAGGCCAGGCTGGTTGGTAACAGCCAGGGAGGCTGCTGTGGTCTTGTTCACTGAATCTCTGAGTCAGAAGGGACCTCTGGAGATCTAGTCCAGCTTCCACGGCCATGGCTAGTCATATTTTGAATATTATGCAAGGATGGAGACTCCACACCTTTCTGTGAAATCTGTTCCAGTGTTTGACTACCCTCACAGGGTTTTTTTGTTGTGTTTAGAAGGGATTTCCTGTGTTTTAATTTGTGCCCATTGTGTCTCATCCTTTCACTGGATATCACTGATAACAGTCTGTCTCTGCTTTTTTTGCTGTTCCCCCCATAGATTTTTATACACACTGGTAACATTCCTCTTGAGCCTTCTTTTCTTTATGCTTAATAGTCCCTTCTTTCAGCCTGTCCTTGTATGACAGATGCTTCAATCCCTTAATCATCATTGTGGCCCATTGCTGGACTCTCTCCAGTACGTCCTTGTCTTCTCTGTGCTGGGAAGCCAAGTACTATTTCTTACACTTTTGTGTTCTTCAAGATAGTAGGTTAGTGGAGAAACCAATATTTCCTGAAACTGAGAATCCATTGACATCAGAGGAGTCCAGAAGGGTCCTGCCAAATTCATATAGTTTTCCTTTCACTGAGCTTGGTCTGTGAGCAAACAACATCCTTCTGCAAACTCAAGGGCTTGGGGAAGGAGGGATGTCATGCTTGTGATACAAATCTCATTGAGTAGACACACCATTGACTTCAACCTTCACCCCTCTTTTGGTGATTTATAGCTGTGAGACCTGAAAGTCAGGGACTATCAACTGTATCTTCTGCTCATTTCCTCCCTCGTGCATACTTTTATATTTCTGTCTGACCTTTCAGCCACTTGAGCAGAGCCATACAGGGACCTTCTGCACTTGCAGTCACAGCTTAAGCAGTTGCTCATTTCAGACACAGGTGATAAACAATCCTTCCAGCCAGTACTGCTGTGGTGAACACAGGTACAGAGCGAATGGAATGTGGTGTGTGATACAATGAGGGATTTCTTAACAGCTGAAGGCAAAAAATGGCATGTTTTCTACCCAGAGACTGACTGCCTCCTCACATCACCTGCATCAGAGATGCTTGAGACAGTGATGTGTGTAGAAAGATCTACACAGCCCCAGACCTGAGAGCAATCTAGGACAAGTCTCAGGTGTGTCTCCATTTGTCACAGCCTTTATTGGTGCAGGGCAGCAAAGATGTCTGGAAAGTGAGGTGGTGTTAGAGCTCTGGAGTGTGTATCTCAGGAGGTGCTTTGCAGAGGACCCCCTGGGGAAGCACTGGCTGTTATGTCTGCCTTTTCTATGGGAGAGGTTTTGAGAGGGGTGGGGAGATGTGTCATTCAGTCACAGTTGCGAGCGGTTTGTTTTAAAATCTATTTTGGGCATTGCTTTTTGTATTTGTGGTTAGCCAGAAATCACTTATATAAGCAGCAGCAGTAGCAATACATGCAAATTTGCTGAAAATTGTCAGCACTTTTTATAGCTTCAGTCATCCCACAGATGTAAGTCTCTGTATGAAGCACAGTGTGTGCTTCCAGCAGGGATGGAGGTGGCTCTGGAATCTGACTGAGCGAGCTGGACTGAGTAGGACTGGCAGCTGCCACTGATCTTGTCTGCACTTTCACAGCTTGATTTACCAGAATGTGAGGCACTTTGGAAGGAAAGAATCGCATGCTTCTCTCTGAGGCATGATACATGTACAAGCATCAGGCATTATTATACATTACTTCCACTGCCATGTATTACTGGGAGGTGTAACTCACCACCTACCCCAACCTGTGACATCTGCCACCTGGACACTGAAATGTGCAAACAGTTGAGCCTGGAGGTTGCAGTTCATTCAGCTGCAAGAGGCATGGCATGGCACAAACTGCTTCATTCTTTGTGCCCAAGTAGTCATAGAGAAAAGGGATGAAAAGAATGATAATGCCTCTAATTGTAATGGCAGAGAATGTGTAGAGGATTTCTGTGCCAAATTGTATCTTGTCCTAAGCTGGTATGATCCAAGGAGATAGTTTGCTTAAGGAGAAGCTAGAACCTGTCAGTGGTGAGCAAGGAGAATTCCATTTCATGACAAAATTCAACTTCTGAACTTTTATGTGAAATGGTAATGTGATGAAACCCCTATTTTTAGAGAGAAAAAAGTCATCATTTGTGTTTCTATTGCTTCACATCAGTAATGGTGCATATTTTGACCACAAAATATCCCCAACCATTTTGTCAGAAAGTATTCAGCTAGTGTTAGAAATGAGCATCACTATGTGCTGCTACAGCGAGGGCTGGCACCAGCAGCTGCTGGAGCTCTGCTATCAGTGGAACTATGTAACATGCACAATACACCTGGAAGAGAGGAGATGTTGCTTGCAACAGAACTTTTCCTGATGACCATACAAAGAAGAATAAGGCTGTGTATGAAAGTGCCTGTCTGACTGTGAGTACTTGAGGCCTGGGCTGTTTGTGTGCAGTGTCAGTACCTCCTGCATGCAGCAATGGTGCTTTGCTTTCGCAGCAGGTTCTTCTCCTTCCTTGGAGTTTGTTATCTCACAGTCTCTTGTTCCTCCATCATCCCACTCAAAAGTCAGCTCAACATAAAAAGTCATAGAGAGCAACAAGGACAGGGGACATGACAATTTTAGGTACAAATGCAGCTGCTACCACTGCTTTTTTTCTAAGGATACTCCATGGAACCAGTAATGCTCCAATACACAGTCTTGTGTTCTGGGAGAGGAATGTGGTATTTCATCTTCATCCAGTGTGATAAGGCTGTGGGTACTGAACCCTTCTGTGGTTTTTTAAGCATCTAAGGGAGTGAGCACAATGCTGTGCTCAGGAAACCTGTACAGTGTGTAGCTTCTGATGCTTCAGCAGTTAAGCCACTTGACTGAGCAACTGCCAGGCTGGAACTGGTACTTGGGGCTGCTGGGGGGCCTGTCCAGGGCTGCCTAGGGCAGGGGTTCCAGCTGCTCTGCTGCCACTGAGAGGTGGTGCTGAGGATGAGAAGCAACTGAGGCTGAAGAGAGAAGGGCATCTTCTCCAGGCACAGAGGGGTGATTGTGATAATCCCAGTGCAGGGCTGAGTCCCTGTGGGGGTGGCCAGCAGGACCAGGGAAGTGGTTATGTCACTGTACTGAGCACTGGTGAGGCCACACCTTGAACACAGTGAGCCCCATACTACAAGAAAGACCCAGAGGAGCTGTTGTGTGTCCAGAGCCAGGCACTGGAGCTTGGGAAAGTTGGAGCAGAGAGACCTGGGGTCTTCAGCCTGGAGAAGAGGAGGCTGAGGGGAGACAGGAGCACTCTCTGCAGCTCCCTGACAGGAGACTGCAGTGAGCTGGGGGTCAATCTCTGCTCACAAGTAACAACTGATAGGACAAGAGGAAACAGCCCCAGGTTGCCCTTAGATTGGAGATGAGGAGTTTTTTCCCTGAGAGGGTTGTCAGCCCCTGTGCCAGGCTGCCCAGGGAGCTGGGAGAGTCCCCAGCCCTGGAGCTATTGCAAAGCCATGGAGCTGAGGTGCTGAGGGCCATGGGGTAGTGATGAGCTTGGCAGGGGGAGGGGAGGGCTTGGACTTGATCAGCTTAAAGTTCTTTCCCAACCAGAATGATGCTATGATTCTGTGACCAAGGAAGGCAAAAGGGAGATTTGCAAGGCAGCAGATGCAGTGGATGTTGTCTCGGGGAGAGGAAGAGTTCTGAAAATTCCGTGTTTTCAGCTACTGAGGCTGGTCTGCTTTGTGTGATTCAACAGCAAACCTTTGTCCAAAATGGGGCATTTGTGAGATAGAAGTAACAATGAGAATCCTCTGATACTGCTTTGCGTGTTTCAAAGTGTCATTTCTTCTATCTGTGCTTTCTGTAATTGTATCTTTCCAGACTTGAAACTTCTGGTCATCTGACCATTCACGTTTCTGGGTTATGTGAACAAAGTGAAATAATGTGTTTTCTTGTATTAAAAGGATGAGGAAATTATGTTTGGCTGCCAGAAGATCACTTTATGATCAAGGTTTCTGAGGGATTTTAAAGCCCCATGAGAATATGAAGGAGGTGTGATACTGCAGTTACAATCCCTTGGTCATGAACGCTCTCTAACATGCATCTGGTGATAATTTTCTTGGACTGTCAAAATTTTAGATAGAATTTAAAAGTGGAATAGTATAATACCCAAAATTTGTGACAGGAGGGGTTTTACTGATGAGTGTGGTGTGTTTTTGTGAGCTTTCCTGTCCTCTGCACAAGTCAGGCTGTTGCAGAAGCTGGGCCCATGGATGCTGCACCTGTAGCAGGTGACCACCATCACATCAGTGGCCTTGCAGAAATTGCACAGGACATAAGTTTTAAAGATGTTTTTTTTGATGAAAAAAAAAAGCCATGGGAGTCTTAGCCTGGAGGGACTTCTCTCTGACCATAGATTACAAAGAGAGTCTAAAACCAGTCTCACTGCAGATGTCTGCCTTGTGAATGTTAAAGCTTAAACGGGTTGCCATGTATCTGCAAGCTAAGAGTGAATATAGAGCAAAGATGAAAAATGTGGATTATTTAAAGACTCAGTTGAAGATAGCTTAGTTCCCTAAAGAATTCCCCAATCATTCTATGCTCTGAACGGGGCATGTGTCCTGCAGGCAAGCATCAAAGTGATTTCTGCAGTGGTAGACATGGGGTGCTGTAAACTGTCTCACTTTCCAGCTCAGGTGCAAGATGCACCTTCAATACCTTGAGTGCTGCACTGTGAACAGTGTGTGCTGAATGTCTTACATGGTGATTTATACTGAAAGTTGTTTAAAAAGACACAGTAGGAATGAAGGAGAGATGCCAGATACTTGGTATTGTCTGAAAAACTGCTTTATTTTGCTGTCCAGAATGGAAAATTTAGCTCTGGGACCAAGACCAGAAGGCTCTGGCAGATATGGCTGGGGTTTGTTTTTCTCAACTCATTTTACTTTAACCTGTGTGATAATAAATGACCAGGTCAAATCACTTGGTCATTCAAATACCCAGATTAAACCTTTGTTTTACTCTCCATGATTCCAAAACTTCCATGGTTTATGCCACGTGGAACAAATTATTATCAGTAATGCAACCTGGTTCTTTGTTACCAGAATCTTAAACATCTGAGTATGTACTTGGGACTTCTTTTCATTGTTTCACTGACTACTGACACCAAGTGCAATGCCAAAGATGGGACATTTTTCTGCACTTAGAGAAGTCCTACAATAATAGGGACATTTATGTGGTGCTGCTGCATTGTGAAGAGCATCTATCGTTGGAAATATTTGGGGCTGTTGCAATTGTTTTTGCTTGGACCACGCTATAAATGAGGGCAGCAAGAGTGGTGTTTCTCATATTGCATGTGTTTGTCCTGTTTGCACCATCAGCAGAGCATGGGGAACCAGCCTGCTGAGCGTGGCAGGCAGGTCACACTGCTAACTTGCCTCTTGGAGTTTTTGACATAAGGCATCAACATTTCTGTCTCTGATTTCTGACACTTCCAGGGAGCACTTGGTCTGTTCAGCTTTTTCAGAATCCAGCACTTAGGGGACGTGCCTCGCTTTCCAGGCACACATGGCAGATTTGCTGGAAGCCTCCCAAAACCTTGGGCCACGTTGCAGTGGCTGCTCCCTGTTGTGCACATTTCCAGTAACTGTGCACACCTCTGCATTTGCAGGCAGGGAAGAATGACCTGGAGAAGTGTGAAAGAAGCATAATGGACCTGATGGTCCCACTCCATGCCTGTGCATGCTGCCATCAGTTTACGACAGTTTAAAGTCTCGTTGGACATATTTAATTACATGCCACACTCCCTTGTATTGGTATGATCCACTTGGAGTGCAGAAGAGTGTAAAATCAAGGCCAACAGTTTGTTCAGCCACTGTTTCTCAAGAACAGGATGCTTCAACGAGTGTTTGTCTTGAAAAATATAAGTGTGCTTTATTGTAGTTGGAATTTTTTATGTTACACCACTGTGTAAAACATTAGCTATTAAGAGAACCTCGTGAAAAGGGTTGATACGTGGCAGGAAACCTGGGCTACCAGCTCTACATGTTTGCACTGTATCTGCGGTACAAGCAGACAGGCTGAGCCTATGCAGCATGGTCAGGCACAGGAGAGAGCCAGGCCAGCAAGAGCCCCTCACATACTGACCATACAGCAAAAAAATGCACTTGTTCTGGTTGAGGGGGAGAGCAGGGGCTGTAGACTTGCTGGTAACACTCTGCCTGCTGTGGTACCTTCTCTGCACACACTGTGGTGACTGTCCTGGGAAGCACTCCTTTTGCAGTTGTATGTAACAGCAGAGACCAGTACTAGAATTGTACTAGTAATCCAGATTTCCACTTTATTCCCTCACTGCAAGAAAGACACTGAGAGGCTGGAGTGTGTCCAGAGACAGGCAATGGAGCTGGGGAAGGGACTGGAGCACAAGTGTGATGAGGAGCAGCTGAGGCACTTGGGGTGTTCAGCCTGGAGAAGAGGAGGCTGAGGGGAGACAGGAGCCCTCTGCACCTCACTGACAGGAGGCTGCAGTGAGGTGGGAGTCGGTCTCTGCTCCCAAGTTACAGAAGACAGGACAAGAGGAAACGTCCTGACAATTTTTTGGTGGTGGAGGAGAAGGAATCATTGGGATGGAGGAGAAAAATGTAGCTTTGGAGTGGCAGAGTTTGCAAGGGGTGGCAGAGAATAAAGGATTAACACAGTTTGAATTTTATACAGATACAGCAAAGTGCCATGAAGAAATTGCACAGAAGAGGAATGACATTTCCAAGGGGTGGGCAAATGCTTAACTCAGGGGGGAACAGACGTAAACTGGATTGATGAATGTAGTGTATTTTGTAGTCCTGGAGAAATGTGTGTACAGTCTGCAGAATTCAGTGTAAAAATCCTGCTGAGGGCTGTGTGTGTAGCACATGGCTGAGCAGTTCCAGCCCTGCCCATGTAATGAGCTGCCTGAGCAGCAGATTTGCTTCTCCTGTGCCAGCTGCTGCATAATAGGACTAATTCATTACCCAAGGCCAAGTAATCACTCTCAATAGTGAGATTTAGAGGAGACTCTATGACTTGTCTCATTGAGTTGTGAACTGCTGATTATCACAGTGATAACTGGCACCAAATGAAGACTGGAACTGACCCTCAGTCTGTTATGGGATTAAGAGCAGAATTTCAGGTATTTCCAAAGAGAAATACTGTTTAAATTATCTATGGGTCCCTTTTGGAAAATACTTTTTACATGAAACTGAGTCAGTGAGCCCCTGTGCTCCGCTGCTGTCTCAGCTGTGTTGTCCCAGGGTTTGCTGGACTCTCTCACTCCTGCTCCCTTCTCTGCTCTTGGCCAGAACAAAGTACCAAGTCCAAATATGGGTCTTTGGTGAGGGACAAAGCTTTCTCTGAAGTGCTGGACAGAGACATGATCATGGGCTCTAATTCTTCTCAACTATGGGGCCATGGCAAAATCTTCTGATGTGCATCTTGCTGGTTGTGCTGGAATTAGTGGGGAGGAGAGCTGGTACAAATCACCGTTCTCAGTATATTGTGATGACTGTGGCCAGTGCTCTGTGCTGGTCTATGTGTGTCAGGCAGGATGCTGCCTGCCTCATCACTGCAGGAGTCAGGATAGAACAGGGCACCTTCCAGCATATCTCTGATTAATGATCCATCATTCTGTTTTAAGGTGGAATCTGCCACATCTCAGGGATGAGACTACTGGGGCAGGACTGGTCTTCTGGCCATGTTAGAGGCCCATGGATGGGGAATCCACAAATAAAGCCTCCATCATCACATAAAGGTGAAAGACTGAGGGCTGCTGCCTTCGCTGTGAATCAGAAGAACCGAATGCTACCACTCTGGCTGTGCTTTTTTACTCGAGTAGGTTGGAGAACTTAATCACAGAGCTCCACCCAGTGATGTCCAGCAAGTTCTTTATATCACATCCTCATAGACTTCCAACCATGCACTTCTCCTTCTGTGTGTCCAAGGGAGGAACATTCCAGTTTGATCTGGGGAGCAGGAGGACTGCCACTTCCCTCATGACCCAGTGGTACAGTGTTCCCAGCACACTTTTCTCCGGGCCAAGAGCTGCTCCACACATCTTTGGGGCTGAGAGGCTGCTCATTTGCAATCAAGAGCAGAACATTTCAGATACACACCACATCAGTCCTGGCAGCTGATGTAGAGCCACTTAAGAACTGTCTGTTTCCAGCCCCACTGTCAGCCCCTGGAGTGAACAAATCACAACATTCATTTCCCTAGTGCGGAATTTGCTTTTGCTTTTTGTGCTGGAGGATCCAATGTTTGCCCTTGGTTAGAGGGAAGAGAGCTTGAAAGCCCTTTTTCCCTTCCCAGTGGGAGGTAAGCATTTTGGGAAGGTTGATTTGAATTGCTTGTGCTCAGGCCTTTCCCTCACTGTCCTTCCTCACCAAGTGAAAGCCTCATGCAGCTTTCTGCTGGTGTTTTTGTCATCTCAAAGGATTCGTGCTTTCACCACCGTGCACCTTCACCCTCCCTGACACACACCACCTACAGAAGAATCAAAATCAATCCAAGCCATTCATTTCTGGTTTGAAAATAACAATGACTCTGACTGATAACCTTTGCATTCCTTATTTTAACAGCACAGTTGCTGGTGGTGCCTACCTTGAGTGCACACCTGGACCCCTCAGAGAAATACAGCATTAGCATCCTCAGGACTGCTTGGCTTAGATGCAACAGACAACTGTCATGAGTGGTTCTGCCTGCCAGGGAGGGCACATAGGACCTGGTTTTAGGTCATGGTTTGTCATTGTCTCTTTGCTCAAGTGGCATGCAGCTTGAAGGGCAGACATCCTCCAGCTTCATATGGCTTGAAATGCAGTGCAGCTAAAACCCTTTAAAATACTTCACTTATATTTTAACAGATAAGGTTATAGATTAGCCTCTGATAGAGCCTGTACACCTAAGATGTCTTATTTTGCTCCACAATTGTCTCTCATCATGTAACACTGATCGTTACAACGTAGGACACAATTTCTCCCTCTGTTGCAGTATTTTTCCTTTACTTATGATGTTGTCTTCTTGACAGCTTTCACATTTTATTCCCAAGGTGAGAAATTTATTTATAAAGAAATAAAATACCTAGATGTATAAATTCTTCAGTATTGGCTCCTTTTCTCCTCTGTCTGCTAGGCTTCAGCCCCAGCAGCGTAAGGCAGTTTCTTCAGTGGAAGGAGTTAAATATAACACCCCAGAAAAGAGCAAGCCAGATCTGAAGGCTGTTCCTGTAACACTAATTTTGATCTCAGCCCTATTTCCTGTCTAAAGACTTTTCTCTTTCAGTGGAGATCATGAAATGTCACATTCATTATTTTTGCTCAGATCATGCTGAGAAAACGGCTTTCAGTTCCAGAGATTCTCTCTCTCAGGAGCACAATCTGAGGAGCAACAACCATGAGTTACAGCAAAGTTGCAGTTCTGTATCTTTTTAAACAATGTCACCCTGTAGAAGAATAATATTGTGTTGCCATGGTGTAGCAGGGTATGATTAATTAGACACAGATTCAATACGTTTAAGTGTGCAAGACTACTAGAGTCAGGCCAAAACCAGGATAACCTCCCAGATTTCCCCTCCAATAAAGCAGGTTTTGTTTTTCTTCACATGGTGAGGTCCTGCAGCTGTGCAGGATTCACCAGAATAGTTCCTTCTGTAGTCAGACCAACTTTTCTCCCTGAATCCAGTCAACTACAGGAACTTAGGACAGACAACACAGAGGTGCTGTGGCAGGAACAGCTCTGCACTACGCACACCCTCTGAAGCACCAGTGAAGGTGGGGGACGGACGTTTGTCTGTGAGGCTGCACGGGGAGGGAGCTGGATCCAAACTTCAGAGGCACGTGGATCCTGCTGGTCCCGGGTGGTCTGAAAGCTTTTGATGCTTTGGTTCAGCTACAGACACAGTAACATGCAGAGCAATGTGAAGGATGTTTGGGCCACAACAGGTGAAGACCTATGGAGAGAGTGGAGAGCAGACCTGGTCTGGCCCCCCCTTCAGTCCTTCCCTTTCTCTTTAACCTCATCTGCATTCAGCAGCTGTCCTGTAATGACCTTGTTGAACCTTCCTTCACAAACTGGTCCAGCTCTCAGCAAGCAGGCAACTTGCTCTTTTCCTGGGATGGCTTCTTTGTTGGGTGAGTTTACAGGGCCCCTGAGCACCAGAGTCTGTTCAAAGTGAATGTTGAGAGTGGAGATAGGAGCAGAACCCTTCTGTGAAGCAGCTCAATGCCTCCCCCGGTATTTTACCCTGTGTGTGCAGCAGCTGGGTCTCCAAGGATGTTGAACACATCTCTTGCCTGTCTGGGACTGGCATGGTGCAGGGGGAGGCAGTTTGAGCACACAGATTGCAATGTCTTACATATGGCACTAGAACCAGATCTCCACCTGGTCACTAACATGTAGGTGTGCTGAGGCAGGCATCCAGCCCTTTGTACAATGCAAGAGATGCTGGTTTCTCCCAAAGGGGCTGAGTGTTGGCTTATGCTCAGCAGGAGCTGCCTGAGGCTCACCAGTGGGAAAGACCAAGTCCTGGAGGTGGTGTGAGTGAAGGTTTCTCCTGGCAGCTGCAGTGCCTGATGTTAAGCTGTGCAGGAGGGCTGTGTGTGTTTGATGTCCACTGCCTAGGTAAAAGCTGCAGGGATAGGAGGCCATTAATCACTAACCTCCAGCAGCAGGCAAGCTGCTTCAGTGCAGGAAGTGGGAGCTGTGACTTCAGTTTTCTCTTGCTCTGTGTGGAACCCAGCACGTGCCTCATTCCCTAGGGAGTAGGTGAGCTGCCAGGCTGTGCAGTGGCTGTCCTCCTGCCCCCTGGCAGGCTGCCTGTGGGCAGTCAGCAGATGGGACAGCAAGCATGGGATGTTTGGGGGGATGACAGGTTCCTCATGAGCTTCAAGGACTGTTTCTGCTCTGATAGTCCCATGTAGGTGAGCAGTCCTGGAGCAGAAATTTCTCAGTCCAACATGTAGACAGCAAAAAAACAACTTTACTTTTACTTTAAAGGGGCAAAACACTCCTTTACAGCCAACTGAGGAAGAGGTACTTCTGAGTGCTTGTCATGATGCTTTTTGAGTTGGCCAGGCTGAAGGAGCTGGGTCCTGTCCTTCTGCCTGGTGATGGGAGAGCAGCAGCCTGAGTGGCTTGGCTGTGGGCACCTGCATTTGCTCAGGTGGAGTCTGCAGTGCTGAATGGAGGCAAGGGTGTTGATCAGCTCTGCACATTGCTGTCCTGGCTCTCAGGCTGTATGGCAGTCTCCATGTGGAGCTACACTGAAAAGTAGTTTTCACATCTTGCCAAACTGTTCTTCCTCCTCCTAACTCAGAGAGCAGGAGCCTGGGGGTGTTGTTATCAATTGGTAATTTGAATTCAGCATCTGTTCTGCGTCGTCCTGCTTCTTTCCTAGGCGTGAGGCCAAGGCTGGTGTTTGGTGTCCAGGAGGAGGTGGGCCCTGCCTGCAAATGCAAGGTTGTGCCAAGGCTCCCAATTCCTTCCTCCATAAACGAGGCTGTTGCAACAGAACAGGAAGGTGCAAATATGTTTTTTACAAGCCACAAAGTAGCTCTTGGGTTTGAATTAAAACAATTTTCCTACAAGTAAATGCTTTCTTTTCCTGCCTGCGTCTCTCTGAGCCCAATACAAGTATTCAGGCAACTGGGTGCAGCCCCACAGATGGCACGGAGTGGTTGGCCTGTGGACTTTGAAGGAAGTTTCAGGAGGGAAGTGGCACAGACAGTGAGGTACCCTGAGCAGAGCAAGCTCCTGCCAGAGGGTACTTCATAGGAGATTGGTTGGTTGGATATTTTTAAGAGGGTGTTTCCATGACTCCTGGATAAGCTGTACCATAAGTGACTTCTGTTTTTTTTTGTTCTCCCCAGGGTAGCAGCTCATTACCAGGAAATTTCTAACCACTTATTTTTACATCAAGTCTAGATTAAAATCAGAATTCCACCTTTTTCACCAAAACACGTGAATTAAAAATCCCACCTAAAGCAGTGGGGTATAATTAGCAGACTCAACAGAACCTTCTTGCTTTGCCTAGGTTTGGATATTTGCAATCCCAGGCTTCAAAATACCTCAGCTGCAAATACTGCTGTGGTACACACATGCAAAAGTTCACAGTGGTTCTTGTGATGAGGGTTTATAGTGTAGAAATTATTTCTTCCTGCCTCTTTGAGGTAATGATGTCCAGGTAATTATGCATGAGACCAGAGGCAATGCCAAATGCTGAGATGGGGAGGGTGATGCGAGAGCATGGGGCTGCAGGACAATGACTTTGCTGGGCTGCTGGGAAACAGGCAGCTCTGATTTTTTGGCCTCTCTTGCAGAAACCCTCAGATGTTGCAAGCATGTGTGTGTGCTGTAGTGCCTAAGGGTTCTGGCAGAAAACACTCTGCCCAACGTACTTAGTACAAATCCAGGGTCATTGATCTGCAGAATCCTTTGAACAATACAGCACAGGCTTGGATCTTCATCCTGCCAACCTCCATTGCATTTTTACCAGGTCTTTTTGGAAACAATGACCTTGTGTCTCTGTCATTCAACCGCACTCATTTTTTTACTGACATTTCAAAGGCCTGCTGGATCAGTCTAGAAGCTTGTCTGGCTCTGTGATTCAGAGTGGGTTGGAAAAGTCCTCTTGTATTTGGCTCATGGATGGAGGATTGTCTGAATGCAAGGGAATCATGACTGATGTGAGAAGTGATCAATGAACAGAACTGAACTTAGACCTTCCTCACCCCCTTGCAAATGGCCTGGTTTGGGAATCTGCAGGGAAGCATCACTGGTTTGGCTGGTGGTAGTTAAATGATTTGTATTTGCTCTTAAACACCAGGATCAAGGAGAGGTAATAAAGCTCATGTCCCAGCCGTCTCCAGGGCCCTATTCTCAAATGCTGTCAGTCTAAAGTGTTGCTCGTACAGCTGAGTTCGTTACCCTTGTAACAAATTTTGCCCCAGAGGATGGGAATGAGGTAGAGTTCAGCAGTTTCTAACTAATCACACAACTCAAGCATCAGAGGTCTGTGGAAGAAAATTCTTTGTGACAGTATCATTAAAGATCGCATTGTGAATGCCGTCAGAAGGATTACATCGTCCCCACCCCAATCCTTCTCAACTTTCAGCTCCAAGTGTTGACCTTTTCTAAGTAGCATTTTTCTTATATGAGATTTCATTTCAATACATGATGTCATACTTTGAGTAATATTTACATTTTCATATCAAGTGCATCTGTTCCAAGTGACCTCAGGGAATGTGAGTATAGCAGGACCTTGAAAACAACTGCCCAGGGCACATATGTGTATCTGATACTGTAGTCATAGGCTCACTCCTCTGCTCCAAGAAACACTCGACAATACCTACACCATTTCTTTTTAACAGTTGTCTGGCTTCTTCTTAAGAAAGTCCAAGCTGTGCCATGGCTTCAATATCATCTCCATCCTGAACCTTCCTTCAAGCGATTTAAATCCATTTTTATCCCACCTATGATGGATGGGAAAATAAACCATCCTTTTTCTCAATAGCTTGGTGATGTATCTGAGACATTTCCCTCTCACTCATTCCTGGTCTGCATTAAACAACTTTTCCTCTTTCCTTTTAGAACATTTTTTATAGATCTCTGGTTTTTACTCTCTTCTGGACTAGCCAGTTTTTCATATCTTAAAGAGTGAAGTTCAAAACTTGACACATAGCACCAGCTGAGCTGGAGCCTTACCAGGTCCATGGCTCTCAGGCTGCTCTCTTGTTTTCCTTCTCAGTAGGATGTTTGTCTCTCTAGGAGAGTGTACCACTGCTGATACCCCTATGACCCCAGTTCCAGCTTGCAGCTAGTGTTCAGTCACATGCAGGTGATCACATTGGTTCAACAGCTCTATCCATGACAAGATGGTCTATGCTTTTGATGATATCCTTGTTGTCTGCTCAGAGTCCTTAAAAAAATGTTAAAGAATTTATTAAATTACTTTTCTAGGAATGGGAATTCAAGTGGCTGTTCCACATGTTTCCTTCTTTTCCCATTCCTCCAAGACAGACACTATGTTTTGCCTTCCTGGATTGTCAGAACTCTCCCTTCTTGATTTTCCACCAATCCTGGGCGATGATTAGCCATTGCTCTGAGATTTATAAGCCAGTTGGCTGAAAGTCTTAAGATGAATCTGTCAGTCTCAGTGTTCTGCAACTTATTTCTACTTCTTGTAGGCTGAGATTTAACCCTTTGTTGCTAGTATTAACTGTGACAGCCACAGATGACTTTAACAGATGACTTTTTGTTGAAGATCCTGAACAGGATTATCCATGGGGAGCTCTCCTTCCCTGCTGAGCTGCAACTGGTTCCTTTACTTGGTCTTCCTCTTAATGCTACTGCATTTATGGAACATTTCCTGTTACTATTAATGCATTTTGGCTGATTTTATCTCCTTTTGCATCTACACTTCTGTACTTGTCATAAGAGTAAGTGGCAGCTTATTTTTCATTTAAAAGCAATCTAAAAAGATTCCTTTCCTTACATGCATAGCACCAAGCACAAAGGTTTCCCAGCCCCAACGACTTTTGATGTTTCCATATTATAACTATTAAAATTCACTGCTGCAGTAAGAGGTAATTCTGTCCTGTGGATGTAAGGGGAAGATGTATATTGAAATGCTGAATTTCATAAACAAGGTTAATTTGCTAGAAGAAAAAACAAGGAGATAGATTTTCTGTATCTGCTTTGAGTCACAGAGCAAATTAGTGATGAATCTTGAGTAAGCAGCAGGTCACAGTGTCTGGACCATGTTGGAAATGCATTCTCATTTCAGGATAGTCCCAGGGATTAGGGGCCAGCCTTCCTCCAGATGTATACATTCAGTTATCAGCCCTGCAATGAGCTTTATCTATAGTGGCAAGTCATGCAGGCTTGGTGCCTCTGGCTCTCTTTGTGTAATTGCAGTAACTCAAAGCCAAAATTACATTTAAACTTTGTTGTTGTGGTAATAGACAATTCCTGTGCTTGTTTATTCTCTAGACAGCATGCTCAGGCTGAAGCTTACTTCTCTTGGAACAGCAAAAGTCATGAATTGCACAGAAATAATGACATTTGGGGGTGAGTTCAGCACTGAATTCTGTACTTCTGTGTCTCATGTCAAAGGGTAATAATGTAGTCACATATTTCATCAGTGGTGCACATCACTGACTAGCAGTTCACAGACAGAATAGCTGGGCTTGAGAAAGAAAGGCAACCTCTGGTGATGTGGCAACATGGTAGTTTATAACCTGACCTGCATTTCCCATTGAAGTCCTGCTAGGAGCAACCACCACCTCCTAGCAAAACGACTGAACTGCCCACACAATCACCCAAGTGCTGGTTGACCACTGGCATAACCATTCTTTAACATTGACCTTTTTTTCTAAGAACTCGCTCCATCATCTTTTTTGATGCATAAACAACTTAGAGGTAAGGCAAAAACACGTTCTCAGAGACAAGCCATTGGAAGCTTGAAATCTGGTAAGGTCCAGGAGAGAATGGAGGGTCTAGAAGGAAACGTGGCAGTTTTAAAATGGGCAGTTGTCAATTTGCTCTAAATCAGTGTTAGTGGGGCAGGGGAGTGACCAGGAGAAGGGAGTGGTGGGGGTGACCCCGTGAGATCTCTGTGTTCTGAGGATGTTCAGTTACTGCATGGTGCGAGTTAAAATTCATCACTATCTGTTTCCAGGGATTTCCCTCCCACTGGCTGCTTTTTAGGCTGTTTTCTTGTACTTGCATTTTTTTTTTCCAAGCTGAATATCATCTTGATGTTTCCTGTCTGTGTTCCTGCCTGCTCCACTTTGCTTGCTGCATGCCTCTGTCCCAGCTGCAGCTGATCACCTCCAACTGAGGACTCTCCTGCTCAGCTGCTGTTGTCTCCCAGCACTTCTCTTGAGGTCTGACTTTGTCATCCCTTCTCTCTGCAGTCCTCCCCACTACCTGTAGTATGTTGGCTTAAATGTTATTCTTGTATGTGGGCCATCCCAGGAATAAATGAATTTCACTGCACAAATGTGGTGACCTGGATATTCTTTCTTCTCAGATGAAATACTTGGGTGGTTTATCTCTTTTTTTCCATTAAATGAGAGCTGAGGGCAAATGAGAGCTGAGCTGCCTTTAGCATGCAGAGGGCCAGGAGCAGTAGCTCCAAGAACAAGAAACTGAGGTTTTTCAAATGCTCAAAGGTATGCTGCTAATTAGAAAGTAAACATAAGCAGACCTTTTCATGTCAGCAGTGGTATGTCAGAGATAAGAGGCATCCACATTACCAGGGACTGCCCCTTCTATTGAAGTGAGTGCTCACGTTACAGTTCTGAGTAAGTGACACATGGGAGAGAGACACTGATGGCCTCTGCAGGAGTCTTCCTCCAAATCAGTCAGGTCAGAAGAAGGAGTGGAGCCTCCATATGATGCACCAGATTGGGAAGAGCAGCTATAGAGAGAACTTGGTGCTGCCAGGACCCATGTGGACAGCTCTGTCCTTCCTGGGAGCAGCAGAAGCTGCAGTGGGGAGAGGGGAACGTGTAAGTCTCACACAGCCATGGAGATCCTCTGCTGCTCTGCCCACCAAGGGCCATCTTCAGAAGCAGCTGATGGTGCTGCACTACCTATATGTCTCATTTGCACTTTTTTTCCCATCCATGTTCTTGGAAGATTCTTGTGAACAAATACAGCATGCTCTGGTGCCAGCAGGCAACTCTGCCACAGCATCCAGACCTTCCTGTGGGAGAGGGTCAAGGCAGCACGCAGAGATGCTCATGGTCACGCTCAGCATGTCTTGCCTGAGCAACCTCCAGAGCTGTCAAGCCTAGCAGGAGGATTTTCTTTTGTGACATCTTGGTCCTCTGTTGGGGTACAATGGCAGTGCCACATTTTGCATTTTTAGAGAAGGAATCCCTGGGAAAATGCTGCAAGTGCAGCAAGTGCTTGTGTCAGCAGGACTATCCCTGCAGGACGTGCCCATCGAGCCCAGGAGACCTGTGTCCCAGCTGCAACAGGGGAGCAAGTATTTTCAGTTACATCAGAGCCATAAATCCCTCAGACATAGAAACACAGAATCATAGAATCGTTTTGATTGGAAAAGACCTTTAAGATCATCGAATCTAACCACTCACCTCACCCTGCCAAGCCCACCACTAACCCACAGCCCTCAGCACCTCAGCTCCACGGCTTTGCAATATCTGCAGGGATGGGGACTCCCCCACCTGCCTGGGCAGCCTGTTCCAGTCCTCCCCTTGCAGCTTTGTTCCTCTAGCAGTGATGGGAACATCACACTAGCTTTGCTTCCAGACCAGTGCCCACCCATCTCTGTCTGTCTGTCATCCTCAGCAATGGGAGTCCAGGGGCAACCATGGCTCTGGCTGGGGTCCAGCAGCCTTGCTCAACCTTGACAGGTTGTGGGAATGGCCTTCTTCCTTTGCTCTGTTTTTGTTTGCTCATTTATTAAGAATTGTAGCAGCAGCAAAACTAAGAACTGAATGTTGTGTGTCTGAGTGTGCTTTGCTGCAGTTACAGGCAACAACAGTTGCATTCCCTACGCCTGAGAGAGATTACGAGGGAGGGCGCAGGAATGTGCATCTGGCAGCACTTTGTATCTTGGCCATTTCATTGTTTTCTCTACATCTGAGGTTCCTAAAGTTTTGGTCGTGGGGGGCCATTTAATGCAGGGAACATCAGGTTGGGGCTGCATAACAGATTTCCTCTGCAGGGAAACACCATTCGAGGAAAACTGAGGATGGTTTTACGTAAAAAGCCCCTATCCAGGCCGCTTGCAAAGGCAGCTAGGAGCTTTATTTAGGGATTCTGGCCTACCACAGCAACAGGGGGAAGCAACTTTCATTTTAAAGCACAGGAAAATGTAGCTGTAATATGCCAAAACACTAACAGCTTAAGGCCTGGGGCCAGGAACAGAATCTGAATTAACTATTCCAATTTTAATTGTTTAGATTTTGAGATAAGAGTGATGATGAAAAGATCTTATTAGAAATGGAGATCATTAACATAAGGTTCTCAGGGACCTGGTCCCAACATTCTTCCAGAAAAAGGACACTTAAAATCTCTTTAAATAAATACAGCCAAGTAACCCAGATTAATTTTTGGACAATCTCAGAATACCCTTTTGTTCTCTTGAGAAGGAGAACCCATCAGCTCTGGAAGTCTGACTAGAAACTCTTCTATGATGTTTTTACTTGCTTTTTTAACTTACAAATATGTTACTAGCTTGCTCCAAAATGTTTTTGTAAATAGCCATTTTTGGCAGGGGACTGCAGCAGAGGTGGAGGTTGCTGTGCCTTGGCTTTGCTGTGCATGACTGCGTGTGCACGTGGGAGCGAGTCTATATAATTTAAGGGAGAATCCCTTCCTTTCTAAAAGAACAGACACTAATTGTTAGTTGTTACAAAGTGATTTTATTGTGTCTGGAAAAATGCAGAACACAGCAGAAGAATCGTCCTTGTTAAAAATACATAGTGCTGTATGAGAAATGAAGCAAGTAGGGGCCTGCCCTGGCACAGCCCCCGTGCCCACAGCCTGTGGTTATGAAGGTACACTGCCTAGGCACATCGTGCCTTTCCTTGAGACAACTATTTGCTTTCCATGTCATTTGTATATTTTCATTCTTTTCTTTTTACTCTTATTTTTTTGCACCTTGTGCATTGCTAGAGTGGAAACATGCCCCAGTTCCATGTAAACCACAAAAGCAAATGAGTCTGGCACTAAGAGCTCCTGTGAGAGCACCACAGTCGTGGTCTCCCCAGGTGAAACCCCAATGCCCACAGTCAGGCTCGGACTGGGAGTACTTTGCTGCTGGAGGCAGTTCTTGGACTGTTGCTGCCTTGGGGTTTATTTACCTGGCTGCTGCTCTGGGTCAGGCAATGCTGCTTGAAGAGAGGATGCTTGTAATTCCTGGGAGCTGTGGAGCACACTTGAGGAGCACACTTGAGGCAGCCAGGCTGCTGGGTGCAGCAGGGCTGGTGGAGGGGTCAGCAAACAGCTGGGTAGCCCATGGGGAGCCAAGGGCCCCCCTGCTCACACGTCTGGGAGAGGTTTTGTTCTAGGGCCCAGGAGGGCAATGCAAAGTGTGGTGCAATGCAGAAAGTCCATGCATAAGGTCAAGAGCAAACCTGAAAACCACACTGTGAGCAAGACACAGGTTTCTTTGCCACATCTTCTTATTTCTGCTAGGTTTCTGTTCGTCTTTTCTTTGCTATTTAAGCAGTTACTTCCTCACATTTGTCATCAGATAAAACCCTGTGGCATTGTTGGATTGTGGCATGGAAAGAGGGGATATGGCACATCCCCACAAAGAGCAGGTGGCTTGAGGCTCTCAGTTCTTCATGTTTGCATTTTGCAGCTCCTTACAATGTCTTGTGAAATATCCAGCATCTAATTCCACGTGGGCAGGCTTGGGGCTTTGTCCCGGGCTGGTAACAGCATGTTGTGTCAGCACATATATAGGAGAGAGCATGTAGCCAGGCTGAGCTTTCCTGCAGTGTCCAGGCTGGAGGCCTCATATAAAAACATTTGGCATTATTCCCAGATGTTTCATTTCTCCAAAACCAGCTGCACTCGAAGGGCCCTGGGAGTGCAGGACAGCCATGCTGCCCAGCTCTGCCTGCCCTCGAGCCTGCTGTGGGTTACTTCTCTACATCCCCTTTTCCATGCAGCAGCCCAGAGAGAGGAGTCAGACCAAAAATTTGGGTGGCTGTGGGAAGTTTCCTTTTTTTAAACAGCTTCCAGTTACCTTTCCAATGCAGAACACTTAGAGCAAGCTGCATACCCCTAGTTTCTTAACTGCCTCTTGGGCCTCTGGCCATCTTGCTGGTGTGCCATGCTCTGCAGTCATTCAGAGGGGGATCTGTCCCCACAGCATGTCATTGCAAACTGAAGACAAGTAGTAATGCTGCAGCTGGCCTGACCTGGCCTTGTGACTCTCTGGGTGTATGGGGGTGACTCTTACAGTACAAGGTTTGCTCAACAATAGCCCTGTTGTCCCTGGCTGCTCAGGACAAGAAAGCCCTTCAGAGCGCCTGGCCCTGGTGCTCTGCCTTGTACCAGAGGCTGATGTCAGAGATGGAGTGGCACATCCCTCCTGAGCCTTCCCAGGCTGCCCTGGCACGGCATATCCAGCCCAGAGCTCTAGGAGTGCTGGCTCTGCCACATCCCCAGGCTTTTACCTTCTCCTGCACATTGGTGCCCTTCTAAGCCATGGTCTGATAACTCCTGCCTGGGAAGTCAGGATCTAGGATTGCCAGTTCATGGTAGTCTGCGACAGAGCTCCAAGTCTCAATTCCTATTGAGAGGATGGGTCTGTGACTCAAGGAGCTCGTGTCATGTCCTAGTGGGCTGAGTGTATGCAGCAGCATGCAGATCTTGGGTGTAGAAACACAAAACTGTGCTACCATCAGCTCTGGATCTCTTGAGAAATCAGCTTTATCCCAGCTGGCCACATCCTGTTATTTCAAGACATAATGGTAGGAAGGCACCATGGCTTCATCTCCTGCTAACATAAAGGTGGCAGATCAGAGCACTCAGTGCACTGCTTGCTGGTGACCCAAGCTGAGTGCATGAACCATTCACAGAGCCCCACAGCCCATATTGGCTCTCTTAGCAAATGGGATGCCAAATGGTAACTCTCTGAACAGCAAGAAACAATGGTGCCAAAAGGAAAACGAGGAATGGGAGAGTGCTAAATTCTTTGTTTCTCTTTGGGAAGAAGAAAAAACCCTACAGATGTTTCAGAGAAAGCCCTTGACTGCTGCAGGAGAACAGATTGCTGGGAGGGATGGTTCTGTGTGTGAGGGAGGCAGCTGGACATAGCTGTGCTTGGGAACAGGTGAGAAGTACCAGCCTGGACCTTCCTGGTGTTCTTGCACTCACTTTTAAACTTCTGTATGGTACATATACTGACTTACCATAAGGGTCTGCAAGGCCACACATTGATGCTGAGATTTGCCTCTTTTGTCTTCAAAACCCCGTGCTTTAGAGTTTAGGCAGACATAGTGTGTGAAGGTTTTTCTTAAACTTGTGCTGTAGAGCTGAGCTTCTGCATGAAAGCATGAACTGTAATAGGGAACATGTACATGTGAGGCATTTCCATCATTGATTAGCTTTGTTTTGGACTGGGATTGCTCCATCTCAGCTAAATATCCTCCACATCAGCACCTGGAAAGAAAAATAGCTGGGAGCTGGGAAGTGCATGTGCACCACGTTAGGGGCTGCTGAATTGGGCAGCCCACTAGAAGCAAGGCTGCCAGGGCTCATATCCCCAGGTCCAGACAGCAGTGAGGCTAAGCATGTATTCCCTGTAGGCATAAAACACACACTCACGTGCACGGATCCTCTCTACGTATACACATGGCCAGCTGCACAGATCAGCACAGCCAGAAACACTCAGCACTCTCACAAACAGCACCAATAGTCTCATCCTCTTCCCCTTGCTGGCTGAAACAAGATAAAGGTCTGTTAGTGGGGAATGCATACATACATACAATGTGGAACCCTCCAGTAACTGGCCTGGACAGTCTATCTAGGGCTGGCCCTGGATCTCAGTTGCTGGCACCTGGTTATGAAGCCTCACGCACAGGGAAGGCTCCAGGCAGGATGCTGTGTTTGTGGGATTTGGTTATCTCAGTTCCCCACCCATCCTTGTCCCTCTCTGTTGCTGCTACTATTCCTCTGTGCTTCCTTGTGTCTAGAGCTGAGCTATCACAGCTGTCTGCCTGGTAGACCCCTTCTTTGGCCTTCTCAGGCCACAAAGCAGCCCCACCTGGCAGTGCCAGCTCCTTACTGCTGCCTGATGTGACCTCCCACAGCTTCTTTCCCATCCACTCTCACTCCAGCCATCACCTTTCCGTGCCCAGCTAGGCTGCATAGCACTATCCAGGAGGGGCTGCTCAAAGGGATTTGTCAATTAAGTGACTTTTCTATCCATTAGCACAGAGAGGAAAAACAGCATGTATTTCCCCTAGGAGGTGATTCCTGAGCTCCCTGTGGTATATATGCACTATACTTGCAGGGGTACACGTGTACATGTAGCCATGGTCACGATGTTCCAGACAGGCTTTTTTACTCAGACACCTCTTCCATCTGCCCGAACTATCAGGGTCTTGCTGTGAAGATGGTACTTCATTTCTCCTTTCTTGGTTGCTAATTCAGTGCCAGGACTCTACACCTTTGTCAGATAGTGCTAAGTGCCATCACAGGGTAGCACTCAACGCTGGCTGTGGGAACGCTGAAAAGGGAGCAAAGTGATGAATTTGCTTGGTAGTGTGCTGAGAGGTGAGGAAGCCAGCAACCAGGCTGTCCTCCTCTGCAACCTGCGCTCACCCTCCTGCCCCAACTGCCCTCCCAAATTGGAGGTTGTCACAGACTTTATATTCTTGCTAAATGTCCTTCCCAAAGCATGGTCCCATTCCTATGCTCTCTCCCTACATCGAATTTCTGACCAACCCCCCCAACCTTTCTTATCTTTCCTACTTTCCACACCTGCCTAACTTTCCTCTCCTCAGCCAAAATAAGTCAACAGCCATTGCCAAGCACTTTGCATTGTTGAGGAGTGTTTATCATCCATGATAGGATCTCAACCAAACCTCATGCCATGGGTCTCATGAGACCTACCACAGGCTCAGCTTCAGCTCAGCGCTGTGGCTTCTCCACAGTCTGGCCCTTTACATTGCTTCATGCACCAGGCACACATTGAGAAGGAAGGGAATGGACTGAGCTACACTGGAGTTACATGGATTTTTTACCTCTGGCTTGACAGCCCTTGTTTTGAAAGGGTTTAAGCAGAAATCATGGATCGGAGCCTTTCTCTTCCCACCCATTTTGGTCTCTCACACAGCCAGAAAACATCATCCAGTCTGTCTCCATGGGTCATGGACCCTTTAGAAACAGTTTGTTTTTCCCTATCTGGGTACTGGCAGAAAAGCATACCAGTCCCAGAAGGCTAATTCTCTGCAAGCATGGTGCTATTAATGGATATTACCTTAAAGCAAAGTCCTGTGCCTGCAGCCACAGCTAGGGACCTGGGTGGAGACAAGGGAAGATTTTGGCAGCTGTGGATCTGGCTGGGAGAGCAGGCCCTCAGCAGGGAAGGTAGAGCTGGGTGGGAAGCATGCACACTGCATTTCAGAGCCAAATGGGAAACAGAGGGGTGTGGAGCTGCAGGAATATTGGCCCCAAAGCAGATGCCCTTGCACAAGGGCCACCTGGCCCTCCTCCTGGTCACAGCTGTGGTGGGCTGGCAGGAAGGTGGCAGAGATGGCATCCCAGGAAACAGCAGCTATGCTAAGATGCTGAAGTTATTTAGGTGGAACAAGAGGTGAAGACAACTTTGGCATGGCACAGAGGAGACTTATTATGGCAGAGAGATTTTTAAGACTGGGAAAAATGAGAACTGTTCTGATAGACTGGCATGTGGGGTATGTGCTGGGCATAGCTCATCCCACAGCTCCAGCCTGGCAGTGCAAGCAGCACTCTTGAGACATCCCAGCACTCAGGAGAGGTACAGGACCTGTTTCTCTCTGAGGAAGAGGGCTGAAGGTGGTGAGAGATGAGGCATGGTGCCCAAAGAAAAGGAATGCCACTAGTTGGTCTGTGGGGATGTCATGGTTTAACCCCAGCCAGCTACTAAGAACCACACAGCCACTTACTCACTCACTACCCACTCACAGTGAGATGAGGAGGAGAATTGGGGAAAAAACCCACAGCCTCATGGGTTGAGGTAAGAACAGTTTACTGAGTAAAAATAAATTAAATACAATAACTATAATTATAATTTAAAATATAGAGTAATTGTAATGAAAATTAATATTAACAAGAGAGATAAATAAAACCCAAGAAAAAAACCACAACCACCAAGTGTTGCCCAATGCAATTGTTCACCATCTGCTAACCGATGCCTGAGCAGCAATCTGCCCCTCTGGCCAATCCCCCCAGTTTCTGTACTGGGCATGACAGCCTTTGGTATGGAACAACCCTTGGATTAGCTGGGGTCAGCTGTCCTGGCCATGCTGTCTCCCAGCTCTTTGTGCCCCCACAGCCCACCCACTCACAGGGTAGGGTGAGAAGCAGACACTTTGCTCAGCAGTAACCAAAACATCCCTCTGTTACCAACATTCTCTTCAGCATAAACCCAAAATACAGCCCTGTAGCAGCTATTGGGAAGGAAATTAACTTTACCCCAGCCTAGAGTGGGATGGAGGCTGGAGGGGCAGCAGCATTGGTACTGTCTTGCTGTGCCCACAGGGCCACCCAGGGAGGGTGACTTGTCCCCATCAGCCATGTGCCATCAGCTTCAGCTGAACAGGAGCTGTGCTGGTTGCCATGACAACTGGGACAGGTCATATGACCCGTTCCACTTTCTAAATATAAATGTGTTTCACACAGTGTATGTGACACCATGGAAACCAAATGTTGAGCAAGAAAGATTGCATAAAAATGAACAAAATACAGAGCAGAATGACTCAAGGGAGTAGAGAGAGGCTGTGGGTAATGCTGAAGGGGTTCAGAGGTGCCCCAGGCTTTCCCTCTCACCAGGACATACACTGGTGTGGGCATCGGGCCCAGCCTGGGAAGGATCTGCAGGGCACTTCTCAGCACTGGGATGTTCATGCCAAGCTTGGGATGGACATGAGTGTTGCTGTAGGCATCCCTGCTGCCAAGCACCTTCTGTGGACTTCTCTCAGTAGCAAATCCTGCTTGCAGCATCAGCTGTGTTCAGACACAGATGCGACTTCTTTGACTTCACCACATCTTCCTTTTCTCTGCTTCATACCCTTAGATTGACACACACCTTTGCCAGGTTGTTTATGAAAACTCCATTTATATAGAACCATGGACTCAGTAGTGTCAGGACAGAGCAAGCTTTTCCCTTCAGGACAGAGGGCTGTCCTGGTGCCAGTTCATGCTGTGGCAGCTTTTCCCTGCTGTGTCCTTGCATTGCTTCTTGCAGGGAGTTTCCCCTGCATGTTTTGTCCAGCTTTCTGTCACCAGCACTGGGCAGAACACTGCAGGGCAGCTGGACTCTGTGGCTTTCCTTTGTGTTGTTGGGTCTGCAGAAGTGCAGTGTGACTCCAACCATGTGGCAACAGCAGGTAAGTGTACTGACACTGCATTTACTTTAAACCTTTCCCATAGCTAGAGACATCCTTTTCAGTCGCTCCAAGGCCACGGGCTTGGTTGAAATAGGATCATAAAATCACAAAACAATTTCAACTGGAAGGAACTTTTGGAGGTCTCTTTTCCACTCCTCTGTTCAGAGTTAGATCAGGTTGCTCAGGGCCTGCATTTGTGGTTTGGGGATTGTTTGGCTGTACCTTGGGGCTTGCACTTGAATGGAGAGCAGTGCAAGCTAACAACATATCTTCAGGGCACTCAGACTTTTAAGTGCACAGATGTTTCCTCCCTAGGATCCCTCTTTGAAGGGGAATGGGGATTTCCTGCAGAAAATAGGAAGTGATTTTCATCTATTGAGCAAGGATGAACTTGTCTCAGGGTCACTCAGTGTGGCATGGACTGATGTGTGCAGACCCTTCACTCCCTGTTCCCATACTGCTGCAGAAAACCCCTTTTGGTTTTCCTTTTCTTCCATCACTATTCATATTGCCAGGTGGTCTTCCAAAGGAAAAGGATGAGTTGGGCTGCTAACTTCATAGATAAGTACATGAAAGAAAAGAAAACCAAAATAATCAGCAATTCAGAAGAGATGGAGCGGGAGAGGCATCCCCACTGCCTCCTGACTGGATGTGCTGCCCAGTTCCAGGCTGGCTCAGGTAGACAGCAAGTGTCAGAGCTTCCATGTGCTGGTGCTCTTTTTTGCATGCTGCATCTAGGATGTCCAATCCCCATGGCATTTTCTTCAGACTTGCTTCTAGACAATCTGTGCTTAACAGTACACAGATGAAACACTGTTCCCTAGTCAAGAGTGTGGCCTCTGGGTAGGTTGTGATGCAGAGGGGCGGCTGTCCTGCCCACACAGGTTGGCCCCCTCCCCCTGACATCCCTATCTCGATGCCTGTGGGTGCAGGGGGAATGGGCCACAGGTAATGGTCAGGTTCATATGCTCTGCCCTAAAAATAACATCCTCCTTCTTCTTTCAAGTGCTGGTGTCCTGGTCTAGGTGGGTTTAACCTCAACAGATCTGCTTTCATTTAATGTGCTTGGTTTTGTTAGCTCTCTGGCACATGGTTTAGTGTTGAAGAGCTCCAGTGCCCTCTGTGCTTTGAGATGCCTTCTGCATTTGCTGCACGTTTCTGGTTCCTTTCTGCTGTGTGTATTTCAGGAGAATCCTGTTCCCTATGTTCCTGCAGATAGCAAATGAAAACCATCTTTTTTCATGGAGAGTGAGGTCTGTTGGGTGGCTGCCCCTGCTATGTAGACTTCTGGTCCTAGGAAATCTCTTAGGAGGGAAGGGCTTGTGTTCTATATTTTGCATGTTTTCAGTGAAGATACTTTGATCCCTTTTCCAGGCAGCAAATACCAATGCATGAGGATTTCAGTGGGGTCACACGTTCTTTGCTCTGCTCACATTGTTCAGATTTCCTGTTTCCTCAATGGTGTGTTGCAGACATCCTTTTCAGGTCCAGATCTGCCTGTCCACCACGGTGCAGAGGCTGGTGACACTCCCAGCAGTGACAGCAAGGGGAGTGGCGTAAGTGTTTCTCTGAGCTCAAAGGCACTCGGGGAGCTGCAAAACTTGGAAGGCAAGAGGGATTGCTGGCCCACCCAGCCTGACCTGCACTGCTGGGTCAGGGGCTTCGGGGTCTTGTCTTTTTTTCTGATTGGAATAGAGCAGATCTTCTAGAAAGAGGCATTTAATCTTGATGGAGGATCTACAAGAAGTGCACAGCCCCCTGGTAAGCTGTTCCACTTGATGCTTATCCTCATGATTGGCAGATTCTTTTCAATCTGAACCTGTCTAGTTTCAGCCTGTCTAGTTTAAGCTTCCACTGTCTACTGTTCTGTGATTGTTGGTTCATAATGCTCTCTGCTGGTACCAAAACCTCCTCTCAATATTGACAGTGCTCGGTTGTGATTTACTGTTCTCATAAACTATCCTGACCAAACATCCTAAAAACAGGAGCAAGAGATCAAAGTAATAGCATGGTCTTGCAGAGCTGAATAAGGAAGAGGTGTGCAATCAGAAGTGCCTCACTTGCCTTGTGACATGTAGCTGGGTACAGTGTCTGTCCCGGTAAGAGCTGTGTTTGGAGAGAGGTTTGATGCCTATCTGGTGGTGCTATGCCAGCTGTGGAGCTGCTGGATGCTTCCCATCTCTGTGCTAGCTCCTGTCCCTCCTCTCTGTCTTGCCTTGGCAGCAGGATTGCCTATCATTAAAGCCAGATTAGCCCAAGCTTCTCCCATATGGGTGTGCAAAGACAGTTCTAGTTTAACTGTTGATGCTAGAAGGAAGAACTGAAGAGAGTCTGACTAGGACAGGGTTGTGTCTGTCAGTAAAAGAGCAAGAAAATCTCTCCTCTTCCTCAGATCTCCTGTTTTGGCAGAGAAGCAGCAATGTGCTGCCACCATGGCCTCTGTGGCACTCTCATTTCTGAAAGGATGTGCTGGAGTGTGACAAAATTATGAGGTACTTAGTTTGTGATGCATGACAGAGCCCAGCCTCCTATGCTACTGCCCCACACCATCTATCCCAGAGCCTCCCAGTGTCTTTGCTTCAATGACTGTAGGGTGGTGAAGAGCGTAGGATGAAGCCAAGTTTCATTTCTTCTTTCCTTCCTCCCCTATACCATTTTCAGTTCCTCTTTCTCCCATAGAGCATCAGTTTGGAGCAGAGCTGCTGTAAGAGTGGGGGTTCAAGTGTCTGTGGGAGTGGACTGCACTGGGAGCCAGTCTAAGGCTCTAACACAGAAATGGTCCCAACATCCAGAGGATCTTCCACTGTAGTCCCTAATGGGGGGAGGGATAAAGTCTTGCCCAATAGTGAGCTGCTGTTTAGGATCACATTCTTCTCTAAAACAGAAGGAAGAGATCCACACATCCATACCCTGTACACATCCAAACAAACTGTGGCCTCGTTGTTTACAGGAATTCCTGCAGTTGGCAGTGTTAGGGTCCTACTGAGTCCTCTGGACTGTCACTGAAAGGGACTACAGTGTTTGCAGAACTTCTTTGTTGGTAAAACCAGAAGGAAAGGTAGAAATATTAGTAACTAAAAATAGAATTAGCAACTGCAAGGCATAATACCTACATGCTTTGTTGAGGCAACATGCATTTTGGCAGAAACTGTAGCTAAAAGATTGGCTTAACTTTGGTCTTTCTACAATTTCCATCCAACATTTGCTGGTGCCCCCTCTGTGCTGTCCACATCTGACCCTTGGCATAGCCTTTGCTTAAAAATACAGCCATGGCACCTGTCTGTAAAAAACCTCTGCTTTTCCTGCAGTCCATTGAGGAAGCCTGAAGCAACACTGAAAAAGTGACTCAAAAGATGTTGGGGCAATTGCAGATCTTCCCTTAAGCAAATCAGTGATATCTGTCCTTGCAGGGTATCGGCGCTGACTGTGTGAAATGAATTAATACCATAAGTCCCTAATGGGAGCTGAACCTAGACTTGTCCTGCTTGGTACTTGAGATCACTGTAGGACCATATTAAGAAAGAAGGTGTGAAGGACAGAAATGGCAAGTGCGCAGTAAAAATGTGTGCAGTTCTGTACTTCCTAACCAAGGCTGGATTATCCCAGATTCCTCTTTATGAAGGTCATGCACAGCAGAGGTAGCCTGGCCTGACTTTGTTATCTTCAAAGATCTGCAAAGATCTATCAGAGATTTGTGCAGTGAACCTCAGGGACCCAACCTGCTGCTAAATCCTTCACAAGCTGGTGCACTCCTAAACTGCAGAGTTTAATCTTTCTTCAGCAAACACTAATGGGGGACCATTAACCCTGTGACAGAGCTCAGGAGCTGTCCTGGGAACACTCTGTGATATCCCTTGGGATATGCTGGGAGAGAAACTGGTTTTGTAGTTCAAAAACTAGCTTGAAGTTATCATGCCTTCACTTCTGATCTGACCTTCTCTGAATCTCTGAGTGCCTTTTAGCCCCAGTTTTCTCCCTAGATGTACCTGTGGTTTTGACCAGGACTGTAGGGGTAAGCTCTGGGAGGTACTCCTAGAGACAGAAATCAACCAGCCTTCTTAGCTATTATTGCAGTTACTGGTGTGACTGCCCTGGTCACACATCTTCCTTCCAAGAGTTTATTTTTCTCCTCAGTGTTTCATTACTTTAGGTGAAGCTGTTGAAAGGGATATCTGAGAGAGATGTGAGATGGAGAAACTCCCTTGTGTGGCAGGTCACAGAAGCTGAACAGGACCAAAAAGAAGCTTGCATGAAACAGCGTTTGTTTCTATGGTCCATGTGATAAAAGTATGTGCCATACATCAGTCCAGTGGTCTGCATCCCCTGCACAAGCAGTGTCTGCTTCAGGGGACATCATGCCTGGGAAGCCTGTAGTGAGTTCTGTCCAGCCTTGACTGAGAGTAAAACCAAACCAAAGGTTGATGCTAGATATTATGGCCACACTGCACATGTCAGGGCTGTGTGAGCAAGCTTCTGATGGTGCCAATATATAGCTGTAAAGAACTAGAAACATGTTTGTGGTTGTTGGAGCTGTGTTAGAAGTGGCATTGTGTAGTGAAACGAGGCACTTCCATAACGACCCATGTCATGTTGGAGAAGAACTCAGATAACCCAGAGGTAAAACTGGGACAGCTTTTTCTGTCACATTCATGAGGTTTAGTGTTTTCATTAGTAGGATTCAGAGCTTTCACAGAGAGCTATATGAAACAGAGAAGTGTGTTAGTGGAATGGAGAGGGGTCCTGCTCTTGTGATCACAGAACTGGCATGATTATGCTAACTTCCCTAAGACAGGGATTTCATTTAGTGCATTTCTAGGCAATAGGATAACACCAACAATAATGAGAGCACGTGCCTTTGGGCAGGCTAATGTGTAAGAGAACTTTTCACTTGCATCCTAAGCTGAGATCAGAAAAAAAACCCCAACCCAAACCAAATAGTAACATAAACCAACTCCTACCATTCTGTGATTCTATGATAATCTGTGAAAGCTTCTCTTTCTCACATGGCAAGCAGGGTGAGAGGAACTGCAGACTGATTTGATTAAACCTTAGAGAGCAGAAACACAGGGGATAGGAGTAGATGTTAGAGATGCTACTGATTAACTCTGCACACCACCTGCTAGCCACAGGCATGCAGAACACCAGATTTGAGTTGCACACCTGGCAGTCTCTTCGTATCTCTCGAGCAAACTTGTTCAGTGCATGTTGGGCCATCTGAGTCTCCCAGTCAGTATTTCTGCTCAAGGAGAGGAGCTAAAATCAGAACCAGCTCTGGCTCCCTCTGTGCTGCAGTGGTGAGACAGTATTCATCTCACACACTGGCCTTGGGTCCATATGGCTGCCTTGCAGCCTGTGACCTGTGCAAGTATACTTGATGAGGCACAAACACAAGATCATTACAAGTTCAGTGCCTCCTGGGAGCCATTGCAATCAGAGTTTTCTGAAACTGAAAAGAAACATAAAATAGACTTTTGGCTCCAAAATCATTAAATGTCATGTTTATTCTGAGTTGGAAGGGAGTTGGAATTTCACTCAGAGACTGAATGTGTAGAAGGACACATCACAGGTTTCTTTCTGCTGGCACTGTTCATATGTCAGTCACTGAACATTATATGCAGCCACATCCTGAAGCTCTGCCTGTCCCTTGGATGTGGCTGCTTGTGAATCTAATGTAGTCACTTCAGCCCTGTCTCTCACCTTGTTAGAAGCCATTTCCTGGGTAGAGATTAGCTTCCATGGGATGAATAATTCCTTTTCACACATTTTTTTCCTTGTTCTTTTTTTATTTCTTCCTTTGAAGGCAATGCAAACAAACAAACAAGAAAGCAGTACACTGTGTGCCTGGTTTGCCTCAGGGAATGTGGAGCTCTCTGAATGTGAGGAGAAGGCTGTTGGGTTCACAGCCAAAGCCCTGCAGGGCTGCAACTGGCAGTGTGTGACCATGCATCTTAGCTCTCTACCTTTGCCTTATTCTGTGTTCCTGGTTGAAGGAACCAGACAGGGTTTATGCCTCCTTTGGGATGAGACTCTTTGCCTGTCTCACATCAAGCAGCTGCTGTACATTCCAAGCTACAAATGTCCAGAACCATAAGTGTCCAATAAGCCCTCCCTGTCCTTTGAGAGTTCCAGGGTCTGTGGTACTTAAGTCTAATTGTGGTCTAAACCATGACACTCAGACACTTGTTTATTTTATGCTTTGAATTTTACTATATAATGACAGTTGTTTTCCTGGACAAGTCCAAGTGCTCATGGGATATCAGATTCAGAGGGATTTCATTTCTCTCCCAAAGGATGTTCTGTGTAACCAGTGCTCAAAGGAATGATTGTCTCATGTTCTGGATGAAGCTAGGACAGGTGACGGACTAAAAGCTTTGGGTGTATTGCAATCTGTGGAATGCCAAACCACACGATCCCTTTCCATGTGTGTGTCTGGTTAGACTTTACATTATCTAGATATGGACTTAACAGTTGGGGGGGTTTTATTTTCTCAGCAGAAACCCAGAAAGGCAACTCCTCAGACAGGAGAAGACACCTTGAATGGCCATCTTCCCCCCGGCTGGCAGAGCTATATGTCCCCCCAGGGCCGAAGATACTACGTGAACACCTTCACAAATGGTAAGTGGGGATGGACACCCAGTAAATGTGTCACCCTAGCAGGCCAGGTCTGCTGCAGGGAATTGTCTCTCAAGTCAATTTTGATGAGGAAGTAGGGACAGAGACAAAGGAATTAATATGACCCTGCCACCATGTGAAAAAAAATAGCTATAAGAAGATTTAGTCTTCTGACCTGTTGTCATCTTAATTCTGACTATTAGAAGACATCTGAAGCTTTTACAAAAGGCAGAGCATATAAAGTAGAAACACTCCTGCCATATATGTTTCAGAACATAAAACACTAAGGATATAACTTTTACCCTGTTCCTTATCTCCTTTTGCTTTAGCTGGATACATTTCTGTCTATACATGCACCTATATGTAAAGTAGTTTCATAGAATGTCAGGTATCATTAAAGCACCATTAGGGGAAAAGAGAAATTGTTAATTGAAAAGTTACTCAAGTCAGAGTTGGTTTGCCCATGGAGACAAGGGAAGAAAAACACACAATGGGACATCAAAGACAGAATTTTCAGTCTATATTTGTGTGCTTTATTCACTGTCGTGCTAGTAGAGAAACAGACATAACTCACGATCTTATCAGCTGCTCAAGACCTGTCAAACTTGTACCACCTCTGGCTTACCTAAGGCTCTTTGTCTACCTACTTTTCTTGCCATGAGCTCATAACACCCTTGCAAAACAAGGAGTTGTGACCAGCAAAACCAGATTTCTTTATCAGAAAGAATGACAAGGTAGGAGAGGATGGCAGGAGTTCATCGTTCCCAACTGAGTCAAAGCCATCAGGAGCGACCACTGATGTTTTGACTCACTGTGAGTGCAAGGAGAGCCATGGGCTGTCACAGTGCACCTCATGGTCCCTTCAGGGACTGATGTGTTTTATTTTAGAAGCCTTTGGCCTAGAACATGGCCAAATTGTATGCACTGACGTCTCATAGAACCCTCCAGAAGGCACATTACCACTAAACACTGCCTTAATTTTCAAACAGTCTGCTCTGGCTCATGGGCAGCATCCCTGGCACAGCTTGGGAGATTAGTAGGAGTTACATGCCCTGTCTCCACTGCAGTTCAGAGGTGATTAAACTCATCCCTGAGCCATCACGCTGATATACCCGTACTCACATGCACTGGGTTGAGGTCAGACAAAACCAGTAAGAGGCAGAGCCTGGTTTTGGGTGATAAAAGCTCTTGCCTGCCCCAGAAAGGTAGATGGCCTGGACTGAGTTTTTCCATAATGTCAAGCAGCCTTTTACTTTCCTCACAGAAGTTACAGGCAATATAATAAGGGCCAAAAGCCACATCCTACTTGGTAGGTCCAGGTGAGAAATTAGGAAAGCAATTTTTCTCTAGGATAGACATTTTTCTCTAGGATTTTTCTCTGGCACAGGCTGACCAGGGAAGTGGTGGAAGTTCCATGCTTAGTTGATCTCGGAACCTGGCTAGACAAAGCTGTGGCTGACCTGATCTGCTTTAGCAGTGATACTGCTCTGAATGAGTACCTGGGCTGGAGACTTCCAGAGGTCACTTCTAACCAGTACTTCTCAGGATGATGCCTAAACCCCCTATGGCTGTGCTCTCAGCTACTGCAGTGGGGTTGCTGTGCATCAAGAAATATAATTCTCAGAATAACAGAGAATAAAAGAGAGGGTAGAAGTGGGGTTTTAGTGTTCTGGTCCTTACTTTAAGTAGCACTTGTTCAAGTTCTGTTTAGATGAGAGCTCCTCACCAGACCAGTCCTAAGTCCAACAGGCTTTGAAATTAGGCTTGCATTTGTTTCTTGTGCTGGGCTCTGAGCCTTCCACACCATCCATAAGGGCCACAGCCTTCTATGAGACAACAGAATCCTCCTGCAGCAGGTAAAGGGGTTCTCTGGCCCCTCCATGCCTCCAGCTTAGCTGGTGTTCCTGACAAGCCCAGTTTCTCTCAGCCTGCTCAGTTAGAATATGCTGCTGTCTGTATATTTTCTAGCTGTGTAGATACTGCTTTTTGCTAGTTTATCAGTTTGATACTGCTTGGGAGTATTTTTGTTCTAGTTGGGCTATATTGCACTATCAGAGTCACAACCCAAATACCTGTTCTTCCTCAGAGTGGAGTATGTGCCAAAGAAGTGTCACCTATAGTGTCATCTAGACTTCAGGCAAAGCAGAGGCTGAATGCAGCCTCCAGGCCTTTCTGTTGAAGTGTGTGATGAAGCCTCATCCAACCCTGGCATGAACAGCTGCCTGTACACTGTTTTGATTTAATCTCACTAATTGCCTCTGACCTTTGTCCATGCAAAACTGGTAATGCAAGACTACCCACAGGCTGACTGTCCAGTCTCAGATACACATTTTCTTCCTTGACTGTGCTGCAAAGCTGGACCTGCAGAGCCATGCACTCACTGTAAAGTCACGTTTGGCATGCAAGGCTTCCTGTCCAACAGTGGGATTGCACCTTGATACTCAGGAAGTATTCTTTGGATCTAATCCATATGATGAATCAAAGACAATATACTATAAAACTGCAGTGCCCATCTTTCTTGTGGTAGAGTTGTGTTGGCATGGGCAATGTTTACCACAATCCTCATAGACTGGACAGCTCGCTGACTGGACCTGCTGACTTGTCTTAACTGCTTGTTTGTCCTGTCATTGCTGCAGCTGCTGCTGGGAGCATCGAGATAAACACTGGCAGTATTTGTCATGGGGACATGGTGCCAGCATACAATCTCTGTCACAGGGTTTCATGGGCCTCCTTCCTACTTTGCCTCCCTAGCACCATTGTTTCAGCAGCAGGTCTCCTTTCTGTCAAGGTCTTATTGCTGGAGATGTATTCCTAGTTGCTATCACAGCTATCACCAGATGATGAAAGTACACTGGAGCTTTTGGGAGAGTTACCACTGTTTAGTGCATGGAGGTCAGTGGAAGCCAGCAGGTTGACCTTCAGTCTCATCCATGTAGTTAAATATCTTCTGCTCAGCAGTAACCAACAACAACAATTGATGCAAAATACTTGGTTTCTAAGTTCATAACTATTTCTCAGATCTCCCAGGGACTAATTATCTCTTTACTGAGATGGATGATCAGCAAGTGTTTCGAGACCTCCTCCACACTCTTTGCAGATTCCTATTTTTTTGGTCTGGGTGCTCAGCAGTTTTCATACAGTGACTCACAAAGTGGCTGGCTGACCGCTTGTTGATGTGCTGTAAAACCACTGTAGGGATGACAGCCGTTGCTAGAACGTACATCTGGTCTCAGCTGAATGAGAAAGGACATTGCTAACTCATCAGGAAATCCTGTAGACCCTGTCCCCATTGCTTTCTTAGGTCTTTCCCTTCTGATTGAGTCTTCAGCTGGGATGGTCTGAAATGATGATTTTTCACATGATCTACACATGCATCAGGAGGCTGAGGGGTCAGGGAATACTGCTTTGGGTGCTTATGGCTTTAATGCCTCCCAGGAAGGGCATGAGCACTTTTTTTGCTGGGACACTGCACATCCTGACAAACAGTGCTGAGAACTTCTGAAGCAGACAGAGGTCCTGCTTCAGGGGGCTGAGGCTGGTTTAGAATATACAATAGCATGGGAAATAACAGCTCTGGTGTCTGTCCGTGCAGAAGAAGCTGGATCTTGAGTCTGCTTACCAGAGAAAGATGTTAGAGATGACCCACTGGCTACTGTTGTGTCTGAGCTCAGTCAAATGCCAGCTATGTTCTACATGTACTAATCCCATAAAGATGGGTGCAGTGTGTGTACTTGTTAATGTACAGAGTGTTACAAAATACAAGATTCTGTGTAAGATACATTTCATAGTTAAATATATCTGTGAGTCACTAGAGGGAAAAAAAAGGAACTTCTTGAGCCAACAAAGTGTTAACCATTCAGTCAAACAGAGTAGGTCCCACCCATCTGATGAAGAAATATTTGCATCTCCAAGGGAGTGAAGTAGTCTTTATTTTAATGAAGAGAAATGGACAAATTATCTCCTGGACGAGGAATAAACACTTAGAGATTCAGAGTGAAAGAATAAATCTGTCTGAACCCCCTTCACAAGGCTTGGGAAGGAGCCCTCTGAGCCAAGGAGCTTCCCAGAGCTGTACATTGTGATGCAGACTTTCTCATGCAGGGCAGCCTTAAGGGATTCAATAAGGTATGCTTGGAGAGGGAAGCTCTGTGCAGCACCCTGGCAGAAGAGGAACAGCACTTCAGAGCAATACAGGAATGTGAAAGAACTTAGTAGCTGTTTTTAGTTAAAGTGGTTTAATTGTGTGCTGTTTTTTTTCCCACTTCTGTCTTTCACAAATATCTGTACCAGCTTTGCTGAAACTAGACGTTGTGAATACTGTTTTATTAGTATTGTACATTAACATAGCTGCACTGGAAGGTGAGTTTAGGCAACTTGGGTAACAGCAAGGCACTGGTAACTGAAGGTTCTGGTAGACAATGTGAGACCTCTGCCAGTACACTGGCTACTTTGTCCTCCTAGAGCCTTCTGCTGCATGCAGTAGGTGGAGAGCTGGCAGAATGTGATATGCAGCAAAACACATACTTGGACTGTAAGGGTTTCCAGGGACCTTGTAACACTTTTTCTTCTCCATTTGAAGCCTTTCATCAGAGAGGACTGCAATTTTCAGTCGCAAAGTGGGAGGAGGTTCTGACTTCAGAGCAGTTTAGGTGTGTCCCTGTGTGTGTCTCTTGTCTCCTGTTATCAGGATCTACAAAGCTTCCTATTCAACAGGAAGAAACACTAAATTGTCCTGGAAAGGCTCTGTGGTTGCTGTTGTAGAGCAAAGGTAGATTCCCTCTCAGGCTCCTCTGAAATGCCTGCAGAGTTTCCTTCTGTTTCCAGTTGCAGGTGCAGAATCTGCACGTGAATCAGAACCACTGTGACAAATCAGAACCATTGTCAGGTGCTGAAGCAGTCTAAAGGGACTCTACAACTTCAATTTTGTTACAGTCGCTTGTACTTTATACATCCTGGTTTTTCTTCATTTGAATCCAAGAAAGGATTTCTATATCTCCACCATGGTGTGAGCTCTGCTTTCTGAGAGAACAAATGGTTTCAGAGAGAACAAATATGACTGGTTGTTCTTGTAGCTCACAGCACATCTGTCTGGCTGCTGTGAAGATCGGGTTTTATGCCTTCCCCCCCCCCTTATTAAAAATAACTTAAAATATCCTTCCTATTGAAGCTTTTGTGTATTATTTGCTCTCTGCTTCTCCTGCCCGCTAACGCTGAGCCAGGCAGTGGAGCTGAAGTAGAGGCAAAAGGCTATCTGCTTCCCCTCAAGTATGAAGAAACTTGAGAGGAGAAACTAATAACTAGAAAAAGCAGAGAGATGTTCAGTGGACAGACTGGGAGATGCTAGTGCTTTTTCATAGGCAGTTATCTGGGGCAGGGGGGGAAGTGATCAGAAAATGAGAGGAAGGGAGGGAGGGCTCCTCTCCATGACACAGAGAGTATCCCCAGGTCACCTCAGCTGCAGCCCAGATAGCAGTTCCTTCAAGCTCTGCCTCACCCTTGTGCTGAGTGCATCCTGGGGACTCTGTCCAGCCACTTCCATCCAAGGGGCTGCCACTGATCCCACGTTTACCAGAGTCCAGAGTGCCCTGACTTGGCCTGCCACTAAACTCAGCTAATTTCTAGGGTGCTGGGTTGTGAGTTTTTCCTTCAGGGCTGATGTCAGGTAGCAAATGTAGCTCTGTGGTTTTGGTTGAACAGTGGGTCTACGGGGTCTTCCATAGCCTGAAGCCCACAAATCCATGCTCTTGCTTTAGAGTCATAGAATGGTAGGGGTTGGAAGGGACCTTTAGAGACCATCTAGTCCAACCCTCTTGCAGGATCAGGTCACAGAGGAACATGTCCCGATGGGTCCTGAAGACCTCCAAGGAAGGAGCCTCCACAACCCCTCTGGGCAGCCTGTGCCAGGGCTCCATCACTGAAACACTGAAACAGTTTTTTCTTATGTTTAAGTGGAACTTTTTGTGTTCCAGCTTCATCCTATCACCCCTTGTCCTGTTGCTGGCTACTATAGAAAAGAGGGATGTCCCAACCTCCTGACACCCACCCTTTAGATATTTATAAACGTTAATAAGATCTCCCCTCAGTCTCCTCTTCTCCAGACTAAACAGCCCAAGGTCCCGCAGCCTTTCCTTGTATGAAAGATGTTCCAGTCCCCTGAGCATCTTGGTGGCCCTGTGCTGGACTCTCTCCAGCAGTTCCCAGTCCCTCTTGAGCTGAGGAGCCCAGAACTGGACTCCTTTTTATACCAGTAACACATCCCTTAGCTATTGGTATCATTTGGGCATCCTCTGAGTAGCATGTCCTTCTCTTGCAGCACTCCAGCTGTGCTGTGTACCCAGCCAGTTGCCCTGACAGTGGGAGGCATATCTCAGAGTGAAGTGGATATAATCACCAAGCTCAGTGCCGTGGCTGAGCCCTGAGCTGGGTAAGAGCTCAATGGCACATCCCCTCTCCCCACTCTGTGGCCTTGCAAGCACCTATCACCTTTCTGAAGGTGGGTGGTAGCCAGGACAGGCTTTCTTGGCAGATTCATGGCAGTTTTGTCACTTCCATCATTGACAAGCAGTGGTGGGAGGAGGTATGTGCCCTCTCATGTGGTAGGAGCGTGGCTAAACATTTATACAACCTCCTGGCAGGGCTGGTCTGCGAGCACAGACCCTGTGTGCAGGAAAGACAGCTCACTTACAGGAAGACAGACCTTGAAAGCAGCAAAGGCAGTTTGAAAGTTGGCTAGAGGGAAAGCAAACTGAAGGGAAAGGAGACCATTGTTAAATTACAGTAAGATGGTGCAAAACTGCTTGGCAGATCATACTTGGGGCATGGTAATCAATGGTCCCTTGTCAGCAGGAGGTTTGCACTGAAGGAAGTCCTGCAGGGATCTGCCCCAGGCTTCCTTCTAGTCAGTATTTCCAGTAATGAATGGCATGTTGACAGTGAGAGTACTTATTCAAAAGTTAACTGAAGCTGGGAGAGAACATGGTGTGCTGCACAGAACAGGCTCAGAATTCATAGTCCTCCTGCAGCTGAGGGCACGTGCTGGAAGGGTAGGATGGTGTTCAGTAAAGATGCACTTAAGAGTGGAGACTTCATCAGAAATAATTAAGTGTCAAAGACAGGCAATGGAGCAGTTTACAGATAAAGACATAGGGGCTCTGGAAGTTCTAAAACTGACTGTGAGCCAGCAGTGTTGTACTAGTACAAAACCAGCCAGCGTTTTCCATTGTATAAATAGGAATGTTGTCTGTGAGGCATGAAGTAAGCTTCCAGCTTTACAAGGAAATTATAAAGTCTCAGCTGGAATATTTTATCTTGTTTGGACTGTACACTTCAGGAAAGATGTGAGCCAGTTGGACAAAGCCCATGTTGTGGTTTAACCCCAGCCAGCAACTACACCACACAGCCGCTCGCTCACTGCCCCACTCACAGTGGGATGGGGAGGAGAACTGGCAATAAAACTTGTGGGTTGAGATAAGAACAGTTTGCTAACTAAAGGGAAATAAAATAGAATAATAACAATGATGTTAATGTCTAATAATAATAGGCATCTGACAGAAAGAGAGACATAAAACTGAAGTTAAAAAACAGCAAATTCCCCAACAACCAAGTGCTGCCCAGTGCAACTGCTCATCTCTCACTGATCAATGCCCAGGCAGCAACCTACTCCTCCCCACCAACTCTCCCCTAGTTTATATACTGGGCATGATAGTCTATAGTATAGAATAGCCCTGGACTTGATCTTAAAGGTCTCTTCCAGCTGAAATGATTCTATGATAGTTGGGGTCAGCTGTCCTGGCCATGCTCCCTCTCAGCTTCTTGTGTACCTCATTGCTGGCAGAGTCTGGGAAACTGAAAAATCCTTAAGTTAAGTGCTAATTAACAACAACCAAAACATCCCTGTGTTATCAACATTCTTTTCAGCTTAAACTCAAAATATAGCCCTGTACCAGCAACTAGGAAGAAAACAAACTCGATCTCAGCTGGAACCAGGACAACCCAGAAAAGAGTAGCAAGAATGATAGGAGATGTGGAAAACACAGCCCGTGGGCAAATGCCAAGAGACTGGGAATGTCTGACCTAAGAAAGCAAAGGGGTGGATGGGGACATGAAAGAAGGCTTCAACTGCATAAAATGCCGTTGCAGAGAAGACTGTTGGCAATGCTTGTCATCACTAGAAGAGACAGTGACACGCTTCAGTTGCAATGAGGACAACTCTAACTCTTCCTAGCTCTCTAAGATAGTAAAGTGTGGGAGTAGGGAGTTGCCTGGGAGTCTGTGTCCCTGAAGGTCTCCAAGAGGAGGTTACGCAAAACTGTGAAAAACCATGTTGGCCTTGCTTTGAGCACAGCAGGGACAGAAGGACTTCCCAAAATCCATGCTGGGCCTGTTTTTTCAGTTTGTATAGCCTAACCTATATGAAAAAATATTCATCAGTGAAGAGGATGTCAAATGCCTAGGACTCACATGAGAGTTGTTCTGTGTCTGGTATCTTTGTGTGTGTTTCCCCAGCTTTTACACACGTCACATCTAACTTTGCTGTTGTCACTCAACTGCTGATTTGCTTTTTCTGATTGTCTGAGTCAAAGAATCTTAATATGAGTTTAGAGAAACATTTACTGTGCTTTGTTTCATGTGTACCCACATGCACCTGTGATTAATATTCTCACTGTGCTTTGGGACAGATCTTGCTCCTCCTTGGGAAGTCCTGCCCTCCTGCTCCCCAGGGAAAGGCAGGATTCACCAGCAGTGTGCAGGGCAGCAGCAGCTGCTGAGCTCCACACTTAAGTAGTCACTCTGCTGGGACTGGAGTTCAGCTGGCAGCAGGGAAGAGACATGGCCTTTGAAGAAGGTCAGCAGGCAAAAGCTATACAAGTTTTGGTGCAGTAGGTGTCTGTGCTGCTCCCCAGATGAACCCTTTGTGCTGTTCTGCTCCCTCTTCCTGAAAACAGGAGGTGTTGTGTGACTGGTCTGTCCAACAAATTGCCTTTTTAAACATGCCTGGCACAGCATCATCTCTGCTTCACCTTTTACTTCCTTCCTTATGTGGTGCAGGAGCCTTTGTGGGGGATTAAATCTTTTTTTTTGCTTTTGGCACTCGAGCCATTCAGAGCACATTGTGGTTATCTGCCTGTGCTATCCATACATCTTATCTGACCACAATACTATTTCCACCATGCGTGTTCTGTGATCTAATTTTCATTGTCTTTACATGAAAAAAAACAAGGAAACTGATTCTTAACTGGAGAGAAACAGAATTTATGAGACAGTGATGTTACCTAGAAAAAAAGTTGGAAAAATCTGTAATGAAAGAATTGAGGAGACTCTTCACAGAACAGATTTGCACAGGTAAATGAGCCAGATAACAAAGGCAGCACGTTTCTGTCTGTCTCCATGTGATGGTCCAGCCAGATAAACAATCCACATTTATCATCCTTTGAAACTGATTTGACTCAATCCTGAAACCATTTTAAAGGCCTCTGATCTGTGAAGTTTTGCAGAATGAAGCCCAAGAGAATTTCAGTATACCTAAGATTTGTTTTCACAGAATGGTCTGCTGTAGGAAGGTTGAGTCTGCATCAAGTACATTGCAATTAGGATGCCAGGCATCTTACCTTGTACAACATCTAAAGACATTCAAACTTGTCTAAACATAAGAAAGAGGAGAGGGATAGCAAGTCACTCTAAAACACCTGGAGGACCCTTCTCTGTAGCAGTCATGGTCCTTATTTTGCAGCATTAACTTTGCAAAGGGTCCTGTGCTGTCTGGAAGGACAGTCAGTGTACCTCTCCTGGGATTTGGAGGGTTAGTGCATGTTCATAATCTCTGTGCAGAATCAGGACACAGGTGAGCAAGGATGATAAACTGGGAAGATATGTGTGCAAGGGAGTGTATGTCTGCAGCACTGACTGCCAGCAAGGCTGCTCACTCCTCTGCCCTTAAGTAGGTTTCACCATCCCTGTTGCCATCTGAGCTGGGCAGAGTTTGAATCGCCTGACAAGGCACCATCCTACAGGGTGGACAACTCCCTTTGCATAGGAAAATAAATTTGCCTTTATCTCTCAGTTGTCTTCCTGATGTAGGTGTCTAAAACAGCCAATGCAAGGCACACCCTTGAGTGCCAAACTCTCTAGATCTGAGCTTTGGTGACAATACCAACTCCACAAACAGATAAAGGTGGCTGTAGTGAATCTCACCAGGGACCTGAGTTTATCCTAGAACTGAAGTGGAACTTAAAATATGTCCTCATTTTCCTTGGATGAGATTACTGCCCCTTACTCCTCCCATAGCAGAATACACTACTCTCCATAGCAGACTAGCACTGTTTCACTCTACAGCCAGGTCATATAGTGAGCATACCTCCTTCCACACCCAAAATATCTGCCCTGGCTTTCTTACCCAACAGTGTGTAGGATGCATAAGGCATCTCTAACATTCCAGACCTCATTTCTACACATAGCTCCTACAGCTGTTGCAAACACCCAGATGTGTTTGCACATGCACACAAACACACATCTGCACATCACACTTCAGAGGGACAGCACTTTGGGGGAAATTCAGTGTCTGAAAAGCTGCAGTATTCCTGGAAGACCAAGTCAACAATTATACAAATCAGACCAGGGCAAAAATATTTGTCTGGGGCCAGAAAGCCTTGACAGGTCTAGGAAATCTCAGATATGTGACACACTGGTGTAGCAAAGGTTGAGGAAAGAACTACATCTTTAGTTACCTTCATTGCCCAGGTACTGAGACACATGGAGGGAAGCAAGCAGTGGAAAGGAAAGCCAGGCTCTGCAAGTACAGCTTCAGTGGTGTCTCAGGGAGGTAAACACCTTCCCCAAAGCACACTTTGCCTCATTCAAGACAACCACAGCATGTGGCTTAGAGCTGCAACTCAGTGTTACAGAGCTGTAAGCACCACAGAAAGCTTTTCTGTGTACTAGAAACTACTAGGTCTGAGCTAAAAAAATCTGCATTGATGTGTGCAGTACTCATAGGTTTGATTCAGCACATGGAGGAGAAATACTTTTCTGCTGTTGTTGGAACAATGAGTGGGAGACCAATAGTTACTCTGAGAAGTACCTCTGAGGGTGAGAAGATCCTTCCCAGACCTGTAGTACTGGCTGTTCCATAGCACTCTGTCCCTGTGCCCATAAACAGTACTGCCTTGGATTTTTCAGATGTTAAAACCTCCTCCTAGAATGTATTTGGCTATCTCCATGCCCACACCTCCCCAGTTTGTCCAGCCTCAGCATTACTACCCACAGTCACACAGCACCTTGCACTACCACAAACACTCTGTGTGCTCAGTCTCTGTTGCATTTGCCAAGGGAAGAAGAATTGGCTGTTTGATGTGTGTAAGCAACTCAGATCCCTTGTCCCCATCTGCTGAAGTTCCTGCTGTCCTGCAGAGGAAGTCTGGGCTGTAGCAATGGTGCTTGTGACTCTAGATGGGGAAAGTACAGTGTGCAACCCACTCCTCCCTGGCCTGATCCTTCCCAGTGGCCCAAAGGAGTAGAGGCCACTGTAGGGATGGCTGCTTCTGCTTCCTGGGGATTGGGGAGGGTCTTGGCAGCTGGGGGCAGTGGCAGCTGATGGGTCTGAGGGAGAAGGGAGTCTGTACATCCTCAAATGGATGGGTTTAAGGGTCCTGTTTGCAGGCAAGGGGAGAAAAAAGTGTAGGAGGATTGGAGTGTAGAACAGTCTAGGATTGGAGTGTAGAACAGTCTTGTGCTCCCATGCTTCTCCTGAAGCAACCTGGCTGCCCATTGTATTCCCATATTTGCTTCAGAAAATATATGAACACAAGCTTTTTGCCTTTTCTTCCTCTCCAGAGCTGTACTGCCTTTTTGGTTGGTTTTACCTCAGCAAACAGTGGTGGGCTCCATCCCTTGAGGCCAGCTGTCCATCTGCACTGTTCTTGGGCTCACAGGTCAGCTCTGGTGTTCACCTGTTTGCAGAAACATGAAATAAGGCCTCCAAGATTCTGTCAGTTATCTTGTGACCATTGCATTTCAAGTGAGCTGGCTCAAATCCCAGCTTGATAAATATTCCCATGCTTTCTGCACATTCCTCCATCTCTGTGACTCAGGTGAGGAATTGCTCTGTGTGGTCTTAGTGAAGAAAAGCCAGGAAATGTTTCTGTGAAGTGACTTTTGTTGGCCCCTCAGGGGAATGTGGCCATTCCACCATTCAGCTGTTTGCCTGCACCTGGTTGCATACAGGGGTGTCCTGTCTGTTCCCTTCCCAAGGCAGGTACTGTTGCAGCAAGTCAGCAAGGAGCTCTGTTGTTCTGCTGGAATTTCAGGAAATAAATGTCCCCAGGCTGGTCTGGGTTGCAAAATCACTGCGTGTGAAGCTTTCAGAACCTTTTGTGTGTATGACCTGATGGGAAGATTGTTGAATAGGAAGAAATCCTGTCTAGTGTTCAATCCTGAGCACATCTGGACAGACTGTGGGTCTTTTGGAGGCAGATGCAGTTAAAGTGAAATAATTTCTACCCTGGATATCTTCTACCTAACAGTCCTGGTGAAATAACTATGTTTATTTACTTGCCACTGTTTGGAGGGGTTGGCAGCAGGCTTCTAGCTGGTATTTTCCAAGCTCAAAGCAAGGAAAACAGCACTGCTCTGCCCTGCTCACATTTCTTCACAGTGCTTCATATTTGCTTCAGACAGTGTCAGGACTGCTGGCAACTTCCTGCAGCTTACTAGGGCTGATCCCCTGCTGTAGTCAGTCCCCTTTTGCAGGACTACACTGGCATCATCTGAAACAAATGTATGTTTCTGAAGTAATTCCCTAGTATGACATTTTCTTATCAATAACTGTAATTCTGTGTTGGGACTGCAAATGAGATGAGACATGAGTCCAGGCAAAAGTGATGGGGAAGGACATAGTAACATAGAGTAGGACAGGTAAATGAAGGGGCAGAGAAGGTGAGAAGTAGTCAGGGTGGAAGCATGGAGGTGCTATTCAGTCTCTGAAATACGTTAAAAGAATTATATGCTTCACATAGCCTCTTAAAACCATCTTTTTTGCATGGCTAATACTTATCTACCTATAAGAAGACTGGGGTGAACAATCTCCTTTACTTTGACATCCCATTAATCCTCTTTTTGGGAGTGAGATTGTTATAAGCCATTGACTGAATGGTCCTGACAGAGCAGATGATACTGCACATAACCTGAGCTGTAAGAGAACTTGGAAAAGTTTCCAGGCTGCTTGGGCCAGGGTGGCCTTGGTGTGTTCTCTGGAAGAGGAGCCATAGGATCAGGCTGCCATGCCGAGTTCAGAAGTACCATGTGCTCAGAATGCACAGCTATGAGGTTACCCATACGGTTGCTCAGTGTCTTTGGGAGTGGTTTACAACTGTGTGTGGGTGGTAGATTCAGCAGGAAAATATTTGATTATGCTGAAGAAATTATGTGATGCTCTGCAGCTGTAATACCTCTTGCATTAGTCAAACAATAGCACTGCAGCTACCTTGTCCCTCACATTAAAGATGACTTAGATATATTTAGGATACAAGTGTGCGTGTGGCTTGCTGCCATCTTGCATTCTCAGCTGAGGTCAGCCTTACGTGGTGAGTCCTTATTTCCAGGCTTTTCTTGTGTCCTTGCCATTTATTAAACAGCTGTCTGTCTCCTGGAAAGCAGGAATTCTGCTTTCACATGATCTTGATCCTAATTAAGGTCCATATAGTCTCATTTTCACAAACATCGTTAGTAAAGTGGCACCTTCAACAGCAAGTTCTGGGGCACAGACATTCAGGCAGTCCTGAAATGTGTAGCTACAAGCTGTCATTTCCCTGAAAGGGATCCCAAGTTCAGCATCTCAGACTTTTAGGAACATTTTCTTGATCTGCCTGAAAAAATATGAATTACTTAGAATCTTCCTGGCACCACCAGCCAGCTTTTCTGTTTCTGACCCCCTTTCCAGCTTACCTTGAATTACCCTTCACCTTTCATTCCACTGAAGTTCCTAACTCCCAACAAGTCTCTGATCCAACTGTGCATCCACTGCCACTTGCATCATGCCTCCTGACTCCAGGAAGAACCACATTGTGCTTTTCTAGCCAGCACCCAGACAATAGCTGAAGACTCAGTGCCTCAAATGCATTGCATTTGCCTCTCAAACCTAGTATTTAGAGACATTAAACATCCAATGGCTAGTGGGCAGTTTGTCCTTGTCTTGCAAGCAAATTTCCCAGGGCACCAAACCAGTATCTGCTAAAACATCCCATTTTGAGTAGGGTTTATCTAAGCTCCATTGGAATCCACAGCTAGAAACTCCACCAATCTATGTCCTCCTTGGGTCTTTTCTACAGGCTGTTGTCATGATCAGCACCTGACACAGCATGGGCAGATAAGGAAGGGTAACTGGTTCTGGTCATGTTGTATGCAACACCTTTGTCATTAGGACGCTCAGTGGGTCAGAATACCCATGAGAAACCAAAGAGACTTCTGTGTTTTCAAGTTCACCATCCTAAAATATATTGTTCACTAATCTTATGTCTCATAGCTCCTAAGCAATGCCAGAGGTGAGAGCATTGTAACATTAGTATGTCGCAAGCTCAACCGTTCCTTCCCAACACTGTAAGCACATAAAAAGTATGAAATTAAGCAGCACCAAGGTGCAAAGGAAACCTGCCTACTACACCATCATCAGCTATGAAAGCAGTTTTAATAACACTGTATTTCACCAGGTAATTGGAGGATGACAACAGACTAAGGAGAATTTTCTACCCTATGATCACAGAGTGATATTTGCATATTCTCTCTGATGCTGGTGTGAATGGGGAAGGGTGAATACAGGGAGTGGCTGTGCATGTGAGATATATCTTGGCAGCCCAAGCACAGTCTGGAAGGAATCTGGCTAAGGGTGGCCATAAGGCTATTAATAACAGTACTTCCATAACTTTACCTCCAACCTCTACCACATCTTGTACTCTTCATTTTCAGAGAATAAACAAGAGTTACTTTATCTTCTCTTGGTTAGAAAGCAACCTCAAAGCAGTGAGGAAGTTCACCACTTGCAGTTCTTGCCTCTTCTGAAGTACTTGAGAAATCAGTGGATGGTAGGACGATAACCACAACCTACTCTAATACTTCTACCTAATATTTTTCCATTTCTCTGAGTCAGTTATGAAGCTTGGATGGATTTCATCTGTGGGTTGAGGTTTTTCTTTCATATCTCACCAGCTATGGTCAACACCTACTCCAACTACAATTATAAGTTGCAGCTGAAAAAAAGTGGTCTGTGGAGACACCTAAGACATGTCAAGCATTTTTGTTACATGTTTTGTCTCAGACAGATGAAACTTTTTAGTGTCAGTTTCCCTCTGATACAGGATGCCCTAGCTAAAGGATGCTATAGAAACCTGCCCTGGTAAGGTGGCCTAAAACCTAGAAAAACAAAGTGTGTCTCAGAAAGTGCTGGAAATAGCATTTTTATCACAAATAAGCCTGCAGTGAAGGACTTGCTTTTGTTGCATGGTGTTTGCAAAAGGAGCAGCATGGTATAGATCCCAGTGGTCATTTTGAAAGATGGAGTAAGGACTCTTAGCAGCAGCTTCTGAGGCAGCAACAAGCACTTTTGCCCTCAATGCATGGACAGAAGATTTCAAGAACTGTAGGATGGTGTCTGTCTCCATGGCATTACTTTGGGACCAAGGATGAAAGCTGTGTGTCAGCCTCAGTCTCTCTTTTATTGAACTGTCTGTGGAATGGAGCTGCATTTCAGTTGCAATTCCTGCTGAACTAGTTCATGCACTATGTGGTGCTCTGCTTTCAGCATTTGTGAGATTCGGTCTTATGTTTCATACAGATGCAGTGAGATTTGCATCTGCCACTACTGCCTTGTCTCTTTTTGTTAAGTATGAAGATGGAAGGAAAGGTTGGGGTCCTGGAAGGCCCATGATGGACTGTGACCTTGCAATGCAATGTGAGGACACACTGTAAAGGACCATTTTGCAGTTCAGAGGCTCATGCATAGGCCTTTCAAGATGATGTTGCTATAGGTGGCCCATAGTGGGTTTAGTTACTACAGGGTTTACTGTATCAAAATGTTGGAGCACAAAGATGAAAGAGCTGCTATGCTGAATCAGGAGGGTCTTCAGACTCTGGTCTGCAGAGGTCAGGAGGAGAAAGCCAGGATGGTTCTTCCTAGCCTGGAGTCAGTTCTGTGAACTGATACAGAGGTGAGATCTCTTCATTCCAATGAAACAAAATCTCTTTGTGATCCATGTCCTCTATAGATATGGAGGAAAACATTTTCCTTGGACTCTCATTCACCCACTCCTTGTGTTTCTAAAGTTTTGAAAGGTTTACTCCAGTCTTAGGGCATTGTGAGTGTTTTCCTCTGCTTCCATGCACAAACCCACACACTCCCCCTGCCTTTCCTTTGGGCTGTTTTCTCCCACACACCGCATCAAGAAATGAAGTGCCATGAAATACTTTCTGATTCATCACAAATGTGGTGAAGATCTTAGTCAGAAAGGGGAGATAAGGTGTGAGGGCACTGACAGAACCTTGTTTCCAGCTAGCAAGGTGAGGTTTGCTTCCAGCAAAGCCAGCAGAGTGGGGTGGCTTCAAGCACCCTGGAGATTTGGACTGGGGAGTGTAGTGTTGCAGTTAAAGGAAACCTGTTTCCGAAGTAGGGCTGTTTGCATTCCTTCAACTCACAGCTCCAACCAGTTTGGCACTTTGGGGAGTCACTGGCAGGCCACAAGCCTTGCTGAAAGCCTATGGAGATGCAGTGGAGCAACAAAGGAAGGCTAGGAGGTGTGCAAACTGCATGTACAGGTGACTCCTACATGCCATTGGCGAGAACAAAGTGAATCCAAAAACAATGAGGAAAGACTGTGAGGCTTGCTCTGTGCTGCTGCAAATTTCACCTCTAATTATGCATGTTTTGAGGAACAATTTGGGAGAAGCTTTCAGGGTTTCTTCTTGTGGCATTGAGGAGTGACAAGTTCTGTTGCAGTTCTTAATGTCAGAGTGACCTGTGCAGCCTGCACAGCTTCTCGCCATTCAGAGCAGAAACTGGGTTTGGAGCTGCTCAGCATTACAGTTTTATTGCTGTTAAAAGCAAAACAAGCTCCAAACCTATTTATAAAGACATGAGATAGCATGTCTTTATACCAGTAGCTGGGTGACACATTGTAGCAGCTACAGATCCTTGAGACTAGGGAAAGTTTCTGCACAGTAAGGAAACCCAGAGGTCTTCTGGCTTTCTCTGCCCTGTTCTCATAGTTTGGCCAATGAAACTGTGGAGCATTTAGCTCTTAAGGTAGAACTACACGTGACATCATGCAGAGGTACCAAATCCATTCCTGAAAGCAGTGTAAACATACTCAGAAGGGATTATGCTAGACCTCAAAGCCCTGTTTGGCTGATGAAGTGTATTCAGACTGGAAAGCAGGTGCTTTGACCTCTGAATTCATGGAGAAAGGGCACAAAATTCCTCTTCCAGCTGCTACACTTTGATCACAAACATCATCTGCATTGGGATCTCCTCAGAAACTGTTTCTTGACTAACATGACTTCCCAGAGTGTGTGGCTATCCGAAAGCCTGATACATCATGTCATTTCTCTTTCTGCCAAACAGATGCAAAGTGAACTTTCTTCCTCCAAACACCACAGGTTTCCGCTTTGCTTTGAGAGGAAATGTTAAATCACATCTGTGAAAACTCTCTTTGGTTCTCTTGGCATGTATAGCTTGGGCCTTGTAACTATTTTTCTTCTCACTATGTCATTTCAGTTTGAACAAGTGGGTTTCTGCTGCCTTGCTGTTCAGTAACTAATCTCCAGGTATCTCTCAAGACTTCAGGACTTCTTTCTGTTCACAGACATCCTCCACAGTCCAGAGAGGGAGAAGGAAACTACTGATTATTCCTTTCCCTCATTGGCTAAGTAGAATAGTTAACATGTGTCTGCTAAGGGAGGATAGAACTTGTCAGTGATAGTCTGCCAGTGTTAAATCACATGCTTTCCAAAATCCTCTCTGGAAAATTGGATGCAATAGAAAATCTTGTCCAATATTTAATCTATCCCTAATAGCAGTGATCATTGTTTTACCACAGGGTTACAAGTAGTCTTCAGGTTTTCCAAGATCAAAGGCTGCAATTGGTACACCAACACAAGGTTCTGTCTTTGCTATATCAAGGAGGGTGGTATGTCTCACCAAGCATTTCCTGTGTAGTTGTGGGAAAAAATCACACCACACCACCCTCCTTCACTTCTAATAATGACTAAACTGCAGAGAAATTTGTAATGTCACAGCTTTGTCTTGGTAAATGTAGTTGCTTCCAGCAGATGGCATTACAGCAGTGCAGTGCTGATCCAGGTTACTTCCTATCCCTGCTTGGGCTGACAGAATAATCTGTTACTCTGAGCACTGAAGAGGATTCTCACAGTAAATAGGGTTAAAAGTCTTCTTCTTTTCATTTCCTACCCAATACAAGATGTTATTCTATTTTAGGCATTTTTATAGCTTTTATTTTTCAATGTGTGTAGCTCTCCAATCACCTTACTAAATTTGTCAAGACTGAGTATTTTGGATTGTACTAGATAATATACTAACCATTGGGCACTGCTCTTTCATGTATAAAGTTTCTGCCCTCTGGGCTTTCTGTATGGCAAAGGGGGAGAATTAGGCACTTGACACCAGCTTCACAGCAGCTAGCAGGTGAAGTAGAGACCAGATCCAAGAAGCAGCTGCTAATTTAAACCAAGTAATGAAATTTCAAATATATTTCTTAGGTTTTTAGGTACATTCCTCTGCACAGTTCCAAAAATGATTACAAAATTGTAGACAGATAAGCTTTCATGAAAAAAAAACCCCAAACCAAATATGAATGTAACTGTTTTTGCTGATAAAGTCAGTTCTGACCAAAGCATGTTACCCCACTGACTGGGCATCAGCACAGTATGACTGGACATCACAGCCCTTCCACACAAATTTCCAGAAGCCACTCTTTAAGACATTACACTTCAATGAAGTCAAATAGCATTATTAATCAACAATTTACATTAGAAAAATAATCTACCAGCCCCGTGGGTAGCACATTCCATTGTTTACCTTTGCATTACAATAAACGTACATTAGAATTTGTCTTTAATTAACCACTCACTTGTGCATTTGAAGCCAAGACAAACTGACTCATAAAAGGCAACTCTTAGCATTTGATTTTCCTTCTGTTTAGTTAAAACACATTCCAGTTCTTCATCGTTGACCTAGCATGGAATTTATTAACTTGCAACCCAATTCACAAAAAGCTGAGCAAGATTAACATTTTTCCCCGTGATTCATCAAAGCTTGTAGTCCACCAGGTTTTGCACTTGCAAGGAAAAATAAAGCTCAAAGTATTTTTCTTTGCAAGAAAAAGTGTGCTGTGGCTTGGGAAGAAGGGGAGAGAGGGGGAAGCAGGGTGTGTGTCTCAAGGATCTGGGCATCACAGGTATGGGGGATGGCACCTTTCCCCATTTGGGATGTGTAATCTTGAGTCTTTTCCTGAAATAAGGAATCACAGAATCATTTTAGTTGAAAAAAAACTGTAAGACCATCAAGCCCAACTCCTCTCTTCACACTGACAAGCTCACCACTAACCCATGGCCTTCAGCACCTCAGCTCCATGGCTGGGCACTCCCCCAGCTCCCTGGGCAGCCTGGCACAGGGGCTGACACCCCTCTCAGGGAAACAGTTCTGCCTCAGCTCCAATCTCAACCTCCCCTGGGGCAACTTGAGGCCATTTTCTCCTGTCACTTGTTACTTGGAAGCAGAGACCCACTCCCAGCTCCCTGCAGCCTCCTGCCAGGGAGTGTCAGATTGCTCCTGTCTCCCCTCAGCCTCCTCCAGACCAGACACCCCCAGGTCCCTCAGCTGCTCCCCATCACACTTGTGCTCCAGCCCCTTCTCTAGCTCTGATGCCTGTCTCTGAATACACTCCAGACTCTCAGTGTCCCTCTGGCAGTGAGGGGCCCAACACTAAACACAACTCTCAAGGTTCATCTTCACCAGAGCTGAACAGAGGAGGACAATCAGTGCCCTGGTCCTGCTGCCACACTATTTCTAATGCAATCCAGGATGTCCTTGGCCTTTTTGGCCGCCAGGGTACACTGCTGGCTCAGGTTCAGATGCTGTTGATCAATATCCCTAGGTCCTTTCCCTCTGGGCAGCTTTCCAGCCAGTCTTCCCCAAGCATTGCATGGAATAGTTGTGGCTCAGGTGCAGCATCCAGCACCTGGCCTTGTTAAACCTCATACAACTGGCCTCAGCCCATTGATCCAACCTATCCAGGAACCAAAACAATCCTTGAGGACATCTCTATGTGTATATATGTGCATGAATTTATATATAAAGACAGATAAAACATTAATCCTTTTTTTACCCAATAGGCCTTCAATGGCTCTTGAAGCCCATTAACCCTTTGTTGCTCAAATAAGCACTTACCCAGGACAGGAGGCTTTACATGTCCTGATGGAAGTGCTGACTCCCAACCCTAAACTTTTATGCTCAAGCCCTCTTTCAGCCTTTCTTGCTCCATTACCACATGACTATGTTCATCCAGAGTTTGGAGATGCAGGATTTCAGGCTTTGGCAGGATTAGGTGGCTGTTGGTTGGAACTTTGGGAATGGCAGTTTCAAATTAAGTGGCCAAAATAGTAATTTGACTTGATGAGACTCACTTGCTTATTTCTTTATTTTACATTGGCAGACAGTCAGTATTATTTATCTGGTTTGCTACCAGTATGTTTATTCAAAAGGGATGGTGGCTTGGGCTTTCTAGCAAGACTTCTGCAGAAGTTGCTGTTCTAACTCTGTTTGCAACTTTTACAAAGTCTTGCAATTAAATCCTCTCTGTTTAGCATGTGGTCAAAAATAATTTTCCATTTCCTGAGAAAATGAGCAGAATGGTTAAACAACAGAGCAAACTGAGTGAGGAAAAGCAGCAGCAGTCTTTTCACTAGCAAAACTGTTGTGACATACATTTACATATCCCAGCTGCTATAGGACCCAAGTGGAAAAAAGAAAATTTGCCAGGGAAGTAGCATTTTTGAGGAAAAGAAATGTGATGGACTGTGTATGTATCACTAAAACCACCTCTCTGAATCATTCACAGCTGCCTTTCATGCCTCAAAGAGCAGGGGCAAAGGCACTGCCACTGCGTGGTCCTTGTTCTCAGGGTAAGGACCACGTCTATCTGGGCTGCAGGCAGGTCTCTGTGTCTGCAGAGGGCTGCAGGTAGGATCATAGGCTGGGCTTGATTTAACTACACCTGGAAAGGCTGTCTTCAAAGATCGTGGAGTCAGCTTACAAGCAGTGATCTGTGCTACAGCTGCATCTCTGCTTTCTTGTTGAGCACAGCCCTGGGGCAAACCTGCACTGGAAGAACCAGTGATGCAGCTCTCAATCTGCTCTGTTTCCACCTATCTCAGCTGTCTGCCAAGGGAGCGACAGCAGAAAGAGATGGGAGGAGATGGGAAGTGCAGGGAGGTGCAGGCATTTCCCTCACAGTGGGACAACCTGCTTCAGAGAACACTAAGGGTCTGACCCGTTTCTATGTGTGTAATAGACATAACTGGTGTGTGTGCAAGGCTTCTGTCACCCTTACATAGATGTTTCCCTTCAACAGAAACGACCTGGGAGCGGCCAAGCAGTGTGCCTGGGACTCCAAAGAGCCCTGTGTCACAGAAGAGTTCTGCAGGTACTGTTTGATGCTCTGGCTGACCGCTGCATTGGGTGAATCTGCTTCTCTACCACTGAGCGGAGCAAAGGAAAATGTTGTGATTATGTGGGATGTACACTTGAAGTACACGGTCACATGAATGTACCAGAGTAAACATGGTGGGGCTTTCCCTTCTGATACACCTTCTTGCCTGTTGTTTCCCTGATGGTGTATCTTCTGGATGGTTGTCTGAAGCATCTGCTCAGAGCTGAGATGGCTCCTTCCTTGGAGCACAGAGGCAGATGGTGGCCCAGGAAGCCAGTGGGGTGCCAGCTCTGGGAGGGAAGGACAGGCTGCCTTTCCCAGTCCTGCTTTCTGCCAGGGCAAGGAAAGCAAAAAGCTGCAGAGGGATGTGACCTGACTGTAGCTTTTCCAAGAAGAGCAGATGTGCACAATGAAGCATTTACCAACTCTTTTGAATTTGGAGGTCTCTTTTTCTTGTCTCTTTCTCACTCAGTAACTCCTGTCATAAGTCCTGATAAGAGCCTGGTGTAGGATCCAGAGTGCAGGAGTGGGCCCATGAGCTGAGCTTTCTGTAGAGTCCAGTTCTGGATCTTGCAGAGTTGGAGCTGACACATCACATTACCAGGCTGTATGAGGAGAAGCATCCATAGTTTCTTAGGCTGGAGGCAGTGAACACTCCAAAAAAGCACTGTGATTTCTATCTGTGTATTCAGTGATATGAATGTGCTGCTAACAGTCCATCTGTTCTTACAGTGAATGGCTACCACATCTCCGGGACCCCGGTACACCAGCTTGACTCTGGTCATGTGAGCCTCCGAAAAGCCAGTGCAGACCCTCAGGTAAGTTTTTTGGGGAAAAGCCAATGGTGTTCAAGCACAAATGTGTCTTCACTTCAGCAGTTTAGGAATCTGCCCAGAGCAGGAGGTCAATAGGCATTTTCTTTTAGAAACTATTAGATCAGACAAATTTGCTGCATCTAACGTAGTTAGTTTTCAGGTCCAACTGGTAAAACAGCATGGAATGCAGGATGCTTTGGAATTTTTTGTCCTATCACTCATTTCTGAAAATCCACCATGCCCTTTCAGTCACTATTAACAACCCTACAAATTCTCCTGCCACTCCAGCCTGAAGCCTGGGCCTGTCTCCAGCACAGTCCTCTCTCTGTAGACTCCCACATCTGCCCATATCTGTATCTCATTGTATTTTCATGCAGCTCCAACTTTCCCTCCCAAAGACAGAATTCACAAAGAATTTGTCCAAAGCTTTTTTCTCAATTACTTCATCCATTCTCACATGTCCTTTTACAGGCCCTCCTCTGTGCCTTACATAGCCTGTGCCTCACCCATCTCATCACCCTGGGCTGGCGTTCCAAATGCTGACCCGTGGACAGCCAGTCTCCCCTCCCCAGCTGTCCAAACTTTCAGTAACTATCCCTGCACTTTTTCTTGCATCACTTCATGTCCCTGGGAGAGTCTTCCCTGCAGGTCTGCAGATCCAGCACAGGGCCCTCTTCCAGCTCCTCCCATGAAACTCTTCTTTGCTCCCTGCTAAGACTGCAGCAGTTGAATAGCTGGTGGGTTGCACTCCCCTTGGGTTGTGCTTCCCTGCCTTCTGGCATTTTTCCACCCGATGGTACCAGACCCAAGTTCTTTGTTTCATTTCTGTATTAAACCAGTAGGTTATTCTGCAGTGAAACTGCTTAAATACTCCCAGGGAAATGCATGTCAGATTTTTGTGCTGCTACCATGCTGCCTTGGCTTGCCTCTTGCTCTCATCATCCCTCTAATGTTCCTTATTTCTTGGTCTAAATTTTGTGATGTCTGCCAAGTGTTTTCCTTCACCCACTTTCTTGCCCATTGCCTTCTAGGTAGTGACCTTCCACTTCACCTTTATGTGTGCTGTTTCAGCTAAGGCAGCATTTCTAGGTTTGCTTCCCCACCAGTGGATTCATGGTACAGTCTTTGGACTGTACCACTTTGGACTCTCCCTTCTTTCCACATCAAACATCTTGCACTTAACTGTCTGTGATGCTTCTTTTCTGAGCAGTTTGAGCGGGCTGGAGGCAGAGAATGTGGGCACCTAAACTAGGACAAAAGCATTTTAGCAACTGATGTAGCACATTACCAGACACCCCTGTCCACATGTCTACTGTGACTCTCTCAGAGAACCTGAATAATCTTGCAGGCTGTGACTTCCTTTATAAAAAGCTGTGTTAATCCTTTTTGCAAAGAAAAAAATCATTTCTTAAGGTATCTGATTCACAATGTTTTTGCAGTTGGCTTGGTACACAAGTCAGATTAACTGACTCCCCCAGAACTTCCTTTGTAGCAACACTTGCCGCTTTCTATTTTTATCATGCTGAGTCTGACTCAAGTTTATAGCCACCTTTTTGGTCAAATTTACATCTGAGATATATGCAGAGTCCACTGCCATGCACTGACACTTTCATGGCTTTTCTCATTCAACAGCCTCCATGATACTTTCCTTCCATCTCTCCTTTATTACAGGTTTTTCCAAATTGAAGTCCTGGCTTCATTCCTGCTTTGAACTTGTAACTAGTTTTGAATCTATAACTAGGTGCTGGTGCCATTAATTCTAAGAGCAGCTTGTGTCCACGCCCGCTTGGGAACCTGTTTTCTGGGATCTATGTCTGCTTTTGCAGAAGAGTCCTTAGTAAGGAAAACATCTGACTTGGTTGCAAGATACTGTTCTCTGCACTCTCAAAGTCTCATATACTTTTGGTCAGTCCTTCTCCTACTTGCCTGTCTTGGGCCATCCCGAGCTGCTTTGGCTTGACTACCTCCTTCTCTGTCCCTGGCACAGGCTGCCTGCTGCAGAGCAGCTTCCAGGATGCTTTCTTAGACCTGGGCAGCAGCCATCATGCAAACAAACGCTGGCAAGATCCCTCAGGCAGGCGCAGCCACATTTCTTGGAAACAGGTCGAGGGGGAAAAAGCCACAACTGAGAACACAGAGCTGTGCAGTGCTGGGCGCAGGGCCAGGCCTTGTTTATGGCTTCCTAGAGAGCAGCTAAATGCTGCCCGTTCAGGTTGTCACAACTGCCACAAAGGGAGCAGCGGCAGAGCTCGGGCAGCCGGCGTCCCGCGGGCCAGCGGCGGGCCCGTCGCAAACCGGCCCCGGGCCCGTTGCTGCTGCCGTGGCTGCGGCTGCAGCCCGCACGGAGCTGTGCGGGGCACGGCACCCACACTGCCCTCCCGCAGCAGCGCTGCGGCCGCGGTGCCAGGGCAGCGGCACACGGGGCAGCGCAGCGCGGTGCCAGCCCGTGCTGGCTCCCGCCGCTCCCCGGCCGACAGCCCTCGGGACGCCGGGGCAGGACCGCAACGGGGGCGATGGGGCGCCCGCACCTCCCCGGCAACGCGGGTCGGCCCCCTCCAGCATCCCCCAACAGCCCGGCGCGGCGTGATCGAGAGGCGGAGCGCGGGGCCGGGGCCGCCCCGAGGGCTCGGCCGCAGGCGGAGGGGCGGGCGGGCAGCCCGGCACAGCTCAGCACGGCCCGGCCCGGCACGGCCCGCCATTGGCCGCGCGGGCTGGCGGCGGCGAGGGGAGGCGCTCTGCGGGCGCCGGCACCGCCTCCCGCTCCCGCACGAGGTGCATCGTGCGGTGCAGAGCCGTGCTGGTCTGTGCCGCGGCCAGCGGTGCCAAGCCGTGCTGAGCTGTGCCGCGTCCGGCGGTGCCGAGCCGTGCTGGTCTGTGCCGCGGCCAGCGGTGCCGAGCCGTGCTGAGCTGTGCCGCGTCCGGCGGTGCCGAGCCGTGCTGAGCTGTGCCGCGTCCAGAGGTGCCAAGCCTCGCCGCGCTAACTTTTAGCCAGCGTTGCCTCGCCGCACTGATTCGTGCCCAGCGTTGCCGAGGCGCGCCGAACCGTGCCGAGCCGCGCCGAGCCGCGCCGTGCTGCCGGGCCATGGGGTCCGCCTAGCGCCCGCCCTGCGCGGCCCTCGCCCGCCATGCTGGGCTCGGAGAGCGGCCGTGACGATGCGTTCCGCTTGTCTCCACAGACCCCCGGGTCCCCGGCGGCACCGCGGCGGCACAGCAAGGAGAGCAGCCTGACGGTGAGTCCGGCGGGGCATCGGAGCTTGGGCCAGGGGGGCTGGGGGAGGCGGGCGGGCAGAGCCTCCACCGCCACTAGTTTGAGTGTTTAAGTACTAATTAAAGTCCGGAGCCCAGGGAGGGTTTGGGATCTCCGTGCTGGGCGGAATTCCGGTATCATTTTCGCTTTGATTCTGGTGGTTCTGGGATGAGCGAGCGGAAAGGACAGACGGAGGAAGGAGAACGCGAAATCAGATGATGCTGTCTATGAACCAGGTGTGTCCTGAGCAAACTTCCTCAGGGAACCATCCCCCGTCCCCGATGGAGTCTTGCCCTGGCAGGGCAGAATTTTTCCCCAAAGAGACGTTGAAAGGTATTTTTCTTTGCCAGTGTCCAAGGGAAGATTTTTGATGGGAAGTATAGGCAAAGATTTTAGATTCCACTATCAAGTTAATCTTACACTTGCTTTTAATGTTAGTAATTAAATGCAGCTGACTCGATTAAGAAGTTCTCAGTATCATGTTTACAGCAATTAGTGTGTTTTGTATGCCAGGTGACCTCATCTGGGACATGGTTCACATTTCTGGACTCCCCAGTGCGGGACAGATGTTTAAAAACGGGAAGGAAATCAAAATAGATTGATGAAAGTGGCTGAGAATAGAAAGGCTTATTTAAAAGGGAGTAATAAAGAAGATAAATGAGCAGATAAATGAATTGCAGTGATAAAGGAGAGGCAATAAACATGCTTACGGCTGCAAGCATTGGCAGGCTATAAAATCCACGAGAACAAAAGGAACAAACTCATGTTATACATCGTTGTTAACTGTTAGCATGAGGAGAAGGTGCTTGTCTGCATCATCACGCACAGCCTGTCGATTTATCTATCAATGGGCATGATTCCCCGGGTTTTTGGTGCCAGGCAAGGGTTCAAAAGAGCACGTACAGGTGTCTGACTGGAGCACAGGTCAGTCATTGCCTGGGGAAAAAAAGCTATCTTCAGTAGTTCACTTGGTTATCTGAAGCAGTTGTTACCAAAAAAAAAGGTGTTATTGCTGTTGATTAGTGTATTGTATGTTGTGAAGTAAATATAAATCTGTAGGTTTGAGCAGATTTGCAAATATCCAGGGGAATCAGCTGCAGGGCCTCGAGTGCTACAGTGGGCTAGAAATGTGTCTGAGCCACTTCATGCAGCCCCTTGCCCACCTGAGTTGAAGGAGCAAGAGCAAACCATGGGCTGAATATATGTCTGGAGAGACCAGCTACGGTCCCAGGCAGGGTTGCACTGGCTTGGAGGGTGCAACACAGGAGTGACAGCATTTGTTTTTCTGGAATACTTTCTGCTTACATGAGTGAGGATTCAGGCTGTTCACGGAAGGTGGTTTTCACTGTCTTACTTGCAAGCCCATGTGCCATGTAGCGTCTGTAAAGCAACAGTCTTGTGCGTTATGTCAGGGTCACTGGGTGTACATTTCTCCAGCAGAAGTCCAAAGCTTTCAAGTACGATGCATCAGACAGACAAAAACAAGCTAATTTTAACAGCTGTTTGCTCCAAGCCATTGCCTGCATCAAAGCAGCATTGTGAAAAACAACATTCTCATAGTGAGCATCAACTGTAATGTAATTTCCCTCCCTGTCTCCTAGGAGGTTATATTTGTTCGCTGCCACTCAAGCTGACGTTGGGATGTTCTGGTTAACAGAGCTGCAGGGCACATCCTTAGCTTGCTGTCAGATGTTTTTTCCTTGGTCTGTAGCAGTGCTCAGGCAGAACCTCTTCTTGCAGAGGGGAATTCTGTGATTAACTTTGGGGCTTTCAGTCCAGCAATCCTCCCCTCAAACTGAAATCCTGTGATATGCAAACAGCAGACATCAGGTGAGGTCCAGCCTGACCAGTGCCTGCAGCCTGGCTGTCTCTGTTTCACTGCTTTCAGCAGAGAAGTGGGAGTTTGTTCCCATCTTCCTAGGAATGCATCTGACTTCTCTACATCCAAATAGCCATTTGGGATCCTATGCTCTGGAAATCATAAAGTCAGATGGGAGTTGGAATATTCCTCATCTGTATGCACCCAACAAGAACAACAGCTTGGTGTTTTCTCTTTGGTAAATGGATCTTACCAATGCTGTGGTGTCTGTTTTCTTTGGAAGGTAAAACCCTGCTGGGCTCTTTCAGAGGCTGTTATGAAACTGCTGCTTGCACAAATTATTGATGCTTACCTAGGAAGCAGCAGTGCAGGTCTGTGGTCTGAGCTCTCTGTTGATTTTGCAGTTACTTTCAAGGTGCAGTCCTTAGTTTTAGACTGGATGGTTTTGTGAAGAGCTGTTTCTCTGGCTGTGGGTTCCTGTGGAAGCTGAAGCTTCTTTAACATAGGTGAGGAGGAGTTAAATGGAGAAGAAACGAGGGAATATCGACTCAGGGATGGAGCTATGTCTCATTTAAAGAGCAATAAACCTATGGGATGATAGGGTATGTCTGAGTGTGGGTTTTTTCTGGCATTTATATTGCGTATGTTGGACACATAATGAACATGTGCTGCAGATGGGAAGAGAGGCAGCCCACACGCAGTAACTTGGGATGTTCTGCTGGTGTGCTCTGCGGCACAGGATGAGGCTGGAGGTTTGGCACCATTCTCCCTTCCACCCCAGGGCTGACTGCATAGCAGAAGCTGTCAGAAATCCCCTGCTTTGGCAGACTCTGACCAAATCAGCTCTGGACCTTTCTACAGCCAGAGCAAATGAAGAGAGCTTCTAATCGCTTTTGGCAGAATCTTCGCTTTGAAATAGGAAGCTTATCAATTGGCTAGGTTAGTGATCAGGACTTCAGTTGGCTGTTCTCCCCATGTCATCACCCTGCCAATGCTAAAACTAATGTGGACTCATGATGTTGAAGCTACCTAGACAAAGACTAGCTGGGCTTCCTTATCTGAGTAGATGTAAAACTGCCCGAGCCTTTGTCTGTGCTTAAGCTCTTCTGATACCTCCTCCAGCCTTTGCATAAGGCAGTTTTGCACAAATGGTTCCATTTGGCAGGTGAACTCATAACATCTAGTGAAGCTGGCTTTGTACTTTGCAGGTCTCAGCTGAAATTGTGAGGCAGATACTGAAACTAGGCTGTCTGGCACAGCTGTGCTGTGTTTTAAGGTGCTGTGAATGTGCAGAGATCAGGAAAAATAATCTGCTTTTTTAAGTTGAAGAAATGAGCAAGAACGTTGCCCTGGTTTAGTCACTTTAGCACAGCACAGTGAGCTCACCCACTGTCTGCTCATTTATTTCTATAGTGTCTTATGTAATAAACGTGTCGTTGATTATCTAAGCCTCGACCAAATTGTACTTGTTTCATTCATGTTGCTTTGGCCATGTCTCATTTACTGGTGAGTGCCAGTAGCAACTTCAAAGCCTACAGAGAACTTTGAAATCTACAAAGGGAATGTGCATGTCCAACCCAGCAAAGTTTCTTGCTCCCCTGCACGCTGCTCTTGTGTAAATCCCGTGTGCTCACCTGCCTCCCTGGGACTTCTTCTGTCGCCCTTTTGCATCTCAGACGTAATCAAGAGTCACCTACAACATAAACAGCTCTTTTGCCATCACTACTGATGTACTCTTGTGAAATGTAAGATGGAGTATTTAGCTGTTAAGTGGATGATTGCTTTTACTCTTGATCAGTATAAAAGCAGAAGTGTTTTAATCTGTTTGTTGAGTTTAGTACATGGCAGCCTTGTCAAGAGAAATGCATCAATTTGTGTTGCTTGTCTGGTTTTCATCTCCTCTCCCTGGGCTTTGGTGTCACCATGTTTTTCACAGTCTGTCTTCTCTACCTGTGTACCTTCTCCCAGCCTCAGCGATCCAGTGTCTCTCACACAGGTTTCATGGTGCTACTCCTGTCCATTGGCAGCTGGCAGGACATGCTGCTGTCCTCTGGCATGTTTGCTTAGCTTATATTTGGAGTATGCCTTGCTAATGTCTTGTCATTAATTTTGCTTTGTTGCATGCTGACAACAGCCATGATTTTTATCAATGAGGAGGCTGGATGAGGACTTAATATCATGATGAGGCTGATTATCACCTCAGTTGTCCCAGCAGAGGCTGTGCAAATATAATGTGGGTTGTAATGCCATGTTTCTTCTAAAGTTCTGTGACTCCATCATCAACTGAGATCTGTGTTTTAATTTGATTTATTCCTTACTGACAATCACATCTGTGATGGCTTCTGCATGCTTTTGTTCAGACCTTGTTGGCTAGTCAGTGTTACTGAAAGAGATCAGGACTGCAACTGTCCTGTTGTTTGAATTTGGCCCCTTGCATGTAGCAGAATGGGCTGTCAGGGATGCAGTTAGTGAGAGCAGTGGTCCCTCACACAGAGAGGGGGTGTCACTGTCTGTGCGACTGATAGAGGTATTTAATGCTGTTGAACACAGGATAGCACTGTGAGATGTGTTGGGTCTCTTTAACATCAGTCAAAAAACTCATCAGTGGGACTAAGCTGGTGAACCATGGTGCTTTTTCTTTCAGCTGCCTTTGATTTTAGAAACAAGAAAAGGAGCATTTCAGAGAGGACTGGGAGGAGAGCAAGATGTGGTCACTCCACTACTGGCATGTGGCCATGTCCTGCTCAGTCCCAGCCTCGTGTTACCCTCCCTGCTGGGAAACCCTGAGAGGTTTTGGAAAGGTTCACATACACAGATCCAAGAGCTCTTGTTTAAGAAAACTTTGGTGATGAAAGGAAAGAGTCACAGGATTTCCTACCTAGTTACATATCATTTTTAGTAATATTCCTAGAGTTTTAAAAATATTCATTCATGCCTTCTCCAGGAATTTGTGTAGAAAACTCTTAAGTCTGTTAAGTTCTATTTACCACCCAAATAGCCTCTTTTTTTTTTAATTGCAACAGCCTCTGCTTTTTGCTTTTCAAATTCTGCCACCAATTCCCTTGTAAATGTGATACTAAACACAAATGGCCTCATGACTTTTTCCAGACAATCCAGCATTGTTTCTAGGCAATTAAGTACAAGCTTCTGAGAACTGAAGGATGTTTGATTTATTCATAAAACTTTGAGCTTGATGACACTCTTTGAGAAACATATGCCTCAACCCTGTTGACATGTGTACTCCCCATTCCTCTCCCTGCTGTGTGCGTGGATGTGCTGTGGTGCATTTGGCCCATCGCCAGTCCGAGTGGGGACACTTCCAGTGACTGTTTATTTCTTCAGGACATTAGTGATATAAACAAGAGTCTTAAAGTTTATAAACAGCTTCCATCCGACACAGATTTAGGTTTTGTGAAACAGGTGCTGTTTTTAGCAGGGAATATTAAATTCCCTTGCAGTTTCCCTTCATGGGTTTTTAAGTTGCAGGGAGACACTGGTGTGCCACTGTTACATACTCCCTGCAGCATGTCACCTCCATGCCCTGTTGCACAGTGCAATAATGCCCAGTCTTATGGTAAAGGCTGCAAAATACACTCAGGAGTTATTTGTTTCCTTTCTTGTCACTGGATACAGTGTTGAGCTCTAGAATTCTGCCTCAAAAACACTACTGCCTTCCTGGGAAGCATGTAGTCCTTTCTCAGTTGAAATAAATTGTCTTGGGCAACACAAAATTCCACTCAGCAGTGTTTGCACAGGGGACTTCCTAGCCATTCTCTGCAAGACTGCCAATAAGAGGATAGGTAGAAACCAAAGGAGCTTTTCCCTTCACCACTGCAGTGTGGGTGCTCCTGATGGGGAGATGTGAATCATGTCCTGTGTCCCTAAAACTTCCATGCAGTCTCTTTACCTCTTTTGCTTTCTGCTGCTGTTTTTAACTTGAACTATGGACCTTGTCAGTCTACTCTCAGAGGCAGCACCTTGCCCTGGATGCTCACAAGGTATGTTGTGTAAGCACACGTGGTAGCTGTGCACAGAGCAGGGTTTTGTGTAGGCTGGAGGTGTTGGATAGGCTGCAGAGGCTTCACATGATGGAGGTGCTGCAGGGGATGGATATGCTGAGGAGGCTGGAGGAGCTGGAAAGGCTGGTGTCTGAGTGACCTGTGGCTGTCATCCAAGTTTTTTATTCAGTGAGTGTGAAATGAAGCATCAAAGCCAGAAATCCTCAAAGCCAGATGCTGATTAAACCTGTCTTGACATCATATACCTTTGCATGATTACCTTTAACATTGTCATTGCTAAGAATACTTTGTTTTCCCTCTCTCCCCTGCTCTGGGAGGATGAGCTGCAACATTATTCACTCACAGTTAGCAATTGGCCTCCTATGAGATGTGGCAGCAGAGCAATTGTGTCTGGGTTATGAGGCCATCTCACTCTTTAAAAGCTAAACTACAATATATTGTGTTATTTGAGAAATAGTGTGTGTCTGTGACAGCACAGGGACATGCTGAGATACTCTCCCAGCCCATCAGCAGCAGTGACATTGATTTGGTGATCTGTGGAGCCTTTTCTGTGTCCACCCTGGTGCACCAGTCCAGCACTGGTCCAGGTTGGTGCTTGTCAGACACTGTGTGAAAGCAGCACTTTGACTCAGGGTTTTTAACCAATATCTTTAAGACATTTGGATTGTGAAGCTTCCTTGTGGGGGTGAGAGGACTGTTCTGATAAGACAGAGCAGCAGAAGTGCCTAGCACCAGTGCTTGGCAGTGCCCACAGCAGCTCTGTACGCCCCTGTCTGTGCTGCTTGTGCCCAGAGTGGAGCTGCCAGCTTCTCTCTTCTGGATGGGATCTGCTTGCAGGCTTTTAGATATGGTAATCGCTGGATGGAGAAGGGAAGGTAACCCAACCTACCCAGCCTTGTAAACAGGGCAATTTGGGCTTGCAGTGCTGTCCTGAGATAACTGAGCTGTCAGGGAAGGGGCAGAAGAGGAGCAAAACTTTAGCAGAAGCAGAAGGCATCGGTGAAATGTTCCTTATGGAGGGGCTTTGTGCTGAATGGTGTGGTGGTGACAGAGGTCAGTCTGGGATAACACAGGGGCCCATTGCTGGAATGTTCCCTGATGCTGCAGGGGTGTGGGGTGCCCAGAGAGGGTGAGCACCAGCACCTCTGGCAGGCAGCCTTCCCACTCTGAACCAAGCTCCTGATGTGTGGCATTTCTGATGGGTACGACATGACGGAACAGGGAGGTGTTTGGAGCAGCTCCTGCTGCCTGTTGTTGGGGCTGTTTAGCTGTTGGAGCCTGTCTCTGGTTGGAGATGAAGGCTCACCAATGCATGGCTTCTGACTGCAGAGTGGTAGGGAAGTGAGAGCCGTGGACTCTGACCTCCTGCAGATCAGATTGAAGTACAGTGGGAGCTGGAAGGAAGCTGGAAAGAAACATGCATGATTTAGGATCTAGCTGAGGTGACAGCCAAAGCCACCATCCTTATAGAGCCTTCAGCCTGCTTTGAGATGGACCTGGCATGCTGTGGGCAGAGGGATTTTTGTGGAGAAAGCAGATGGAGAAAATTCTTGCATTACATTCAGGACAGACACTGAAACTTGATGATGGGCAGACAGCAGCAGACATAATGTGGGTTTGTAGGAAGCGTTGTATCAGCTAAAGGCTTTGTCTGCATTGCTTTAGCATGGTGGGTTTACAGTGTCAGCACTTCCCAGCATGTTGCCCTGTTGGTTTTGATCCTCTCTGAATAGCCTAAAGGCAGATTCACTTTGTGTAAGCACTACCCTTAGGTCTGCCTGTGCAGCTGTCCTAATGCTGCCCACAGCTTTGGGTTTGGATTTCCTGTGAGCTGTTAACTGGTCCAAACAAACCCACAAACCCATACAGTTATATTTGTGAGTCTTCCATCTCCAATTTCTGTTGGTTCCTTGATGAATATAGAAGTGTTCTTAGTGTCCAGTGAACCTGCACATACAATAAGAGGGCAAATCTTTTAGTTTGCCTGTCTAGCAGAAATTTTAGGTGAGCATTATATACTGGCAGTGAGCTCTGACTCTTGCTGGTGCTTCCCCTGAAGGGCTTAACTGCGTCCAGAGTTATTCTGTAGCTGTCATGCTCTTTGCTTCCACTGTGCTTTTATCAGGCTACATTTTCTACTGCAATAACTTAATGAGCACTTGTACTCCTTTATTCCTTTGTTTAATGACTGTATGATGAGTCCTGTCTCACAAACTGCAGTGGGGTTTGTGCACTGAAGGCTTGCTGACTGTAGACAGTCCCCGTTCCTTTCTGCAGAGAGCATGACTTTCATCTAAAAAGGACTCTGGGGTAAATGCAAGGGCTGTTGCACTGAAAAAAATAACACTTTTTTCTTGTAATCCTATAAGAACAGAGCTAACAGAGCCAAGATTTTCTGGTGAGATATGTCAGCAGTGCTCTCTTCAGTGCTCTCTCCTGCTCACAGCATTTCTTGTGTTCAGGATGTGCTCAAGGTGTTCCACGTCAGGGTTTTTACAACAGTTTGTTAGGGATCCAGGAGAACTCCCTCTGTGGTGATTTCCAAATCAAGCAGATTTCCCTCATGTGCAGTGGGTAGTTTGTTTCTCTCTGAGCAGTTCCTCAGAGGAGCTTTCTGGGAACACTGAGCTGCTGTTCCCATGCAACAACCATCACTGACATGCATTCACTGTGGATTGTCTGTTTGAAAGTGTGTGTATATAACCTTCCATTTGTATATTTCTCATCAACAGCTAAAGTTCATTACCTTCTAACTCTCTTTTGCTTTTTTTTTCCCCCACAGATAAACTGTGTGACTTTCCCCCACCCTGACGTAATGCCAGAGCAGCAGTTGCTGAAGCCTTCGGAGTGGAGCTACTGTGATTATTTCTGGGTAAGTAGGCAGCCAGCCACATGCCACATTGCAGCTCCTGAGCTGCTGAAAAAGTGGAACAAACAGCTTCATTGGTGGAACAGGGTAAAGAAGAATTTGGGCTGAAATGCAGTGTGTTAGGGCAACACCAAGGAGACTGAAGACATCAATGAAGATCAGGTGGAAACCATCTAACCAGTCTCAAATGTGATTATTGGAAGAATGACCATAAAGGCAAAGTCAGCTGTCAGGAGATGGTTTTGGTCAGGAATTGGGGACAACGTGAGACAAACTGCACGTCTCAAAATGCCTCAGCCAAAAGGACTGTGCAGCAGGAGGGGAGATAGCAAGTTGGCTGAGAGGGAATATAATTTCAGTGTTTCCCAGAGGATGAGTGTCAGGGGTGCACAAGGAAGCAGATAGTTACAGACTGTGTGTTAAATTGCAAAACTCACTCCCTTGGGATATTCTGGAGGCGAGATGATAAATGGCTTCTTTAAAGGAAGAGGTCTGTGAAGGACAGGGCCATTAGCTTTTAAATTGAGTAGTTTTAATGCAGCTTTCAGCACAAGAAGTCTCCAGTGGCTGTATTTCTGTTTGTACCATCTCATGCTTAGCTCCGCTTTCAGGATCCTGAATCAGGTTAAAATGATACAGTAGTCCTTCAAGTGTGGAGCTGAGAGAAAAAGCCCCCCACTGGAAAGCTGATTTTTTTATAGGGCAGGTGGAATACTATCTCAACAATGAAGACTTTATGGATTTCATTTGTATTATCAGTTATCAAAGCTTTTCCATTAAAAGAAAGAAGAGCTTCACTTAATGAAGTGTAGTTATTGGAGGCACAGCAGCACCTCATGTGTGCTCAGCATTGCTGTGGGGACTGATGGCACTGACTTGCCAAAATTAACTGATGTACTTGCAAATGGTCACGTTACCAAGCCATCAAAGTTTCTTCAGTTTCTTCCAGACTTCTGATCCCAATGAGCTGTAAATTAATGGCTTCTATTTTGCATATGTCCTAGAGAAGTCACTGTCTGGCTTGGTTCTTTTGATTTAGGTTGGCCACTGCTTAGCTGCTTGGGTTTGGTTCACATCTCACTCTCAATGAAATTCCACTTAAAACTGCCTTTCTTCTGCAAATTTGTATCCTCCCACAGCTCTGCTCCCAGGCTTTCTTCTTTTTTTGACCTTGTCTTCCATGGTCTGCCCATGACTCACCCTCCTTCAATCAGCTCTACTCCTCACATTATCTCAGCTGCCCAGTGCTTGGTGTGGCATCCTATAAGTCTCACACATTGATTATTGGGGCGTTTTTCTCTGTACAAACGTGCAGCACTAAGGTTATTGGAGCAAAACCTGTAGTCCTTAGGAAAGTGTTCTCCAGGTCTGTTTGCTGGTAGAGGATAGGAAATAAAAATCTGAAGTAGGAAAGTGCAGAGAGGAGAGAGAAAAGAGAGAACAGAGAGATGACTGTGGTGTGGCTTGTAGCAACCCTGAACTCAGTGGAGCAAAGGGTGGAAAAGGCTGTGTAGGAAACAGTGAAAGATGAGCTGTATGGATGTAATCTGTTGAACAAGTTGTTTTAGCCTGCTTCACAGCAGATCTGTGCACACTGGCTCTGTGTTTCTGAGTGCAAATCAGGGTTGGACTTGACAATCTATTAAAGATAATTTAGGGCTGTATTACCCTGAAATGAGCAGCAGTATCCTCCTCTCTCCCCCAGCAGTTCCCTTGTGCTGACTGCAGGATCCTTTCTTCTCTTTGCAGGGTGAGCCATCAGGGCTCGTGCTTGGTGGAGCCAGCCAAGGGCATATCGGCTCTGAAAGGCCATGGGCAGAAGGGAAAGCGAGGATGCTGCTTTGTCTTCAGCATAGTTTTATACGAGCTAAAGATAACTGTAAAACAAACAAACAAAAGGAATAAGAGGAGAAGGAAAGAAAAAAGTGTTGAACTATTCCTGAGAGGGGCTGAGGTGCTGTGTCCATTGGAGGAGGGCTCTTGGGACACCACTGCTGCCCATTGCTCAGACTCCTTGGGCAATTGCTGCAGGGAACTGTCTGTCTGTGGTTTTGATGCCCATATCTCCTTAATGAACTTCCTTTTTCCTTCCAGGCTGATAAGAAGGATTCACAAGGGAACAATACAGTGTCTGGATTTGAAATTCTTCTTCAAAAGCAACTTAAAGGGAAACAAATGCAGAAAGAAATGGCAGAGTTTGTTCGAGAAAGGTAACTAGCATCTGCTCTCAAATAAACTATTTACAGCATTTCTTTATCTTTGGTGCATTAATGATGTAGCTTAAACTGTGCAAAAGATATGCTACTAATTGTTAAAGAACATTTAATATTTCTTTGAAAGCCATCCACACTCTCCAGCCTTTCCCAGCTCTCACTTGTCTCTCCTGCTGTGCCTGTCCCAGATGCATTGCCCACAGGCTGTCCATTTAGATAGAAGCAACCAAGAAGGTTTTAAGCTGCAGATTCAAGGATAAAAGATGGACATGGAAAAAATCAGGGTAGGGGTGATATTTGGAAAGGAAATACTTTGTCTGGAAAAACAGGGAAGCAGTTTGTTGACATGGAGCATAGGCATGATTTCCTAGGGGAAGATGTAAGGGACATCCCTTAGGACTTACAGTTATGGAGCTAAACTACACATACAGATATTTAGAGTGAACCCCAAGTCATAAAGGCAGATGTCACTACCAGAAGATGCCAGAAGGCTATTAGTGGTCTCTGTTGCTCTGCTGACATGGCAAGTGCACTGAGCACCAGACAGTTGATAGATGCCCAGTTCAACTACATACAGGACATGATGTGACATCATGACTCATAAGTAGTGTCAGTGTCATTTGAAATCACGTGTCATGTGTCCAAGCCAGTATAAATCATGTTGAGAATGACTCTCAAAACTTGAGAACAGCCCATCAGGAACAATGTTAGGCAGAGCACTCTGATGGATGTTGTCTCCTAGAGGTAATTGCATCAGTTGAAGGAGCTGCTGTCATCTGCTATTGCCTCTGTGTTGGTGCTTGCTGCTGAGTTGATGTTCTTGCTCCACTGCTGCAGACACAGCGTGGCTGTGCTGGTGCAAATCAGTAGTGTTGGAAGTAATTAATGAGGCAACTAACAGGCACCTGTTTTGGTGGTTGGGGGACAGTTCAACTGGGCAGAACTTGCACATAGCTGCTTTCATTTGTAATTTGTTTTATTCACCTTGTCTTTGTTTTTTTAGTATTAGGGATATGTCAGCGGTGCAGAAATGCAAAGTATAGCACAGGTAACAGAGACAGGAGGTGCAGAGTGTTCAGCATCCACATGTGGTTCTCACTGGATTTGACATAAGACAGTCTGAGAGACCATTGCCTCTCTGAAAAAGTGTGACCAGAAGGTGCAGGTAGAAGAAGGGATCAGCTGGCAAAAAGAAGATACTGTTGAGAAATAGTTTTGCTAAGCTAGAAGATGAGGAGAAGGCAAGCAGAATTGTTACAGCCATGGCCAGGGAAAAGTGCAGGAGAGCTGCTCCAAAGAAAGTAATATAGAATGAGATCTGGCAGAAACAAAAGAAAGGAACATTCACATTCAGAAATAGGAAAAGTTGGAGTGAAATGGGAGAAAGCAAGGACGGAACATCTCTGAGACTTGTTTGTGTCCTCAGTAGAGGAAGAAGTAGGTATGTTATAGAAGAAAAGACAGAAGAGATAAACTGTGTGCTGGAAACAAATTAGAACTGACTATGAAGAGGATCTAGATGGGAGTTATAAAAAGAGTAATATATTTTTCTTCTGTATGGAACAAATGATTTAGGATTACTCTGTGTGGAAAAGGAGGAGGACAATGTATAGCTGGAGAAGTTACTCATGGAAATGAGAGCTCAGGCCATCAGGGGAACCTTTACATTCCCAGCTAAGAGGAAAGAAGTATGGTAAAATATTCATAGTGTCCATCAAGTGTCTTTGGGAATAGAAGACCGTGTGTAACTGCAGGTTTTCATGTCCAGAAAAATTCTCTCCATCTGTACAACCAGCCTCCTGGAAGTGGGGTTCAGGCAGCTAATAAAAATAGCTTTAAATAGGAAGTTGGGATGAGACATGAAAACTAGATTTCTTCATCAAATATCCAACAAGAGCCAATAGTAACTGAAATTTAGTTTATCAGGTAGATGCTTTTAGAGGAGCTACTTGTAAATAGCAACCTTAGACTGAGCTCATTTAGTTCTTGTTGCCAGCGGTAGGGTTATAAGACAGGCTTTAAATTTTAATAAGACAGCAAGAAAAGAAGGAAAATAATTAGTAAATTGACTGAACTGAAGGATCAAGGATGTGGGTGTGAAAGAAAGAAAGAACTACTTTAAATCAAAAGGGAAAATGCTGGTCCAGCATTTGCATTCAAGTAAACACTCCAGAAGGGTCAAGGAAATCTGCAGACTTCCCTGAACAGCATCAGGCTCTCTGAGTATAAGAAACACTGTTTTTATTAACAAAGGAACAAGTTCTTAGTCTTTTGGCCACTTGCTTTTTAGTTGAGCTGGGCTATACTTAAATTTAAAGTAAATAGCAGATTATTTAGCTACGTGAAAAGAAACACAAGCAAGAGAATGGCTGTAGTGAGTTTGGTGAAGATCTGTGTAGCCTGCTGGCTTTAATCAGACCAAGGCAGTACTGAGGGCATAAGAGCATGACAGTCTCTGTCCCAGCTTCCAATAACCAGAAGTTTGGGGATTTCCAGAGCCAGAGCTTGCCTTAGGTCTGCCATGTTCAGCACATACTTGTAAACATCCCCTTGTTTTTCTATTCTTTTTAAGTCTTTTTTTGACCACTGCAGCAATGTGTAGAAGAGTTTGGCAATTTATGCACCACAGGAAAAGTAATTATGTTTCTATTGTCTGCTAATTTCATTGTTGCTTCCTAATCTGGAGAAATAGTGTATAAAGACTCATAGTCAGTGTCTTCATGCAGTGATGACTGTGTAGATGTATGTCAGATATCTTCCATCGCCTTGTCTCCATGTTCCTCGTGTTGTCTTAATCTATTTAGTTTCTTCTTTCATGATAGTCACATCAGATCATCTTTGCCTCCCTCTGTAGCTCTCTAATTTTTCTTCATCCATTATAACATGATATGACTGAAACTATTTGAGTGTGAGCACACAAAGTACTTCATTTTTAAAAGAAAACACAAGAGAGCAGGGAATAAACATCCAAAGAGCAACCAGAACCAGTAAAGTCAAGACAGTGTAGGTCAAAATTAGCTTGTAATCTGTAATGCTTCTGTCTACACAGGGAGTGAAATTGTGAAAGTTTTCAAACAAGTTAGTGGAAACAAGAAACTTAGAGTGTTTTTTTGGTGTGAAAGTGGAGTAACTGAGAAACAGCTGTGTGGATTTCTGGAGGAAGGCTCACAAGGCTCTGGACTCCGTGTACTAACGTGTTTGCAGGATGTTTGTACCAGCCAGGGCTAGGAGACAGTATTTCTTTCCCTTTTTGAGATATGCCTTCATCTTTGGTTTTTTTTTAGCCTCTTTCAAGGTGTTGAAGGTGTTTTGGCCACAGATGGTGACAGGATGAGAGGTTGGGGTGGAACAACTGATGTCTTAGAACTGAGGCTCTTAAGCAATAACCAATTCACCTTTGTATTGTTGTTTTGTTATTGTTATGCCCCCTTGCCAGCAAGTCTGCTCTGCTAGTAGTACCATCCACCTGCAGTACAAGTGATACTTGAAATCCCAGAGCCTGGCTCAAAGCTTCCATTGAAGCCAGTGGCTTTGTATGTTGGGTGCCGTGCTTAGGACAGGCACTGATGGCAGCAAACACAGTGTGTCTTGTGTGTGAGTCTGAAAATCCTGAGGCTTGCTGTATTCAGTCCTTCCCCAGCTACAACAGTGCCAAGGAACAACTTCATGGGGATTTTAAGATTAATTCTTTTCACAGCAGACTTTTATGTTGGAAGATGGTTATTCCTGTGTTCATGAGACAAATTCTGTGAGGATCTGTCTGTACAGGCAGCTCAGAACAGGCAGCAGACCAGCTATCACCTTTGCACACCTAGCATCCAGAAGGAAATCACTCAGACATCCTTAAGCCAAAATCCAGCAAGGATGGTGAAGGACAAGAACCAGACCTTTGATTGGGAACTCCTGGTAACTGAGGCAAAAGCAGTGATCCCTGGCTTTGGGCTGGACACTTTAGTGTCTTACACTTAAGCATTTCTCTCAGCTACATTTAGATAGTTGTATCTTTAGTATAGTTTACCTGTGCTTGCTTTCCCAGTCCATAGAAATTGTAACTTCTGAGATAAGATTAGTCTCATCCTGAAGAAGGTATTTAAGGTAGGTCAGGTGAAATGTGCCTGGATAAAGCCCTTTTCATAGTGAGGTCCTAACCACAGTGCAGCCTTTGGTGCTGAACTGTATTTGTTGGTCTTGCTACAGCAGATGTGGGGAGCTGGCTTTGTTCTCATCTGAGAGGGAAGAAGGGGAACCCCCCATGCTGAGTGAGGTCTGTAGTTGTGCTGTGCCATGCTGAACTGTGTATCAACCTTGGACCTTAACCAGCTGCATCTCAACAGAGTGACCTCCAGATCATATTTTCAGCAGCCCAGGATATCAGACCCTCTTAGCTAGATCAAAGGGACTGTTTTTGTCTTGAATATGCCACACATAACAGTATTTGTTCAACTAGCTACTGCAAATGGGCATGCCAAAAATATCCCACCTTCTGTCCTCTCACTGGAAGGAGGTGGATTTCAATGCAGGTTTTTCCCCTGCTTGTATGCAGTTAGCACAGAGTTGGGAGTTGCTCCACCTGGGTGCAACCCAGCTCTCTCTCAGACATGCTCTGTTGAACAAGCTGGTTTGAAAACTTGCAAATAGCCAGTTGCTTGCCCTAGTTGAAGTTGTGTTTACCTTGCAAATATTTCACTAGGAGAAGAACTCAGGGGAGACAGAGATGGATTTCAGGCATGGGGTATGGTGCATTCAAACCAGCAACTGCTGGTTTCCTTCTCCTGCTGTGCAATCAGCATTTAGTCTTGACCTCTTGCTCAATAGCTACACTTGTTCTTCTCTCTGCAGCCATTCCCATAGTGGTTGTGTGCCAACAGCTTCCCTCTCCTGCATCCCCACTGCTGGGAAGCTCAGATCCTGTTCCTAGTGTTGAGCAGCTGAGTGATGGGAGAGAAAGGCAGGGCAGTGGGTGGGATGGATGAAGGATAGGGGCTGCATCATCATATATCAGTGACAGAAGCCCCTGCAACATCTTCACCAGCTTTGCCACCTGTAATGGGGAGCTGGAAGTGTTGATGTCCCTGGGAAAGGTGCAGTTCAGTACCCCAAACCTCTTCTGGATTTCACCTGTGTGCTTGCATTCCTTCAAGAGTGTGCAACTTCACATTTAGCAGCAGACTGAGAGACATGCTTCTCAAGTGAGCCCAGATTTGCAGACAGTCCATGTTGCACAGTAGAAACACTTTGTCCTTGTTGTTTGCTCTCCAGAACTGTAGGTTTTTCTTCTCATTTTATCACACATGCTGTCCTGCATATATCTCTGCTCTTGCCACTGCATTTTTAGCATATGGAGGGGAAAGATGGATCCTGAAACTGGTGCTGCCAAGCCCTGGAGACTGGAAGGAAAATTCCTGTTGCAAGATCTGTTAAGATGCAGAGAATTTCTTTCAATTATGTGTGGGGGTTTTTGCCTTAAACCTTACTTACTGCTGTCTTTTTATTTTCTCTTTGTGTGTGTGAGTGTAGGATAAAGATTGAGGAGGAATATGCTAAGAACCTGTCCAAACTGTCTCAGAATTCCTTGGCTGCTCAGGAGGAAGGGTAAGTGTGTCTCTGACTTCTGCAGAAGACAAGAATTTAACATAAAAGACATTCCTCCTACACTGGTACATGTCTTTTTCCTGAGCTCTCCCATTGAGTAGAGGTTTATTTAGCTCAACATCCTGAGTGTGTTGGGGAAGGTAGAATTGGGGTTTTTTTGTTCCCTTGAAGATGTTCATGGCAGATTTTTAGGAATATGTATATGAAACAATGCATTTCCATAATGTGTTGATGCTGTCCTGTTGTAGTCAGCACTAGTTCCTTTAGGGAATAGCATGTGTGAATACTGAATTACTTTGAATATGGAGGAATATATGGAATATATTCTCAGCTGAAAGTAGATCCATAAGGTTAAGCTAGTAGAATTGAAGCAACACAGACAGAAGGAGGACAAAGAAGTCTCTTCTCATCATGGGTCTGGACCTCGAAGAAGAGCAGCAGGTTGTCCTTTATTTACAGCATGCTCACACTTTGGAAGATATTAAGAAAGTATTAGGCAATGCATTTAAGACTAGGTTGCAGTCCTTAAGTAATAATGAAGAGACAGCAGTCCTGAAGTTGTTAGCTCTACCTGTTCCAACACAAGCACTCTTAAGCACTGGAAACCAAGGTTGGAAATTACTGTCCTCACCCTAGTTCTGACACTGTTTCTACTGACAGTGAAGCTGCAGGAGGTGCTTGCTCAGCTTCTAGTAGGCAAGGACAGAAGTGACAGGAGGCTAACTACACTGTAACTTCTCTAAGTACCTACATTGATGATGATTTCTGTTCTTCTTTCCCCTTTAGGGATGGATGTTAACTTGTTCCTAGCAAAGCTAAAACCACTATTTTTCCACATCTTCCTCCCACTTTCTCCTACTCCCAATAGGAGAAGGGGATAATACCTGAAAAAATTAATGGGAAGGAGAGTAGGGGAGAGTAGATAGAGAGGGAATGAAGATTGAAGCATGAAAGAGTGTTGAAGTAGAGAACTGAAGGGGACATAGGTCAGAGTTCAGGAAGCTGGGAACACTACCTGATAGTGCCCTGCCTGGAGTCATTGCAAGGTAAGGGAATGGAAGGAGATCCTGCTGGAATTTCTCCTCCTGGTGCTGTGGTGGCAAGACTGGCTGGGCCCAGGAAGAGGCTGTTGAGAAGATCCTGGGAACTGGTGAGGCCTAGGAAGAGTAGGAAAATACCCATTCTAAAAAGTGAGGGAGGAAGACCAGCCAACAGGAGGTTTTGAAGGAGCCAAAAGTGGGACTGCAGCCCAGCACACTCAAAGTAAACGTTTTCCAAGGTCCTTCTCTCTTTCTGAAGAAGGTGTTAGTCAGAGGACCTCATGAACTGCTCTGTGAACACACCACTTACCACTGCTGGCTTCATACTGCACTGAGCGTTTTCCAGCTCTGCTGTCCAGCAAGCTATGGAATTGACCCAAAGTGTAGGCTCCTCTGTAGTGTAGCCCCCCAAGCTCCTGTGATGGGAAGAGGACACACCATCCTGTATGTGAGTGGGACATGAGGGTGAATGAGACTGGGACCAAGTTGTGGTATTGGGATGGTTTTGTCTGAGTTGCTGTGAGTACAGCACTGCTGCATATACTCTGATACATCTGTGGTCATTTAAATCATTGCTGTTGGATAAGAGATGCAGAAGATGCCTAGCAGGCTGAAATGTGGTCTTTACTCAGATCAGATAAAATAGGGACAGTGAGAACTGAGCAGGGGCATGAGATGTCAGGGTGGGACTAGGGAAGTAGAAGAGTAAGCAACGCTTACATAGGTGAAACAATGAGGTTGTTTAGCTGTGATGAGCACCATAATTGAGAACTCATTGGAGAAGCATCAGAGGTTACAGATTGTTGTTTTGAAATTGCAGATGACAGTCAATTTTTCAGGCTATCAGGAAGAGGCAAATGTAACTATCTTTGAAAAGGTGGAGGGGGAGAGAGAGAAGGAGCTGGGAAGTTGCAGATCACTCGGCTTTATTTAACCTCTGCAAAGTGGCAGAATAAACTAGAAGCACGTATTGGAAAACTGAGGTGATGAGCAGGTACTGGGGATGCATATGAGAGAACCAACGTCAAACCAACCTAAATTCCTCTGGTGATGAAACAATAGAGGAAGTCAGCATCATAGCTCTTAATTTATCATAGTGCTTTGTAACAGGAGAGTCTTGTTAGGCAGTCAAGGGAAATATGTCCTAAATAAAGCCTAAGGTGCAAGAAGTCATACCCATTGCCTTCAAAACATAAAGAGCAGAAGTTGCTGTGGAATGAGGTCCCACAAGGTTCATCCCAAGTCCAGATTTTTGTCAATGCTTTTGTTGATGGTCTATGATACAATAAATAGTGCAGCCAGAGATGAGACAAAGTTGGGAGGAATGATATGTACAATTCCAACAAAAAAGGTTGCAATTAAGAATGATGTTGTTACACTAGAGAAATTAACTGCAAAAAAAAATTCGATGCATTTCAATGAGGACAAAGTAGCAGGTTTTTTACTTTCACAGGATGTGAAAGATACAGTTACATAACAGTTTGTGGGAGAAGGATCTGGCTGTAGTGAATCACAAGCTTATTCATCAACAACTTCACGCTGTTGTCTAAAAAAGCACTCATACTGAGAGATGCAGAAGAAGGAATGTCTGATACAAAATGATCTGTTACCAGTTTAGCAACTGGAAGATCTCTGCTGGAAGGTGGTGTAGCTTTGGTTATGACACTTCAAGGGGAATCCAGGCTGCTGGCAAGGGTCTAGAGGAGTGCAGCTAAATTGCTGTCATCTAGGCAATAAGGAAGAAGGTGGTGAGTATACTGAAGGAAACACTGAAAGGCTTCTCCTAGGAGGAGCAGAATAATCTGTTCACTAAAAGTAGAGCAGAAGAGGCAATGGAAAAACTGCGTTGGTGAACATTTATTTTAAGAATTAGAAAAGATCTTTGTTGTGGTAAGTAGCTTAGTACTGCAGTGTCAGGCTTATGGAGACTGTGGCATCTCTCTATCTGGAGATCATGGTGAACAGTGTTTTCAGAGATCTGCTTCATACAATGCCAATGTAAATCTGCCATGGTCACGAGGATCAGTTGGCTTCTCAGATTTCTGCTATCACTTTCCTGTGGTTTTGCTGGGCAAGATATGGTACAGAATGTTGTACCCTGTCTGTCTGACATGATCTGACAAGTTGCACTGGGAGGATGTGCAGAAGGCAGGACGTTGATAACTGTTGCTCTGTGTTCTTCCAGCACGCTAGGAGAGGCTTGGGCTCAGCTAAAGAAGAGTCTAGCTGATGAAGCAGAGGTTCACCTCAAATTTTCTTCTAAGGTAAAGAGTCCCTCCTTTTGCAAAGATTTTTGCCCTGTAATTGATGTGGATTTCCCTCCAGTGCTTGTTAGTGGGGAAAACACACATGGCTGTGGTACAGATTTAGAATTTATAAGCTAGTGAACAAAGTGATTGAAATTCTGTCCATCCCCCTGCTGAAATGATAGGTTATTTGAGCTATCTGATGAGTAAGTCAAAATACATCTAGCCTTAGTTTTTCATGAAAAAGAAGGAAAACTGATTCTAGAGGTTGTTCACCTCAAGCTCTAAATTCCAGCCTGTTCAAATAAATGTACCTAGAGCTTGTACAGACTACTTCTGTAGAGGAAGAAATACAAAAATGGTATTTGTCTTCTCACCAAGAATCTCCTGTATCTGGAAGCAAGAGAACCAAGACTCTGGCTTCTTCATATCATTATCCTTTCTGAAAAGTGCCCTGAGAACTTACTTCATGTTATTTTTGTGTCTTTTCTCAAGTGATGCCCAAGGAGATTTTGTCTATAAATTATGGTATTTATCTAGTTTTTTTCCACCACATGTGACATATTCTTGTGTCCTGTTACATTATGTTAACCTCTGTGGGTGATCAAGTTCAGTACAGTGGCAGATATCTCAGTACAACAGCCATGTTCTGGAGGAAAATTATAGCTCTGCACTGTTTGTAAGTGATTATGCAGAAGTTACTCAGGCAACCAGGCGCTGCCTTGGTAACCCACTGCTCTGCTTCAAACTTCTACTTCAGGGCTGTAATTAGTGAAATACTTTTTGCTCCCTGTTGTTCTCCAATATTGTTTTCCAGGAGGAAGAAATGCACCCTGGAGTGGTGTGTGCCTGTGGGCAGGCAATGTATAGGGGCTCTTTCTTTAGTTTACTTTTCCTTAAACCTTGCACAGAATCCTTCACAGCATCCTGTGAACTCTCTCCACTGTTCTCTCACCTGCTTTGGGAGTTTCTAGTTCCAGCTTTCTTTTATTAACAGAATGTTTTTAAACATATTGATTATTGCTATTACTTTCAGAGAAGTTATTCTTAGAATAATTATATGTAGTCAGTAGTTGAACAAAACCAATCAGTGCTGGCACAAGCAGTCAGTACAGTGCAGAGCTCACCAGGAGTACCCAGACATAAACACTACCCTTGATGATACTGAACATGACAGTCCTTCAGGGCAGTGTTACATTGGGGGTCACAAACAGGTCAGAGAAGGTGACAGCACTCTCACAGCACTTGGAACATAAAATGTTATGACACTACTAATGCCTGTACAGACTGACATGGCAGCTGTAGATACATGCACACGAGGAATCCTTCAAGAAGGCCACCATGGTGCTGAACCTCTTCTCCAGCTATCTGATTATCCCTCACTCTGCTCCAGGAGGGGTGAGTTCTGCTGGAACAGAAACTGTACATGTGTTACACTAGTTGAAGGTGTGTTTCCAGCCATTCTGGAAGTGCTACTGATGGAGCAAACAAGTACTTGTGAAATTGGAGGAATTTTTGAAGTGTGGTTTCTGATAATTCAGCTGTGTGTTTTCTCCAGCATCTAATACTATGATTAACTCTGTGTCTTTCTGCCTAAGTCCCTACCATACTGGCCCAGAGATACAGGGTCTCTGTTCTGTACCTGATAAATCTCAAGAAGTTTGCCAAAAAAACTTCTTTGTTGCATCTCACCCATTCAGTGATGTGGAAGTGTCAGAGTTGTCTCTATATGCTGCTGCTTTCAATATCTTAATCTTCAGAAAGTAGTTTATGGATTTTTTCCTCTGTGGCATCCATTTGAAAGTCTTTTAGCAAATTCTTCTGGGAAAAGGAAAAAAAGACTAAATATGGCCAAGTGTAATGCAATGTTTAAAAGCCTGGGGCATTCACATGTGAGTCTATTTTGGTAACTCGTTGTACCTCTTGCAAGATGGAAGTTCAAGCAGGATAACGATGCTAGAGGAAAGCTGACTGCCTTCACTGAGAAGTCTGTCTCCTTGATTCCCAAAACACAAAACTGGAGAAAGCAGTTGCCTAGTTTGTGTTTTGAGCCTCCTGGTGATGCATTTCCCATCTTTATGAGGATCTCAGAATTTCCCGTCCCATTATAAACCAAGAGAAATAAGCAAATGTCTTTACTGGTAGGCAAGTAGAACTCTCAATGAATTGGTCTGGGAATTTCTGTAAGGATTTTCACAGCAACATTCACTGATGATGAGTGAGTCAGGTTGCCCCTTCTTCCATTGAGGATGATTGACTCATGTTGGCTTGTTTGCCCAAGTTAATCTATTTATTAATGGAGCAGTCTGAAGTGCAGACATAGCAGTGTGGCTAGTGCAGAGTCAGCTGGACAGAAACATCTCTGCTGACTGTAATATCCTCTGGAGTTCACTGAAGCCATCCTCAGCCTCTCTCTGTTCCAGTTCTTGTTTTGTTGAGCATTGACAATGCTTGTGGCACAGTTTTATTATTTTATACCTGTTCTTTAAACAGCTTGTGTAAGCATTCTGGACCACAGAGTTGTGAACAGGTGTTTATTAGCTTGCTTGGGGCCATCCGGAGACTTCATCAAAATACTGTCCAGAAGTTTCTACTCCAACCCCACCAGTGGACTGTCAACCACAGTGGATCAAGTCAGCTGCATCTTTGTCTAGCAGAGCCTTGAATATATCTAAGCAGAGAGATTTCATGACCTCTCTGATCAACTTGTTCCAGTGTCCAGCTACCATTATAGTGGATTGTTTTGGTTTTTTTTTAATTACATTCAACCTGAACCTCACAAAGCCCAATTGTCTCTTGTGATATTGCCTGGCCTTACAAAGGAGAATTTGGCTCTATTAACCTTGCAAATACCTGTAGGCCAGCTGTAGACTGTGGTGCCAGTCTTCATCTGCCTAATCAAGCTCTGCTTTAGGCTTGTTTAACCTCTAGGGTGTGTGCTAAAGGGCCTCCACTGTCTTTGTAGCCTCTCTCCATTAAAGGCTGTATTGAGCTGCAATGAAGTTTCCTCCTTCATTAAAGTTAACACTGGAGAAAGGCCAAAAAGCCTTGCTTTCAAGGACTATTTGATACTGCTTCACTGTGGGCAGTGTTAGGGGATTATAGACCCATCTCTCCTGCATTGATGGAGTCCAGCATCCTTACAAGAGAGAGAATAGAAAACAAGACTTTGCTTCTGTGGAGGTGAAATATCAGTATCCTTTCAGAGCATATTTCCTGAATGCTAAAGCTGTGTATCAGAAAGCCAAAGATCAATATGATACAAACTCTTATCAGAGTTCAGTATTACCAACTGTCAAGTGCTGTTTGTGTGGTTTCAGTGGATCTCTCCTGAGTTCATTTCAGTGGTTTCTTGCCACTCCTTAAGGACTTTCAAGTAAATACTCAGGTTTCTCTCTAGGCTCCCTTATACCTGACAGAAGTAAATAAAATGTGCCATTACTGGATCTATTTCCACTATACAGCAACTGCAGATGTGTCAGTGTGGACAGTCCTTGGACTCACCTTATTGCAGTCAGGGTTTTCAGCTTTCATTTGTGTACTTTGCTGTGTTTTAAGCAGGTTATGTCAGTTGGGTCCACATCAAAGCACCTCAAGTAGTATTCTGGATATTGCCTGCAGTTTGGTCTTACATATAAGATGAGAGATATGATTTAGTGGAGAGATAGGAAGACCACATTTATGTCCTTTTTGTCCCTTCTGTAAATATTCACTTAACAAAGCTTTCCTGTGAAGAGCTGACTTGTGCAGTGGCTTCAGTCAGAGGCTCTCTTGGGGAAGTGTTGCTGTATGACATTGCCTTTGGCTGTGGTGTCTCTATTGTTTCCCCTTTGTACCGAGCTCTGCTCAGCAGAACAGGGAGGAATTACAGCCCAGCTTCTCATTATTGCCATTTCTTCTTTTGTTTTCATAACCAGCTTCAGAGTGAGGTAGAGAAACCCCTGCTCAACTTCAGAGAGAACTTTAAGAAAGACATGAAGAAGTGTGACCACCACATTGCAGACTTACGTAAGCATCTGGCCAGCCGCTACGCAGCCGTTGAAAAGGTGGGAGCAGACATCAAACTGGAGACTTTATGACATACTGCTGGTTTGGGCAGAAAAGCAGTTGCCCTGTGAAAAGCTTCTGTTCTGTCACAAAGAACCACAAAGGTTTCTTTTGAGTGCTTTTTGCTGTTTGTTGTGCTTTGCCAGGCCCCAAACATTGGCTGCTTAGCTGAGATTTGGGAAACTGGGGCCTACAGGCAGGGCTCGTGTGTTGCTGCTGAACTGTCTTTTTGTTTCATCCTCCCCTTCCCAGTCTGGGGCAATATGTATGATGAAAATACTCCTTGCACATGTGCATCTGGAAGTCACATCTGTTGCCCTCCAAGTTTTAAAACCCCCCTCCCTTGGAATAGCAGCAGGGTCGGGGCCAAGGCTCACCTGGCTCCATGTCCTCTCATACAGTGGCCAAAAGCAGGTGGCCAAGGAAGGCAGCTCAGACCTGCCACAGCAACTCACAGACCCTCTTCATTCCTGTTTTCTGTGCCTCACAGTAGACATCCTCACCTGAAAAATCCACGTAGATGCAGCACCCTAGTGTCAGGGGCTATTCTAATATGAACATCCACTAGGTAGCTGAGGTTGTGATTTAGGGAGAGTTACACCCACAAGTGCTCTCTTACCAACAGTTGGCAGGAGGCAGCATACCCGTGTCTTGGCTGCCAAGACACTCAGGCTAAATGGAATCCTCACGCGGCTTGGACGTGGGTGTAAGCTGGGAAGGAAAACACCATGCTCAGTCAACCCAGAAGGTTGTTAGGGCTTTCATTAGAAAGCTCTGAGTGCACATGAGAAATTCCTCCCAGGGACAGGTTTGTTTCAGGACACACAAAGTTATTAGACTCTGTGTATGTAGGGAAGGCATTTTTCTGCAAAACAGCACGTTCTTCACAGCCAAAGAAACACAGCGCTCAGTAAAGGTACTGGGGGAAAAAAAAGAGTGTTGAGGAGTAGAATAAAGAGAGGAGCTGTGCCTGCAGTGTGTACCTGGTGAAGCACACAGCTCCTCACCAGAATGCTTTCCTGCAGCTCCCTCTTGCGACGTACTGAACTAAGCAGAGTTCAGGTGCTGTAGTGATTTGTTGGTGACGAGTTCTGGTGTAGAAAACCACACATCGTAAGAACTTGAATCCCAATTAGGACCCAGTTTTATGCAGTCCCTGACTTCTTTCTGTTTTCTGTGAAACACTTGTATGAAGGAGATCTAGGTGAACCTCCTTCTGCAGGGGGATTGGACTAGATGATCTCTAAAGGTCCTTTCCAACCCTACCATTCTGATTGTATGAAGTCAGCTGGCAGCTCTTTTCCTCTAAAACATATGACTCCTCTTTAATTACTCCAAGGCCCGGAAAGCCCTGTCAGAGAGACAGAAGGATCTGGAAATGAAAACACAGCAGTTAGAGGTGAAGCTCAGCAACAAGACAGAAGAGGAAATTAAGAAGGCAAGACGGAAGTCCACTCAAGCAGGTGAGTACCTGTGTCCATCAGCAGCAGGAGGCAAGCACAGAAGACAGGAGCAAGAGGGAATGCCCCATCCCACAGTCAGTGCTACCCAGCAGCCTGGCTGTGGTGCCTGCACACAGCAGCAGTGTGTAGTGATCTCTCCTGGAAATGAGGCCTGCTGCAAGTGGGTGATGGGACAAGAGAGCCTTGGACCAGAGCACTTCTGCAGTCCCACTGGTTACTGAAAAATGGCCTGACTTTCTGCTCCTGTTCATGGCTTTCGTATTCATGTCTGTACTGTGGCTCAAATTCACTGGTGTGGGTGGAGGATAACCCCAAGTCAGCTCCTGCAGAGCGTCCTGGACCGTGGGAGCCGTTAGTTCAGCCTTGTCAGACTGAGCATCCCCTGTCTGAGTGGATAAACTTATTGCCCAGCTTCGTGCCCCATGTCCTGGCTTCTTCATACAGTTTGGTTGCCACCCCAAGTTCTAAGTCCAGGAGAGACTTTCAGGTGTGTTTAGTTGTTTAACACTTGTTGAGTCTGTGGAGTCTAAAGCCTGGGTTATCCCCAGTTTATATTTGTATAAAGACCTGTTCTGTACCTAGAACAACAGGATGAATTTGAGCCCTGGGCCTAGACATCAGACCATTAGGGAGAGTGTAACTGAGCCTTATTTGAAGACAGAGAATTTACTATTTGGAAAACCATAATCTCCAAGACATGCCTTCCAGATTTTCCACCCACCTTTCCCTCTCTGTCAGAACAGAGTCCTGCAACAAAGAAAAAATTGAAATAATCACAGCTTATTGTCTTAGTGCTGTGAATACAGGAGGAAGCCAGAGTGGAACTGTGCATCTTCTGGGGCTGGAGAATGCATGAATGTGCAGCTGGGTTGGGGTTACACATAAATGTCCCTCAATCTCAGACAATCTAAGCCTGACACTTCACTCCCTTTTAAACAAACCCAGTGCTGCCCTGCAGCTCAGTAACTCATCATTAGTGTTTCTCATTTCAGGTAGAACTTCCTCTCTGTCACATTTTTAACTGAAGTAGCTTGCTTTCATAGTTCTGGGCATTTTGTAAACTGTTACTTAATGTTCATCTTTTCCTTTTAAAAATCTTGGTTTTCCCCCTCATTCTTTCTCATCTCATCACCTGCTCTTTTACCACACATCAAGTGAATGCATTTGGTTGAAATTTTGCTGCACATAACAACTGCCATGTAGCAGAACTGCCTTCAGCTCCAGCAGGACTGACCTTCAAACTCTCTGGGTCTGTTTGCAAAATCTGAACTGTAATTTCCTACTAAGCTCCATCACACTGGCTAGAAGAGACCAATGTGTTGCTGTCTTGAACTTTTTAGGAGACGACCTGATGCGCTGTGTGGATCTTTACAATCAAGCCCAGTCTAAATGGTTTGAGGAAATGGTGACCACCACTCTGGTATGTAACTGTGTAGCATCTTACTTACAGAACATTGCAGAACTGTGATAGTGAACAGCATTCATCACTCAGGGCTAGTTACAGTGCAAAACAGTTGGAAAAACTGGATGATCAATCTCCCATTGTATTCTCCATTCTCAGTTCTAAGAAAAGCTCATTATTAGAGGAAGGAAGAAATAATTGTTTCTTTACAAGAAGGCATTAAAACAGTTCATGGCTGCTTAAGGGCCAGAACAATGGAATGATGCCCAGGAAGGATGTAGTGCACCAGGATGGCATGGAATCCATTTATACATTAATGAACTTTTGTATTCCATGATTTTAAAGTTTCTTCTCAAGTATTGGCAGCTCAGGAGAGGTGTGCTTTAATGGGCTGCAGTTCTGTTTCTCTGAAGATAATACAGCTCATGGTATTCACCTTAAGGACCTATACCTTTGGGGTTAGTCACCAAGGTACCAAGATACAGCTTTGATGTGCTACATTCCTTGAAATACCTGTACTTTGGCTTTAGGGCTCTTCCCTTATATCATTCCTTAGAGCCCTTCTGAACAGCAGCCAGTTGCTTTCAAAAGTTGGGAAGTAAGAATGTCTTTTGCATGTATTTTTCTCACTGGCCAAATACAAAACTGTAAACTCCTCCTAATAAGATGCAGGGTAATAAATTGCCCAGCATTTGGAAGTGTGTCAGTGCAATATTTAAACTGCAATAATAAAAAGGCAGATAGGTGAGTGGAAAACCAGGAGGTGAATATCTTCCCAAAAGCAGAACAAGAGAGAGAAAAATATCTGTTCCTATACATAGTCTGATTCTCCTCCCACCTTCACTGGTGGTTTCTCACTGATGCAAATGACACTGAACATCCAGATATGGCCAAGTGAATTATATCATAGAGTTGGTTTGGTTGGAAAAGACTTTTAAGCTCATGGAGTCCACCCCCTCCCTTCACCCTGCCAAGCCCATCACTAACCCATGGTCCTCAGCTCCACAGCTTTGCAATAGCCCCAGGGCTGAGGACTCTCCCACCTCCCTGGGCAGCCTCAGCCAGTGTCTCACAATGCTCTTGTTGCTTACTGACTCTGAGTCTCTGCAAATCAGAGCAATGTGCAACTGCAGAGTTCAGCTCCAAAGTGTGTCACTGGGGTAATATTGCAATGACTGGCAACCTTTTGTATGTCATCCTTTCTTTGGGCCTTCAAGCTCATCTTCCAAGAAAGGTAAGGCTTTATTTTCTTTTGTCTCCAGGAGCTTGAGAGACTAGAAGTTGAAAGGGTGGAGATGATTCGGCAGCACCTTTGCCAGTATACACAGCTGAGGCACGAGACAGACATGTTCAACCAAAGTGTAAGTCTGCTTTTTGTTCAGTCCCTGTAGTCTTTACTGCTCTTCAGCTGAGCAGGATGGTCCCTGTCGTGATCTGACTGACCTGGATCAAAAGGAGATGTGGGAAGTGTATGCAGTCAGTTGGTTAGTTTGCAGCAGTGCAGTACTACCACAGTCCTGCTGCTCCAAGACTCTGTGGTCCTGCTTATGTTTCATACTGCTGGCTCACAGCTTTTTGCTGGGGGAGACACAATGAATTGAATCACAGTTGGCCAGCATGAGTCATTATTAGCTCTCCCAAAGTGCTGCACTACTCCTTGAGGTCATCTGCTCGTGCAAGGAAGGTGGTCAATAGTTCCACTGTTGAGGGAAGGAGTAGATATGTTCTTCTTATTAAAAAATTGGATAGCTTTCAAATATTAAAGCAGGGGTTGTATGCTAACCTCAGTACAGATTGCAGGGCAGGAGTCCCAGACTGACTGGCCAAAGCCTGTCTCTGCATGATGTTAAAATCTGCCTCCTCTGCTTCCTGCTATGGAGCTTCACATTCAGATCTGGCTGTTGTCCACTGAGTCTCACGTATGTGCAGTTCTCACTGGTCTGCAAATGCAATGTAGGTGTGCCCATGGCTGCTCTACACTGCAGAGCAATGATTGTCTCTGCCTGAAATGCACCCCTGACATTTTGCTTCTTGTTTTGTTTGTTTTAGACAGTAGAGCTCGTGGATCAGTTGCTTCGGAAAGTGGATCCTGCCAAAGACAGGGAACTTTGGGTAAAAGAACACAAAACTGGAGATATCCGACCTGTGGACATGGAAATATAGACTGATCTGTAGTTGTATGTGATGAGTCCACTGAATTAACCAGGCTAATGTTGTGTTTTGAGGGGTCAGAAGAGCGTAGGGAAAAGGTTGTTCCACTACCAGACACCTTGTAATTTATGCCTGTACGGAGTATCTCTGTTACATTTAGTCATTAAAATGGTCCTCATTGTGCTAAGCCTTAAGCACCAGACATTCCAGGGTGAAGAAACCAGATGTGTCCTACCCCACCAGAGGTTCCCAATTGCACGCAGCTTCCAGAAGAAATTTGCTTTCTGGTCCAGAGAGAGCTCTGTTCTTCAGTGACTTTGTGCTACATCCCTTGCATGACTATCTTTATACAGTATGTTAGAACAACCATACAGTGAGCCTCTGGCCAGCAGGTAGATAACTATTTGAACATGGTGCAAGAGGCAAGGAAGTCCTAATCATGAATCCCAGGTCTGTCACTGACTATTTTCATGGTCATAGGCAAGTCAATTAACTGTTCTGGCTCCCCCCATCTATAAAACATGCATATCTCACAGCAGTGTTGTGCAAATACCTTTATTTCATATAACAGTTTCCCAGCATGGCAGTGAAGTGATGGCCCTTGTCCCAGAATCTGGGGAGAATACTCCTGTTCTTCCTGTTTTATACTCCCTCTCAGGGATACATAAACCCATTATCATCATGATCTCTGTCCTAGGCCAATCGGTAAGGTTGAAGGTGTTACCATCACTGTTATTTATCAGGAAAGACTTGGTTGTGCTATACCTACCTCATTAGCTGTCTGAGTGCCCTCAATGACAGAAAGAGGTTATATACCAAGGGATAAATGAGATGTTCAAAACCTTTCCTGCTTATGCAAAGTGTTTTCTCACAGCATCTCTTTAAAGACATTTCATTTGGGATCCAGGTTTAAATTGCCCTTTGTTGGTTCCTTCAGGTGAATATCACAGCCTTCAGATGTCTTTAAGTACCAAGTTTGCCCAGCTAAATGATGGGGTTTATCTTTTTAAAGCCTGATTTTCAAAGGTACCACGAATCAGTGATGGTAGATGGCATTAAATGTATGAGTAGGTGCCTGGCACTTCTGCACCACCAGATTCTTAACCTTAGGTTTTTCCTTTGTTGTCCTTACCACAAACTACCTGCCCAACACTGCTCTTGGCACGTAGTGTTATGTAGTTTGGAGACTGGTTTGGAAAAGGTATTGATTTTCTTCTCCTGCTGTTATTTCTGATTTTCTTCTCCTGCTGTTATTTCTGATTGATTCACTATTTAATATCTTTTCCTTGATTTCATACAATGACAAGTTTCTTAAGATTCTTGCTTTAGGTCCAGCAGAAACCTTGATTCTCACCACTGTGGCCTTCACTCAGTGTTTACTCTCTTCTATCTACAATTTCCCAAACTGTTGCTACTTCATTCGATCCACAAGTTATGCTTCACTTTATCTCATTGTTCCCATTCTTTTTTCCCCTGCAGCCAAAATTGCATCCTCCTTTTGTTCTACTACTACTACACTAGGTTTTGGTTCCCCAGCCTCAAATTCCTGTGATTAGATCATTAAGAATTAATCTTCCCCTTTACAAACTGAGACACAGACAAGTCTCAACCTCAAACACATTTTTGATGTTGCTGCAGTGTTATTTTTTCTGGTTTGTTATTTCAGACAGAATTGTGCTGCATTTTCCTGTTGTTTCCTGTTTCTCAACCATCTCTTTATCAGTATTAGATTAGTTCCTGTCTTGCAAATGCATTCACAACCCACGTGTTTTCTGCATCATGAACCTTTATAAGCCTTTGCCCGTTGGCAAGCACAATGCCATGGCCACTGCATGCCCAGGCTCCTGATGTGACACCTCCTGTGCTGCACTTGCATTACATGCTTCTGAATTTGTGACTCCTGTTTTCTCTTTGGTGTTGGAAGCACCTGGCATGCTCTTGTGTGAGACTCTCACAAGTTCCTGCAAAGGCCACTGCAATGGAGATAGAATGTGGTTTGCCTGAGCATCTCATAGTCCATGAGCTCTGTTGGAGTACATGTGCTTTGCTAGACTTCTGCTGCTTGAGCAGGGAAGTTTTGTGATGACCTCTCCTTTTTCTTCCTATCGATTCACTCCTTGTCCTATTAATTTTTTGGCATACCAATGTATGCTTTTCCTATCTCTACCATGCACTTTGGAGGACAGGCACTTTTTCTTCTTTAATTTAAACCACAGGTACAGGGTGAGCTTTCAAAACTTCAATGACCAAAAATAACTGGAGTACTTAATAGCTGCATCTCAGGTCAACCCCTGTATTCCAAGCTGTATTGTTTTGATTGCAAAACCAAGCTAGTTGTGCACTTTATACAGAATTCTCCTTAATAAATACCTGAAATAGAAATCTGTTATCAGTTACACTTTATTTTTCCTCTTTCTTTAAAGATGTTTGTTATTTTATCTGTTTTAGACTGGAGACACTGACCATTTGCCCAGGCTTCTATGAGGACTGAAATGTATTTTGGTTTCTCTATTAAGTGTATTTAAGCTGCTCTCAACTTTCAGTTGTATTTTCGGGTACATTTTTTTCTTTCCCCTTCTGTTCTATTTCATCAGTTTTCCTACTTGTAGTTTTTAGTCCATTGAAGCATTGCAGGAATGTGTGAGCTGCACAGAATGCCAAATCTTTGGCTGCAGTCTGAATCTCTTTTTCATCTCAATAATCTGAGGAGAGAGCTTGTACCTGGCTGTTAATCTTCACCAGACCCAGTGAACTGTTGCACAATATTGCTCTGGAGTGGGTGAGATGCTTCTTCCAGAGCAAGCCTTTCATCTGTCCATGGTGGAAGTGTTAGGGAGGTCTTTACTGTTGCAGTTTATTTCCTACATAACATGATAATCTCTTGTGGTACGACACTGCAGACCATGGGATCAGTGTTACCTGGCTCCTTCACTTCTCTGGCTGATGGAGCCTGGACAGTGTGATGCTTTACAAGCCAAGGAGTGCTGGAGCCTTTGTGCTTTTGAATGGGCAGCATCTTCAGAGAAGGTAGTGGCATGTTTGAAGAGAAGCATGGACACCTGCCCTCATGTCTGTTCCTAAGAAGGTAACTCTGAGAGTTTGAGCATTGCTCTGATCTTCTTCCATTGAGTTACAGAAGTGCAGTTGAACCCGGTCTTTCCTTGTGTGATAACTCATCCTAAACAACTCCTCCAGAGCAAAATCAAGCTTCATGTTATGTTACAACAGCGTGTGAAAAGCATGATGGTGTTGCAACATAACTGATTAATAGGAATAGCAAAATAAGTGTCTTGCCACCATAGGTACTGAGCTTAAGGGTTTTGTCCAAGCAGGTGGGTTCACAAACTTGATGCAAGTTTTCACTGTTCTAGTCACTAGAGGTATTGATCCTTTGCAGTTGAGTGACAGGAGTGTCTTGCATCTTCATATGGCTCTGGTCATGGAGCAGAAGGTGAAATTCCAATTAGCACTGTTTGCCTTCACCCAAAGAAGCACAACTAGTTGAAATCTGACTCGTGTTCTCACCTGGTAGCTCTGCTTGCCCAGGTCTTTTTTTAAAGCTCCCTGTGTTGCAGGAGTCCTGCTACTCCTGCCAAGCTCCCTCTGTATTGAAGCAATATGGTCATGTCCTTGTCTTGTGTCTTCCTGGAGATCTCAGCTTTAGCCAGAGCATTTTGGCACTGAGCTCAAGGGCTCTGTGAATTCTTATAGCTTCAGACGATTGAACATCTGAAAGACTTCAGTTACTCCCTTGTAGGATTGTTACTTCATTATTTCACACTGGGGACTTTGGAGATGGCTTTAATGATTGTAGTTAAATGTTAAAATATTGTAACAGCAGTGATAGTCACATGGAAATCTCTGCTAGGTTTCTAAAATGTTTTTGCCCCACTGTAGCCCTGCCTGAGTTGCTGGGAGTTGCTGTGCTCCCCTTCACACTGCACAGCTACAGCACACACTGAAATCATTCCTCCTTCCCTGCACAGCAGGCAGAAGCAAACTAGTGCTCTTTATCCTTTGGGCATCTGCTCAGTTTCATGTGGCAGAATTAGTTACTTTTTGTTTAACTGGCAGCCCCATGCTGTCATGTCCCTGTGTGTAGCTGTCTTGTGACAGTGTGCTGCACGCAGAGAATCTTTTTTCGGGAGGTTTTGTTGTTTGGGTTTTTTTCTTCTAACAGAAATTTTCTGTAAAACATTCACAAGAAACTTCTACATGTCCAGCAGAAGCCAAAGTTTCTCAGAAGCTCTCTATAAATTTGTCCCTGTTTTTAATGTCATTGTTTAAATATAAATAATATTTAGACTCTGTGTGGAAATGTGTACTCCTCATCTGCTCTTTGCAAGTGCTCAGCACTCCAGTTCTTGGAACACAACAGGAAGCATTTAGGTAATGAGAGACTTTGAAAATCAGGCTAACTAACAGAAATGCACAATCCTCTTTTCTCCTTCCTTGGGTACATGTATAAGGTAAACATTAAGGAATTAGAATCTCACATACTTAATGCATAAGACCTAGCTGCTCTGCATGCAGTTCCCAGCAGCTCCACGAGTGACCCAGCATCAGGTTGTGGTAGGAGCACAGCTGCAGAACATGGTCGTACAGCTCACCTTCTCATACAGCTGCAAAAAGCCAAATGGAAAATAAAGTGGAAAAAATAGTTCTGCCCATCTATTTCTTCAGTCACACACAGGGAGAAATAGAGCACTGCCTACCCAGGTGGGTCCTTCACTATCAAGCACCTTAAGAAATCCAGACCAGCACCTTGAAGGTCCCCCTGGAATGAGTAGGTGTGACTTCTTGGTGTGATCAGTTTATTGTTTCCTTCTGAACTGAAAACATATTTGCTGTTTTGTAGTAGCTAGTGTGGTCTTTGGCAGTAGTGCAACCTGCTGGGTCTGTTCCCAGAGGTGGCAGTCAGAGGGTGGTGACCTGGAGGTGGGACATTTCTTCAAAACACAATGTCAAAAAGGGGAGCTCTCAAAATTATGAGTTTTCCTGATCACAGACCTTTCTGGAAAGTCTGTAGGCTTTTTCTACCCAGCACGTGTTGAAGTAGGAGAATGAGGTCCCAGAAGTTGCCAAAGTGTTGCTGTGAAGGCGTCTGGCTGTAGGGCATTCCTCCATACAGTGGATGGGCATCCTTTGCGTATCAGGGATGCCAGACATTTTATCAGAGGAGCCTGCTGGTCACATTTAACTTAGCCAGGTGGGCAATAGTCACAGATGGATTCAAGTTAAAACCAGGCACATAGGGCAGGAAAACATTTATCTACCCCAGTGGCTTTTGAACTTCTCAACAGGAGGCACTCATCTCCCTCAGACCCTGGCAGGTCCAGTAAGGCTCATCACTCTCCGAGTTCTGCTTAGCACATGAAAATCAGTGATGAAACGTTCCCTCGTATCTATTACTTGACACAGGGCTCACCAGCTAGCACCTGATGACTACAGAATGGCTTTTGGTGTCTGGCAGCGCTGTGATGTCCTGTGCCCTTGCACTGAACTGACTCCAAGTCAGGCAGAGATGTGGCAAGCCCACGTGCAGGTATCCTCCAGGAGCTCAGAGCACAGTCTTTCTGTTGCATAATGATGACGAAGTCTTCCCTGTCAGTAAATCCTTGTCTTTTCCTCAGAAGCACTACTGTATAAGTAATATTCATTCTTTTGTCTTAGAGCAGATCTTATTCATGTAAATGTGCATCTTTCCTCTTCATTGTTACTCCATCAACCCTCCATCACTGAGATACACCAGCTCTCAGGATCTTTCATGTTGAGTTTTCATAGAATGTCTCTATTGCTTTAATGTGCTGACCAAACTCCATGCTTTGGGATATGTTCTGAGGGTGGTAAGTTCGTGCTTGTTGAAGGGTCTTCTTTTGGTTTCTGTTTGGGATTGTTCTTATCAGCCACTGGGTTTGGAAGTGCAATGACTCCTGTTTGTGCTAGTCACAGTTTGTTTTTTACCTGGACATTTTTTTCTGAAGGGACCAACACACAGCACAATCTGACTTCAGTTTCTAATCCCATTCATTCCTCAAGGGTGAAACCTTTTGTGCCTAACAATGCATTTAATTCTAAGAATTGTGCATGGATAAAGTCCTCTGTAGATCAATAAAAAAATAAGTCTTAGGTTAACTGCATAATAATTACAGGAAAAAAAAGAGAAACATTCAAATTTAATTCCCTCAACTTACATTAAGTTAAACTATATCAGGTGTGTCTTAAGAGAAGAACTCAGTGGATATTGAGAGGAAAAGCTTTTTAGCTGCTGTAATTCAGGTTCAGTGGGTGGACAAGACTATAATTTTGAATATATCAAGTCTTTCAAGACTACTTTAGTAAACAACCAACCGAGTAAATGGCTTGTATCACAACCCTACTAAAATTCTGCCAGTAGTTCCCCTTGAAGTGCCTCTTTAAATTATATCTGCTACAAGCACATAAAATACAGATTCACCCTACAAATTCCAAAACTCAGGAGCAGCCAGAATGCACAGATGTGTGCAGGATTCTCAGCCCTCTTTACTTGCTCTGCACTGTGCATTCATTTAGGACATCCACATAACCAGGAAACCTGCCCTTTTCTCACTGATCATTTACTGTCCAGCACAGTCATCCTAAATTCTTGATGCTGAAAATGGAGTAGGAAATGTTAGGCTTCAAAGCAACTGCATTGAAGGAGTGTTGTGAACCTAATCTTCTGAAACACCTTTCAGTATGGGGGTCTCAGTAGAATAAGCAGGAATATCTGCATAAAAATAATTGAGTAAGTGGCATTTGGGAGCTGTGTAAGCCTTTATTGTGGAAAATGAAAGTTTTTAAACCCTCTTCTGTTTTAAAAGCAGTTGCTGAGAAGACATTTTCTGGTACTGGAAAGCTAAAGCTGAATAGTGAATTTTTGGGGGGATTTCACATCTGCATGACATGACAATCTTAGTTGTTTGAATTTGGAAATGCTTGACCTGAAATCCCTCGTTCCTTTGGAGTCTTTTGATGTGATGGCTGAGATTTTCAGCACAGCCTAAGGAGTTCAGATGTCCACGTAACCACTCTTTTACTCCAGCATGTCAAAAACACTCTTTAGGGATAGCAGCCTCTGTCCATCATGAAAAAAGCAGGTACTAGTATTGAATAAATCTTTTCTCCTCCTTAGATGGTTTGCTTGCTTTCAGCAGCCCAACACAATGTGAAAATTCCACCCAGCAGTTGTGCAGACATTCTACCAGCAGGGATTCAGAGTTGGGCCAGGTCACCAGTCATACACTAAAACAGTTTTCTACTAAAATAAAGTTGCTTATTTGGTCCTTTTTGTGTAACTTTTGCTAAATACTTCTAAATTTCTAGGAAAGTTGTCTTTTGCCAGTACTAATGACTTATTTTTAAAGGTGTTTAACCAAAATTTTGTAACTTTCCATGAATTTTGGCTGAATAGACCCCTTAAATAGTTTATGTATCATGCTGCCTCTGTCTGGGTAACGAGTGAGTCTTGGATCATTGTGCAAATTCACAGATGGCTTTTGTTCCATAAGGACACACGAAGGAATCACTGAACTTAAAGTGAATGCAGAGAAGATTTAAGGGGCAGATCTTCAGCTTGGGTAAGCTGGCAGAGTTCGTTGGAAGCTACTTGATGTCAGCTGTGGATCTTGTCCTTCAGTGTTGAAGGCATTTCCTATACATAATTTTTCTGTCTTACTGTAAAACAATTTCATATGGTTAAACTGTATTTTCCTATATTGTTCTGCAAGTTTGTATGCACCACAGTGCTCATCTCATCTCCTGTAAAATAAACTGTACAGAGACACATCGAGCATGGAATTGTCTTCACCTGGTTGTTTTTTCTTCTGCCAAAGCCACACACCTTTTGAATGTAGCATCATCAAAGGACATTGAGGGTGGCATGTGTACATACCAACTTAATGCAGCTTGCATTTACAATCACATCACTCAGGTGTAATCTACTTCTGCTTATCCTTTTCAGATCTTCCTGTGATACTTAGACAAGTAAAGCCTCTAAAATGTCTTCTTGTTTTGAGGCCATCAAGAAACACCTGTAGTTAAGTGGTTTTCTTACTTAACCATCACCTTGCCTGCTTACCAGTCTGAATGCAGTCTGAAGTGGGCATGCTTTAAGTGATCTGTAAGTCTTCTCCAGCCAGTCAGTCCTTTACCTGCAAGTTCTGCACCCATCTCAGTTTATGAGAAGACAATGTTGTAAAATATTGTTGCTAATAAATTGTTCTACTTTGAGTATCTGAGTTGACTTGGGTGCTGGCAGGTCTTCTGACAGCACAGAAGTCACAATCAGCCTTGCCAAAATCCTGTCTAAGCTAACAGCTGTCTTCAGAAGTGACCAGCACAGGTTACTGCTGTAGAAACAGAGCTCAGTTCTGCAGGACTCAAGCACCCTTTCCCAGCAGTGTGTGCCCTGGGGACCTTGGAGGTAACAGCCACACATCACACTGGAGTTTTCTTCTAAGAATTTGTCTGCCTCTCAGAAGAGAAGAAAGATAAGACACTGAAAATTTCCAAGTAGCAGTTTGGTTTCCACAGCAGAGTGTTTGCACCTTGCCCAAAGTAGCCTAAATCTGTTTAAAAATGTCAAAATGCTGTTTCAGCCGTTGGTGTGTGATACAGAGCAGCTTGGAGACAGGGGCTTCTTGCACCCAGCATGTACTGTAGGTGCATGTTTAATATAACCCTGCAAAGCCTTGCAACCTGTTAGAACCATTTAGAACTAACCATTTTGATGCAAATTAAATGTTAGTGTGGCTCTACCTTACAAAATGGCATTTCTGTAAGTTTTTCTTATATACTCTTTCATATTGCACCACAGTTCCCAAACAAGAAAGCCTTGGGGCTGTCTGTGGCTTCAACACTGCTCCTGCTGTGATAAAAGCAGTTAGTCAACAATAGCCCTACCAAACAGAAAGCATCACCCTATGACGCTGATATAGGTCTGGGGTCTGCAGTGTCTTTCCTTGCAGTGCCCAGTAATTATTTCCTCCTTTGAAGGAAATGCCCTCCACTCCTTCATGAGGTGTACCTCATAACTCATGTCTGATAACCCAGTAGACAGCAGGTTAGTAACAACAGGATCTAAGGAACGTTTAATTGACTGTTTCCTAGTTATAAGAGAAAACCCTCTATCAGTCTTGTGTTTGGCAAATGAGCACCCCATCCTGTGCTCACAGTTTGAGATCTTGCACAGGGCTTTATGTTTAAGAAGTTAAAGGCTCATTTTAAATTGCTACTCCTAACTCACCTTGAAGTCCAGGGGTGTGAAAGCTTCCTCTCAATAGCCTTCTACATCTTTTCCCAACCCATATTATTTTTCAAGTGTACCTGCTGTACTTCTCCCTTTTGTACCCTACAGCTGGGAATTCTTCTCCATTACCTGAAGTTGAAACAAGCCAGGAAAGCTTGTTTTCTTCACAAAACCTTCCTGCTAGAAGTATTCAAATTCACCAAAAAAGAACAAAAGAAAAAGATAAAAAGCTGGTAATTCTATGATTCTATCATTCCTCTGAGGCTGCATAGTCAAGCTGCACACTCCTATGGTGAGGATGTCATAAAAATGTCACTGAAACACCTTTAGTTTACTTGGAGAAAGGTTTTGCTCCAAGCAATGCTGGAGCCAGAGATTCAGCCTCTGGTGGCAGAAGGTCCTGCAGCTGTATGGACTATGGCAGGGCTTTGCTGAAGGAGCACGAGGCATGTGCTGTGTGTGCACCCTTCCCTGCCTCAGTGGGGATTTCCACCTCTGGAGACAGAACACAAAGCAGCAAATTGAAAAAGAAAAAAAAGTGAGTTTCAAGAACATATCCAGGGTCTTCTGTAAGCCCAAATTTGCTTGGGTTTTGTGGTTAAAACAGGACATGCTCTGGCAAGTCCCTGCACTCTTCTGCTACTGCCCCAGGGGTGAACTCAGCAGTCTGTTATGAGTACATGCATTCGTATGAGATCCATGCTGCTTTGGTTTACACTGGAGATCTGAAGAGTTCAGATTGAGAGGATCCAGCTCTATTCTGGTTACAGATAAGAAACACACCAGGTGCTTCAGAAGAGCATAGTTAAAAGACCAGTCACTGAGACAAACAGGGAAAGCAACAGTCTAATCGGTAGCATGATTAAATCTATTTATCACAGCAAAGATATCTGCTAAAAATAGCACTGGAAATGAATCTGAACACGGGGTAAAGGGCTTCTAGGCATTTATTTTCAAAATAGAGGAGATGATATTGTGTCAGACATAGCTTTTCCGTGTATTTTTCACTTTAAGCAACTTGTTGCCTGAGTAGAAACCTCGGGATTCTTTCCCAGTGTCCTTTCACCCTCCTGCAGTTCAAAGCTGTTTCTGCATTACCGAGGCAGGTTTGGGAGTGCACGTTTCAGCATCTTACACTAGATGTCAGTGTGCCCTTTTTTTGCCTTACAGGGCTTCAGATTAGGGTGTCTCTAGAGGACTGCAGCTGTGTCAGCTAACAAGGTGTGTTAGCAGGGCTGGTGAGGGATCACGAGCAGGCACAGACCCAGCAGCATAGGAATCCATCACCTCCACCACAACTGGGAAAGCCAGCTGCTTCTTACAATCTGGCTTTATTGCCATAATTGACTCACTCTTAATTGTGATCAGCCTACAGTGCCTCAGTGGCTGAGCAATGGTGTCAGGAAACAGCAAGAGAAAGGACTCCCTGAGGGTGGAACTAACCAGGAGCTAAGCAGAGACCAGGGGCACAGAGACACCGGGTGCTGGTGATGGGATGCATTGACATCACACATTGCAAGGTGAGATGATGAACCAGGTTCATTGGTGGAATGTTGTCAGAAGTAATAGCCATTGAGACAGACACAGGACTGGAAGACAAGGCTACAACAAAGGTCTGTGGTCCATCAAAGAGGCAAAGCTGGAGACTGCTGCACCTACAGCATAGCTTAGACCCCTACAATGTAGGTCAGGCCTGAACTTAAATGGGTACCATGGGTAGAGATGGGGGCCCCAGGTCAGTCTGGTGTGGGCAGTTAAGTCTTATTAGTATACTTAGTGGCCTGACAGTGATTTGTTGGACTTGTCCATATCCGTGTTGGCCAGCATATGAATACAAGAAGAGGAAAGTCTGCTTTGCAAGGTTTGGGATGGACAGAGAACCAAACTGCAGAAGAGATGCTGGTGTTGATCTGTACTCTCAGGGAAGGGTTCACACAAGACCATTGAATAAGAGCAGTTATTTGATTGTGAGACAAATGAAGATGTTAAACATTCTACAAGCTGAATGCTCTGAAAGTGTTTTTGAAGCCTCACAGGTCTTTCTGACCTATGTCCTTCATGAAGCCCTTAAAAGCAAAGCTATGTGTGAAGCCAAAGTAATTGGTTTAACTTGGCTCTTGTAATCTTTCCTGGTTTGCTACACAGGTGCCAACTGCCATTTCCATCCTGTGGTTTCATGAAATAAAATGGCAATTTCTGAACTGATGGTCAGGATAAAATGGCCCAAGGAATGCTGTTTGCACACCTTACATTGAGCTAACCTCACAAGTGAACTTTTGGCAGTCAGGGTCTTCCATCCTGATTGAAACTGCAGAAACACTAATGTCACATTTCTTACTCAAAGAATCCTGCTTGTATAAATTACTGTCTTGGACCTTATACAAAGGGAAAAAAAATTACAAACAGGCACTAGTGAAGTATTTATTGTAGGGACAAACAGTCCAGCCTTGCTGCTTAATGCTGCATGCTCTGTTTGCACTGCTTTTTTCACAAGTCCCTGAAAGTAGAGGATGAGAACATTTAGCTCTGATTTTATTTTGACTTCCTGTTTTATAAAGTAGAAAACCAAACACTCTGGCTCCTGGAGCTACAGCATAAGTTATAGTCTTGTTATTTACAGAGCTATGAGATTTTTTTGGTATGCTTAGCAAAGGCTTTAAGACTGCCTAATTTGTCTCTGCTTGTTTGTGCAAAGAGACTAGAACTCTTTTTCTATCAGCTGCTTGGATGTCTTTAGGCTGACTTCTCCAATATGCCTGCTCAGAGGTCCAGGAGCTCTTCTCACTGCTGGCAACTCTATTTAAAAGGAGGAAAGGATGCTGAATGGTGCTGTGCTTAGTGTGGAAATATGGGAGCCAAGTCAGGACACCCTCAGCTCTGCTCACAGTCCTCAGGAATCTTTCATGCTTGTTCATATTATCATGAAAATGCCTGCAAACATGTTAGGCTTGTACCCTTCAGTGTATCATTAACTGCCTGGATGCTGTGGTGCTTACATGTGTAGTCAATGTCTTTTTTGTCCTTTGTTGCTTCATGCTTTTCCTCAGTCTTCTCTGTTGCTGAAACAAACTAATGTCTTACTTCCCAATTCCATGAAATGTACCACTTTACTTTAGGCCAAAGGTCTATACAGTCCAATATGTTGGCACAGACAGTGGCCAGTAAGAACCAGTGTCTTGGAGAAGGGTGGGAGAAGAAAGCTTTGCAATGAAATACACTGTGATTCCTAGATCCCACTTTGAACCTCTGGTGACCCCTGCTCAGGGACTCTCTTCTTTCTCCCCAGCACTGACAGTGTTATATTTAAACTTGACAGATTTTGTTTTCTCCCATGAGATGGTTTGAACACACAAACTTCCCACAACGTTGTGTAGAAAACAGCTGCACAGCACAGTCATGGACAGCAGCATCTCATTCTGCTTCCTACTCATCTGCATGGTCTCCAGGTTAATTTGTCTTAGTTCTTGCATGGGAAGAGACAGCTACTTGCCTTCTGTAGTCAACCCATAATCTGACAGCTCACTGCCCCAATCATTTATTGTTCAGAGTGCACAGTTCTGATCCTCAAATCTTCCTGCTCTATGCCTGACCTAGCTCTGCCCTGTCCTCTCCAGATGAGATGAATAGAACTACACAAGGTATTTAAGATGTAGGCCCACTGAAGGAAAGGTAATGCTGAGTAGATATTTCTTTCCTAATAATACATAGCACTCTTTTCTTTACGTTGTGTTTTCTCCTGACAGTTGCTCTGCTCTGTAATTCCTTGCCTCAGAATTAATAGGAAATTTAGCTTGCAACTTTAAGAAAATATTGCTTGAAGGTGGAGGTGTAGGGATACAATTATTTTGCCCCAGTTTGGTCAGTAGATAAGTTAGACCTTCTCCCATCCCAGCCTCAACATCCTAGCGAGATGCCAATAGTTTGAGCAGGTTGTCACAGGAGACTTTGTTCCTCTGCTTTATTACAGTTGTCACTTCTCTCTTTGCATGGGAACAAAAGAGAACATTAGTGCTGGAGTGTCTCCTGGACATCCAATCACAGAATCATTTCAGCTGGCAGAGGCCTTTAAGCTCATGGAGTGCAGCCTCTGTCCCAGCCCCATCAACCACCAGCCCATTGCCCTCAGTGCAACACCCACCCAGCTCTGAAACCCTTCCAGGGACAGTGACTCCAGCAGCTCCCTGGGCAGCCCCTTCCAATGCCTGACAGCCCTGGCAGCAAAGAAATTCCTCCTCAGAGCCAGCTTCAGCCTCCCCTGGTGCAACTTGAGGCCATTTCCTCCTGTTCTATTGTTTGTCACTAGGGAGAACAGACCCACCTCTGCCTCACTACATCCTTTTTTCAGGTAGTTGTAGAGAGTGAGAAGGTCTCCCCTGAGCCTTCTCTTCTCCAGGCTGAACAGTCTCAGATCCCTCAGCTGCTCCTCATAGGAGACGTGCTCAAAATCCTTTCCTAGCTTGGTAGCCCAGCTCTGGATCCTCTCCAGATCCTCAATGTGCTCTACAGAGGGGCCCAAAACTGGACACAGTATTGGAGGTGTGGCCTCACCAAAGCTGAGTCCAGGGGACTGATCACCTCCCTGCTCCTGCTGACAACACTGTTCCTGATCCAGGCCAGGATGCCCTTGGCCTTCTTGGCCACCTGGGCACGCTGCTGGCTCATGTTCAGTTGCTGTCAACCAACACTCCCAAGTCCCTCTCTGCCTGGCAGCTTTCCAGCCACCGGAAAGTACAGGACCTAGCACTTGGCCTTATTGAAACTCATGGCATTGGCCTTGGCCTATCTAAATCATTCTGTAAAGCTTCCCTGCCCTCAAGCCAATCAACATTTCCACCCAGCTTGGTGTCATCTGCAAACTCACCAAGGGTTTCTTTCATAGGATTCAGGGAGGTGTCACATGTGCGACTCTGCCTTACTTCACATCTGTTTGATGCCTCGTGAAGTGAGCACATCACACATGACAGAACTGGCACATCTCTCCCAATCTACTGGATTTATTCCATATTTTGAAAAGTAAAAACAAGTATTATTGATTCCAAGGCATGACAGATAGAGAGCTCTCCCAGCTGGAGTGTTTGTGCTTTACTATTTGAGCCCTTGAGGCACAGACCCTGGTATGTAGAAGCAATATATTTAAACAAAGCATGTAAGTACACATTAATAATTAGCATTTAGTTGGCATTTCTGGCCATAGAAGGAGCCATTGTGTCTGGAAGGTTGTGCTTTATGTGTGGCTAAACCATAAAAATTTATAACATGTCTCACAGCAGATTATTAAGATCGTGTAAGCCTTATTTGTACAAATCAGATCAGTTATCACACTGCATCTAGTGGGAAAGCTCTGTTGACTCCCATGAGCTATTTTGGGCTTGAAATTCATTTGTTTTGTCACACAAGTTTTGATAGAAAGCAAAATCCTTGGCAAACACAACTTCAAAGCTGTGGGAATCAGGTTTTATTATGGGTTGTCTCTGATGTCCTGAGTGGGAATATCCCACCTTGTCTATCTTAGTGGACTGACTCAGCAGAGATCAAACTTGTCAGGACCATGGGAGGATGGACTGTCTTGTTGAGAGGGAAGAAGCCTTTAGCTCACACCAGTCTTTCTCATAAGGCAACGACAGTGGAAATCTGGGGAGTAAAGGTCAGTGCTTGATGAAGGGAAAAAATCCTGTTACTAGGTCTACACAAGCACAAAATCCTCGACTAGAATCAAAGTGTTTGTTGTCTAGTAATTAATTTATGTGCAAATTGAGTAATTAATTTACTCAAAACATCTCTTGCAAACACCAGTTTGGGTTAATCTATCTCATCAACCTGTTATTTTGTCTGAGAAAGATCATATTTCTTGTCCTTTCTCCTCTTTCTGTGCCTCCAGTCTATGCACTGGCAGGGACCTTGTCGAGTCATCCAGCTTCTGACTCATATCCCAGGGATCTGCTGCAGCTCTTCTTATCAGCACCCCTGGCTGCAATGTCCTTCCTGTAGCCCTGGGACTCCACAAAGTGTGGAAGGGAAATCCCAGGAGGATACTGAGCTGCAGACCTTCCCTTTCCTAGGAGGAGAGTCAGCTGTTTTCTCTGACTCTTTCCAGAGCTGACTCTTGTAACACATTGGAGTTGTTGAATCTGCTGCTGTCTTCTGGACTGCTTAATATTTTCTTTAGAACTGAGGAGCTTGGACTATTTCTGTAGAGATACATTGTGTGTGTGGCCATCCAGATTTAAGAATTTCTGTACTTGATTGATACAATAAATAATGCTATTTTTTATGATGAAACTTGCTGACTTTTTTCTATTTACAAAATGCTTTCTGAAGGGATCCAGGGTCTGCTTATATTGAAAAAAAGTTAACTTTTATAAATTGAAAGAGGCAAGAAGACCACAGAGAAAGGAAAACACACCTGGCAGGGACTGCTTTTGAAAGCAAGGAAAATAGTTTCTTGACTATTTGAAATACTTTAAAATGTGATTAAAAAGCAAACTAGCTTGGTAAAATCTTGCCATTGTAACATTTTTAGCATCCAAGTAAAATGACTCTAAACCATTCCAAACTTTTATTTTCTTAAACAACAGCTCCAGAAGAAAGAAGCCTCTTTTTAAATTGGAAATCATAGAATAGTAAGGGTTGGAAGGGACCTTTAGAGATCATCCAGTCCAACCCCCTACAGAAGCAGGTCAACCTAGATCAGGTCACATAGGATCTCAGTAGGACCTGCTTCTACAGGGGGGTTAGACTGAATGATCTCTAAAGGTCCCTTCCAACCCCTACCATTCTATGATTCTGTGCTTTTAAGGGGTGGTGGAGAAATCCACTGCATTAAATTGCTACATAAGCAGAGTGCAAATTCTTCAATATCAAATATTTACATTTTATTAATCTTTTACTGAAATATAGGTGAAGTTCTTAACACTGATAGAACTGGAAAAGAAATGCTTCTTGAAAAGTACCAGAAATATTGACCTTGTGCTAGTCACTGAATTTACATGTTCTTTGCCAGAAAACAGTATATCATAATTGCTAAAGTTTACATGTTAAACATTTGTAGAATGATAAATAATTTTTGAAGCATTGCTGAGATATATAAGCTGCATAAAGCTGCTCAAACTGTAGGCAACCTATCTCAAAATAGTGCCACTTGCACTTAGAAAGCTCTAAGGATGAAGCTCTCTCCATGAGGAGACAGATGCAGGGGAAGCCAGGAGGGCAGCCACAGGATCTGGCACCTGGTAGAAAGAAGATGTATGAATAGAGCCCATTAACAGCCCTGAAAACCATTGATTTGACATGCAACTTTTTCATAGAAGCAAAGACTGGTTGAGGTGTGAAAGGAATTCTGGAAGTCAATGGGTCCAACCTCCCTGCTCAAGCAGGACCACCTAGAGCCAGTGGTGCAGGGTAGGTGGTATTACATTTGCAGGCATTTAGGTTAAAATATAGTGGTTGCCAGTGAAGTACAGGAAAAAATAGTAACAAATGCTATGTAAATAGATAGGCTAGATAGTTACATTTGTGTGTGTGTCTGGGCTATACATTTAAATTATAGATAAACATTGTTTGTTGATCTTTCTGCAGTCTTTCCCTTTCAGTTCTCGTGCTCACAAATTTGGCTCATAGACTATCAGCAAACTTAATTGAACTTCATAGGTCTCTGGGTGAGCTGTACTTGGCAAAATTTCATTATGGCTCTTGTTAAATGCTGGAAGAAGGATTTCATCATATTCTTTTGCTGCTGTCACAATCCCGTGTCATTTTCCACTTTGGCTCCTGTGGTAGGAAAGTGGAAGCAGAACTTATCACTGACTTATTTTGTCATTTGGGCTATAGGTAGGAAAAACCTGCAGGTGCATCAAAATGTGTGGCTTGTGTTCAGAGTGGGAACAAAAATAAGCAACCAAAAATGGTATCAACATTTCATTTGGGCAATTTCAAAAGAAAACATTTTAGACTCTTTTATGATGACATTTCCAGCACTAAACTTTAAGAGAAGATGCTCAGTAGTGCAAGTGAAAGTTTGTTTCTTCCTAAGATTTTTTCCTTCTTTTAAAAATACATATAAATCCTTTCACCATTATGCTTAGACAAAAAAGGTCTGGTTTATCCTGAAACTATTTGGTTGATGGTTCAGGTTTCTGTTTTGAAATGGTGGAAGGTTTCAATCTAGAGAGAGAAGAGTTTTGTCCATACATATCTCTATTTATGAAACATGCCTATAAAGGAGAAAAACAAACATCTTGTCCATTATATGAGCAGAATGGTAGTCCAGCATGGATGAAGCTGCTGGGACACAATCTGTGTGTCCAGAGCTTACTCATTTCCAGAGTACATCCTGCTCTCCTCTGTACTTTCAGCATCAGTTTATCTTCAGACAGGTCAATTCAAAGCCATTTTTGATCCAGCAAACCTCTTCTACCCCAACCCCACAGCTTTGCAACATCCAGGTCAACATTTTTTCTCAAATTGGGCCAACTGGGGTATTAAGTGCTTCCTCCTTGCATTGCACATCCCAGAGATCTGCAGGACATTCCAGAGTCTGGAGGTGAGAGATCTTTTATAACACTGTGGCTGTGTCCTGTGCACAGCTTCCTAAATCTCACTTTCTTCAAAGCCTTCCTCAGTTGTCTCTCCAGTGGTGACTTCACCTTCGCTGCTGTCTGACATGCTTGCCTGGGGACGAGATGAGAGACCATAGCCTGGCTCTGGGCTGAGATCTGTCCTCTGCTTCAGCAGCACGTGCTGCAGCCGCATGCCCCAGGGCTGGCTCAGCTCCAGCCGTGTGTGCTGTTTGCTGCTCACGTGATGCTTTTTCCGTTTCTGTGAACATTTCCTGAGGTATTTTATGTTTTCCCCAAGAAAGCAGAGTTTACAGCCAAGGGGATCTGCCAGTAGGAAGCGAGACCACTGCTTCTGAAGCTCTGCTTTCACCTGGGGAGAGGAGAAAACAATCAGTCCCTAGTAATATCTTGTGACCACCCTGCAGTCCACTAACACAAACAGCAATTGTAAAATGAGAGGGACTGTGGAAGTGCTGAGCTTCCTGCCCCTTTGGGATATACCTCACACTTGTTTGATATGTCAGTCTTCAGAGTCCACCCTTCTCACTCTAACTTAGAAAGTTTTTCCTAGCCCCCGAATCTCAGATAAATCATCCTAATGAGTGAGCGTGGGAGAACTCAGGTAACTTACATGTTTACAGCCTGATGAAGTGAGGAGAAAAGCCCAAGGGCTGTGGAAATGATGACCATGCAGCCTTGCCAGTATTTTGCTTGGACATCTGGCTTGTTTTGTTAAAGCTTTTTATCTGGCAGCTTGCCTTTAACTTCAGCACTGAGTGTCTGTTTCCTGCATCACCTGAGCCAGGGCTGCAGGCAGAGCTCTGGCCCCAGGCCTGCACGAAGGAGGATGCCTTTTTGGCTTTAGAGCTTACTGGAACAGAAGGTAGAAAGCCAAGAGAGCAACTTTTAAGTGCTGATGAGAGACACCAGCAATTTTATGCCCTTCACAAATGTTAGACAATTATTCCTTTGCTGCAGACAATTATCTTTATTTAAGTTGTTCCAAAATTCCTTCAGGATTCCTTGTTAATTATCAAGAACATACACCTTTTGTATAAAGCTCATCTTATTTGTTTCACTAGTGTCTTTAAGAAGGCATGAAAATGCATGTACCCGTGTCAGGGCAGTGTGTACTGTGCCAGCTGGCTGTGCCGTGCTCATCAGTGCTGCTGACACTGATACGTGTCTGTCTATTGCATGCAGTGGAGGTCCAGAACCAGACCCAATACAGGAGAAGCACAGACAGATTCATCAATATTGAAAATGGAGATTAACTCCACAGCTCACATAGCATTGTTTTCTGAGGTAGCTTGTAGCAAGTCAGTATGGTAAGCATGCAGCTGTGACGGTGATGAAAGCACTGTACAGGCAGGAGCAGAGGCAGTAGATGAACAAAAGCGATTGTTCTCCTTTACTCAGTACCTGTTAGACTACCTCTGAGTGCTGCACCTAATTTTGAGCCTCCAGTATGAGAACTGTGTTGATAAGCTTGAACTTATCAGCAGAGATCAGGGCTGGAGTGCTTGGCCTGTGAGGAGAGGTTTAGTGAATGGGGCTCATTCACGCTGAAAGCCTAAATACTCATGGAGATGGAGACAGGCTTTCCACAGAGGTGTTTGGTAGAGATGCAAGAGACTGTGATCATAAATTGAAATAAATCAGGGAAGTTCTGAGAGAATATATGGGGAAAAAAAAGTTTCCCCCTGAGTACAGTGAAGCACTGGAACGGCAGACCAGAGAAGTGGTGGAACCTCTGTCCTTGAGGGGGAAGTTCAAAGCTCAGCTGGACAAAACCCCAAGAAACCAAGTCTGAATTCATTCTCCACCCTATGTTGAGCAGGAGTTTAGCTTTATCTTCTGTCATCTCCTTGCATAAGAACCATCACTGATCTGCCTAAATCCTGTCACGGGGCAAATCGAACCTTCAGCTGTCCTTTGAAACATAGGAGGATACAGCTTCCAGACAAGGAATCCCCTCACATCAGGTTTAGGGATGTCCTACACAGTGCATGCTTGTAATTACTATTTCAATATGTTTAATATCTAAGATATTAAAGCACCTCAAATTTGGCTGCTTCATATGGAACTTAAGGGTAAACTAATAGAAACTTTAGCCTGGCCAAACTTGAAGTCTGGGATCCTAAGCTGATTAAAGGAGTGGGGATAAGACTCCACTAGTATTTCAGGCGCCTCAGAGCATCTGTACCTCCACAGAGCTATAGCTGCTCAGACTCCAGTGGAAATGCTTTGCATTTGAATACCAAACCTGTGATCTTGCAGTTCTTTTCCTGCAAAACGATTATACCAGTTCAAAGGAATGCACGTGTGCTCTTAAATAAGCAGAGCTAGTCAGTGTGTTCATCCTTCTGGGTGTCAGTAATATACATTCTTGATCAACTAAAAACTTTTCTCATAGCTCTGTCTCTTACCTCTCCATTAGCAAAGCAATACAAAACTGCTACAAAAAAACCCTGTAAGAGAAAGTAAGAGGAAAAAGTTAGTGTACAGGAAACAAGTTGAAAGCGTGAAGTATAAACAATGCTGCTTAATTTTCCAAAAGGAAATTAGTTGCCTGCCTGTACTTATTATTGAGGTACCCATTAACTTGGTTTTGAATGGTGCTTTGGCAAATATGGGGCCATTGGTGCAGGTGGTGACTAACGGAGACTGTACAACCCAGTTTGATCTTCCATGTCATCTTCATTTTGCTAGCCCATCATATTTATTTTTTGTCCCACTGCTGTTACAGTTTGACAGCTGCTATTTCTAAATATGCTAAAACAAAAAAAAACACAGCTTGGAGGTTTCATATTATCCAAGTGCTACTCTGAATTAGTGAATGAGACTGCTGAGAGGGATCTCATTTAGGTGCTTTAAAACAATTAGTAATATATGAAGAGATCAGTGCTAGCTTAAGACTCAGCTGAACTAAGTGTTATGGCTATTTTGAAGTGCCATTTTTCCTTTGAAATTGATTTAAATAAACACCTTAAAAAATTAAATCTTGGATATAAAATTGGTTTTAAACCAACCCCAAGATTACTCTCAATTTTCCTCCTCTCTGTCTATATTTGATCTCAGATTTAAAAGCTGACACACATGCATCTCAGCCTAACAGTCTGCAACAGATATGCAGATTTATTGTCATTGCTTCAAGAAATACACTTCTTTTGGTATGTCTATACACATGATCCAGAGGAGAATAAATACTGTTGACTGTCAATCCCAAGGAAATGTTCCTGTCACAAGTAAAAAGGTGTCATAAACATAGCCTATATGACTGAAATAATCTCTTTTCACACTCATACTTCTTCATAAACATTTCTTTCTCAGACAAAAGCTTAAAAATAAATCCACATACACAACAGACTCGATATTTTTTATTACATCTAACATCAACCAATAGCATTTTGAGCCTATTGTTAATTTTCTAGCAGTCCTGGAAGGTTTGATGTCATTAATTCCTTAAGCATATATTTGATAAATATGAAACAGAACAGTTGATCTGTCACACCAGTAAAAGTGAGGGCAGAAGAAATAGCGATCATGATTACTATTATATTTCTATCCTGCTTTGCCTGGGCTGTGGTAACAAGGTACAGGTAAATTTGATGTGCCATTTATCAATGTAACTTTTAAATAATCCTCAGCATCTCAATTGTTGTGCAGAATATGCAAAAAAACCCCTCAACCATGGACAGAGATTATGATGGACAGCTACAAAGTTAATAGCTTTAAAAGCAGCTTTTTATGCAGAACTGCTTCTGCAGCTGGAGATAGTTCTCTTTTGGGGGTTAGAAAGTCCATGGAAGTGTCTCTGCTATTTTTTTTGTGTTTTGAGCATGAGCTCTAAATTTGGCCTCACAGGCACCACAAGCTTAAATAGGATCTAAACTATATGTTGTTCAGTCCTGTGACTGCTAAGCTTGATGATGCCCACTGCCAGAAATGTAAAAACCCACCAGATTAGGAAAGGACTTTATGAATACTGGTGGCATCTCTGTGCTGAATATAAGTTTGGAAATCCCTATGTGACTGTAGTTCACTGTTGCTGCAAGATCCAAACACACAGTAACATACAGGAGCACTGTAAAATCATAGCAGAGGCTGGACAATTCATTTTGATTCCAATTCAGTTGATGTCAATTTTATCCTCATTTCTTTATTGCACCATCATATTTTGGGGGTGTTGGGTTTTTTTTGCAATACATGGATCTTCACACTCAGAAATCTTTCCTGTATGCTGTGACTTCTAAGGCATCCATTCTTTAAATGATCACAGTGTGAGGGAAAAGGAAGAATCAGAAATCCAGAACAGATGTTCCTTAGCATAATGACCAAGAGGAAATGCTAGATGCACGTGTAAGCCTCACAGTTGCTCTTCAGTTCTATTGACAATGACAACATGATAAATTGCCCATTAAATAACTGTGATTTATCCACCAGGAAATAGTATTTTTTCCTGTGGGTAAAAGTTCAGAGGCCTCAGTCAGCCAAGTTTTATAAGTTGCTCCACTTTCTAGAGCAAAGAAACATCATATCTACAGCAGAACTTGTATTTTGAGTCTTTATGCTCCTTGATAATGTTTGTTAAAGCCTCCAGATGAGATCCCAGAGGTAATTGTTTTTTTCTTTTAACAAAACAGTTTAACTGCTTTTTAAGACTAATGAGAGGATTTACAGACTAAACAAATGTAATTGTGTAGGGTTTATGTGCTTTTTTGCCAGCCCCTTCACAAATAATGCTGTGGCTGAAAAAGAGAATCTGCAATAAACATTGTCTAAGATATTTGGATATTCTGAAAAGCAGTTTTGCTTTTGAAGTGTGTCATGGAGCTGAGAGTATGCATGTTCCTCTAAAAGGAATGAAGTTTGTGTTATCTAGCAGGGATGACTAAGCTGTCTTCTCTATCAGATTTCTTTGTACCAGCCACTAAATAAAATTTTCACTTGAACTGATTCTTTGTTTCTTAAAATAACATCTAGACACTGCAACCTATCCAAGTAAGGATATGTCTGAGTGAGGATATGTACCTCAACACCATGTCAGCAGGTCCCACTCTGGGGAAATGGCTCTGCATTGACTCCCTCCTGCCTGCCTGGACAATTTTTCCCCTCAAGCTGTAGTGGGAATTTTTATTTAGAGCCTCAACAGCAGTGCCAGGGCACTGGTACATACATACAGGTTAAAAACAAGGATCACCATCAACTGTAGTCATCTTGTTGGATGACTTTATGTCTCACGCTGTAGAGTTGGCAGACACACATTAAAGTAGTGAGTTAACAGGCAGTACTTACATGAAACGAGCTCATTGTCAGCTGAATGAAAAGTCTTATGTGTCTTGAAAGTCCTTCCACCTGTTCATCAGTGATGAAAGTAAATACAAATTCATGGATCCCCAACAGTGGAATCAGCACAAGTGTAGATCTTGCCAATCTTAAAGAGAAAATGTTTGATGATGGTATTTTTTCCAAGATCCATGGTGCAAAACTAAAAAATTCAGCTGCAAGATATTATTCCAGAAATATTCCCTCAGTATTCTCACCCTGCAATGCTAGTAATTTTGGGAACTTGAGGACAAATTCCCACAAAGAAATTTTGGAGCAGACTATCAGAAAAGCCTGGGCAGATGGGAAGCTTGGCTTTTGGTTTAAGGTGAAAATTTAGGGACAAGAAATTGAACAGGAAGGCCACTGTCATCAAACATACACTGCTAGGTAACAGAAAAATATTCACATCCGCAAATAGGAGTATCTTCAGCCTACAAGCGTGCAGGATGAGGATAACGTTCTGATTTGGGTTTACAGGAAGATCAGAGACGTTCTTGAATTAACAGTGCGTACATCTAGATCACAAATGTTAATGTCCCTTAGGAATGTCCCACAAACCTTCTACACCTCCTTTTCCTTTGAGGATCTTTTGTCACAGTCAAGGTAAAAATGTGTCACAGCAGTAGCCACAAGTGCACAGTGATGACACCTGAGAGCAGACTGAGAAAATGCCCATAATACTCAGCTCCCAGGCACCGACTCACCTTATCTCTCAGATAAGAGAATGTTTGTGGAGTCTGTTTCTCCAGGTGGTTTTTCTATATCATACTCTGAACATCTATTACACCTGATAGTGATAGGCAAATGTACAAGGACAAACTGCCAACATTCTGATGTTGTGAGGAAAAAAAAACAGGCTAGGTCTTCTTTGTTACACACCTGTATTTGTAGTCATGAAAGCTCATTTGCTGAGCTTTTAGTTTGGAAATCAGCATCCTGAGAATTTTTAGGAAGATGCCAAAGTTAACCTTGAAAGAAAACACATATGGGTTACTTACAGGAAACACTGAGCACTACTCATATAGCTATTAAATACTAAACACTTGTAAAACCTGCAGCCGAATAACCAGAATGTGGTTGTGATCAGGTCAGAACACAGGCAGTTGTTGTTGTGATAGACAGAAGGGAAGCTGTGTCCATCTACTCACAGTAAGAAGCTTCACTTATAATTTTTTCTGTCTCATTATTTTTTTCTAACCCAAGGCTTTTGTTATACTTAGAGGTCACAAAAGAGAATCACATTTGTGTGGGATATTAGGAACAGATTAAATAATTCTTACTGCAATGGAAAACAACATTGGTCCTCGGATGATCCACCAGATTCCCATGTGTTCATTTGTTCCCCAGCATCTGAAGAGTAATATACATTATAATTACATTATTTTAATAGAAAAAAGTAGAAAGTTTCATAGCCTATGTACGTGTTTCAAAAGGAAGTTGACAAAGTTCAAGCTTTTCAGGTGGCACTCAGAAGAGATGCACTAAAACTTCCTAGAAAGCTCAGTCTTTGCATCCACACAGCTGTACGTGGCACCAAACCTTCACAGTGGAATTCATCCTACACAAATTTCTCTAACTGAAGCTGGAAAGGGGTAAGCTATAAACAGTGACTGTGGCTCTTGCCCTGCTAAAAATTATGCATATGGCTTCCTTGAAGCTGCCTCCTCCTCTTTCTGACTTGTCCTATGCACATGTTCTTGCTAATTAGTCTGAAATTCTGTAGAATCCTGGTGTGTCATTTATGGTCTATATAACATCAAACCCTATGAGGCTGTAATTGTGATTTGGTTCTTAAAAACTGTGTAGGTGTTCAACAAAACTCTCAAGGAGCCATGAATTAGAAAGGGAACAAAAGAAATCATACATAAACCCCAAAGTTTATGTGATGGCACTAACATCATCATGGAAGACCAGAAGACTGTAAAACTGCTGCTGCTAGTGCAAGTTACTCTTACTGATTGATTCACTGAATTCTGAACACATTCATTTAATATCAGTTTTTAGTGACATCAGATTTTGTCATCATCCTCCTTAAAAAGTTGGGGTGTTTTTTTCCCCCCAAAATGGTAGTGAATAGCAATTAAACTCAAAGTGTAGCTGGTCACCAAGGAAAACATCAATCACTTTTTTTACTAAGAAGATTGCTCTCTACGAAGCTGTTTGTGTGGACAATTTGTAAGTAGATGAACATTGTATGCAATAGCTTTAATTTCAGGAACAGAGAATGTTCATTCTACTTCCTTCTACTTCTTGGTTTATGCCCAAGTAAATCTGAGCATTCCTAGAAGCAGTTTAATGTAAAATTACTAAAATGAACCTAGAAAACGTAACAAGTATTAATAGGTGCTGTATAATATTATACTCTAGAAGTCAATACTTGTGTTGCTTACAGCCAATGGCTTCCAGAAAAATTATAAAGCCACTATCCTAAGGGACATTTTATCTAGTAACCTACCCTGTGTTCTCCAGTTTTGCTCTGCTTATTCCCCAAGGGCCCACAAACAGGATAGGAACAACTGAAAAGAAAAGGAATCTATTATATCCAGGCTTGCAGAGTTCATACAAAACACAGATATGTTACAGCAGTGCATGGCACAAAGAGAGAGCCTAACACAACTTTCAGACAACTAAAACTGATTTACATGAGTCAATCTGACAGTCTGACACAGCCTTGATATCAATAACCAAATATTTCCTTTAAACATGTAAATATTGTAACATTCCAACTCAATGATTCTAACTTCAGTCGCACCTGCCACTTGCTTCAGCTTATGTTTGACTTTAAACATCTTTAAAACCATATCTCTTTTCCTCAGCAGATAATTTAAGCAAGCTGTGCAGCACAGTAAATATAGAATCACTTATTTACAACTATATAATTTTCCATCACTGTAAAATCCTTCTAAAAGGTCCCAAAAAGCCCCGAAGTCTCAGATACACAATCTCATGTCTGACAATATGGTTCAATAGACATAGATGTGGTGATAGTGAACCACATCTTTGTAAAACCACTGTAAAAACACGCATTGGTAAAAGTTCTACAGTCAGAAGACCTTATGGCTATAACTTCCTTAATGCAGGTCACTGGATTTGAATCAGTAACTTTTGCAACCAACTTCCACATTGTCCAAGAGAACACTTTTTATTTTCATACTAAAACTTTCAAAGGCCTGCAGGTTGTACAGGTGATTTTTAGATAATTATGGGAATTGGGAAACTTTGATATTCTGCTGTGTCCAGGCAAGACACAGATTTATGCTCTTAGAGCAGGCAACAAATGTAGTTGTTGTGTTACATGACATAATTTAAACAAATTTGTTCAAATGCTTGTGATGAAATTTATGTTGCCTTTATTCCATGAAAAAATGCCTAAATCCTGCATCATGCAGCATTTTAGACTGTTATGAGAATGCCATCATATTTGGTGATGACAAAAATGCAACCAAATATAGTTCAATTTCTTTTTGTTCTGTCCACTGGGTTACTGTTTTCTTATGAAACAATTCACCCTATTCCTGTATTTGCAGTTCAAGTGTCATTGCTACCATCAGCATACCTTCACTGACAAATCACAGAACCACAGAATCTCAAGGGCTGGAAGGGACCTGGAAAGCTCACCCAGTGCAACCCCCGTGTCAGAGCAGGGGCACCTAGAGTAGGGCACACAGGAACTCATCCAGCTGGGTCTGAAGGTCTCCAGAGAAGGGGACTCCACAGCCCATCTGGGCAGCCCCTGCCAGTGCTCCCTCACCTCAACAATGAAAATTTCTTCCTTATGTTTCTCTGGAACCTCTCATGTTCCAGCTTGTACCGTTGCCCCTTGTCCTGTCATTGGCCATCACTGAGAACAGCCTGGCTCCAGCCTCCTGACACTTGCCCTTTATGTATTTGTAAACATTAATGAGGTCACCTCTCAGTCTCCTTTTATTCAAGCTAAAGAACCCCAGCTCCCTCAGCCTTTAAGGAGATGCTTCACTCCCTTCTCTGTGGCCCTGCACTGAACTCTCTGCAGCAGCTCCCTGTCCTTCTGGAACTGAGGGGCCCAGAACTGGACACAATATTCCAGCTGTGCTAACTTCAAAACAAACAAACAAAAAAGAGTTCCAATTTCAAAGTATCCACCACTGATTCAAGAAAAGTACCACAGAATCAAGAACTTGGAAGTTGTGTTGTACTCACCCCATCCTATCACAATATATGTCTGTAGTAGTCGTCTTTCAGAAAGTACAACAGTTATCAGTAATGTATGCAGATAAATTCCTTCTACTAAGAGCCAAAAATAATTTGCACCAACAAAGTAGTGCATGAAAAACTGGGCAGTCCTGCAGACAATTACAATCTGTAGAAATAAGGAACCAGAAATCATTGTTAACATTACAAAAGCTGTGACAAATCTTGGGTTTGTTACTTTACGAGTCGTTTTTAAACTAGCACACGGTTGTGATGTAACTGTGCTTTGGGGACATGTCTCACAAAACTCTCCTTGCTGCTGGGGAGAGGCTGGAGGGGCCTGCAACAACTTTAAGTCTTCTCTATTGTCAGCAAGATTGGGTGGAGGTGACAAATAGGAAAAGACTGTGACAGTGTAGGCTGGGTTTGTGTGTTCTTTGTCGTGATCTGCACGTCAGAATTTTTTCTGATGAGCTGTTTAGATAATAATCACCATTAACATTTTGCAGGTGATTTTTCTTGTTGACATAGGCAAACTATTTTCATACATCACCATCAAATATAATTTATCCACAGTGGTTGCAAATGAGAGAGGTTGTTACTCCATTATCTAAACAAGTGTACGAAAATGTTTTCCTAGTACAGGGAAGCCTTTAAACTATGTTTTTCTCTCTTAGTGTTCTTTTCACAGCAAATATATTGTTTGATAATATTGTCTTAAAGATTTGTGTGTATTGCATTGTGCTACACATACAAGAATGAATAAATAAAATGTTACATGTGCCAAATAATTGTGGGATTTCTTGCTGAAAATGACAGGTGTTTAATTGAGTATTCTTAAATGTAACTATGATTAATTTGCTGTTTCTATACAAGGCTTCATATAAACCAAATCTATTACCATTTATGAGTGAGGTTTTTTTCTTGATTGCCCCCAGCTTTATCAGCAAAATCTCAGCATTTAAACCTCAACTAACAAATACCTCAAAACTTGCTACCACACAGCAAACTTTCGGAACTGGAAGCTTTGGGCCACCAGCAGCACACATTTAATATTAGCAATGAACTAACAAGTTACCTCAGGACTGAGATATAATATCCATCCAGTTTCATCATTTGGTCTTTTAGAGTAAATATTGTAGTATACAGAGTCTTTTATAAGAACTGCTGTGGCACGCAAGATAAAAGATGCAAATAGGTTCATATGGATGTAGTTTCTTGTGCAGTGAAGTTTTCTGTGGGAGAAAAAACAACAAATGAATCCTCTGGAATATATGTAATCTGCAGAAATTAAAAAACCAAACCAAACTGTAGTGTTCATACAGCTGCCATCAATGGATTTGGCTTAGGAATTGCTTTTTTAGTGCTTACCAGGAAAATGGGAAGCTAAGCAATCCATTCAGTTACATGAAGAGAAGAATGGGCATGCTGGGGTCTGTACTTTTACAATGCATGTAAATTTGTACTAACCTGAGGAAAGAAAGTATAAGGAGAGCCAGTACAAGTGAGATGAGAGAAAAATAATATCCTATAGTGTACAACAGCTGTAATGTGGTAAGCAATTTATGTTCTTCTTCCTAGGAACAAAGATGAAAACTGTGTTATACATGCAGACAAGTGGGCAGAGCACAAACACAGCTCAGAAACTTTTGCATTCAAATTCTTTGTGTTGCAAGTTAGCCAGGGACGTTTCTGATGCCTTTGCCCTGCACTGCCTCATGAAATCATTGCATGAGAGACACACTTGTAAACAGCCTTAGCTCTTTTGAAATTCAAAGCCACTCACGGTCTCATTTCCAGATTGTCCCTGCACAAACATTCATAGTATGATTTACAGCTAATCATTGCCACGACTGCATGCACAAAATGGATCTTGGTGGTTTAATAACTGCAGAGATCAACTCATTCCACCTGTACACACAAAAGCAATTACTATATGTGTGGCCTATGGACACAGTTACTGAGCAGTTGTGTCTATACAATTCTAGGTGAAGTCTGTCCATAGTATTGAAGTACACTGACTGCTGCCATGAGTTCAAAGAGAAAACCCTAACATTACTAAATTACAGTTGTCTACAACATCTTTGAATGATGAATAAGACATCAGAGGAGGAAGTGAGGCTCACTCTCTCTTTCCACTTAGCTTCATGTAACATTTCTTCTTGTTAAGATCTTCTGTTTAGCTGCTGGTGTCTACCTCTCATCACTTTCTATTGCTTTTCTAGCTGAAGATCAGCTTCTCTGCAGAGTGGACATCAGGATACAGAATATGCAACCTCCACAATCAATATTTGCCCTGTAAATAATTTCTTAGAATCTGTTTTATTTCCTTAGTGATTTTGCTGTTTTCTTTGTGAATTGTGTTACTGCTCAGTCCTGCCAGTAGCTGTCTCTAATTAATTTATGCTAATGAGCCCTGTTTGGATAGCATGGGTGAGCTGAGCCTGCTGGAAGAAATTTACTTGGAGAGAGGAAAGTGCCCAGGGAGAAAGAAGTGTGTGTGCAGGAGATTCCCATAGCACAGCCATTAGTCACCCTGCTCCATGAAAACATTCAGACATGAACCTAATAAAAACCATGAGTTATCATCTTGGCTGTGTCAATTTTGCAACACCAATGCAAATGAAGTAAAGCTGATTCCTCCAATGCACGTGGATATCAGCTCTGGGTTATTTCTGACATTTTGGAGCTTTCCACTAAAGATAACAAACAGGTACAAAACCACCTTTAGGTTTGGTAAGGATGGTGGTTAAAGCTTTCAAAGAAATAGTCTGCTGTCACACAAGATGAATTAATGTGTCTCCCACCCAGAAGTCTGTGCTCCAGAATGATCAACAAACCATGGAAAACTCTCAGAACTTGTGAATATCTATCACATTTGTATAAATAAACAGTAAGTTTGGAAGTTCACGTACTCCCTACCTAAAGATCTTAGTAAAAACTTAGTAGTACATGGGGATCCTGAGCTAAGTGTTTAATAATCAAGAATGTTACTGAATAAAGTAATAAATATTAACAGTGTTCACTGAATAAAGTACTAAAAAGTAAAAAAATAACCCACAGTGATAATGCTTTCCTTGATTTCGACACCTACTAAGCTGAATTCTACTGGCAAAAGAAGCTACAAGAAGGTGAAACCTGATAAGCTGCATGTTTTACTGTTATCTGAAGCTGATGCATTTCACTGTCACTGCTTCACTACTCAAGCTGTCCTTTACCTTAAGCCTAACTTGTGTGGGGGAATTGAGCTTGCAGTGTTGCAAACTGCTTTCTCTCAGGGAACACCTGTGTTTGTAAAGAAGCCAGAATGTTTTTCCCAGCTTCACAAACAGAGAGGGTTCTCATTTTATCTTTAGTACAACGACCTGACAAAGTGGGAATATCCAGCCTGGTCCTTATTTAACTCAGGAGAGCCATTCCTTGCTGAAAGGGTCTTTGGCTTGGCATTTTAGCTGCATGTTGTGTTGTACTAGGATGACATTTGCATTATCCTCCATTCTGTGACTAGATAAATTTGAAAAGATGAGTTAACATCTCATTACATGCTGAAAGGCTCAGGAATCAGCAGGGAATGAAGTTGTCTGGCCTTGGCAGCCTATAGTGGTTTGGAGCAGATGAAGGGATGCTCTGAATTTAAGCTATGTGCTTGTCAAGTTGCAGTCTGTTTCAATTTTATTAGGAGAAATTCAGCACAAGTGAGCACTGGATTCTGAACAGAAAATAATTTGCAGCATCTAAAGCAGGAATCCTCCTCCTTAATCCTTCCTCCTCCGCTTCTTCTAAATAAAATAGCAGGTTTCCATTTGGTAATCTAAATGAAATCTGAACATCTTTTGCAGGTATTCAGTGGAAATGGTTTATCAGTTACTCAAGAAGGGATTGAGAAGATTAAAGTATTAAACCATAATATAAAACATACTTACATTTTTTTTGAAATGATTTTTCTCAGAACATTCTGAACTATCACGCCAAATGTCTGTGGAGTTTTCCTTTGTTTGCCAAGTCCCTTCATCCAAGCAGACTCTGTATACATTTCCTACACTTCCTGAAAGTAAACAGAGGTTTAGCCTGAAAGGTCAAAACAGAGATTTCATTTTTCATACAGGTTTTAAAGATTTCTTCCTTACACCACAGCAGTCATCCCCAGCCCCACTCCAAAAAGGTTTAAAACACACTTTTGTGCTTGACAATATATGTTTCATACTTACATAGGTCAAAGTTGGAATGTAAACTAGGGGAAATAAATTCCCAGAATGTACCTGGTATTTGCAAAAAGAAAAATGCCTAATCTCATTTTATTCCCTTTTCTTCATTCAGTTCCTAAGTTTCATCAACACTGGGTGACACATTGGCTAAGTTGTAGGTCAAAATTAAGAGTATGGTTTGATTAGGGAACGATTTTCCTCTGAAACACCAATGTCTGGTGTTTTAATTACATGCTTTGGGGCCCAACAAGCAGGTGGTGTGAATTGGTGAAGCTTTCTTGGCTTTCACTCCATTGTCCTAGTTTATACTAATTAAGAATTTGCTCATAGCATTGGAAGAATGGTATGGGGACCCTGGTTTGTGTTTGTTCGATGTTGTCTTCAACAGCTGCCTTCCATTTATTTCTAATCAGACCTGAGCTTTTTGAATCAGAAAGTACTTAAGAGCTGCAGCAGCAACCAAAATATCTCATTTCACTCAGGATAACTGGAAATGAGGGAACTGCTTTGGGAAGGCAGTTTGCTGTGATGGAACAGGAGTGCTGTCTGGAGGTGAGACACTGAAGAAAACCTGAAGGTATGTATTAAATGTGATCAGAAATCTCATTTCTCGACTATCCTGTTTTTCAATGCTCAGTCATGCCAATGATGATAAAACACAGTAAATTTACACCAAACTTCAAAACAGTCCTGCAAAGCCTCAAGAACAAATAGGCAGCTGGGCTGTCTCTAATGCTCCTTCTCCTCAGGTGCTGTGGCATGGATGAGAATGCCAGGTGATGCTGTAACACACCAGCCCCACTGTGAACACAATTAAATCTTCGTGACCTGGTGCCATGTCTTATATCTTGCTTTTGTAGAAATTTAGAGAGAAAAAAAAGGAGGAGGGAGGGGTCTTTATTACACTGAGAGAATGAGGATGCTTTTGTGTTTATTATGAAAAGCTGAATTTGTTCTAAATGGTTGTCAGAAGAAGTTATTTGGAACACTAGCTAGAAGTCTCTTTCTGTTTAGCAGCACAAAAAAGGACAAATTATGACATTACAGAACAGACCATGTGTGGGGTGGGCTGGAGAAAGCTAGGATAAGCAGCCTGTAGTGGTCTCCCATAAACTGGAGGACTCAGACACAAGTGATCCTTCCAAGTGATATTACAAATGTGGCTAAGAAAGCCACATGTAGCTAAGAAAGGCCATGTAGCAGGATTCAGAAATGCTAGGCTATGGTGGTAGGAATGTCCTTTCATTTCTTCAGGAGAAAGGGAATGTTGTTTGCTTTAGACAGTTTTGCTTGTGCAAATGTTATTCTTTTTCCTTTCCTGAGAGCACTCTCTCCAGGAAAAGGCTGCTTGAAAAGCTTGTCTTTTCACATCACTTGCTGTGTGTCTTGCTGGAGGCTGACTGCTTGGACTCCTGTGGTTTCTTTAGCTATTCCAATTTTCTGGGAGAAAGGTTTATGACTAGGATCAGTGGGGACCTCCCAGGTTGAACCTCAGAAGCTGAAGTTGTTGGACTGGATGACGTCTAAAGGTCCCTTCCAACCCCTACCATTCTGTGGTTCTATGAACCATATATGAACTGCAAATAAAGGCCTGGCAGTGTGGTTACACAATCTTGGAAGCATTGCTTTGTGTAGATAATGGAGCTGAAAAGCACAGATGGAGAAAAGGAGTAAAGAATTAAACATTAGCAACAGTTTTGTGCCTCAATTCAGAGAAGAGGTGAACACAGGTGAGATAAGAAAGACCTCAGACGCTTCAAAGGACACTGGGATGAGAGAGACCAGCATCATCTGTCCTCAAGATGAATTCCCAGCATAAACTCCAAGAGAAGTTGCTACTTTCACGTTACCATTTTCCATCCAAGGCAAATATGAAGGACAAGGAACAGAAACGTTTCCTGGTGGTGAGTAAGGCCAGCAAACAAATTGATCAAACGTCCCATTACAATATGTGCCTGGGGAGAGATGCAAACAGATGTCTTACAAAAAGCTATTTAGGTAATGGACAGTCATAAAACCATTATACACTGTTCTGGGTAACCTGCAAGCTAATCCAAAGCATTTTAAAGATGTAGCAGATAAACTTTGTACATTCTTTATTACCATCTTGTAAGTTGGTGGAAGCTGAATTCGTGACTCCAGAGAGTGGAAAGCAGAAATCCACACCCCAGGTTACTTCCATTTTTATCCAGTGCCTGCCCATAAAAAACCACACAAACATCCCAGAGAACTGAGACTGGAACTCCTATTTTCTGTCAGCTATTTCTGCTTGATACATAATGGGTGAACTTGGACAGGGATTATCCTGTGTCGTTCATCATCACTTAGTGGCCCAGCAGCTAAAGTGTTTTCATGAAATACCATGGAACTGGAGAACAGCCCAGATTGGAAAGGAGCTCAAAAGATGCCCTAGCAAAGTTCTGGTAGTCCTTGATAGGTATTTGACCACCTTTGCATAGCTGATAGGCTTCTTTTTTTGCTTTTAAACACACCTAAAAGCTCAGGAAGAGTGAGTGGATGTTTCCTGCCCCACATAGAACTACAAAAGATGAACCAAGTTAGAAATGAGTCTTGCTTTGTTTCCCCAGCTGTTACAGCTTCACAGTGTAACCTGAGGCCATTATCTCACACTGTTGCAGCTGCCTCTGGAGAACATCAGTGATGAAGGCTGGAGAGCATGAGGATTCATTCCTTTAGCATGCTCATTTTCAGCAGTTCCTAATTCAACTGAAAGAGGAGAAAGACTACTATTGAAGATGATGACTAAAAATAGCTCCTTGACTCACAGGGTACCTATTCCCTTCTAATTTTCCAAGGCCTGCAGAAGTTAGAGATTTCAATAGTTTGGGAAAAGTTTAAGGAATTTAAACATAAAATATTACCTAATTTAGGCCTGAAAACCTCTCTCTTTTTCCCTGCTATTTTAGATCCCCAGGCCAATGCTCTGGGTTGATTTCCAACTAGTAAATGTGATTTGAATTATGGAAAATACACACATTAATCTTATCCAAATGTTCTGGCCAACAAAGTTGCCCACTATGATGATGTAAATGTGCCTTTCTGCCACTAGTGAAGTTAGTCAGAGCTCATAGTATCATCCTGGAGTTTCCCTGTGCAGTTGATGGGGTGAGGTAGCCACCAAGCAATGTGATCATGAGTTTTATCACTTGCACACAGGAGCAGGGAGCTGTTTGTAGCCAGGGAGCACAAAATAAAGTAACTTCAGTCATGATCTTTCAGTGGTTAATGCAGTCATCTCTCTCCCAGCTGCTTGAACTGCTCCAACTATTTGAGGATGTGTCATCCTTTCCTGAAGACAGAAATCTAACTGAGGGGAGATCACACTTTGAAGAGTAAAATAATCACAGATCATAAGCTTTGCCCTTGCCAAACAGCATAAAACTCGGCACGCTCAACCAGAGATTGTAGGTGTGGACTCAGCTCTTCTCTCTGTCACTTTTCAGGTGAAGACTGTCCTCTGAAGCTAAGCTGCTCTTCAGCCAAGAATTCAAAAACCATGGAGGCAGGAGAATAAGGGACTTTAAGCTAATGGTTGTAAGTGCCAGGTGAATGTGGGGCAACCTGGTCTCTGTATTTTAGCTTATTAACTGAATGACTGTATCACAAAATGCACAAGCAGTCATCTAAGAGAGAAGCTTCCCAGCTGCCTTGAGTAGGCAGAAACCAGACTGTCTTGCCTCTTGTGTTTTGGGTTCTTGTCTGCCATGGCTCAATTTCTAAAGCATAGAAATGAGAGATGTCTTCTTTTCCCTGCATGGTCTGCTCTCCTACAGTTAGCATCACTTCCAAGAATGTGGGTTTGATTTCCTTCAGGCTGAAAAGGGAAGTGAAAACTGGTCTCCTTCATCCAAAGAACATGATTCTTACTAATCATGTCTAGCAGCTACCTCTTGACCAGACACTCAGTGCCACACCAGCTGTTCAGTGGTTCATTTCTGTGCATGATCTAGTTTTATACACCGGAACTTCCTCTGTTTCAGGACAAAGAGATCCATTAACTTCACTATTGCATGTTTTTGTCTTGTTATAGCTGATTGTTCTACATTTAGAACTTATAAATAGACATACACTTCTGTAAAGCAAATAAAAGAATATTTGCATAGTCATCAATATTACTGAACACATTGCACTACTGTGCTGTTTGCTTCCTTACCAGTATCTGGAGTTGATTCCTGCAGTGTTTTCAAGCATTCTTGTTTGTATTTGTTCCATCCAGCAGTGGTTTTTGCCAGCAGAGATCCTTTGGCCTGCAAGTGAAAATACTGAACATGAGGAATATGAGTTAGAACCTTGTGGTTCTTTCCATTCTAAGACATTTAAGAGCAGAGAAGACAAGGAAAGGAAAAAGGAGGAATGGTGGGTAAGCAGGGAGTTAAAGACTTCCCTTCTTTACAAATCTGAACACCACCTCTTCTTTAGGAAAGTCTCTGAAATTTCTTCAGCAGCTGCCCCTGAGCAAGACATCTACTGCCATTGTGCTTTATAACCACATAGATCTACTTTTCCAAAGTATCTTTTAAAAAATCCACACAGATATTTAATTTCTAGGACCTGGGAGGGTGCACAAAACCACTGGCATTTCATTCCCCCACCATGGAAAATGCATGCTTAGCTGCACAATTCTTACAGTCTGTCCAGGCTTTTTACAGTTAATGTATGCCAAAGTCAGCTAATACATCTCACATATTTATGTTTCTGCTCTCCTGGTTGAGTAGTAGAGTAAAAAATTGAATAAAAGAGTAATGAATAAGCAATCCTATTTAGCTACCAGCACCTTTTCTCCAGTGCATTCTGTACTCCTGCCCAGATCTTAAAAGACCACTTCCTTCTCCAATAGTTGCAACTGTGCAATAGATAACTTTTCCTCTCTTTTTTTGAGAAAACACAATTGTAATCTTGGTTTTACTTGCAGATCTGCACCAACTATGTGTCTCTTTTTGCCTGGACACGGCACAGTTTTGCTGTCCTCTTGTGTCCACAGAGAAGAGTCTTTGACCTCAAGATTTCTCACATAGTGAAATGGAGCATTATTTTTATCCATGGCAAAATTTTTCTCCATATTAAGTGTCTCACAAATAGACTTTTATGTCCTGAGCTTTTCTAGGAATGTTTGTTTTCCTTTTCCATTTGTATTCCATTAGGTATTTTCAAAACTGGTTTTGCCTAGGCCTTCTTGCCATAGTGACAGCCCAGAGGAGATCAGGAATTCCTTTACATTCTGAAAAGCTAGATTTCTGGAGGGATATGATCTATAACAGTTGTGTTGATGTGATCTGTTTAGAGAGAATAGAAATAAAAGCACTTAAGAACAGTCTCCCTTTTACTAGTAGAGACTTGAAGACAGGCTCAGCTTTGGATTTTGTGAGTTTAATGACAGCAGATTGTGTGTGTTACCCAGGATAACAGCCATCCTGTGATTACAAGAGCTGCCCTCACCTCTTGCCTGCTGCTATGCTGCAGACTCCTGGCTCCCTCCTCTGTCTCTTTCTCTTCCTCTGTCTCTTTGCCAGCTCACCCTGTGCTCTGCTCTGGAAGCTTCTATCCCTAAACACATTTATCTGCTCCTAAAAACAAGGATAATCCACAGGGTTCTACCAGAACTATTATCCACTCTCAGGTGAAGATAGGCTAACACAACTGAACGAAAAAAATGTGTGTTGGCATCTAAAAGGGCACTTGTTTTGATGGACAAATTCTGGCAGGTTCAATGGCAGAAGTTTGCTGTATTTATAAGACATGGATGGCACTGCAGCTGCAGAAACACACAGAAGAAATCCAGAGGTTGAGGGGATTGACAGTGATGTACAAAGGCAGAATGTGAGCAGAGGCTTAGGAGCACTGGTTGGATATGCTGACCTTGAGTCATTCCCTTGGCAACCAGAAGCAGAGAAGCAGAAAGGAAAGAGACCAAGATGTTAGCATGAGAGGCTGAGATCTGGGACTCAGATCAACAGCTGCAAAGATAGAGGAGAGAATTACATTTGTCTCTACTGATAAAATTATTCCTAATATAAAATCCTCTCTGCTGCTAATAAAAGTACCCAGCTATAGACAGATTCTAACAACAATGTCATCTATAGTGACTGATGTGTTTAGGATGTAGTGATCTGTGGCTTACACCTCATCAGTGTAAGAGTTGCAATTGTCCCAAGGAGATTCATATTTTAACTCACTCTCTGTAAATATTCATCTTTCTGACACATCTTTATCACACAACAGTATAACTGTAGAGGCCTTTAAGATGGCAATAGTTGGTAATTACCCTTTAGGAAAGAAATGGCTAGCAATAGAAGAGTTAAATGCAAAATTGCTTGGTGATGTTGTTAGGGTTGTGCTGCTGAAGAAATTGGGAGCAAAAGCAGTAGAGAAAGGATAATGCTAGATGCTGGTTACAGTTCAGTATCAACATGATGCCTTGATTATTCTTTATCCAGGGAAAAGAACATCAGCCTAAGCAGTCTCTGTGTAATACTCCAGCTGGTCTGATACCAGGGCTTTGAGAAGCCAAAGGTGGGCAAGTAGCAAGAACACTGTCTCTAAGTAACCAAAAATGAAAACTTCACTACTGCTTGAAAATGTTACCCATTGTGATGACCAAATTTTGGAAAGAAGACTAAATATAAGTCTTCTTAAAAGCAACAATCCTTATGCCAAAAGATGCTTTACAGCTTTCCAGGGGAAATCAATATCCTTTTACCTGGATTAGATCCCTTTTGGAAACTGCCTTACAGATTTGTGGTTGTCCCAAGCTTGTCTGAGCTTGGTGATGTGTCAAGGCCTGAGATAAATAACCAGGACAATGTATGGCTGTGAACTTCACCTGTATCTTTCTCTCTCAACCTGTGTTTGTTGGGAAAAATAAAGACAATCATTTTCGTTTACTTTCAAATCAAGAACAGTGGAAACTATTAGGTAGCTGTTCCATAAGACCACTCTTTCATGCATGTTTTTGCTGTGTAAAATGTTGCCTGCCCAATACTCTGCTTTTAGTCTCTCAACTAATTTCCAGACACCCTACTTTAAATTCCAGGGAGCAGAAAGACTAATTATTCTTCCTCTGATGGGCTTGCAAGATAAGGAGAGAATATTTACAGCAGCCATGAGAAAGGAATGCATGTTTCCAAAATAAAAAGCATCTTGACATTTCCCTCATGTAGGCCTCAAAATGCTGGGAGCCAGGGGAGATTCTTCAGACACTTGGGTCAGTGAACCTCATTTGAAGAGGCAAAGACATGGAGATGACGCATTTATAGAAAAGATTGCTTGATTTAAGGGATAACACTTCAGTTTCTAATCCACAAATACATTCAACAGCCAAGGAAATAGAAGGAAAACCTCACAGCAGTGACCTGTCTGCTTTTTTGGCTTCATTCCTGAAGAAGAGATTGATATACAGTCATGAAGATGCTCACTTGATCAGAGTTGGGGGAAGTTTAGGCATGAATGAGAGTTTCACATCACTTCCTTATGTAATTGTCAGTTTCTGCAAAGCTGCAGGTAGAGTCAGTCAATGTTGGTCAGTATTGATGTAAATATCTGAGAGATGTGTGGGTATCCACCATAAGACTTTCTGATATAAAAACAAAGCAAGTCTACATAAAATCAGAGCAGCACTTGACAAAAAAAAATGAGAGCTGTCCTTTAAAGTAATTTGAAATAGAAGAACATGTAAAATGCAAAATAATTTCTAAGATGTGCAGATGATTGGAAATTAACAGTGGAGCTGACAATGACCAGCTAAAAGTCCTATTTAGATCCCAGGGAAACAATTAAGCCCTCTGCAGAACATGCACTGTGGTAGACCTCATGCAACATTTTACTCCCAGAAGCCACAGCTGGAGGATGTATGTCAGAACTTTTTGAGAAGTTACATTTAGTTGTAGAAATGAAGGGTCAAAAGCTCTCTGTAGACAATGTTGCAGGAGACTATTGACATTTCTGGAGTTGTTCATACAAGGGAGGATGTGGAAAAGGAGTACAAGACAGTATTGATGTCTATTGATATTTTTCACTGGTGTAACTCTGCGTGGAATTGACTCATTGTCATACCTCAAAAGAGATGGTGATAACTTTGCAAGTTGTAATGAAAGTGCTAGATTAGCCTTAATTAAATGAAAAGGCTGAGAAATCCCCATATATTTATCTTACCAAGGAAACGATGCAAAGATATTAAACAGCAAACCATGATGACTTGAAAGGTAGCAACATGTGAACTGATTATCAGCTACTTAGACAAGAACTCCTAAAAGTAGCTTTAGAAGGCAGGCTTGCTGGTTGTATGTGACTATTCAGTCTGCACTGATTTCTCTCTGGGAAAAAATCTATAAGGACATATGTACAGGGAAAGGCTGAAGAATGCTGACAGTGCCTTGAAACTGGGAAATATCAGCTTTCTTTCCCCTCTTGGCTTGAAAGGGATTGATGTAGATGCCTCAATTAAGACTTTAGAGTTTTCTGCAATGAAGGGATCCTGACCAATGCTTCAGTCGAGGTGTCCTACAGATTTAAGGTGCCTCACAAACATGAGAGTTGTTTCAGTTCAGGTTTGACTTTTACAAGAGCATTAGGAATATTTTTTTCTGTTTTAAAAAATCTAGAATATATGTCTCCTGGTAACTTTTTCTTCATAAAAAGAGCTGGGAATACAATATAGTCTCTACAGCACGTGCACATGCAAACTCACTTCCTTAGTAACTCAGCTAAATGGAGGATGAGAGTATAGAAATGCATTATTACTTTCAGTTTAGAGTAAGTTGATTACACTTCTTCTCAAGCACACTTATGGAATAGAAATGTAGTGTAACTCTATTAATGTTATTCAGGTGAATTGAAATGTACTGACATTTTAGTGATGTTTTAAAAGCTTTTAATTGATATTAATTTATTTTAGTTGATATTAATAAATATTCACGATTTAAAACATCCATGACAATTTCCTTGAAATAAATGACACTGGGAATTGAATAACTAAAACTCTTCCAAATTATAAGACAATATAGAGAAAGAAATAAGCTTTCAGATTTTTTCATGGATTTAGAAAAAAGAAGAATAAATAGTTTAGTAGATCTCTGCAAGAAATAGAAGTAGAAATGGCATATGGATTTTCTAGCCTTCTAGAAGAAGCTGAGGTGCAGAATGAAACCAGTAACATCAGATTTCACGAAGGTGAGATTCCATGCTCACCCCTCAAATAAGTCAGAGAATGAAAGAGCGTGCTGCAAATAAAGCAACGCTGCTTTTAGAACAGAGGAAAACCAGTAGAAAATGATTCACAATAGTGTTGGTATCTAGTAGGATATTTGAAAACTAAATATAATTCAATACTGACCAATATTGGTGTGAAAATAGATTGTATAAATTGATATAAACACAATTTATTCACTGTAGGAATGAGCATTAATAGAAGAAAATTGTCATACATGACCTAGTCAGAGTGAGTTCTGATGCAAAAGTGCAGCTTCTCAGACAACATTTCTCGACTAATTTCTAATGAACAGAAGTTGTTCTGTCAGAACTAGTTTTGAAAGAAACATACTGTTTGTGAAGGTTAAAATGTTACATGAGAGGAATTCACTTTTAAACTGCCCATTTGGAATGATTGAAGGAGCTTACCTGTTTCACCAGAAACAATATCATGACAGAGCTGGCAGGCGTGGGAGATATTCTAGACCAGAGTCCCATGCTGGAACAGAGACCAAAAAGTGTTACCATGCCCATTCTAATAAATTTGTCCCCAGTATGTTGCTATTTCAGTCTGTTATAGATCAATTGTATCACTCTGTCCTGTGGAGAAAAAAAAAGGTAAAAATATCTTCTTTTATGAGAGCAACTGTGTCATGAATCCTCTTACAAACAAGTGCAGAAGTCTGCTGAAGTGTCTGTCTTGCTAGACTCCAACTAGTTTTTGTTTTTTTCTGATTAAAGGCAGAGACTATTTACTCCAAACTTCACAGAAAGTCTGCTGACTGTAGCTGGTGCTTTAGCCAATAAGAAGTCAGAAAACTACTAAAACATTAACGAGCTGATCCTATTCCCTTGGAACTCCATGGGAATTTCGCCAGTGGTTTTGCAAGAATGCAATCCAGCTCCATAAATACATATGTACATATTTATACACACCTCATGAAACCTTTAAAAGATGCCCTAGAACACAGAAAAACTCTGTGTAGGAACGTTGTTGAATCTAGTTGGCTGTTAGGAAGTAACTCAGTAATAACTGTTTTTATCCTTTCTGGGCATATTTTTGTCACATGCGCACAGTGGTGTGAGATCAGGCAGAACCAACGTGTACGTTACATGATGCTGCCACCAGCTACACTTTTACTATGATTCTTGTGACATTTAGTGGGGTTTTTTTTCACAGCTCCAGCTGCAAAATTGGAGATACTGCCAATGAATTTCAGCTTTAATTTTTAAAAATAGTTTTGCAATGTTTCCAGTTGCAGGGAAAAACCTGGAAACATGAATAAATGTCTGTGGCACGCAGGCTCAGTGAAGAAAACCCTTTATAATTAAATAGTTTTAAGGTCTAACTTTGATTTGGCAATATTAAGAGTTAAGAAGTTGCCTCCTCCACTTCCAAGAGAAATGAACCAGATGATGACCTATCCCCTTCCCAGATGTCCCAAGCAGATAAGATGGAGTATGGAAGTGTAACACTAGAATGTGGCAGCCAGTAGTAGCCCAGCTTTCAATGTGAGTTGTCTTAAAGATCAGAGTGATTCATATGTGACTTCAGTGTCTGTCCTGTGGTATCACTCTCCCTTAGGGCACATGTTTTGACCTTACAGGCATAAAATGAGGCAATTGTTTACTAATAGTCCTGCTCCTTCTGGTTCTTTGCAACATTTATTTACATCATCAAACAGACAGAAATAGCAACATGTATAACGTGTAATAGTGGGAAATATTTCTTGAATGAAGGGGAAAAAAGCCCTCTTTCATAGAGAGAACAGATGCATAGAAAAAAAATGAGGATAATTCAGCATTTGGTCTACTGTTTCACCAAACTTGGGCAAGACTTGTATTATGTGTTCATGGAGGCAGACTGAACAGTGCCCAGAAGCCCATCAATAGCAAGGTCATGCGACTTAGCACTTGCTTTTATCACTGGTGGAACTTTGAACAGTTGCAAGCACCTTCCCATTGGTCTTGGGAAGTGCTGGAATGCCGTGGAATGCTCTAACACAGCAACTGGTTTTATCTCCTTAAGAATTTCTTTATAGGGTGATGCACAACTGTATCCAATTTAATCAGTGTTCAGTGCAACAGTAGCATTTCAAACCATCATATTTTATATTTATTAGCTGAGAAATTGAGATGTTCCATCAGTCTGACTCCACCTCCACCTGCTGATTAAAGTAAATGCACATATTTTGTTTGTATACGTAATACCTTTCTGATCATGTACTGGGCTACTTCCAATGCTTCTGTGTTCTGTGTGTCTTTATTCCTGTGGTTCATTGGGCAAAATATAATTTCTTGTTCCACCTCCTCATATTTCTTTGACCAGACATTACTGACACACAGCACTGTCCTATATCCTTAATCTCTTCTACCACATGATTTCTGGACATGCCCATATCTCTGCTTTCTGTCTTAACTACTAAGCTGGTAGAATTTTCTGAGAGGAATGAAGAATGGGATGGTACATACAGGCAGGTGTTTCAGCAGGCAGACAGGTACATAGCTTTGTAAAAGCTTTTTTTCCTCAATAATTGCTAGTGCAGGATGCCGGTTTCAGCCCCATCTGCAGACAGAAGGCAGAGAGCCTCCGCAGCATTTTCTCTCAGTTTTCTCTCTTTAGTCTTCTCTATTACAGCATTCAGTAGCAGTTACTGGTGTGAAGGGACAAGAAAAGTTGCCAAACCTTTCTGTACAGGACAGAGCAAAGGGGATGACTGCATCCGCTTCAATAGCCCCGATGCCAACAACAGCAATGCTGTGCAGTACATCTGGGAGACAGGTGATGACAAGTTTGTTGACCGAAAGTTTCATGCTGGGATTTGGTATTCCTGTGAAGAAATTGTAAATGAAGAAGGTGAGTAAAATAATGTAAATTTCCTTAAGAAATAGAGTTCTTCCTACTTGTTTGGTGTCACTTTCCTCTTTGCTGCAATGTTGTGGGTGTATTTTAAATGAAAATCAGTTCTTTAAAAGTACCTCTTCCCTGAGCAGAGTGATCTGAGGGGATCTAGGGAATTCCTAAAGGATTCCTCAAATAGTCTGCAAAAGACTTCAAAATGACAGGTTATAGTACAGATTAAGACTTTTTTTTGCTTAACTTCTCTCACCAGAACAAGTATTACAGGAAATTGTTCATTTTTCTGATATTTTTAGTCCCTTAGGCAAAAAATGAACATATTGAACTTAAATGATTGCTTATGACCCCCTACAACAACATAGAAAGCTCAGTGTGATTTTTTTGTTGTTGTTTTAAAAATCATTTGAGCAGTTAAACTGTGAGATCTAAGTTATTCCATGGATTTCCTCTTAGGCATGGGTATTCCTACCTTCTTACTGCAATCAGACCCGTCATAAATCATATCAGAAGAAGATTATTTTCACCATACTAAAGCATAATTTGGAGATTTACCAGTCATGAGTGGTGACATTTAATTGAGTTTCACTCTACGTGTATAAATGTCAGTAGAATGAAATTATCTTGCCATTAAGGAAAGCTTCTAGTCAATCTTCAATCTTTATATGAGGGAATTGCTTTGGTGACATAGGGCATTTATTGTAAATCCAGATCAACACAAAGTTTTTCCCCTTACTGCCCTCGTGAGTTTACAAATGACTACTGGAACAAAAACTAGAACAAAACTTCAGAGAAATCAAATTAACTGCCATCTGTGCTATAATATGCATCATTTCTCACCTCTCCTGAAAGTCCAGATCTAGCAGAATATCTTGTAAGCTGTGCAGTTTCGAGGGGCAAATGTCGAAGATCAGACAAAATAGATGTCCAAAAGACATCTTTCAGGTGGTGATTACTATGGCTACCAAGGCTGTTCAATTTGTACATCTACTATGGCACTTCTTGTTTTCCAACTTGGTGCAGTTAGTAGCTGAAAAAAATCCACCCAGTATTTTCAGAACAGAGCAGAATTAATTCCAAGAGCTTTGTTCACAGCATCTGTGTGGGGGTCAGGAGGTTACATGGGTTTGAAAATCAAAGCTTAGAGCAAGAAATTGGAATCAAGCTTAGAATAAATGTCTGTGAGCAGTAGCCTTGTTGCTGCAAGGAGAGCAGGTCTTCCTTCACAAGGAAGATGGTGTACAGGCTGACAGTCTTTCAAAGGAATTGATTGTTTTCTTGTTCCAGATTTCACATCTAACAACCTTTTGGAAAGCAATTTGTAGCCTTTCTCTAAGTCCCTCAGACTCTGGTTCTGCCTTGAAAAAGTCTGGAAGGATTTGCTACTGTCCCCAGAGAAGGGTTGATGTATCAGGGAGAGGCTTTGTGTATACAAACATATGTCAGAAATAGTTTCTCCTGACCATCTCAGTTTGTGCCCTTATGATAGATTTTGCATTTCCCACTTTTGATTAAGCTATTTCTTTAGATCATTACAGAATACAAAGTAAACCTGAATTTTATATTATTTCTATTTTTTAGGGGAGAAATGCAGAAGCTTCATCAGTCTGACTGCAGCTGCTGATCGAGGTAGATATGCATATTTTCTTTGTGTAAATCAAGTTTTCCTAATCACATTTAACACCATAAATATTCTGTATTTTGGTATCAAAAATGCTTGCTTTAATCCCACACAGATTCTCATCCTTTATTTGATTTTTCAACCTGAAAATTAAGTCTACAAGACTTAAAATATGAATTTATGTCTTTTGAAAATGCTCCATTTGAACATAAATGCTTTTTAAAATTACTTTGGATATGAGTACTAGTACTACAAGTCAAGATTTGTAAGGTGTTGACCCCTCTCTCCTCCTATCTTCATACTCATACTCAGGAATTTCATGGCTTGCACTGTATGACCTGGCGAGGGCAGAGGAACAGGCAATGTGTGAAAAAGGTTCAAGGAATTTGTTGATGGGACTTGAGGGAGATATGCTGTTGATGCTACTGATGATACTGATGTTGATGGCAGTCTAAGCCTCCTCCCTGTACCTTACACAGAACTGTAAGGACACATTTCTATTCTCCTGAGAGCTGAGAGTTCCTGTCTTTCCTTCAGAGAATGGTTTGTGTTCCTCTAAAACCTCTCTGACAATGTTCTTCAGCACACCCCACACCCCCCAGTGATGTGATCAGACTGCTTTGCAAGTGGCTGTTCCAGAAAAATAACACACTCAGTTATTCAGTGCATATGTAATAATGTCTCACTTATCAAAAATGTTAAGATGCAAGCTCTCATAGCTGAAGCAGCCAATACTTCTGGGCAACATAATATCTGGAGCTCCTGAACAAAGTAAGAGTTTTTTTCTTGAGACAAAGATTTGCTTGAGAAATAAACCTTGCTCAGGAGCACCTTCACATAGCCTGGCCCAAGACTTTAATGACTAAATGGGCTTTGAATTGGAGAAGTCCCACAGATACTGTCAAAACCTGCAGTAGAGATTATTTACCACACTGACATTGTTTATTGCCCTATGTACAGTTTAGTAATCAATTACATGTCTTAGGAATTTATGCTGGCATATACTTTTACATGAAATCACCCTTTGAATCTACAACCAGGAGTCACATTTATTTGTTTTTAAAAAGATTTTGAAGGTTGTTGGCCAGTTCTTGCTAAGATCTGAACACAAGAAGACCCTCTGCTCCTGACTGTGGGACATTGGCACGCTAATAGCGAAACAGCAGGCTGCAAAAATGTAATGGGAAGATTAACTTCTTGCATAAGATGTAATTAACAGATACCCAGAAATAGATGAATTAGCAGATAACAAGAGACACGAATCTCAGTGAAACCTGCAATGGCTGAGCTCATGAAGGCTTCTCTACCCAAAATAATCAAGATCCTGTTTAGTGGAAAATTAAGCCAACAGGGAAGATTTTATGTAATGACTGGACCCTCAGGACACGTGGCTGTGTGCAAATTGTTACCTGGATAACTTGTTCTTCTGTTTTGGTAAAATTCTCTCTGGACTCAGCAACTGTGATGTCGACAACTAGAAAATTGGATAGTAATTCTCTTTATATTAATTTTGGTTCATGGTAGTTTTAGGGTAGCTACTGAGTATAAAACCACACTGCCCTACTTGTACTGTAAGCTTCTTAAGTGTGTAGCAGGAACGTGCAAGTGCTCTTCCACTAAATGGCCAAATCAATAGAGGAAATTATAATTTAGGGTGTCCATTGGCCTTGAAGTCTTCCTATAGATGTCATAACAGCATCCTCATAGCCTTTGAGCTTCTATTTAATGTTGTGTAAACAGTATAAATGAAGAAATTATGAAAATAAAGACTGCTTGTAATATCAGTGCTGTTGATTTGATTTTCCAGGGGTTTTATGGCTGTCTATTGTAGCAGAGCTTCTGTACATCATTTTGCTTCTGACTGGAGCCATTCTAATGTCAGTAGAAATGTGCTACTACAGTACTGTCATTGATGGGCTAAAGATCAACGCCTTCTCTGCAGTTGTCACCGTATTGGCAGGTACAGTTAAGAATCTTGATCCATTACATCCAGAAATTGCAACACTGACAGACTTTAACTTGGAAATTAATAACACTGTCCAAGTTTTTAAACTATTATATCTATGGAGACACTAACAATACAAGATGAAGCCAAATTTTGTGGGAAAATATTGTTTCCAATTAATTGTTTCTTAATGCTTTTATATTATATAGACATACCTTTAACTAACTTTAATTTAGTTGTTTTAATTGTACAATTTTTTATTTCATTGTCAGATGGGTTGTCAAAGATAAAAAGTCACAGTCTTCCAAATAACTTGTTATATTTCCAACATTCTAGGTATGAGATTAGCAATAAGCAAAAATAAAGTAACACTTCTACGAGGGAATAAAACTGTAACTGGATGAGTGTTAGTAGAGATTTGTCTTTAAAAGTGTCTTTCATTTTCTGCATGCTACTTCTTTATCCAGTGCTATTTAATCATGAGATCCTAGGCAAATTCAGTTTGGAAGAAACTTCAGAGGGTCTCTAGTTTCTTCAAGGAATCTTGTCTGAATTCACTGTTGAATGTGCGTTGAGTAGCAGGTTGGAGCAGAGACTTCTGAAGGTGTCTTACACCCTGAAGCACTCTGTGATTCTGGCTGTATTATAGAATTGTTACTAAGGAATGTTACTGGTAACATGAACAATGTTTCACAGAGCAGTTAATTTTGGAGCCAGAAGCAATCCTACTGTTTATTTACTGTAATTTCTTGTGGAACACGTCCCACTGTGCTTCCTATGGTCAGGATTGTTTAGAGTCCAAAGTGATTTATACATGGTGAAAGCATATTTTCCAGATGACATCTAATTGCAAGTCAAACACCTGGCAGATGGCAAAGAATTAATCTCAAGATTGTCTTTCTCTGTCAAAATTTTCAGCTTTGATCCTAATCCTAATCCCAATGTACTAGGATTTAGTGTTCATGCATTTGTGATTGTTGTGCCTTTCTTAATGAATTAAAGGGGTTTTTATTACACTTTTTTCCTCTTAAAACATATTCACACATTTAATTAATTTGCTAATCTCACTTTTGTTGGTTAAATATATCAATTTTATTAAAGATCTGACTATGATAATGGAGGACAAATGATTTTCTTCCTTTCTGCAGAAGCCTTTGCGTAGTTCAAGACAACTATCATGTCTCTCCTTCATCTTCTCCAAAAGAAATGATTGAGAAACATGCTGTATGACTTCACATGTATTTCTAAGACCTTTTATCACTCTAACTGCTCTAGTCTTGCTATAGCCCAGTTTCTAGCCCCTTTCTAAAGGTCCTTGCTAAATGTGGAGACCTGGCTGAACCTCCCAGGACTTTAACAAATACACTTTATATTCCAGATGGTGACTTCTGAAACACTCTAGTTCTGCTTAATGTTATGGAAGTGTAAAACTTGTAGGGACCCACCCCATTACCCCAAGTTAGGCCCAACTACACCAAACCTTTCCTCACAGATACTTGTGTAGCTTGGTCTTAAGGAAAAACCCCAAGTCTAAAAACCACCACCACCAATAAAAAATAAATGATAAATCAACGTTCCCTCTTTAGAACTAAAATTTCTGTCCCCTTCTTTGGAAAAGTAATACAATTCTACCATCCTAAAGATTTACTTCTAAAGCCTTGGCTCCTGGAATTTTTTACAGTATTTTTTCTGCAACAGAGAACATTTAATTCCTTCCTCTTTGCAGGTGACTTTTACACATTTGAAGATTGCTATTTCAGCTCCCTGTAATACAGAGAGCAGTCCCCAAACTTTGCTGCCTATGAACTCTGAGAACCTGTTGGAACGTACTCTTTCTTCTAAAAAGTTTCTCTGAAAGGTGTCCAACTAGTTAAAAAACCATAGATTAGTAGAACTGGTGTAGAACTGGTGTTCTACTAATTGCTAAAAGAATTCCCTATCCCTCCTGTGTCTCACAAAACCTCCTGACCCACTGTTGTGTCTATTTCCAAAGAAAAAGACGTGAGCTCTGTACAACTCTTTAGGCAGTTTTGCCTGCTATTAGCAGAGCTCCCCATTTACAATAACCTCAAATACACTCTTTTATTAGTGTTCTTTTTGGGTTTGGGACGTATTAAAGAGGTTTACACAGCAACCAGCAAGCTTTTCTTGGACATTCTATTTACTTCCACTAAGAAAATTTCTTGGAATATCAAAAAAATGGAAGAGCATCTGTCTTAACCATTAATTGTGTAAACCTTTTGTCAAATATAAACTGAGTTGCCCACTGTGTAATGAAGTTTCTAGCAGACAAATGCAAACTAGAATTCAGCTTCTGGAAACAGTAGCTCCTAATTCGAGCTATGTTGAAAACACACAATTAAACCCCATTTTACAGTATTTAACCATTGAAAAAAACCCCCACATTAAAGCTGGTGTTTGATTTCTCAGTTCTCTCAGTCTTTATCTCACACTGAATAAAATCCTAAAATGTATGTTATAACTTGTGTAGGACATGGTAACTTAAAAGAAGAATCACAGTGTGAATTTTTCTGACCATAGGTACTTAGGTTGCTCTCACTGTCCTTTGGTTAAAATGAACATTGACAGGAATCTGTACATGGCTATGCCTTTTATATCTATATTAGTTACATTTTCACCATTTCTCTGGCCCTGATGCCACTGCTGAAATGTTGAATCTGATTCAGAACTTGATCCTTATACAAGACCTAAGGGGAGAGCTCCAGCACAGAAGCTCATGTTTACACAAGTTACATGCATTTCTAGGCAGCCAACCTACAGGATTCAGGACAGACATTCATGGACCTCAAAAATGACTGTGACATACCACCTCTCTGGTGAGAGGTGGACAACTGGGCTCCTTCTCTAATAGCCATATCAACAGTTAAATAACTTTCTCCAGTTTGTGAAGGAATGTGCTACCAAACGCATCATGAAGCCTCTTGGGTCTATGCTACATCAAAGGTCTCTCCTAATTGCCTGTTGATGTTGTTTCAGGCAATACCAGTGTTTCAGGGAAGACTATTTCTCAGTACTGAAGTCAGGTTGCTATCAGCCCTGACTTGGTATACCTGGGGCCATGTGAACTAGACCAACTGATACTAAGTACTAGCTAGCAAGTTTTGTAATAAGGCGTGAAACAGAGCTACTGCATGAACACCTAACAAATTGGGTCTTGTGAGTTTGGTGGGGGACCATCTGCCCTGGGCAGCTTGTGTTTTAGACAGTGAGACAATTGGTACTGCAAGGACATTTGTAAAACAAACTAGAAATTAAAAAATAGATGTTCACAGGGAATTTCACTACTGGAAGATAAAATACTAAGGGAGAACAGATACCCTCAGGATTAGGCATCAACCTAGTGGCAATTTGGAAAATTAAATGATTAAAGTAAGCCCCTTTCATAATCTAGACTTTCAGTGCTTTTTAACGGCCATTAAGTGTGTGTTCACTTTGCCATTCACCTCTATAACTTTCATAATTCTGGCTGCATTTAAGGCTCTGGAAAAGCACATATGACTACACCCCTTAGAAAAAGCTTTTCACTGAATGATAGGAAACTGTGGAAAACGAGCCCATGCAGTGCAAGTGAGTGGCACCTTGTTGCAATGACTCATCTCTGCTCAGGGTTGAATTACTGAGAAGTTTTCAGAAAATGAGACCCAATCACCTTGTTGCCTTTTAACATCTACAGGCTGCATATCCCATTGCTCTTCTAGATTCCTATAGCACACACAGTGGGTGTCAAGGGACTGTATTAGTTATTACATTGGCAAATACAACACACATGAGTGCACTTATATTAGACTGTCCAGTATTTTGTAGTGATTTATAGAATTTAGATGCTCCAAAAACTATTCTTCAAGAGATCAAGGAACAGCTAAAAAAAATTGACAAAGAAGAATAGCCTCAATTTCCATTTTCTAATGTTCTTATGATATTATATTTTTTAGGTCTTCTGGGCATGGTTGCTCACATGATGTACACAACTGTATTTCAAATCACTGTAAATCTTGGTCCTGAAGACTGGAGACCTCACACATGGGATTATGGCTGGTCCTATTGGTACCTATTTGTTTATATTTTCTTTTTCCATTACATTTCAGTCACTTCACCATACGTTCAAGGAATTTATACCTAATTTATAAGGAATGGGTCTACCTTATTTCATTCCTGGGGATGCAGTTCAGCAAACATCTGTTTTTCTTCAAATTCAGTTGTCTTAGATTTTTGCATAGATGGTATAAACTTGTGAGTATTGTGTTTGCCATCCTTTAGACAATACAGAGACCTCCACCACCTCTACATGAAGCAAATGTTCTTCTCCATACATATCAGACCCAGAATTAGTGCCCTCATCTCCCAGGAAAACTGCCTTGTATAAGTTGTTTAAATTTCTTCCAGCTTTAGCCATTTAGGCTATTAGTCACTCACTTGCTCAAAGTGGGAAGGGTGATCCTCCTTCACTCAGAAGGAACTGGTCTGAGAAGATTCAATTCCAAGTATTGAGAGAACTCTTTGGACAATGTTCAGGGCTACTTGGATACCCTCAATGGGTATCATAGGAGCTGTGTAGGACCCTCAAATAATGCCTTCATCCCTCCTTTCAGACCAGTGATCTTGCCATGTTAAGAAAAGCTCTGATGAGTTAAGTTCCTCCAGTGTGAACTTCAATTGAGTCTACTGTGACAGTAGTTTTACATGCTACTTTTATACCTCCAGCATGCGTTGCCCACTCAGTAGTCTGGAAGTTTCACACATCTATAGCAAATAGTACCTTTACATCATTGTTTAGTTCCATCTTCTTATGACTTTACTTTTGTCATTTCAGAGTTGATAGCCTTTTCTTTCTGTTTAGCCACGGCCTGTATTTTCTCAGGGACACATTTCTGTGCTCTGAGTCTGCTTTAGTCATAGAATAGTAGGGGTTGGAAGGGATCTTTAGAGATCATGTAGTCCAATCCCCCTTCAGTAGCTATTTAACTGTGCCTTCTCCTTTTGGATAACTGACACACATCTTTCTCAGTGTCCCCTGTGAAATTTGTACTCTCAATAACTACACTTTCTAATTTTTTATGTATCCTCATTTTTTGTAGTTCCTCTAACATTAAGTTCTAAGTAAACAGAGAAATTGGAGGTAGAGTTTCATTAAACAGGAAAGTTAAATGTGAATAGTATAACCAATGTGTAGAGGTCAACTATGTCAGGTACGTAGGTAGCTGTTAACCAAGAACCTTTCTTCCTCCCTCACCATCTTTCCCTAATATACACAACCATGTGGATGTAGTATTCTCAAAAAATAAAATTGGAGGCTTTGCCTATGAAAATGTTCTGCTAATTCCTGATAACCCTTTTTGTTTATAGCCTCGCATGGGCTTCCTTCGCTTGCTGTATGGCGGCAGCTGTCACCACGATTAACAGATACACAAAAACTATTTTGGAATTCAAGCACAAAAGAAAAATGCTGGAAAGGAGTTTAAAGATTAAATACAAGTTTCCTGATCATGCAGCTCCAGAGAAAGCTTGCAATGTGTATGTGAACTCTTTCCACCACAGTACGGAGGACCCTGCACACCCAATAAAAGGTTTGCGTCACCTGGCCACCATTTCAGTTCTGTAAACCCTCAAGGCATCCTGTAAATCATAATCCTTGACCAGAATGGAGCAGTGTTCATTAATAAAAATGTACATTTGTGTAGCATGAGTCAATTTTCTTAATAAAGAAGTGATATTTCCATGGATGTTTCAAGGAAGTCTTGGCATTGGAAAAGTAGATTCAGATGTCTCAGTTCAGAAAGAAAACAGAGCTACACATCCTCCACTGCTCTGATTTTTAAGCAGTCTCTAATGCCAAATACTTTATGGTATGTGAGCTTGCTAGAATTTCAGAGCATTATGGATTGACACCCCAATTCTTTATTGAAAAGGCTTGTAAAAAAATCCATCCCAAAGCCAAGTCCTGCAAAGAGCAGGGCAGCAAATAAGGCAATCCACCTGTGGTGCATGCCTTGAATAATTTGTTATTAAAGGTACAATCTCTCCAGGAAAATCTGTGTATTCCAGCCTATGACTCATGAGTTTCACCATATGCATAGTGGTGGGATTTGCTGTGAAAGAAAGGCTAATAAAGGGAAGAAGCTTTCAGTGTAAATACTCCTCATTTAAAATGGCTGGGAAGGCAAGCAGAAATCTGGAAGATACCTGGCTGTAGACAGAACAAAACTCACCTATGAATTTCTAACAACAGTGTTAAAAAGAACCGGGATTTGATTTGTGATTATTGTACACGAAGAAAAACCTACAATCACATTAAAGATGGGAAAGCAGAAATTACTACAATCCTCGTAGATCAGGAATATGCTGCAGCTTCACTCTGAGGATCAACATGAAGCCTCTCCATGGAACTGAACCATGTGTGTCTATTCTGTTGGACACCAGCTCTTCTTCATTGCTGTATGAATCCTCTTGCTAATGAGCCTGCTGGGAAACGCACTTGTGAACCTCCAGTGGCATAGTCCTTACACAGTGTATTAAACGACTCTGGGCTTTAGAAACATCATTATACCTTTTTTTTTTTTTCAGTTAAAACCATCCTAACATAAACACATTCTGAACTTGCTATGTCAGCAGGATCCATAGGTCAGTTTGGGGTCAGTGGTAAGGTGGAGTTGATAACAGAGCAGCAGAAATTACAAATGATTAGTTCAAAAGGAAACCACGGGCCATTAGTGGCAAGAAAGGAAAACTAAGAAATAATAAGGGGAGATAACAAGAGCAACACCTACGCTGGCAGGTACCTGTGCCCAGACTCCATCTGCTATGTGAGTGGACCTTGGAAGTGCTGTGACCCCAGGACAGGCAGTTTGTGTGCAGGATGCAGGCAGGAACCCCAAACATTGCTTGTACTGTTGCTGGTACTTGAAGATTGTGTAACAGCTCTCAGCTGTGCTTCTAGTTCTTCTGAGAGAAGGTTGCTCATCAGAGCTCATCAGATCCAGGTTGCAGGTGGGAAAGCTGACTGCTGATAAGGGAGTTCCAAGCACTCAAGCAATTAGCACTGGGGAGAGAGTCATGTAACTACTGTACCAGTCAGGACTGGAAGCCAGTTGTAAAATCTCACAAATTGAAAATGATACAGTTGTAGCTCACATTAATAGAAAATTATATGTCCTTTGGGCATGTGAGAAGCTTAAAAAAATGAAAAGGACCATAGCTGAATATCTTTCTCCTGTGACTTCTACAACTAAATCTGCAGGCCTGGCTTTCTCCTTGTTTAGGTAAGTTTGTACTGTTAAAGGAATCTATATGCATTAAAATATGTCAGTGAGGCTCACAGATAATGTCACTTAATGAACTGATCTAATAACATTTCATTTAATTATCATAGTACTTTTGTATGCAACATATATCCACAGTTGTTTAGGCAGTAAGGCAGAGATAGACAAATGAAATAGAATTTAACTTCAGCTTAAATAATAGATTTCCCAAGGGGAAAAAAAAAAAACACTTCAGAAATGGCAGTGGAGAAGCTGTGTTCACAGTATGAGAAAACCCCACAGAATTATAGAAAAGTATGACCCATTTAAAAGGTCACCTAATCCTTCTTTTCCTCTAGGCAGGATAAACTAAAGTTACATTGCTTTTTTACAGATGTTTCTTTAATCTCTTCTTTAAAGCTTCCAAAGACAGGCATTCTAAAATTTCTGTGGCAATTTATCCTTCGTGCTTAACTACTCTTAGCAGAAAATTCTCTCCCTGTAAATCTCCTTTGCAGTAATTTTAGCACATTGTCTTACTACAGCAGAAATGGAGAATGGTTTATTTCTGTCCTCCTGCCAGTACGTTTTAGGTATCTGAAAATCATTTATATATAACTTTCTTCTACTTTCTAGACTAAGAATTGTCTGTTCTTTAAAAATGTCTTGACAGATCTGAGGTGTTGTTTTAACTTTGTCACTCTCACTGCTTGCTGGTGGGTTTTCTTGAGCCATTACATCTTTTTTGACATGAAATATGCAAAACCAATGAAGAATTTCTGCTAAGATCTAGAAAGTGCAAAATGGGAGTAGAAGGATTATTCAGCTTGTTTTTACAAGCAAACAAGGCAATGTTGGTTCATGTTTAGATGTGATGTCCTATGATCCTTTTTTGATGAATATACCCAGTTGGTTTTGTGGAGCTGTAAAGGGTTTGGGTGCTGCTGGAGTACAGCCAGAAGTATACCTGAGACCATGGCAAGAACCTATTTGTTTCAGAGAGCAGAGGTCTGGTGAGCGGAAAAAGTGGATGTTTGATTTCACAGTTCAGGTATAATCAATAACAAGAAAAGCCAAGTGCTACAACAGAAAATTGCTGGAGCTCCAACTGGTACTGCAGGAACTGTCCACTGCTCACTATTTGTGAAACGCTTCCCTGAAACATGTTTTTTGAAGGAAGAGTAATTGAAGTAGAGGTACAAGGAAAGGTTAAACATCCCTGTAAGGTAATAAATAGCCATGTATTTTCTTGCACTGAAGACTTTTTTCATGTTTGGTAACTCTTACTTCTAGAAAGAGGCAGATAAATGCAGCTGATGTTGAAAGTTCTATGAGCAACAGGACTTGAATCAGCAAGGGCAGTTTGGATGAATGCTTTCTAAGTAGGTATTGCCTTTGTAGGTACTCTGAAAACAAGGCTTTTTGAAAGTAAAAAGCAAGTAGTTGTGATATCTGTGAGTACTAATGACACAAGAAAGGCCAGGCAACGATTTGGGAGATGGAATTTAAGCTCTTAGATGTAAAACAGAAGATCAGGACACTCTTGCATTAGCTTTATTTATATTCTGGTTCAGTTCACAGGATGAGACAAAAGGGGATAAGCCCTCATCACAAACTGAGAACATGTGATAGGGAAGAAAAGCCTAGAATGGTTAGGGTGAGAGAACCTTAATATAAGAGGGTTAAACAATTGACTGAGTAATGGCCACATTCATGTTGGACATGGTGATGAATTACAACACATAGCAGAGTGGACAAGTGAACTCAATGCTCTGTAACAGAAAAATCTCTCAAGCCCAGGAATTTGCATAAGACATGCAAAAGTAGAAAAGAAATGAAAAACCCAGAAAGCAGCTGTATGTCTGTCTGTGAATCTGGGTTGTTTGTCTACCTTGAATGTTGTGTGCAGCTGTGGCCTGGCCATTTGGGAAAGAAAAAAAACATAAGGTAAACCAAAAACAAACATAAAGAAGACTTAGAAGAATAATCTGGATTTCACAAAGAGTGAGTGAACAGATACCAGGGCTCTCCAGCTTGGAAATCAGGAAACTGCATGAAAGCTATGATGGGCATGGATAACTGGGAGGGAATTCATTGAATGCCATTTCTTTTTCTCAGTCACAGTAAAAGCAGGAGATGTGAGAGAGTATTATCTGATACCTCTTTTAAAGTAAACATAAGGAAGCCTTTTTTTAATATATTACTAGTTCCATTCCCTCAGGAATGTTTCAAATAGGAATGTGAAAAACAAGATGCAGACAGATTCTGTTTCAGACTGTAGCAGATAACCCACACCTGAGAGAATATGATGTACAGAGTGTTAACATATTCTTATCCCATTCTTACAATCCATCTTTTAAGGACGTACTCTAAGGTATTGTCATGGATCATAGAATCATAGAATGGTAAGGGTTGGAAGAGACCTTTAGAGATCATCTAGTCCCAAACCCCTGCAGAAGCAGATCCCACCTAGATCAGGTCACACTGAATGCATCCAGTCGGGTCTTGAAGACCTCCAAAGAGGGAGCCTCCACACCCTCCCTGGATGAGATATAGAACTAGATAAGCCCTTATTTGAGGCTTATCCTGCAAGTACTTTCAAAAAAACCACATCTGAGGAACACTCTGATCCAGTCTCTAACCCCACTTCCCACTGATTTTTACCCCTCTATCTCCCATTTCTCTTTACTTCCACATCCCTTTGTTCCTGTAATTTCTCATCAGTCCTAGCACTGACAGATTATTCTGATAAATTGATGCGGGTTCCCAAACTTTGATCTATCTATTTAGATGGTTATTCACTCTCTTATAACAGAGATAGAGCTCCTAGTAGAGTTTTTGGCCCTACTGTATTAGGGCAAAGCGACAATAAGGCAAGCAACAATATTTTGTCATATTCACTTACTAAATCCAGAGGAGCAGAAGCCCCACAGAGGAGCATCAATAGTAGTGAATCACGGAGACGTTGGCTGGTTTGTGCTTAATAAAGCATCCTGCTTTATTCTACCCACAGTGAAAAGCAGAAATCGCTGACATTTGAAACATAAACATTTTCTTTCAGGTCAAAAGCATGGAAAAGAACTGAACAAAATCAGTTTTCCTCTTCTGTCTTTGGCTTTTCTCTAATCCCTGAGGCCACAATGGCAAAGAACAGCTCAGGGAAGAAGGTGCGAATGTAAACTGCCACTCTGGGGATAGGGTTGGCCATAAGTACCTCCTGCTTCTTCCTGCTCACTGTGTGCAAGACTTCTTCTGCCACCTCCACTGGGTGCACACCATATGCCACCTTTCTGAAAAAGACTGTAAATGAAACAGAGAGGAGTGAGAGCTACAGACAGACAAACAGATAGACACAACTGAGGGAATGGTGGTGAAAAGATACAGCTTCTGCATCATATAAATCAATTAACTTCCTACACACTTTCAATCCCTCACCTCTTCTCTTCCCACCAGTATGTCCCTAAAATCTTTTCACAATTTCAAAGTAAAATCCTCATAGTCACTAAGAGAAGGAGCAACTTGAGGGCAGTGGAACGTTCCCTTGGGACCTCCCATGCTCTGCCCATCCTCTCTTCTCCATGTCCTAGTGTATTTATATTCTCACATAATGTTGTTTCTTTCCATGTTCCTTCTTTTTTCACTAGAGTCATCTGACCAATCTCTCTTTTCTTTTGCTCCCCTAACCTATTCACACTTTCTGTCATTTCCATTCTTTTCCCTGTGCTCCTTTCTTCTCAGTGGGAAAAACCTCTATACTGCTTTGGGTCTTCCTTGGAAGGGAAGACCTGCCTGGACACATTCCTATGTGACCTGATCACAGGTGAGACCTGCTTCAACAGGGGAGTTGGACTAGATGATCTCTAAAGGTCCCTGAAAACCCCCCATTCTATGATTCTGTCACATGGATTTTATCTTCTGTCTCCCTTCATGCATCAAACCTTACATTTCCAAATAGATGCCTCCCAGTTGCCAGGTGCTGGCTGGCGATGGTATGAACAGATGAAGGTTGGATTCACAGTGCTGACAGAGATATCAAACTCTTCCATTTCAGCTCTAAGACAATCAAAAAAGCCTACAGCAGCATGCTTAGAAGCAGCATCTAAAAGAAAGGAAAAGGCCTCCATGTATGTATGTTTGAATATACAAACACAAGGATACAGGTGTATGATAGAGCTTCATAAAACATCAAAGTTTGGAAAATTGAGCATGGAATGATCAGCCAAAAGGCAAAAGAACAATGAATTATTTCACCCAGTGAAACTATCACATGGCACATTTAAAACAAATGAAAGAAACTTATTTGTGTGGGACAACTTTTCGTGAGGTATGAATTCAGTCTGCCTGTACCTGCCAAAGAACACGTGTCTGAATTTCACAATCAGAAATAGTAAGTCCTGGGTTAAGGAATAATATTTCTGTTATCTATACAGTTTAAAAATGTCTTTTGGTGGATGGACAATGTCTCCACAGCATCTACTGCTGCAGTTGATCAGTACAATGCAATGAAATACATGTTCCTTTCGGGAATGCAGGAGCACTAATGTTTTTTAAACTAATTATAGTTTTGTCTTGCATCAGCCATCCAAGATACTTTAATATTAAAGTTATTTTTAAAGTAACTGAATGTTAGGAATTTTATCTGCTCTTAGTACCATTTTAGTGAGAATGGCATTAAAGAAGGATGACAGTGTGTGAACCTTGACCCCAAATCAGAACCGTGTGTTAAGTACAGCAGAGCTGCAAAGCACTTGCCAAGCTTATATTTGTCTCAATTTGCAGTGAAAATCACCTGTGTATAACACAATCTAAAAACTGGCAGATGGGCTATGGGAATTGAAAAAGGTTTCTCCATCTATTTGTCTTGACATTCCTTCTGGCAGCTTCATTACATGCAACATAGATGGTAGAGGTATTGCAAAAACCATGTGTTAGCTCTTCTGCTACTTATGATTTTATACATATACAAAGTAACCTGACACAATCATTTGTTTCCTAGAAAGAAAACATTCCAGATGTCCTATCAATGTGTTCTTTCTTTTCTGAGCCTTTTCTGTAGTTGTTATACTTCGACATAAGAGACCAGGATTGCACAGCATGTTCAAGATGTGGGCACTTCATGGATTTCTACAAAGGCATAAAGACAGGATTTATATTTTTTTCTTCACTGCTTTTCTTAAAGTCTCTGTCACTGTATTTTGCTTTCACAGAACTCTAAGTCTCAATTCTGAGGTCTTGGAGACCTTTTCATTGAAAGCTCATTGTCTTCTCTAAGCTCCTGTCACAGACAAAACTGTCAATTTACATCTATCCTGTGTTTTCTGTCCACTGACTTTGCATTTTATTAATACAAACACCTTTCATCATAACTCAGGACAGTTTAGTTTCACTAGAAGCTTTGCATGAAAGACCTTCCTGAAAGTTTTCTGGGAAGCCAAGCAGAATACTAATACCACAATTCCATTGAAACTCCCACACATAAATCCATTAAGCATGTGAGTCTTCCTTTACAGAGCAGTAGCCAGTACCTACCAGTATGTAATCTTTATACACTGCTTCACTCTTCATTATGGTCTCTACTAATGTGTCCAGTACAGATGTAAAACCTACAAGTTTGCTGTTTCCTGAAAGTCTCCTAAGATCATACAAAAATCTTGCTGTTACATTTGATACCTTCTTGTCCTGAAGTAACTTAAGTAGTGGTTATACTTCAAAGAAAGCATTCTAACTGTCTCTTCTTGAGTGCCACCCTAAAAACATTTTAGCCAAATACTGTACTAATAGTTTACTGAATGAGGATGCAGATTAGCACTTCTAATGACCAGGGAATACTCATAATTCAGGCATCAGAATGTACATTTTTATATGTAACTTACAAGCTGCACGAAATGGGATTCCTACTTTTCCTTGGATACTATTAATTAGAACAATTTGGCCAGTTCTTCTTGAGATCATGTTGGGAAGAATGGCTGAAAAAAAAAAAGAGAAAGAAGTAAAAGAAAGCCACATAAGTAAAATAACTCAATGTATTTAGTGAAAAGAAGTGACAGCTGAAGTGTAGGTTGCCCAACTTAATTAAGGTTGTCTCTATACTGCAATCAAAAGTATCACAAAGTCCAGTAGCTGGAAACTGTCTTCCAGAATCCACTTGGATTCCATGTGCAGATTTGGGTGCAGAATTACCACACTTAATTGTCAGTCTATCTATGTCCTTGGAACAGTTTTGAAACCAATTATCTTTGTAACAAAGGCAGCAAGCATGCAAAGAGTGGAGTCACCATATGCAAAGTACAATAAGCAGACATCTTTTTATATGTCTGTCTTTCAAACACAGCTTATATATTTCTTGGCAAATCTACTTCTAAACCCAGGCACCCCATTTTCTTCAGTTTCAGTCCATGATTTTCACAGAGTTGGTTTTGGTTATAGTGAAGAAGGCAACAGTAAGTGCAAATGAAACAATGTGATGCCACTGACTGGTGTCTCAAGCTGTAAGTGCCAATAGCAGAACTGAAAAAAAATAAAGTACCTTTGGTTAATGTTATAGGTCCAAAATAGTTGGCATCCATTATCTTTTTATCAAGTTCCAATGAAATGCTCTGCACTGCTCCTTTGACCTTCATACTTGCATTGTTGATGAGAATATCTACACAGCCATAGCAGTTCAGGATTTCCTTAGCTACATCTTGAATGCAGATGATGTCAGAGATATCCAGAAGTATGAGTTTTGGTGCATATGTCTAATAAAGAAAAGACATTTCAAGGATATTTATCTGGTTATCCAAATAGAGTTCACATTTACACAAGTTCTGCAAAGATATTGATTTTATCAGATAGGAGGCAGAGGAATAAACTCTGATTATCTTCTCAACTACCACAGTGATGTGATGCCATACTTAGTATTTTCCTCCTAGTGAAGTTTGTGCAGACTGACATGAATACACTACTTTTACAGCTATTTTTGCAGATAAATGAAGCTCACTGCAAACAAAGATAAGGATAAAATACAAATATTTGTTGGTCTGGTGAGCAATGACTGTAGTATTTGTATGATGCCTTCAGGAACAGCTATGCCCTGAAAGGAGTCAGCTCTCTGTCATAGGAGGAAAGCTTTGCCATGAACATCAAAGAAACACCTTCCAAAGATCCAATTACACGCTCAGCCTCACATGTCAGGTTGCATGGTGACCCAGTCAGTGATAATGAGGAAAGAGCACTCTTATTGCTCCCATGCACTTCGAGTTGGGACTTCTCTCAAAGCACTGTAGGAACTCAAAATTAATTCAGTCTTTAGGCTCATCTCCCACTTGCTAAGCACTCTAATTATGTAAGAAATGGATGGTAGTTCCTGTGATTAAATGAAGAACTTTGTATCTCTTTCATTCAAATTAACATGCAAATCCCTTTGCATTTCTAGTTGAGTGGCAGGTTCAAAATGCAGAACTACTCACTTGCTTCACAGGAATTGCCTTGAATTAGCTCAAGAAAGCAGAATTTCTGACTTATATGTTTGGCATCATGTTCTGAAGACCTTCAGAGGTATTTATCTGTCTTTGGAGTTTGTTGGATACGTTACCTGAGTGACCACAATCACCATTAACAGTGTATTATGTTTCATGGACCTTGTTTTACTGGATTTAAAAGCATTTTGTGTACCTGAACAAGGCATTTACCTCAAGCTGTGAATTTTTCAAAGCAGAGTGATGAAATACTTACCACACTGGGGTCTGCCACACTAATTAAAGCATCATACAAGGCTTCTAACTTTTCCCATGTCCTGCCACACAACACAAGCCTTGCTCCTCCTGTGTGAAACACCCGAGAACATTCTAGGAGAGAAGTACATTCAACAGAAATAATCACAATAGCAACAATTAGGTTTTGCTTTATTTTGCTTGAATTGGGATGTTGCTTGCTAGTTATGTTGAATCTATGTTTTAAAATTCATTCCTTTTGAAGGAATAAATATATATGAGAGGAAAAAAAAGAAAACCTTAAATGGCATTAATGTGTATGTGAGCAATAAATTAGAATTCAATTAAATGGCATAATGCACAGTTATAGTACACAACAGGGCTACAGTTTTGTCATGGGATTAATTAAAAAATCAATTAAGAGCAGTCAGTTAATGTAGGAAGGGTTTGAAAACTGCATCTTTGGCAAACCTTCATGGCTACTCCACTATAAAGAAGAAATCAAGCAACCCCAGTAAATCACTAAAATAGCTCTGTATGTTACCTTCAGGAAACTCTTGGCAACATGGAACTCATCTACAATTTTGAGGACAAGCAATATGAAGGAGCTTACCATCTACTGGCCCACAGATGGATCACCAATGTGAGGCCTTTGTTCTACAGACCATTCCTACATATGTAAGACTTTTATCTTCTGTTAGACCTTCCAAGTAGTCAGCATAGCCATAAGGGACCAGCTTGAGACATATCTTGTTCGGCTACGTTCCCTGAAGCCTTCCTGAGAAGGCCACTGAGGAGTTTCTGGGTGTCCTGGCCCGGCACTGCTTTTTCTTCATGTGTTCAGGGATATTCTGAGTTATGGCTTCACCCCAGTTTAAGCTAGGTCTCTGGGGAGGATTCTTCTCCCTTTCTTATGCAAGTGAACTATGATAATGCTTTTCTGAAAGCAGGGACTTGCATAACAACAGGACCTGGAAGTCAGAGATACCCATCATCCCCCCTCAGCACTGGCTACAAGGCTGCAGCCAGCTCCTTACTTTAGGTCTTCATGGGAATATGTGATCAGCTCAATCCAGATTATGAAATATAGGGCTGGAGCATCTTGGCAGTGTGTGTCTGGTCTATTTTCTTCACTGTGTGTTGTCCTAGTTCATTTTACCACAGGAAGTAACTTGAAACTCTAGGGTACAGATATCTCATGGACATCTTTTAGGAATTTATTGTCACTTGTACTCCTCTGGCTGCTACAGGCTGAATGTTCTAGCTCAATTGAACAGAAACTGTGGCTCTCAATCCAGAAATCTATTAAGTGGGTTCTCCTGACCAGGAAGAGTACACAATTGCCTGCCTTTTCTTTCTTGGAATCCTGTCATGCAGATAGGCCTGAGGATGCAACTGATGATGTGTGTCAGTAAGATTGGAAATTAAGGGTTATTTTTAGGTTTTTCAAGAAGCTCTCAGCCTTGAACCCCTTGTATTTGATCCCTAAATCAAATCTGTATGGCAGTTACATATTGAGCATGGGGAAAAACAGGAGTACAGCCTTACAATTACAGCCTTTCTAGGGTATTTGATTAGTCTTAGCTGCTATGGCCTTTGAGGAATGGGCAACAGTACAACACTAGAATAGCACAACCCTAGTGCTAGAGCTGTCTGTTCTCCTAAAAGCATTTTGCTCTCATTTCAGTACCCACAGACAAATCCAGCTATGCTAATACACTCAACTCAGATTTCTTAAATGCTCATATTAGGCTCTTAATATCCCTCTGGAAGCACTTCTGGATCCACGTTTCTATTGTTCCAAACCTGTGCATCTGGACACTTTTATTGATGGGGTTTTTTTCATTATTTACAACAGTAATTTTATTAATGTCTTTCATTTTCTTTTTCTAACATAAAAATATTTTGTATTTGAAGTCAGCACTAGGACAACTATGTCAGTATTTTTCCTACAAACATAACAGCTGAGACAGCCCCTTGTGAATGAAAAGTAACTACTGGGGGAAAAGCGAAACTCCTTTAAACCTATCCTGGACTTCTCTGAGTTACAGCACTGAGAAGAAACAGGAATCAGGTTTAAATGTCAACCATAAACCATTACAAACAGCTTCAATCATCATAGTTTTTTGTTACAACAGGTTTTAAGTGAAAACATAAAAAAAGCCTTGTTTGCCCTATGAGGCATTTGCATCTACTGCTCCTCAAGTGATGCCTAGAGCAGGAGAGTACATAAACAATATATGACCCAGTACCTTTAATCCTGCAGGCAGGAAATATGAGCCAAGAAGCAGCATATGCTAAGTGGCTGGCCACACAGCCTATCAGCTTAAATAAGTAAATAAATTCTCACATAACCTTTCATTCTGCCCACTGAACCTGCCATTACACACAGCCAGCAGCCCAGTTGGAGGTACAGGACAATAACAAGGGGAGTAACATGGGTGACAGATGGGACACAGGTATGAACAGTGACAGAGGGATGAGCACTTTGTTTACAAGGAGCAGGAAATACTGAAGACTTTAAGGGCTGAAAAGGAACATGTAAAGAGTAAGGTGAGACCAATTTATGGCTGCCCTGCAGTGACAGTCTATGTAATAAGATCTTACAGTAGCAACACACTAAAAATAGTACTTTTAATATGCTTACAAAACCTCTCACTCTATTGAATTAAATAAATACTAAGCTCTGCAGTTCATAAAAGTTTCCCAGAAGTTCCCCTGTCTGAGACTAAAAAAAAGATTTTAAAATCATAGGATTTATTAGAAATACCTGTTTCTTAACTTCTGCATCATCCAGGCAGTTATGAATATATACAAGGTCATGTAGACACATTTTATCACCTAGAGGGTGGTCTTCTGGCTGTTTCTGCACTCTGACAGTGAGAAGAAATGAGACAACTCACCCTTGCCCAGTCCAGAGGTGGCATCTGTGATCACCACCACCTTGTTTTGCACAGCTGACTTGGAAAATAGCCACCTGACTGACTGGTAAATGGAAATGATTCCACTGATCCCTAAGAAAAGCAGTGGTAGAGCAAGTACAGCAAGAATACCCATCCCTGTGGGAGACAAAAGACCATATGAGATTAATAGTAATATGATTAATAAAATATGTAGTAATCATTTTAGTCATTATTCTTATCTTTAAAAGCTATGTTTTCATGTACAGAAAATCCAGCAATCAGCATGCCAAAGGCTTGAAGCAGTGGGAGCTTGTTTTCCATCAATGGCTTCATATTATTATTCATATTTTAAAGAAAAGGCTAATATCATTTCTGTGTCTGTTTTCTTCACCATTGCATGGTCTAATCAAATCTGGATACTTTTTATTCAAAGTTACTCTATTGGCAAAAACATAACAGAATTTTAGTATAAATATTCTGTTGAAGCAAAACACAGGCTAAAATATAACACTGGACTTTTAATTATGTTGCTGTTAGAGGAAAACAAATGAAAAACTTTGGATTTTAATTTCAGATAAAACACATAACAGAAGTGTTCTCTGCTCTAAAAGATAGAGAAAATAGAAGCACTTACTATGACTATGAAGACTCCAGGTACAGATAAAGGATCCTTTTATATTTTTGTATTACTAATTTAATTAAAGTCCTTTAGGAATTTCATAGAGCATTGCCTTTGTTGAGGTTGCTTGCCTGGTTATGTAGAGTCATGTGACAGAGATACTTTAAAAGTAAATATAGCATTCACAGTGTGATTGGCATGCCTGACCTTTCTAGTCCAACAGGCTGGACAGTCATGTAAGAGCTCGTAGTACAGTATTAATTCAACTGCACAAAGAAACATCCTGAATTGCCTCTGGTTGCCATTGTTAATAGACTGTCTCAATTGCTTGCCATTGGCCTTCAATTAACTTTACACATAAATACTTGTGTATAAACTCCATGATAACAATGGGTCTTCAAGCAAAAAGTGCCCTAAAGAAGTTGCCACTTGAAATAATCACTGTTCAGCAATATTAGCAATATATGCATGCAGCAGGAGAAGATCTTTGAGCAAGCTGGCTCGGGAGCCAGTGCATCACACAGAGCTGCTGTGGCCAGTGCTGGAACACTGACCAGGCTGGCACACGATGCTTCCCAGTGCTGCAGGCTGCTTTCCACATCAGTGCAAGGTAGATGTGCCTCTTCCCAGTGATTTCAGGACCACATCAACTTTAGGTAGGTGATCTCTTTTTTACATTTCCTGCAGAGAGACATTAGCTGTTGTGCTGCCAATCAGAGTTATGGGTTGCCTTTTGGAGTTCTAGGGAAAGAATGGCTTACCATAAATCATTCCTATTTCACTGTTTCAAATGTTGTATCACAGTCTTAAAACTGTCAGTTTTGTCCACCAGATTCAGGCTCTTGTTCATGTTGTGTAACTGGCCATCTACATTCTATGTTCCAATTTTCATCTCCAATGAAAGAATGATAGAAAGGCATTGGTATTGAAGTGTTGTAACAAGGAACAAAGATTTCATGGTTAGATCTGCAGTTACCAGTGTAGTGTTGGCTTTCAATGAGTGGCAATGGATAGAAAGTTATTCAAAAGGTTGTAGGAGTGAACTTTTAGACATAGTTAGTAAACCTAACTTGCTCTAGAAGCTAATGTCATCAGGAAACAAGATGCATATGCCTGCCTGTGAAAGCTGAAGTTGCCTGCCAAAGAATTCATGATTCAAGATTTCCAAACCACAGAATTGTATAATGTGCCAATGTTTGAAACATTGTGTGGGCTTCTAGCTAAAAAGACTCCATAGTGAATGATAGATATGAATAAATATCTGTTTTCTAATGCAAGATAGACATGGTGTCCTGAAACTTATATCCGTTCCCACAGGAGAGTGTAAAAACATGAAGTCAAATGAACTGAGAAGTCATGCCATGCCACCTGCAGAAGCAGAGAGGAAATCTAGTTTTCCCAAACCCCAAAAGCCCCATCTATCTTCACTTACTTCCAAAGCATCAGCTTTAAATCACAGATACGCTTTTCCCTATCAATAATTAAGCTGGTTTGTTCCTATTATGGAGCAGGTTGTGTGGTTTGTTTAATTTATTCAGAGTCTGGAAAGATTTTTTTCTGTGAAGGTGAAACACCAAAAAGAAAGCACACATTAACAAGAGGATTTATAGGAGTTCCAAGTGATCTGTTTGCTTTGTTTCCAAATGAATCAGAGCAATGGTACATGTAAGAGCAGGTATAGGAGAAAGCTGATTTAAATCAGTTGACAACCAACAATGTGTAAGACTGTAATGATAGAATGCTAACATATCTATTAATAATGATTAACAATTAACGGAAGACTGCCTAATTCATCTGGAAAAATACAGACAGTGACTGCAATGATTTAAACACCCAAACCCTCCCAAACACACGTCTCAGCCGGGTGAAATGTGTTGTGCACTGCCACCTACAGAGCACCATTGGCATGGCAAGTCCTCAGCACTGCCACCAAAAAAACAAACCAACCAGGGTTGTACCATACAAAGCACAAAGTAAAACACAGTCAGCCAGCCACCTGGCCACTGGAAAAACTGCTGTTACAGCTAAGCAATGTGAATACACAACTGGGCAGGTCAAGACAATATCACATAAATATCATACCTTGACAAACCTGAGCCTGACAGAGTCAGTGCCAGGCTGGTGGCCCCTTATCAGTAATGGCAATATCGTGTTCCTGGGCACACTGCATGGCTCAGCTCTGTGCTAAGACCTCATGCCCTGCCAAGGCACTAATGGAGAAAACAGAGTGGAGGGCTGGTGGTGTGGCAGCACACGGTTCTGTGGAGAACATGAGGAGTAGAACAACCCTGGCCTTACCAGGTGTTGGCTGGTGTGTCAAAGGGGTTAAAACGTGAAGAAATTTCAGCCCACGCCAGGAGCTTGTGAAGTCACCAGACAAGAATTGTGCCTCTCAAATATGTCCATCAACCCTTCAGACAAAACCAAACCCCTACATGTGCTCTATGGGTAAAAGAAAAGCATGAGAGCAAACGGTGGTCATGATTATCTCAAGGTTGTGACAACTCAGGAAGCTCAGCAGAAGTTTTCATTGAAATCCAAGTGAAGTGAAGAAATGTCATGTTAAATCAAAGTCTCTCTTCCTCCAGGGTGAAGTGTAGAGGAGAATTTGAAGAGTAAAGGACGAGTAGCAGAGATGTCTCCCAGACAAGCTATCTTCACTCACAGAAAGCTGTGACCCAGCAGCTTTCCCAGCTTGCTTTCTGTCCTTTCTAGTGTGAAATATTGGGATGTGTCTATGGGGTAGGGCCAGAGAAAGGGCTTTGTATAAAATCACAAGGGGAGAGGAAGGGAGGGGACAAGAGGCAAATGGCTGTGGAAATAATAAAAAAACCCCAAGGCCTTTTAAGGACATGAAGCATTATTAGGGCTGTGTTCACTGCTTCCTGCCCTAAAGTGTTTCCAAGCACAAACCCCAAAGAGCAAGAAAAACCCGTCCACTCAGGGGTACGTGCCTGCTCTCTCTATTCCCTTCACCCTTGCTTGTTTGCAGCAAAATTTAAGCTCCACCTGTGGCATCTTCTCCTAGGGAGCCAAGTCTCTTGGCTGGGAGCCTGGATATGACTGGAGGACACAATGCTGAGCCTCAGAGGGTGTTCTTCAGCTGCAAAGACTGTGTTGTGCTCCTTCCTGGTGGGGAAGAGAAAAAGAGAAAAGGTATGTCTGCTCTCTCTGACAGGATGGTAGGTCAGTTGCTGGAAGGGACAGCAGGAGGAAAGGAGAAAAAAGGCTACACTTTGCTCTTGTGCTGCTCCACAGCTTCAGTCTGTATGGATCACTTGTTAGAGCACATGTCCCATAACCACTGCTCAAGAGTTCAAGTCTAGTTAAAACCTACATGCTCTAACCAATGATGTGCACCTAGTGCCAAAAAAATCTGCAGGTAAGGGTGTAAGTTGAGAACAGGCCTTCTGCTCTTCTTCTCCCTCCACCCTCTGCTCAAATGTGCAATTCAGGAACCTCAAAGAGACAAAAGCCAGGACAGAGACACCTTTTCTTGCCCTGCATACACACACAGATACACACACATGGCCTTTCCCATTAGATGAAAGCATAACCCAACTCTTTCTGCCTCAAGGCCAGCAGGCAGACAGTGTTGTATCCTTGCTGATCCAAGCATAGATTGGCTTTCCAAGGTCAAACTGCCCAAGAGATGTCTCACAGAAGCTTGGATTTTGCTGAAGCTGAGCAAAGCTGAACAGAAAGGAGAGAGCACACCCCTCTCCCTAACTCAGCAGGCTTGAAGTGCCAGCTCTGGGATCATGTCTGGAAATCCTTGAGGGCAGGAGGCAGACAACAGGGGCCTGACTGAGTTCCCAGACACTTTCTCCTTGGTGTTGAGACTTGGCAGGAGGAGGCTGTGAGAGGAACAGGCCTGAAGAACAAAAGTAGATACAAGTCTATGCATGCTTCTCAGACACCTCCTTGTCAGACCAACAGAGGCAATTTCATACATTTAAAACAAGAACAAAAAAGCCAAATCAAGAAGACTGCATTCCTCAGCACTTTGGATTTATTGTCTGATTTTCTAGTTCAGCTGTTTTAGGGCACTTGGCATATCCAGCAGTGTAGAGCACTGGCAGATGAATCCTTGGCTTCTTGTCAACCTGATAACTTCAATCTACCTCTGCTGTGAAAACAAGTTCTTTTGTCACACAGACCTGCTCTCATCACACATTGAATTTTTTCTGCTTCAAGAGTGTTTGTGTGTGAATGGGTGCACATGTCTCTGTGTGTGCAGAGTACCTCCTCTTCTTTGCATGCACTAGTATTGTAGCAGGGATGCAGAGAATGAGGTCAGTGTCTAATGGGAGCAATTAAAACTCATCTGTTTAAAACTTGCCTTGCAAATTGATTGTGCTCTTTGGGGATGGAGAAAGACCTCCCATCACATTTGTGAAGGGGACTAAACTCTCAGCAACAAAAGAGGTATTTCATGAGCTTACTTTTTCAGTTGTGGATGAAAACACAGCTCTGGCCTATGCTTCAGTACTTGTGAAGCTGTGAGCCCATGGTACTCACAGGATTGCTGCTGATGCATCCTCTACCACACAGAGCCAAAATGTCAGGCAATAATTCTGTGCCCCAGTTCACAAAGCGTGAACTGGCACCTGTGTATCACAGCAATGAGAGCAGAAGTCCAGTTGGCATTGGCTTATGGTGATTATCTGCACAGGGCCACAGGCAAAGTTTGATCATGTTGTTGAAGGACTTGTCCAGCCAAGCTGTGAACATTTTCCAGCACAGAGGTGCAGCAGTCTCTCTGGGAAGCTTGTGCTTCTATTGATCAGCTCTTGTCGTAAGAGCTTCTCATGATCTTCTTGCAACTTGCATTCATGATCTCTTGTCCCTTTGCTATACATGTCCAAGAAGAGTGGGGTTCCACCTTCTCTCTGCCTTCCTGCAGGCACCTGAGGGAAACCACAGTGTCCCCTCTCCAGCTTTCTCTTTTCAAATGTCAACAAATACACTGCTGGGTGTTGATTTGAAACTGAAGGATGATCCAAAGGATCTGTCCAAACAGCCTCGTGTGCTGCATGCCATGTGCTCTAGATCCTTAGCCATCTTGATGGCCTCCTCCTCATGAAATGAAACTGGAAGGAGTGGCTGATTCAACAGAGACTGTGCTTTCATTCAGAGAGATTTTGAACAGATTGAGAGTTTGGAAGAGAGGAACCTTATGAGGTTTAACAAGAGCAAGTGCAGAGTCCTGCATCTGGGGAGGAACAACCCCATGCACCAGGACAGGTTGAGGGTGACCTGCTGGAGAGCAGCTCTAGCTGCAGAATAATCTGAAAGGTTCTTCTGAGCAGCAAACTAAACACAATCAATGTACCCTCATAGGCAAGAAGGCCAATGGCATTCTGGGATGCGTTAAGAAGAGTGTTGACAGCAGCCCGAGGGAGGTTCTCCTCCCCTCTACTCGATGACAGAGGGGAGTGCATTTGTGCCCTGACATCTTATGGCAGTGGAGACCAGTCCCACCCAGGGTGAGAGCTCTTCTGAAAGGAGCTCCATTACTCATTGTCACAATTTATGAGCCGTAAAACAGAAAGCCCAAATATTGATGGAATTCACTCCAATAGGTAGAGACCACAAAAGATTAGCTGCTTTAGCCTTTTGTGAGGGAAACATTGGTGGTGACAAATAAATCTCTAAGTCAGCCTCAAGTCTTTTGGACGTGTTGAACACTCCCATGTTCCTTCCTCAGATGGAGCATGGGGCTCTGCTGTTTCTATTCTGGTATATTCAGTGAGAGTATTTCCCAAGGGGTCCCAGAGTTCAGCCCAACTACTGGGAGAGTAACCCAGTCCCAAAAGGTAAAAGCTGGAGGCTGGCTCCTGCTCATCTGTGTCAGCGGCAATTGCTGCAGGCAGCAGCAGCAGCTACAGTTGCAGGAGCAGCAGTTGCACAAGAAGGAGGAGCAGCTGGAGCTGCAGCAGGTGACGAGGTGGCCGAGTGGTGAAGGCGATGGACTGCTAATCCATTGTGCTCTGCACGCGTGGGTTCGAATCCCATCCTCGTCGGGCAGCACTACAAGCCTCTGAGCTCTTCAGCCTCAGCAGCTGTGTCTGTGTCAGGAAGCCCTTGTTTTGACATGACAGTTGCCTGACAACAACTGCACAAGGTTTTCAAGGGGCCTCAATACATGCCCCCAGCAAGTCCCTGTCTCCACAAACGCAAGACACATAAGCCACAGGACTCCTGGTCAGCAAAGCCCCTGGCAACAGGATGCAGGGAAACATCCTGCACCTGGCTTCCAGACAGCTGCAGCACAGACAGGTGCTTGGGAGTAGCAAGCAGGGATTTGCACAGGACAAGTCATGACAAACCACGCTGCTGCCCTTCTGCAGTGTGGTGATGAGCTCGGTAGTGAAGAGCAGAGCACTGGATGTTGTTGCCCTTGCCTTCAGCAAGGCTCAACCAGCCACAGCAACAAACCCCAAACTACTCCTAAACCTCTTTCATTCACACAACACTTCTGTAAGATTTTGGCTTTTAATGGGAGACATTGTTCTTAGTTCACCGAATCTCAGAGTCATTTGGGCTGGAAGGGGCCTCCTGAGATGATGTTTTTATTGCAATCCAGCTGCTCCAGCAGGATTAGCTTGAGCTGGTTGCACACACGTGTGAGAGCCTCTCAGCAGAGAAAACAGGAATAAAACTTCAGAAGAAGACAGGAGAAGCTGCACTGATCAGCAGCAGGGCCTGACCAAACAAGCACCCTGGACAGCAACCAGGAGTGACAGCCGTGTTCTACCATCTTCCCTTTACTTTCCTCGACTTTCTTCTCCCCAGAACCAACTAAAACATTCTGTTTTGCCACCTCTGGATCCTCTCCAAAACACTCCATACTGAATCTTGTCCAGTTCTCCTATGAGAGCTCTCACCCCGGATGGACCTTCTCTCAACTGCCATGTTATGTGAGGGTCAAAAGAGGAGGAGACTGTGAAACCCAGGAACTGCAGAGAAACCCCAGATTTTGCCAAGGGAAGAACTCTTTTACCTTCACGGCTGGTGGGGATTGGAGTGGAGGGGAAAATGAAACACAACTGCCTTGCACAGATGATGCTCAATATCTTTAATGAAAAAATGAAGAAAAAAGAAGGTAAAATGACAAAGGGTGGGAGCAGAGCAAGAGGGGCACAGAGAGAGGCTTCGTTGGGAGGAGGCAGAAGGGCAGCACAGGCCCCTTGCTACGGCAGAGGAGGGGGCAGCTGGGCTGTGCTGCAGACCATGGCCACGCTCTCAGGGCCGGCTGCAGGGCGCTGGGCCACGGGCAGCCCATCGTTGGGCTTCAGTACCAGAGATTGCCCCGACCCACAGCCCCGCAGAGCCCCCGGCCCAGCCCGGACCAGCCAGAGCCCCCCAGCCCCAGGGAGCCTCCGGAAGCGATGGGCACGCTGGCAGCGCTGAGAGAGCTGCCCACGGCAGCCGAGGCGCTGGATCCCACGTTGGTGCTCTGAGGGAAGGAGCTGAGGATGGGGCCCGGCAGCGTCACCAGCACGGGCGGGGGCTGGATGGCAACGCTGGAGTCGGCACAGCGCAGGACACACGGCTCGTTGCAGCTGTTGGCGAGCGGGGCTGGGCCGCAGGCAGCCGGCGCGCACGGGCTGTAGCAAGACATGTCTGGCGCAGGGAGGCGGCCCTGCAGCAACGGGAGGGAGCAGAGGGCATCAGCTCTGGGGCCCTGTCACACCCCCAGTTTGGATCCTCTGACAGCAGACACAACTCCCTGCTAAGTTCCCTGCCGTGCCAAGAGACACCAAGGCCGGCTGCTGCACTAGTCATGGGGGAGGAAGCACCCAGCAAGTGCTTGGATGGGACGGGCCGTATGGCCTCAGCCTTCAGCAGACACCCTGCTACAAAAGAGCCCCACCTGACTCCCTCTCCAAAGGGAACAAAGCCTTCCCTCTTCCCTCACCAGCTCACCTCCCAAAGAGGGATGCAGAATGTATTTTCAGGCTGGACAGTCTATCAGAAGGAGCCCAAGCAGAAGGGAAGCAGAAATTTCCCTGACAGAAATCCTCCCAGCAGCGAGAGGAGGAGGGAGCTCAAGCTTACCGAGTTCACCGTGGAGAGCAAGGGAAGAGACGTGGATGGAAGGCAATGGAGTGGCACAGGCTTTTTATATGGTGAGCCAACGCCTCAGGACACCTGGAACACACCTTCTTTGTGAAGCATATTGACAAACAGCAATTTGAGGGTTGCAGGGCATGGCCAAGAGGTGAAGCACTTGTCTCTTTCATCTGGAAGCTCTGGCTCGCGCTTCCCTGTTGGGTGGGAGCACCGTGATGCATCGGATGTCGGCTCCTCAAAGCAACGGCTGTTTGCGGTCCCACGGCACTTCACCCAAAAGGGTTCCAGTAGCTGCAGGCCCTGTGTGTGAGCTGTGCCCATGTGTGCTGGGGAATGGGACTGCCCCTCTCAGTCAGCCCTGCATCTGGGGGGCACTCCTGATGAAGACCATGCTCGTGAGTGTCTTGGTGAAGGGCTGAGGCTGCCCCTGAGAAACACAGGGAACCGCAGGGCCACTGAAGGTTCAAAGCCAAACAGCCAAGGCCTGGCTGGATGCTGGACTGGCGGAGGAGCTGAGGAAGGAGGGGACTCTTTTTGGGGAGGCCAAAAAACAACCCTCTGTGAAACAATGATAATCATCACTGTGAAGCACCATTCCTGGAAGTGGCCATGTAGCACCGGGGTGGCCTCAAAACCAAGGAAGAGAGGGAAAGGGAAGACTAAAAAAGGTCTTGTTCCATGGAAATCTGTTAACGCTCATTTTCTGAGTTCTCTTTCTCAAAGTGGATACTCAAAGGGTGCAAGTTGATAGGGACAGCAGAGAGGAAGGAGCAGCAGGCCTGTAGTCAACTCATCTCCTTACCCACTGCAGCCTTTGGCCTTGGCTGATGCAACTGTGCTCAAGTTGCTCTGTGCTCCAGGAACATCCAGCAGTGGGATCGTCCGGGCACGTCCGTGCTGTGCTCCTTTGGCTGCTGTTTCACCCAGGAGCACGACAGGATTGCAAGGAGTCAGCAAGTGGTTGGGCAAGATGCAAACCACCATGACAGCAGTGCACAAAAAGCTGCAGTTCTGCAGGAATGCGGACACGAGGTTGTGCCAAGGATCCTGAGCACAGCTGAATCCATTTCCCACACAGCCCCTGTGCCAGAACATGGATGATTCTCACTGAGGTGAGGCTGAGGTCTGTCCTTGTGCCTCAGCACTTTCTGGTGACTCACAGGTGACTCTGTGGTGGTCTGAGTGTTGGTTGTGAAGACTGCACCAAAGCAAACAGATCCACTGAGTAATGACAGACCTTCATCTGTGAGTCAGCAGGTTCCTTTATCCCCCACCAGGCCCCTCTCCTGAGCTCTTGCTTTCCCTCAGGAGAATCACGAGTAAAACACTGGCAAGTCAGAGAAGGATTATACTGTTACCTAAGAAAACACTTTAGCATTCCCTGACTGATGAAAACAGATTGAATCAGATGCCCCACAGGAACTGATGGCCACTGTCCCCGGGAATGGCAGGATGTGCACAACAACTCCTCACACCCTGAATTTGCTACAATGCTTCACCAGCATCTGCAACAAGGCCTCAAAGAAGCCCTGGTCTGGGGAAGAAACATAATTGCTATCAAGAGGATCATCTCAGTGCAACCCAGGATGAAAAGGGAGCCAGACATTTCAGGCAAAACAGGCATGTCTTTCATCTACCTGCAGAGCTTTTGGAGAAGCCAAAATTGCTGTTTCTCAACACGCTTCATGTTTGTGTCATTTTTCAGCTCCCCTGGGGCTCTGGGCTGCAGTATAAAAGGGAGCACAACTCCCAGCTCCTCTATCCTCTCCTCAGCCTTCCTCTGCTCTGTCAGCTTGGTAAGTCGCAGCTCATTTCACCTCTTTTCTGCTTGGTGGGCAGGACAGTTGTCATGGAAAGGGCTGTGGGCATTTTGCATCCATTTCCCTTGGGCATTGCTTGGTTTCTTTGGTTGGCTTCTTTGCAAGGCTCAGGACATACAGCCAACACTCTCTAACCAATGTCTGGGCCCTTCCTCCACCATTGCCTGTTCTGCAATGCTCCTTTGGCACTATTGGCATGACAAGGAGCTTCCTCAGAAGAGCCAGTCCCGCCATAGACGTCTTCCTGGTGTGGTGGGAGGAGGCTCAGTGAGGACTGTCTCTGCAGAAGGTGTGTTGGGGGCCTCCTGAGGCCACAGCTGATGCTCTCTGCTCCCTCCCGTTGCTGCAGGGCCACCTCCCTGCGCCAGACATGTCGTGCTACAGCCCGTGCGCGCCGGCTGCCTGCGGCCCAGCCCCGCTCGCCAACAGCTGCAACGAGCCGTGTGTCCTGCACTGTGCCGACTCCAGCGTTGCCATCCAGCCCCCGCCCGTGCTGGTGACGCTGCCGGGCCCCATCCTCAGCTCCTTCCCTCAGAGCACCAACGTGGGATCCAGCGCCTCGGCTGCCGTGGGCAGCTCTCTCAGCGCTGCCAGCGTGCCCATCGCCTCCGGAGGCTCCCTGGGGCTGGGGGGCTCTGGCTGGGCCGGGCTGGGCCGGGGGCTCTGCGGGGCTGTGGGTCGGGGCAACCTCTGGTACTGAAGCCCAACGATGGGCTGCCCGTGGCCCAGCGCCCTGCAGCCAGCCCTGAGAGCGTGGCCATGGTCTGCAGCACAGCCCAGCTGCCCCCTCCTCTGCCGTAGCAAGGGGCCTGTGCTGCCCTTCTGCCTCCTCCCAACGAAGCCTCTCTCTGTGCCCCTCTTGCTCTGCTCCCACCCTTACCTGCTGCTCCCCGACAAAGACCTGCTGCTCCCTTCCCCTGCAATGGCTCCTGCTGATACAAGATTGCTTTGGAGGGCAGTTGCAAAAGCAGCATGACTGGAGTGGAGCCTTTCCTCAGATGGTACCGCTTCTCCCAGCTTCACTCAGCCTCCCAAATGCATTGCTTAAACTCTCATCTCTTCCATTTTTGCTTTGATTTTCTCATTAAAGATATTGAGCATCATCTGTGAAAGAGAGTTGTGTTTCATTTTCTCCTCTTCTCCAATCCTCACCAGCTGTGAAGGCAAAAGTGGTATAATCAGTAGTTTCCCTGCAGTTCCTGGGTTTGACAAAGTCTCCTCCTCTTTTGACCCTGATATTCCATAGGACTGGAAACAAGACCCATCTGCAGTGAGAGCTCTTCTGGAAGGAGCCCCATTCATAATTGTCACATCTCAGAAGCTGGTAAACAATGCCATTGCTGATCAGGAAGCCCAAATACACCTGGAATCGTAGAACCACTCCTATAGATCCAATCCTCAAAGCTCATCTTGTCCAGGTGTCATGATTTAGCAAGGAGCAGCTTTTGCTTGGTAACAGGGGGAGGAGGTTTCAGTGAAGACCCGATAAAGTGTTTTTGGACTCTCCCCTGGCTCCTGGGTTCACACCTACCTCCGGCCCGGCTGGGCCAATCTGGTGCCTCTGCCAGCACTATTTAGGGATGGGAATTTGAAGTGCTGGCAGGAGGTGTGAGAGTGATACAAATAGAGGTGACCATGTGGACCCCACAGCCAGAGAAGGAGGAAGGAAGGAGGAGCACCAGACCAGAGACCCCTGTGCAAGCCGTGGTGAGAACGCAGCTGTACCCCTGCAGCCCATGCAGGGCCATGGCAGGGCTGAGAGCCACCAGCAGCTCCGTGTGAGTGAGCCCAGATGGGCGAGGGACTGTGTGAGGAGAGGGGCCATGGCCCAGGCCGTGCTGGAGCCTGCTGGCCCAGAGCAGCCCCACACGAGAGGCAGAGAGGAGCTGCAGCCTGTGGGATAAGTGCGCGTGGGAGCAGCCCGGGCAGGGCTGTGTGTGTGTGAGGGACCCCACGGGCTTGCAGGGAGGACTGGTGCTGAGTCTACCTGTCCTGAGGAGAGGCAAACAGCAGAAGCTATTGGGAATAAACTGAAACCCCCACTCCCTGAGCCGTTCGGGGGGAGGTAAAAACACTGGGATCAGGGCTCTGAGCCTGAGAAGAGGGGAGGTGTGAGGAGAAGGTGGTCTTAAAGGGCTGGTCAGGCTCTTCGTTGTTGTACGACTGTGTGTTGTTTTTGGTTATGTTTTGGGGTTCTATGGTTATGTGTTGCATTAAATTATTTTCTGTTTTCTTCCTCAAGCCGAGCAGTCTGGTCTGTTTTGTCCTGAACCTTAAGCGGCAAGTAAGCTCTCCCTGCCCTTTCATCTTTGGTACTTGAGGCTAATCATGGTCTTTTGTTCCCTGATGGGTCTAAACCACGACACTAGGCTTTAACATGAAATGGACATAGATGCAATTATCTAAAACCCTGTGCAAGTGCATGCTCCATCATTCACACTCTATTAAGGTAAAAGCTGTCCCCTTTACTCCTTGTCCTTGCCTTTAAGGGGGAGTCTCTATTCTAATGGCCTTAAAGTATGAGAAACTGATGAGTAGGGAAAGAGCTCTCGTCATAGGACAGGATGAGATTCAGTCTGACATGTTTTGGAGAGGATCCAGAGGTGGCAAAACAGAATGTTCAAGTTTGTCCTGTGAGGAAAAAAGGGGAAAGTAAAGGGAAGATGGTATAACATGGCTGTCACTCTAGAATTGCTTCCTGTCCAGGGTGCTTGTTTGGTCAGGCCCTGCTGCTGATCAGTGCAGCCTCTCCGGTCTTCTTCTCAAGTTCTATTCCTATTTTCGCTGCTGAGAGGCTCTCACACGTGTGTGCAACCAGCTCAAGCTAATCCTGCTGGAGCAGCTGGATTGCAATAAAAACATCATCTCAGGAGGCCCCTTCCAGCCCAAAATGACTCTGAGATTCTGTGAACTAAGAACAATGTCTCCCAGTAAAAGCCAAAATCTTACAAAAGTGTTGTGTGAATGAAAGAGGTTTAGGAGTAGTTTGAGGTTTGTTGCTGTAGTTGGTTGAGCCTTGCTGAAGGCAAGGGCAACAACATCCAGTGCTCTGCTCTTCACCACCAAGCTTGTCACCACACTGCAGAAGGGCAGCAGCATGGTTGAGCATGACTTGTCCTGTGCAAATCCCTGCTTGCTACTCCCAAGCACCGGTCTGTGCTGCAGCTGCCTGGAAGCCAGGTGCAGGATGTTTCCCTGCATCCTGTTGCCAGGGGCTTTGCTGACCAGGAGTCCTGTGAGTGCCGTGGCTCTTGCAACCATCCTGTCAAAACAAGGGCTTCCTGGGGCTGCTGAGGCTGAGGAGCTCAGAGCCTTGTAGTGCTGCCCGACGAGGATGGGATTCGAACCCACGCGTGCAGAGCACAATGGATTAGCAGTCCATCGCCTTCACCACTCGGCCACCTCGTCACCTGCTGCTGTTGCTCCAGCTGCTACTACTCCTGCAACTGCTGCTGCTGGTGCTGCTGTTCCTCTTGCTCATGTAACTGCTGCTGCTCCTGCAACTGCTGCTGCTGCTATCACTGCTCCTGCTCCTCTTGCTCATGCAACTGCTGCTGCTGCTCGTCCTGCTCCTGCAACTGTTCCTGCTGCTTGTGCTCTTGATGCTCCTGCACCTGCTCTTAGTCCAGCTCCTGCTCTAGCTCCTGCCCCTGCAGCCTACAGCAGTTGCTGCTGTTTGACAGATTTCAGAAGGAGACAGCCTTCAACTTTGCCTTTGTGTTTTGGTCACTCTCCTTCCTGAGTGAAATTTGGATTTGTTACCCAATGTGCAACTCACCAATAATCAGACACTTGAGAGAGACATTGATGACCATTCCTGGAATGCACAAGCCCAACGGCTCGATGGCAATTCCCTAAATCCAGCACACTGAAAGGGCTTTTTTTGCAGCACTTATACCCAAAACCATTAACATAACAGATGTGTTGTTATTCTATTGCATGATTGGTCAAAGTTTACTATATGATTATAATGCCACCATGCCATTCCAAATGTCTGCTGTGCATGATCTGAGAGCTTCTCTGGGGGTCTCTGACGGTCGTTCATGATTTTTGCCCCCAGAATGAACTCTAACTTTTCCTTTACCACCACAGTGCTGGTCAGCACCTCCTGTCTCCAAAGTTCCCAGGTGAAGTCACCCAGTGCTGGCAATCAGATAACTGGAGATGGAAAGTCCAGTGTTTACAAACATACTCATTGATAATTCATTATCAAAATGCTGGGGAGTTGCTTCTGTTGCAGTCCTCCCCTCCAGTTGCTGGGGAGTTCCTCTAGACTCTGTCTATATTTCTGTACCTTAGTACCATTTACTCTTCTCTCTTTCAAAATTTAATCCCATGTCTCAGATTTCTAACCACTTTTTTGGCTTCTTTATTACATCCTGAATGACAACCAGTCTGAGGCCAGATCATCTCATTTGTCCCTGCCTGTTAATTCCAAACTTTTGGCAATTATTTTAACTTCATAACATTCAATGACAGGATAACAGAGACCTAAAATGTATTGTATCTTGAACAAATATTACAAAAATAAGGACACACCCCAGCCCACATTTCCCTTAACCTTGGAGGATTGGCAGATTCAGGATGGCCTCCATGGCAATGGCACAAAAAGCAGCCAGGCCCATCCTGAGCTGCCACAGCTCCAGCAGCCTCTTCAATCCCTGCCTGTAATCAGTGCAGCACAGGGACTTTAACAGAACACCTGAACAACCCATCTGACTACTTTGTGTGGTGATTTCCAAGGTGTGCTACTAAGTACTGGGGCTCCTTCCAAAGGATCTGTCACCCCAGATGGGTCTTGTCTCTATTGCAATAGGATGTCAGAAAAACAGAACAGGAGGCTCTATCAAACCTAGGGAATGCTGAGAAACCCCTGGAGTTACCAAGGAATCAGCTCTTTTGCCTTCAAAGCTGGTGAGGATTTGAGGAAGAAATTGAAACACAACTGTCTTGCATAGATGGTGCTCAATATCTTTAATGAGAAAATCAAAGAGTAACAAAAGCATTAGCAATGCATTTGAGAGGCTGAGTGAAGCTGGGAGAAGCGGTGCCATCTGAGGAAAGGCTCCACTCCAGTCATGCTGCTTTTGCAACTGCCCTCCAAGGCAATCTTGTATCAGCAGGAGCCATTGCAGGGGAAGGGAGCATCAGGTCTTTGTCGGGGAGCAGCAGGTAAGGGTGGGAGCAGAGCAAGAGGGGCACAGAGAGAGGCTTCGTTGGGAGGAGGCAGAAGGGCAGCACAGGCCCCTTGCTACGGCAGAGGAGGGGGCAGCTGGGCTGTGCTGCAGACCATGGCCACGCTCTCAGGGCCGGCTGCAGGGCGCTGGGCCACGGGCAGCCCATCGTTGGGCTTCAGTACCAGAGATTGCCCCGACCCACAGCCCCGCAGAGCCCCCGGCCCAGCCCGGACCAGCCAGAGCCCCCCAGCCCCAGGGAGCCTCCAGAAGCGATGGGCACGCTGGCAGCGCTGAGAGAGCTGCCCACGGCAGCCGAGGCGCTGGATCCCACGTTGGTGCTCTGAGGGAAGGAGCTGAGGATGGGGCCCGGCAGCGTCACCAGCACGGGCGGGGGCTGGATGGCAACGCTGGAGTCGGCACAGCGCAGGACACACGGCTCGTTGCAGCTGTTGGCGAGCGGGGCTGGGCCGCAGGCAGCCGGCGCGCACGGGCTGTAGCAAGACATGTCTGGCGCAGGGAGGCGGCCCTGCAGCAACAGGAGGGAGCAGAGGGCATCAGCTGTGGCCTCAGGAGGCCCCCAACGCACCTTCTGCAGAGACAGTCCTCACTGAGCCTCCTCCCACCACGCCAGGAAGACGTCTATGGCGGGACTGGCTCTTCTGAGGAAGCTCCTTGTCATGCCAATAGTGCCAAAGGAGCATTGCAGAACAGGCAATGGTGGAGGAAGGGCCCAGACATTGGTTAGAGAGTGCTGGCCGTATGTCCTGAGCCTTGCAAAGAAGCCAACCAAAGAAACCAAGCAATGCCCTAATTCACATCTTGCAGCATTCCCAAGGGAAATGGATGCAAAATGCCCACAGCCCTTTCCATGGCAACTGTCCTGCCCACCAAGCAGAAAAGAGGTGAAATGAACCACGACTTACCAAGCTGACAGAGCAGAGGAAGGCTGAGGAGAGGATAGAGGAGCTGGGAGTTGGACTCCCTTTTATACTGCAGCCCAGAGCCCCAGGGGAGCTGAAAAATGACACAAACATGAAGCGTGTTGAGAAACAGCAATTTTGGCTTCTCCAAAAGCTCTGCAGGTAGATGAAAGACATGCCTGTTTTGCCTGAAATGCTTGGCTCCCTTTTCATCCTGGGTAGCACGGAGATGATCCTCTTGATAGCAATTATGTTTCTTCCCCAGACCAGGGCTTCTTTGAGGCCTTGTTGCAGATGCTGGTGAAGCATTGTGGCAAATTCAGGCCATGTTTCCTTCAGTCTGGGAACCACAAAACACCATGCTTGCTTGGCATGCCAAGATTTTATTTATGACTCTCCTGAGGAGATGCAAGGGCTCTGGAGAGGGGCCTGGTGGGGGATAAAGGAACCTGCTGACTCACAGATGAAGGTCTGTCATTACTCAGTGGATCTGTTTGCTTTGGTGCAGTCTTCACAACCAACACTCAGACCACCACAGAGTCACCTGTGAGTCACCAGAAAGTGCTGAGGCACAAGGACAGACCTCAGCCTCACCTCAGTGAGAATCATCCATGTTCTGGCACAGGGGCTGTGTGGGAAATGGATTCAGCTGTGCTCAGGATCCTTGGCACAACCTCGTGTCCGCATTCCTGCAGAACTGCAGCTTTTTGTGCACTGCTGTCATGGTGGTTTGCATCTTGCCCAACCACTTGCTGACTCCTTGCAATCCTGTCGTGCTCCTGGGTGAAACAGCAGCCAAAGGAGCACAGCACGGACGTGCCCGGACGATCCCACTGCTGGATGTTCCTGGAGCACAGAGCAACTTGAGCACAGTTGCATCAGCAAAGGCCAAAGGCTGCAGTGGGTAAGGAGATGAGTTGACTACAGGCCTGCTGCTCCTTCCGCTCTGCTGTCCCTATCAACTTGCACCCTTTGAGTATCCACTTTGAGAAAGAGAACTCAGAAAATGAGCGTTAACAGATTTCCATGGAACAAGACCTTTTTTAGTCTTCCCTTTCCCTCTCTTCCTTGGTTTTGAGGCCACCCCGGTGCTATGTGGCCACTTCTAGGAATGGTGCTTCACAGTGATGATTATCATTGTTTCACAGAGGGTTGTTTTTTGGCCTTCCCCTTCCACCCATCTCTGGGAATCAGAGTCCCCTCCTTCCTCAGCTCCTCCGCCAGTCCAGCATCCCGCCAGGCCTTGGCTGTTTGGCTTTGAACCTTCAGTGGCCCTGCGGTTCCCTGTGTTTCTCAGGGGCAGCCTCAGCCCTTCACCAAGACACTCACGAGCATGGCCTTCATCAGGAGTGCCCCAGCTACAGGGCTGACTGAGAGGGGCAGTCCCATTCCCCAGCACATATGGGCACAGCTCACACACAGGGCCTGCAGCTACTGGAACCCTTTTGGGTGAAGTGCCGTGGGACCGCAAACAGCCGTTGCTTTGAGGAGCCGACATCCGATGCATCACGGTGCTCCCACCCAACAGGGAAATGCGAGCCAGAGCTTCCAGATGAAAGAGACAAGTGCTTCACCTCTTGGCCATGCCCTGCAACCCTCAAATTGCTGTTTGTCAACATGCTTCACAAAGAAGGTGTGTTCCAGGTGTCCTGAGGCGTTGGCTCGCCATATAAAAAGCCTGTGCCACTCCATTGCCTTCCATCCACGTCTCTTCCCTTGCTCTCCACGGTGAACTCGGTAAGCTTGAGCTCCCTCCTCCTCTCGCTGCTGGGAGGATTTCTCTCAGGGAAATTTCTGCTTCCCTTCTGCTTGGGCTCCTTCTGATAGACTGTCCAGCCTGAAAATACATTCTGCATCCCTCTTTGGGAGGTGAGCTGGTGAGGGAAGAGGGAAGGCTTTGTTCCCTTTGGAGAGGGAGTCAGGTGGGGCTCTTTTGTAGCAGGGTGTCTGCTGAAGGCTGAGGCCATACGGCCCGTCCCATCTAAGCACTTGCTGGGTGCTTCCTCCCCCATGACTAGTGCAGCAGCCGGCCTTGGTGTCTCTTGGCACGGCAGGGAACTTAGCAGGGAGTTGTGTCTGCTGTCAGAGGATCCAAACTGGGGGTGTGACAGGGCCCCACAGCTGATGCCCTCTGCTCCCTCCCGTTGCTGCAGGGCCGCCTCCCTGCGCCAGACATGTCGTGCTACAGCCCGTGCGCGCCGGCTGCCTGCGGCCCAGCCCCGCTCGCCAACAGCTGCAACGAGCCGTGTGTCCTGCGCTGTGCCGACTCCAGCGTTACCATCCAGCCCCCGCCCGTGCTGGTGACGCTGCCGGGCCCCATCCTCAGCTCCTTCCCTCAGAGCACCAACGTGGGATCCAGCGCCTCGGCTGCCGTGGGCAGCTCTCTCAGCGCTGCCAGTGTGCCCATCGCTTCCGGAGGCTCCCTGGGGCTGGGGGGCTCTGGCTGGTCCGGGCTGGGCCGGGGGCTCTGCGGGGCTGTGGGTCGGGGCAATCTCTGGTACTGAAGCCCAACGATGGGCTGCCCGTGGCCCAGCGCCCTGCAGCCGGCCCTGAGAGCGTGGCCATGGTCTGCAGCACAGCCCAGCTGCCCCCTCCTCTGCCGTAGCAAGGGGCCTGTGCTGCCCTTCTGCCTCCTCCCAACGAAGCCTCTCTCTGTGCCCCTCTTGCTCTGCTCCCACCCTTTGTCATTTTACCTTCTTTTTTCTTCATTTTTTCATTAAAGATATTGAGCATCATCTGTGCAAGGCAGTTGTGTTTCATTTTCTCCTCCTCTCCAATCCCCACCAGCCGTGAAGGTAAAAGAGTTCTTCCCTTGGCAAAATCTGGGGTTTCTCTGCAGTTCCTGGGTTTCACAGTCTCCTCCTCTTTTGACCCTCACATAACATGGCAGTTGAGAGAAGGTCCATCCGGGGTGAGAGCTCCTGTGGAATCAGCCCCATTCATCATTGTCACACCTCAGAAGCTGGAAAACAATGCCATTGCTGATAGGAAGCCCAAAGAGACCTGGAATCGTAGAACCACCCCCATTGATCCAGACCTCAAAAGCTCATCTTTTCCAGGCTTTAACATGAAATGCATCCTTCATGCCATTACCTACCACTCTCTGCATGTGCATCCTGAAAACCTCTAGCCATGCAGTTCCTACCCCGTCTCTGGGAAGGGTGTTCCATTTTTCTCACTTTCAAAAATGTCGTTATTAATGTCAAGCCCATCCTGCTTACTCCCCGTCCTCTACCTTTGGGCTCTTTGTGAAGAGGGAGTCTCTCTTCTCTTTCCAATGGCCTTTAAGTGTTAGAATATGGTGGTAAGAGCAGGGGAAGAGCTCTCATCAGAGAACTGGACGAGATTCAGTATAGAATGTTTTGGAGAGGATCCAGAGGTGGCAAAACAGAATGTTCCAGTTGGTTCTGGGGGGAAGAAAGTCGAGGAAAGTAAAGGGAAGATGGTAGAACACGGCTGTCACTCCTGGTTGCTGTCCAGGGTGCTTGTTTGGTCAGGCCCTGCTGCTGATCAGTGCAGCCTCTCCGGTCTTCTTCTCAAGTTCTATTCCTATTTTCTCTGCTGAGAGGCTCTCATACGTCTGTGTGTGCAACCAGCTCAAGCTAATCCTGCTGGAGCAGCTGGATTGCAATAAAAACATCATCTCAGGAGGCCCCTTCCAGCCCAAAATGACTCTGAGATTCTGTGAACTTCCATTAATGTCTTCTATTAAAAGCCAAAATCTTACAAAAGTGTTGTGTGAATGAAAGAGGTTTAGGAGTAGTTTGGGGTTTGTTGCTGTGGCTGGTTGAGCCTTGCTGAAGGCAAGGGCAACAACATCCAGTGCTCCACTCTTCACTACCGAGCTTGTCACCACACTGCAGAAGGGCAGCAGCGTGGTTTGTCATGACTTGTCCTGTGCAAATCCCTGCTTGCTACTCCCAGTCACCTGGCTGTGCTGCAGCTGTTTGGAAGCCAGGTGCAGGATGTTTCCCTGCATCCTGTTGCCAGGGGCTTTGCTGACCAGGAGTCCTGTGAGTGCCGTGGCTCTTGCAACCATCCTGGTTGGTTGCATCCTGTCAAAACAAGGGCTTCCTAGGGCTCAGGCACAGCTGAGGCTGAGGAGCTCAGAGCCTTGTAGTGCTGCCCGACGAGGATGGGATTCGAACCCACGCGTGCAGAGCACAATGGATTAGCAGTCCATCGCCTTCACCACTCGGCCACCTCGTCACCTGCTGCAGCTCCACCTGCTCCTCCTTCTTGTGCTACTGCTGCTCCTGCAACTGTAGCTGCTGCTGCTGCCTGCAGCAATTGCTGCTGTTTGACACACGTAACAAGGAGCCAGCCTCCCAGTTTTGCCTTTTGACACCGGTTTACTCTCCGAACAGTTGTGCTTGGCTGCGGGCCCTGTGGGAAACAAGTCTTAGCAAATATGTCAAAAAAGAAACAGCTGAGCCTCACACTCCCTCACAGCAAGGAACATGGAGAGTGACTGGAATATCTCAGCACCTCCAAAAGACTTGAGCCCAACTTAGAGATTAATTTGTCACCATTCACATTCCTCTCCCATTCTGAAGTGACACCACCAGCCTCACACCTGAATGCTGGACTTTCACTAGGACTGAGCATTTGCCACTGCTTTGGCTGTGGCATCATGAAACTGTTCCCTCAGGTGGTCACCCAGGCTCTCATCATACGCTGCTTCTCTCCCAGCACAGTAAACAGTCAGGAAGGAAGAGAGAGCTGAGGGGCACCAGTCCCACTGCACGCTACTTTTTCACCTGACAGGTCTTCAGTACTGGCAGAGAGTTAAAGCCACTGCAATGGTTCCCTGAGCCCAGACCTCTCTATGTCTTGAGGGTCAGGTCTTGAGCTGGGGGAAACAGTGCAGAGACGAGGGCTGGTGCTCTCAGTAGGTAACAATGATGTGTATGAGATTGTGGACCACGGGATGAACATCAACAGCACAGAACTTTGGGAGCCTCTCCTTCTCCTCCACCTGATTCATTCCTGCCTGGCACAAGGGGAGAAGTGTACAGCCTTGGGAGTTGGGACCAGGACCTCTTGCTCCTCCTGGTGCCTCCAAGGAGTTTCTGCAGCCTCAGCCCAACCCATGGAGAGAATGGCAGATCCATGGAATGGCATAGACATGTGAATGGGGAGAACTGACAGATTCAGGACTGCCTCCAGCCCACCTCTGCTTCCACCCAGACTCTGTGGGCAATTGGGAAAGGCCATGGGCTGTCCCAGACCCTGATAGACACTTTGTCTTATGGCCTGGCCACTTGTTTGAGGAATGTGAGAACTCCACAGATAAATGCACACAAGATGCACACCCCAATCCTTCTAGATTATCCAGATTATCTAGATTATCCTTCTCCATTCAAGGAGAGGATAATGGAAATTCCACAGCTAAATTGGTAAGAAACACAAGGTTCCATCTTCAGTCAGGAATTCCAGGAAAATGCAATGCAACTGGAATAAAAAGGAACCCCTTACATACTGTAAAACCATCTTGCCACCTCTGAACACTCAATACACAATTGCTAACCTGAATGAAAAAGCCCATCAAGCTGCATACAGCTGTGTCCTTTGTACTAGATATTCTGCTTAACCTTCAGCTGTCTAGAAGCTCTTACCTCTGACTTACACCTCCACTTCTCTCAAGGTCAAAACACTTCTGCCTCAACACCCCAGGCAGCTCCAAAGGAGTCATCAACTGAAAAAAAAACATACAGCTCTGACTCCAGAGCAGCCCTGAGAAGAGGCTGTGGGTTATGGACCCCAGGTGACACCCACCACTTATCACCAACACCTGGGAAAGTGGAGCTGCACCCACCACAAGGCATCAAGGCAGCCAGAGATACAGCTGGGAGGTCTCTCATCTGCCTTTGGTGTACAGCATGCAATGCACTGAAGGGAGAAAGCAACTCTGACTGGAAATAACCAAACCTTGTATTGCAACAGCTACAGTCTACAACTGAAACTGTGTGAGACATGAGGGGAAAAAACAAGGTATTAAAGGAGGAAAAATATTAAAATAGGGGCAAAAAACTCAATAGAGAACATAAATTAAAATCTAAAATTGAGAAAGTGTCCAACAGACAAGAATTACAAAATAGGGCAGGAACTAGATCAAAACAGACATTTGTTCCTTGTTACTTCTCCCAAGTAACAACTGATAGGACAAGAGGAAGCAGCCTCAAGCTGCACCAGGGGAGACTGAGATTGGAGTTGAGGAAGAACTTTTCCCCCCCGAGAGGGTTGTCAGCCCCTGTGCCAGGCTGCCCAGGGAGGTGGGGGAGCCCCCAGCCCTGGAGCTATTGCAAAGACATATAGCTGAGGTGCTGAGTCCATGGGTTAGTGATGGGTTTGGCAGGGTGAGGGGAAGGGTCTTTTCCAACCAAATGATTCTATGATTTCAGACAGCAGAGGGAAGCAAAGCCAAAGCACAGCAAGGCTGCTCACAGTAGCTTTGAAGAGCTGGGACCTGAGGAGTGCTGGCAGGTGCAGGGCTCCTTGGGTGCATTGGGATGTGATCCTCACCTGGCTCTGCTCTGAAGGCTTTGAGGCTTGATGTGACTGGAAGTCAGGCCAGAGTTTCTCTCCTAATGTGTCCTCTGGTCCATCACCAGCCCTTACTGCTGGTTCAGACCAGCCAGGAAAGGGATGCAGTGCCCCATGTACCAGCAGTGTTCTGAGAGGAAACAAGCTGGGAACAGGCTCTAGAGTGTGTGCAACAGTTTTTGCCATGTAGTGATCATGGCAGCTGAGATGACCATGGACCCCAGCCCTAGGGCTGATGCTAAACAGACTTTGCAGAGCATGGGACAGAGCCTGGGCTATACTGCTACTCTGATGGGAGAAGGAGAGAGGGGGGAAAACATCTACCTGGATAGATTATTCTGGGTGTGTTGGAATTCGCAATAGCATCAGCTAAAAGAGTCCCCAGGAGAGGAGAAAGAGCAGCTTGTGTCAGTAGAAAGTCATTTTTCTCATGCTACAAAGCCAGGGAATGTGCACAAGGAGGCAGATACTAAAGCAGAACACTTGGGAGATAAGGTTTTTTCAGAAAGGGCTGAGCAGTGAAAGTTACAAAAAGGACTGAAAGCTCACCTAAAGAATTTAGATTTTTCAGTACAGCTGGATGAATCCCGTAGCCAAGGGCTGTAGAAAGCAGTTCCACATCACCAGTGACTGCAAACATCACCAGTCTGCTACTGAAAGTCACCCCTTCCCTTGTAACACATCTGCCTCTATACAAATACAAGGCAAGCCCCCCAAATCATCTGCTTCCTAAGAGTTTTGATTTTGCCAGCAGCTCAGTGCAGTGACCCAAGCCATTGTGAAGCCAACACTGTCACAAGTCTGCAGCCAGACAGGCACCAGACAAGCAGCTGGAGAGGACAGGGAGCTGCCCCCTTCTGTACATGCCTGTACTAAAATCAGATCAAATATAACATAGAACTGCACCCTTTGGTGACCAAATCCCTCTTTCCAAGGTGTCCAAATGATCAGTGAGAAAAGTCTCATTGGGTTTCAGTTTTAAAGACAAATATAACAAAATCTTTTAAAACATGGACTCACACACAGAAAGAAATTTAGGGGGTTCAGTGCTCTGAGATCAGAGGGAGCAAGAGCCTGTAAACCCTTTGTAGATTGGGCTGCAGGGCATAGGATTGCATGGGGGAAGGACTAGTCACACTTTCAGCCACTTTGGAGCCTCAGCCTGCAGAGACAACACAGCCAGAGACATATCTTCTATGTTTATTATTGCATGCAGAAGAATGACCTGACGGGAAAACACTTTGGTCTCTCCCATCTTTCTGGGCATAACCATCTTTAACCTACTGCCAGTGGAGTTCTTGCAATCACACCCCGCCCCTCCACACTTTGCTGTCACAGCAGCAGCCAGGGGATGGCATGGACACCCCTGTGTCAGGCTCTCACACACCCACAGTCACACTTTCTTCTTTGCACGGCCAAGCTGTGTTGCAAAGCAGATAGCTAAGACAGAAGAGAATGCAGCCCTAAATGCTAGATGCTCAGTTCTGGTGATGGCTGCTGCCTTCATGGGGAGAGTTGCTTTGAAGGGATGAACTCCTGAAGGAACCAGGTGCAGTAAATGTCTGGGTCCATTCAATGCCTGAATCGTGAGAGCTTGGGGGAACGGCTGGTGGGGTGGTAGCGCTGACTGCCCTCCGACACAGCGGGGAGCAGCAGCAGGCTGCTCAGAGAATCCTTCTGGCAGAGGGCCATGGCCTCCTTGTAATTTATCTTCTCTTTAGTGACAGGATCAATGAGATCTTTCTCATAGTTGGACTCATCCTGCAGCCTGGTGGCCAGATCACTTGTTATCATCCCTGTCTGGGCAGCTTCCAGCACGGGGATGCGACCAGTTTTCTTGGGATCAATGAGCCCTCCGGTTAGATGCTGGACCTCCAAGTAGGGGAAAGCACTGTCCTTGGTCATCCATCCCTTCTGAACCGCTTCCCCCACAGACAGTCTTCGCTTGGTCACCGGGTCCTCAATCCCTGTGAAAGCTTTCTGGGCATTGAGCAGCCTCTGCATGTAGGTTCTGTCAATCAGTCCCCTCTCAATTGCCTTATGGACTGAGAACCGGTCTCGAGAAATGAGGTCTATGATGCCTCCCGTGGCAGCCTGGGCTTCCAGCAGCTTCTGAGCCGTCATGGGATCAAGCAGCTTCTTTGCAACAGCAGTCTTGATGTTGTACTTGGTGTTGGTGGTGCTGTCGTACACCCCAGCAATGGGTGACGTGTCATCACAGAAACCCTTCTGCGAGGCTGGGGGGAAGAAACTTTGGGTTTGGGGAGTGGTGGGTGATGAGAGTGGGGATTTAGAGATGATGGAGCCAATAGAGAGGGATGAGGGAGGCTTGGATTCCCCAGCCACCAGCAAGGCGAATTCGGAGATGGGAATTTTGCCATCCCGGTACAGCTGGTACTCCTCCTTCGTGATCCTCCTCAGCCTCAGTGCATCATCGATTGAGTATTGCTTCCCGCTTTTCTTGTCAAGGAGAACTGACATTTCCCCATTTGGGCCCAGGGTGGTGACCTCCTCCCAGTCACACTCCAGTTCTTGCAGCTGGATGTACTGGCATCTGTCTATGATACCTCTCTTGTAGGCCTCATAAGGGGACATATCCTTCCCTGTCTCAGGGTCCAAGATAGAGATCTTGGTGGAGAGGTTAGTCTCTCTCATCTGGGTCTCATGATTGATTTCTTCCCGGTTGACCCTTGACCGGAGTTCTCGAATCAACCTCTCTTTGTTGTAGATCTGGTCCTTCTCCCTAAGGATGTCTGCCTCCAGGAGGGAAAATTCCTGTTCCAGCTGCTTCTTCTTCTGCCTGTCATTCTCAGTGCGTTGGTTGAGCAGTTTGGACTCCTCCCGAAGGAAGAGGACTTTCTGCTGCTTCTGCCTCTCCAGCTCCCGCAGTTCACTCTCCAAGTTGGCTCTCTCCTGGATGGCCAGGTTCCTGGCTTTCTGCAGCTCCGTCTCTTCGCGAGCCCATGTCCTCTTCATGCCTTCAGCGCGTTCAATCTTCTCCCTGAGCCGCCGTACCTCCTCTTCTGCCCTTTGCTTGGCTCCTCTCTCCCTGTTCAGCAGCTCCCAGATGCGTGCACGTTCGCTCTCCAACGCTCTGTCTTTCTCCACTCGAATCACCTCCTTGTAGATGGTCTTCTCCTGGGATTTTGTTTTCTGCAGGACATCAACTTGCATCTGCAGGTTCTTGCATTCCCTCTGCAAGTTCAGCACCTCCATCTTCTCACGGTCCAGCTCCAAGCGCAGGTTGCTGGCAGACTGTTCAAGGACTGGATCCTTCTCCAACTTGACCACTTCTTCCATAATTATCTTTTCTTGTACCGGAGCTGGGCTCTCCTCCAGCTCCTTTATTCTCAAAGTAATCTGTCTCATCTCCTTCTCTAGTGCAAGCCTCTTGCTTCGATCCTCCTGAAAGTTGAGCAACTTCTCTTGCTCTTCCACCAGCGCACGAACCTGTTGCACGTCCCGTTCCAGACGACGCCTGTTGCTCACCTCCTCATCCAGACTCCGGCTCAGCCTGTTGTGCTCATCTCGGAGCTTCGGGTCCTTTTGAGTCAGTATCACCTCCTGAACAACGACCTTTTCCTCTGGCTTTCTCCTCTCCAGGAGCATGTATTTATTCTGCAAGTCATAGATTGCATCTTCTGCAGCTCTCCTCTTTTGAGACATGTTACGCACCTCTTGACGGAGGCGATCAGCTTCTTTCTCGAGGAGTGGGTCATTCTCATATCGGATTACTTCCTTATTGACCAGCTTGGTTTCAACCTTGGACCTCTCCCTCTTCCACTCATCCCTTTCACCCTGCAGCCTGATGAGCTGCTCTTGGGTCCTGCCGTTGGTGTTCACCAGTTCATTGAGCTGTTGTTTCAGCCTGTCAATTTCTCTAAGAATCTCTGGGCTCTTTTCATGTTTCACCACCTCTTCTATAACCTCTTTAAGCTCCACCACTGGTTTCTGAGACCTGAGGACATTGAGCTCTGCTAAGGCTTCTTCCACCTGACTGTCAATCTTTGTCCTTTTCAGAGTGACTTCCTGCAGCTCCCTTTTCAGGTGTGCAATTTGCCGCTCCGTCTCAGGATCCACCAGGAAAATCTCATTGACTCTCTCTTTAACCTCTACCCTTGGTTTTTGTTTCTCTGCAATACTGTACTGGCTCTGCAGCTCTCCCAGCTCACCTGTAAGCACCAAGTTCTTGTTCCTCTCTTCTTCAATTAGATTTTTAAGCTTGGAAGTCTCTCTCAATAACTCTGGGTCCTGCTCTACCTGCTTCACCTCCTTAACAATAATTTTGGGTTCTGCCATTTCAATTAGTCTTTCCACCTCCTCAATCTTGTTCTTCACTTTCACTATCGCTTCTTCTGCAGACTTCCTCTTGAAGGATTCCTCATCGATCTGTAGCTGCAAAGTCCTGACAGACTTCAGCATTTCTGGGTTTTTCTCCAGTTTGATCAGCTCCTTCACCACCACTTTCTCCCGGATATTGGGCTGCTTTCGCTCTAGCATGTGCAGCTCTCTCTTATGCTGCTCCAGTTCAGAAGCAGCAGCCAAGCTTTCCTCCTGGAGGCGTTTGATCTCCTGGCGAAGACTGGCTGCTTGACTCTCCAGGCTTGGATCTTTCTCAATTTTTGTGATCTCTTTGGTGAGGAGCTGAGCTGGAACAACCTTCTTCTCACTCTCCATCTGGGCAAGCTTCCGGCTCATCACTTCAATGTCTTCTTGCAGGCTCTGCCTCTTCTTGCCCTCCTCTTCAATCTGCTGTGCCATCTTAGACAGGTTGCTCTCCACCTGTGGGTCTCTGTAATATTCTATCACCTCCTTTTCCTCCACTCTTTCAATGGGCTTTTGAGTCTTCAGCATCAGCAGTTTGTTTCTGTGTTCCTCCAGGTCCTCTTCAATCTTGGCCACTTTCCTCCTTTCCTTCTCCAGCTGTGATTTCAACCCCTCAGATTCCCTGCTTGCTGTGGCTTTGTTTTCAGATTGCTGCATTTGCTCATGCACAGCTTCAATGTCCTCATGCACTTCCTTCTGCAAGGGAAAAACAAAAACTAATTTAAAAAAGGGGACCAGGGAAACTGAGTCACTCTCTGAATTTGGCACAGAAGCCTTTTCCATGGCAAGGCACGGAAGGAAACAGAACTGGTACTGAATTCCCAGGGATCCCCCAAGTAAGGGTGTTTGTAAATGGCAAATGAGGACATATTCCCACTATCTCAAGCAACTGACTTGGTGTGTCTTCCTCTTGTCATGGAGGTGCTGCAGCAGCCCACAAATGTGTATTGTGCTGCCTTGTATCTGCAGCTGAAGGAGGGTAATATGGCCAGTCCCCGCTGGGAGCTGGTGTGTGATGGCATCACACAGCACCCCAGTGAAACCTCGTGTCCTTCCTGAGAACACTGAAAGTCATCCAGACAGGAGGTTGTTCCTACAGGTGAATCAAGCCCTAGAAAGGCATCAGAGTCCTCTTGCTTTCATATCTTTCCAGAAGGTTTTGAGCACTCATTTCCAGCCAGAGCAATCTGAAATTCTCAGCCTGTGAATGTTGATTAGATTTAGCTGAGAACAAGACTTAAGATCCCTCATCTTTTTTCCCTAGCATGAACTACAGCTTCAGTAAAGAGCTGAGGGCCCATAGAGGTGATGAATGTCATGACCTAAGACCAGTAGCAGTGAAACTGTATTTTCTTGTGGCCTTCTCACAGGGGTTTCCATTCAGGGAGGGCTGCAGGGATCCCAGGCTGAGCAGATTGCCAACAGTTTTGCAAAGATCATTTCAACCTCCATAGCATCCCAGTCTTGCCATGAGCTGTGAGCTGTTAGCTGTTACCTTCTCAACAATCTTCTTGGCAAACTCCAGCTGGCTGAGCTGCTGTTTGTTTTCTGCTGCCAGCTCCATGTAGAGCTTGGTTACATCATTTTCCTGAAAAAGAAACTGCAGTGAGAGCCTTGTCCCTCTCACCCTGACACGGGCCTGCTGCATGGCACTGTCCCACCTCTCCTTTCACCCAGGTGTTCTTTGTGTACCACACTATTCCAGGGATTAGTGCCTTCACATCTGACTTTCTAAAGGCACAGAGCCTAAGGACTCATGTAGGAGATCCCCTTTACTTGAATGCCTGTTAGATGCCTACACAGGGTCCAGGCTTCCAAATTCACCTTGGGCCATACATGGATGGCAGTTGGCAAATAGCCTGAGGTGATGCAGGAGAACTGGAGTGTAATTGGGAAGAGCACACAGGAGCTCTGGCTCACAGGGTAGGTGTGTGGAGACAGGACCAAGTTTTATCTTCAGCCACAATATGGTAAGGAGGCTTCACCACGAATCTCACCCAAAGGTACCAGAAACACTGGATCAAATTCTGGATCTCATGTGATGCTTTGCCCCACCAAGAGATCCCTGATGACATTTGTTCTTGAGATAAGGACCACGATCAGCTGTGGTTGTAAGAGTGGATTAAAGCCTTGCAGAAGACATGAGGATTACATACAGAGCTAGGCTGCCTTCATCTTACCTGGGCCTGGATGCTTTCTTGTAGGGGGGTCACACGCAGCCTCTTTGCAGCAAAGTCAGTCAGGGAAGGGTCCAGAGATGAGCTGTATTTGCCTGCTTGGAGCTCATAGTTCTGTTCAGAGCAGAAACAGAAGAATCAGCTGGGATCTCTGAGGTGGGACACTAAGGGAGTGCAACATGGGAAAACCCAGCCTTACATTGAGCGTGGACTGCACGTTCCGGGATAGTCTGACCACTGCATCCCTCTCGGGCTCTTTGCTTTTGATCTCCTCCACCAGCCTCTGCAGGACACACACATGTGATGGTAAATATAGCAAAGCAGTAATACTCTTACAGCCAAGAGCAGTAGCACAGCTTAGTACTGGAGGGAACAGTGAGAACAAGAACACATTTAGGAAGAGTCTCTATGGCTTTAGACTACCTGAGCAGCACTCTCCCGTGCCCAGGACCTGCCACACTGATTTATCATGTATGAGATAAATACCAGCCAACACAGAGAGCTCCACATCTCATCGTCTGAGATAGCTTAGAATCTGCTCAAGGAGAGAAAGATGCAGGACCCACATGCAACATCTCAGCCCGAGGTGCAATCTTTCAAGATGGAGGGTGGTTTCCCTCCATGGAGATGATATCAGCCTGGGGGTAACTAGCACAGATGAGGACACCAGCAGGGCAAGATACATTGTCTGTGGACTGCAACCCTTTGTCTCCTTGTTCTGGTTCATTCACTGTGACAGGTGGAGCACACAACTGGGAGCTGGTTGGTACTGTTTTGCATACTGTTCATAAGCAAATTCCCCTCTCCCTGTAATGTTACAGGTTGCCACTGGCCCTGGAACACACCTTCTGTGCCTGCAGCTTGTAATTGATCTGGCTTGGGCCATCGGTGGTCTTCACTTGGTGCTTGGGTAGGTTGTTCATCCAGAACATCAGGTTCTCATTGGAGTTTTGGAACTGCTGGTAGGTAAGGCTGATATTTCTGAGTGTCTTCTCTCTGCACAGTGCAAAGTGGAACAGGAACATTAAGAGGAAGGGCAAAGATCAATGTGCAAATACCTAAAGAGACATCAGGCTGAGAATGTCACCACAGCAAACTCCAAGATAACAAAAACAAGGGAGTGACAACTGGTCCCTGCGTGGGGAGCACGACTCTGTGCAAACCAGGTTTGCTACTGCAACATGAACACAACCTGAGGAATGACAGAAGGAAAGAGGCAGGCAACCAGCAGCAATGCCTGCAAGAAGCATTTAAGTACCAGGGTCAGTCTGGGTGTCACTGGGTCAGGCAGAGGCCAGCAGTCAGCTGCTGACTTCTCACAGCTATCTGGAAGTTGAAAGCCTGTGCCATGCATAGGCAGGTGACAACCACACAACATGACAGACCCGGTCCCCAGTATTACAGTGGGGTGGTCAAGATCAGAGCCCTGCAATGAAGAACATACTCTTGAGACTCTGACAAACTGTGGTCTGTGTTAGCTAAGAGGAAGCAGAGAAGGCACCACGACTGCTCACCGCTGGTCCAGCTGGTCTGCGACAGCGTGGTAGCGATCGTTGAGGAGCTGCACCTCCCGCTTCTGCCGGGGCAGGTCAGGGCAGTACTCCTGGAAGTTGTTCTGCACGGCGCTGCAGCTGTGCTCAGCATCTTTGAGCCCCCTGTTCAGCTTCAGCACACAGCCCTCTTGGGCCACCAGGTCCCGCCTCATCTTCTGCAGGGGTAAAAAAATACACCCCCAGGTTTACATCAGTCAGAAATACCCTCCCACTGTGGCCAACTGTGCAGCACCTGGGGGGCTAGTCAGGCTCTCCAAGACAGCCATACAGCATGGGAGAGAGGGAGCAACGAGGCTTGCTCAGTAAAGAAGATGATTTGGACTGTGCATAGCGCATAAGGGAGAAGTTTGGGGAAAGGGAAAGTGAGTGTGAATGACGGGGCTGGGACATTTGGGGCAGGAAAGAATAGGGATGGGTGTGAGGCTGAGCAACACAGGTCAGATGCCAAGGGGTTCATCATGTATTTTAGGGATGCTAAAGGTAACCTGAGAGAGAGAGCTTTTTGCTGGCCAGCAAGCACAGCTCAGCCTGCAACACCAACATAAAGCCTTTAAAGAACAAGTCCTTTGAAAAGCTTAATCACTGGTGCCTTGGAACACTCAAGTAAGCAAAGTCCATCTCCCCACCATTGCTGCCTGAGCTCAGAAATCTCCTTCCCTTAACTAAGAGCCTGATGTCCTCTTACCTGCAGATCATTGGCCCTGTCCTGCAGAGCATTAGGGGATGCAGGAATGATGCTATCCTGAGCCAGCTTGGCCTCAAATGTGCTGACAATCTTGTCTGTGTTCTCAATCTGAGTCTCCAGGTTCAAGGCAGCCTTAGCCCTGGGCAAAAGAAAAATGACAAGGTTAGCTACAGAAGACTCCCCTCTTTTCTCTTTTACATGTATGAGCTCATTTAACATCAGAGCTTCTGCAGCATGCCAGAGAACAAGCAACATGCATTCACATCCCTGTCATGGTGCCCAAAGGTCACATATGTTGCATTTCACCACACACAGCAGAGCTGGGACACATACCCATTGTGGTGGACTTTCCACAGTGGGGGGATCTGGTGACAGAGTACACACAGGAACTCCTTCAGAGGTGCCTTTGACAATGGATGGGAGGTTTCTAACCTGCACTGCTGGATGGATCTCCACCAACACCCATTTAAGACCAAAAGCATTTTATTTCATGGTTCTACATTGACAGTTGTGTGCAAGAATTTCCTCCTCTCATCCCCATCAGGCCCTGCCATCATCACTCACTTCTCGTTGTACAGGCTGGAGAGCATATTGACATCATTGTATTTGCTCCTGAGGGCGTTCAACGTGACAGGGAGCTGGGAAGCTGCGGTGCTGGTGGGTTTCTTGGAAAGGTAGGTCTCACACTCCTTCTGCAAGGCATCTTTGGCCACCCCCAGGTTCTCAAGTTTCTTTGTTGTTTCCTGGCACATCAGATGGGAGCAGAGTCACCAACACAGTCATAACAGTGCTGTTGCCAAAACGTGTCCTCCCTGGGGCTGGATTTTGCTGCGGGCTAAGGGTGCGGCAGCCCTCCCATAGGCACTTGGCCCCTGGGGCACAGCCCCATCGAGGCTGCAGCTGTCTGGCAATGGCAGAGGGTGGGAAAGAGATCCAAACAGATAGAGATGGAAGAACCCTGCCTGCCTGATTGTATCTTTCTCCCAGGGATGGGTAAATACTCACAGATGAAGACGTACCATGCTGAACTATTACAGACCCAGACACTATCTCAGAGGAAAGGAGTGGGGCTCCAGAGTGGGGCCCACTGCCTCTTTTCACAGAATCCCAGGATGGTGGGGGTGGGAAGGGCCCTGCAGAGCTCATCCAGCCCAAGCCCCTGCTAAAGCAGCTTCCCCTCCATCAGGGGCACAGGGTCCAGGTGGGGTTGGAAACCTCCCAAGAAGGAGCCTCCACACCCTCCCTGGGCAGCCTGGGCCAGGGCTCCCTCACCTCAGCAGCAAAAGAGTTTCTCCTTGTGTTCCAGCTCATGTCCATTACCAAACTCCAGCTTATGTCCTCTCCCAAACTCTTCCTACTCCAACCCACCTGCAGCAGCACCCACCTGCTGGTGTTTGATCCTCCTGGCAAGGTCATCTGTGGGGTCACTGTAGTTCACTGGAGACCTCACTCGGTTCAAGACCTCCTTCTCTACCTGAAACAGGTCTTTGCCAACACGATCCAGGCTGCCGAGCAGCTGGTCAGCTTTGGGATCATCTTGGACAACAGGAGGGCTCCTGGATGAAGCTGCAGTGAGACACATCTGAGATTAATCCCCATTTCTCATCTCCCATCCCAGTCTTGTACATGGCCCTGTCCTGCACCTTTCCCATGGCCCTAAAGCTCCAGCTCCTTCTCATGAGAGGCCTGCTGCAAAGCTCTGCTGCCTTTGTGTTTTGCCAGTTCTGAAGCACACAGGCTTCTCCTAAGAATGGGGTTTTGATACAACCACAAAAGATTCAGTTTTCATCAGCAGAGCGTTGTGCACATGCTTGTGCCTTCCCATGGCTTTAGCTCTGCCCTGGCCAGCCAGAGCTCAGGCCCAAAGGAGGGACAAAGACAGCCCTGTGCTGACATGCAGATACATCCCTGCTCAGCTTTCCTGGGAGCTTTTGAACTGCAGCTGTGGGAGTCACACAGCCAGAGGCTGGGATTTAGCCATGGCTGCCTGCTTATTCCACAGCCCTGAGCTAGGGAAGAGAACTGCAAGGGATCCAGATCCCAAAGAAGGTTTAATTAAGTCTTCTGCACAGGTACATCCTCCTACAACCATTGATTGAGCTGAGTCAATCTCAGAGGTTTATAAAGGGCAATAGGCAACTGATTGCCTGAGACTCCTGGGTAGCATCAGGAGTCAGGTTCTGCCATTGGCTGCCCTTTCCCATAGAGCAGAGGCATCCTCATACTGACCTGCAGGTACCTCTGCCTGCCTGGGTGACTGCTTTGCTCCCAGCCAGCTCTGGCAGCTCTGCAGGGGAGGTACAGGGGCAGAGGCTTTCTTTGGAGAGAGCTTCACTCACCCACTGCTGTGCCCTCCTGGCTGGGCTGAACCTGCTCCTTGTGACTGCGCCTCAGGGTGCTCTGAACAGCCGCTCGCTTCTGCTTCACCACCTTCAGCTCCTCTTCCAGCCTGTGAGCAGAGAGGAGCAGCATCAGCCACGGTGGGACCTGCTGTGCTGAGCACACCTTGTCACAGCCCAGCCCAGGAGCATCTTCATGCCTCTGCCAGGGAAGGTGGCCCCATGGCCAGGGGAAAGTCCTCCCAACATCAGGGGCAGGCTGGGAGACTGCAGCCTGTTACAACTCAGAGATGTCGTTTAGGGAAGGGGACAGGAGCAAGACCAGCTGGTTGGTTTTCTCCCAGTGGAGACAGCATTTCCAGCTCTCAGCAGAGAGAAGCTCAAAGCTGGAGATTTATTTCCCATCACTGATGCATTTTGCAGCTTCAGTGGAGGTGAGTACAAGTGGCTGCTGCACCAGAAATGCCAAGTCCCATTCTTAAGGATGATTCACTTCTAATGAAACTATAGCTGGGATCAGTAGGAGGGGTCATTTCTGGAAGGACCAAAAAAACTCTCTGGGTGAGAAAAGACTGATGGAATCAGCAGGAGAGGCCTTTGAAGTCCCAGGCTAGTTCACACTCCTGCTCCACTCAAACTCTGTGCACTAAAACCAGCAAGTCCCAGCCTGGCTGTTGTGAGACAAGGGCTGTCCCTCTGCAGGGCCAGAATGTAGCTCAATGCAGAGGGACTGAATGGAGGAACAGGCTGGGAAATAAAGCAGAGGTAAACATTTTGTGTGTAGGAATGGAAGCAAACACCTGGAAATGAAACAATCTGTCAGATGTGGCCTGAAAAGGGGCAAGAGTTTTCCAGGCAACACCTGCAGAGCTGTAATCCAGGAGGACTTTGCAAGTGTTTTCATTTCCATTTTAAAACACAAGTGAAACCCCTAAATCCAAAAGATTCAGTGAGCTGGGACAAGAGGAGAAGAGCAACACAATGAAGTAATCACATCCATGTGGCTGGGGACCCAAGCTCCCACCACAGGCATGCCCAAGCAACTGAATCTGGGCTGTGGGCCTTTGCACAGCACTTGAGCACTGAGATTCATCCAAGCACCCGGGGACTTGATTACCAAGGTAATGCCCAAGCTCCCTGCACCACCATCCCATCAGGTGGGAAGCACAGGAGCTGACTGAGCGACCAGGCAGCAGACTGCACTGTGGTTCAGGGAACATTCCTCAGTCTCCAGCTGGGGCTGGCTGAGAGGAGATACCACAGATAACTCTATCTTGTTTGGCAAGTCCCAAGCTCCAGACTGATTCAGCAATGAATTTAGTCAAACCAAGGGAGAGTCACATGTTTGAGTGAAGAAATCGAGCCTGACTGCCAGAAAACTCTTTGACAGCCAGGTCCATGCAGCATGCAGGGCTGTCAAGGAATGGCAGGAACCTGGACTTGGGTGCAGGGAACAATCCTCCAGGAGAGATTTTGTGCTAGACATTCAAGAGGTCTGTTCCAAGCTGCCGTTTCTCTGCAGCTGAGGCAGTCTGGCTGGCTATGACCTAAGAGCAAGTTTGAACATCTGTGTGGGTCAGGTTCTCCACTGCAGACTCACCCATTGACCTTCTCTATGGACTCATGGTCTGGTGGAGGGATGGAGAAGCAAGCTGATGGTGCCTCTTGGACCACGCCAGTGCTGCTCTGCACCACCCACATCTCTGGGTTGCTGTTGTCCTTCAGAGTGTACTTATCACCTCTGGTCAGCTGCACCTGGCACAAGGACACAAAACCCAGTGAAAGGCTTGACTTTCTGGAACTAGGCCAGTTCCTCCCACCATGGAGCCAAGATCCAGAGCAACCAAAGAAGAATGCAGTTGCCTGCCTCACCTCCCCAGCATCCCAGTCACAGAGGGTGTCCAAGGTGAGGTTCTGGGAGGGACGTGTCCTGCGTAACTTCAGTGGACTGATGTCTTTGCTCCTTCTCTTCAGGTCAGCGATGCTCTTCTCTGCCTGCTTCAGTGCCTTCTCCTCATTCTGCACAAAACAGGGAAGGACAGTGGTTGTGACCTGGGCCTGGATGAGGAGGGGAAGGGTCCCACTACAGTGTGTATGCTGGGGTCAGTTTTCCATCCTTGTGTGCTCACTGCTGGGATGGAGCCAGTTGTTCTGTTCTTGACCCCTCCATATCCCTTCTTCCCTTTTCATTATCAACCCTTTTGGATCTCCCTCACAGCAGAAGGCACAGCCTGAGATAACCTTGGTGATCTCACACTGTCAAATCCCCTGGAGAAGTTTGTCTTCTCAGAAACAGAACAGAGACCTGCCAAGAGGTGGCTGGATTCCAGTATCAGAAGGTACCAAACGCCCGGCACCTCCTGGGAGCAAAATGCGCCGTGTGCACAGGAAAATACCGTGTTCAACATGTCCCTGGGCAAACGGCCCTTTCCCATCTGCATCCCACCCTTCAGGCCACGTCTTTATTCTCACCCTTGACTCATGGAAATGCTGAGGAGACGGGAAGACCTTTCTCCCCTGCCTGGATGACAGCAGCTCACCCTCTTTGCTGGCTCTCTAACCCAAGTGTGTCACATTTAGGAGAACACGCAGCTCCTCCCTGCACTTCTTTCCTCTGATGGTGAACTGGGGCCTGGCTGTGTGCCACTGATGGACACCAGTGCCTTCCCAGGGGTTACTGAATGGACCTTCTGGGGCTACAGAGACTCAGTATGGCACTGCCATGGGTTTCTCCCTCCCTAGCACAGAGCTGGGATGAGCTGTCCCAGTAGGGTTACTCACCCACCTCCTCCCATTCCCCATTGTTATTTACTGGGGAGGGTGCAACGTATGGTCTGCACTTTAAGTCTGGCTAGTACCACCAGCCCTGAAGACCTCACCTCCATCTGAAACAGCAGATCTGACACCAGCCCAGGGCTGTCTTTGTTGAGCTTGCTGTATTTGGTGTCCAGGTCAGAGTTCATCTTCTTCAAGGAGCGGCTCACAGCCTCAGCATCATCCTGGAACTGGACGTATGTATAGGAAAAGAGTCAAGGATGAGAGGATATTACTGTCTTCAAGTCTAAGGGGAATCTCTCAGTTCCCAGTATCCCTCTCACCCTGTCTGGAACTCATAAGACCTTACAGACCACCCTCTGAGCATGTGCTTGGACAAGAACTCTCCATCACCTGAGCCACAGGCAAATAATCCCAATGAACAGACAGGTCTCAGGTAACAACAGTGAGCAAACCTTCCCCTGTCCCTCTATCCAAGCCAGCACACCAACACAGCAGGGCTGAGGAGATGAGCTGAGAGACAGTCCTTCACTGCAACACTAAAGGACTGTGATTTGGGGGGCATTTCCTCGAAACACCCTGACTGGGTGCAAGCAAAGGACCTCCCATCCTCTCCTTCCAGTCTTCCCTCTCTGGCCTGACCCTGCAGCCCCATGGCCCGTGCTCTCCTCATTGCTTTTTACCTTCTTATAGCTCTCCACACTTTTCAGTTGACTCTCCTGACAAATGCAGAGATTCAGGAAATTTTGCCACTCATTCTTCAGAGCTTCCTGGTGAGCCTGTGGTGGGACAGAGCATGACCTGGTGGACTCCAGCTAGACCTGCCACCCCCACCACCAGTCTCCTTTCCCCAAAAGTCCCACAAATCAAAGGAAAAGCAGAGTGATGAGCAGAGACAAAGCTATGTCCAGGCACTGCCTGATGCTGAGCCTAAGCAAGGACATTCCCTGACAAGGATCTGGCTCATACACCATTTCTGGCACAGCTACTATTCCTCAGAGGGTCTCAGATCCAGTGATGCTGGTGGCTGAGAGCCCACCTCAGGTTGTCACTATGTCTGAAGGTTTGGAAATAGAGTCTTGGAGATTGGGAGCTGGTTTCACTTGGGAAAGGCCACAGATGCAGTTTCAAAGCAGTGTGAATGTAGCTGCATCAACCATATCTGAGCACCAGGTTCCAGCACACAGATGTTAGCTACAATCTCCTGGAGATTTCTGAAGGGGTGAAGATCCTGCACTGCCCTCAGCTTCCTCATAGGACTGGAGTGGGCAGCAAGATGCTGCAGTACAGTTGGTGCAGGAAAAAGCAACAAAGCAGCTCTGCAGAAGAGGTGAAGAGGTCTCTTCCAACCTGCCTCCTGGCTCTTGATGTACAGAGACATTCTTGTTGTCTTACAGGGTTTGAAAGAAGACCCCCTTTCCCTACCTGGATAGGCTTGATAGCTGGGTGTTTCAGCTCAATCATCCTGTCCCCATCATCCTGAAGATGGTTCACAAACTCCTCCTGTCTGAGCAGCTCGTTGGACTTGAAATCCTGAAGAGGAAGAGAACTTCATGGCCATGGGAGCATTCAGAGAGCAGAGAGCAATCTCCTGGGGCACCAAATCCCATGTAGCAGAGAAAAGGCTCTCAAAGCATAGACATCTATCTTTGCTTTTAAAAAAATAAGAGGTTAGGCAAAGCTAAACCAAATTAGACACGCTTGGGCCCCAGAGAGCATCAGGGTGTTCATTCCAGGAGCATTTTCCTAAGCAATTATCCCTCTCTTTTTCCTAGTGCTGGCATGTAGCAGTCACTGGGTGTTGTTCTTTGGACACTGAGGCAGATGCTGGGCCCTTCCCTCCCCTCTGACCATGGAGAGCCTCCCCAGCCACTCTCTGATGTATGATCCCACGTGCCAGCTCAGGGCACCGCAGGAGACACACAGAAGGGTTCATCCTTAACTCCAGGCTGGACCCGGAGCACCTCCTGTTCTGTTTCTGTACCCAGCACTCCCAGGCTATGTTGGGGAAGCAGCAGGCAGATGCTGGATGTGCAGGGGGCTGGATCCACCCTGCAGATCCCACAGGCTGGGCTCAGCCAGCCTCTGACAGCCAAGACACGCTGCATCCCCCAGGAGCTTCACCTCGTACTCCAGGCGCACACTCTCCACGTCCATCATCTGGTCACTCCAGTCCTGCTTCAAGATCTTGGTCTGCTGCTCTGTCAGGTACCCCAGCTCCTTGGTGCAGCCCTGGAGGTGGTGGTACAGGCTGCCCAGGCTCTGCCCACGCCAGATGGAGGATTTCTGCCCCGTGCACACAGGAGAGAGACAGCATTGGTGCTCAGGCTGAGGACACCCTTTCCCCTCCCCCTGCTCCTCCCCAGGACCCTGCTCACATTGCACATCCACCAGCAGATTTCCAGAGACCTTGGGGGAACATCTGCCCCTACTTGCTCTTATGCAGCGGGGCTGCTGATCCCTTTCCCTCCTTCACAGACAGGATATGTTTGTCTAACCAGAATCCCAGGTGTGGGCTGGTGCCTCGGGCAGTCTGAGAGCTGCCCCAGCTCTGCTGTGTTTCTCACAAGAGCCATCCTTCAGCATTAACCTTTTACTGGCCCAGATGAACAAACCCAGGACCTTCTTGTAAGCCAACTCCTTTGCTCCAACTGCTCATTTCCTCTCTGGAGCCCTTGATAGGGATCAGTGCAAGCCTCAACATTTTCAGTGGTGACTTGGAACAGTATGTGTGCCAGGACAGGGCTTCCAGCTGCTGTATCTGTAACACTGCTCATGGACACATAGGCAGACCCATGATCCAAGAAAGGGGAGACACAGATCTCACCCACAGCATTACCCTGGGAGCAGCAAGCATGCTTTTAATTTACACCCATTGCAAGGTGAGGAAATAGGGAAAGATGAGGGACACAAATTCACTGTGCAAGACCAGAGGTAGCTCCTGCCCTGGGCTGGGTATTCCCTGTCCCTCAGGGGTGGTGTTACTGTTCTATATGACCCCATCTGTCAGAAAACCACTGAGAAGCTTACCAGCAAGTCCTTGTACTGGCTTTTTAAATCTGCCACATCCTGGGTTACAACACAGCCAAGACCAATGGGGGAAAAAAAAGAGAAAGAAAAAAGCCATTACCAAAACATGTGGTAGATGCTGATGAGATGATTTGTGGGAGGTGCTTTAAAAACCATTCAGGAACCACTTCCCTGGCCCCTGCCTGGCTTGATCTGTCCGAGTTCAGATCTCCCCATGCCCTCTGCAGATCAAGGGGGGATATTCCCCGTGCAGAGGAGCAGATGGGACACGTGGGCCGTCACACAGAGCCCTGAGTGAAGCCAACAGGAACAGGCAGGGGATGGAGGATGCCTTACCTCAGAGTGGAGGTTCTTGATCTGGAGGCCATAGGCTTCAATCTCCTTCTGGAGGATGTTGTGCTCAGCTATTTGCTTTTCCAGCTCTGACATGCCAGGGCCGTACTGCCCCGCCTCGACTTGTTTCTGTGCAAAGGAGTGAGGCAGAGACTAAAGCACGAGACTTTCTTTCAGGGGGAAACCCCAGGGAGTACTGGCAGGGTATGAAAGGATCTGCTATCTGATACCAGTCTGGGAGGAAAGGAAGGGATCTCATCACTGTTTACTGTGATTGCTGTAGGTTGTCATTTCCCCAGCCACACATAAGGGCAAAGATAACCAGGCCATACAACCCTGGTGTACCAACCCAAGCTGAACCAGCCACCTTTCCCACAGGGCCATGCAGCAGACAGCCATGGTTAGCATCCAGCTTGCAAGGGAATATAAGTTGACTCCAAACTGGGCACTGCACATACCCAAGACCTTGCAGCACAAAATCTGAGGATGTAGGGCCATGAAGTCACTGAGCACATCACCTTCTCCATCCTTACAACACACAGCAGTGCATTCCCACATGATACTCCTCTGGTAGCTCTTAATCTGAAGGTGTCAACCAAGAGGGTCTTCCAGAGGATTTCAAGAGGTGGGAGGAGATTCCTTCTCCTACCCAGAGCTACTTCCACCACCCCCAACACTCCTGCATGATGCTGAGCACAGGATGGATGGCAGAGCCTCACAGGCAAGAGCAGACATTATCAGCCCTTGTAGGGGTTGGGAGATAGAATTCAAACCAGCTGCTGTTACCCTCTTTTGGTCCAGGATCCTGCCCCAGTCTACCCTGGGTCCCACATCAGGGATGTTCAGCTGCTCATAGAGGGCCCGGTACTCTGCACACAGCTGTGTCACACGGTCATGGAGCTGCTGGATGCTGCCAAGGAGAAAAGGCACACGTCTCTCTGTCAGTTTGGAAGCAGGAGAACCAAGGGGGGGTTTGTGAAGCTCAAATTTCACTCATAAGACCCAGGCTACTTTGCTGTCCCTTTGTGACCCTGGCTTGTCCTGGTGTTCTCCATCTCCAGGGATGTCTCAGGAATTACAACCCAGGAGGAAGCTGCAGGGAGATCAGAGCTATCCCTTCTCAGCTAGGAAACAACTCTTCCCTCTGATTCCCACCTAGAAGGACTGGAGACTGAAGGGCAGCAAAATACCAGAGGCCAGCTGGAACACCCATCTCTGCTTGCCTGAATGAAAGGCATTCACTTCAGAAAAGGGGATTTGCCCTAGGGCCACATTTGAGCTCTGGCATCTTTTACAAGAGCTCCCAGGTAACACTGAGTCATCACTGGCAGCCACCTTACACACTGTTATCTTTTCCAATATATTGGCAGAAGCCTTGATTTTAAGGATAAAATCTATGGGAAGAAAGGTGAAACTCTAACTCTCATGGCAATGACTGAAGCTCAGTCATCTGGGGAGGGTTCCCAGTTGTTCAGTGCCCCCATCACACCAGTTCTCCCCCACTGCACTCACTCTTTCTCTATCTCAATAGCTTGAGGGTGTTTCAGTCGCTTGGCACGGTCCACATCTAGAAAGAGGTCCTTCAGCAGAGTCTCTGCTTCCTTCAGATTCCTGGCATTCTCTGTCTGGAACTCAAAAGCCTTGTTCTTCTGGTGATTGCAGGTATCCTGGAGACCAGTGAAGATGGAGAAAAAAACCCTGGTTGGACCACACAACATTCTCCTTGGCCAAGGCAGAGAATGCTCAACACACGGAGCATAAAGGAACCCTGGTGTAAAGGTGCAGCTGGGGAGCAAATGCTCAACCTGCTTCAGCACCTCTCCCACCCAGGGACCAGTGTGGGTCAGGGTCAGGCTGGCTGCCTGCCTCTGGGCTTGCTGGGAAGCCCCTGGCTGTGCTGCTGCAGGTGAGACAGCCTTGGCTGTGGGAATCATGAGGCACCGAGGAGAAAGCACGGAGGCTTGAATCTGGGAGGCCACAGTATGCAGCCCCAGGGGCTGGGAGGCTTTGCCAAGGTGTTCTATTCCTCCCCAGCCTTGAATCAGTCCCCAAACCTGCACCAGCAAGCTGATGCACAGAGCAGACACCCAACCTGTTATCCTAGACACTGAATTTCTAGGCAAAGCCTTTCACCTTCCCACCACTCTCTGCCACAATTCACCTGCTTGAGCCTGGACTGTGTCTCCAAGATGTCCTTCTCCACCTGGTCAGCATTCGTCTGCATGCGGGAGATGAGCACAGTCAGCTCATTTGCTGAGGATCTGAGAACGAGAGCAAAGCAGAGGGGTGGGTGAAGGCAATTCTCATCCTCTCCATCACTGCCCAAAGACCTGACACAGGTGTGGTTTCCACCAACATCCTCCTGGCCTCCAAAGAAAGAGTCAAAGCTGTGGCCAAGGGCAGGGATGCAGACAAGTGGTCAATCCTTGGCTGTTGCCTTCAGCCAGGTGAAGGCAAGAGGTGGTGTGCTCAGACTGAGCAGCTTTTGGTACTCATCTGCAGCTCATCTGCACAGCTCCTTGTTGCACGACACTGCAGGTGCTCAAAAAGTTTGTGTAGATTCAGAAAGCATTGAAGGAGGAAAAAGAAAAGCCTCCCAAATGCACCAACACCACATCTGGGTTGGGAAAACCCAAAGGCACAGACAGCTGGAGGCCTGGAGAGCACCCTGCAGAGGCAGCACAACACACCCTGCTCAGGGGCACTTCCCTGGGCACCTGCTCTTGGCTGCTGGTGGGCAGAGAGGTGGGTGAGAAGGTCCTTCAGCCTGAACCAGAACTGCCATCCTGGTCTGGTTTCACACACAGTGCTCTGCAGCTCAGCCCCCTGAGATGCTGGGGAGCCCAGCACCACCCCAGGGCTTGGCTGGACAAGGACTTGCTGCACAGCCTACAAGCCCCTCTGGGCACTGTGTAGGCTGCTGCAGTCGTGCTGCTTTCAGGGCTCAGAGACAAATCTCCCAGGGCCACAGCACAACTGCCAGCCCCCCTCTCCCCAGTGAAGATTCACTGAAGGTCCCCATCAGCCTGTTCCCTACTGTCTCTCATGGTGTGTGCCATCACACAACCCACGGGTCCCAGGGCCTTACTCCATCAGTGCTGTCATGAGGGAGCACTGACAGCCTGCAGGATGGCTCAGGGTGGTTCCCAAAGCCTCCTGTCATGAGGATGCACAAGCCTTGGTGCCACCTTTGTCCTCGTGTCCTGTTGTTTCTAATGGCATCTGCCAGCCCTTCCCTCGAGGCAGGGAGCTGGGGTTGGGCAGAGGGTGGGGGCTGATCCCAGCACCCAGAGACATGAGAATGCTGATAGGACAAAGCCCAGCAGAGGCACAGCTCTGGTACCTGCCGACTCTGGGGTCTGAGAGCAGAAGGAAGGAGACTGAGCAGCAACAACAGGACAGTGCATGGGGCAATCAGCTGGAGAGGGGGACATTTCTTCAGAGCTGGCTGGTATCTTTTTGGTGGAGGAAGAAGGTTAGAGAAAGGTGATGTCCCACAGCAGAGCCACCCACATCTGCCCTGCAGCCCTGTGGCTTCCCTCCTCACTCCTAAATCCAGCAAACAACAGGGGGAAGTGGTTCCCTTATTGGCTCTGTCATTGCTCCAGCTCCTCACTGTGGCTACAGCCACGTACCAAAGGCCAGTGCAGATATTGGGATGCCCATTTGTTACAGCCCCAAGTGACTGTAAAGTGCCAGTGAGTGCTACAGTCACCCCAAGCCAAGCTTGGATGCTACAGACCTCATGTTTCCAGCCAGCTCAGCCCATGCTGACCCTGACCAAGCCAGTGTAACTCTGGAGGAAGCACAGCCCCAGCACTCCTGCTCACAACATCCTCCTGTCTCCTGGCTCTGACTCCTCCCTGGGTTTGGTTTCCCATGAGGGTGGTGTGAGGCCTTCCATGGAGCTCCCTTGGGAGCTCTGGGTTGGCAGCATCTCCTGGCCATGCCTCAGCTTTCCTGCCTGTAAAACACGTCAGCAAAGTAAACAGGGGGCTGCTGCACCCTGATAGTGCCACCTTCTACAGGGTCTAATTCCAGAGACCGGGGAGCCACAGCCTCTTCTATGGGGTCTAACTCCAGAGATGATGGAGTCAAAGCACCACTATCTGCTACAACCTTTTATATCCCATTAAACATCCCTTCTACACCGCCTGTGCCCCACAGATGCCTTTCCTGGGGTAAGCTGCAGCGCTCAGAGACACGAAAGCTGGCCCCAAGCCCCAGCACAACAGGGTGGATGGGAGCAGCACAGAGCCAGGACTCGGTCCCCGGGAGCCTGGGCAGGCTGGAAGCCCCAGGAGGCCTCCCCTGCCCAGGAGGTTACACAATCTCCCACTCATCCCTGACACGCCTGGAATGAGGTGGTGTCCCATGAGCAAATACTTGAGCACCACCCAGATTTCTTGCCTTGCTCTCTGCACGGGGAGGAGCGAGTGAGTCACGGGCTGGCTGCCATCCCAGGGGATGGACGCTTCTGCCCACGCCACAGCAGCACCATCCACCCCAGAGCTCTGGCTGCATTCACCTCCTGCCTGGGGAGAACATGAGTGGAGTGTCCACTTTGAGCCCTGTTGTGATGTGACTGTGGATACCACTGTACTCCTGCAAGAGGGGAGAAGTGAGGACCCATCCTTCCCAGGCAGGGCAGACTGCCAATAAAATGCTGCTTATTCCTGACAGCATCCCTTCCTGGCTGAAGGAAACATCAGGACACCTCATCTCTCTGATCACAAGGCTGGACACACCAATCAGCTTGGTTTAGGCCAAGCCACAACACAACTGTGGACTGAAAAGCCTTTGGCAACCTCCTAGTCACAGGGACTCAGCCTTGCCCAGCCCCAGCCTGCACTGAGGATGCTGTTGCAAACAACCTGATCTTCAGGGAAGAAGTGATGCTTCCTGGAGAACATCATCTCAGGAGCAGAGAGGGTCTTCTCCTGCATGTCCTGGAGCAGAGAGCCAGGAGATCTCCACACTGGCTGAGGGAGGAAGCCTCTGATTGAGACTCTGTAGCCAGTAGCCAGGCTGGCAGTGGCTCTCCAGCCCTGCAGGCAGCTGAACCACTTCAGAGTCCACAAAAGAGTAGTCTGGATGCTTGAGGAACACTGACATCAGGCATAATGAGATCCTGGGAGGAGAGGGATGTCTACAGGTCATCCTGGGAGCCCGAGTAAGGCCTGAAGCATGAGTGGAGAAGTCATCTGGCCCCAGCTGAGCCTCCCCCCACACCACCATGCTCCTCTGTCAAGGGGGGCACAACACTGAGGAACTCACTTGGCCTGTGCATGCTTAGAGAAGTGCTCAAATACCACAGACCCTCCCACCCCAACCATGGACTGTGTCAAGGAGAGTTGGAAGCTTATCCTGTCTGTACCAGCACCCATGCACACAGCGTGAGGTGACACGTGCATCACTGTCCTTCCCTGCGCTGTCCCTCCTGTCCATCGCTGCTGTGCCTCACTCAGCAAGGGCTGACCACAGCTGGGCCCCGCGTTTCAGGGGGAACATGCTGACCCTTGTGCTGTAGAGAGCAGCCTGGCATTGGGTGGGACATGAGGAGCCAGGAGCCCATGCTGGCGCTGGGCACCGCTGGGGCCTCACAGGGCTCCAGCCGAGGCTGGCCGAGGCTCGGCAGCACCACTCCTCCTCCTCCTCAAGAGCAAGGACAGCCTTTGTCCCTAGGGCTACCTCATGCCTAGAAAAAGCAGAGCTCTATTATTATCATTATTAATTAGTTGCTTTCTCACACCACTTTCTGCCTCCTAGACAGTCCAAATGCGTGCAAGGGACAGTGTGTGTTCACAGGAGCAGCACTCCCAGTCCCTCTGACAGAACCACAGCACATACCCACTCCAGCCCCTGACTGCCCCAGTCCCTTCCTTCCAGAGGGCTTTGCTTTATGGCTGCAAGGCAGACCCCAAAGCTGGGTCTGTTTTACCCAACAAGACATCCTAGCGTGCTCTGACCTGCCAGCCCAAGCTGCTCACAGCAGATCACCAACAACTGACACTGCTGGCTTAGTCCCCTGAGCCTGTGCCTGTTCCCCCAGGGACCATGCTGCTCTAGACTGACTGGGGAGAGGCAGATGGAAGTGGTGGCAAAAGCAGCAATCCCAAGAGAGGATTAAACCAGGAGATGACTTGCCATCCATCTCTAAAACCACCCACAGCCTTTGCCAAGATCGCAGCCAGTCCAGCCAGACCCGACCCAATTCCACCTTCTCATGAGTTTTGTCTTTGAGCCCCACAGTGTGTCTCCTCCCAGGGCAAGACACAACAAAAATGCCTCTCAGGGACAAAACTGGGCTATTGCCACCTCCCTGGGAGGTGTCCATGGAGCACGGGCCTGGGAGGTGGGAAGCCCAACGCCATGGGCCTGGGGACTAAGAGGAGGTACCTCTGAGGGGCCCATGCCAGGAGCAGCACCGCTCTGGGGAACCCCCAGAGATGGGCACCAAGCCCCAGGCCATGGCCAAATGAATGAGCCTTTGCCTGATGGCTGCTGCCTCCTAAAACAAGCATGACTAGCTGAGTAATTGCCATGCTTCTGCCTACAGCCTCTTTCCTGCACATGGAAGAGGTGTGAGGGCTCGCTGGGCTGTGACTCCAGTTACCTGCTGCGACAGAATCGCTCCCAAAGCCTCCCACGGCACAGCGAGGGCTGCAGCCAGCTGGCCCAGGCAGCCTCACCTGAAATCCCCAGCCCAGGTTTGGGAGCCAGGCTGGGGAGGTGGAAAGATTGTGTTAGCAAGACTAAAACCAGAGGCTGACACAGCTCCGGGGCTCCTGAGGAGGTGTCTCACTGCAGTCAGGCCCCGACAAAGGCTTGGTGTTCAGAGAGCTCCCACATCTGACTTGGAGATGAGTTTGTGAGTGCTCAGCTCCACCGAGGCAAAACCCTCCAGTGGCAGGGGGTCAGTTCCCCACGTCCACATGGAGAAACCAGCCTTTGGGGGAGCTCCCTTTCCCCCAGGCCCCATTGCCCTGCCCAGCAGCACCAGGCCACCCTCCTCCTCAGTGGCTGTTTGCCAACCTTGGGCTTGGCCCCAGAAACGGTGCAGTTGGGTCGTGTCCACCCAGGTGTCTGCACACACAGCACCTGGGCCACTGCTGTTAGTGGCACCAAGTGATGGGGCCAGCACCCCCTTACTCCCTGCAGATCTTCTCCTCCTCAGAATGAGCCCCTCTGTGATTTCCTCAGCCTCTAACCCTGGCTGGGGACAGGGGTTCCCACAGAATCAGTCCATTAACTACAAAATGCAAAGTTGTTGAGGGAAGGTGGGAAATAAGCCTGAGCTGGCAACTGCAGCTGAAGGGAGGGATGAGCACTCACTCTGCAGAAGCATATCCCTGCTCCTAAGGGAGCATCCTGGTCCCATCATGTGTCTTGCTCTCCAGAGCTTAGGGAATCTCTTTGGATGAGGACATGGCTGTCAGATTCTTTTGGTGCTGCCTCAGACAGGCCTGCAAGAGGAAATCTCAGCTCTTCGGCCTGCAGAGACAGAGCCTGTCACCAGGATGCATCAGAGCAGTCCTCATCCATCTTCACCACCCAAGCAGCACCTTCTCCAAGGAGCTCAGGTCACAGGGCAGCATCACACCAGCTTCACACAACCAGTGAGTCCTGAGATCTCAAACCTGCTTCACCATCAAACAGATCTTGCTCCATCCAAGCAAAGAGGCTGCATTTATCCTCCCTACTCCTACCTGCTCAAAAGGGGCTTTGCACCTCCCTGCTCAACTTACACAGCTCTGAGCACATCCTCAGGCACTGCACATCCCAGGGGCTGCACAGACACGCCTAGGATGGAGCACAAAGCCCACCAAAGATAAGGACAACAGCAGAGGCAACACATTTTGGGATAAGATCCCAGTAAGCCTCAACTTTCTGGCTGCTCCACAGAGAGGGACAGTTCTCAGGGTGGCTTAGGAGACATCAAGCACTTTTCCCTCATCTTCCCCCAGGGCCCATAGGAGAGGTTAGAGAGAGGAAAGCAGTCACACTTACTTGCTAGGCTTGACAGGGGAACTTCTGTTGGGGGAACTTCTGCTTGGGGAGCCTTTGCCCACCCCCTTGAACATGTTGGCGAGGTCCCAGCCGATGTACTGGAGTCTGCAGTCGTGGGTGCTGGCTCTCTGCTCCGCTCTGTTGGGATGGAATGACAAGACTCAGCCAGGGAAGGTGTGCAGAACACTCAAGAACAGTTTCTGGGAGGCTCCTCCCCAAATGCAGGTGAGGCACATATGAAAAAATGACTCGACAAACCAGTTTGGGGTGGAAAGAGCAGAGCCCCAGAGGGAGAAGGGGAGACCTCGCCCTGGCTTGGAGAGTGTTTTGGCACAGGCAGCCACAACCATGCAGCAGTTTCCCAGTGGTGGGGCAGAGAACACAGAGGAAAAGGCTGCAAATGCACCTTCGAGGGAGTGCATTGTGACTCCTGAAACACCTTCCAAAGCATCTTCTTGCAGGAGCTGTTTAAAATGTAACAGAAGTCCTGTGGATGAAGCCAACCAAGAGCATTCCAAGGCAGCAGCAGCTTGGGAACAACCAATTCACAGAATAGGATGTTATTTTGCAGTTCAGGAGCCCAGGCTCAGCACAAGGTGTTCCAGGCTCCCAGCAAAACACTGAAGGCTCATGGCAGAATGAAGGTCAGCAGCTCCAGCTCAGCTTCACAGGAGCCTCAGCCAGCAGGACTCAGGCTCTGGGATAAATCTGGGTAGCAAAGCCCCAAAAACTCGGGTCTGAGACTCTACCCAGACACTCTGTCTACTTTGCCTCTGGGCAGCTATTTCCCCTGTGGAGCAAAGGTTCAGAGGCCCAGCTGATTGCCAGTACAGCTCTGGCATCTCCCTGGCTCCTGGGGATGCCCATCCAGGCTGTGCTGCCAGCCTGCCAGCTCTCCTAAGCCACAGCAAGGGCTGGCTGCTCTCTACATCCATCCTTCTGGTTTCAGATAAAGCAACATTCAAGGTTTCCCACAAACCAGGAACCCTGTGATTCAGGTTGATCCAGCACAGATGCTGTAGTAATACAAGATCCTTATCCGGTGCTGGGTCAGGGAGGGCAAAGGAAGGAGGAAGGGGCCAGGAGCAGATGGGGACAAGGCCCCTCATAAGCACCAGCCACCCATGATGCTGACAGGTTTGTGGCTGTTCTTCCCCACTTCCTGTAGCCCAAGGACAACCCAAAGCCAGCAACAAAGGCCTGGGGTCTGTTGTCACTGCCTTTGTCCTTTTCAAATTGACACAAAACAAATCTTGCTTATCTCAGGACAGAGGGAAATATACAGGAGAGAAGGCTCCTTTGCAAAGGCCTTGCTTTCTGCTATGGTTTTGCTCTTCTACAAGCTGCAAAGCTGTACCTCTTCATGGTGGTACCACAGCTGGGGCCATGCTTCTCACACCAGGAACTCAGGAGCATGAAGACAGGACGTTCCCCCGAGCTCAAAGCGCTGAGAGGCAGCCAGTGTGGAGCTCAGGAGGAGGAGTGACTGGTCCTCCAAGACATCTGGAGTTAAGAGAGACCTGCTTCAGGGCCTGTCTTTGCTGTGTGGAGGTCTACAGACTGGGTGGAAAGTGATTGCTGAGAGATCATCCCTTTGACATTAGCATCCAGTTGACCTGCAATGCTGCTCTTTGACCGGAGCTGCTGGAGAGCCCAAGGGAGGAAGAACCAGCACAGCTCATCACCTGTGGCCCACAGGACCAGACCCTGCTGTATTTACATTCAAAGGCTTAAAGCAAGCTGAAGCTTTCCCAGTTGAGAGCATTTAAGGCCAAATAGACCTCAGTTTGTAGCCACACAAACAGGAGCACGCAGGAGCCTGCAGCCACAGGGCAGCCCCTCCTCTGCAGGGCTGTTTGCATGAGCCAGGAAGGGATTGATCCTCTGGGAATGCAAAGGAAACCCAATTCAGGAAATGTTTTTGAGTAAGATTGACTGCCTGTAATCCCCTGGAAGACAGCATGCTTACACATGGAGGAAGAAGTAACACAAAAAACCAGGCAGGCACATACCAACACACCCCCTCAGACAATCTGCTTCCTCAGCCATCCATCACCTGGAGCCGAGGGCTGCAGCTCCTCACCTGCCAAGCCTTGAAACAGCACCTTCCTCTCCTCTCTTCAACAAGACCAAGGTGTGATTCTTCCCTTGGCCATGTCTCGACCTGGCAAGGATCCCTCAGAAAGACAGAGCATTTTAAAAGCTGCTGCCCTTTGATCTCAGCCCTGTGCTCACACAGACACACGCTCTGACAGGCAGCGGCAGCCTCTGCGCCGTGCAGACGGGACAGATAAACACGGGGCTAATCTGAGGGCTGCTGTGGGAAGAGGCAGCATGCCTGGCAGAGGAGCTCACACACACAGCTGGAGCAGAGCCAGATCCTGCCTGGTTTGAGCCCTGGTCCAGCAGTGAACATCCAGCCTGCTGGGACCTGCCTCTTCCTCACTCAGACGTGCTGGGAGAAGAGACAGAGCCAGGCTGCTCAGGCCCATGCAAGGAGGCAGATCTTTGCTGCCTGCTCATGCACAAGGGGAGCAGGGTCAGCAGCCCTCAGCAAAGCCCCACAGGGTCTGTTACCATCCCAGCCTCAGGAAACAAGAGTGGCAGGGGGAAGCCGTGGGCAGAGTCAAGGAGGGCTCTGGGGTGACAGGTTTGGCCAGCCCAGCACTCTTCCACCACATCCAGCATACACCACGTTTCAGCTGCAGCCCCATGCCTGCTGTGAGCCAGGGCTGCTCTGCCTGCTGCCAGCCCAGCCTCCCCACCACCACCACAACCTGTGCAGGTGAAAGGGACGTTGTTGCAAGGATCACTTGTGATGGGCACTGCTTGCTTCAGCCCACACAGCTTTCAGATCCTCAGCAGGTTTCGTTCAGACCAGCCCCAGCTGTGCCAGGGCAGAGTATGATGGTTAACCCAGGCCCTGCAAAAAGCAACAGGCAAGGAGACCAGTTCAACCAGTTCTCCACCACAGCCACCCACACAGCTGCGCTTTGGCACTTGGAGCTAAGCCCAAACCCCTGGCAGGACTGCCCTGAGACACATCTTGCTCCTCTGCAGCTGGAAACCTAAGCATAGGTCTCCAAGATTATCCAGAACAGAATCACCAAGGGTGTCCCAGCTCCTGACCACTGCCCACCCACCCCAGCCATATTTCCCCAGGGGTTGCTCTACACTGCAGCAGGGACCAAGCTCCCTGCTGCCACAGCTGGCAGAGCTGCCATGCCCAGGTGAGATCATCTGTGGGGAGACTGGTTGGGGTGGGCAGCCTTCATTTCATCCCAGGAGGAGCAGCCTCCAAGCACTGCCCTTGATCTACAGACAAAGCCAACCCAAGAGGAGGCTATGTCTTGCCCAGGCAGGTCCCCAGCGAGGTTACAACCCATTTTGGGGGCTGAGACTTATCTCCTGGAGGTACAGACCTGGGGCTGGCTGCTCTGGCAGGGCTCCAGCCACAGCAGGAGGTGGTATGGGAAGTCACATCTTAAGCAACTTATTCACTTTCCAGAGCAGGATCTGGAGCTGTGCCAGGATGCAGATGCCTGGCTTTACAGAGCACTCACATAACCAGCTGCTGCTCACACAGATGAGTAGGTTGCCTGCAGGGACAGATAGCAGGTACAGCTGCATAGAGGACCTTGGTAAGCAGGTAACATTTCAGGGAAGGAGGATGTCAGGAACAGTCCTGGACTAAGCTTTTCCCAAGAACCTGGCAGAGGAGCTCACAGGATGGTGTGGCTTCCTTATCAGAGGAGCTCACAGGATGGTGTGGCTTCCTTATCAGCCAGGCCTCTCTGTTAAGTTTTTACAGAGGAGATGACGACTTCACATGACCAACAAATGATTTACTGCTGCTTGTTAAGATTTTTCTCGTCATCCTGCTCTGGTTTTGCTCTCTGGCTGTTCCTGTTTCTAGTTGGAAGTAGATTAAACTGTTTTCTTCCCTGAAGAAAGTCGAGTCTGTTTTGCTCTGGACTATAACTGTCAGCAAGCTCTCCCTGCCCTTGTCTTGATCCATAAACCTCTTGGATATCTTTTCTCCTCCCATCTCCCTGGAGCCTCCACCATCCTACAGAAGGTGGGGGGGGGATAGGGGAGGGTGAGCTGCTGCATGGTGCTTCCTCACCAGCTGGGCTTGAACCCCACCACTTCCCCAAACTGAACAGTTGGGAGGTGGGAGGAGAAAAGCAGGAACATTCAGGGAGCACAGATGCAGGCTGGGGTTTAGTCTTTAACACACCTGGAAACAGCCTTGATGTGTTCACAAAATAACACCCATGGGAGAGCAGTTCATGCACCTCCTGACCCCTGTAAAGCCATTGCTAACGATCACTCCTGTTTACACCAAGTAAAACCAAAGGCTCATCTCACCAACCCAGCAGCACCCACCACCAGATCCCCAGGACAGAGGGAGGAAGTGTTTCATGGCTGTGTGGTTCCTGCTCTCTCATCTCCACTCCCAGGACAAAGCAGAGGTAAGTCACAGACACTCCTGCCTGCACTCAGCTCTCTGAAGTGCAGGAGGCTTTACAGAGGGCTCCTGTCTCTGTGCCACGGACAGATGCTTTGCTACAGAGATGATGCTCGTCTGGCAACAGGATCAGCAGCTACAGCCAGCCCAGACTGAGACCTCTGCAAGTGGACACAGGCTGTAAGACTCAAGATGTCCTCAGCAAGAGGGAAACTCCTAAGAGTCTCCAAAGCCATGGAGAACAGCAAAGCATGAAGAGTAGCCACGGAGTCAGGAGCCACAGGCCCTCAGATGCTCCCCACCTTGGGAGGTACCAGAGCCTGTGCCCCACAACTCAGCCTCCTTTTTTCCTCACAGACACCAGGGACAACATCTTTCCATGTCATTTTTATCCTGGCCCTTTAAGCATTTTCATCCCAGCCAAAGGGAAACTCCAGAGCCTCAGGACAGCCCACTTTATAAATCTGCTGTCCCACTGGGGAATCAGGATACTTGGTTTTCTTAAGCCTGCAATTACTCAGTGCTCAAACCTCATTCTGCTTTTCTTTACCAGCTGATAAGCAGAGGGGAAGCATAAAGATTCTCTGCCCTCCCCCATCCTTCTCCTTGAAGGTTTGATCAAGACCCATTAAAAAGCTTCCTGGCAGGGGGCTGGGCTCAACACCCTGCCAGAGTCTGCAGAGGAAAGTGGCGTTTGGCTCCAGAGCAGGCTCAGTGCCAAGGACCTTGCCCCAGAAGAGCAGAGGAGGAGGGATCCAACACAAATAGGAAACTCCCAGTCCTGCCCCTTTGTATCTCTCTAAATACAGAGGATGTTTGCACCACACCATCTCAGTCCTGGGGCTTTTATGGGCTACTCATCCCTAGACCCTTCAGACATCAAAAGGACCTGCCTGCTTCCCACCCCATGGCCTCTGCAGCCTCATCACAGCATCCCATGACTTCTTCTGAGTTGAAGCCCTAGAGCTAAGGAGCAGGACATCAGGGCAATTCCCTGCAGCACCCAGAGCATTAGCCTCATTTTCCTCTCCCCAGAGGATTAGCAGGGCTGTAATAGTGCTAAATAAATTCACTCATGGCAGATTCTCAAGCCACTTTGTCTGGAAAACTTGTTTATAGGATGCAGCCTGGAAATGTGGCTTTATTATCCAGTGACACTGCTGAAGGCAGCTGCTGCCCAAACACCCTGATTGGATCTGAACAAGATGTGTCCCAGATCATTAACCAGGCAATGAGGTAAACACACACCTGCCTGGAAAAGCAACCTTCACACACAAGGCACCTCATGAAACTGGGGGCAGAGCTGAGCTTTTGAAGGAGGTTTCTTTCACCTCTCCCAAGCTGCTTTGCTCCTATGGCAGCCCCTGGGGAAGGGACCATCCTGCACAGACTCAGGGCTGAGGCACAGGCTGATTTGCCCATGTCAGGGGGACGCAAAGTTAAACACAAGGACAGGTTTGCTCTCCTCTCCTCCACACTCAAAGGCCTTGTAATGTGCCAAAATACCTGGAGGATGTTGTGTTGTAGCTGGCAGCCAGCTGAAACACAGCCTGGAACAGCTCAAAGTCATATCTGCCTGGGAGAAAAACTCCTGGCCTCGATACAAAGAGCTGACTGAAGGAGAAGGTGCAAAAGAGAGGGGTCGAGGCTGGAGCACCCCGCCTGACAACACCTGAAGGGTGTTTGGAAGAAAGGTGTGTGAGCAGACATCAGCTGGGAAGGACCAGGCTTTCAGACTCCCCCCAAACCAAACCAAGCCCATGGAAGGACCCCACTCATAGCACAGGAAAGAAAACCCTCCTGGGTGACCAAGGCAGGGGACAGAGAAGTGACAGCCCCTGCAGACCAGCTCCCAGGTGTGAGGACAGTCCTGGAGCAGAGGGTGCAGCAGGCAGGCACGTTGCTGAGCTGGGCTGGCTCATGGCCCAGCCACAGCCTTGCCCCCAGTGCTTTTCCACTGGACAGGAGTCTCCTGAAGATGTCCATTTCTGAGCTGCTGTTGCCCAATTTGGTGGCAATTCCTTGTGGCTCAGGCAGGGACCAGAGCAGCATGAACCTGTCTGCCACAACTAATTCTGCCCAGCCAGACTTTGCCTCCCCTGACTTAATTTGGTACTCTGAGAAAATTAGATGTTCTCCTGCTTCTGTGGAAAAAGACAAGCTCTGAAGGTAATTCAGAGGCTTTGATGCTGCTCTTTAGTCATTCGGGCACCACAGCCACAGCATCAATCCCTGGACTGACCACAGGCTGGGGATGAGAGTCACTAATCCTCATGCACAGGGTGTGAGCCTGGGGCAAACTGCTGTGTCTGTTCTGTGGGTGGACGTGGTTCCACAGCCCAGCAAGGGAGGGACTTGGCAAGACTGTTTCCAGAGCAAGAATTCTAACTCTAATAACCCCAACACCACGACTGCCCAGCAGTGGAGGAGTTTGTCAAAACCATAGTATGGCAGCCCTGGAAATGCAAAGTACACACTAGGACCTGGGTCCAAGTTTTAATGTGACAGCACCAGAGCACATGAAAGCTGTGCCCAAGGCCACGTGTGTACAACAGACATGCAAACCATCCCCTTTGAAAGTGGTTTTGAGCTTGCCCCAGTGAGACATTGCTGCTTTTAGGCCAGAAATGGGAAGGCTTTCACCCCAGGTTACTTGCAGTTGCCCAGGGAAGGGTTGGGGATGCAGTGAGGGGGATGGACAGAGCCACCTCCCTCCCACACCAACCCTCACTCACAGGAAGTGGCACTTGGGCTTGGCTCCAAGCTGAATGTTGTAATCCAGGGCTCAGCACAGAGCAGGTGCTAATCACTCACTCCCTGGTACAAAAAGGAAATCTCCAAAGCAGAGTGAGGACACTCCCAGTGTCCAGGCTGGATGCTCTGAAGCATGGACCCCTGGCTCTGGCCCCACCACATCCCACCATAACCCGCTGCCACAAGGAGGGGGGATTTTTGCAGCCACAGCAGCAGTTACCCCACCAGTGCTTGTGACAGGAGAGCAAAGCACTGACAGGGCCTCTCCTCCACAGACACAAAGCAGCCCAGTCAGGCCAAGACCTCACCCAATGGGAGAGGGTGAGGAGCAGCTGCATTTCCCCAAGCTGCTCACCCTGAGCACACCCAGCTGAGCCCCCACAGCCAGAGCCCAGTACCAACCTCTGCTGCAGCTGTGTCCCTCGGAGCCAGCACAAGAACAGTCACTGCACACCAAACCCTGTGAGGAGTGACAGAGCCATGGGGTGCTGGGGCATGTCCTGGGAACAACAGGGACTTGAGCAGGGACCTGGGATTCAGAGCTGGGCTGGCCAGGCAGCTGCAGCCCGCAGTGCTGCCCAGCACTTCCTCAACTCCGAGCAGGGGAGGGAGGGGAAGGCAAAGCAGGCACCAAGAGCTGCAGCTGCTCCTGCCTCAGCCCCTGGAGAGCTCAGGGCACACAGGCTGCTGTGGCTCACCTCTGCCCAGCAGGCTCCAGGACTGCTGAGTCCTTCCTCTGGGAGCTTCCCATGACAGACTGCAGGCATTTACCATGCCTTCCTCCCACCAGCCCACTAAAGGCTCTTCTTCAGCAGGCAAACTGGCCTCCAGCTGTTCCTGTGCTTGGAAATAGCAATCCCATCCTGAAGACAAAGAAGCAGCCTCATACAGTCAAGGTCACATCAAATCACTCCTTTAAGAAAGCAAACTCCCAACTGACAGCCCCAGCCACGGGGTATTTGTGCTTGTAGCTCCAACAGGACACTTGACAAGGGCTGCATGGGAGCACAGACACCTCTCAGCAGATGCATCTTCTCCCAAGAACCAGTTCCACCCACTCCCACTGCAGCTGGACATCCCACACCTGAACCCCAGGGACTGTGGCACTTCCCTGGCAGCTGCATGTGATGCAGGCTGCAGCTGAATGAATCCACAACCAGCTCAAGGATCACAGCCACCAAACCCCTGGAGAACTCCCTGCCAGGGCTCCCCTGGGATGCCAGCTGTCTGAAGCAGTAGTTTTCTTTAGTAACACAATGCTTTCAGTTTTAATTACCCCCAATTCCTTATTTTACAGGAGGCAGAGACTGATCTTCAGGCACTGCCAGGCCATGTTATTACTATCCCACATGCACCTCACATTTCTGCCTCTGAACAGCCTGGTTTGTCTCATCATTCCTTCATATGTCCCTGTAGTTCCTCAAGATCTCTCAGCTGTCACCAAGCTGCTCAGGGAGCATGACCAGAAGTGAATGTCACCCAAGACATCTCTGGATGACTGAAGGTGGGGCCATGTGCCACGATGTACCTCGTTCTTGTTTTAATTGATGCAATGGTACCAGCCATGACTAGCTCAGCCTGTAATTAAAATTCCAGTGCTAAACCCAGAGACACTCCAGAGGAAAAGTTGATTAAATGCAGTAATCTTGACCATTCTGCTGGAGCTTCCTGTTTGAGGGCAATCCTGTGGCCTAACTTGCCAATTAATTCATGGAAAGAGAGCAAATGCTTTAAAGCAAACAGAGCAGCCTAATGAAAGCAGAGAGGAGGGAAACAGGTCTCCAAGCACCACAAGTCATGCTCTGCATCGTGCTCTGGCCATCTCAGCTACAACCAACCCTTGGCAGTGCCGGGGGCTGGGGATGCCCTGGATGTCCCATCAGATGCCTCACTTGCCCACCCTGTTCCCTCAGAGCTGCTGCTGTCCAGCCTGACCTTTGTCTTTCCAAGCTCCACTGCAGGGCTAAAACCCTCAAACTTTGGTTTTCATCACACAGGTGACCTGAATTGCAGCACCTTTTTCTCCCCTCTTTAAAAGCTATTTTCCTAGTGCCTCATCAGTGCCTTCCACTTTATCTAAGCCACAACACCTCTTACAAACCCCTCTCTCCTCACCTTCCATCACCATGACATCCAAACAGGGAAGCTTACCTCCCAGAGCAGGGCATGTGGTTATCTGAGCCTTCAGGCAGAAGATTCTCCTCAGGAACGAAATGGCCAGTCTCCAGGGGTTAAGCAGACCCAGGTGATGGTGTGAACTTGATCCTCTGAAAGCTTGGGAGGCAGAGTGCTCTGTGTTCTCAATGCTCAACATAAACTACATGCCTCAGAGATCAGGAATAGAACTTTATTGTTTTCAGATTTCTCATCTGATCAGTTCACCTGGCAAAAATCTTTGACACAGAGCCCAAGTGCTCTCAGCTTTTTTAACAGTAACAAATTAGTGGCCACAGCACCAGCTTCACCAGAACCAACCCAGGCACCACACACAGTTGTGGTAGGAAAACAAAGGAGTCTGGTTTACAAACCAAACAGTTCTCTTACAAAAGCTCAAAAGCAGAGAGAAGCTCAGATTAATGTACACAGGGAGAGGGACTGTGAAGCACATCAACCAGCTGCTGCCTGCCCTGGTTACTTCCCTTGTCTAGAACAGCTTTTATGGGGGAAGAGAAATCCACCACTCAACACCGTGTTTTCTAGAAATTGTCACCCAATTAATTAAGTCCTCCATGTTTCTTTCAGCTCTACACCTTCCCTTTCTCTTTGGCATCCAGAGGCCAATGGAGTCAGCCAAAATACCACCAATTCCTAAATTTTTGCAACATGGAAATAAAAAGCCCAAAGAAGAAGTTCCTCCTCCTTCTCTTACCTCTGAGCACAGAGTCCTCTTGAGAGCTGCTCTGCACTTTGAGAACTCACAAATCAAATCAACTTGGAACAAAGAAGCATTCATATTGAAAGAATGGGGACTGTTAGTTCCCCCCATTCATCTGACACAATGACAATCCCATCATTTAACATTTCCTCCATTCCCACCCCTACAAACTCCAACCCCTAAATCCAGAGGAACAACACAAAGTCAACACGTGCAGAAGAGTCAAGGCAGCAAGAGCAAACTGTTCTTTCACTTTCCAGCTACAGACCAAGTGAAAACCCAAACAATGCTGGTGGAAACTTCCAAATACTTTATTCAGGAACAGTTCTGTCCATGTACTCTGTTGGGGTTTTTTTTCCCCCCCCCTCTTGTTTAAATGATCACAATGCTGAAATTACCCCCAATCTGAACCTGCCAGTCACCACAGCACCTGGGTGCTTCAGACAAAAAAAGCAGCTGGCTGGCATGGCACAGATCTATCACTCAAGAACCTACTGGTCTCCTGGTGCTTATTCTTCATTTCAGGGGTATGTATCAACCAAGGATGAAGGGAAAAAAAAGCAACAGATGAACTCCAGGAAAAAAAAGAAAGATCATCTTGATTTCAGGCAGGGTTTAGATGTGAGACAGAGCAAACACTGAGACCCAAATTCCCATGAAGAGCAAGTAGCTGTTTCTAAAGCCAGCCATGAAGCCAGTTTCCCAGGAAAAGCCTTGTAGGGAAAGGTTCTAAACTGTATTTAGGTATTGAACAAAACATGGATGGATGAAGGATCCCATCAGCCCAGAGTACCAGTTCAGCCTATACTCCCACCACACCTGGGGTAACCATTAACATTTGGTAGGCTATTTGCCTATTTATCCTTACTGGTAAGGACAGTTTTGTCATTTCTGAATGTTACATCTTTAAAAGATACACAGAGACTTCTGGGAGTGGAAAGGGAAGCAGTTGCCCCCGGGCTGCTGCTCATGGCCTTTGTTCTGAGAGCCTCCCCTTGCCCTTAGCTCCACTTTCACCTCTGTTTCCCCATCACACCCAGATTTCTAGACCAAAATACCAAATTATAGTGTCAAATAATGGGGTGAAAGGAGGAGTCAAATTATACCTATTCTCTGGTCCATGGCAAGAAAATGTGCCCTGGCCCTGAACAGGCCATGGGTCACAAAACAAGCTCCAGCTTCTCCAAGCAGAATGGAATTTCTCTGTGCTCCAGATTATTCTCAGCTATTTATAGTGTACAAGTGTTTCTGAATAGATTGTTTGTCTTTAATACATTGGGAGAGAATGTAAGTGCACAGACACAGAACACAGGGAAGATGGTAAAGCTTCCCCTTCTGTTGCTTTCAGGTGCAGGTATTTGTGTCTTACAACCTCTTGGAGCTTTTCCTTCAATACAGAATAAAACCTCTGTTCCTTAGGGTGTCCTGGTTAACTTTTGAATCCAAAGATGCCCTTTATATATCCTGTGAGGCCACTCTTGGCCTTCTGCTCCACCTTGTCCTCCAGAGGTGGGAAAGCAACATGATTAAGAGCCAGGTCAAAGAACAAGGGTTTGCACGGGATGGGCTGGAAGCCTGGAGGGAAGTGCACAAGGCTGACTTGCTTACTGACAAGAGAAGGATCCAGGCAGAAAGTCTCAAACCGTTCTGAGAGTGGCTGAAAGAGACCAATGCAGAAAGACAAATTAAACACATGTCAAACCAAGGCTCATAAGGGTCAAACAAGGACTAAGCAGCAACTCAAATAAAAGAACATAGAGTTCCCTTGTGGGACATCTCAGGCCTTTGAAAATGATTTGAAGTCCTGTTAAAAGGTTGCTGCAGGACCTCTGAAAACCCTCCCAGGTGCAGGGAGAAAGCTGAAGAGAAGATGCCACAGTAGAAGCAGCTCCCAAGCTCCTGCCAAGTAACCCCACTCTGTCAGCAACCTTCAAGACTTGCAGAAGGAAAACAAGCCTAATGAAAGCTCTTGAATACACTAATTGTGAGCAAACTCCAATCAGCATGACAATTCTTGAGTTGTAAGACACTCAGGTGAGAGGATAAAAGCAATGTTCACTCAGAACACTATGGGAATTTCCCACAGTGTTCCCATTCAGCTCTTACCTTGCCATCCTTGACCTGAGATGGAGACTCAGTCTCATGGGTATCATTTGCATCTGCAAAATTGAAGAAGTGGTAAGAATAACAGGCTAGATCTTGGTGTAAAGCAAGACTGTCTCAGGAGTCACCTGCCCTCTTAGCTTAGCTATGAGCCTGGCTTTCCAGGATACACACAGCAGGATTTTCAGTAGAATCAGCTTGCTTCCTATACCAAGATGATCACACATACTTATCTACAGCCAGCACAGCTCTCCAGTGATGGAGAGCTGCTCCTTCACACTGCCATGAGAAGCTCCTGATAAAGCACAGGTTTTGAGCTCACAAAGCAGCAGATGATGAGACCCCAAAGGGGTCTGTTAAAGCAACATTAAGGCAACAAAAACTAAGACAATCCATTACTTATCTTGAGTTTCCATCTGCAGGCACAGCAAAAACAGCAGCCCAAGAAATCACAAAGTTAATCCATTCCCCAAAGCTCCACTGACCTGGTCAGCTCTGACCAAGAGCTGACCACTGGCCACTCTTCCCTCTCACCAGTTCTCACAGACAGACAAAACCAGGATGAGTTAAGGCCAACTTTAAACACTAAACAGAGTGTTCTGTGCGGGTTACCAGAACAGGTGCCCACTCTCACGACACCTTTTTGCATCTCTGAGCAGGGAGCAACACTCCAACATCTAGTCACTGGTTGCCCAGCTGCACTACACATGGCTAGAAGCAGCTACAACTGGGGAAGGTAAAAAACCCACTGGAGCCTACATAGATCAGAGTGAAGTGGAAAAACACTTGTAACTTCAACAATGAAATAAAAGGAATGAAATACTTTCAAGAGCATTACCCAAGAGATGTTAGAGCTCCAGTATAATTGTGCAACTCACCTAATATAGCTGCTGCTTGCAGGGAGTATTTCTCTGCGTTGACTTGAGTGATCAGGTCCTGAACGTCAGGCAGCTCCTACGTCATTAAAGACAATTGTCTGAGAGCTCAAAATGTGTCAGTTTAGGAGTCTGGGCAAAGGTAAACTCTGACAAAGTAAGAAATTAAGTTCCACTGCTGATAATCCTTTCCAGAAAGGCTACAGTACAATCCTTCAGGCACCACAGAACTCAACAGAAAACACGTGAGAAAAAAGTGGTGAATTGTCATGGAGTTGTTTCAGTGAGTTTGTCTCTCCTCTAAAACAAGGGACCAGATGAAGCATTTCCACATCACTAATATGTCTCTACTGTAACATGTAGTGACATTTGTGTTGCTGTTCTCACAACTTACACATCAGTCTTGAATTGTAGTGGTCTGGCACCTAACTGACAATAAATACCAGGACGGAGCTTTTTCATAAACCTCACAAACACACAGGACTGGGTTCCTACCTTCAAGCTGTTCATGTAAGCTCCAGCTCCTGACTGAACTTCACGGGCGTATTTCAGCACTCTTTCATATAAAACAAGAGCTTCACTCCATTTCTTTACCAGGACATAGGACTGTGCAATGAAGAAACACCTGCAACAGTAAAGAATGGATCCTTGACATGTTTGCTATCCACACCTTTTTCCCCACCTCCAGTGACTGATAACAGCAGCACTGGCAGTTTTCCCTTGGCATCCAGTCTCCATTTCACAAAAGGACAGAGGAAACTGCATCAAAGTCCTGTACAGCACACAGAATAACAACCTCTACAGATGTGATGTCTGCTAAAACAAAGCTGTTTGTCACCTGTAAGCTTTATACACAAGCGTCTTCAATCCAATCTCCTTTTGGAAGTTCTTGTCCTCTTCCAGGCCAGAAAGTTGTGTCAGTTCTACAAGGTTCTGTGCAAAAGAGAGTGAGAGTATCAAATGCAGGTGTTGTTTTCCTCTGGAACCTGCTGGAGTAAGAGAAAGCTGCCCCTTTCAACAAGTCAACAGTACACTCCCATGGAAACAGTTTTCTAATTACCAGTATGCTCAACTTGGAAAGGACACTGATGAAACTTGTGCAAGGCTGCCCTTGGGACAGACTTCCTGACACAAACAGGAATTAGGACAAAGACTACTCAGATTTTCATGAGGTAATTATTTCAGAAGGCACTTTCCCATTCACAATTGCTTCTGCTATAGACTCCCACAGCTAACAGAAAATGCACGTAAGAAATCCAGGCACTGCTTATGAAGAACAAGTATATTTTGAAGTATTTCCAGCTGCTGCTTTCTCTGGCCAGCAGAAAGTAAGGCAAAAAAAGTAGTCAGAAAAACTACTTTTAAACTGTATTACAGTGTACAACCAAGGACATCCACCCTAGCAGCATTTTCTGTTCCCAACTAGAAGGGGAGTTTTGTGTTCATCTAGATGTTGAACATCTTCAACAAGGTAACTGTAGGTTCTCGGTTGCTCCTCAAGATTTCACAGGCAGTTCCCTTGCACTGCTCTACTTTCTACAGGAAGCTTTTGTACCAGAAGTTGGTGTGAAGATTGGGATTTGACTGCCCAGCGTTACCTGCAAAATGATATCGTAGAGGCGGATGAGGTCCTGAGGCCGAGGCGTGCGCTTGCCGTCCTCTTCCGAGCGCTGCTGCTGCAGCAGGGCTTTCTGCAGGGACTTGGCCATGCTCTCGTTGCGCTTGATGGCTGTTGACAGTTTGATGTAAGTCAAATAGCTAAAGAGAGAAAAGATAAAACACTGTTGGCAGACTGTCAGAACTACTCAGACAAAAAAACTCCTCCCTCCAGTCTAAGCTGGTATTAGTAAGGGGAGAACAAAACCATCTGAAAGGTCACTGTGAGTCTTTAAGTGTTTTCAGAGCTGCATGAATCAGATCCTTATCTGTACAGTCACCCTCTGAGATCTGAGAGACTTGAAACAAAAACCCCATAAAACAAAACACAGCAACACTAAAATCTTGACACAAGAGCATGGCTTCTTCACATGAGCACAGGAGCAACGTTTGCCTGTTACCTGTGTAAGTACTGGATGTTAGACACCTTCCCAGAATCGTTTTCCAGAGCGTGTTCCCGCTGCTTCTGCAGAAATGGGTGACAAAAATGTGTGGTTTACTTAAAACTGGCAGCCAAAGAAAGAAAGAATCATAAACAAGCCCAGGTTTGTGTAAACCAGGGAAGTTGTAACAGACTTCCAGGTAAAACATGAGGGGTTTCTACATCGCCATTCACCCTCTTCAGATCTGAAGAGAACAAAATCAAAAGTGGAGAAGACTGTTTTGCAGGTTTTTATGAAAGAAATCCCAGCCACTTTGCTGTTAAGGAAGTTTAACAGTGAGTCCCAAAGAAACACTACGTTGTTGGGAGCAGATGCCCTGCTCTTTGGTGCTCACCTGGTCTGGTTTCAGATCCTCCCGAACAGCCTGAATGGCATCTCTGCACTCACTGAGTAAAGACTCAAACAAACGTTCCTTTGTCTCCTCATTTTCTGCCTAAGAGCAAAGAAAAGTTAAGACAGATATGTTTTGTATTTTGCATCCCACGATGCAAGAACTGATTGAGGAGATTAAACAAGGCTTTTCCCAAATCCTGGCTTTAAAACCCATGGGTACCCACACCTCTAATCTGTACCTGCCTGCAATATATTATAGGGGGCAAACAGCCAGAAACTCTGGGAAATGGGGTCAGTGCTGAAAACTTTAACTGAGCAGCACAGAAGGCCGAGCACACACACCTCTGATTGCCTCATCCCCACAACAGCTACCTTCCCAGCAACTCCCTCCCAGCTCGGCACCCTCATTGCTCGAGAACAGCTGAGGCTGGACTGTGCTGTGGGAAAGGCCCAGCAACAGAGGAGCTGAGCAACCTAGTGAACTGGCAAGCTACCAATGCAGACTGCTCTTGTTATGCTGATTTAACTTTCCTCATGTGGTAAGAACATGTAGATGATTATCTTTTCTACACTCCCACTCCAGCAATGCTCACAGTGGCACTAATTTGCTCCCCTGACGCATATTTTGAAGTAACCCTGTATTTTAGGAGCAGCAGTGACTGATGGGTTTTCTGCTGTCACCACAAGTTTTGTCAAAGAAATGAAGCAGCTTTTGGCCTTCTGCCCTAAAACCAACATTTGAAAACAACTTTTAAAAGACAAGTTGAAGCCTGATCTCTGCCTAATAAACCGGCATATCATGTGCCCAATTAAACAACGCACCCAAAACCAAACTCAGCTTCCATTCGGGTGACTGAGAAGGTAACGAGACAGGGCTCAAGACTCTTACAGATGCAGTAAGTAACTGCCCTAAAACAAACCTCCTCCTCAAAAAAGGAGGGACTGAAGTGTAGCAGCACCGTGTTAAACAGCATAAGATGAACAACTTTGCTGCAATAAATCTGCAATTGCCCAAATGAATGAAAAGTGGTGTAAAAACACCCGCGCTCGTTTCCTCTCTGCACAGCTCTACAGACTCTGCCTCTCCTCAGGTTTGGAAACCCATTAAGGAATGCTACTCTTCCTCCCCCAGAAAGCCTCAGGTACCTTGAGCTGAGATGAAGGCAGTTTTTGGGGCAGGGTTTTGTGGTTTGGTTGGGTCTTTATTTTTTTTAAGATTTGCTGCGAGAATTTTTAAGGTGGGACAAACTCCTGTGAATAAGCAGAGACAAGTCTGACAGCATTCTCAGCCTCACCCAGAGGAGCACAGCAATTTCACCCTGTGCACAAAAATGCACACAGGCACAGCTAAATCATCAGCTAAGCACAAACAGGGAAAGGGCTGGGCCACGCTATGAAACAAAAGCTTTCCTTTCTAAGCAAAAACTCTTTAAGGTTAAGCTGATTGTATTCATAAATACATGTAAGTCCTAACTTGGGAGATGCTGGATCATAACAGCCAGAGATTCAAGTGTCCTGACAGAACAGCCCAGGGCTTGAGGGATGGGATCTCACTGAAGCCACTTGTGCAAGCCACTTGTGCTCACTTCTCATCTTCTCTTTGCTCTAAAACATTGTGTAGCACCTTGAAAGTTATTACCAGGTAGAAGCACACTTCAGCCGCTCTGCCCTTCAGTCTTCTCACCTCTACCTCACCAAAGGGCTGGCATAAACTTGAATCTACCCTTCAGTTTGGTTTATTTGTTCCACTTCTCCCATGAGCAGTAAGAGACTGCAGACAATGGTATAACTGCACTGAGAAATCACCCTTTTTTTAGCCAAAACACACAGTTGTGTTTGCATTGGACCAAACCCTGCAGAGCGCTGCTGTTTATGTTGGGGTTAGAACATAACACCTATTAGAAAGGTGCTGAGATCCCAGGAACCACAATGCATTTAACTGAAGCCAGACTGCTCATGACAGGTGGCACCACAACTGCAAAACTGCTTTCAAAGGGCCAACTTTCAGCCCTCTGGGAATGTAAATGCTGCTGCCAAGGGACACAAAGCAAGATGAAAACAAATTCAGATCCCTGTTCTGCCACAGCTTTATGGAACAAACTGACCAACTAAGCTGAAGAGGTCCAACTGCTAGCCCAGCAGGATGGAAATTAAATGAGGGAACATTGAAGTTCTAAGCTGCACTTCCACCTGCTGGTCATACCAAGGCAGTACCTCGAAAACACAAATCCAGCAACACCCAACTCACATAGTATTACAAGACTGGTTAACACTAGTGTTTCCTACCCAGCCATATCCTCTTTATCCTCCTCACAGAGTCTTCTTAACACCTTCTCTAGTTGTTGCCTTCCTGCCTTACACCTTTGCAAGGTTTTCACTTTATTTGTTTATCCTTTTATGTTTGTTTTATGTTGGGTTCTGATGCTGCAAAAAGCCCATCTATAGTGGTAACAATTGTTACTAAAGACTCTTCCACTGCTTGTTTAAACAGCAAGGGGGCTGTATGCAGACACTGGGAAGCAGAACACACCATCTGGGCACCGTTTCTGAGGAAAAAGTCCCATATGGAAAACTTGGCTGCAATCCTAAAGACATGTCTAGGATGTGCCACTGCAAGTGCTTCAGAGCTGTGATGTTCAAAAGACTTTACATTCTGACATTTAGTAATCCTGCTTCTGAGGATTTGCATACAGTGAGGATGCTGTAAGTCTCCTAGCACCAGCTTCACCTGGCAAACAATTATTATTATTACAGTTTTAATGTTATATTTTATTTCATTTTAGTTATTAAACTGTTCTTATCTCAACCTACAAGCTCTGCTCTTTGGGCTTTCTTCCGATTCTCCTCTCCCTGGGAGGTGAAGGAGGGATCACAGTGCTTAACTGTTGCCTGGGCTTACACCATGACACTTGCCCACCCAAGGAAAGAGGATGGCTCCAACACTGGCACCAGATCTGGCTCTGGGTTACCTGAACAATCGCAGCTTCGTTGTCAGCCAGTCCCAGCAGAAAGATCCTCACTTTGTCTATCTTCACTGGAACAGTCCTTCCTCTCCACTCCACCTCGCTCATCGTGGCTGCCTGCTTGGCTCGAGTCTGGGTAATCAGTGCCTGTTGGGAATGGACTGATGAGCTTGAACTTAAGGTATCCAAAACTGAACCTTTCAGATTCACATTAGACTTGACTACTTTAGGAAACCCTTTTAGGAAAGGGTTATTTATCATAGAGCCAAGGTGTGCTGGTTTTGGCTGGGACAGTTTGTTTTCTTCCCAGTAGCTGCTACAGGGCTGCATTTTGGGCTTAAGCTGAAGAGAGTGTTGGTAACAGAGGGATGTTTGGTTATTGCTGAGCAGTGCTTCACAGCATCAAGGGTGTTTGCTTCTCACCCTGCCTTGTCAGTGAGTGCACTGCAGGGGTAGGAGAGCGTGTGCACAAGAAGCTGGGAGGGAGCATGGCCTGGACAGCCCACCTCAACTAGCCACAGGGCTATTCCATACCACAGACCATCATGCCCAGTACAGAAACTGGGGGTGTTGGCCAGGAGAGGAGAATTTGCTGCTTGGTCAGCAGGTGGGGAGCAACTGCACTGGGCGGCACTTGGCTTTTCCATGTGTTTTTTCTCTCTTAATTCCTATCATTATACTTTATTCTTCTTAATTTTACTGTATTTTGGTTTAGTTATTACACTTGTTCTTCTCTTAACCCACGAGGTTGGATTTTCTTTCCCCATTCCCCTCCCCATGCCAGGGGAGCTTGGGGAGGGAGTGAGTGGCTGCATGGGGCTGCATTGCCCCTGGGCTGGAACCATGACAGCAGGCCCTCTTGCTCTCTTCTGATACACTTTGGCTCTTCAATGTTCTGCTGCAGCAATATTTATGCTCAGAGTGGTAATGACTATTTCAATTTGAAGCATGCAAATAAACTACCTCCAGTTTTTCTGCAAGAAGGCCTTCAGTGCCACCAGACCTCAGTCTCATCTGCATCAACTCATTCATAGCAGACTGGTCACCTGAGAAAATTAACAGATCAAGATCACGTTCCTATCACAAATTATTCTAACACAGAAAATCTCATCAACCAATTTTATACTGGCAATTTGTGGATTAAGTGGATAACTTTGCATTTCACTCTGACTCCATAAGCCAACTACTGCCAACTGGTGTTCTGTCTTCTTACACAACATCACCTGCACTGTGGCAACATGAGTTTCTCCACAGCTAAACTGACACAGAATAGGTGCAGAATTTGCCCAAATTATGGACTCACTGCAATGTCATTTAGATCAGTATTTAACTACGAAGTCAATACTGCTTGTGACCAAGGCTTGCTCTTTGTTTGAGATGAGGCATCTTCCCTTTCCTTACCAATATTATAGGCACAGTAGCGAATGTTGGGTGAGATCTCTTCCACACGCTGGTTATACAGTACAGCCTGTTCTTCTGTGAAGGCATTGGCCAGTTTTTCATATATGGTCCTAGAGCAAAGAACAAGCGTGAACACTGCAGTATGTGTCATTTTGTGAGATGCAATCTTAAGGGAGAAGTTTGTGTCTGTACTCTGGAGGATGTTATTTCTTCCTCCCAGTTAAGTGCAGGATTAACTAAATGGCTCACAGAGCTGCTCTGCATACAGCACATAAGAGTCACTGAACTCACACAGTACTGTTTACTAAATGAAGTTGGTGAAGTAGGGGAACTCACTTGCATTTGTTGAAAGCCTCCATTGCTGCCTTCCACTCCTGGTGTTCAAAACGTAGCATCCCTGTGAGGTAAGCCATGTATGCCTGCAGACAGAGCAAGGGCAAGCTGATCTCCCCAGGACCAACAGCCTAGTTTGTACAGCCTTTCATACGAAGGCTCCCAAAACGCCTACAGTAAGTGACTAAGCCTTGCCCTTTTCATTTGGTCCTCCCACAGAAGAAAACTGATCTGGATTATGGGTTACCTGCTACCTACCCTTTTTATTTCAACTGATATTGCCACATTTCCAAGGAGATGAAAGCAGTTTCTCGCTTGTTACACAAACAACAAGACCCACTAACAGCACAAAACTTTTCTTTTCCAGCAGCAGGCTACTAAATGGCAGATGGAATTAACTGGGTACCACCACAGCCCCCTGTTCACAGAGGCTGGTGTCACAACATAGTTGCTTTCCATGTTCCAGGAACCAATGACAGAAGTTTTGTGTTCTAGGTGGCAACCTGAGGGCATTTGACAAACAGGTATCTCAGCAGATGAGCATTGTTTCATAGGCTGTGCTGCATCATTTTAGTTTCAATTCTCTACTTTTAAACATACTGCTTTTCAAAGCAGAGACAATCATTTGAGACAGTTAATCAGCTTCTAAACACCAGGTCCTCATCCTGGCTGGTGCCACTGGTTATTTCTGCGATAGCAGTGAGTCCAAGCTATTCACAGAATGACATTATCCAGTTCAACAACCAGTCAGTTCTATCTACTGCCGGATGAGAACAATCTCTTCAGGCAAAATCCAAAGGTTCTTCTTCAGCTTTTGCTGCAAAACAAGAGGAAAGCACGAGCAGCTACCTGAGCTTCCAGCTTTGTTTTGGCATCAACGCGGTTACTCTCGCAGAGCCGCTCCAGCTCCTCGGCGTGTTTGACGGCCTTGCGCAGGCGGGACAGCAGGTGAAAGCGTTTGCGAGGCTCCGTGTTCGCCTCCTGCTTCAGCTGCATGGCATAACTCCAGGCTCTCTCTGCATCCATCAGAATCAACAGTAAATACCTAGAGGGCAGAGGAAGGCAAATGAAGAAATAGCCACGTTCAAGCAAGTATTGCCACATCACCACTAGCTCTGTGCCACGTGACCTGCAAAGTGTGGTAACAAGAGCTCGGTTCGGTTGATTAAAGACAGATGCTTTTCTTTAACATTCTGAACACACAGACTTGTACTGCTCCTGTTTTCTACTGCATTTCTCACTACATAAACCATAGAATCATAGAATTGTAGGAGTTGGAAGGGACCTTTAGAGATCATCCAGCCCAACCCCTCTGTCAGAGCAGCTCCCACCTAGATCAGGTCACACAGGAACGTGTCCAGGTGGATTTTGAAGGCCTCCCAGGAGCCTCCACAGCCTCCCTGGGCAGCCTGGGCCAGGGCTCCCTCACCTCAACAGTGAAATAGTTTTTCCCTGAGTTTAAATTGAACTTTTTGTGTTCCAGATTCTTTCCACCAACCCCTGTCCTGTCATTGGATACAACAGAAGAAGTGCTGCCCCAACCTCCTGACACCCACCATTTAGATACTTGTAAATACTAATGAGATCCCCCTGCAGTAATGACCCAACTGAGGCACAGAGTTTGGTATCATTCTGCAGCACCACAGACTTGGTGAAGACATGGGATTTATGATTTTAGGTGGCTCTTCAGACTGGTTCAATATGGGTAAACATATGTTTTCCCACCAGCCCATGCTACAGTGTGTCTGGCGTCTCAAGCAAACAGGTGACAACAGCATCAGGTTTTCTTTTCTCCCAAGAAAAGACAAGACAGCAGCTCTTTCAAGTGTTTGTAAAGATGGGAAGTGAGCCCAAGACCCTGGCTATTCTCACAACTGTGAGGGAAGAGAATGAACTGGCTCTTGCTGCTCTCTCTTCCCCCACTTATTCACATGATGAAGCAGGATATGAGCAGTGCCTCATCCCCTGCACTGCAGTCTGACCTTTCCTGTTCTATTAATATCAACACACATCTCTGAAAAGCACCACTTTTGGGTGTATTGTACAGAACAGTTTTCCACCACACCCACATGAAAATAAATCACTGAAATGCAAGAAACTATTGACTAATACACTGAATGCTCAATCCCATCCCATGACTGTACCTGTTGTCTGAGAGAATCTCCTCAGTTACTTTCTTCCCAGTGAATTTGTGCCTGTTTCCCATCTTGAAGTTGAGAGTTTTTCGGAGACGCCTCAGCCTACGGGAGCAATAACCCCTGTAGAAAACGAAACCATAGTCAGTTTGGTCAGTAAACAAGCTTTGCTTCTGTTTACTGCTCTCTCCAAACAGAAGGAAAAATGGACTAAAGGCTGTGACAGGCAATGTTTTAACAACTAAGAAGTATATATATGACATTCAGTAAGAGGTAGTTTGGAAACTACCTGTAAACCAGTGGTTAACAGAGTACAAGGTAAGAAGACGTGTAATAATTCCTCACCTTGAACAAAGAGAGTCATGTTCTCCTTACTAATTGCTTTATCTATGTGTATTGAACACCCAGTTCTGGAAGAGTATAGTGATTATCAGCAAGGTGCTAGCAAACAAGCTCTTCAAGTGCAATGGGGAAACAAGAGCCAGTCTCTATCCTCCTGAATGGAACAGTCCCAGCACGTTACATCCAATGACAAAAGCAGACATTGCTCCACAGGAAACAACCTGTCCAGAGGCACTTACTTGGCACATGGGTTTTGTTGCCTGCTGCAGTGGGTTTACATTTCAGATGAAGAAAGCCAAGTCACACCAGTAACTCAAAGACACTCTCACACTCATGACTAACCTGTACCTCTGGAAGTCTCCGTGGCGCAAACCGTGCTGCTGCTGAGACTCCTTCACAATCTGAAGGACTGCAGTTTGTGTTAAGGCAGATTGACAGGACAGTCTGTTACCAGCTCTTCATTCTACCCCAAAATAAGAGAAGGGGAATCTACAGGTTCCAGTAAGCAAACGCCCTTTGAACAGAGGGATACCCAAAATCCTCCTCAAAAGCACAGCTGAAAGAACTGGCAGTCCCTGAAGGCCTCCTGACTCCCACTGCTCCCTTCAGAGCTCTGTGACCAAGGCCAGGACTAAGAGGTGCCCCAGCACCTCCTCTTACAGACAACCACAAGAGTCTTGCTGGTACAAGAGCTCCTTTCAGCATAATAAGCTACAACAACAGACTCATCTAGGCCAATATGACTGCTCTAGCTACAGTACACCACCTCCCCAATCACACTTGTGACACAGTTTTGCTGGCAGAACTGAAACAGAGAGCAGCCTTCCTGCACTTAAACATCCCAGCTCCCAGGAAAAGGGCAGCACAAGGAACAGAGTCACTCCTGACACAGCTCCCACAAACACAAACTGCTGTCTGGCTATGGGGAACCTCATAAAAAGAGCTTCTGGGAAGCTGTCAGGGGGGTTATTTTCTACTCATGTTTTCCACACATTTCTAGTCTCACCACACCAAGTGCTGTGTGACAGAACACGCGGGCCTACGACCTGCCATGGCATCACTCCACCTTCCAACCACGCTCTGCATTCTTCAGCATACTTCCCAGTTTCTGTGCACCCTGTATTTACTCAGCCACAGGACTAAAGGAACTCCTGCTGTACTCCAGTACAATTGCTGATGTCAGTCAGTCCGTTTACAAGGCTGATGATTTTACAGAATCAAATCTTCACTACAAGCCAACCTCTGTGCTGTATGTTATCTACACCCCAACAGTTCCCTTTTAAGCTTTAACAAGAAGCCTTAAAAAAAACCCCACGAGCCCACACACTAATCTCATTAAAAAACCCACTATTACAATAACTAGAGGGAAAAAAATACCCTGCCACAACTTTCAAGTTTAAAATGGCCAATGTCTACCAAAGGGTTTTCTGGGAATTACACCTAAAAGGAGGTTTCTCCAGTTGAAGTATTAAAAACCTGCTTCAACAGTCACAACACGGAATGAGCTTGTGGTGTAGAACAAACAAGTCAAACTGCAATGTCTCAAGACAACGGAAAGGCAGCTGTAGCGAGGGGGGGGTTGGTCTGTTCTGCCTAGAAACAAACAAGGCCTCAAGTTGCACCAGGGGAGGTTCAGGCTGGCTCTGAGGAGGAATTTCGCTGCTGACAGAGCTGTCAGGCATTGGAAGGGACTGCCCAGGGAGGTGCTGGAGTCACTGTTTCAGAGCCAGGTGGATGCTGCACTGAAGGAAATGGGCTGGTGGTTGATAGGGCTGGGACAGAGGCTGCACTCCATGAGCTTAAAGGTCCCTTCCATCTGAAACGACTCTATGATTCTATAAGACAGCCCTCCTCACCCTGGCAGGTAGACACCTGCGATCTTTTTTCAGACTCTCTCTTATTCCATGCAGTTACTCACTGACTTCATATCCCTCCCATTACTTTTTCATTGACTTCAGCATTCCTAACACCACCAAGGCAATTACCACGTCCACATCTCACTCAAGAGTCGCTAACTTCACACCACCTGCCACATCGAAAACTGCAACCACACTTCACTTGGGTTTTCCTCTTACCCAGAAGATACAACTCAGCTCTGTCACAGCTGTGCAACTAGACTGGTTTCACATGAAACTTTCACACACAAGAACGCCACGAGCACTTTAAGTACCGCCTCAGGTTTCACACGTGCTAAATCCGGAGGAGCCTGTTTGCCATCTCACCGTGCCTGGAAGGTTTATTTTATCCGCTCTTGCCCACTCCAAGCACTAACGCTACGGCCGGAAGGTCCATGACCGCCCGCTCCGGCGTGGCGCCGAGCTCTGCTCAGGAGGCTGCGGGCGGCCGCCACGCGGGGCGAAGGGGAAGGTGGAAAGGTGGAGCGGAGCCCCTCGGTTCCGGGACGGAAAGCGGCCTGGCCTGCTCCATCCACACCAAACCCTCCCTTCCCGCACCCACCCGCAGCCGGCCGCGGCTCGGGACTCCCGGCGCGGCTCCCGTCAGCGCGGACCGGGGCGACCCGCCGGCCTCAGCGCGGCCGGGGCACAGCGGCCGCGGAGCCCGCGCCGCCCCCGGAGCCTGCGCCGCCCCCGCCGGGCCTCGCCGCGGCAAGCGGAGCCAAGCGCGGCTGCCCGCCCCGCGAGTCCCGCGCACGGGCCCGGGCCCGCCACGTCCCGCCGCCGCCGCCGCCGCCGCCGCCAAGGATGCTCTCCAGGCCCAGGCTGTCGCCGAGGCTCCCGGCCTGAGGCCCCGCCGGCCTCTCGTTCTCCTTGTTGTCTTTGTTCTCCTCCGCGGATCCGCCGCCGCGGCCGCTCTGCCGCTCCGCCGCCATCTTCCGCCCGGGCCGCCGCCGCCGCGGTGCATCACGGGCCGGGGGGGGAGAGGCGCGCGCCGAGGCCATGGCCAGCGCGGCCGCCGCGGGGGCTGACGGGAGCCCGGAGCGCGGAGCCCGGAGCGCGGAGCCCGTCCCGCTTCCCTGCCCCCGGGCTCGGCCCCGTCGCTATCACCCAGCCGCACTCAGCAGCCCGTCCCTGCGCAGCCGCTGCCCACGGGCGGACTCTGCCCTGGCAGACGGTGCCATCCCTGCAGCTCAGAGTGCCCAGTGCCCGTTCCTGCACCTGAGGGTGCCCAGTGCCATCCCTGCAGCTGAGGATGCTCAGTGCCCGTTCCTGCACCTGAGGGTGCCCAGTGCCATCCCTGCAGCTGAGGATGCTCAGTGCCCGTTCCTGCAGCTCAGAGTGCCCAGTGCCCATCCCTGCAGCTGAGGATGCTCAGTGCCATCCCTGCAGCTGAGGGTGCCCAGTGCCCGTTCCTGCACCTGAGGGTGCCCAGTGCCATTCCTGCAGCTGAGGGTTCTCAGTGCCCGTTCCTGCAGCTGAGGGTGCCCAGTGCCCGTTCCTGCACCTGAGGGTGCCCAGTGCCATCCCTGCAGCTGAGGGTGCCCAGTGCCGGTTCCTGCAGCTGAGGATGCCCAGTGCCATTCCTGCAGCTGAGGATGCTCAGTGCCATCCCTGCAGCTCAGGGTGCCCGGTGCCTGTTCCTGCAGCTCAGCAGGATGATGCTCAGTGCCCGTTCCTGCAGCTCAGGGTGCCCAGTGCCCGTTCCTGCAGCTCAGGGTGCCCAGTGCCATCCCTGCAGCTGAGGGTGCCCAGTGCCATCCCTGCAGCTGAGGATGCTCAGTGCCCGTTCCTGCAGCTGAGGGTGCCCAGTGCCCATCCCTGCAGCTGAGGATGCCCAGTGCCATCCCTGCAGGTGAGGATGCTCAGTGCCATCCCTGCAGCTCAGGGTGCCCAGTGCCATCCCTGCACCTGAGGGTGCCCAGTGCCATCCCTGCAGCTGAGGGTGCCCGGTGCCTGTTCCTGCAGCTCAGCAGGACGGTGCCTGTTCCTGCAGCTCACACTGGCAAATCTCTTAAGCCAGTTGTCTGCTCTCCATCTCTGCTGCATTTCCCTGGGATCTGTTCCCTCTCTAAGCCAAACTGCGCTTCAGGGTGATCCTGGAGCAAAGCAGAGACACGTCCAGTGAGGCACATGTGGCAAGCAGCAGCTCCTCTCTCCCAGCCATGGTGCTTTGGGCAGACTTGGCTTCAATGGGAGCTGCAGCACAGATGCCCTGATGCAAACACAGGCACGTCACAGCCCCAGGGACCCGCTCTGCTGCAGAGTCTGTCATAGACAGGCACGTTTCTGCCACACCACCTTCCTCAGATGCTAGCACGAAGCTTTGCTGCTCCTCTGGAGGCTGTAAGCAGGAGGATAAAAGTGTCAGCTGCTGGCTGGGTGCTTGGATTCCTGCTGTAGAGATGGCTCTGCTCATCGCCCAGTGCAGAGGCAGAGGGGACAGCACAAACCTGCAGCACTGAGCAGAGCCTTGGTGGAGAGCTGTGCAGCAAGGTGATGTGTCCGAGCTGCCTTTGGTGTCACAGGGAGAGCTGTGGAGAAGAAACTCACAAAGGATTACTGGCTCCAGAGACTCACACCATGTGTGGATCATGCCTGTGCCACCAGCCCCAGGGCTAGGAGCCTACAACTTGCCTTTTCCTTCTGCTTTTGGCTGCCCTCAGAGGCCAGATTCCAGCCTGCCTCACCCCTGTCCCAATAACCCAGCTACATCTCAGGCCAGGAATTTATTTAGCAGTTTCTGGATGGGGGATCCTGCAGCTGATCTCTGCACACAACGCTGCAGGCTGCCAATCACACTGGTGTTTGCGAAGAAACTGGGTGTTTTCCCTTGTTAACAGCCTCACTCTGCAGCATGAGAGTACACAGCTGTCCTCTCTGCAAGATGACTGCAGCTCAAGGGAGACCAAAGGCACCACCAGTGTCCATGAACCCAGCCAGTGCCCTGCTGTGGGTATATGAGGGGCCAGCTCTCACACAGTGAAAGCTCCCACAAGCTGGCCCTGCAACTTCCACAGCCACACAGCCCTCACTGAGGGCAGGAGTGACTCCCTGAGGGCATGTGGCCAGCTTGGGATGAGGAGAGGAAAGCAGAACTGCACTGCTGTGTCCCAGCACCAATTTGGTGTTGCAGGATGGCTGCCTTTCCTCTGCAGTGCTCCTAATTGCTGGCCTTTCCCTGTGGATAATGGCAGGAGCAGAGCATCCTCACCCCAAAGTGGTGTATTTGCCTCCCCACATACCTCATCTGTGTAGCTGGTTTGTTGGGTCTTCTCATGAGTGAAAAGGGCTCTGTACCAGGGTGGTTACATTGCAGGGCTGTGGCAGTCCTTCCAGCACTCTGACAAGCTTACATCTGGCCATCCATTAAGGCAATGGAGAAGCTATAGAGGGGGTTAGTTATAAGAGTAGTTGACACCTTCAACCTTTCTCTCCAGAGGAGGGAAGTGAGGCAGCCTGGGAGCCAGAGGAGTGTCCTTGGAGAGATGACTGTGCTGGCCAGTCCTGAGACTTCCATCTGCCAAGGTTCTGAAGGAACAAAACAGGCAATTTTGCAGGCATGACAGACAGACCTGAAAAGGATTTGTTCTCCCCGCAGGGAATTACCCTGATCCCTCACCCCTGGGGACAAACAGAGATTCTCCTACAAACCTGAGCTCACCCCTGAGCTGTTCTGGTGCAAGAATTTAGTTGTGTGCTGGACATATTTGCAGTCTGAGAACACCTCCGTTCCCAGTAAAACAGCGCTGGGGTTAGACAAGCCCTCTCCCAGGGACTGCTGCAGGGGCGAGCAATAGGGAAAACCACCCGCGCGGGTGCCCGGCTCCCTCGGAGGTGCCCGGCTGCCTTGGAGGTGCCCATCGCACGCTCCTGCGCAGCTTTGCGTCCCGCCGGACCGACCTCCCGCCCGTGCCGCCGGGTTCCCGCAGCCGGCGCTCGGCGGGCGGGTTTTTATCCCCGCGGGAGCGGCGCCGGGCGGGAGCCGCCGCCCCGGAGCCTCCCCCGCACCGTCCCCGCTCCGCCGTTGGCCGGGAACGCGCCGAGCCGCGGGCTCCGAGCGACACGGAGAAGGTGAAGGGCTCCCGGCTGCCGCGCATCGCCCTCCCGCAGCCCCGGCCGGCTGTCCGCGCCCCGGCGAGGCTCCCTGCGCGCTCCTCCTGCGCCTCTTTCCCCGCGCACCTCCGCTGCGCTCTCTCTGCACCTCCTTTTCCTTTGCCTCCCTCCTGCACCACCCCCTGACCTCTCCGTGCTGCTCTTTTGCTCTGCAGACTCCAGGATAACGCCAGCTGTGCTCTCTGTGCACCTTCCCACTGCGTTCTCACACAGGCTCTCCCAGTCTATATCCACTGTCCCCAGTCCATCCCAGCTCGCCCCCATCCTTCTCCACTTCCCCCATACATCCTCTCTCCGGGCTGGCTGTCCCTCCTCTCCCTCAATCCGTCCCCTCTACATCCGTCAGCACTCCCCATCCATCCACCCCCTCTCCCTTTGTCCATCCATCCTGCTGCAGCTCCCTGTGCTCCCAGCCATGAACAGCTCTTTGGTGGGCCCTGAGGGGGGCTGGCAGCCCGAGGTGGTCATCATCCCACTGCTCTACTTTGTCATCTTCCTCGTGGGCACGGTGGGCAACTGCCTGGTCCTGGCTGTGCTGCTGCGCAACGGGCAGGTGAAGAACACCACCAACCTCTTCATCCTCAACCTGGGGGTGGCTGACCTCTGCTTCATCCTCTTCTGTGTCCCATTCCAAGCCACCATCTACACCCTGGAGGGCTGGGTGTTTGGGCCCTTCATGTGCAAGGCTGTCCACTTCTTCATCTACTTCACCATGTACGCCAGCAGCTTCACCTTGGCCACCGTCTCCCTTGACAGGTAGGAAAGGGGATGGGGGGACTCCCTGTACCCTGAGGCTCCCCTTTCTCTGGACCCTCCTCCTGAGCATGAGATGAGACAGGATCTCCTGGAGCCCTTCCAATTGCTGCAACTCCCCAGGGGGGTCCTGGAGCATTTCCCTGTTTGTGGGTGCACAGAAATGCAGCCACTGAGGATGGGGCCAGGCAGAGAGGGCTGGATTGGGACCCATCCCCAGTACCCAGCTGGAGGAAGCTGCTAGAGCCCAAAGCTGGAGGACTGGGGGTTACCCACAGGCTCCAGCAGATGAAACTGGGATAGAAAACATGCACAGCCCCAGCTCCTCCCAGGCTGCATGGAGAGAGCCCCTTCCCTCCCAACAGCCCATGGCAGAGCAGATAAACCTCCAGGAGAAGACATGGGGACGTTTGAGTTGGGACACCGCTTCTCCCCCCGTCCCTTTTGATTAGCAAAAGGCTCCTTTCTGTCCCCATGCTGTCCCTTGTCTCGCTGACTGTCCCAGCCTGGCCCAGGGTGGGGTTTAAGTGGAAAGCTGTGTAAAAGGCAGCCTGTGACTCTTGCCTGAACTTTACCCCACACTGCTCGGCCCCTGCCCCTGCAAGGGCCAGCGAGTTCCTAGTGAGAGGCAGAGAGCTGTGAATGCTGCTGTGCTGAGCAATTGAAACATGGGAGATGGGATGGGATGGGATGGGATGGGATGGGATGGGATGGGATGGGATGGGATGGGATGGGATGGGATGGGATGGGATGGGGAAGGTCCCTGGGGAAGAGCTGTGGAGCCTCAGAGCAGGGATGGAGGTGTCCTGGCACAACCCCACACTGGCTACTGGGACAGGCTCCACCAGGAGCAAAAAGCAGACAGGGTCTGCCTCTCCTCCTGCATCCCAGAGAGCTGGGAAGGACGTGTCAAGCAAGCTGGGGTTTGTACAAGCCCCCAGATCTTGGCATAATTAAGGCACCAGCTAATTGCAGGACTGAAAATGGATGACATGCTTTCACATGTGCCAGCATGAGGAACATGGAGACTCACTCCTGCCTTCAGATCCTCACTGCTGCTACCACTTGGGCCAGACTGACTGATGATCAAGTGAGGATATGGTGGATTAGGGAGAGGAATAGAAGGGGACCATCCCCATCTTCCTCACACGCCCCACTTGGAACAGAGAGGGTGGCAGGATGGGGCTGTGCTGCACCAGGGATCGATGGTAAGCACCAGGAAATCAATTGTGTGATTAACTGCCCTGGAAAGCTCAAACCCCATCACTTTTGCCCTTTCTCCGGTCTGCTCCTGGAGCAGCTGTGCCCAGGACTGCAGTCTTGCCCCTCTCTTCCTCCTGTGCAGGTATCTGGCCATACGCTACCCCCTGCACTCGAGGGAGCTGAGGACGCCCAGGAACGCCCTCGTGGCCATCTGCTTCATCTGGGGCCTTTCCTTCATCTTCTCGGGCCCTTACCTCAGCTATTACCAAGAGTTCCAGTTTGCCAACCTGACTGTTTGCCACCCTATCTGGGACATCTCCCGCCGTAAGGTCATGGACATCTGCACCTTCGTCTTCAGCTACATCATCCCCGTGCTGATCCTGAGCCTCACTTACACTCGGACCATCCGCTACCTGTGGAGCTCCGTGGACCCTCTCCAAGACATGTCAGAGTCCAAGAAGGCCAAGAGGAAGGTCACCAGGATGGTCATCATTGTAGCCATCCTGTTCTGCCTCTGTTGGCTGCCCCATCACCTGGTCATCCTCTATGTCTGGTTCGGGTACTTCCCCCTCAATCACGCTACGTACGTGCTCCGTGTCCTCTCCCACCTCATCTCCTACGCCAACTCCTGCCTCAACCCCATTGTCTACGCCCTGGTCTCCAAACACTTCCGCAAGGGCTTCAAGAAGATCTTCATCTGCCTCTTGTACAAGAAGGCGGCCAACAAGGTGCACGTGGCCCAAGTGCCAAACACTGTGAGCACGCTGGAGGCAGAGCTCAGCGAGGTGACCCAGCTCAGCGAAGTCCTGCCTGGCTGCTCCTCCGTGCACTGCAAGGCCCCAGCCCAGCCCTGGGCAGGGGCAGAGCTGGTGAGATACCAGCAGAGAGCAGATAGCTCCCTCATCACCTTCAACATCACCTAGCAGATCTTCCCAACCCCAAGGCTTTGCAGTCTCCTGCAGCGTCACAGGCCTGGGGACAGACTATGTTTTGGGGTGAAATGCATCAAATCATACCCTTTTACATTCAAATGCACCCAGGTATCAGAACTGTTAAAATGATGCTATTGAGTGGACTCAGCCAAGTGACTGACTGAGGATCAAAGGCAGGATTTGCATCCAGCAAGCACTGGCTAAGAGCAGAGACATCAGCCCCCGAAACAAACTCTCCCATGTAATCACCAGTTCTTCTGTCACAGACTTACACCCTGTTGCATCTTCTCCTGGATCCTATGGAAAGCTCTGGGCCCTCCAGCCTGCACAGCATCTGGCTGGTCAGCTGGGTGCACTCCCAGAGACATTTGGGAAGTCTTGGGTGGTTTGTGTCCTGATTCAGGAGCTGTGTCCCAGGGCAGCGCTGGCCACTGTCACATGGGCACAAACCTGGCTCAGGTGGGAGAGTCGAGGAGAGAAGAATAGAAATCAGGAGACAAACATTGCTGCTGCAGCTGGTGCTGACTGAGCTTTCACCTTTCCTTGGGGCTCGTGGCTCAGGGGAGGCTTCCCTGAGATGGAGCACATCTGGAAGCAGCATCCATAACTGAGATGTGCCAAAGCCAAGGACAGGAGTGCTGATGGCACAGGACATGACCCCATGCTGCTGATCATGGCTCAGCTCGGCTGTCAGTGTGTGTGAGGCTCTGCAGAGCATCTGGAGGTCATCAAGGACTGGAAGGGAGGGAGGCTGTTTGCCAGGGAAGCACAGCCATGGCCCCGTGGGAGAGGTTGTGCTGCCCAGGAAAATGGAGCAGGACATCAGCAGGTCAGTGCTGGGGGAAGATTTTAATGCTTTCAGAGAGCTTGGGCATGGCTCAGCACCTCAGCTCAGGCCAGCTGCCTGTGGAGAAGAGCACAGCACTGGCCCTGCCTTCCCACCTGCAGTGTGAGGCTGGGCAGCTGGGGCCGTGTGAGTGCTGGGAGACCCCAGCCCACTGGGGAACCCTCAATAAAACACTCTCCAACCAACCTCCCATGTTCAGCTCCCTTGAGACACCCCACAGCCCACAGTGGAGGAGAAGTGGGTGCTGGAAGGGTGGTAGGATGTGCTGGCCTGAAGGAAGCCACAGGCAGCGCGGAGGTGGAGGCTGTGGGTTACATTCCAGCCTGCCCATGGAGGCTGGGACACTGCAGCAGGAGGGATGGCACTGCACCCCCACTGCAGCAGGAGGGATGGCACTGCACCCCCACTGCAGCAGAACCCACACAGGAGGCTGCAAAGGCTGCGTGACGGGCTGAGCCCTGCAGCTGCCAGCACCCGAGGGCTCGCTTGCAAGAGCATCGTTTTCTGTACCATTTCTGTGCATTCCTCACTGGAATGGGAGCAGGTGACTCGTGAACTCAGTGGCAGAGCACAGCCCAAGGAGGGGGTGAAAGCACACAGGAGCCAGGATGGGCTGTGCTGAGCATCCCTGCAGTTCCCAGACAGCACCAAGCACCTGTGAAGATCAGGCCTCTATAACTCACCATTACAGAGGGTGTTAAGTCTGTCTGCACGGATTCCTCTCCCTGTGAACCCCCCAGCAGAGCTCCCCAGGCCAGGGATGCACTGCAGGAGAGTTTCTCCCCAGGACCTTGATTCTCCCCAGAGCTGTGCTCTAGGGGCTGGGTCCCCACACAGCCCTCCTCACACTGTGCTGCCCTTCACCTGTCCCCAGTGCTTGGCCTTTCTTCCTGGGAAGCTTTTGGCTTGGAGAACACTTGGTTTCCCCTGCAGAGTATTACAATAACCAGATCTTCCTGTCCCTGTGCAAAGGGCCATAAATCGGCCCCAGCCTCACATCAAGGGCCATTATATTTAGTCTGGGCCTACTCATGGCGTAAGTCCCGGAGAGCAAGCGGATAAACAGCTCCATCACTTACATCTGCCTTCATCTCCGCTGCTTAACCCTTCCCAGCCAGGGAAAACACTGAATTAGCCACACAAACACAGCTAAAAGCCTTATCTCCCTCCTGCCCTCACCCACCTCTGCCCAGAGAGCTGCAGGATCTGTCTCCAATGGAGAGGGATTCACCCCCCTCTCCCACACGCAGTTACCACCTCACCTTGGAGTCACAGATGATCTCCCACCACCTCTGTGCTGCTCACTGCAGGGATCCCTGTGCTGGTATGGCTGGCATTCAGTGTCCCCTGTCCCTTCAAGCCATCACAGAGGAGACACTGACCCGTTTTCGTGTCACACTCAGCTGCACCCACAGATCTCAGCCCCAGATGCTGCAGGGCCTCAGGGTGCCAGTGCTGGGGCCACACTGCAGGAAGCCCCATGGAGCTGGTGCTCCATGCCCAGGTTGTTCCCCTCACGTGGGGCTGAGTTCCCAGGAAGGACAAGGGTTGCTCCTGAGTTCATCTTTTCATAGAATTCACAAGAAAATTAAACTAAGCCTCTCACTGCACAAGCCAGCCAGCAAACCTCAGTCTGTGCTTTGTGCCTCCAGGAGGGGCTCAAAATCCACCCTGAAAGTGAGCTCGTGGTTTGAGCTTCTCCTCCTGGGGAGGAGAAGAAACTGGGCTGGTACCCAGGTATCTCATCTCACTGTGGGGTGAGAGCTGCAATGGTTGGGGGAAGGACCTGAGAGAAGCAACTCCCCAGGGCTACTGCTGCTCACCATGATCCAGCACAGGGTGCTCAGCCCCGGGGAGTCCAGGGGAGCAGGGCCAGGCACAGGAGGTCTGGCTGTGCCCCAAGCTCCTCACTCAGCCCCAGGGAACTGCCAGTCCTGAGCCAGCCATGGCAAAAGCCAGGGCTGCAACACGGCCACCAACCTCTCTCAAAGCCCCGGCACCAAGCTGTCCCCAGGCTGGGGAACAACTGTGAGCAGCAAAGCTGGATCTGTGAGGACTCACTTCTCCCAGCCACGCTGGATCCTTCGGCAGCGGCGTGGCCACCACTCAACAGCTGAAGAAGAGGGAGATGACTCTGATGGGCAGCTCTGACCCTGGGTGACAGAACTCAGGCTGAATCCCACAGCAAAAAGCCATGTCACAACAGCCAGCAGGAGAAAAGTGCTCAGTTACTGTGGACTGTGTAAACTCCGTTTCCCCAAATATTTTGGCATGGCGTGAGAAAGGAGGCCCAAAATAGCAGTGGCAGCTTTAGAGCTGAGACTATCACCTCTTCAAAAGCAGGGTCAGCTCATCAAAGCCACACACACTGCAGCAGTGTGGCCACTCACCGCTCCCCCTGGGCTCAGCTCTGCTGCAGGCACCACTTCAGTTTGCAGCTTTGGGTCTTTCTGAGGAGCCCTGACCCCACAACAGCACACAACTTGGCAAGCACATGCTCTCACCCCATTGCAAGGCTCACATCTAGCCCTGGCAGAAACACCTTTAGAAAGAAATACTACTAATGAAGCATCAATGAAGAGGGGTGGGTTTTGCAAATCCCAGGCTGATGGCTTTGGGGCACTGGGCTGGCTGCTGCAGGTACAACACAGCTGGAACATCCCACAGCCTGTCTGGCACCTGCATCTGACAACAGCAGCCTGGGGTATTGTGGTTTTGTTTTCAAACACTTGATTTGGCCCCTGCTCTGCTGAGGTAGCCCAGGGGTGGGGGCTGAAGCTTTCACCCCCACCCTCTCTGCTGTACACAGCTCCCAGCTGCAAGACACACCAGTAGCAGCCCTGGATGGCTGCAGGGACCCCAGAACCAGTCCTGGTCCCAGCTGGGTTTGACAAAAACCCTTTTGCTACCCCAAAATAATGGTCAGTGCTGAGGAAGCTGAAAGCAGGTAACACACCCAGACCCAAGCACATCCCCCCAGCCTGGCCACTGCAGCAAAACAACAAATCCTCAGAGAAATGGGGCTCCAGTCCCAAAGCCCTGGCACTCAGAGGCACGTCCCTCAGCCTGGTCAGGAGATTCACCAGCAGCCTGAGCAGAACGAGAGGCGAGGGGAGGGTGTTGAGCCCCGCAGGAGCCTTGGCAGAGGGGTCTCAGCCCCAGTGCCATGGCCTTTGATCTGAGCATGCTCCTGGCCCGCTCTGCTCTCAGCGGGGGTGTGAAGTGCTCAGCTGTGAGAGTGTCCAGGACGCTGCTGGCTGCCACCATCGATTGTTGTTAATTAACACGTTGCACAGACATTCTTTACCATAAAAGGCAGGAGCAAGCAGAGCCGCTCCCCGGAGCTGCGACCCAGCGCTGCGCCGGCCCAACACCAGGGGTCAGCCGCGGGGGCACCGGGCAGCTCCCCAGGCACAGCCCGCTGCTCCCAGCCCTCCCCTGCCCCCGTGAGGGAAAGGGTTACAGCCAGGGCGAGGAGGAGGATGGATTTAGGAGACAGGGACTGGGTGGCTCTGCTTTCCCTTCAGCTGAGGGCAATCAGGGAGCTTGGACTCCCTGGAGCACCTGAAGCTACATCTTCCCTCATGCGTATTCACCCCCTCCAGCTCCTCCTCTCTAGGCACATCTTACCTCTCTTCCTTCTTCTAGACGTGGACAGGACATCCTTGGGGTAGAAAACAACTCAGTCCATTTCTGGTGCTGGTAACAGAGACCAGGAGGGAGCAGGACATCTTGCATCCCCTCTCTGGCTGCATCTCTGCACCCAGGCATGGAGCTGGTCCGGCTCCTCACCAGCCCCAGCCTGGTGTAGCATTCCTGGGGGAAACATGCTGGGAGCAAAGCCCAGAAATTCCTCTGTCAGTGTAGGCCACACAGAGGTGTCCCCAGAGCCTCTGGAGAGTGAGATGTGGTCTCATCCCAGAGCCAAAAAGGTCTCAACACGTTTTCTTTGGGCTCTGGTTAGTACAAGAGCTTTAGCACAAGGAGGTACCAGCTCTACCCTTCCCTCCCCAGGCTGTCTGCAGCTGCTCCAGGGGAGTTGTCTCAGCTGCAATAAAACATGTTTTACAGCCTGAGCACAATGAATTCCACCTGCTCTCCAGGACAAATGCACCCAGCACTGGTAACTGCAGCTGCAAAAACACATCCACAAAGATGGAAGCCAGCTCCTAGTGGGGATGTCAGCATGTCTCCAGCAGGCTCAATGCCACACCGAATGCAGCCAAAGCACTTTGCTTATGCTTAAAAACACTGTCCAGTGTCTGCCAGGTGTCAGAGGCTCTTGGAGCTGGCAGAGGAGAAAGCAGCTAGCACTGAAGCCTTAGGTTTCCTCAAGCATTTGAGCTCAGAGAGCAGGAGGGAAGGGTGCTGTGGGAGGGCTCTGGGGCTGGTGCTGTGAGCCCGTGTACCCACACACCCCAACAACGGCCACGCTGCTGTGACCAAGGTTTGAACCCACCCAGTGCCCCTGGCCAAGACCTGCAGGTGCTCAGGGATGTGCTGCCCCACTGACAGCAGCTTGTGTTTCAGAGCATGCTCAGGTAGGAGTCAGGGGCTCAGCAAGGCCAGGAGCTATCCCAAAACAAAAAAGCTGTCTGTGGAGGTGGCAGCCCAGGCAAGTGGCTGCAGCTGCCACAGCAGGAACTGCCTTCTTATCTGCCTCCAACAGCAGCTCCTGCTGAGACAGGGGAAGATGGGCCACCCCCTGCCTTTAGCACCATCAACCCCTTCCCCAGTGAAACAGCCACCTCCTGGCTGGGTCACGGCTCAGAGCAGCCTCCCCAGGAGGAAAACAGAAGAGAAAAAACACAGCCCTCCACCTGTCAGCCATCCCTCCTCACACCCATGTCTGCCTTGCTCTCTCCACCTCCCCTTGCTCTGTCTGCAATGACCCCTGGGCTCTGCTGCTGCTGTGCTAATGAGACACAGCACGTGCTCACCCTCGTGAACATGGGCTCAGGTGAAGAATGGATTTGATCCAAACTGCACAGTAGCAGCTATTGTGAGCACTCTTAGCTCTATGGAAACCCTGTGCTTCAAGAGCTGTCATGAGCAAGTAATGGAGAAGATCCTGCAATAGAGTGAGCAGGAGGGAGTGAGGTGTGAGCTGGAGGTGCTGGCCAGAGAGCACAGAAACAACAGAGGTGCCCAGAGCTGGGAAGGGCCTGGCTGGGAAGGCCTTGGAGTCCAGCTCTGGGCAAAAGCCTGTCAGCACTGCTCTGAGGCACGTGGGAGGGAAGAGCCTCTTTCTCACATGATGCCCACAAGTAAAATGAACAGACTTGGCTGCTTGCAGAAAAGGTGCATCAGATTTAACAAGAGAGGAGGCAAAAAACCAGGAATGGGAAGAAGCTGCTCTGCAGAAATCTGTATGGGAACATTCCCACACACACTGTGACTCAGGGCACCACGGAGCTCCCTCTAGCGCTCTGCTCTGTTGTGACTCCAGTCCACCATCTCCATGTCACCAGCACAGAACTGCTTTGGGGTAAAACATCCCCTGTAGGTCAGCAGGCCACAGGCTTGCCAGGCATCAGCATAGCCAGACACACCACAGGACTTGCACTTTGCCCTATCACTGAACAAAACAACAGTGAAGAGGAACAGTGGGAAAATCCTTTGGGGTTCTACAGAGCTGGGGATCCTCAAACCCACCAAGGGAAGCAGGCAGCACCATTTGGAGCTTATAGGCTCCTGCCCTCACCAGGACAGTACCCACAAGGGGTTTGAGGGGGGTCTTTTTGAGTTTCTTTAGAGGGGATTCGTTGGTTGGTTTTGTTGTCTTGGCTTTTTTAAACACATTCACCACTTCTGCTGTGCATCAAGGCATGAACATTTACACTCAGGCCTGAAGGTCACAAACACAAGGTCCCTCACAGCAGTGCCATGGGCATCCACAGCCTTTGCTAAGGATCAGGAAGAAGATAAACATGTCCCAGAGGCAGTGTTCCCATAGGTTTATAAATCTTTGATAAATACAAGTATAACACCCTGCCCACCACAATGGGGCAGGGGAGGAGGGATGGGAGTCCCAAAGGTTGCTGAGAATACACTGACTTGTGCTTGGCAGCAGGAGAGCACAGGACAGCTGGAGAGTCACGCCGATGTGTCAAACAGCTTCTCGATCATCTCCCCTACCTGATCCACCTGGTACTTGATGTACTTCTCGGGGTTCTTGGTGAAGGGCACGTTGCCATATCTGCAAAGGAAGACAGCAGATCTAACAGGGTATCTTGTTGGGAGCCAGTGACCTCGTTCCAGGTGGTCTCCCAAGTTTTCCATGCCTAGCCCAGGGCGGTTCAGAACTTTGTGCTGGCTGGAACACCTGCACTCATCCTGACTAAGGAAGCAGGGTGACAGCAGATGTTTGCAACCTGTAGAGTTCAGGCTGGGCATGTTTCAGTGTGCAAGGCAGAGAAGCTAAGACAGGACAGCAGAAACACATCTCAGCTGAGGCTACTCTAGGCTTCAAAGTCCTCAGCAAGAGGACTCCTCTAAAGAAGAGAGGACAATGGTGCAAGTCATCACCTGTTGAGGAAGGCACCATAGGTCTCTTTCACAATGGTTTTCTGTGCCCGGCGGATTTTGTCCCGCTGCTCCACGTCTGGGATTGCCCAGGCCTTCTGCATCTTACACAGCTCCTCCAGCCCGTCGTTAAAACCCTGCCAGAGGAAAACTTGGTGAGTGTCCTGTCTGCAATCATGTCTCTATGCTAAGTCTGATGTTCACCCCCAGACAGGTCTCCTCCTCAGGCAGACCTTTGGTCTGACTGTCTCGGTTTATCACCTCCTCACCTTAAAGCGCTCCTTTATCATCTGCCTCTCCTTATCCTTGAGCTGCAACAAGAAGGGAGAAGATTTTATTTCACCTCTAGAAAATTACCAACAGAAGCATTTGTCCACAACTTCCCATCCAAGGAATCAACCCAAGTAATATCGTGCCTACTTGGCTTGAATTCCCTCTCCTGAACCAGGGAGGACAGAAAGCTGCACTGAGCAGCACCCTATGTTTGGCAACTGGCTTTTGTCTGAAGTAGGCTTAAGAAGGGTAATTTTCAGCCAGAACAGAGATAAAAATAGATTTCTTTGTGTTTCCAGCCCTTTCTAAGGGAAGGTCTCAAGAGTTTTGCAAATTCAAGATAGAATCATCTGTTCAGGTGAAAAGGTAAGAACGGGGGCAGAGATTAAAAGACTAGTGTGAGTCTGAGGCAGGGGAAATGAGAAGGCAGAGCTGCTGTCCATCTGGCCCCAGCCACAGCACTCACTCTGCAGAGCAATACTGCCATGAGATACAAAGAAGGTTTCAGGGATTTTTTTCATATGACAAAGGAGAAAATATTCCTGGCAATTGTTGTCTCCTCAAAACCATCCTTGCCCATCCTCTCACCTTCACTCCTGGTTGAAAGACAGGCAGGTTTCTCTCCAAGATGTAATCTGTCACCTTCAACCAGCTGCATGTGAAACAAGACAGGAAAGAGGCAAAGGAGTGACTCATGCCTCACCAGAACATTTATGGCCCAAAGGCCACTCCACACAACACACACCCCAAAACCTTCTACAGTGCCCTCTTCCCAAGTCAGAATCACTTGGAAACCAAAATCATTTGGTTTTAGGCAAGAATCACTTGGTAACCAAAATCATTTGGTTTTGGCTTGAGGCTCATCTCTGCCACTGCTCCAGCAGCACTGGCTCCCAAGGAGCTGAGAAAACTAAGGGAAGAGCCGTGGCTGGCAGCTGACCTGCGCTGGTAGGTCTGGATCTGCTGCTCAATGAGCTCCCGGTACGACCTCTCGGCTGTCTTCTGTGTCACAGCCACCAACTGGATCAGCTCAGACCTGAGGGAACAGGAAACCTGAGGAAGCACGTGAGCCAGCTGCTCACAGGATGGCAACATTTCAAACCCCTATCAACAAGTTATTTTCTGCCCTTAACAGACCTTGAAAAGCACAAACTGACAGAGAGAGGCTACTCCAAGTTACTTGCCAAAGTCCTGAGTCCCAAGATCAAAGGATCCTCCACAGCCTGAGGCATCTCTGATGCTTTCACCTTCCACTCTCATGTAATACAATGTTTATAATAGTGCAAAGCTCTCCAAAGAGCAGAGATGAGATAGGCCAGCAAGTAACTGCACTCAGTGCAGAGCTCTGCTCCAAAACCATCCCTGGAATCAGCCTGGACTTGAGAGACATTTACTCAGACACACACTTACTTCTCCAGAGATTTCAGAATGTAGTTGTAGTTGTTGTGCAGAAAAATGGCACTTAAAGCTGGGTCTTCATAAACCTTGGATTTACTAAGAAGGTTAAGCTGGAGGTTGCCCAGCACTTTGCCTTAAAGAGAAAAAAAAGAGAGAAGAAAACATTTTTCACTGAAACTTCCCATTACTGACAACCTGAAGTGAACAGTCTGTCCCATTCCTGTGGGCCCACAGCAACTTGAAAGCACAGCCCCAACTGTGTGTGCACACACTGTGCCCTGATTTTGGTTGGGACAGTTAATGTTCTTCCTAGTAGCTGCTCCAGGGTTGTGTTTTGGGTTGATGCTGAAAAGAAATGTTGATAATACAGGGTTGTTTTGGTTATTGCCCAGCAGCCAAGCTCAAGCACTAGCAGCTGGGAGCCTCTGTGGGGCTGAAGGTGCAAAGCACTGGGTAAGAATGGTTTGAGGCAGCCAATGACAAAAGCTCTGCAGCACATGGAGTTGCTGCACTGTGCTTCGTCCTATCTGTAACAGCCTGAAACTCCCAGCTTGACCCTGTTTTCTCATCCCTCCCATGAGACTCCTGCTCAGAGATGGAAAGATCACATGGAGTAATGGACACAGCCTGTGCTCTTCACTCAAGGATGAGGTCAGGGAAGGGCAGCTGTTGGGGCTGATGAGGGAAGGTGTGCAGAGTACTCACAGATGTAGGTGCTCAGCAGCCGCCTGCTGAACTCAGAACTGTAACTGCTGGCTGAAGAGCTGGTCTCTGAAAAGAAGAGAGTCTTAAGCCAGTTAAGATGCCATGGGGAAGGGGGGTATGCATGGTCAGCCTGCCTCTATTCAAACAAGCCTCATCCCTGTTGCTATGGAGTTAGTGCAAAGCTCCCTGCAGTGGCATCAGCTCCCTGCTCCGGGGCCACTGTCAGCAGCTTATCCAGGGCGAGGGGGGAAGAGCTCTGCACTCCTCAATCCTTGTGTCTGCATCAAGTGCTGAGCACCCTGTGAGAAATCTCTCCTTCCTAGTGCTCAGAGGACATCCTCTTGATCAGAAACAGAGCCATTAAATACATCCTCCCCATCCTTCCCCCATCACCTGAAAAGGGTTTGTAAGCACTAGAAATTGGCAATTGGAGAATAAATGAGCTGGAGTTGTTAACAGCAGGCACACAACAGCAACTGAAACAAGCAGAAGGGCTCTGGAATGTTTCAGCCATCCCCATGGTTGCTGATAGGGCCTGCTTGGCTCTGCACAAGGACCTGCTATTACAAGTGGTGATTCAGGGCTGGCACACGTTCTTCTGTCTGTGCTTGAGAGATGGCTTTCTGCCCTCAGGGACATATGGGCATGGGGCCCACAGGACACGTGGGGTAGCTATCTCCTCCTCCCCCCAACAGAGAGCCTGGCAGCTGGGCCTAGCTTGGGTGGTCTGAGTTCAAAAGCACCCCATGGGAAAGGCCTTGAGGCTCTTGTTGCTGGGAGTTGGACAATAAGGAGCAGAGAGCACGTGGGCTAAAGCATGGTACCAGCTGGGCCAATCTGCTCCCCGTGCCAAGGAGATTCAGTGCCATGAGAGTGTCTTTAGCCTGTTTCAGCTCATGTGCCATCCCTCATTGTGTGTTGGTGACAAGCCCTCCCTATTCTCTCCAGCCCACTGGCAAGAGCTACTTACCCTCCCCTTTTTCCCTTTTCAATTATGTCTTAACTTATTTACCAGTCCTGGAGGATAAGGAATTAACATACATCACCAGAGTCCGAGGCAACATGAACAGGTACGTGTGGGTAAGTCTGCTTACCTCTGGGATCTAAAGGAATATTGTATGTGTCCCCAAGAACTACAAAGATTAGGCAGAGCAGAGAGAAAAGGGGAGGGAGGAGAGAGAAAAAGAAATGCAAAGTGCAAAAAGACAGGTTAGAGACCACCATCCCTTTGAGAACAAAGCAGATATTAACACAGAGCAGCCACAGCCAGCCACACAGGAGAGCAAGCAGGAGTCCCTCCAAGGCCACAGAGTGGAGATCATAGAGAAAAGGCAGAGTCAAACCTCCTTCCCCTCCCAGAGACATTGTTGGTATCGTTATTGTTTGTATTTAGCACAATACTACATCCTAAATCAGTTCAAATCCACTTTCAAGGCAAAGGAATGCTTCCCCTCATGGCAGCAGCACTTCACTGGTCCTCGAACTGCACAGCCCACAAGAACCTGAGCAATGCCGTCCCACCCTCACTCTGCACTTTAGCACCCCTGAACAGTTATACAGGGCCCTACAAAGCCATTCAGTGGGCAAGAGCAAGAGCTTGGCATCCCTGCATTCAACTGACCAATTTTGCTTTTGCTACCACTTGTGGAATGTGTTGCAGAAAAAAATGTGCACGTGTATGCCAGCACTTGGGCTCACTGTGGGAGTTATCTAACCCAGCTCCACCCACGCTGGAGCTAGCAACTGGAAGCTGTCGTTGGAGAAGCACCCTTGGGGGCAAGATACCATCCCAAAGCAGGTGTCTCTATTTGCAGAAGTGACTTCCTCCTTAAACTCCACCAATAGAATCACCTCTGACCTGATGACACTTCATCTAGGGTGACATCAGGCTGCCCAGAGACCACAACTTCACCTCACATGGCTCTGAGGTACTGCACATCAGCCTCAGTTACCAGGGCTGTTGCAATTACACTGACCTCAAGCTTTAATAATTGAACAGACTGCAAAGAGGCATTTTTCCCAAGCTGTCTTTACAATGAGCCAATGGCTTGTGTGTCTTGTGTATGGCCACAACCATATGACCACTATAAAGGATAAAAAACCCTGTGCTACCTTTTGAATGAGCTCCTATGACATATCCAAAGCCTTGACATCACCATTCTGGGAAGGACATAAGAAACAGTTGTTTTTCCCAAGAAAAAGACCCTCAGGCCACTTCTGTGGCCAAGGAGAGAGTCAAAGCCCATGAGGCTCTAAGCACACTGAGGCTGCAAGTGGAGAGGGCACAAGGAGACGTGGCAAGAAGTAGAGACATTCTGTTTTGAGTTAATTTAGAGCTGGCAGATTTTTTTTAAGCAGGAATTGCAGTTACAAGCCTGCAGGTGGCTGTAAGCTTCCCCCTTCACCTGCTCCTAATGGGCATCCTAACCCTCTCCAAACACCAGCTAGCAGCCTGTGTCTCCTCAGGTCCCTGAATCTCCAGTTCTCCACCTCTCCAGCCTGCTCTGTTCAAGCCCACCTGAAAGCATGTATTCTGCCAAGGCCAAGGGCTCACTAAAGAGCTGGGAGCTGCAGAATCATGCTCTAGGTGCTGGAGTCACCATCCCTGGAGGGGTTTCAGAGATAGGCAGATGTTGCACTGAGGTAATGGTCTAGTGGGTGATAGGACTGGGACAAAGGCTGGGCTCAGTGAGCTTAAAGGTCTCTTCCAGCCAAAACAATTCTGTGATTCTATTCCATGATTCTACAGCAGCACCCTGTTACGTCAGATAGTAGCTCTGAGCTGCTCATCTACGTATTTCTTTCTGGAATTAGTCTCCTCAGCATACTGGGAAGCAGAGCTAAAACTTATCTCCATTAGCAGTCACAGCTTAACCATGGCTAGATGGTGAGGAGAACATTCTTGCTGCTGCGGTTGTACTCTGGTCAGAGGATGTGGCAGAGAAAGGCAACAGACAGATCAACTACAGCTAACTTAGCTGGACCAACCACTCTCACTCCAGTACAGTCAGTGCCAGATTTGAAGCTCAGTGACTAAGGCACCCTCTCCTGATACTACAGAGCACCACCCCTTGAGTATCTGGCAGAGACACCTATGGAAGGCCAGAGGGAAACTGAATCCCTTGGAGTTCTCCAGATAGGCAGTTGCATGGTCATAGCAGATCAGAGGACAAGAAAAACCACAAGGTGAAGGACAGGAGGAGAACAAGCTCACAGTGCATGTTGAGGTTTGACCTTTTTAGGGAAGATGCCCAGACAATTTGGGGAAGGAACTGCATGCCCAAACAAGCCCCACACATGTACGTACCTTGTGATGCCAGCATAGCACCCGCTGTCTCCTGGAAATCCAACAGTTGCTGTAGGAAAAGGATGGCCTGGGAGCAAGGTAGGGAACTTATGAGCAACTGACATTGTCTCCTCCATGCTCTGCTATTAAGGATCATGAAAGACTACTTGTCTCCCCACACTTAAAAGCCTTCAAGAAACAAATTCCAACCCTCCTTTGAGCTGCTGGGCTTCGCCCACAGCCATCTTGCAGCTTAGCAAGAGGAACTAACTAATCTCTCTATGGACAGATTAAGTTCCCTACTGCTCTTTCTGAAACCTCTTCAGCAGCTGTTTTTCACACAGAATGGTTCAGACCATCAGCACGTACGTTGCTGGTGAGTTCGTGAACTGTCCCATCTTTTGGCATGTTGTATTCCTTGTCTGGGTCGTTCTAAGAAGGGAAGAGACAGACATAAAGTAAGAATGCAAGGGAATTGAAGGCATCTACAATACAACTGCTGCTGCATGTGAGCTGTAGGCTTGTTTATCCAGCTTCTCCCAACATCCTCAGGCCTGCCTCCTGCAGTGCCATCTCCTGGTGCTCAGAAACTGCAGCTCCTGCACAAGGGCAGCTCAGAGCCAGAGCAGTTCGTTCAGCAGGTGACCACCAAATGCTCAGCTCATCTACAAGACAGTGCACTCACGAAGCCCACCTTGTACAGGGACATTTGAATCCTCCAAAACTGTTCAGCAGTTTTCCTTTCTGTTTAAATAGGATTAAATTCTGAGATTGGCTTGACAGCTGCAGAAGCTCACGTCAAATTATTTGTAGTATGGCTATTAAAGGCCTTAGGCAGAGGCCATCTGTACTTGAAATCAGCACCAAACATTTGGTACTTGCAGTGGACAGTCCAAACTGATCCGGCAAGCTCCTGCTTTATAGTCAGAAACAACATGGTCTCACTCACAGAAAGCTAAACTGGGAGGTTCTGCTCAGAAAACCCTTCTTCCAAACATGCTGGTCTCGACAGAGAAAACATTGAGGAGAATCCTACCTTAATGTTGTCTGCAAACTCTTCTAGTGCCTTTGCACCAGTGGTCTCCATGGAAGTGATGAGCCCTGGCAGTTTGTTCTTAGTACCTGCTGCAGTTCCCTGAAATAGTTCCATAATATATCACAGAAGGAAAACGATCAGTGTCTGAACTGTCACCCAGCACCCACCCTCCCTGATCCCCCACCCCAGCACCTCATTCCCAATACCACATGTGCCAGGAGAGTATTTACAGCACCACTGACAACATGTGAAATCCCGCACTCTTCTGCCAGCCAGAAAAGGAAGATGCTGTGACCAGGACTTGCTGCCTCTCATGTTTCCTCTTACACAGCACATGATACAGGAGGCTGGTACATCACAATCACCAGCTGGCAGCAGGTGGAAAGGAGCCTTGCTAAACCTGGATGTCACATTTAATACCTACAGAACCTTGGGGCATGGTCCAAACAGGCTCTCCTCAGAGCAGCCCATCTTCCAGATGTCAGCAGGCACAGTTTAAACTAAGCTCAACAGTATCAGAGATGAAACACCTCAGAGGCCATGCATACAGCAGAATCATGTAGACAGTCCATCACTGGGTCGTGACTCAAACTGAAAAGAACTGCTGCTTGACAGATGCCAAGTTGCTGGTTCACCATCACAGGAAGGAACAAGCTGCATTTGTGTCACTCACAGTCCATTCTGGAGGACAGGAGCAGCACAGCTTTGTTCAGAGCCACTGTGACAAACCCTTTCCAAAAGTTCTGCAGATAACCCAAGCCACAGGACACTCTCCAATCCCATCACACTTACCTGCAAGACCTGGTCAAATTCTGGCTTCATCTGTTTAAGATGTTTAAGGATGGGGAAGATGGTGAGCACAGCTGAATAGTCGTGTCGGATGATGGCTTTCCGGGCAGCTGAGACAATGTTATCCCCCTCCATGATCAAGTTATCTAATGACTCCTGCAACAAAGTCAGAAGGAAGCAGTATGACTTTCGGCCTGGCAGCACAAAGGGCTCGATGCAGGATACCTATTGAGGATGCCAATGTAGCTGCTGGTGGTACTCAGTGAGTGACTCTGAGCACATGTTCTCCAGGGCCTGTGCAGGCGTCAGTTGCTCAAACAGGTCCTGGAGGACGCCCTGGCAGTGGTGCTGCTCTTGGGCACCCACAGCAGGCGCTGGAATTCACATCCTCACAAGGAAGAGGTAGAGAAGAAGACTTTGTGTGTATTCTTCACAAGAGAAGCCAAGCAGAGAGGCTCAACTGACCTGGATGAGAGAATCAAATGTCTTCTTCTGGTGGTGCTCTGGGACGATCTGTGTCAGGAGCTGGTATTCGCTCTGCGCCAGTTTGACGAAGGCACTCACACAGTGAATGTACGCGTCGATCTCGATGTCAAAGACGTCATCCCTCCCTGCAAGGGCAACAGGGCCTTAACAGAGGAACTCCCACTGAGCTGCCAGCAGCTCTGCTCACTCCAAGGCCTCAGTCTACACAAGGAGCACAAGGTTCTTCTGGAAAAGGTGGCTCAGGCTTTGCACTCATCTTGAGTGAGAACAAGAGTCCTCACCAAAGTGCCCCCTGAGTTTGTGCAGGGGGAGCTGTGCATACCCTGCAGGAGGCACGTGAAGGCACCTGCAGTTCAGGAGACACATCAGGACACCAGCTCTTCCAGCCTCATGACAGAAGGCAGGTTTGAAGCTCTTCTGGCATACAGACTAACTTTAATCAAGGGCTTGAACAGGGAGTACTACCTCAGGAAAGTCTGAGGTGAATTATTCAACATCTCTGCTTATATTTTTAGAATTCCTTATCTCCATCCATCATGCAGATGAAGAATGGCCACTTTGCATCAACATTTCTGGGAAATGAAGGCTGTCCTGGAAGGCAGCCTCTTCCCACAGGCAGAAACAGAAGACACAAACCAGACAGGTGAACATTTAAATCCGATGAAGCAGGCACAGCTATCTGCTACATGATGCTGTAAACAGACATAAATATTCCAGTCCTAGTATACAAATACCTCAGACAAAGATCCATCAAAGAATCTACATGGTAGCTAAGAGAAGTACTGGTATGATACAAGAGACCACACTAACTCATGCCAACCACAGCAGGACGTGTCAGCAGGACAGACAAACAGGCACACAGCATCCTGCATCGCTCAGACCCCTGCAGTAACCACAAGATGACAGCACAGAGAGGCTTTCTCTATGCCACGGGCTGCTCCTGCTGCTTCTCTCCTCCCAGCAGCATCTGCAACTGTTGATGGAGAAAGAACCAATTCTTCCCTACACTGACAAGTCCTTCAGGTTGATCTTTTGCAAGCTCTGCTCAGCAGGACTCACACAAACGTGCTGTGCTTTTGCAGTGTCTGTGGTGGAGAGCAGCCCACTGCATTGTGTGCTGCTCCTGACACCTCTCCTGTTCAGTAATAAACAAGCTACTGCAGGAGGTGCCCCTCAGCACGGGGGCCACCGGCCTTTGGTCGGACAAAGCTGGGGTTCCCTGTTTGAGGCCACGGGGGGTGTGTGATTAGTAGGAGTGAATTCTACTGAGAAGTGCCAGAAGCTCTTAGCCAGAGGAAGGCCCATGCTCTAGGACTGCCCAGGCAGATGAACAGCCACTGGCTATCCAACTAGTGTGACCCATGCTGAAAAGAAGGGATGTTACCAAGTGACCACACGGTACTTACCCGCAGCCGGCCCGTGCTTGTCGCTCAGGGACTCGGAAAGGTGTTTAACTCGTAAATCATGCTCATGACCTAGTGAGATGGCAGCCGGCACAAACAGAAGGCGCGATTTATCCAGGGTGGTTACAGCACAGATGCTCACACTGGCTGGAAGCTGCTTCAAGCTCGGCTTATTTCACCTGGTGGACACTTTTTTTTCCCTACACAGTCCCAGGAATGCTATCTGATCAAATCCCTTTGTTGGGCTATGCAGCAGTAGCAACCCTTTGAAACCTGATGAGAAGTGTGCATTAAGTAATTTGTTGGGACAGGAGTCCCTTGAATCTCTTGCATTGAGTTTTGGATGGGACAGCAGGTACCAGGAGTCTGATTTGTACCCACAACCAGCACAAATCCAGACTCGAAGCTCATGTGCTGCTCAGCACAAGAACTTTTTTCCCCAAAACGAGTGATGTTAGTCACCATCTGGGATTTTACAGACTACAGTGTAGCTGCCAGAGTGATCTACATTGGATGTGTACACAGCAGGAGGCAGAAAGGTCTTAGTTTGAAGCAAGAGACCTCTTCTCCCTTATCTGGTACAACCTCCATGAGCAGAGGAGATCAGAATATGGAAGAAGACCATTTTTGTAGGTGTCCACAGACAGATGCACGATGCACTGAGTTACCTGTGGTGTGACACTTCAGCATCAGGTTTGGAAAGGTCACTAGGAAACTGAATGTCTCAAAGTCCAGGCAAAAAAGAAAGGAAAACAGAAACACCACAAGCAGATGTCATCAGAGCAGAGCTTCCATTAGCCAGGTGGCTATGGTGGGTCAGCTGCTTTAAGATAACGTTCCTCTTCATGTCTATGGAGACTTTGAAATTCAGGCATTAAACTGAGAGTTTGTCTCTCCAGCATCTTCTTAGTTCCCTTGAGACAGCTGTACCCATCCAGTGCTGCCCACCAGGCACTAGGCTAATGGAAGGCCCACCTGGAAAAGCAAGTCTGATAACACAGAGAAAGTCAAGGGTGAAATAGCTAAAGCTGTGATTACCTTCCATAGGAATGAGGTTAGAGGCCCCCTTTTTCCCATCTAGACCATGCTGAGAGTACTGTTTCAGAAGGTTCTGAGCCTTACGGATCGTGCCTGTCACCAGAGTCAGAGAGAAGAGACAAGACCTAGAAAATGAGTGAAAGAAAACAAACCCAGAACACCAGCCCTCCACCAGCAAGTCACCTGGGCCCAGCAAGAGGATGCTGGGCACCAATGAGCATGCTCAGTACAGGAAGGTGAACCCCAAACTCATAGCCAAATGTGCAGATACAATGGAACTTCCAGACTGTTTCCCTGCTTTGAGGGTTGGGGCATGAACTCCAGCCAGAGTTACAGAACCAGGGAGTGCCCAAATCAGTTTGGTGAGGTGAAAACATGGTCAGAGAAGGGAAACAGAGAAGCACTCTTCTCTGTAATGAGTTTATTTAAGCTGGTACTCTGCATCCAAGTGTATAAGGTTTGTTGCTTTCCTTGGCTGTGGAAGCAGGGCTTTGCAGTACAGACAGTTCCTGTCCTGCTCCCCAGAGCCACAATTGCAGCCCCTCGGTCAGAGCTGCAGAAAAAAGGGTCTTTCAAGGGGTGTTTCCTGAGCATGCTCAATGTAGACCCATCAGGAGCCCCACAGCCCCACAAGGGATGATCTCTGGTGTTAGAGGAAGCAATAAAAAGGTGACAACCTCTGGGTTCAAGAGAGCCCTTGGAGCAGCAATTCCCAACCCAGGAATCATAGAATAATGGACGCTGCCCACCCATGTCTAACTCGCATTAAGTCACCCTCATCCCCGAGACATTTCTCCTCTAAGGAACTGCAAAGCAATTAAAACCATGGGAAAAAAAATAACATTGGTTAAAAGATTTATACTCAACACACACAAAAACCAGACAGAACTGAACAAAAGCCAGTGCTGGATATACAGCTGGAAAGCACAAAACAAAGCGTTAACGTGACAAGTGAAGACTAAGCACTGTTTCCACATTAAAAGGTTAGTCGTCATGCAACAAGCTACAATTATCAGAAGCACATGGACACCCTTTCAGAGCAGAGCTCTGCTGTTGCCTGCACAACAGGGAACAGAAAGTTTTGGTAAGGTGAAAGGAGTTTCTATAGGAGACCCAGATGAAGCTGAACTGAGCTACATAAATGAAGAAGGGTTCAAGGAATAAAAATGCTGCTGCCAAAATTAAGAATTGTTCTTCACTGAACACTCCAACTGGCAGCAGTGGCTGTGAGCCACAGCCAGGCCTGGACATGAGTGCTGGTGCCCAAATGCTGAGGAGCCCTCTCCTGAGGGGATGTCCAAGTACACACTGCTGCAGAACAGCATCCTGGGGTGCAGGAGAGCTTCATCCCGTAAAGGGATACACAGAGTGGGAAGGAAACCTCAGGTCCCTCAGATAGCACAGTTCTAGTGGGGCAGGACAGGACAGAGAAGCTCCTACCACATCACCAAGCTGCCCTAACCTTGGGAACTCAAACAGAACACAGCTCCTAAAGCAGCATGTTTCACTGGCAACATTTTTCTTCTACCACTTTGGAGTGTTCTCAACCACTTAGTAAAAACAAATCATATCCATAAAGCACATCCTTCCAGCAGGAAACTTCTCCCCTCTAGTCCCACACCAGGGAGGTGGGAAGACTTACACCTTTACTGTGCTGATGCACTTGCTCCTGGCTTCTCCCACATGATCAAATGAGGAGGCTATGACTCTTCTTCCAAGCTTCCCGATGCCCTTCACACCCAACACTTGCACTTTATTCTTAGCTACTTTCAGAAACCTTAAGAGCTTGGGCACAACAGCAAGCTCTGAGCAAGCAGGGCTGTAGCAAGTTCTGGAGATATGCAGTAAGCTCTTTGTTACTGCTGTTACCAGAGCAGCTCAACCCAGGTACTGTTCTTCTACCAGTTCTTTCATCTTTCTCCCTTTCAAGCCTCCAGGGGGAAGGTGAAAAAACCCAAATAATTAAAAAAGAGTAAATTGGTGTGAAAACCAAGCAGACAGCACAACTGCTGCTGCTGTCAGTAGGATCTCACTTCAGAGGCATGCTCTAAGTCTCCACAGCCCACCTGGGACAGTTTCTTCTCATCTGAGAGCTCAATCACCTCTGCTGCATTTTTAATTGCATAAGCACAATTACCTGTCTTTTACACTGACACACATTGCTTGGTTCAGTGTCCATGGGCATCACTTCAGTGCTGCTGTATCACTCTTACTTTGCATTGCAATTAGGTTTTAATGGATTCCAGTGGAAGCTGAATGCTTTTGTTCCATGATCCATTTCCTGTAGGAGGCAGCTTGCAAACCAAATGTGATTGTGTTTCAGCTCCTAATGAAAACATCCCATTCAGGCTGTGCAGTGATCAATATGGGAGGCAGGAACAGGCTCTTTATTCCCACACTGAGACTTCACAGACTGTGTTTACCTCACCGCCAGGTACACTGGAGCATTAAGTGAACTAGAAAAGGGCTCCCCTATAACTTGAAGGAAGTCTCAGAAAAATAGAGCCAAGAGGAAAAAAAAAACCACCTGAATCTTGCTCCTGTGGCCTCATTGTTAAATAAAGTGGCTTTTGGGGCACACCTGAGGCAGAGTTTTCTAACTGCACATTGTTCTCCTGTTTCTCTCTTCCATGAGGCAGTTTTCTAACCAAGCAGAAGGGCAATGCATCCTCTTAAGCACCAGCTGCAGGGGCCTGTGTCAAACTGGCTAAAGCTCTCAGGTTTTGCTTGTAGGCAGCCAGGATGGGGGTCCCTACCATCACCTGCTGGCCTTGTCCTTCCATGGCAAGGCAAGGCTTCTGAGATACCTGCTGCTCTCAAGCCAACAAAAGGGCACTGCTTCTACAGGCATGACAAAGACACAATATTTGATGTGCAGGTTTACAACAGGATGGTTTGGGAACCTGAATACACTTGCCCCAAGACAGACTGCTGACATTTCACACAGCAAACTACTGGGGGCCAAAAAAAGCCCACACATTGCTTTGTCACTTCAACTTGACTTGGCAAGCTTCATTTAAGAGGTGACAACTCTGCTTTAGAAGCATTTCCAGCAGTCAGATTTTGAACTGCATGCTGTAACAACAGGAGACAGTAAAGGGTACAGCAACAAATACAAAAATAACAGGGAGATGAAGAGCCTCTGAAACAACAGACGGATATGGAGCACGTTCTCCAGCATCCAACAGCACCTGGGAGTGAGGGGTGTCTTGGTACCCTGCCCCTAATAGCTCACCTGCCCTTTAGCTGTAGCCTCTTTGGGGCTTTGCTCTGAGGGTAAACAAGTTACAGCACATCAGATTTAGTTTGTTATTTGTCCCTTGCTACAGGTTAAAGTGTGCAGTGGGGTGTGCACTGGGATATTCTTCCTCATGGACTGAAGACACTAACTCACTTGATGGAACCATGAGAAAAAACCCTTGTCTGAAACCCAAATGGGCAGAACTTTACTTACTGAAGGAATAGCACAGAAAAAAAGGTTCTTTGTCCATAATTGAACAAAGGCTAAAAGCAGGGGATAAAACACCACCAGATGAACCTTGCTATGAAGAGGATCACTGAGACCTCCACCTCAAGGGCTGTCCTTGAAAGCTGATAGAACTGAGAAAAAATGGTGACTCTGCTCAAAGTCTCTTTTTTTTGCCCCCTCTCTGTTTTTACTTTAAGTACAATTAAGTAGCCACAAAAGATGGCTGGTGGGTGAGTTTTAACCACTCCTGGCCTTCAAAAGCATTCAAACCCCACAAATCTTATCAGTATCAGGTGATAACTGAGAACCAGGACCAAATCCAGCAGCGTGCCCAGGTGACCCAGAAGGCCAAGGGCCTCCTGGCCTGGATCAGGAACAGTGTTGTCAGCAGGAGCAGGGAGGTGATCATTCCTCTGGACTCAGCTTTTGTGAGGCCACACCTCCAATACTGTGTCCAGTTTTAGGCCCCTCTCTGCAAGGATACGGAGGTGCTGGAGAGGATCCAGAGGCGGGTACCAAGCTAGGAAAGGATTTGGAGCACAGGTCAGATGAGGAAGGGCTGAGGGATCTGGGGCTGTTCAGCCTGGAGAAAAGAAGGCTCGGGGGAGACCTTCTCACTCTCTACAACTAACAGAAAGGAAGCTGTAGTGAGGTGGGGGTTGGTCTGTTCTCCCCGGTAACAAGCAATAGAACAGGAGGAAATGGCCTCAAGTTGCACCAGGGGAGGCTCAGGCTGGATGTGAGGAGGAATTTCTCTGCTGCCAGGGCTGTCAGGCATTGGAAGGGGCTGCCCAGGGAGCTGCTGGAGTCACCGTTTCAGAGCCTGGTGGATGCTGCACTGAGAGCAATGGGCTGGTGGTTGATAGGGCTGGGACAGAGGCTGCACTCCATGAGCTTAAAGGCCTCTGCCAGCTGAAATGATTCTATGATTCTATGAAATCTGAAGCATCTGCAACTTGAGTTCCCAACAGCTCAACTACAGATCCCCATCTGGCACCTTTAGTAGGGAGCTACTGAACTGCACAAATATAGCTTTCACCTAGTGCAATCACACAGTTGGGCAGGAGCCAGTGCTCAGGAGCTGAACACAAGTGACTGCCATCATCTTTAGGAGCAACTTCAAACACTGGTTTTCTGTCATCGGTAGTTCTGCTTCTGGAAATTGTTCTCTACAAGTGTGCCAACATTGGGGCAAATTCTTTGGCAAATAACTACCTGCTAAACTCCAGAAAAAAGCCAAGTGTGGGGTGAGGCATCCCCTTGTCAGGTGGTTCTCTGAAATTCCCTGACTGACTGCATTCACCAACTGCAACTCACACATCAGCTTTCAGGAACAGCTCCAGGGCACAGCAGCAATGGCACAGAATGATTTTAGATACCAGAGGTGTGACCTCTGGATGTCACAGCCTTCTCCAGATATCCCAGGCACACCCTCTGCTTTAGCAAGAAGAGGCCCAGCAAAGCCTCTCCACACACAGGAGAGAGTGAGCCCCAGGGCCAGCACAGCACACAGAGATGCACATTACCTGGGATGAGGACTGCATTCACATCAGGATTATAAAAATAAACACAACACAATTAAAATGGATACTTCTTTTCCTCCCTTTCCCCATCCCATCCATTCCCCATCCCTACCCACATTTCTTATTATTCTCCTGAACCACCTGGAAAACAGGAAAAGCTACTGGAGTGGGAGCACTGGCCAGGTAAAGCCACAGAAACAGGAATTTTCCTGACTTCCATCACTATCACTGAGGAGACAGCATGGTGCTATGACACACAGAGGGACATCACTGTGCTGCTGTGGGAGGTAAGTGGGGACACATTTCTGAATCAGGAACTCCAGCTCTGCACTCTGCTAGATGGGAGGGACCAGCCTCACTCAGTGCAGAAAATACAACAAACCTCCATTCTGAGGAGAGGTGGAATCACCCATCAGCTACATTCACAGCTCCTCCAGACAGGCCAAGGCAAAAGCTTTAACAGCTCTTCCAAAACTGAGCAAACTTTGAATCTCATTTCTGTAGGCACTGGTCTACTCCCCATCTCAACTCCTGATGAGTTCTTGGTTTCATGGCACAACAATAATTTATTCATAGCTAATGATTAATGTGTCGTGGCATTGTGTTTTTCCATTGAGCTGTGGCACTGTCTATATGCCAAGGCAGAGGATGAGTGCTCTGAGACCGTGTACTTTTATAGCCCTTTCAGGTCTCTTTTTACTTATCAGCTTTGTTAAAGTAAGGATATTTTCTCTCCCTGTGTACAGAATCCCTCTCCTCCACTTACACAGTCCAGAGAACAGACCTGATCACCTGACAAATACAGACAGAAAATGTCTGTAACCTCAATGCTGAATCCAGGGCACAGCAGAGGTGCTTGTCTCCAAAAGCTCACCTCTGCTCCTGTCCTCAAAGCATGTTTCAGACAGGCTACCTCAGCAGTGCAGATATCCAGGCAAGAGGATAACACAGGAGTGATCACCCCTTCCAGGGACTCACCTGGTCTCTTGATTGGCTTTTTGGTGGGGGTGTCCTTCCTTTTGTTCTGAATGGCAGGGGAATAGGGCACCCCTGTGGAGGAGCTGTTCTTACGGAAATGCTCTTTCAGCCCCTTGATGGAGCGGTCAAGCTGGACAGAGCGGATTTGGAAGTAAACAGTCATGAAATCTGAGGAGACAAGGTAGAAACAAGTTTATAAGCAAAGAGAGAACACTATTCTCTTTGTTAAACCTTTCCTGAAACACTCTGTGGCCCTAAGGGGACTTGCTAGCATTGATGTGGGACACCAACTGTTCTCTTCCAAAACTTCTTCCTTCCACTGCAGCATTCATTCCAGCATTCCCACCATACACAACATTAAGTCTGTGCACCACTACCAAGACCAACTGGAATTGGAGAGACGTTTGTGCAAGACACTGTCGATTCCAGTGCTCAGTTTCTAGCATGAGAGACTTTATACACTTCTCAGAATCAAGGCACTCAGGAATTAAATGAGGTGTTCATCATCTGAAAACAGAATACAAACTGACTAACAAAATATGCTTCAGGCACCTTCCATCATGGAAAAATTCTTAAGAAGCTTTGAAAGATGTTGATCAGAGTTGGTAAGTGCATTAATCCCCACTCAAGTAAATGGCTGAAGTGGGGGGTGACTGTAGCAGCTGTAAATATGTGAAAACACAGGTTTCCTGTAACAAGTTCACAAAGTCATTCATTCCCCAAGGAAAAGTTAATAAAGGAGTACAAAGCTGTAGGCAGATTGTGAGGCTGCAGAACAGGAGAGAGGAGACATACTGACTGAAGACTGTTGTCTGTGCTGCTGGTTTCCCCTGCCCTTGGTCACATTTCACACACAAAGTTCTGCTCATAAATAGTTCCCAAATGAAATAAGTGACCAATGTCTCAGACGTTTACAATTCCTGAGCACTAGATAGTTGCAGCTCCACCAGGAGGCATTACAAGTGCAAGTTAAATGGATTTCTGCTATGGGACAGATTATGCATTAGGATAAGTTGTGCATTATTTATGCAGCTCTTCCTCTCATCACATCCACTAGATCATTCTGTTCAACTGACAAACCATCACTTCAGTCTCACTAGAATCACAGAATGGTAGGGATTGGAAGGGACCTTTAGAGATCAATCAGTCCAACCCCGCTGCAGAAGCAGGTTCACCTAGATCAGGTCACACAGGAACATGTCCAGGCAGGACAATCCTCCAAGGAAGGAGCCTCCACAAAAGGAGACTCCACTACAAACACTGTAAAAAAGCAGCATCTCAAGGAGACAGAACTACTCACCTAAAAGGTGTCTCTAAGGCAGTCACTGGCTCTGCCAGTGCTGCAGGTACCAACAGCGGTGTGACTCTGCTCGCCAGACACAGCAGCACCTGAGCAGAGGTGTCACAGCTCAAGGTGTGTGACCTACAAGCCAAGCTATGCAGCGAGACACACAACCCCTTTTGTCTCAGGCACACACTGGCTAAGCCTGACCCCATCCAGAAGCACCAACCTTGGTTCCTGCCGTTCTCCACCAGCCAGCCAGCAATGCGGATGACGTCCTGCAGGACGCTCTCCGGCAGGTGCTCCAGAGACATCTCCTCCTGCGTCTCCATCTCGTCGTCCCCGCTGATCAAGTCCAGGATGAGGATGGGTGGCACTGGTTTGGTGTGTCGTGTCATCAGGCTGCGAAACTCGGATTCCAGGGACTCCTTGCCCCTCTCAAAGAGGGATTTCTGGCAGGACAGAAGCAGCACAGGGCTTGTGTGGTCAGTCACTCATGAGTATTTCTGCAGAAGAGTGCACTTTCTGCAGTATTTCTAACCTCTGTCAAGTACCACAGGCTTCAAACTCCAGTAATGTCTGTAACTAAGAGACTTTTAAAGCAAACTGAACTTAAAAACTCTTGGGAGTTGCTCAGTCTTAAGTGGGATTTAAACAGATCTCCCACTCTGCTCATGCAGCTGAAGCACTGACAGGAGCTACCCAAGGAGGTGGTTCAACCAGCTCCATCACAAGTGCAAGATGTCCTAGTGGCACAATGCATAGAGAGGGCAAAATCATACAGTCACAGAATGGTGGGAGTTGAAAGGGACCTTTAGAGATCATCCAGTCCAACCCCCTGCCAAAGCAGGTCCCACCTAGATCAGGTCACACAGCAATGTAACCAAGTGGGGTTGGAAACCTCCTGAGAAGAAGCCTCCACCCCCTCCCTGGGCAGCTCCCTCACCTCAACAGTCAATTAGTTTCTCCTTATGTGTAAATGGTACTTTCTGTGTTCCAGCTTTTTTCCATCACCCCTTGTCCTGCCACTGGATACAATAGAAACAACCTCCTCTTCTCCAGGCTGAACAGCCCCATGTCCCACAGCCTTTCCTTATAAGGAAGATGCTCTAGTCCCCTCAGTATCTTGGTGGCCCTGTGCCCCTAAGATGTCACAAGCAGAAATGCTGCTGAGTGCAGACTCAACAGGAGCCAAACCAATTATTTCTTCAGCTGTGCCCAAAGTCCTGCTTCAGCAGGCAGCAAAAGCCAGTCAGCCTCTCACAGCCAGAGGCAAGGAGCAGGACTGCATCTGTCCCTCTCTCCCCCAGCCAGGTTCCAGAGCCACCACCTACCACACGGTTCAGCTCCGGGCTGTCTGGATTGTTGTCCTGGAAGTATTCCACTGCCTTCTGGATTTTGTCCATGCAATTCAAGTATTCCTCCAGCCTCCCAGTGGGGCTGAAAAGAACACCAAACATGAAAAGCAAAGCCTCAAGAACAAAAGGAGACATCAGACCAAGCTCAGGACAAAAATAACAAGGAAAACTTCAATTTCCTTTTCTTCAGCTAGAAGGAAAACACAGGATTCCCTTTCAGCTCCATTCAAGGGCTCAGCAGAATCCCCAATCCATGCAGCAAGTGCAGAAGTATTGGTGACTGAGCAGCACAGAAATCTCAGCCTTGCCTTCCTGTCCTACTCAGACTCTGATGAGAAGGCAGACAGAGGCTGAAAGCAGGCTCCAGAACATTTTGGATTCATCCTGGATGCAGCAAGAACATCAAATGGGCAGGAAAAGGGCAGAGGAAAGCGGAGAAGCCACCAATGCTCATGAGATTCATGTGGCAGCATGTCTGCAAAACCTGGAAGAGACACCAGTGCAGCCTTTGCCTTCTGGTGCTTGCTGAAGGCCAAATCAGGCAGCTTTACTGTGGACTGATGTTGGGGAAAGTGCAAGAAGGGGACAAGGAACATTAGGATGAGCAGATGGAGCCAACTCCCCTGTCACTGTCCCACAGGTTCAATGGAATGAAGGTGCCCAGCAAGACCCAGCTGTTCGACTCACCCTTCCTTTATGATCTTCTCAGTGTCCTTGGCCACATGGTAGTAACTGATAACATGATCCAAGCAGGACAGGGTCTTCTCCACGTTCTCCTGCAAGCGCTGCAGATTCTCTGTCTGTTTATGGACAGGGATGATCGAGTTCTCCAGCTTCATCAAACGACTTTCGAAGGAGGAGAGGATAGAAACCTACACACCGAGAGAGAAACAGAGTTGAGGACATCCTTTCCCATGGATCCATACAGTAAGCCAGGAGTTAGAGCAGGGCAATCAGAGACCTTCAGGTCCCAGCTTCTCTTTTTGGGCTGTGCTACTAATTTGCCATGGCTCAGCCACTTAAGTGTAAAACACAAATGCAGAACAAGTGGTTCATCACTTTGCATTCCTCAGATGCAGCTTCTGCTAAGGCAAACGAAATCTAGGCCCAGCATTAGGGCTGGACTTCAAGGATCTCACCATGTTCTTTGTAAGCTGGTCGCTCTTCTCAAGACTCTCTTTGATGAAGCACAGAGTCTCTTCTTCCTGTCAGTAGGATGAAAAAATAGTCTTCAGTTATGAATATTAAGCATTTAAGTCTCTAAAGAGTCCATGTAGGTTTTCACAAGTCCTGGTAAACACTGCAGCAAACCATGTTTGGTCTGATGCTACAGTGACATTTTAATATGCCACCTGTTAACAGAAATCAGGACAATTGACCCAAGGTGAGGAACACATCATGCAATGAGTGAGGTTCCCTTCGACTCCCTTTGATACCACAAGCTTTAGCACCCTCAAGTCACAGCATAATACAAAATTAACACCTTTATCACAAAGGCACATTGACTCAGACCACGTTTCCCTGCTTATATGTTGCACAGCCATCAACCAAATCCCACATACAGCCGTGAATTCAAGTGGCCAACACAAAGCGACCACCCAGGGCTGTTTCCAAGTTATGAAAGCTCAGAGATACGGGGAAATGGCAGCCTGCAAGGGCTGGCTTCACAGACCCGGAGCAAGAGGTCCCAGAGGCTGCCAGGCCCTCACAGTAGCGCCCCAGGCCCAAGTAGGGGGGCAGAACTTCCCCTTGACCCTGAGAAACAGGGCCCTAGGCTCTTGAAGGGGGCCTGGGGATGCCGCCCAGCCCGGAGCAGTGTGACCAGACCCTCAGGGGGACCCAGACGCTCCCAAGCCCAGCGGGGACCACCGAACCAGGTCCCAGCCTCATCCTCCGAGCAACGCGCCAGGGCTGCGGGTGCGGGCCGCACGCCCAAGCCCCGGCAGGACCGGCAGCAGCTCCCTAGCCCAGTCCCACCTGCTTGAGCTTGCCCTCGATCTCCCTCCTGCGGGCCGACACCTCCTCGGTGGGGATCATTCTGCGGCGGGGCGCCGGGGCCGCGCTCCGCTGTCAGACCCAGCGCAGGGAGCCGCTTCCGCCGCCGTCACTGCCGCGCCGCCATCTCAGGGGTGGCGCGAGAGGCGCCGTCACTGCCGCGCCGCCATCTCAGGGGTGGCGCGAGAGGCGCCGTCACTGCCGCGCCGCCATCTCAGGGGTGGCGCGAGAGGCCCGGCCCTCGCGGCTATGGCGGCCGCTTGGGGCGCGAGGCGTCGCCATGTTGCGAGCGCCCGGGCGGGAGGTGCCGGGGCCGCTTCCCGCTGTCAGGCCGCCATCCCGCGCCTGTGGCAGCAGCGGGGTCCCTTACCCGGTGTGCCAGATGCCAGTCAGCACACACTAAGCGGACGTGTATTATTGCGTGTTTGGTCAGATATGGGTGCTAGGGGGTGATCCCCAAAGCCAGCACACCCCAGCAGCACCTCCCGTGCTGTGTTTATACACAAAACATTAGCATAGTCTATATCCTAATACATATGTATTGTTATTCTGTTCAGTTAACAGTCTTTCCAGCCTATAAATGAGTACCCAGGCTGAACTCCATCCTCCTTTTGGGTCGGGGGTGTAAATTGGGCAGGTGGGCAGTCAGTTGGTGGTCACCATCTCCCCCAGCCGCCTTTACCTTTCCCCAGTTATTGCAGATGTTTGATGACTTCAGGCTAATCAGGCACTGTCCATCCAGCCTTTGGCGACTTGTGAGGCAGGTTCCCTCCTTATCAGCCTCTGGTCCCTCTTCAAGCGTACAAAGTTGTCAGGTTCACACAATGAAGCTGGTGATTTATGCTCACCCCAGCCCAAACAGTGCTACTACAGCCTGAGCATTAACTCTTTCTAACTGCCAGAGCCTGTTTCCTAAGACACTTGGCTCCTTGCTTACAGGAAAACTGCATTCTATAAAGGTCATCACTTCCCTCCTAGATCAGATCACCAGCATAGGTGAGGACAGCAGGGTTTATCATGGAATCACAGAATGGTGAGGGTTGGAAAGGACCTCTAGAGATCATCTAGTCCAACCCACTGCTAAAGCACAGGAACATATCCAGGTGTGTTTTGAAAACCTCAGAGAAGATGACTCCACAACCTCTGGGCAGCCTGTGCCAGGTCTCCCTTACCTGAACAGCAAAGTTTTTCCTCATGTTAAAATGGATCCTGTGTTCCAGCTGGTGCCTGTTACCCCTTGTCCTGTCACTGGGCACCACAGAACAAAGACTGGCCCCATCCTCTCAACATCCACACTTTAGGTATTTATAAGCATTGATAAAGACCCCTCTCAGTCTTCTTCTCCAGGCTAAACAGCCCCAGTGCTCACAGCCTTTGCTCTTTAGACAGTCCCTTCATCATGTTAGTAGCCCTGCACTGGCTTCTCTCCAAAAGTTCCCTAAATCACACCCTGGGGCAGTTTACCAGGCTCTGAATGCTCAGAAACCACATCCAGTCTGGAGCAGGAATCTGTTTCTATCAGTACAGGCCCAGCCTCCTGCCATCTTGTTCTGCTCTGAGGCAAAGCTCCTGCCACATGGACTAATGTGTTCCCATCTATCTTCCCCGTGTCAAACCACCCATGGCTCTGGAAAGGAGCTGAAACAGCCCAAAGGACTTCTTTTATTCATCAACCTCTGTGTGTTTCATAACCCACCTTATCACGCTGCAAACAGCTGTGTCTGGGCTCTGGCTTCTGCGAAGGGTGGTGCACAGCCACGATGCTGTGTTTCCTGTGTGACATTGCCTGGCCATGATTGCCAGCCTGTTTTATGGGGACACCTGCTAGAAGGCATCTTGCCTTAGGGGTATAAGAGATCTTTGTCCAGAGTCAGCACCCTTTGCCTCTTGTGCTTTTCCCCACTGAGCTGGTGTGATTGGGAAGATCTGGGTTTTTTTTCCCCTATATAGCTGAGTCATCATTTTTTTTACATCAATCCATGCGGTTTCTGCTCACACTCATCCCATCATTAAGAAGGCAGACAAAACCAAAAGGAAATCCCCCTAACTGAGCCTGGGGAACAATTGTGTGTTCTCCCCCTCAGCAGTGCTGTCTATCTCCTGAAAAGCCAACAAAAAGGCTCCCTCACCCCCTCATGGAGTGACTGAGCCCTCAGAGCAAAGAGAGGGAGCTAGGATAGAGGCACCCAGCTCATGTCCCAGCTGCCAGATGGGGTGGTATAGAGTGAATAAATGTACGAAAGTCAGTCTGCCAATAAATCATTTAAAAACTGCCAGAGCCTGTGCAGAGGCAGCAGGGGGGGAAAAAAGGGAGGGGGGGCGCTTTCTGCTCAAATGCATAGTCAAAGCAGCAGAGGTCATTTGTGATGAAATGCAACGGAAAGGGAAGTAACACCAACAGTGTGAACACGTGTTAAAATCCAGTGCAAAAGGGTGCAGAGCATACCCGGGCTCCCTGGGCTGTACCAGCTCGTTGCCGGTGCAGGTGGCGGCGCAGCAGCTCCGACAGAAGGCGGGACCCGCCGCCTTCCCGCCGGAGCAGCGCGGCCGCGCAGCCCTTCCCGCCCCTCAGGCCGCCAGCCCCGCCGCAAGCCGCTGCCGTTCCCGCCCCTCAGGCCGCCAGCCCCGCCGCAAGCCGCAGCCCTTCCCGCCCCTCAGGCCGCCAGCCCCGGGGTCCCGCGGCCCCGCCGCAAACCACAGCCCTTCCCGCCCCTCAGGCCGCCAGCCCCGGGGTCCCGCGGCCCCGCCACAAACCGCAGCCCTTCCCGCCCCTCAGGCCGCCAGCCCCGCCACAAGCCGCTGCCGTTCCCGCCCCTCAGGCCGCCAGCCCCGGGGTCCCGCGGCCCCGCCGCAAGCCGCTTCCCTCGCCAGAGCTGCCGCAAGAGATGAAAGGCAAACGCCGTGACTCAACAGCGGCCGCCGAGGAATGCTGAGCCGCCCTTTGCTTTCCCTCTCTGAGATAGAACAAGGAGAAGGGATTTTTATCCAGGTGGCTGTGCTCATTCTCAGCATGGGCACAGGAGGCAGAAAATGCAGCCAACATGGCTAAATAAATATTGGATCCTCGGTACAACATTCAGTTGGGGCTTTGGTCCACTGAGAGAGCTAACAAGTTCCTTTTGCAGCATTTGCTGCCTAAAGCTGGTTGCAGTGCCCCAAAACCCAAGACACGGGATCAAATCAAAGCCAAATATCTTTGGGGTGTGGAGGCCGCGGGCTTTGAAGGTCATGGCTGTGTTGTTCAGCAACAGGAGTTTTCACGGCCACAGGCATGAGGAAGTGGCTCCTGCTCCCAGGGACGTGACAGTCACTTCTCCCTGAGGACAAGGTGTCCAGGGCGTTGGTCACCCAAAACACTGCAGAAAAGAGAATCAACCTGATGTACAGATGAGGAAACTGAGTCAGGCAGAGGCCTTTCCTGGCTCCAAGTTGCTGGAAAGACCCATATATCCCCCAAATCCATATTTATACTGGTTGCCTTTATGATTGCAAAAGTCATTGCACGGAAGGTGTAATCTTAACGAGATTCAGATAAACTCAATTAATAGTAGCTCTCAAAGCAGGGACTTTCTGTCCCCTACACTGTGGCTCAGTATTGGTCACCCCAGGAGCAATTCCTGCTTAAAAATAGTTATTTTGGTGTAAAAAAAAAAGATATGCCTGCCCTTGCATCCCACTGAGGGAGTTCACTCCTCTCCATGGTGGGGATGGACAGGGCAGCAACTCCCGGGAGCTGCCTATGAGGCACACAGCATGCAGCAGCCGGGGCACAACAAGATTAATACAGCCAGGAGCCTCTGAAGGGCTTTGCATTTGATGTGGGAGAAGAGAGAGATCAGAGTATGAAGGAGCCAGGATTAACATAAAATTAGAAAACTTTCATTATGGGCTGCAGGGCTGTCCCAGAAGCTGTGTGTGACCCCACAGTGTGACCCAGCGGTGCCCTGGGCTGCCAGAACGCGTGGGAACACCATTGCCAGTGGCACTGCCCTCACCTCCTCACCAGACACAGCCTATTCTGTCTCTCCTTAGGTCAGACAGACAGAAAAGGTGATTAATCTTTAGCCATATTAATCTTCAGCCAGAAAAAACAGGAGCTCTGAGCTGGCTGAGAAGTCCCCAACTTTCTCTTCCAAATGGGGTTAAAAGGGGAGAGCCCCTGAAAGAGAGAGTGAGTGTGCACAGACAGGGCATGCATGCACCCAGGCAGGCGCCCTGACTCTTACTATGCCCATGAATTTGAAGGAATGAAACAGGAACCAAGTCCACCAAAGGACTTTGACTCCCTAGTAATGTCTCCCCCTGATAACCATCTTTTCCTTCATGTGTTTAGAGATGGCATCCAGGATGAGCTGTTCCATCCCCTTTCCAGGGATGGAGGTGAAGCTGACCAGCCTGTAGTTTTCCGGATCTTCCTCCTGGTGTTTTTGACTGGAGTGACACTGGCGTTCCTGCAGCTCTCAGGTATCTCAGCTGTGCTCAACAACCCTTCAAAACTGATACAGTGGCTTAGCAATAACATCAGCCAGCTCTCTCAACACTTGTGGGTGCATCCTAACAGGACCTGTAAAGTTGTGAGTGTCCAGCTTGCCTAGTAGATCCCTAACCCAGTTGTCCTCAAGCTAGGGAAGATCCTCCTTTCTATCCTCCAGGGACTGGGCTTCCTGCAGGATGGCCTTAGCAATACAGACCAAAGCAAAGGTGGCATTCAGTAGCTCCATCTTCTCTGCATCCTCCATCACCAGGGTACCCACCTCGTTCATCAGCTGGCTCACATTCTCCCTGGTCCTCTTTTTGCTGCAGATATACTTGAAGAAGCCCTTCTTGTTTTCTTTTGCATGCCTTGCTCCAGTGAAAGGATGTGGCATGGCAGCCATTGCACTGAATCAGCACTCAACCACCCACCTGATGGGGAATCCCTCAGTGACCCTTCTCTCCTTGCATGAAGGGTGTTCATGGGGATCAGCCCCTTGAAGCCTTGCCCCAAAAGGCCCCCCAGCCCTCATCCATCTCTCACACAAGCTGTGCTCTCCCTCTCTCCAGCTTTATTTGCAGAGGGAATTAAGGTCCTGCTGGAAAAACCTCCCCTATGCTCGGATAACTGCTTGCATAGCCAGCTCTAAATGGCTTTTTGTAAATGAATGACCAGGATTAAGGAGGTTCCCCTCCTCACTGTTTGCTTAGCACTCTGCCAGAGTGGGGGGAACACGGCAGGGACACTGTAGTCCAGCCAAGCCCCTTGGGCCACCAAGGAGCTGGCATATACTGGGGACCAACATGGTGCCACCCAGTATGTGGCCAAACCCTTTCCCACCTGCCTAGAGCAGGAGCTGAGGTTCCCATCTGGGTTTGGGGTGGGTGGGATGCGTGTGCATGCACCAGGAGCCTCAGTCCTGGGGACAGGGGAAGTACAGGGCACTGTACTGCATGAGCTGGGGGCCAGGCTGGGGACGATGCTCATTTTCTCTCTATGCCACATTGCTGGGGAAGGAAGGGAGGTGTTTGCCCTGTGAGTCGTGTTCCTCCGTGTGACAGGAGTGGGGAGGCTATGCAGGGCTGCAGCTGGCCCCATTCCCTGGGCAGCAATGCACTTGGTGAGCCCAGGGCCAGCGAGGAGACACCCAGCAAGGCCATGGAGTCTGCCAGGGGGTGGAGGTGTAGTGAGCCCTGTGTGGGCGGACCCTTCCTCCCCTGCCATCCCTCACTACCCGCAGCAGGATGCAAGGGCCCTGCCTTCGCCTCCTGCTCTTCCCAGGAGCTGGAGCCACCACAGCCACCTTAGCACTGCACAGCTCTGACCTTTGGATATTTGCACATTCCTGCCTGTTAATGTGTCTTGTAACCAAAGCTGCCAGGATGGAGCATTACACCCCCCAAGCACCTGCAGGTCTGCTCCCCCTGTTCCCCAGCTGGGAATCAACACAGATCCCAGGCTGGGTGGGAGCACAAAGGAGCAAAAACAACTGCCCAGCTCACACTCAGCCAACCACGTCTCTGCTAGGAGCGATGAGCATCCCACCCCTCGACACCAAGGAGCCCAAAATGCCTGTGGAGCTCTGAGAGCAGACAGCAGCCACCCCTCCCAGCCAGGCCCGAGGGAAAGAGCTCTGTTTCAGAGCGGAGCCGCGCTTCCCTCGGCTGCCAGCTTGGCAAGCTGCCTGCCAGCATGACACCAGGCCAAATTCTTTGTGATTTCTAGGTCAACGCCTGCCTCTCATAATGCCTCTGAGCCCTCCTGCTGCCCACAGCAGCCTCCAGAGCAGCAGGCCCCGTGCACAGCAGTGCAGTATCTCGGGCGATCTGCACCCGATGTCCCCACACCACTCAGCCTGGCTGACCCCATCCATAACCCCTGATACTCAGGGCTTCTGCTCACATTTCCCTAAAGTGAGCCATTTCCCACAGACACCTGCTCACCTTCTGTTGTCTCTGCTGCCCGCCCTCCCACGGCAGCACCCATGGGTGGGCTGTGTCTGTTGGGGGGGATTTAAGGCCCATCCCCTGCAGCCAGACACCAAAGGAACGTGTTTGCTTTGGATCTCTAACTGAGTTTTTACTGCCCTGATGGCAGTGAAAAAAAACCAACCCAAACTTCATGACATGGGATGGCCCTGAGGCTCCCAACCTGGAAATAAATCACCTGAAAAAACAGCCTTTGTAAAGAAATCCCCGTGGCCCTAGTGCTGGTTTGCAAATAGTCCAAGTTTCGATCTCAGCGTGACATGGTTTCCCCAAGCAGGAGGCAATGCTGGCACTGCCCTGGGGCTGGATATATCCCCCTCTGCCCGATGCTGGCACTGCCCTGGGGCTGGATATATCCCCCTCTGCCCGATGCTGGCACTGCCCTGGGGATGGATGCATCCCTCTCTGCAGGAGCCCTGCAGGGCTGCAGCCCCCAACCTGGGCACAGCTGGGGGGATGGCAAGGAGAAGGAAGGAAGGTGCAGCACACTAAACATCTCCTGACGGCATTTACACAGAGGCTGTGGCATTGTGGCTTGGGCAGCAGCCACCGGCACTCCCCCCAGCAGGGCAAGCCCTGGCCTGCCGGCGCATTGTGCCGGTCACGCCGCTGGCAACGGCCTCTGGCAACGGCCCACTGACCCGTCCTGGGGCTCCCTGGGGCAGGGAGGGGAGCAGCACCCGAGGGGAAGCTTTGTTGGGTGGGCTCCCTGGTGCCAAAGGGGGCACCCCCCATGTATAGCCCCAAACCATGGGTGCAGGTGTGCTCCAGATGTGCTGCTCAGATAATCCAGTTCTGGTCCACGTCAGACCACGGCCTCGGTTTCCCCTTCAGGGGTAAGCCAAGCTGAGCCAATGCCACTGGGCTTTGCTCTCTCTCTGTTCTCAAAGCCACCTTTCCTGGAGCCCCCATGGCCCTGCAGAAATGCACCTGCATCCAGCCTGATGCCTCCAGGCAGAGACATGGAGATCTGCAGACTGCCTGGGGTTTGCTGTCACACCTCCATCCCCTCAGACAGAAACCCCTCTGCAAGCCAGTGTCACAGTCTTTGAGTTGTTCCCAAGCTCTGCCCCTCATTGCAGGGCTGAGGGCCTGGCTGCTTCCCTGCCATCCCCATCCACCTGTAGGAGCTGCTGTACCAAGCTCCCTGCCTGTGTGCTTCCCAGGGCCTTTCTCACCTGTGTGAACTCCTGGATGCACGTTTGGGAAGCCGTTTTTTCCCCCCTCTCCCAAACTTCAGAGCTTCATTCATTGCTCTGCCCCTCTCTATCCACTTTCCTCCTTCCCCCCACCCACCTCACCACTACAGCCATCCCAGCCTGGGATATTAAATTGGGTTGAAGTTTTCACAGTGAAGGGAGGGGAGGAAATTATTAAAACAAGAGAAATATGTGGACTTGGAGTTAGAACCCCTGAGCTGTGACCTCCCCCAAACCCACTGCACCACATCCACACCAGGAAAACAAAAGGCAGGGAGATTAGCATTTCCACACAGAGCAGAGATGGCCCCAATCTTTGAGCTGTTTATTCTAGGCCTGATTTTCAATATTTAGGATGATTAGCAAGTGAAAGCCGGCTGTTGCCAGCACGGCTCCGTGCCAGCCCCACACTCAATGGAGAGGAAAGAAAGACCCTGCAAGAAAAGGAGAGAAAAGAAGGGCTTATGTGTCTATTTTTCCCCCCTCTGTGAACACGAGATTGGTTTGAGGTATCAATGTTTGCCCATCAGGGAGGGATGATGGATGAGGGGAGGCTAGGAGAAATGCAGGAATAAAGGAATAATTGCCATGTGCTTAATAACCAGCCCTGGCTGGGGCTGCCAAGGCCACGTTTGCAGGCAGTTTTTGGAGCTGGATGCTTCCCTTTGGTGGCTGCTGGTGGTGGGATGCCCCAAAACACAACCAGCTCTGGCTTTCCACTGCATGAGGCTTTGCCCACATGTAGAGTGGCAGGGGACATCGCCAGCTCAGGGGTCCTCAACCCATCACCCTGTGCCAGGTGAGCTGGGGCAGTATGGGGAAGCTGGACCAGCCCCAGGCTGCAACCCCAGTGCCTGTGGCAAGCCCGGGCAGGCCGTGTCCCAGCCTCTGCTGGCACGGTGAGCGCACACGGGCTTTGTGTGGGCAGCAGCGTGGTGTGCTGCCTGCCTCTGTGCCCACAGGCAGCCGTGCTCCCAGCCCACAGCACCCCCGCTTCTGCACCTCCTGGCTGCTCCTTCAAGAGTACACACACCCCCATCCCTATCTCATTGAAAAGAAATATTCCCTTCCAAGCTGGTTTCGTTGCTTTCAGAAGCTGAACAAAACGAGGTTGTTTCAGGCCTTGCCTGGTGCCTCCTTTATATTCCCCCTTTCTCACTTAAAAACCCTTGACTGGCTCCATCAGACTGGAATATTTTTTCCTGGCAAGGTCAGGTTTTTTTCAGTCCCCTGGCAGGATAGGGGTGCTGAGGGCTCCTCTTTTTTACATGGGCTTTAGAAATAGAAACTACATACTGGTGCCTGGCAAAACAAAGTGAATAAATGGACCAAGGGACAAGAGGGCTGCCAGCTTTTTGCAGCCCTGCCAGTGCCATCACTATCAGGGGGAAGCAGAAAGCAGCTTCCCCAGCACTGCCATGGGGGAGCTGAGAGGAGGAGAAGCCAGGACATGGAATTCCTTATTGCCTTTTGAGGGTCATGGTCCCCAGGCTGAAAGGAGAGCCCAGATCTACCTCCAAAAGTGCTCCTGACACATCAAAGCTGCCTCCCACATAGCGGTAACCATATCTCATCCCAAGGGTCACATCCTGCCTTCTCAGCACAAAGCACAGCCAAGACAAGGCCAGCCTCTGCATGGAGCCCAGTCCTTATCTTGGGTTGAGATTGGCTGGACTGGGAGCAGCTGTGACCAGAGGAAAGGGGCAGTTGCAGTGCCTGGTGCTGATGAGATCCAGTAGATCACTGAGGAGGTGATCAAGTGCTCCTCTTCAGGTGCTGTGGAGACAGGAGGGGCTGTGTCTCCAGTGCAAGAGAGACAGGACATCCTGGAGTGGGTCCACCTGAATCCCAAGCTATACAAGTCCCGGATAGGGGCCTGAGGGGGGGTCTCTGTCCCTGGAGATGCTCAGAGGTGACAGGGGACAGACCAACCTTATACAGAGTCTCCCTTCCCCCACCATCCCAAGTGACAGCACTGCCCACAGCTGTGTGCACAGAGCAGTACCTGCAGCCTGCCCTGGGCCAGCCCCACACGCAGCCCACATGCCCCAGCCAACCTGCCTTCCCCATGGGGCTCCCTGAGCCTGCTGCCCCTGCCCTGCCTGTGCCCTGGGCTGGCAGCTGAGCCTCTGTTGCCTTCCTTCCCTGCCTTAGGGAAGCCAGCTCCTCCTCAGCATAATTGTCCTCATGAGAGTTCAGCTGTTCTTGCAGCTTCTCTCGTTGCTCTGTACTCAGGAGGGCTCTGAAGTCACTTATGTTCCTCAGAGCATCCACGGAGCTGGGTAGGGACATGGCACAAGCAGAGGGACAGGTTCAGGCACTGACACCCCAGGGGACATCCTGGGGCAAAGCAGAGGCCTCAGCCCCAGCTCTGCCGCTGGCTTGAGCTCAAGCTGTTGCTTCTCAGTCTGCCCCATGCTTTATGGAGGAGTCAGGAGGGAGCCTGAACTCAGCAAATCCAGACGGGACTTCTCTCTGCTTGCTGGCTAATTATGGCACTGTACCTACCGACTGCTCTACACAGAAAAAGGACAGAAAGAGAGGAACAGAGAGAAGAATGGCTGAGGAAATTGCACTATTGAGTCCTAAGCCACCAAGGGCTGTCATGTCTTGGATGGGGTTTAGCAGGTCCTGAAGGAACATTTGCCCCATTCATTCCCATAGGAAACATTAGGATAAAAGTGAAAAAATAAGCAATGTTCTCTTTCTTCTCTCCTTGGACAGTCTGGGAAGCAGGAAAGTGCAGATCCCCCACATTCCTGAGCATATTACAGTGTCCTAAGGAAAGCTTCCAGCCAACAAAGCATTCCTGCCTGGCACCTTCTGTTTGGGGCAATCCCCAGACATTCAGTTTTGGAGGTGGGCTCAGCTGAGAGTGAAGCAGGAGAGTGTTGGGACAGTTAAGGACCCAGGAAAGTGCAGATTCCTGGTTTCCTGGGCATTTCTGTGATGGAGCTGAGCTTCTGGTAGTCCCCCTGCACCTGCACAACCATGTCCTGCACAACCACGCCTCAGCAGCTCCTCATCCTGCTTTGAGGTGTCTCTTGCCCCTAGATGGGATGCTCCCAGCCCCTGACCCAGGGTGCCTTGTAGCCCTGCAGGGTAGGAAACCCTCTCCCGACCTTGTACCCCAGTTGCAGGGGTAGAGGTGGTCAAGGTGCCTGTTGTGGCAGGGAGCCTCCACCATCTCCCTGTAGCAGTTGGAGGCACTGCAGGAGGCTGAGGAACTCCAGGACACAGATGACTCTTGCCAAGGCGACATGACCCTGGGATTGGTGTTGAGGGGGACTCAGAGCCCTGTGCTACTAGTGAGAGGATCCCTGCTGCCAGCTGGGCTGCCCGGGCAAGCAATATTAAATATGACTAAGGGATCTGCATTACATGGCCATAGCAAATTGAGATACATGGAGTTTATTCCTCTGTCCCTTAGGTGATAAAATCTACATCTGTGCAGAGATTGTACAAACATAAACCCAACTGGGATAACCTGCCACTGAACAAACCCTTCCCAGCTTCCAGCTGCCCCCATCACTATGGAAGTTGTCTACCAAAGCACTACAGCCTGGAGCCTGTGGTCAGCAAAATTCTCCAGGGAGTAGCTTGCAGAAAGGCCACAACTTGGGGCAGTGGAACCAGCCCCTGTGTCTATTCTCTGTCTCCACTGATGACAGGACACACAAAAGGCAAGAGAGGAGAGGCAGCCCAGCTTGTCCTGCCCATGGTGTTCTGCTTCATCGGAATTCCAGAGTCTATGAATGCCCAGTGCTCAACTACCTTCTTTCTAGAGGGGGCTAAAAGAACTAAGGAAAGACTTACTGAGAAGGACAAAAACACTTTCCTCAACTATCAAGTGAAATCAATTCACCAGACAAGTTCATAGAAATACATTTTATTATGACAGGTATCTTTGAAAAAAGTCTTTTCTTTAGTAGACATGTGCACCAAAGCTCATACTTCTGGGAATTTCTGATAAAATCTGTATTCAAGATGTAGCTAAGGAAATCCTGAACTGCTATGGCTGTGTAGATATTCTCATCAACAATGCAAGGATGAAGGTAAAAGAAGCAGTGCAGAGCATTTCATTGGAACTTCATAAAAAGATGAGGGCTGCCAACTATTTTGGACCTATAACATTAACCAAAGGTATTTTCAATTTTCTGTTTTGCTCTTGCCACTTAAAGCTTGAGATACAAGTCATTGGCATTACACTGTTTCATTTGCACTTCCTGTTGCCTTCTTCACAGTTATCAAAAACATATTTGTGAAAACAGAGGAGCAGGGACTTCTCCCGTGTCTGTTACAGATCTCTCAAACTCTCCCTGTGGTGCTGGTGTTGTCTCCCTCTGTTTTTTCCATGAATAATGTTACAATGAAGCTGGGGAATCACTGGGGATGTCTCTGTCTCTGGAAAATCTCGTCCCAGCAACATGAGGGAGCATCCTTTGCATGGTGACTGGCCTTTTATAAGAGAGATCTCAGACTGCTCCACTCACTCCCATCTGCTGGCCAAGAGGCATCTTTGTCTTCAAACAACTGCTCTATGTTGACACAGTTGGAGAGGCAGTCATTTGACTCTTCATCCCAGTCATGTTGCAGGAAAGAAGTGGCCATAAAGGTTTCATCAAAGTCGTGGTTGTTCAGGCTGGATTCAGTGAAAACCTGCACCTGCTCCTGCCCCTGGAGATAGTCAATGTGGTGCCCGTGTACTGTCAAGTCTGGGTCGTGTCCTGTGGAGCTGGTTGGTGGCATGAGCTCCAGATCAACAAAAGTAGGGAAGTCACCACTTGGGTTGGTGTCAAAGATGGCTTCCCAGTCAAAGTCTCCTTTCAGGGATCCCAGCTCAGCCTGCTCATCCAGGCTCAGCAGGGCCGGGCTGCAAAGCCGAGCCACCTTGGCCGTTCTTGCGGGCGATGGCTTCTTGCGCTTCTGCCCTGCTTTGCCATGAGCTGCACTCAGGGCATGGTTGCTGGTGGCTTCTTCAAACTCTTTGAGCAGCAGTTGTGACTCCATGTTGACACTGAGGATGTTTCTGGAGGTGCCAGAGGAGGTGGCCAGGCTCCCCATGCCTTGCAGGGCTGTTGCGGGGCAGGGTGGGTGGCTGTGCGCTGGCGGCTTCCTCCGCTTTTTGAAGGTCCCGCCCTTGGACCGCTCGGCATATTGGGGGTCAAGCTTCCAAAACCCACCTTTCCCAGGCTCCCCTTTCTCCCGGGGCACCCTGATGAAGCACTTGTTCAAGGAGAGGTTGTGCCGGATGGAGTTCTAGAGCCAAAAGAGAAAAGGAAAAGCAAAACCAACAGTGAACAGTCAGCACCGAGCTGTGTGGGGTGCAGCGAGATCCTTGGGGGAAAAGAAAGCAGAAACTTCAGTGTCAAAGCATCCCAGGATACAGTCCCAGCAGAAACCCCCCTGCCCTGAGGCACAAACTGAGCTTTGTTACCTCCTGTCTAATCCAGACAGAGAGGACAAGTGCCAAGAGGTTCAGGCACAGAACCCAGCTCTAGGCATGGAGCTAAGCTGGAGGAGGTTGGGTTCTCCTTCGTGGCTAAGGAGGAAGAGGCATGTCTTTACACTGGTGTGGTCACAGTCCCATTAGACTGCATCATCAGGGCCCTCCTTGCATCCTCCATCTGCACCTATTGCTAGTGTTGAAGGGAAAATATTTGGGGAAAAAAAAGTATTCCCCATGGCTCCTGAGAGCCAGGCTGACACAAGAGAGACAGGCACATCTGGAGAAACACATGGGCTGTTCTGCTGCAGCCCTGCTTCTCTCCAGAAATGCCTCCTGGCCCAGTGAAGCTTGGTGTGAATTCACTGCATCTTCATCAGCTACTGCTCAAGTGAGCTGAGAGAAAAAACAAAAAACGGGGGGAAAAATAAAGAGTAAGAGCCTGCTCCTGTTGAGATGTTCTGAAACCCTCAGTGTGCCTGGAGTGATGTGAATAATCAGAAAGGAAACTCGGTTATTGGGTAAATAACCCAGCACCGGACTCCACAAAGCCAAGATTGTATTAAGAGATTGGATATGGTAGAGGGATTTTTTTTTTAATGTTGCCTGGATATCTTTATGCTTATTCATCCATAACCCATGGTGCCAAATAGGAAAAACAGGGCTTGAATGCTTAAGGCTGTTGAAAAACACATGTGCACACACACACACACAACAAAACCCTCCTCTGAGCTGAAGCTCCTTGGGTGTGTTGGCTCCTCTCCAAAGCACTCAGCTCTCACAGGAATATATCCATCTCCCCCCTGGAGTATGGGTGGCATGACCTTTCCAGACTGGCTTCACATACGGGAATTGGGGTGAGGGATGAGAACACAGACTGGAAATGAAAGGGAGAGAGGGTAAAAAGAGGGAAAGAAGGAAAGAAAAACAAAAGCAAAAAGAGAGACAAATAGTGGGAAAACAAACAGAAAGAACACAAAGAAGAAGGGAATAAAACCCAAGAAAAAGAAGAAAGGAACAGCAGGAGCACAGAAATCCCTGCAAACAATCCAGGCTGTGCTCAGTGCACAGCCACAGCTGAACGGAACTTTACAGCCATCACAGACTTGCAGCTGAAGTCTCTGCTCCCCATCTCCCCTCCTCAGCCCAAACTCCCCTCAGCCCACGCTGCCCTCTGTTCTTCCCTGGCTGCTTCACGCCTTGAGCATTCCTGCCCGCAACAGCCCTCTGCAGAGAAGGGCTGGAAACCTTCCTGCTTTCACAGTTTCACTAAAGCCATGGTGGTTGTCCCGCTGTGAGTTGGAGGAGAGAGCCACCCCACTGGCACACAGCCCCTCCTCCTGCATCCCTCCGTGGCACCCCCAGCACAGGGGATGGGGAGGGCCCAGCTGGGCCTGGAGAGGAACCAGCGCGTTCCCTTCCCTGTGCTGGGCTTCAGGAGCTGCTGCAGACCCCCCTGCCTGAGGACAAGGTGACAACAGCTGGGCAGGGTTTGCAGTGGTTGTGCCCAGCCCTGCCTGGAGCAGCCCCCCCGGGATGGTTGGCACTCTGGCAGTAACACAAGGGGAAGGATGAGCCCCTTGGGTTCCTCCTGCCCTGCCACAGCCTCACATGCTGGTTGCCCTGTTGTGTGATGGAGGAGGGCAGCAATCCAAGGGGGCTGGGAAAAGCCCCTGTGCTTCAGGCTGCCTCCAAAGCTGGTGAGATGGGGGACTGTGCCCTACCCAGCAGGGACACACTGGTGCTTAGCCAGGGATACCAGCCTGTCTGACCTTCTGAGGCTTCCCTCTGGGGCCTTTCCAGCTCATAGCAGCCATGGAACCTCCTGTGTCTCTCCAAGGGGACAGGACTTCTCAGCCCTCCCCCAGCTCAGGAATCAGCAGCCTTTCTGCTCTGAATCTTCCCATCGAAGGGTTTGACCAACAAGTGGCATCTCCCTGAGGGCCCTCCCCATTCCTCTCCTAGACTCAGCCCTCAGCACCCAGAGACACTCAACCAGGCGATTTCACTCAGCCCCAAGGGACTCACAACACCACGAGAGCTCCAGAAAGGTGTAGTCAGGGACAGAGACGCCTTTGCTGCAGAGCCAAGAGGAGCTGTAGGGACCAGCAGCCCAACAGGTTACCTGAGCTCTCCCCTAGAAGGGCTCTTTCTCTGCTGCCCTCCTGGCCTTGGCATCCCTAAGCTCCTGCCCATCCCAGCCCCTCCTCAGCAGCTGCCCGTGCTGCTCTCCTCCCAGCAGCACCCAGCATCCCCGCAGGCCCTTCCCCTGCATGCTGGGGCTCTGCAAAGCCTCCCCAGCCCTGTGGGCACAGGGGCTCAAAGGCAAGAGCTCTGCCAGTCTCCTACCTGCCAGGTCGGATCAGCATGTCGGAAGTAGCAGAAGTTGTCTGTGATCCACTTGTAGATGGCAGAGAGGGTGATCTTGGGCTTCTGGCTGGCTTCCATGGCCATGCAGATGAGCCTGGCATAGGAGTAGGGTGGCTTGACATAAGGGTTGCTCTTGTAGTCAATGTCCTCTGCGAGCTGAGGGCTCAGCACCACGGTGTGATTCTCTGTTCTGGATGTTGAGGAGGAGATGGGCTTGCAGGGAGTGGGGGACAGACCCATGGATGCTGGGTCAGCAGCCAGGGGTGAGCACGGGGCAGCAAAACTGGAGAAGTGCTGATAGCTGGGGGGGTCTGGGCCGCTGAGGCAGCACGAGGACTTGCCCATGCTGGTGTTGGCGATGGAGAAGTCCTTTAGCCACATGAGGCTGGTCAGGCTGTCATCCAAGTCCTCCAAGGTGAACCTCCTCGCCGCCTTACTGGCTTCCCGGGCGCTGCTGGACCACACTTGAGCCATGGCTGGGCGTGCTGGATGCTCCTGCACTCCCGGAGCCCACGGGAAGGGAAGGGAAGGGCAGGGCCAGGGCAGCTCCTGCAATGACAACAGGCAGCGCGCTGAGGCTCTGCAGTGGGTTTGCTTTTGGGCTCGAAACCCGCCGTTCCGTGGCAGAGGGGTGACAGGGGATGGGGAGGGTCGCGGGAAGGGGCTCACACTGCCCCGCGGAAACGAAATCAGTCTTTTCTCTCCCAACAGAAGGCTCGGGGCACTGACAGCTCGTGGAGGTGCCTTCTGGGGCAGCAGCCACCCCTGCCAAGTGCTGCGCCCCGCAGGACGGGGAGCCGCGGTGCTGGCTGCAGGGGGGAGCTAGCGGGGATACGGAGAAGGAAACTCAAAGCGCTGGTCACCCGCACAGTCTGCCCCGTGCGAGCCTGCGCGGCCCGAGCCCCCGGCCCTGCCGCCCCGCCCCGCGTGCCCCCGGCCCAGCCAGCCCCCGCCGCCTCCCGCCGCCGCCCCTCACCCCGCTCCGCCGCTGTCCCTCGAGCCCCGAAGTTCACGGCGCGGTCAGAAGCTTCTGGAAAAAGACGAGGAGAAAAAACAAAGAGGGTGAAAAAAAAACCCAAACCCGAACGGCAGAAGCAGCGTGAGGCCCGTGCGCGGCGCCGCGGGGGTGTCGCGCCCGCCCCGCCGCAGCCCGGTGCCGTGCCGGGCCCTGCGCCCGCCGCCGTGATTTCCCGGGGCCGCGCGGCCGGGACGACTCGCGGAGGCTTCGCGCGTCGCCGTGGCGACGCCCCGCCCCGTACACAGCTTCCGGCGCCGCCATTGGCCCGCGCGTTGCCATGGCGAGGGGGCGGGCGCGGGGCCGTCGCGGACCGAGGCCGGGTTGAGGGGGGGATCGGGTGCCGGGGATGCGGCGGGACGCTGCCGTACCCCGCAACCGGGGGCCAAATCCAGCCTGAGCAGCACGGGCAAACCGCAAATGTCTGTTCTGGTGACCCTCCCGCCGGGTTTGGTACGGGGCGAACGCCAGCACTCCCGTCCAACCTGTGTGTCCCCCCCCTCCACTCCAGAGCCCCAGGAGCGCGCACAGTGAGGGCAGAGCCGCGGGGGGACGGGCGGCTGGTGGAGCAGCGGCTGAAGGACTGGGAGCTGCCTTCATCTAACTGAAAGGATTACAGCCTCCCGTGCCTGTAACGCGTCCCCACAACCTTCTCCTTCCATCCCCCCAACAGCCCAAAGGCTTTAACAGGCACCGGTGAGAACTGTCCCGGGCCTGCCAGGAGGCAGCGAGCAGCCGGGAAGCCGCCCGGCAGCCCGTGTGTCATCACTGCCAGTGCCGCTGGGTGCGGAGAGGGCTGAGAGCAGCCGTGGCCCAGGGCTGGGTGTGCAGCCAGGGCTGGGCTGCTGAGATGGCCCCGGCCTGCAGGGCAGAGGGAGCAGGCAGTGGCCAGGCAGTGCTGGAGGGAAACCAGGAGGCAAAAGGAGGTTCCTTCTCACTTCCTTTTGTCTTTTTTCAGTAATTTGTGAAGGACTTTCCAGGACAAAGGTGAAATGGCCCTGTGTCCCTGCAGTTCTGCAGCAGTGCTATACAGGACCCAAAGCAAAAAGTATACCACCACCACCACAGAAAAAAGCACCAGCAATACAGACATCACCATCTCCACTGACCCCCAAAGCCCACAGACAGGGCCCGTGCTCCCTGGCCTCGGGACACTGTCCCCAGCTGTGTGGTGGCACCCCAGGGGACATCCTGGGGCAAAGCAGAGGCCTCAGCCTCAGCTCTGCCACTGGCTTGAGCTCAAGCTGCTGCTTCTCAGTCTGCCCCATGCTTTATGGGGGGTGCAGGACTTGTGCCTCCACCTCTGCAGCTCCAGCTCTCTCCCCACACTTGGATGGAAGTAAGGGTAACATGGAGGTGAAGTGACCCCACCAGAACCAGCTGATGGCCAGGACATAGTGTTTCCCTTATGGCTCCTCCAAAAGCCCGTCTCAAATCAGGCTCCTGTGCTGTCCTCGCCGCCACTCAGAGCCTGATGGATGAGTGGAAGAGGGCAGCACCAGTCTCAGGCCAGAAAAATGGAGAGGGACTATGTCAGCTGGGCAAAGACAGAGAGGGTTTACGGTGGTCTAGACCCTCCAGCAAGGATTCTGGGCTCAGAAAATATAAAGGCCAGTTCTGGGAGCACCCTGCTGCTTGCTGTTCCTCTCCTGTTGGGGCCAATTCCTTCATCCTTAACCAAACCTGTTGCTGCTGCTGCCCTTGTGTGCCCTTGGTTTACAGAACAGCCAACACAAGCCATTCTTAACAGTGAAAAGATAAAACAGCTTCCACACTGCATTTTCCCATCCCTTCACTATGAATAAACTCTGCTAATAAAAATACAGATTTTGTTGTATATACAATAACCAATGGATTATGTAAAAACAGCTCAAAAAGCAGACAGGCTGATTAATCTTTCCTTCTGCCCTAGGCACAAGTCAGGAGGGAGGCTGAACTCAGCAAATCCAGAAGGGACTTCTCTCTGCATGCTGGCTAATTATGGCACTGTACCTACCAACTGCTCTACACAGAAAAAGAGGAACAGAGAGAAGGAGGGCTGAGGAAATTGCACTTACTGTATCGAGTCCTAGCCACCAAGACTCTCATGTCTTGGATGGGGTTTAGCAGGTCCTGAAGGAACATTTGCCCCATTCATTCCCATAGGAAAAAAAGATCTCACATTTATTCCTTAAATAAATCTCACATTTATTCCTTAAAAAGTGAAAAAATAAGTAGGGTTCCATTTCTTCTCTCCTTGGACAGTTTGGGAAGCAAGAAAGTGCAGATCCTCCAGGTTACTCAGCATATTACAGCTTCCTAAAGAAAGCTTCCAGCCAGCAACCACTGCATAACCAGAAATGGCACCACTTGGCCCTCTTCAGAAACTCCCTTAATTCTGCTTTTAGCCTAAGTGGGGATGATTGGACATATGGCCTCCTTCCTCTCAATTCCCAGTCTTCTCTCTGTGTTATTTCAAACCCCAGGGAGGTCAGGTTTGGGGTATTTTTCCCCTACAGTCTGAGCTTTTCTTTCAGATAATACCCAAAGAATCTGGCAGGCTAATAGTGGCTCCTTTACATTCTTCCTGTTAATACATCTACATGTAACACAGTCAGAGTGGTCTCACCTTGCCATTGTTCCAATGCTTTTGCCAGTCTGTTACTGAAAACTGTGGAGCTCATTCTGAATCCTGAAGGGAGCGCTGTCTGACACAGCTGCATCTAATACTGCAAAATAAACACCCAAGTCCACTCTCATTGTTAAGGAGGTGTGTGGATCAGGTACCTCCCTCCAGGTGTGGGGCAGCTCCTGTCAGACTAATTCTTCTCATATCTTGAACCAACCACCATTCTTTTTTTATTTTAAGAGGTAAAATGGGGGTATTTTACTGAGTTGGACATTCTGGTAACAGTCCATCCCACTCCTTCTGGTTCCACAGATTTGGCTGTCCCAGGTGTCTCTGCTGCACATGCCAAAGGAAACACCACATCCATAACTCATTCTTTCCACCTGTGGATTTTTCTATTGCCTGTGCTCTGAAGGTTCCTGTAACGTACAGACTTGTGCCTTCCCTGCATTGTTTTGGGGATTTGGGCTCCCAGCTTATTCCGCAGATCCCTTCCCATGAGAGGTAACAGACATTGTGGCACACAACGAGATGGTGAAATCAATTTCTCAGCCCCAGGTCTCCATCAATCAGAATCTTCTCTCCCAATCATTAACAAACCTGCTATGGGGACAGGGGCAGGATTCATAGTTCCTTTCAGCTCCACTTTGTCTGGTTCCAAGAGATTCAGCGCCCAGCTCGGTGACAACCAGTGTCCTCCTTTGTGCTGCAGAACCGCTCTGACTGCACGGGGCACAGTCAGCTCCAAACAAGGAGGTTTCTTCCCCCTCGCAAAGCCTGAGAGGGGTTTGGCCAGACTCTGACATTTATTATCCACAGGCGACACCACCCGGCCATTCCCAGAAATGCTCTGAGTTCTGGTTTCCATGACCCTGGAACACCGGGAACCCCCAAAAATGTTCCATCCTGCTGGGAAGGCGGTGTGAGCGCTGCCCGTCAGCTGCCCAAGGAGCCAGGCTGTATCCCGGGAGTGCCCTGGCTGCTCCCATGGCGGCTGCTGGCTGCCGGCTGTGTCTGGTGCCTTCAGCCCCAGCGCTGATCCCTCCTCACCTGGGGTGTCCACGTCCAAAGCGGGAGCTTGGCCAGGGCAGACTGGCTCCCACCACCCTCCTGGGAGGAGAAGGCAAAGTCAGCAGCACGGGCAGAGCCAGGGCAGCTCAGGCCCACAGCACCCTGGCACCTCCTGCAGCCCGTCTGGCCACCGGCCCCTGAAAGCCACAGCCTCCCTGGGCAGCCGGAGATAATGAGGCAAATGGCAAAGGAAGGAGAACAGCAGTGTTAGGAGAGCTGCAAGAACAATGATTAAGCCTGGCACAGGTCCTTGCTGCGCCTCAGCAGCTGCTGGCCCTGCCGCAGGGAGGCAGCGACATGGCGGTGCCGTGCGAGCAGGGCCTGGCTGTGCCGCGGGGACAGGCCCGGCCGACTCGGGCCCTGGCCTGGCGCTGGTACCGAAACGCCCACCCAAGAAACACCCCTACCACAGCAGAGCTGGGAGAGACTGCGCTGGTTTATTACAGCTCTGGGGGCAAGAGGGGTCTGACACACACCCAGGGACAGCAGCACACACATTCTATGCACAGATACAGGAAACTAATCTGCACACAGGGCACACCTGCCTCTGGCAATCCCACCTGCACACCTCTGCCTACGAGTCGAAACAGCCGCAGGAAGGGTCTCTGCTGGTCTCTCCTGCTCACTCAGAGCTGGGCATCTGCTGCTGTTCTATAACAGGGAGAGACTTCTGACACACGGACTTACAACACTGGGTAGTGCTCTACAGTTTACACAAAGGGCTCTGTCCGTCTCTGCTTCCTCTGCTAATTTGGTTGAGGCTTTGCTGTCGATTGCTTCCTTTGGAAGGAGGCAGATTTCCTTACTACTGCCACATCTTTTTCTCTGTGGCTCTTTTCACAAAACCTGTGCACATCCCAGTCACAGCCATGGTTACAACCACCAAGGTGAGTCCTTTCAGCAGGGTGGCCAGGCAGCCTTGTAAGGACCATCCACACACCACCTGCAAAATTATATGAAGCCAATTACTTTCTGCTCACTTTCTGATTACTCCACACTCTGCTGCTTCTTGCCTCATCTCACCTACTTGTTCCTGCAGGCTACTGGTTGCATTTGGGGTGGTAATCATGACTGTATGTCATGATTTGACATGACAGCCTTTTCTGGTAAGGAGGAAGGAGCTGTAAAGATAGTTCTTATAAGTAGTTGCCCACAACTCTCCCCAGCTCTGAGCCTGACCCACTGCTGGGGCTGAGCCAATTATATGCCTCCATGATCACTTTTAAGAAGCCAGAAGAGGAGGCTTCTTCCTTCTTCTGTCCCTTCTTCTGGCTGGTGGTGGTGCAATGAGTGGGAAGAGTGAGAGAAACAACCATGTGAACCCCAAGGTCAGCAAGTAAAGAGAGGAGGAGGTGTGCTGGAGCAGAGACTCCCCTGCATTCTACAGAGAGGACTGGTGAAGCTGAGATTTATTTGCATTTCTTTAAAGACCCCATATCAGAGGCAAGACACTCATGTTGATAATGACCCCATATCAGAGGCAAGAGACTCCTGTTGATAATGATCCCATACCAGGGGCAAGAGACTCATGTTGATAATGACCCCGTATCAGGGGCAGAGACTCATTTGGATAAAGCTGACCCTGGACCAGGGGCAGTGATTCACTTCACTACAGACCCCGAGCCAGGGGCAGTGATTTTCTTCATTAAAACTATGGCTGAAGCAGGCCATGTCCCGAGGGAGGGACCCAATATCCACAGTTGAAACTGTGGGAAGGAAACCACGACAAAGCAGCTCATTAAACTTAAGCCCAGAAGAGGCCACATCCTAAGGGAGGGACTCTCTATCTGCAGAAACTGCAACTGTGGTGAAGAATCCACGTCTGAGATGTTCACCAAGGACTGTCCCCCGTGTGAGGGACCCTGTATGGGCAGAAGCTGCAGCTGCTGGGAACAACCCACACCAGAGAAGTTCGTTAGGGACTGTGTCCCAGGGGAGGAACCCCGTGTTGGAACAGGGAAAGAATGCCAGGAGTCATCCTCCTCTGAGCAGAGAGAAGCGGCAGAGCCCATCTGTGAGAGACTGAGCACATCCCCCATTCCCTGCCCCCCTGAGCCGTTGAGGGGGGAGGAGGTAGAGATATGGGGAGCAGTGAGCTGGGCCTGGGAAGAAAGGAGGGATGGGAGAGGGAGATCTTAAAGTGCTGGTTGGAATTTTCTCATCATCCTGCTCCCTTTTTGCTTTTATTCCATTCTGTTGCTTGTAGAATAAACTTTCCTACTTTCCTCTCTCGGTCAAGCACTGGAGTCTGTTTTGCCAGGAACCATAAATGGCAGGGAGCCCTCCCTGCCCTTGTCTCCATCCACAACAACCTTGGTGATCTTTTTACTCCCATTTTGTTGGGGCCTCTGCCATCCTAACGAGGGTGGGGGTGGATAGGGGCACCGAGCGAGAGACTGTCGTGGTGCTGCTGTGCTGGCTGGGCCAAACCACAGCTTTGTGATTGGGATTTGCACAGGTTATATTAAAAGAACCATTCAAGGAATCATGTGGAAGTAGAAAGTAAATTCTTCCAAAGGGAGCAATTGATACCAAAGACTCAATGTTCCTTGTTTCTCAAGTAAAGAACCAATCTACACCTCCTACAGACTTGCAATACCCTCCCAAAGGTCTGGTCCAAGTTGGGAGCTTCTTTCTCAGAACGTTCTGGAGCACTGGTCACATTGGGTCCTACATTCTTAGTAACACAGAGTCTCAATCATCCTGCAGCCTGTCCTCAGGAGGCTGCTGATGCTCTTTGCAAAAACTGGACCTTTAAGGACTCTGATGATTCTATGACATTGTTCCCCTGAACCCCTCCCAAACACTGTTCTGTTATCTCCTGGCCTCCAAGAGTAGCGTCATGTACAACATCATTGTCCCTCTGACTACACATCTTCCCTATGGCCAAAAAACAGGAAGCTTTAGCCTGTGTAAAGGCTCTTAGGATGTTGTCACATTCCCCAAATAAAGAGGAATTTCTCAGGGTCACAGCCCCTGGGCCAGGCTGGCAGGCTGAGTGAGCCATGGGGACACAAGCTGGAACACTGCTCACAGGATGGATTCAACTAAACCCTTGTGATGAAGTTTGAATTAAGTTTCCATCTAAGTTTAGTTGGTCTGTGTCAGCTTCTCCCCTTCCTGACATTCCTGCCACAGACATCACCCAGGTGCTGTGATTCCCCAGTTCATTGTAAGCCTCTGGTCTGGCAGTGTGCTCTGATGATGGAGCTGCTTGATGCTGCTGGGATGCACCCACGGGGTGACCAGGGCTCTGTAGCTGGTCAGTACAATATGGACAGGTCCTTTCCACTTCTCCTTCAGTGGTTCCCCTGACCATGTACCAAGATACAGCCAGTGTCTGGGCTGCAGCCATGCTGAACAGCAGTGTCCAGGCATAGCAGAGTGCTGCACAGGAGCGAGTGGAGCAGTCTGAGATCTCTCTTCTAAAAGGCCAGTCACCATGCAAAGGATGCTCCCTCATGCTGCTGGGATGAGATTTTCCAGAGACAGAGACATCCCCGGTGATTCCCCAGCTTCATTGTAACATTATTCATGGAAAAAACAGAGAGAGACAACACCAGCACCACAGGGAGAGTTTGAGAGATCTGTAAGGGACACGGGAGAAGTCCCTGCTCCTCTGTTTTCACAGAGCTGTTTTTGACTATAGGCCTCCAACAGTTGGTAGCCACTCTCTTGTCGTCAGGTTTCTCTGGAATGCTCTGCACTGCTGCTTTGACCTTCCTGCTGGTGTTGTTGCTGAGAATATCTACAGAGCCTTAGCAATTCAGGATTTCTTATAGCCACACCATGCATGAAGATGATGATGGAGGGATCCAGAAGTGTCACCTTAAATGGCTCTTTAAGCAAATATTTCTTTCAGGGGTCCTTGCTGTAATGGAATGTATTTCTATGTACTTGTCTGGTGAATTGATTTCACTTGATAGTTGAGGACCACTGAAGGAGAAGTGGAAAGGACCTGTCCACATTGTAGTGACCAGCTATAGAGCCCTGGTCACCCCGTGGGTGCATCCCAGCAGCATCAAGCAGCTCCATCATCAGAGCACACTGCCAGACAAAAGGCTTACAATGAACTGGGGAGTCACAGCACCTGGGTGATGTCTGTGGCAGGAATGTCAGGAAGGGGAGAAGCTGACACAGACCAACTAAACTTAGATGGAAACTTAATTCAAACTTCATCACAAGGGTTTAGTTGAATCCATCCTGTGAGCAGTGTTCCAGCTTGTGTCCCCATGGCTCACTCAGCCTGCCAGCCTGGCCCAGGGGCTCTGACCGAGTGGAGACTTTGACTGGGAAACCAGCTTCAACACCAATCTGAGTGGGGACTTCCCCACCTTTGACAATCATGAAAGAAATATTTGCTTAAAGAGCCATTTAAGGTGACACTTCTGGATCCCTCCATCATCATCTGCATGCATGGTGTGGCTAAGGAAATCCTGAATTGCTAAGGCTCTGTAGATATTCTCAGCAACAACACCAGCAGGAAGGTCAAAGGAGCAGTGCACAGCATTCCAGAGAAACCTGACGACAAGAGAGTGGCTACCAACTGTTGGAGGCCTATAGTCAAAAACAGCTCTGTGAAAACAGAGGAGCAGGGACTTCTCCCGTGTCCATTACAGATCTCTCAAACTCTCCCTGTGGTGCTGGTGTTGTCTCCCTCTGTTTTTTCCATGAATAATGTTACAGTGAAGCTGGGGAATCATTGGGGATGTCTCTGGAAAATCTCGTCCCAGCAGCATGAGGGAGCATCCTTTGCATGGTGACTGGCCTTTTATAAGAGAGATCTCAGACTGCTCCACTCACTGCCATCTGCTGGCCAAGAGGCATCGTTGTCTTCAAACAACTGCTCTATGTTGACACAGTTGGAGAGGCAGTAGCTTGTCTCTTTGTCCCAGTCATGTTGCAGGAGAGAAGTGGCCGTGAAGATTTCATCAAAGTCGTGGTTGTTCAGGCTGGATTTAGGTACGACCTGCTCCTGCTCCTGCCCATCCTGAAGATGGTCAATGTAGTACTCCTGTCCTGGCAAGTCTGGGTCTAGTTCTGTGGAGCTGGTTGGTGCTGTGAGCTCCTGATTGTCAAAGGTGGGGAAGTCACCACTCAGGTTGGTGTTGAGAAGGGCTTCCCAATTAAAGTCTCCTTTTAGGGTTCCCAGCTGAGCCTCCTCATCCTGGCTCAACAAGGCAGGGCTGTAAAGCTGAGACAGGGTTTTCAGGTCAGTTTTGTTAAGCACCTGCTCCTGCTCCTGCCCATCCTGAAGATGGTCAATGTGGTGCTCCTGTCCTGTCAAGTCTGGGTCTAGTTCTGTGGAGCTGGTTGGTGCTGTGAGCTCCTGGTTGTCAAAGGTGGGGAAGTCACCACTCAGCTTGGTGTTGAGAAGGGCTTCCCAGTCAAAGTCTGCACCCAGTTTGTTTTCAAAGCTGGTTTTGCAGTCAAAGTCTCTGCTCACTTTAGTGTTGAAGGTGGCTTCCCAATGAGAGTCACCTTTCAGTGACCTCAGCTTAGCCTGCTGATCCTGGCTTAGCTGGGCAGGGCTGGAAAGCTGCGACAGGTTGTTGAGGTTTGATTTGTTAAGGACCTGCTCCTGCCCATCCTGAAGTTGGTCAGTGTGGTGCCCGTGTCCTGTCAAGTCTGGGTCATGTCCTGTGGAGCTGGTTGGTGCTGTGAGCTCCTGATTGTCAAAGGTGGGGAAGCCATCACTCAGCTTGGTGTTGCAGATGGCTTCCCAGTCAAAGTCATCTTTCAGTGCCTCCAGCTCAGGCTGGTGCTCCTGGCTCAGCAGGGCAGGGCTGCAAAGCCGAGCCACCTTGGCCGTTGGTGCGGGCGATGGCTTCTTGCGCTTCTGCCCGGCTTTGCCATGAGCTGCACTCAGGGCCTGGTTGCTGGTGGCTTCTTCAAACTCCTCCTGAGACAGCAATGTCAAGGCATCCCAGGAGTTCGCTAGGAACACAGTCTCAGAAGAGAAGGAAAAAGAAGAGAAGGAAGGATGGAAGAAGGAGAAAAAGGAGAGGAGAGGAGAAAGAGAAGAGAAGAGAAGAGAAGAGAAGAGAAGAGAAGAGAAGAGAAGAGAAGAGAAGAGAAGAGAAGAGAAGAGAAGAGAAGAGAAGAGAAGGAAAAGAATGAGAAAAAGAGAGGGAATGAGAAAGAACAAGAACGAGAGAAAAAACAGGGAGGAAAGAGAAAAAAGAAAGAGAGAGAAAAAAGAAAAAGAGGAAAAGAGCTTAAAGAGCCATTTAAGGTGACACTTCTGGATCCCTCCATCATCATCTGCATGCATGGTGTGGCTAAGGAAATCCTGAAGTGCTCAGCCTCTGTAGATATTCTCAGCAACACCACCAGCAGGAAGGTCAAAGGAGCAGTGCACAGCATTCCAGAGAAACCTGACGACAAGAGAGTGGCTACCAACTGTTGGAGGCCTATAGTCAAAAACAGCTCTGTGAAAACAGAGGAGCAGGGACTTCTCCCGTGTCCGTTACAGATCTCTCAAACTCTCCCTGTGGTGCTGGTGTTGTCTCCCTCTGTTTTTTCCATGAATAATGTTACAATGAAGCTGGGGAATCACTGGGGATGTCTCTGGAAAATCTCGTCCCAGCAGCATGAGGGAGCATCCTTTGCATGGTGACTGGCCTTTTATAAGAGAGATCTCAGACTGCTCCACTCACTGCCATCTGCTGGCCAAGAGGCATCGTTGTCTTCAAACAACTGCTCTATGTTGACACAGTTGGAGAGGCAGTAGCTTGTCTCTTTGTCCCAGTCATGTTGCAGGAGAGAAGTGGCCGTGAAGATTTCATCAAAGTCGTGGTTGTTCAGGCTGGATTTAGGTACGACCTGCTCCTGCTCCTGCCCATCCTGAAGATGGTCAATGTAGTACTCCTGTCCTGGCAAGTCTGGGTCTAGTTCTGTGGAGCTGGTTGGTGCTGTGAGCTCCTGATTGTCAAAGGTGGGGAAGTCACCACTCAGGTTGGTGTTGAGGAGGGCTTCCCAATTAAAGTCTCCTTTCAGGGTTCCCAGCTGAGCCTCCTCATCCTGGCTCAACAAGGCAGGGCTGTAAAGCTGAGACAGGTTGTTCAGGTCAGTTTTGTTAAGCACCTGCTCCTGCCCCTGCCCATCCTGAAGATGGTCAATGTGGTTCTCCTGTCCTGTCAAGTCTGGGTCATGTCCTGTGGAGCTGGTTGGTGCTGTGAGCTCCTGGTTGTCAAAGGTGGGGAAGTCACCACTCAGCTTGGTGTTGAGAAGGGCTTCCCAGTCAAAGTCTGCACCCAGTTTGTTTTCAAAGCTGGTTTTGCAGTCAAAGTCTCTGCTCACTTTAGTGTTGAAGGTGGCTTCCCAATGAGAGTCACCTTTCAGTGACCTCAGCTTAGCCTGCTGATCCTGGCTTAGCTGGGCAGGGCTGGAAAGCTGCGACAGGTTGTTGAGGTTTGATTTGTTAAGGACCTGCTCCTGCCCATCCTGAAGTTGGTCAGTGTGGTGCCCGTGTCCTGTCAAGTCTGGGTCATGTCCTGTGGAGCTGGTTGGTGCTGTGAGCTCCTGATTGTCAAAGGTGGGGAAGCCATCACTCAGCTTGGTGTTGCAGATGGCTTCCCAGTCAAAGTCATCTTTCAGTGCCTCCAGCTCAGGCTGGTGCTGCAGGCTCAGCAGGGCAGGGCTGCAAAGCCGAGCCACCTTGGCCGTTGGTGCGGGCGATGGCTTCTTGCGCTTCTGCCCGGCTTTGCCATGAGCTGCACTCAGGGCCTGGTTGCTGGTGGCTTCTTCAAACTCCTCCTGAGACAGCAATGTCAAGGCATCCCAGGAGTTCGCTAGGAACACAGTCTCAGAAGAGAAGGAAAAAGAAGAGAAGGAAGGATGGAAGAAGGAGAAAAAGAAGAGGAGAGGAGAGGAGAGGAGAGGAGAGGAGAGGAGAGGAGAGGGAGAGAGACACAGAGAGAGAACGAAAAAGAAAAAAGAAAGAAACAGAAAGAAAGAGAAAGAAAGAATGAGAGAAAGAAAAAGAAAAAGTGAAAGAAAAGCGAGAGAAAGAGAAAAAAGAGAAAAAGAAAGGAAAAGAAAAAAGAATGAGAAAGAAGAGAGGAAAAAGAAAAGTGAGTGAAAAAAGAGAGAAAAAGAAAGGATAAAAGAGAGAAGAGAAGAGAAGAGAAGAGAAGAGAAGAGAAGAGAAGAGAAGAGAAGAGAAGAGAAGAGAAGAGAAGAGAAGAGAAGAGAAGAGAAGAGAAGAGAAGAGAAGAGAAGAGAAGAGAAGGAGAGAATGAGAAAGAACAACATAAAAAAGAAAGAGAAAAGGGAAGGGGAGAGGAGAGGAGAGGAGAGGAGAGGAGAGGAGAGGAGAGGAGAGGAGAGGAGAGGAGAGGAGAGGAGAGGAGAGGAGGAAAACAAAAGAAAGAGAAAAAGAGAGGGAATGAGAAAGAACAAGAACGAGAGAAAAAACAGAGAGGAAAGAGAAAAAAGAAAGAGAGAGAAAAAAGAAAAAGAGGAAAAGAGCTTAAAGAGACATTTAAGGTGACACTTCTGGATCCCTCCATCGGCATCTGCATGCATGGTGTGGCTAAGGAAATCCTGAAGTGCTCAGCCTCTGTAGATATTCTCAGCAACACCACCAGCAGGAAGGTCAAAGGAGCAGTGCAGAGCATTCCAGAGAAACCTGACGACAAGAGAGTGGCTACCAACTGTTGGAGGCCTATAGTCAAAAACAGCTCTGTGAAAACAGAGGAGCAGGGACTTCTCCCGTGTCCGTTACAGATCTCTCAAACTCTCCCTGTGGTGCTGGTGTTGTCTCCCTCTGTTTTTTCCATGAATAATGTTACAGTGAAGCTGGGGAATCACTGGGGATGTCTCTGGAAAATCTCGTCCCAGCAGCATGAGGGAGCATCCTTTGCATGGTGACTGGCCTTTTATAAGAGAGATCTCAGACTGCTCCCCTCACTGCCATCTGCTGGCCAAGAGGCATCGTTGTCTTCAAACAACTGCTCTATGTTGACACAGTTGGAGAGGCAGTAGCTTGTCTCTTTGTCCCAGTCGTGTTGCAGGAGAGAAGTGGCCGTGAAGATTTCATCAAAGTCGTGGTTGTTCAGGCTGGATTTAGGTACGACCTGCTCCTGCTCCTGCCCATCCTGAAGATGGTCAATGTAGTACTCCTGTCCTGGCAAGTCTGGGTCTAGTTCTGTGGAGCTGGTTGGTGCTGTGAGCTCCTGATTGTCAAAGGTGGGGAAGTCACCACTCAGGTTGGTGTTGAGGAGGGCTTCCCAATTAAAGTCTCCTTTCAGGGTTCCCAGCTGAGCCTCCTCATCCTGGCTCAACAAGGCAGGGCTGTAAAGCTGAGACAGGTTGTTCAGGTCAGTTTTGTTAAGCACCTGCTCCTGCTCCTGCCCATCCTGAAGATGGTCAATGTGGTGCTCCTGTCCTGTCAAGTCTGGGTCATGTCCTGTGGAGCTGGTTGGTGCTGTGAGCTCCTGATTGTCAAAGGTGGGGAAGTCATCACTCAGGTTGGTGTTGCACATGGCTTCCCAGTCAAAGTCATCTTTCAGTGCCTCCAGCTCAGGCTGGTGCTCCAGGCTCAGCAGGGCCGGGCTGCAAAGCCGAGCCACCTTGGCCGTTGGTGCGGGCGATGGCTTCTTGCACTTCTGCCCGGCTTTGCCATGAGCTGCACTCAGGGCCTGGTTGCTGGTGGCTTCCTCAAACTCCTCCAGCAGCTGCTTCAGCTCCCTGTTGACACTGAGGACGGAAGCGAAGGTGTCAGAGGAGGTGTCTGTGTTGGCCAGGCTCCCTGTGCCTTGCGGGGCTGTTGCTGGGCAGGCCGGGCTGCTGTGTGCTGGGGGCACGCTCCAGGGTGGGAAGGCCCCGCTCTTGAGGCTCTCGGCATATCGGGGGTCAAGCGTCCAGAAGCCGCCTCTGCCTGGCTCCCCCTTCTCCCGAGGCACCCTGATGAAACATTTGCTGACGGAGAGGTTGTGCCGGATGCAGTTCTGCAGCCAGAAGAGAAGCAAAGCAAACCAACGGTGAATGGTGGGCTGGTGCCGCGGCACTGAGCTGCGTGGGGCTGGGGGAGAGGCACGTGGTCCCCTGAGACAGCAATGTCAAGGCATCCCAGGATGTTGCTAGGAACACAGTCTCAGAAGAGAAGGAAGGATGGAAGAAGAAGAAAGAGGAGAGGAGAGGAGAGGAGAGGAGAGGAGAGGAGAGGAGAGGAGAGGAGAGAAGAGAAGAGAAGAGAAGAGAAGAGAAGAGAAGAGAAGAGAAGAGAAGAGAAGAGAAGAGAAGAGAAGAGAAGAGAAGAGAAGAGAAGAGAAGAGAAGAGAAGAGAAGAGAAGAGAAGAGAAGAGAAGAGAAGAGATGCCAAGCCAAGCCTCGGCCCCAAGCTGCTGCCCATCCCAGCCCCTCCTCAGCAGCTGCCCGTGCTGCTCTCCTCCCAGCAGCACCCAGCATCCCCGTAGGCCCTTCCCCTGCATGCTGGGGCTCTGCAAAGCCCTCCCCAGCCCTGTGGGCACAGGGGCTCAAAGGCAAGAGCTCTCCCAGTCTCCTACCTGCCAGGTGGGATCAGCATGTCGGAAGTAGCAGAAGTTGTCCGTGATCCACTTGTAGATGGCAGAGAGGGTGATCTTGGGCTTCTGGCTGGCTTCCATGGCCATGCAGATGAGCCTGGCATAGGTGTAGGGTGGCCTGACAGAAGGGTTGTTCTTATAGTCAATGTCCTGTGCGAGCTGAGGGCTCAGCACCACGGTGTGATTCTCTGTTCTGGATGTTGAGGAGGAGCTGGGCTTGCAGGGAGTGGGGGACAGACCCATGGATGCTGGGTCAGCAGCCAGGGGTGAGCACGGGGCAGCAAAACTGGAGAAGTGCTGAGAGCCAGGGGGGGCTGGGCCACCGAGGCAGCGGGAGAGCTTGGCCAAGGAGAAGTCCTTCAGCCACAGGAGGCTGGTCGGGTTGTCATCCGAGTCCTCCAAGCTGATGCTCCTCCCTGCCCTACTGGCTTCCCGGGCACCGCTGGAGCTCTCTTGAGCCATGGCTGGGCGTGCTGGCTGCTCCTCCATTCCCTGAGCCAAGGGAAGGGAAGGGAAGGGAAGGGAAGGGAAGGGAAGGGAAGGGAAGGGAAGGGAAGGGAAGGGAAGGGAAGGGAAGGGAAGGGAAGGGAAGGGAAGGGAAGGGAAGGGAAGGGGACCCGGGGCAGCCGCTGCACGGGCGAGAGGCAGCGGGCTGAGGCTCCCCGAGGCTCCGCGGCTGTTTTCTCTCGGCTGGAAAGCCGCAGCGCCGGCGTGTGTGAGGCAGAAGGCAGCGGGCAGCGAGCAGCCCGAGCTGTGAGTGTGGCCCCGCTCCCGGCCGAGCCCCCGCAGCCGCGCACCGGTCCCGGCCCGAGCCGCAGTTCAAAAGACGCCGCGGGCGCGGGACGGGGCCGGCGCTGCCCCGCGCACACACCAACGGCCTTTTCTGCCCCCACACGCGGCCCGGGACGCTTCTGCCGGGCTGCTGGAGCCGCAGAGAGACGAGCCCGGGCCGCCGCTTCTGGCAGCTCCCTCGGCAGCAGGAGCTGTCCCTGCCGGAGCTCTCCTGAAGCCGGCGAGGGCCGGAGCGCGGCCTCCGGCGCGGCCCTGGGCTCTCCTGAGCGGCCTGGGGCAAAGCACTTGAGGCCCCGCTGCTGCCGTCCCCGTGCTGCCCCTTCACGGGCTCTGGCACCCACCGGCCTTCCCCCGCCGCTGCCAGGTGCCGGCCCCGCCGCACATCAGCCCCCTGCCCCGACCCAAGCTGCCCCGTGCAGCCCAGCTCAGCTTCCAGCCAGCAGCTCCCAGCACCACTTTTCCGGTGCTTCTCCTGCGCCAGCACCGAGCCCCTTGGTGCTCCTCTTCTCCCCCTTTCCCTCCAGAAAAGGTCCCCTGCGGTTGTCCCCCTCCATCCCAGCAGGGCTGGGGGAGCTGAGCCGGTGCTGTCTGCTGGGCTGTGCCAGGGACATGCCACGACCCCAGGCCAATCTCTTCTTGCAGAGCTTCTGTTTGCATTTGCACCTTCTCCTCCCAACAAGTGCTCAGAGGAGGCAGGGTTTCAGATGGTTGGGTAATGGGGGTTGGAAGGCACCTTGGGAAGTGTTTGAGAAGGTTTGATGCTGCTGGGCTGGTTTGGGGAAGGTGCCTGGGTGACAAGTGTGCGGATGCTCCCAATCCCAAGGTTTCCACTCACTGAGCCCTCAAGAGCCTGACTGCCCTCACCTGTGACCACACAACAGCTCGGGACCTTTTGTTGACATAAGATACCCTTTATTAAACATACTCTGAAAACCCAAAACATGCTCAAAGCAGAGTCAGAAGCAGCAATCTGGTTTCCTTCCTTCATCCCTGACAGGTGGACCACTGCAACAAGAGGCTGCCCCGAGGGACAAAGGGCCTTTCACCCCACACTGCTGCACTGGAGGCTCCCACCCTCCCCTTATCCCTTCTGGGTGGCTGAGGACAGCACCGGTGTCACCCACCCTCACAGCCCCTCTCTGCTGGGCACAGAAGAGGATGCTCATGGGGTTGGTCCCATCCAGGCAGCAGCGTGGTGCTGGGCTGCAGCGTCCCCCCAGCTCCTCCCCACAGCCATGCACTCGCCAGCAGCCACGGCCCCTCGCAGTGAGCAATGGTGCCCACCCACAGCTGCCCCAGCACCTGCCTTGGCTTCTCCTGCAGCCTTGAGGAACAGCCAGAAAACACTCCCAGTCACTTCCTGGGACCTTCCTGAGCAAGGACCTGCCTGCCCTGCCCTGCCCACAGCCACCAGCACCACCACAGGCCTGTGTCCCGGTGCCAGGCCAGGCCTGGAGAGCCCTCATCCTCCCCTTTGAAACCACAAGCAAGGTTGGCCTTTGGTACCACCTTTGGAGCATCAGCTCAATTTCCTCTCTCGTGGCCAGGTCAGAGGGTGGCATCCTGCAGCCTCCCTGGCTTTCTCAGCTCAGCAGCACAGTGAACCCCCAAAGCTCTCCCCGTGCCCGGTGCAGCACTGATGGGTCCTCAGAGCCGGACACCCAGAGCTGTCCCCCACACACAGGCACAAGGCTTCTCCCCCACCACTCCATCCCTCTGTGCTCTGAGCAGCTCCCATGCCCCAGGATGTCAGTGTGGAGATGTCACCCCCCATCAAGCACCCAGCCTCAGCTTCCCAGCGAGACACTTGGGAGCTATGGAGCTGCCAGGAGACACGGTGGGGTGATGGAAGTTCGGAGGAGGGAGCAGCAGGGTGGATGACACTCCCCCCTCACTCAGACAGAGCTCACACTGAGGCCACAGAGTGAGCAGAGACCACAGCCCAAACTGTGAGCCAGGCAAACAGCCTCCCCCAACTCCAAAAAGGGCTTTACCCCCTTCAGGAGCCCCAGCCAGCAGCACAGCCAGCGCTGCCCCACGGGGACGGGCAGTGGGAACTTGCTCCCCGTACACAGCCCACACCTGCTGCAGGATGTTGCTGCCACTGCATGAACAGCTCTGTCCTCACACAGCTTGGAAACCTCTTTCTCTCTTGCCAGGGGGAGGTGGCCTTTGCTGTTGCCCTGGCCTCAGGGAGGGGGGACTCTCCCCTGGATCATGCTGCTGAGAAAATCAAGTAGGGGAAAAAGAGGGGCTCAGCCTCTCCCCCCTATCTGAGATGCTGGGTCTGATACTCCTAAAAGTGGCTTCTGCCGGTCCCTGACATTCTCTGTGTTGGAGCCTGGCCTCTGCCAACTACCTCACCAAGACCACGATGTCTGTGACATTTACCCCATTGGTGTCCCCCTCTGCCTGTCCCCTGGAGCAAAACCTGCATCTGCTGTCAGCCCAGTGCTGGCCAGAGGGATGGGGATGGAGAGGTGGGAGTGGAGGGGTGAGGGCAGCTCCTGCACCCTCAGCCACCCCCTGCTACGAAGTGCGATGGAGGGGCAGGATGGGCGAGATGGGGAGACACTTTTGGCACTTGTTCCAGAGAGAGGGCACAGCCCCTGGCTCACGGCAGGGAGGAAGACAGTGAGGATCAGCCAGCCATGTCCCAGGGGGCTGGTGACTGAGTGGGGTCAGATAGCAGGACCCGTCCCCACCCCTGCCACCCTGCTCCATCCCCTGGGGACAAGCAACCTCAAAGGCCCTGCCCAAGAGCCCGGGAGGAGAGGGGAGGGAGGGGGAGGCAGGAGGGCATCATCACTGCCAGTGCAGTAAGGGGGACATCCCATGGCACGGGGACATCCCACAGCATGGCAGGGGCACAGTCCAGCAAGCCTGAGGGAGGCCAGCCCCCCAGGAAGGGCACTGGCTCACGCACTGAGGCTGCCCATGATGACACTCCTTAACCTGCACCCCTGGGCACTTTCCATCATCACCCCCCAGCCGCCTCCCAGCACCCTCCATCTGCTGCACACGCTGGAGGACAGGAGCCTGAGGTGTGGGGTGGCTGGAGCAGGAGGGGACCCCAGCCCATCCCCACGGGGGCTGGAGGAAGGGAAGGTGCTGGTGGGGGGCTCAGAAGTGATGTGGCTCTCGGCCCCCCTCAGCACAGGGAGGATGGGGAGGAAAAGTCGAGGTTATCATCTTTCCTTTCGAAAAGCTGCAGCCAAGGAGTGGAGGTGGCAAAGCCCACAGTGCCCAGACACCAGGGTCCCTCTGGGTGGGCAGGGGGAGTGCATCCCCTCACCGAGGCTGACCCCTCACACAGGGAGAGTGACCGCTGCCCGCTCCAGGTCTTGGGTGCCGGGGGACCCGTGGGACCAGGGTGCCTGATGCAGCTGGACGTAGTTGTTGGCTGCCTCTGGGCCTGGGGGCAGAAAAGGGAGGGGTTAGGGGCTCCCAAAGCCCATCAGCACGCTCAGCTCATCTTTCCTTGGGGGATGCAAGTGAGTCACCCCAAATATCACCCACCTCCCCAGCCCCACTGTGGGTTTTGGCTGCAGCGATGGCTGCCTGCACTTACCTCTCCAGGTCGATGGGTGCCCCTAAAGCCCCCATGTCTTGGGAGTGCCAAGGGGAAGAGGGGAAACACCACACACCACAGCTGGCTTTTAATAGCCCAGGAGGGAGGCTGCCTCTGCAAGAGGGCCCACGTAGATGCCCTGTGGGGCACTAAAGGATGTGACTCTGGCCAGGACAGCGAGGGGACCGCCAGCAATGCCGGGCCAAGGGCTGCCAGCCCAGCACCAACCCCCCCGGGGGGCTGGGGCACAAGGTGGGTGCAGCGTGTGGGGGCTCTCATACCTATTCCTCAATGGAAATGGGGCAGGAGTCCGGCCCGGCGGCTGCATGGCAGGAGAGACCAGAAGGCAGATGGTGAGGGCAGGAGCGGCGGCACGGGGCCATGCACGGGGACATGCACCGGGGCGGCTGCCACGAGGCCGGGGGCACCAGCAGGCACGGGCAGAGGGGACTGGCATGCGTGGGGCCGAGGAGAACCGAGGGGTGGGCATGCTTGTGGGGGGGGAAGCCAGGTCCCCGCAGGCCTCTCCTCTGCAGGCTCCTGGCTCCGGCAGCACCCTCCAGCCAGGGCAGGGTGCCAGGCCCCGCCTGCTCGGATCTTGCGTCCTGCCACCACCATGGTCAGAAGCTCCGTGGTGTCCTTAGGAAGGAGGTGCCCCCTGCCCCCAGCAGCGAGGCTCAGCCCCATGCCCAGGGCTGAGGGCAGCTCTGAGCCCGGGGAGGGCTGTGCAAGGGCACCTCAAGGCCAAGGGCCAGTGCTGAGGTTTCCTCAGAGAGGGAGCAAGGCAAGGCAGTGCCTGCTGAGGTATGGGAGGTGACAGCTGCCGTCTGACTGGCTTTTCCCGGCGAGCTCGGGCTGGAGAGCGAGGCACCGTAAGTCAGCGGCTCCCGGAGGGGATGGAGAGATAAAGACCACACACACACACAAGCATCCAAATCCCATTAAGAGCTGGCTGTTGTGTAAGTCACTGCGGTGCTCCGGCGCAGAGCCCCAGCTCAGCACGGCCCTGCGACCCTGCTGGGAACAGGGCTGGGGGCAGCAGGACACGGTCCAGCCCCGCAGCAGGGACCTGGCCCTGTGCCCTCCTGCCCCTTCTCCCCTCGGGCTGCAGGAGAGGGGTCCCCTCGCCCTTGGCTGCCGGCAGACCAGCCCTACAACCCGCCTGGCCGGCTGCAGTACTGCCGGCAGCCTGCACCCGCCCCGGGGTTCAACCACACAAAGCCCTCGAGGGGTTTCAGGTCTTGTGCCGCCCCCTCCCCAGCTCCCCCACCCCTTGCTGACAGCCTTTGCAGAAGGCACCTTCCCCCAGATTCTCTTTTCAATGCTACCCTGTCCCTGGCATGGACCAGAGGATGCCCCGAGCCCTGGGCACAGCCCACTGCACAGCCTGAGGCTGTGAGATGCCCTTGAGGACTCAGGTCTGGGGGGGTTATTTAAATCCAGCGTCCTAAAATCCCTGGGATGTGGCCTCTCAACTCCTCCCAAAGCCCTGTCCCACCTGACTGAAACCTGCTGAGCTTTCACAGTGCTGGGATGAGCAAACCTTTCTGCTTTGAGGAACCACATCCTGCAACTTCATCCATTACAGAGCGGGCAAAAACCAACCCCTGGGGCTGGTCCCAGCAAAACCTCCCCACAACAGACATTGGGGGAGGAATAACAATAGAAATAACCCTCTCGTCAAGGTGGTTTTCTTTTAAGCTTTCAAGAAAACAGCACCTGGCCCGAAAGTAGAAGTCCACCCTGTTCTTGCCAGCCCATGGATATGGTTACATCCAGAGCTGCAGGAAACCTCTGCCAAAAAGGACTGTTTGAGTGCATGCAAAGCAGCCCTGTGACTGCCACCCGACCCCTCCACTCTTAAACAAGGCCTCACACCAGCTCCATCGCAAAGCAGCCAAGTCCTGATGGGAAGGGGAAGGAAGGAGCTGCCCCGAGTCTAATGACCAAAACCAATCTTACAAAACACCAGTTGCAACCAGGAAACAACCAACCTGCTGCTGCAGCCCCGTGGGCAGCTGCTCCCTTTCCCTGCCCCAGCCCTCCAAGCTCTTCCCAGCACCCTGGGACACCCCAGGGCAATTCTCCTCCACCCGCTTTAGGGCAGAGCTCTGCATCCCTGGAGTTATTCCCTCTGGCCCCTGTGCCACCTCTAGGGGACCCCAGGCAGCCCCAAGCTCCCCTCTCCCTGCCCCCAGCCCCTGCTTTCCCTGGCATGTGCCAAGGCCGATGCCCCTCTCATGCGGGCGGCAGCGCGGCTCCCACTCAGGGCTCCAAGCACAGGCCGAGGTGGTGGCCAAAGGATGGAGAGTACATCCTTGGCACAGGGGCCAGACTCCAACCCCAGCCCAGGTGGGAGACAAGGCCATTGCAGTCCTTGCAGCAGAGCAAGAATTTGACCCCGTGCCAGGGTGGTTTGGGCTGCAAAGCTTCCCCTTCCTCAACCTCCCCCCGGCACGACCAAGGGGGACGCGGTCAGGGATGGCTTTGGCTGGTGTCACAGCTGGGGGGTGCTTTGCTGGGATCCCCAGCAAAGACAAGGGTGCTGCTGGGACCCCCCAGCTCCCTGGGCCAGTAGAGCTCAGCCAGCTGCTGCCAGAGGGTGATGGAGGAGATATGGGGCATTTGTGGCAGGTGCCTGTTCCTCCGCAAGAGCCTCAGTCATGTTTCTCAAGCTCAGAAAAAAACAGGAACAGGCAAAGGAGGTTTCTCTAGAGAAGGAGGGAAGTAAGGATTTCCTCTCCCTCTGGTGGGTTTGATCCACCTTCTTGGCTCTCCAGCACCCGCTGTGGGTCTGGGACCTGCCACAAATTTAGCTGAAGGGGCAAGACAGGGGCAGAGTTGCTTTCAGCTTCTCCACAAATGTATTGATGGAGACCTGCACCCTCAGAAGACCTCGTCTTGGCTTTTTGTCCCATTTTGCACACACACGGGCTGACAAAGAGACACTTGTAGCACTGGGTAGGGTCCCCAGTGCACTGGCCCCTTGGCCTGCATGAGGACCAGGGGTCACCAATACATTTGTCACCTTTGGGCAACTCTGGGCAGGGAGGGACACAAGCGTGGGTTGAGAAAATCGTGTTGGCACAGAGCGAACATGAACTTTCACACGGACTGCGGAGCCTGGGAGGGAGGAGGAAGAGAAAAAAGCCATGGAGAGAAGGCAGGAGGAAACAAGTGGAAGGAGGGTGGGACAGAAAGCATGAAGAAATGTGAAAGACAGATGGATTTTAGGGCTCTTTAGGACAATCCAACCTGACTGACATGCCCCATCTCCCTTGGCCTTGGAAGGAAGAGGAAGGGGAGGCAAGCAGCCCCTGTAGTAACGCTGGACTGGCTGCAGATCACATCCCAACCCAAAATGCTGCTGTGTCCAATGTGAGACTGGGCCAGGCTACAGCTGTGCCACATGCTCACCTTCAGTGGGAGAGCTGGTGGCCCCCCAGGCTGGCTAAGGGACAAAGCATTGCAGCCTGCAACTCCCTGGGGACATCGTGGAAGGGACAGGACACCCTGACAGATGGCTGCTGGGGGGTGACGTGCCTGGTGCTCAGCCCCCACCGTGGGATGAGTGGTGGGGTGCAGTGAGGACAACCTGGGGGGACAGCGGTGGTGGGGATGGGGTTGGCGAGGATGATGGTTGTGGGTGCTGGGAGAGGAGGGATGGATGCAAAGGGCTGGGGTGATGCAGGGAAGAGTGGAACTGTCCCTCCCACCCCAAGTTCATGTTCAGCAGACGGCCACTCACCAGGTAAGCAGGCCTCAGAGCACAGTTTATTGTCCAGCGCTTTCACGTGCGCGATGCCCAAGTCATTGTTATTGTCACACGTCAGACCGAGGAAAGCGCCTGTCCTCAGGCCTGGAAGGGAGTTAAGGCAGTTAACGCCACGGCTCGGCGCTGGGGCTTGACCTCGCCTTTTGAGCAGTGCCATGTGGGATTTCTGCCTCTTTTCCTCTCCTTTCCCCACCCTCTTTCCAAAACAAAACAGATAAAAGTGCTGCCTGCAGCTGGGAGGGGGTGAAGAGCGGACAATAACGCCTGGGCACGGCCCCAGCTGCTCCTCTCCTTGCAGCGGCCGCATCAGAGGGCAGCGAGACAGCGACCATGGGCAGCGGCACGCGTGAAACCTGCCCCTGCACCACCTGCCCGGGCTCCAACCGAGCCTGCCCCGGGCCCAGGGGAAGCCCCGGGCACAGCCGGGCCCGGTGGCACCGTCACGGCCCGCCGGAGCCTCCCCGGCGCTGGCAGCATGGCGGGAGCCGCGAGGATGGCGGGACGAGGCAGCAGCTGGATGTGTGGGGCAAGAGAAGCCGCAGCCAAGCTGTGCAGGGAGGGTGGAGGCTTTCGGGGCCGAGGGAGGTAACTCTGCTTCTTACCCATCACCCATCCGAGGGATCAGCCCCCCGGTTGTTACTGCATCACACCTCAGCAGGGATGTTCCCAAGCCAGGCGGTAGCCCCGCTGAGAACAGAGAGAGGCCGTCCTGCTCCCAGAGTTGTTGGGGTGCCCGTGATGTCTACCACGGCCCCTGGCTGCTCTCTAGTTGTCATATTTAAGTCACTGCATCAGCATGAGCCTCCCCACAGGGCAGAAGCCATGCTTGGGGGACAGGTGTTGCTGCTTTGCAGCTTGGCTGACTGTCCCAGCTGGACAGAGGAAGAGTTTTGGCATGTTTTTGAGAACCAGAGACTTGCCAACATGGGAGGAGACACACTGGGAGCCTCCCTGTTGCCCAACAGAAAGCCAAGGCGGCTGGTGGCCGATGGCACAGGGGTGGCCACATCCTTCCTTGGCTGAGTGTGTGAAAGGAGGCAAGAGGAGCCCTCAATGCACGTGTGTTGGCTTGTGAAGCACACTGAGGGCAGGCCAGAAAAAAATTTAGGAAAGCATTCCAAAGGGAAGAGCTTTGCAATCCCTTCCTAAGGGACCCAGCCCAGACAGGGGGAGACTTTCAGACAGGCAAGAGAAGACCATCTTGTGAGGAAAAAAAACACAGAGAAGCCTCCTTCCCACTTGTGCCATTGGCAACACCATCGGATCCTGCACACCAGCCATCGCCTGCCCCGTGCCCCACACCGCGCTCCCCGGGGTCCCCGTGGCCGCCTGGCTTCCCCCTCCCTGGTGTGCAACCCACCCGCTGTGCCCGACGCTTCCCCAGCCCAGGGCTGTCCCCGGCAGGCAGAGGAGCTGGGGACAGCATCTGCCACTGGCTCAGCTGCCCGTGCGTGACAGCGAGGGGACAACAACGACCCGGGGTCTTTTACCGTCTTCCTGCGTGGGAGAGGCGTCCTCATCCTCCAGCACGTCATTGCCCTGCGGCACAGGTGAGAGGCAGTGAGTGTCAGCAGCCCCATGGCACCCTGGCACCGTGCTGTCAGCAGCCCCATGGCACTGTGCTGAGTGTCAGCAGCCCCATGGCACCCTGGCACCATGCTGAGTGGCAGCAGCCCCATGGCACCCTGGCACCGTGCTGTCAGCAGCCCCATGGCACCGTGCTGAGTGTCAGCAGCCCCATGGCACCCTGGCACCATGCTGAGTGGCAGCAGCCCCATGGCACCGTGCTGAGTGTCAGCAGCCCCATGGCACCCTGGCACCATGCTGAGTGTCAGCAGCCCCATGGCACAGTGCTGAGTGTCAGCAGTCCCATGGCACCCTGGCACCATGCTGAGTGGCAGCAGCCCCATGGCACAGTGCTGAGTGTCAGCAGTCCCATGGCACCCTGGCACCATGCTGAGTGTCAGCAGCCCCATGGCACCCTGGCACCATGCTGAGTGGCAGCAGCCCCACAGTATCCTGGCACTGTGCTAGGGCTGACCCCAGGTCCCTTTGGGGGAACATCCCTGGCCCTGGGGGTTTCACGGCACTGGGAAGGTGATGGTGGACAGGAGACAGCCCCAGTGCCCCAATCCACCCCAGGGTAGCCCCACGGGGACATGGTGCTGTGGGCAGCCCCCTCCCCAGCCCAGCCCCAGGGGAATGCAGTGCAGTCACCCAGCTGGCCTCTGTGGCCAGCACACAGGGCAGGCAGCACCAGGGCCCCCCCAGCACACCGGTGGCACAGCGGCTCCCGGCCCCCAGCGTTACCTCAGCATCACACTCCTCAGCTGAGATGCTGACAAAGTGCAGATCCGGGGACTCCACAGGCGTTGACTGTGGGGAAAAAGGTAGGAAAGAAGAAAGGGAAATACCAGTCTGGTACTAGTGGGTTTGCAGAAGTTACATCCCCTGGGAAAGCTCTGGAACCTGAGGGTGACGGGCACCATCAGCAACCCCCCAGTGCCTACCTCTCCATCAGAGGCTGTGGCACTGGCAGCTGCGGGTGAGGGGAGCATGTCTCCTTCCTCCTCCTCCTCCTCTGTGCCAGGAGCAATGTAGGAGCCAGACATGGAGGACATGGTGTCAGTGCTGAGCTGGGAGTGTTGGCTCTGGGAGGAGGCCATGGACATGACGGACTGAGCCAGGCTGCTGCTGACGGGCTCTGCAGGAGAGCAGGGGCTGAGCGGGGCTCCTGGACTCCCCCAGCCCCCTGGTGCAAGTCACAGCATAAGCTAATTGAGAAGGGGGCTAATGAGGAGTGGGGCATGGAACAAGGACCTGCTGCATGCCAGAGGTGTGATCATAGATCATAAGAGCAGGAAGGGACCTCAAAAGCTCATCCAGTGCAACCTCCCTGCCAGAGCAGAGGCACCTAGAGCAGGGCACACAGGAACTCAACCCCAGGGGGTTTGAATGTCCACAGAGAAGGAGCCTCCACAGCCCATCTGGGCAGCCCCTGCCAGTGCTCCCTCACCTCAACAGGGAAGAAAGTCTTCTTTGTGTTTCTTTGGAACCTCTTATGTTCCACTTTATACCCATCGCCCCTTGTCCCATCATTGGACATCATCAGTGAGGCTCCAGCCTCCTCACACCCACCCTTTACATAAACATGAATGAGGTCACCCCTCAGCCTCCTTTTATCCAAGCTCCAGAGCCCCAGCTCCCTCAGCCTTTCATCACAAGGGAGATGCTCCACTCCATCATCTCTGTGGACACAATATTCCAGATTCTGTCTCAGAGGGCAGAGCAGAGGGGGAGCAGAACCTCTCTGACCTACTGCCCACAGCAATTCCTATACACCCCAGGATGCCATTGGCCTTCTTGGCCACGAGGGCACGTTGCTGGCTCATGCTCATCCTGGTGCTCACCAGCACACCCAGCTCCCTTTACCCTACACTACTCTCTAACAGTTCATTCCCTACCAGTACTGGTAGGGAAGCTGCCAGCAGCAGGTCCCTGGGACTCACAGGCCCTCATCTCTGGGTCTATGAGGTGATGAAGCAGAAGTGTCCCTCTGCCCCCCATCTTCGGGTCTATGTGTGCCAAAGCAAAGGTGAAACCCTGGGGCTTCAGGCAAAGTCCATGGCAGGGTAGGAAGGGCCCACAGGGATCCACTCTGCATCCCCCCACAGCACAACAGGCCCATGGCTGTGGTGCCATCCCCCGCCCTGTGACCCCCCCCGTGCTGTACCTTCTGGGGATGAGATGGTGGAGGAGAGGGGAGTCCCAGTGCACGAGGATGGGTCGATGGCTCCTGACGATGACATGGTGAGGTTTTCACTCTCTGGCGTTGCACCACATTCCTGGAACAACAGTCAGTGGGGAGGATGGGATGGGGACAGTTGGCAGAGATGGATCCATCTCACTGGGGACAGTTGGCAGGGATGGATCCATCTCACTGGGCATCCCTGTGGATGGAGGAAGAGCCAGGAGAAGCAAAAGCCACCAGATCCTCTGGTTCCAGGCCTCCTCCAAGCCCACCTTGGCCCTCACCTCCTCATGCCGGGCAGGGGATCTCCTGGGGATCCTCAGCTCTGACTCGGTGCACGACTTCTCATCCTCCTCTTCGGGCAGGATGGAGGAGTTCTGGGAGATGGACCTGCCCAGGGGGGCAAAACAGAGAGCTTCACCCCTGCCCACAGCCCCCAGCCCCCCATGGATCCCCCCAGAGCCCTGGTACTCACTTGGAGAGGCTCTTCTTCATCTTGAGCCCCGGGGGGCCGCAGTCGTGGAGCCGCTCGAGGGGCTCCATGGCCCGCAGCGGGGGCAGGGGCCCGTCGGTGCCGTAGGAGGGCAGAGAGCCGGTGCCCGGGGGCTCCCGCAGTGCCCGCAGCGCTGGCAGCGCCGGCGACGGCATCAGCGGCCCGTTCAGGGCCTCCAGCAGCGACACCACCTCGTAGCCTGGGGGGATGTTCTCTGAGGACTGGGGAGAGGGGGCAGAGGGGGTGATGCTCCATCTCTGTTCCCCTGGCTATTTCACTGCACCCACCCCCCGCCCTTGCTCCAGGCAGGATCAGGATGCCCTGTGCAGAAGCCAAAGTCCAGAGAATGGACACACTACCTGCACAAATGAAAGCCCCAAACCTGCCATCTGCCCACCCAGCTCTGAGTCCCTTTTTCTACTACATCAAACTCGCCTGAGATTGGGGTATTTTTGCAAGATCAATTTGCATTAAATAAACAAGCAAACCCTGGCTCTGGGAAGCATGTGCACGCTCAACTCCCCCTGCCCCAGCTCCAGTAAGGGCCCCAGGGGTGCCAGGGTGGGCACTGACCGAGTGCTCCTCGGAGTCAGAGGTCTGCGAGGCAATGATGGGGTTGAAGCTGGTGGGTGAGAGAGGACCCAGCTTCTTCCTCATGGCTCGGATCTGAAGCAAGGCTCGGAAAGCTGTGTCAGTGGGGATGGAAGATGAGGTGAAAACCCTGCACCAGAAAGAGACAACCCCCCTGCCCCCAAAATGCCACCCCCTTTCCCAGGAGAGACATCCCTGCATTGCACAGCATCGCTGCACCTGGGGCTGGAGGGACCCAGCACACGAAGACAGGAGGTGTCAGCCCATGCCCCAAGATGTCAGCCACCCCTTAGAGATGCCAGACCCCATGCCAGAGATACCAGACCCCCTCCCTGCAATGCTAAACCCACTTCTCACGAATCCAATCCCCTCCCCACAATACCAGCCCCATTCCCCATGATGTCAACCACTCCCCCTGCAATGCCGGCCCCTCTCCCCAAGTGCCAGCCACCCTGCAGAGATGCCAGACCCCATCCCAGCGCTACTCCAAGTTGCCAGCCACTCCCCTGGTGATGCCAGCCCCCCTCCCGACAATGCCAGCCCCCCTCCCAGTGATGCCAGCCCCGTCCCTCACGCAGCCTGCAGATGGGGCAGTTGTTGGCCTGGTAGCGCAGGGTGTCGGCGCAGGTGTTGCACAGGCAGAGGTGGCGGCAGGGCAGGATGAGGGTGTCGCGGACGTCCGACAGGCAGACGACACACTCGGCGCTGTTATCGCTCACCTCGTCCTCGGCCACCTACCCCGTGGGACAACCACTTGGCCTGGGGGTCCCCATCCCTGTGGTGCCCTGGGACACAGGCTGGGTGCCCCAAGAGCTCGCTGCAGGGTCCCCTGGGCTGCCTGCTCTGGAAATACAACCCTGGGCCCTTCTCTCTCTCCTCTTGGAGGCAGGGAGGTGAGGCCGGAGGCATTTGGCACCTCACGGAGGGACACATGCTGCACCCCAGCTTTTACATATATTTCAGAGGAGGGTGTGAAGGTTTGTTCTGTGCTTTGAGCCCCTCACAGGACCCTCCCAAGCGAGCAAGATGTGGCCATCATCCAAGGGGATCAAAGGATGGGGATAAAAAAGGCTCAATCCTCCAGCTTTCTGCCTCCAGCAGCTTCAATGCCAACACAAAGTGTCCCCAAACACCTGCACAATCCTGGCAGCTTCATGCCATGCTGCAAACTCTTCCCCTGAGCGTGTTTCAGTGGCTGGATTTGTGCTAGGGATGAGGATGCTGTGGGATCCAGGTTTGGAGGTGCAGGTACACACCTTGGAGTCCTGCGTGTTGTACTTGTTCTCGATGCCATAGATCTCCTGCAGAAGGTAGCTCACACCATCCACCTGCAACCCCGTGGGCAGGGGGTCAGGAGCAGAGGCAGGAGCAGGCTGCTGCCCACCTCAGGGTGGGCTGCTCCCCAAAAACCCCTCATTGCCCTCTCCACAGCAGGTGTGGGGCAGCAGCTCCCACCACCTCAGGGACTCCCAGACACTCACCACCTGCTTCTGCTTGAGGGGCTTCACACAGAATGTGCCATCACTATGCTGGAGGGAGGAGAGCACACAAGTGGGCACTGGGGCTGAGCACCCCAGGGACCACCGTGTCTGAGCACCCACCCACCCACCCCAGAGCTGCCTCTCATCCCTCCTCACCCCCAACCAGCCTGTTTGGCAGCAATGGTGGCTTTTCTTGACACCCCAGCACTAGACACTGCACTGCAAGGCTGGAGACTTGTTGCAGCAAGGCAGATGGAACCGAGTCCAAATGCCTCAGAAGCGAGTGCTTGAAATTAGGGAACAGCATTTCAGGAGCAGCCCCAAAATAGCCCCAGCCCAGCAGCAGCTTCCTGACCCCCAAGGCATTTCTCCAGGCTCTCAGAGTTGATGGGCAAAGGGGTAGGAAGAGGAGGAGAGACCCAGCTTGGCACTTACCTTCTCAAAGGTGGCCAGCAGCACATGGCAGTGTCCATTGTGCTCTGTAAGACACAAAGGGATAGACAGGGCTCAGGGGACAGGCAGAGCCACGGCAGCAGCAAAGAGAAGCAGGAGGCTCTGCCCCATTGGTGCAAGGGTTGTCACCACAGTGCCAGCAGCTGGGAAAGCTCAACCCAGCAAGGAATCCCTTCTCCTCACCCTCTCCTTCATCCACCACCGCATGCACCACCATGGGATACACCTCCCGGTCCAGGTCGAAGCCCAGCTGGAGAGAGACAGGAGGAGAGGCTTGGTGAGATGGAGCAGTGATGGCTTCAGCCCATCTCCAGGACTGCACCAGACACCACAGTCGGTGCCAAGGGCTGGTGGGACTCACCTCCTCCTCACTCCACTCCGAGGGGTCAACGGTGTGGGAGGGCACACAGAACTGCTGGCACACCCCCCGCTTGTAGTGCACGGTCTCGGACTGCAGGCTGTTGTCCCTGGGGATGTAACTGTCCCATGGAGAGAGAACAGGGTCAGGGCCACTGCAGCTTGGGCTGGATGAGCTCTAGAGGTCCCTTCCAACCCCCTGTGACTCTGTGTTTGTACAAGAAGCCTGCATGGCTTAAGGGCTGTTCTATCCTAGCAAGAAGTGCTCAAGAATACCTGTTGAGAAATGTATGCCAATGGAACTGGTAACATGTTCTAGAGGCACATGCTAAGGAGTTTACTTTTAATATCCATAAAAGTTACTCAGGAATGGTTGGTGTCCCCATGCTCCTCCCAGTTCCTCCCTGCTGGGAAGATGGGGGAAGGGGGGGGTCACAGTTCCCCTCCCCTCCTGGGTGCCTCTGGGGGGTGAGGCAAATAGTCCTAAAAAGAACTAAAAGAATCCACGGGGGTTAAATAACACGGGATGGGAGAGGACGGGAACAGGGACAACCCTAGAGCCAGAGATTTCTCCTGGTCTCAGCCCTGACCTGGGAGTAACAAGAGGGAGCAGGAAGGGTTGGGGAAGGAGGTGGTGGGGGCTGGTGAGGGGCACAGGTCAGGCTGGGGGCTCCTCACCTCGCCACCCCGTTGTGGAACTCCTCGCTCGCCTGGTAGTAGATGGTGATGGCCACGCGTGTGTCCGTGTCGAAGGTGAACTCCACGTTGTAGTGCACTTTGGCTTTGCTGACTTCTTCCCCCGGGGTCTTCACCTCCTCCGAGCACCTGAGGAGCATAGATGGTCAGAGAGACAGGAACCCCTCAAGGAGGGCTGGGCAGAGGCCAGGACTGTCCCCCTGGCACAGACAGTTCCCCCATGGCCCCAAACAGGGCTGCTCCCTCCTTCTGGGGAAACTGAGGCAGCCAGGAGGGCTGGGCTTGCCCCAGGTGGGGTCTGCAGCCTGGGAAGCACCACAGGCACATTCCAGCTGTAATCCCAAATCTCCCAGCCTGGCTGCAATCCCCAGCCTCCCTCCAACAAAGCCTTTGGAAGGTGGGGGAGGAAGAAAAAGCAAAGCACTTCAAAGGCAACACTAAGCCCCTTTAATCCGGCGGTGGAGTCAGCGCAGCCCGTGCCAGCGTGTGGGAAGCTCACTCGTGCCAGGAAGGAAAGGGGCACAATTGTCAGCACTGGCTTATCCCCTCTATCCACCCATGCTGAGATCCCCATGCTCAGCATCCCCTGGGAGCATCTCTCTGGACCCCTCTCCCCATGCCCTGTGTGCCCCCAGACTCACTTGACGAGGCGCAGCGTGTCCTTCCGGATGTTGATTAAGCTCCTGAGGGTCTTGACGGGTTCCTGAGGAGGTGGAGCAGCGTAAGGGAACTAGGACAAGAGAGACACTGGTGAAGGCAGACACACCTGGGGGGCTTAGAGTGGCCACAGACCTTGTCCCTGGACCCTCCCCAGTGACCCAGCCCTGAGCTGACACCCTGTATGCAGGGACTCAGGGTGGCCTGTCCATCCTGATGGGTGCTGAGCACCTGCAGCTTCTGCTGGCACTTGAGTACCAAGCAGCGTGATGAGAGGGATGTTCCTCTGCAAAGAGCAATTCCTGAACCCCTTGCAGGGAACAGCTTCACTGCAGGCACACAGAGAAGGGCTGCTCCATGTCCTTTGGGCTGGGGGGTGAGGGGCAGGTGAATGGGCAGCTGCTGGTGGATTTTTAGGCTGCTGATGCAATGTGGAGCTGATGGATGAAGCTGGGCAGGGGGGGGCTGCAGCCCACTCGTGGCCCTGTTTTCTCCCTGGCAGGGATGGGATCTGGGTGGCAAGGTCTCTGCCAGCCCCATGCCTGGAGAGGGGAGATGATGGGATGGACAGGCAGGAGCAGGCTGGTGGCAGCACTCCCAGGGAGAGGTGTCAAGCCATCCCATCCTCCAAGGTGAACTTGTCCTTCCTGTCCACATGCAGTCACCATGAGGGCTACAGGGCTTGCTTGGGAGAGTGGCACCCTCCCCTTGGCACTGCAACCACCCAAGGGAGACCAAGGGCACCAGGGAGGGATGTGGCACCCATTTCCCTCCTCTCCCAAGTAAGCTGAGCCCCAGGGAGGGACAAGACAAACACATGTTGGAGAGTCAGAGGCTCAGGCTGGGGATAACCCCAGCTCCTTGGTGAGCTGTCACCACCTGCCAAGGGACACTAGCACCAGGGGACAGCACGTGCCACCAGCAATGCCAGAGGCTCACAAGAGCCAAAGGGCTCAATTGCTGCCCTGAGAGAGGGAACAGGGAACCAAGCCGGGCTGTCTGGCTCCCTTCTTCTCTCCCCTGCTGCTCCCAGCCCAGATTGGGGGGGGGGCTGAGGGACAGTGAGGCACCTGCTGTGCCTGATACCAGGGGACATGACTGAATTGCAAGATGGCACTTGGGGATACTCCATGGGGAGCCAGAGGCCCACTTCCCATGTCCTTGGTGCCCTCACGTGGGAAAGCCAACCTCATCTTCCCCTTCCCCAAAGCCATCTTCAAAGCCACTATCACCTTCCCCATCCCCAAAGCCATTGTTGCTTTCCCTGTCCCCACAGCAGGCAGCTCACAGGACCCAGCAGCACAGGCAGAGATCTGCCCCATTCCTCCTCTGCCAGCTGGGCATGGCCCTGCTGTGCCCCACTGCCCACAGCTCTGGTCCCACCAGTGGCATGGAAAGGTGGGTTAATGCCAAGAGGGGACACAGCCAGGCTGAGGCCTCAGGCAGTGGGGAAATGAAGTCAGGGCACCTTGGCACTGCCACTCCCTCAGGGCAGCTGATCATTAATTAATTAAGCTGCTGCTAATGAGCTTTTTAAGGAGTTGCTAAACAGGCACCTGCAGAGTCATCCCCTGCAGCTGGAAGGGAGCCAATGAAGAGCTGTCTCTGGGCTGGAGCCACGCCATGTCATGCCATGCCACGCCATACCACATCCCCTGCTACTCAAACCAATGAAGCAATGTCATGTGGCTCATTTGCACCTTGCCCAGCCGTACCCAGACCAGCCCGTGGTGAGCAGCAGGGCAGCGACAGCACCCAGGGGTGGCTGATGGAGGGGGAAGGTGGGTGCTGGGTCCCGTTGGGCTGGGCAGGGGGGGGAACCCCCACAGGCAAATCTCTTGCTGCAGAAGCTGCTGAGCTGTCACAGTTGGGCTCTTTTTTTGTTGGGGCTGGGGTTTTTTAACATCAACTTTTGCAAGGCAGATTTGCACAGCAGAAAGGGGCACAGGACTTTTTCCCTGTTCAAAGGACCTTTTTTTTCTGCATCTCCTTGATTTAAATCAAGCTGAAAAACGACAGAAAAACACCCTCAACTGCAACTGTTACCCACTTTAAAACACCAGCCATGCATCTACAGGGGCATTTGGCCCAGGGCAGCTCCTGCTAAAGCAAAGCAAACCCAAACTCACAAATATCTCTTGGGGTATTTCTACAAGCAGACCCTGGCAGATGTGTGTGGGCAGGGAAACCCTGCAGCACATCCCAGCAGTGCCTGGCTTCCCCAGAAAGCCCCAAGCTCTGTGAGTGCTGCAGGCAGCTCCTCAGCTCCTTGGCCCCTGCAGAGGTGTCCCAGCATGGTGGCAGCCACTTCAACCTATGCAACACCCTCCCCAGCCCCTCAGGAATCAGGCCCAAGATGGAAAATCCAGATTCTCCCATCTCAGCAGAGGGGAGAGTCTGCACAGCCCCTGGGTGCTCTGCACACCCCCACAGCAGCACTGCTGATAACAGCTCAACCAAAGCACTTGGCTCAGTCTTGACTTGCAACACAATTTTTCCAAGACCTCCTGGCCCTCAACACTTAAGGAGCTCCCCAGCTCAAGAGAGACAGGGAACTGAGCAGGGCTTGGGCTGGGTGAGCTCTGGAAGGTCCTTCCAACCGCCACCACTCTGGGATTCTGTGAACACCTAAGGAACCCAAAATACACCCTGCCAAGCACTGTCCATCTCTGACATTTCCAGCCCATCCAGGGCACTCACAGATGCCAGAACCTGAAAGCATCCCAGCCAAGAAGCATCAGGACAGGTCTTGGAGGCAGACTCAGATACACCCAAACAGTACCTGGACACAGGCTTGGACCATAAAAACAACACAGCTCCTCCCCAGCCCCTGCCTGAGCCCCCAGAACTGGGCTGACCCAAAACCCCAGCCCTAACCCCCCCTGCTCCCCAGGGAGATGGGCCCTCAGTCACAGCCACACAGTCCAGGGCCATCAGGAGTTAAGCTGGAGCAATGCAATTCAGTTTGCAATGCCATATTAATTCTTTCTGCTGTTTCCAAGCTGTCCCTACACCTTTCTTGCTGCTTCTGCTGTCAGGGTGTCTGACTCAGGAACTGCTCATTGGGCAGTTTAAAGCCTTTTACTGTAATCAAGAGGATTTCACAGTGCTCACTGCTGGAGACAGAACCTGAGTGCTGACTTCTCATTTTCTGGGGAAGCACAGAGGATGGAGAGAAAGGCCCTGGCTTTGCCCACTCAGTGCTCATGGCTTTTGAGGGGTGCTCATGCCCTTGGTTCTACCAGGATCTCTGCTCTGGCACAGCCCAGGGCTGAGTGCTTCCCCACTGAAGGCCACATGATGCTCCCAAAGCACTGCCCAAGCTGATTTCAAGGAAGAAACACAAACTGGGACAGCAGCAGCCTCACCAGCCCAAGACAGAACAGGCTGCATTTGGGAGCTGGGCCATTAGTACCAGGCAAGTTTAACTTGACCCAATAGAAAAGCTTTGGTGCCTTTAACTCCTCATTTTTTGATTAGTGCTTGCCCTTCCCACTGCTCCAGCCGGTGCTGGTGAGCTGCCCTGCTGAGATGCACCCAGAAGAGAGGGGAACATTTGCCCTCAGAGCCCAAACTCGCTGTGGAGACAGCCCCATTCTCATTCCCTCCCTTTCCAAGGACAGCAACCAGAGAAAACATCTCCAGGACTGTGGGGTCAAGGGATATCCCCTTCAGTCAGGTTTCCCTGAGCCTCAGGACCAGCCAGAGCAGCAGCACTCAGCACCATGAAACCCATGGGTGCTGCCCATGTTCCCCACCAACCCTTTCATTTTTCCTTTTTCCCCTTTTTTTTGCCAGAGCCTGGGGAACACCTTCAGCTGCTCCTGCCCAAGCTTCACTGCCCTGCAGCACACCAGCACTGCTCCTGGCATGTCCCCCACTCTGCGCCATGGACACGGCTCCTGGCTGAGCTGGGGAAAGCAAGAGGGAAAGCAGCTCTTGGAGAGGGAGTGAGAAAGAGTCAGGTTAATCAGCCCATTGCCCCTCACCAGCTGATGTTTCTGAGCTGGCAGGTTCATGTGTGCAAGCAGCCAGTGTGGGCTGGAAAACGTGTGCAGGTGCAATGACCCAGGACACAGAGAGGCAGCTGCCAGGCAGCCCCCCAGTCCAGTCCCTACCACCATCCACCTTCAATTCCAGTTTGGCAGCGAGGGGAGGGATACAGCCCTGACACTGTGTTGCTGTGCAGCATGTGGACGTGGGCAGAGCCAGGTGAGTCCCTGATGGAGGACAGGCTGCTGCAAGTAGCCAACCCCGATCTTAGACATCAGAGAGTCCACTCAGGCCACCCCAGGCATGCTTGGTTGGCTTTGTCTGTGGAGGAGTGACAGCCAGCAGCCTCACACCATGCACCCCGTGACACACACATGGGCTCACCCAGGCCCCCAGCCCCCTCCCCCCAGTGCCCACCACCACGGGCCGGTTCCCCAGGAAGTTGAGGTCGCTGTTCTCGCCGAAGAGGTAACCCTCAGGGTGTGTGGAGTCGAACTTCTCCCCACCCATGATGAAGTGGTTGGCAAAGTAGCTCCCTGGAAAGGAAAAAAGAAGACAGTGTCTGAGTGGAGCAGGGGGAGGGGGCTCCAAGGGGCTCCCACGGGGCACAGGAGCGGCACAAAGTCACTCAACTGATGGCTCAGAGGTGGCTTCGTCCCCAGGGTCACCTTGCTGGGAGCCTTTTGGGTTGAGCTCGTACTCTGCCAGCCCCCAAGCAGGCACAGACGGAGGAGCCGGCCGAGAAGCGGCCAGTCCCAGCTGCCCACGGGCCCAGCCCTCCCCTGTCCCCACTGCCCTGTCCCCTGTCCCCGCTGCCCTGTCCCCTGCCGCTGCCCTGGCTCTGCCCGCTCCGCAGCGACAGCAGCGATGGGGAGGGAGCAGCGCAGGTCCCTGGGGCCGCTCCATCCAGCGGTACTTAACGAGAGCAGATCCCCACACCCCACGGCTCCGGCTACATCCCTCCCTGCTCCCCTTTCCCCACCTGGGAAACCCCTGCAAGCCCCAGCCCGGCCCCAGCCAGCCAAGGTCACGCCGACCTTCACACACCCCGGGTCGGGGTCTGTGGGCACGGACGGGGACGGCTCCCGGGGCGATGGGGCAGGGGAGCAGCACTAGTCCCTGGCATCAGCCTGTGCTGCCACAGCACCCATCCCAAAAGCCCTGGGAGCCCCTGCACAGGAGCTGGGATGGCTCCTGCACCCCCACGATGCTGCTGGGAAGGCAGCCCTCGGAACAGACAGAGTCTCGGACCTCGTGTGCAATTCGAGGCGAGATGACAGATAAAGCACAACTGAACCGAGTTTTGGCAGTTCTCAGCCTGCAGCCTTCCCTAGGAAAGGCTCACCTGCGGGAGGGAGGATTTAGGGGGGGCTGTACATCCTCCAGGAGGTCAGCAATCCCTCTGGAAAGTGCCCCACACTGCCTTGATGAATGCCAGGCAGTGCACAGTGTCCCTGCTTCCCTTGCAGGGTAAAGCACAGAGCCAAAACACCCGAGTGCCCCATCCCCCGAGCTGGGTGCAGCCCCAGGACACACACTTCTCAACTAGGAGATGTTTTTCCCCCCAGCCCAGCCAGGAGCCAAGTGGTGACTGCTCCTTGTCTGCAAGATCTAGAGGCAGGAAGGTCAGGACTTCTCCTTGAGGTGGGAAAAGGGAAACGGGAAGTGAACAGGGATGGTGAGGGGCAATCAGAAGCACAAGGAGTCAGAAGAAGGGATGGATGGAGGACAGGCACAGCACCCTGCATCCCAGCAACCTCAGGGACAGGGACTCCCAAACCTAACAGCACAGAGCCTGAAACAAAACCTTTGGGGTCTGCAGATCAAGGAGCTCAAGCCTGGGCTGCAGCTCTGCAGGAGACAGAGCTTGCAGTTACCTCCTAGCAGATGCAATAACTGCTCAGGGATTGATCAGACTGTGTTTAAAACCTACAACTGAGCCTAAAGCTCACAGAGAGAGTGAGGGGTGGCAGCAGTGGGGCAGGAGTGGGGCCATGGAGCTTCACCTGCCGTGCAGGATGCTCAGAGGCAGCACAGCAAACGTTCACCATCAATTATTGATACCCACTGCTTTCTGGTCCCATTTTCCATGTGCATAATTTATAGGCAGCTCCCCAGGGAAGGACATGGCCACGTGGTAAAAAAACAACCCACCCAGCCAAAAGCAGAGTGGCTTTGGAGCTGCCTGCAGCAGCACAGCTGGGGCAGAATGGGGCCATGTGGAGCTTTTCCTGGCACTGCCTTGGGGACAGAGCAGAAGGGGCAAAAAATAGATTTAAACCTGCAGAAAACCTACCCCAGTACTGAAGAAAAGCTGGGAAATAGAGCACAGGCTCTCTGTGGTGGCCCCAGCAGAGGTTCGGTGGGTGTTGGGGAATCCCAAAGGATGGGCACAGGAGGTGAAGGCCATGCTGCCATCATCCATTCTCCACTCTGGGAGCACCCTTGGGTGCTGCAGACTCCCAGGGCACTCTCTGTATGGCCCAAGGGCTCCAGCTGACAGCACTGGCCAGGGAAGTTGCTGCAAAAAACTGGCCACTAAACATGATCCTGAGCCATGCTGGGCTCTGCCAGGGAAGCACCAGCCTGGGAGAGCACAGGGCACAGGCAAAGCCAAGGCATAGGCAGGAGCGTGCCCACCCTGCTGGGCACCCTGTGGGCATGGCTGGGTGGCAGGAGAAGGAAACGCTTTGCCAGCCACAGACATCTTATTATCAACTAATTACAAATCCTTAACTGCCCCAAGGGAAGGAAAAGCCCATCCCAGGTGGCCACAGGGCCAGGAAAAGCCAGGGTTTAGTAGAAGCTTAAACTTCTGAGGCCTGGTGAGCTTGAGGCAAGGGCTGAGCTGAGCAGCTGCTGCAAAGCAGGAACAAACCAAAACTGTCTGAGCCTCCTGACAAACAAAGTGTGTCCTGCACACCCCTGGTACCAGCTCACGGCGTGTATCCAGCAGCAGCCAGTGCCAATGCCTCTGTCAGCCCCTTGACTCCAGGAGTGCCAGTGATGCCACCTTGCCTGGATGTCCTGAGACAGACGAGGACCTTGTGGGCACAGCCCCTGGTGGATGCTGTGGCTGTGCCTGTGGCTCTGGCACGTGGTGGCACACGTCCTGCTTCATCCCCCATACCAGCACTGCCCTGCTGGGGTCTGGCTGGGCTCTGGTAACGCAGCACCGGGTGCTGCGATGGGCACTGCCTGGGTGGGGTAAGAGGCACTAGGTGCAGGCTGTCCCATCGTGGCCCCAGGAGCCCCCAGCATGAGGCTGTGTCTCTGGGACTGGAGCATGCCACTGCCTGTTAAATCCTTTGCTCCTGCTGCCAGCCAGGACCCTGCTCACAAGTCCCCCCTTCCCAGGGTGGAGCTGTGTGCCAGCCCCAGGGACTTGCCCCAGCAGCCATCCCACTAGCCCAGCAGCTGGCTCTACAAACAGCCTCTGCTTGCCCTCCCTCCTTTTGCCTTTACCAGATTAAAGCCACTGAGGTAAATCTCAGCCTTGCTTCAAATCACTGGTTTAACTGATCCCATTTGCACGCTGCCTGCAGGGGACAGGAGCCCCAGGATGGGAAGGGGAGATGCTCGATCAAGACAAGGCTTCCTATTCCCACTGGCTGCACTGTCCATCCCAAGTGAACCTGCAGCCAGCCAGAGTCAGGTTTCCAGAGAGGGAAATACTCCAGGGTCCCACGAGAACCTCCCCAGGGCCACATTTCCAAAGCCAGTGGCTGTTTCCAGGCTGCATTTGAGGCAGGAGAAGTGCTGCGGCCACAGAGGAATCAGCTCTGCTGCCTGGCACGTCCTCCCCTGCCGTCCTCCCGGCTGCCAGCAGTGCTGAAGGCAAATCCTCTCTCAGATTAAAAGCAAACCACCCATAATCTCCCAGAGTCACCAGCCTGCCCTCGCCGCAGTGCAGATGGCCCTGGCACCAGGGCACCTCCTGCCCCTCTCCCCCAGCACCCCAGGCAGCACCAGGACTGTCCCCCCCAGCCCAGCTGAGCGCAGCCCAACGCCCCAGTTTCTCCCTGAAAGCCAGAGTGAAGCATCAGCCTGGTGTCCCTCGGTGTTCCCTGCCAGCTGAGATGAGTTTGGAAGTGCTCAGCCAGGTACACTTGCTCTCCCAGAGCAGGGCACAGGACTGAGAGCCTCCATCCCTTTGTGCCCAGATATTTCAAGAGCCCCTCAATAAGAAGGAGCCCCAATGCTTTGCCCCTTCAGGAACGGAGCCACAGCCCCTGCAGAGAGCAAACCCCAGGATGGGCTGCTCCAGCTGCAGCTGGTATCAAGGTGACAAAGGCCTTGAAGCTATATAGAAGGGGGCAGCTGGGAGAGCCCCACGGGAGGATAAGCTGCTGTCTCCACCCCTCAGTGCCCTGGTTGTCCCTCACCACAGATGTGCCAGGCAGCTGTGCAACCCCTTTCAGAACAAAAATTAAAGAGCAAGAAAGCCAAGCACAGCTTTTCAGGAAAAGAAGAGGGTTTGTCTTGGCTATAATTCTTCCTTAAAGAGGTCCTTAATTTGCAATTAGTGAGTAATTTGGTACAGCACTAACGATCCAAGCATTTACCTTATCCTATTAACTACCAAAATAGTCACCTATTAATAATATCTGGTGCTGCAAGGAGTCAGTGAGAGGCACAGGGCACCAGCTGCCCACGGGGCTATTTCTGCATCCCCAAAGCACTACCCACCCAAAAATGGGGCTCTGCCCCCTCCTCCCCACTGCACCCCCTGCAATGCCCCCCCATCCCCCCTCAGCCCAGCCCTTTGCAGGGAAAAGTGAGGCACAGAGGGGAGGGACGGATTTTCCAAGGTCACGCACAAGGTTTGAGGCAGGGCCGGCTCTGGGAGAGGGAGAGACACCAGTGCCCGGCTGCGAGGCGGGTGAGGAGCCGGGGAAGGTGGCACAGGCTGGGGTGCTGCTATGAGGCAGGGCCCTGGGAAGGAGGGATCCCCTCCAATCCCTCCCACCCCAGCCTCCCTCATCCTCCCGGGAATTTAAACCGAGACCGTTTCCGAGCAGCCAAAACCGCAGCAGGAAAATAAAAGAGTCTAGAAACAGAGTTGGAGCTTTCCCGCAGCCCGGTGCTGCAACAATAACAGCCAACAAATAAATCATGCTGAAAAAAGTCGCATCGACTCAGCCAAGTTTAGGGGCTGGGTTTGGCCGGCGAAGGGGCACCCGGAGAGAGTCACCCCGGGGGTGTCCCCAGCCCCTGCGCCGCACGGACCGCGGTGCTCAGCACCTCGATTTGCCAGGCTGCCCCTGCAGCGGGGCTGCTGCGGGGTGGAACACGGCTATCCCCGGCCCGAGTGAGCTCACGCCCGCTCTCCCCGCCTTCGCTCGCTCCCCACCGCCCCGGGACGCGGGACGCCCCCCCGCCGACGGCTCACCGGATTTCGGGGGGTATCTGTAGACGGAATTGGCGGGGACATCCACCTCCTCCACCCCTGCGTTCTGCCGGCTGGTCAGAGCCCCCATGGCCGGGCCGGAGCTCAGCGGGCGGGATGCGGCGGGACGCCCTCCCGCCCGGGACCGGGGCTGGCGGCGGCGGCCCCCGCCCGCAGCATCCTCCGCTCCGCTCCGCTCTGCGCCGCGCCCGGCGCCGCCCCCGCGCCAGCGCCAATGCGGGGCTGCGCCAATGCGGGGCCGGGCCGGGCCCCCCCGCTCCGCCCCCGGCCCGCCCCGGAGGTGCCGCGGGGATGGGGCCCGGCGGGACGAGGCGCTGCCGCTCCCCCGTCGCCCCGGGTGCCACCTCTCTCCCCCTCGCCTCGGTGGCACCTCGTGCCAGCCACCCCCGCTGGCAGCCAGTTGCCTCCAGTGCCACTCACCTGACCTCCCTCTTTGCCGTCGCCCGCTCCCCGCCCCAGTCGCACACCCCAGTGTCACCCTCCCACCCTGGCCCCCAGCCTCGTGACACTGAGCGGCAACCTCAGGGACCCCCAGGAACAGCCCGAGCCCACCCAAGCTCAGAGCGTGGGCGCTTCTGTCCCTCTGCCCCCTCCTGCTGCTGGGCTGTTCCCTGGGAGGAGGCCGAGCCCCTCACTATTCCCCACAGGTCGCTGGGGCAGGGGGAAGGAGCCAGAGCAGCCATCAGTACAGGGCCTGAGCCCCCCTGATGGCAGCGCACGGCCTGGGGAGAGGCAGACTGACCCCCCCACCCCACGCACACCTCCAGCTCTCCATCCCACCTTCCCTGCCCTGCTCCATGCCAGGAGCTGTGTTTGCCAGGCACAGGCTCCAGCAGCAGGGACAGGGCCTGTCTGCTCCAGTGCACCCCAACACACCCCCCAGTTCCCTAGCACTAAGCTACTGGGAAGCACCGGGCACCTTTGAGTTTCCTCCTTGGGAATGAAGGTGAGGGATGGACCCTTCAATCGCTCACTCAAACCGCCTGGTGATTAATGAGTCCTGCAGTGCAAGTTAGTGGAGCATCACATGATTTTGATTTGAGTTGATAACACAAGTGCTATAAATATCAAACGGGAGATGTGCAGAGAGGTGGCTCAGCTGCCCCCGTGTCCTCAGCTGCAACGAGCAAAGGCTGTCCCTGGGGCTCCCTCCTTCACTCCCTCCCTGCATCTCTCCTCCCCTTTTGCTTCCTACCCACACAGTCCCAGGGCTGGCTGAGAAAAGCCAAACCAAAGAGCAGGCACCGCCGTGGCGAGCCTGGGGCCAGCTCTGTGTCCTGTTTGTCAGTCTGCTGCCCCCAGCCCCGGACCCACAGCCTCAGCAGTGACACCGTGTCCACAGCCGGGCTGGGTGTCAACGGAATCACTGGCCAGAGAAGAGCTGAGAGCAACATCACCACCAGAAGCCTGTTCCAGCTCTAACCAGGAGCCTCGAGACCCCAGGAACTCATTCCAGCTCATCCCAGCGCACATTTTGGGGAGCCCTGTTCTGCAGATGGATGATTTAAAGCCCAGCCCAGCCCTGCTGAGCTGCCTGCTCCTCTGCCTTGCTCCAGCCAGTGACGACAGCGAGCGAGGCGAGCCTGGGAGAGGGAGCCAGCACGTTTCATTACCAGCACACAACAGGCTGCAGGGGTTTAGTGCAGACAATAATTCAAAGTTATCCCCGTGCAGATCCATAACCCAGCAGGCATTCCAGGCAGAGCTGCTGTGTGCACACACAGCTCGCAGGGAGGTGGGTTTATTTCCCCAGCCCTTACTGCAGCACAGGGTTTTGTAGGCCAGTGCTGCAGCAGAGGGCGGGAACACAGGCAGGAGCTGGGTGACAACACAGCTTCGAGGGCAGGTTCCCTCCCAGGCCTGCCTGGGCACGGCCATGCCAGGCTCCAGCACGTGGAGAGCCAGGAGGAAGCCCAGCAGGGCTGAGCCAGCAGGGCTGTGGGGAAGGGGAGTTCAATGCACAGAGAAAAAGCAACGTTTAACCCCCAAACACAGCTGCTGCCGGGCAAGATGAGTCCCAAGTGCTCGTGCTGCCCAGGTGTGGGATGTGCTGAGGGGGGTTGGCAGCAAAGGGGATCCTGCTCCTGCCTCCTGTGCCTGGAGGGAAACAGGCAGGGGAGGGTGCAGCAGATTGCTGGAAGGTGAAACAGGAGCACAAGTGGCTCTCATTTGTCAAGCAAATGTTTGTCATGTACCCAGTATTCCCAGTCCACTCCCAGTTCCTCCAGCAATCGCTGGCACAGGCTGCAGAGCCACCACCTCACCCCTGGGCTGGCTCTGATCCCAGCCCTGCACAATCCCAAGGGGACTGAGGGCCCTTTGTCAGCTGGTGCTGAGCCCAGAGCGGCGGTGCTGCATCACCTTCCCCCTGGGCTGGATCCCAGCACAGCTCCTGGAGGGTGCAGCAGGGTGCTGGGGGCCCAGTCCCTGCCCAGAGAGCGAGCCCATGGGTGGCAGGGCATGCTGGCTGGGGAGGTGGGATAGCACCTCTGGCAGGATCAGGCCGGGGAAGGCTGGGTGTGAATCCTGCCTGTGCTGCAAATCCTGCCCCAAAAAGGGGCTTCTCCCACCAGCTGGTTGGCAGGGTGGCAAAGGCTGAGGTACTGGCAGCGGGCTTGTGGCTGTGCCAGGCTGGGCACAGAGTTCAATTCCCAGGGCCTAAAGTCCTTCCTGCTCTTCCCAATGTGACAAAGGCTGTGTGTTCCCACAGCCCCAGACAGCCGCTGCCTGCGTGAGCCCCGCGGCTCTGTGAGAGCTCAGAGCAGCGTTTCCCTGGGTGTTGAGGCAGGCACTGCCCCAGGCCGGCTGCTCACTGCTTTGCCAACTCAGCTAGAAGCTGTGCATGCAAGAGGGAAATCCCCAGCGCTCTCCCAGGCTCTGTGTAAAGAGGCTGTGTGCTGGAGGCAGGTGGGTTTGGGCTCCTGGCCACTCCCAGAACTGTTCCTCTCACACCTCCACCCACCTCAGGGGTGGTTTTGTCCCAGGAGGATGAAGCAGCCAAAACCTCATGTGGGCAAGCAGGACCCTCTGTTACCCATCACTGCATCCTGGTGAGTGGGATCTCCCCTGAGCACCCCAGGGTAGCTCTCAGCCCCAGGAAACCCGCATGTGGTGCTGGGTGGCCAAGGTGGCTGGGCTTGAGGGAGCACCACATGCTGCTGCACCCCACTTCCATGGGACCACCCAGCCCTCACAGGAGCCCCACAGGGGCAATTGGCTGCAGATGCTGCTTCCAAAGCCTCAGTCCCTCACCCTCTGCCACTGGCCAAATCTCTGTTTAGTTCCACTTATTTTGATACCATCCATCTTGCAAAGCCCCTGGCTTATCTCTTTGGGTTTTAAATGCCACTTTTGCATTTTTAATTAAACGTTTCCAGGTGTCCATTGCCCCAGTCCCACTCAGTCCCTGAAGCCATTGGGGGAAGCTCACCCTCGCAGGCTGTGGCTGAAGCTCGGAGTCACCAGGATGATAAAGGTGGCAGTGCTATCCTGGAGTACTCTGTCCAAGTCTGGGCTCTCCAGCTGCAGAGAGACAGGGAACTGCTGGAGGGAGGCCAATGCAGGGCTATAGAGATGAGCAGGGACTGGAGCATCTTCCTTGTGGGAAAGGCTGCGGGACCTGGGGCTGTTCAGCCTGGAGGAGACTGAGGGGGGAGCTCATTAATGCTTACAGGTCCCTAAAGGGTGCGTGTCAGGAGGATGGGGCAGTTTTTTCTCTTCTCTCAAGCGACAGGACAAGGGGTGATGGCCATGAGCTGGATCACAAACAGCTCCAGTGAAACATGAGGAGAAAGTCCTTTGGTGTGGGGTGAGGGAGCCCTGGCCCAGGCTGCCCAGGGAGGGTGTGGAGGCTCCTTCTAGGGAGGTTCCCAACCCTGCCTGGACACGTTGCTGTGCCCCTGATGGAGGGGACCCTGCTGCAGCAGGGGCTGGGCTGGGTGAGCTCTGCAGGGCCGCTCCAGCCCCTGCGGTTCCCGAGGCGGCCGCGCTGGGGCCCGCGCCCGGGCTGAGGCGGCTCCTGCCCCGCTCCAGGCCCCGCCTCAGCGCCCGTGACGTCACCAGCGCCCGCGACCCCCCCCCCGCCACAGCGCAGCCAATCAGCGGCCGCGCCGCTGCCGCTGCCGGCCGCCCCGCCCCCCGAGGCCCAGCGCCCAATGGCGGCGCGGCCCGCAGCCAAAACACAAGCGCGGGCCAATGGGGAGGCGGCGGGGCGGGGCGCGGCGCGGGGGCAGCTGGAAGATTCGAACCGAACGCCCGTGGGGGCGGGCGGCGCGGCGGCGGCCAATCAGCGCGCTGGGAACGGCGCCTCCCGGTGCGATCCCCCCCCGCGCCCGGCCCGGGCCCCCCCTGCGGCGCCCCCCGGTGTCGGCGCGGCGCGGGGCGCGCGCTGCGGGGCCGGCCCCGCCATGTCCGTGAACATGGAGGAGCTGCGGCACCAGGTGATGATCAACCAGTTCGTGCTGGCGGCCGGCTGCGCCGCCGACCAGGCCAAGCAGCTGCTGCAGGCGGCCCACTGGCAGTTCGAGGTACGGGACGGGGCCCGGAACCGCCCCCGCGCCCCCTCCCCAAACCGGCGCACCGTCCGTCCTCGCCGCCCCGGAGCCGGCCGCCACCCCCCTGCCCGCAGAGCCGCGGAGCGGCGGGGGACGGCGTGCGGGGGAAAGGCCGGCCCAGCTGCGGCCCAGCGACACGCGCGGCCCGGCCACGGCCCCCCCCAGCAGCCGCGCGGGGGCGGGAGCAGGGGAAGGGGCTCCGAGCTCCCCCCGGGGCTATTTATAGCGGGGCCGTAACCCGAGCGGCGGCTCGGCGCCCGGCGGCGGGGGGGCGGCTTCCCCCCAGCTGGGGCCGCGGGGGGAGGGGACCCCACGTAAACAAAGCGGGGAACCCACGCGTGACGGGGATACGATCCCGAGCGGGCCGGGTGAAGGGCAGCAGCGGCCTGCCCCGACCCGTGGGGCCGGCGGGGCGGGGGTCCCCAGGGTGGTCCCAGGGGGCTGCGGGGCAGGCGGGGGGGGGAAGCCGTGTTTTCCTCCCCCATTTGTCTCGAGTGGGTCGGGGCTGATGGCGTGTCCCCACAGACGGCCCTGAGCGCCTTCTTCCAGGAGACCAATATTCCCAGCAGCCACCACCCCCCGCAGATGGTAAGTGGGACCCTCTCTCCCCTCTCCACACCCCCACCCGCCCATCCCCTCCCCAACCCCAACACCCTCCAAACCGCCTTTAAACCCACCTCAGCAGCTGCCAGCCACCCCCTCCCCCTCCCTCACAACCCCCCCTTTAGCTCAGGACCCCCCAGGTGCCCCCCGGCGGGGTGTGCAGCCCCCCGGGCCGCCAGCTCCCCGCCAGCCATGTTGCCGTGCGCCCGGAGGAACCCGGAGCCGCCGAATGTAAACACGAGCTAAAATGTCTGCCAGGAAATAGTTTGTCTGGGCAGGCACCGAGCTGGGAGCTGGGCTCCCCGGGACACGGGGGGGTCACTGCTGCCCCCCCTGCCCCAAAGCCCACTTGACCTTGGCCGAGGGGAGGAAGTTCTTGCTCTGCAGGTGGGAGGGGGGGAGTCGGGAGGGGTTATTTTACATCTCTGTCTTTTCCTGTTGAGGGAACTCGCTGGTGCCGAGTGTGGGGGAGGGAGTGGGGCTGGGCTTGGCCCATTTAGGGGGGTTTATTCCTCCCCTTCTGCCCTCAGGAAGTCACCAGCCAGCCCGGCACCAAGTGCTGGCTCCTGCACAAAGTCCTTGTGCCGTCTGGCTCCCACTGAAACCCCTGTTTGTTTTCATTCCTCCTCACCCTGCACGTTTTCTCGCTGCCTCAGGGACCTCCTGAAGGGTCACCTGGAGAAAAAACCCCTTTTCTGAGAGGAGAGGGGCTGGAGGTCAGGTGGGAGCTGCAGGGAGTGGGATGGGAAGCGGCTCTGATGGGACTCATCCTGCTCCCTGGGCCCGGGGCTCAGCAGGACCCTTCCCCTTGGTGTCTTCTACTACCATGTGCTCCGTAGTGAAACAAAACGCTTCTCCTTCTCCCCAGATATTCTCACCCCGCATTTATGACACTTTTCTTGCTGCTGCCCCCACACACACCTCCCCAAATCCAGATCTCTGCAGCTGGAGATGCTGGGCAGCCCTTACCCCTGGGCTGGGGGACACCAGGGGCTTTACTCTCGGGTTCTATTTCTTCCTCAAACAGCAGAGAACAAAGCTGTGAGTGCACTGGGGTCCTGGGGTGGTTATTGCCTTCACCCCAGAGGAAGAGGGTGCTCCCCACACTCAGCACCCCCACCGCACAGGCCTGGGTTGTGAGAAAGGGGCTCCTGGAGCCAGGTCAGCCCCGCAGCAGGTGGAACTGACCCCCCACAGCTGAGTGGCTTCTGGGGGTGAGGTGGTGGAGGAGGAGGAGGGCAGGAATGACATGGCAGCCCTTATTTTTGGTGTGAAACCCCTTTGGCTGTGTCCCCCTCCAGCATCACCCCCAGGGCTGCTGGGGGGGTGAGGCTGTGCTGGGGGGTGGGTTTTGCAGAACACCAGTCACTTGGAGGTTGGTTTTTTTTTGCAACAAGTGGCTTCTCAGATACTGCCACATTGCTATGCTGTAAAAAGGAACCTCCCAAAGCCTGGCTTGCTCCTGCTCTCAGGTGAGCTCTGAGCTGAGCTCTCAGTGTGTGCACAGAGGAACATCCCCAGCTCCCCACAAACCTGCTTGGTGATGGCATGTTTGGGGTGTGCCAGCTCTCCACGCTGCTGGAGCTCATCCCTACCCCTCCAGCACGGCTCTGAGGGGTGCTGCTGCCCCCAGGCTGGGGAGCATCCCACAGCCAGCAAAGCCAGGGGTGGGCAGCACCCATGTCCTGCCTTGCCCCTCTTCCCCTCCTGAGAGTGGCCAGGAAGGGGAGGGGGAGGAACCTCAAAGGATTTGGGATCTTGTGTATGCTGGGGCTGCTGGATCTGGGGATGAGCCCTGGCAAGGGGGATGTACAGCAGCTCTTCTCCAGGAGCAGCGTTCCCCCAATCCCCCATCCATCCACCCCCAGGGCTGAGGGCAGCAGATGCTGCTCAGTTGCAGCTCCATGAGGGCAACAGGCATTTGGGGCAGATTCCCCTTGGCCACACTCCCCCCCCATTCCAGCACACCCCCACTACACCCCATCCATCGCCCCATGCCCCCTGTGCAGCCTCAGGGGGATGTTGCTCGGTGGATTTGGGGTGGGAAGTGCCCCCAAGACCCCGAGTTGCCCCCCCAATACCAGGATGCACAAGGTGTTGCTATTCTCAGCCCCTGTGTGTGTTCAGAACAGCCAACAGCCTCCGAAAAGGGGAGCCAGGGGCATTGGGGCAGGTGCCCACCCTGTTTTGCACTGTTGGGGTGAAGCCAACCCCCCCTAACCCCTTTGCATGGGGGCTCTGTCACCCCCATTCTCAGAGCACAGCAAGTTGCTGGCTGACTTGGGGCTCTGGGTGCTCCCAGCCCCATTGCAGACCCACGTTCTCCCCCCTCAGTGAGACTGGCAGCAGCAAGGGCTGGATTTGGCCTGGCTGGGTGGGAGGGGGGCACTAAATTTAGCCATGTACACAAAAGGCAGGGGCTGTACCAGGAACTGCCTGGGGCCCAGCCACCACCTCCTGTCCCAGGGGACACTGCCTGCCTCCTACTCCCTCTGCCCTAATGGGGTGTGACATGAGTGGGCTCCTGCAGGGCCAGGTGGGTCCCCAGCACCCTCCACACTGATCCTGCTAGACCCTGGACGGGGACCCAGCCCCGTCCCTGCTGCTCCTCTCCAAGGGGCAGCTGCCAACAGAGCTGTGTGTCCCCTCCCCAAAATGTGTCTTATCCCAGGGCTCCAAGCACCTTGGCTAGTCCAAAATGTCCTTCCTACAGAGGGCTGGAGACCCTCCCCGGGCCCCCCCCACACCTTTGGGGGAGCTCCCTGGACCCTTGAGGGCTGCACAGCAGTGCTGGGGACCCCAGGCCCAGCCAGACCCTGGGTGTGGGGTGAAGCCAGGATCCCCAGCAATGGGACCCCCAAAAGCATCCTCAGCTGATCTGACAGCCCCTTCTCTCCTCTCCCCTCCCTCCCCACAGATGTGCACCCCCAGCAACACGCCGGCCACGCCGCCCAACTTCCCGGACGCCCTGGCCATGTTCTCCAAGCTGCGGACGTCCGAGAGCCTGCAGAGCAGCAACAGCCCCATCACCTCCATGGCCTGTTCCCCCCCCGGCAGCTTCAGCCCCTTCTGGGCCTCCTCTCCCCCCAGCCACCAGCCCTCCTGGCTGCCCCCCTCCTCCCCCACCGCCCACGGCCTCCACCACCACCACCTGCACCAGCCCGCCTGGCCCCCGGCGCCCCCGGCCCCCGCCCCCCCACAGAAAGCCGTGGCCACCATGGATGGGCAGAGATAAGGCTGGGATGGCAGGGGGGGCTGGGCCAGGGCGCTGGGAGCAGGGGCTCCCTCAGAAACGCACTGGAGGCATTTTCTAGGTTTTATTATTATTTGGGGGGGTGGGGTGGGGGGCACCAGCCCAGGGGAGCCGCTGCAGGAGTCACCAGCTGGTCCTTTCTCCCTCCAAACCCCCCCTTTTTTAAAAAGAAATATATAATATATAAATGTATGTAATGTATATAAACCCAGAGACAGGAGCAGCAGCACAGAGCTGGCTGCTGGCTGGCAGGTGAGGGGGGTCCCTATGGTTCCCCTCCCACCCCTGTGCAGCAGGGCAGGAGAGGGGAAAGGGGGAGCAAATAAAAAGGCAGGAGGTGGCTGTCAGCAGCCCAGCTCAGGGCACAGAGCCACTGCCCACCACCCTCCCCAGCTCTGGAGCTGCTGGGCTCACGTTGCAGCACCCAAGAGCAAACGGTGCCTCTCCTCAGGCTTCCCAAATTCAGCCCAGCTTGCACAGACTCACCCCCCACCCCCAGCCCTGTCCTCCCTCCCTCAGGACCCCTCGTGGGGGGTTAATCAAGGTGACACCCCCCATGTCCCGGTGCCCCACTGGCCACGGCCTTTCCCTGGGGGTGCTGGGGGGGTTTTTAGTTTTCAAATCAATGTTGCTTAAAAAAAAGTAAAGGAAAACAAACACAAAAAAAAAAAGAGGAAAAGAAAATCCCACAAAAACAGGTGGAAGGTTTTGTATTAATTTAAAAAGAATAATAATTAAAAACACATTAAAAATCACTTTTTTAACAGCAGCTGTCTCTGCCTCTTCTCTTTGCCCTGGGTGGCCCCCCCCAGGGACTGCCATCAGCCCCCAAAGAGGAGATTGGGGGGGGGGAGGCCTTGTGGGGCCTGTGCCCACCCAGTGAGGACCCCCTGTGTGTGGGGGGTGCAGCCAAAACCCCACCATGGAGCCTCCTGAAATGTCCCCCCCAGCCCCTACCTGTGCCATGAATGAGCCCCCCCCAGGCCTCAGCACTGCTGGCTGGCCCCATCCCACCCCTCACAGCACAGGGCAGCTCCTGTGCTGGGGGGAGACCCCACACATATCCCCCCACTGCACAGACCAGCCTGAGGATGGGGGGCTCACTGCCCTTGTGTCCCCCCCCACAGGCAGGGCAGAGCTCTGGGCCCCGGCCTCCCACCCTGCTCATTGCCACACCACTGATGGCTTGAAGCACCCCACAGGCCTCGGGTTAGTGCTTAAACACCCAAATTAAGCTAAACTCCCCCCCCCATTGGCACACTACTCACAGGACGGCTGGGGATGGCAGCAGCTGAGGCGCCAGCGAGGGCCAGGGCTCAGGGCAGAGGTGAAGCGTCCCCAGGGGATGGGGAGACCCCAGGGACAGCCCCAGCACAGCACAAGCACCAAGGGAGAAACCCCTGGGGCTGCTCCACTGCAGCAGCACAGGCAGCCCCTGAGGAGGAGGCTGTGGGGCAGCTGGGACACAGCAGCACAGAGGCTGGGAGAGGGGCTGAGCTGAGGGAGGGGTGAGCATTAAAGGAACCATTCTCAGCTCAGTTATGGCCTGCAGCTGCCAAATGGTCCCAGGTGTGTGTGTTTGGGGGGGAGGATGGTGATGGGTGTTTTCAAACCTGACCTCGATTTCGGGAGAAGATCCAATGGCATCCTGGGCTGGATTAGAAGGGTTGTGGGCAGTAGGTCAGGGAGGTTCTGCTCCCCCTCTGCTCTGCCCTTGTGAGACAGAATCTGGAATATTGTGTCCAGTTCTGGCCCCTCAGTTGCAGAAGGACAGGGAACTGCTGCAGAGAGTTCAGCGAAGGGCCACAGAGATGAGGCTTAGGGAGCTGGGGCTCTGCAGCTTGGAGGAGACTGAGGGGTGACATTAATGTTACAAATACACAAAGGATGGGTGTGAGGAGGCTGGAGCCAGGCTGTTCTCAGTGATGGCAAATGATGGGGACAAGGGGCAACAGGTAAAAACTGCGACATGAGATGTTCCCCCTCACCCAGGACTAACGCCACATGCAGGACATAGGTGAGCTGGGGCTGGTTCCTTTAGTACTCACCCCTCCCTCAGCTCAGCCCCTCTCCCACAGGACAAGGGGTGATGGCCATGAGCTGGAACACAACCAGTTCCACTGAAACACCAGGAGAAAGTCCTTTGGTGTGAGGTGAGGGAGCCCTGGCCCAGGCTGCCCAGGGAGGGTGTGAAGGCTCCTCAGGAGGTTTCCAAACCCACCTGGACACTTTGCTGTGCCCCTCATGGACCTGCTTTAGCAGAGCCTTGGGCTGGGTGAGCTCTGCAGGGCCCTTCCCACCCCCACCACTCTGGGATTCTGGGGGTTGTGGTTTTGCCCAGCCAGGAAAAGGAAAAGGGGATCGGAGGCAAAGAGCCTGTGAAGGCTGAAATAACAGCAGTTTAATCAAACAGAACAAGGAACAGTTATAAAACTCAGTGAGGGAATACATAAAAAACACTGGTTAAGTGACACAGTCACTCACCAGCCAGGACCCAACCCCAACCCACCACCCTGGACCCCAACCCCAGCAGAGCTCCTTCAAGACAGCTCCCCAGCTCCAGCCTGGGCACGACAGCAGGATGGGATCCAGAACCTGCCAGCCTGTGTCAGATGCCCAGGCTGGACCCCTTCCTGCTTCACCAGTTGAAAGGGTCCAAAGGGAGACTCAGAGACCTGCTGAGGCACCCACAGCTGCTCTGGAACGTTGCTCTGGAACTAGTGTCCTGGCTGAGCTGCAAGACCGAGTGTCGTCCCTGCAGGGCCTGGGCAGCGAGCTGCAGGGCAAGGAGGGGAAGGTGAGCTGCAGCAGTGCCCGAGGGGCTGCGGCTGTGCCAAGGGATTGGGCAGGGAGGGGACAGACGAAGGGTCCCAACGCTGGTGGCAGTGTCCTGACTGTGCCACTGCTGTTGTTCCCAGATCAGGCAGCTGGAGAACACCCTTGGAAAGCTGGAGTTGACTGGAGCTGACTGGAAATCAGAGGACAGCTGCTGCAGCAGCTCCTCCAGAGCTACGAGGAGCCCCAGGGGCTGGTGGGCTCCTTCATGTCACAGCAGGCAGTGGGCAAGATGCTGAATCACCTGCCAGGGAGGAGCCAGGTAGGGAGAGCCCAGCATGGCGATCTTGGGAGGGGGTTGCCATGACCCCCCCTTCTGTTTGTGCTTTGCTGTAACGTGGGGGAGCCCATTGCTGTTCCCCCGCGCGGGGCCGCTGTGTGCTCGGACCGCTGCAACGGCGGCCCCCACAGGCGGAGCCCGGCCAGAAGCTTCCCCTGCAGCTGCCGGGGCCGGCGCCGGCCAGCGCTGACACGGCCCCGCAGCGGCCCAGGCCCGGCCCCGCGGTGACTGAGGGAACGCCTCTCTCGGGAACGTGCTGGAGAAGCCGCTGCTGCCTGTGTGCCGGCAGGGGCTGCAGGAGTCCTTCCCACCGCCGTTGAAACCTGTGTGCCGAGCCCAAGCAGCAGAAGCTGCCTGCCCTGCAGAGCCATGGGGGAAGCCAATGGGCCTGGGTGCTGCCCCGGGGAACGCACACGCCGCTCTGTGGGCACTGACATGCAGAAATGGCACTTCAGGACCCTTCCCCTGGGCTGGCTGAGAGAGGATGGGCTCGTTGGCAGGGCAGAGCTGCAAATGAGAAAGGGCAGAGGGGTCTCCCAGCCGGGGCACGGGGAGCCCTTGGCTTTGCAGGGAGCAGGGAGGGCTGGCAGGGGAGGCAGGTGGAAAAGGCCACGTCACGTTTCCTTGGGAACTTGGCTTTGTCTCAAAAAAACCCCCAACAAACCAGCCGAGCCCCCCCCAAAAAAACCCCCTACACAGTTCAGCCAGATAAGGCTTCTCCCGGGGAAGCTCTATCAAGGAGTAGCCCAAGCACACACTGTCACCACAGGCTCAGCTTAATCAAAGGTCTGAGGCTCTCAGGAAAGGCAGCTTTCCCACTGCCCCCTGCCCAGGCCCTGCCCAGCTGAAAGCCAAAGCCCACGTACTTTGGTACTGTGCCTTTTCAAGGGCTTTTGCATTTACTGTGGGCCAGGCCAGCTCTAAGCCCGTCTATGACAGCGAAGGACTATAATAAAAACACCGTCCACACGTCAAAACTTGAAGTGGGTCGGGAAGATGGAACTCCATGAACATGGTTAAAGATTCTCTTTGGAGAAACTTGACAGGCTTGGGTAAAATCTGAAAGACCAACAAGAAATGTTTCAGCCGCTGCTCCAGTTGCAGGTATCAGAAAAATGGCATCTTTTTATTGAAGGCAGGAAAAGCTTTCTCTCTTCTAAGACGTTGCTACTACTACTACTTCAGCATGGGCTGCCCACTGTCCCTCATTGCCTCTGTCTGTCCCTGCTCGCTCGCCTGCTCGGGACCTGTGAGGGATGTAGGAGGTTGGACAGGGCCGCCCAGTCGTGCTCAGACACCGGCGTGCTGGGTCTCTCCAAAGAGGTGTGGAGCTCTGGAAGGAGCCGCTGTGCCCGGGTCTGCTGGCCATGGGATGAAGTCAGCCTGTGCTCTGGTGACATGCCAGTGCCTGAGGACGAGGAGCAGGGGTGAGCAGGGACACGTCCTGGGCAGAGACACCCAGAAACGGGGTCTTGCCCCCCGCCATGATGCAGAACGGCTGTTGTCCCACCCTGACCAGGACCAGCCCACACGTCACTCTGGCTGCAACACGGGGACTCGTTGCCCCATCCGCCAGCCCTCCCCCTCCATCCTGCTTCCAGCCCTCCCCGTTGCTGGGCCCCCCCAGGGGCTGTACCTGTCACACAGAGCGAGGAGACGTAGTTCTGGGGCCGGGAGAGCAGCCGTCCGCTGTCCCAGCTGTGCTGCTGCCTCAGGGGCTGCGTGGCCGCGTCCCTGCCCACGTGTGCCCTGGCCGTGCCCTGCGTGCCCGCGGGCGGCTGCGCGTCCAGCCGGCCCCTGTAGACGCGGCCGTCGGTGCCCACCAGCGGCACCTCGTCCTGCGGGAAGGAGAGAGAGCCGGGCTGAGGCACGGGGCCAGCGCAGTGCCCCCGCCCCGGGGAAACCTCCCGGCCTCCGTCGCCCCCCACCCCCCGCCCTCCCCCGGCCCTACCTCGGTGTTCCATGGGGCGCGGCGCTGCAGCCGGGGCAGTTGTGGGGGGTGCAGCGACTGGGTGACGGTGTGTCGGCCGCCGCACTGCCGCGGCACACGGGGGTACCTGTGCTCGGCCGCCGGCTCCCTGTGGGACGGGACACGGGGATACTCAGCGCCGGGCCCCGGGGCGCCCCGTGCTGCCCCTGCTACGGCAGGACCGGGCCGGGGTGCTCCTGGGGTTCGCCCGTTCTGGCCCGCCCGGCCGCTGCGAGAGACCCGACAAAACCCCCCTCCCGCCGAGGGCTGAGGTCAGGCTGAGACCAGATGCAACTCGTCACACGTGGCTCCGACGCCACTGAGCCACGGACCTGGGCCAGACGAGGCAGCCCAGGGGGCTGGAAAACCTCACAGACCAGGGGCAACCTCAGCGGACCCTCCGATTCATCTCATCCCCTGCCCCTCCTGGAGCCCCCGCACCCCGACAACCCCCGGACCGGGCAGAGCCCACTCTGCGCCCCAGGGACCGGGATGAGACCCCGAGTGCCTACCTGCGGCCGTGCTGCTGTGTGTGCTCGGGCTCGGGGGTAGTACTGGGATGCCTGCGGGGGCCAGGGGGCAGCGGCGTCCCGGAGGGGATGGTCACGATGTGCCTGGGGAGGGCAGGAGCTGCGGGTGGGTGACAGAGCACAAACAACCCTCCCCGGCTCGGGGCGGCACCCCAAACCCCGCATGCTCGTAGTCCCACGCAACCCCCTGCACACTGCCCCTGGGAAGGGGTCCCCGTGCCCCTACCAGGGACAGGGCTGCAGGGCAGCTCGGCAGGGCAGACCCCCGGGTACACACCTCCCTGTCCCGTCCCCCCGCAAAGCCCCCGATGCGCCTATTCACGGGCGGGGCACCGGCGTGTTGTAGAGCCGGTCACAGGACAGACAGTGGAAATGACCCGTGAGCTGCCTGGGGAGGAGAAAAGGGCCTGCTGAGCTGCGGGGGGCAGCAACGTCTCACCCACAGCCCGCTTTGGTTTGGGAGGGCTCTGCCCTGCAGGTACCGTATCCCTGTGCCTCCTTCACATGGGAACCTGCTGCTGCTGGGGCGCCGGCCACCTTGTGCCAGTGTCGGGGGCCCACGTAGGCACCGGCCGGGGCACTGCCGGAGGGAAGGGGCAGCGCTGTCCCCAGAGCCAGCGCCGGCCCCAGCGCACTCACTTGCTCATGCCCGCGGCGGCATTCTCCTCCATCCCTGGTTGGAGCTCCAGGTCCCCACGGTCCAGCTGCGGAGGGACACACACCCTCAGGCAGCTGCCCCGGGCCAGGACAGGGCAGGCCCCGGGGACAAACCGGGAGCGGGGATCCTCAGAGGGAGCTGCCTGGGGCTGAGGAGCCTGGAGATGCCAGTTCAGCACAGCAGGCATGAGCCACTTCTCACCTTGGACTGCAGCGCAGCAGAGAGGTGTCTGAGCTGCCCCAGCTGGCGCAGAGCCTTCTCCGCCTCTGTGTAGTGCTCGGGGATGCTGCTGGAGGCTGAGGACGTGGCACTGATGTTGGTCTGCCCTGAGGGAGAACCTGCCCTCCTCTCAGCAGTCACTGGTGCTTCCTGCATCTTATCCAGAGCGGGGGACTTGGCCGGGGCAGACCGGCTCCCAGCGCTCTCCTGGGAGAAGCCAGCAAAGAGGAGCAGGTTTATGTGTGGAACTGCAGCAGTAAGGGCAAGGGCTGTCCCCATGGGGACATGCTGTCCCCAGTGCCCAGATCCTGCTCCCAAACCCCCCGGGCTCACGATGACAAACTCAATCTACCCCATGAGATCCCAAAGGCCAAGCGCCCACCCCATGGAGCCCTTTGGAGCCACAGCCCCCCAGCCCCTCCCCAGCCCCCTCAGCTCTCTGGCTGCACCCGTGCCTGAAGAATATTTTCAGCAGCCCATGCAGGGGAGCAGCAAACATCCAACTGAGGGCACCTGCTACAAACCCCAGGCATTGTTTCCTCTAGCAACGGGCTCCAGATCTCCAGGTCTGCTGGAACAGACCCACTTCCCAGCCCAATGGGCCGGGCCTGATTTGCAGGAGCAGCAGCCTCAGGTGGGATTTGGAAACCACCTCACAGTGCAACATGCGGGAGTTCAGCCCCCAAACCGCTCTGTTCCCTCCTGCCAGCCCCAAGGGATTTGGACACTCGCTTGCCCCACAGAGGGGCTGTTGCAGGCTGCCCAGAGCACAGCAGAGAGAAAAGATCCCCATCTGTGTGGCGGGCCAGACAAGGAGCTGCCCTGGCTCTGCCCACACCAGGTCCTGCCTCACAGGGGGATATGCAGGGCAGGGAAGTGCAGCCCAGATGCCTCAGCACTCACCACCTCTTGGCCTCCTCCTCCTCTTGTCGTGCTGCCCACTAGGCAGTCGTCCAGTGCCTTCCACTGCACCATGTCCTTCACCTTGTCCGGCCTCGGATAGAGGCTCAACACTTCCTTCAGCCTTTCCTGGGGAAGGAAGGGATCGAGGGGTCAGCCTGTAGCCCCCAGAAGTCATCCCAGCACTATGTAGCTGGGAGCAGGATGGGACCCACAGGAGTGCTGAGCCCGCAGCACTGCTGGGGACCATGCCCTGATGCCGAAGGATGGGCTGTACTGGTTCCCCTCCCTGGGTGCTCGTGGCCGTACCAGATCGCTGGTCAAAGCTGTTATCTGGTCGTGGATGCCTCTGAGAGAGCTGGCAGCACTTTGAACGTTCTCCTGGAGTGAGGGGAGAAGAAGGGACAGCAGTCAGCATATGGCAGCATTTACGAGGAGCATCCACAAACGAACTTGGGCACAGAGAGGAGGACGCTGGGCCAGGCTGTGCTTGAGGGCCAGCGCTGTATTACACAGCTACATATTTGTTTTCCTCTCCCTCCCAGCACCCATGGGAGGATTTTTCCAGTGGTTACTTAACTTTGAAAGTGCCTCAGCATTGCTTTGTTTGACACACACACTTAGCTCTTTAGCAGCGGCCCCCCTGCAGTGCCCATTTCTGCCCTCGCCAGGCAGCACTGGCAGGAGGCGGCGAGGGGGGGTTTGGGGGCTCCAGGGGAGCTGCCCCCTTGGGACACACGTCTGGCTCTGCTTTGCTGGTGCCCTTCCCGTGGGGCGAGCCCCAGGGCTGTGGGGCAGGGAGGGGGAGGGAGGGCACGGGCCGAGGGGCAGGGAGAGGGGAGGGCCCAGTGGCCACCCGGGGCAGCGGCAGCAGCTCACCTGCAGCGCCCGGATCTCCTCGCCCATGCGGGACTGCGCCGCCTGTATCCCGCCGATCTGCGTGAGCACATCCTGGGACAGAGCCACGGCCTGGGAGAAGGGGGTTGGTGGGGTCAGCCCCAAGGGAGGGTCCCGCCGAGCCCCTCGGCCCTGCCCCGGGGCAGCTGCTGCGCTCCCGCAGGCAGCAGGGCCGGCTCCAGCCCTGCCTGCGCCCGGCCCCAGGCGCTGGAGGGACCCCCGGGGCGAGGAGCCGCTGCCGAGGGCCGGGGCCGGGCCCTGCCCGAGGAGGGAGGGCGAGCTCCCCGCTGCCAGGGGCTGGCTCGTCAGGGAGCAGCCAGGGAGCGGGACCAGCCTCTACCTTGGAAATGCTGCTTTCGTTGGCTTCCACTCTCTCTCTCAGCTGCTGCACCTCCGCAGCCAGCGAGGCCACACAGATGCCAAGGGCCGTCCCCTCCATCGGGGCCTCGGCCGGTGCGTCCCGCAGGCCCAGGTGTCCCAGCATGGCATCCAGCACCCTGTGCAGGAGCTGAGAGGAAATGCCTTTGTCCTCAGGAATCCCGAGGGCCCTGTCCAGCAGCTGGGAGAGGCTGAGTATGGCCATGGCAGCAGCTAGCTTGCCACGTCTTCCTCCTTCTCCTCCTCACCACTGAATGCAACTCTGTGTTCAGGGGGTGACACAAGTCCCCTACTGCCGGGTGACGCTCTGCTCCCGGCCTGAGGAATGGGCTTTATGATGTCACACGCAGCCAGGGTGATTCCGTAAAGGGCGCGTGCCAGGAGGATGGAGCCAGGCTGTCCTCAGCGGTCTCCAATGAGGGGACAAGGGGCAACGGGTACAAGCTGGAACATGAGAGGTTCCAAAGAAACCCAAGGAAAAACTTGTTCCCTGTTGAGGGGAGGGAGCACTGGAAGGGGCTGCCCAGACGGGCTGTGGAGTCTCTGGGGGAAAATGGGACAAGTCGAATTCAGGCATTAAACCCAAAGCAAATCCATCTCTGTGCGTATGTTGATCTTCCACGCCGAGAGGGTTGAATTCAAAGAGGGAGCAGAGAGATGAAGAGATGGGATCAAAACAGTCTGGGGGAGGCGCTGGGGGAAGGTTCCGACGGGCAGCGCCGCGACCCCACAGGAGACAGAGCCCACGGGACCCACACACACGCCAAACACAACCGCACGGTCGACCACCGAACGCGCCCCGCGCCCCTCGTCCCACGCTTTATAGCTCCGCCCCGGCGCATGCGCTGTGCGGCCTCTGGAAGCTGCTGGAAAGCGCTGGAAGGCCCGAGCCCGGGCCCCGGCCCCGAACCCACCGCGCCCGGGGCCCGCGCGGGGCCGCTGTGTGCTCGGACCGCTGCGCGCCCGCTCCGGGGCAACGGCGGCCCCCACAGGCGGAGCCCGGCCAGAAGCTTCCCCTGCAGCTGCCGGGGCCGGCGCCGGCCAGCGCTGACACGGCCCCGCAGCGGCCCAGGCCCGGCCCCGCGGTGACTGAGGGAACGCCTCTCTCGGGAACGTGCTGGAGAAGCCGCTGCTGCCTGTGTGCCGGCAGGGGCTGCAGGAGTCCTTCCCACCGCCGTTGAAACCTGTGTGCCGAGCCCAAGCAGCAGAAGCTGCCTGCCCTGCAGAGCCATGGGGGAAGCCAATGGGCCTGGGTGCCGCCCCGGGGAAGGCACACGCCGCTCTGTGGGCACTGACATGCAGAAATGGCACTTCAGGACCCTTCCCCTGGGCTGGCTGAGAGAGGATGGGCTCGTTGGCAGGGCAGAGCTGCAAATGAGAAAGGGCAGAGGGGTCTCCCAGCCGGGGCACGGGGAGCCCTTGGCTTTGCAGGGAGCAGGGAGGGCTGGCAGGGGAGGCAGGTGGAAAAGGCCACGTCACGTTTCCTTGGGAACTTGGCTTTGTCTCAAAAAAACCCCGAACAAACCAGCCGCTGGCTGCAACACGGGGACTCGTTGCCCCATCCGCCAGCCCTCCCCCTCCATCCTGCTTCCAGCCCTCCCCGTTGGATCCCCTCCTCCTCTTGGATCATGCCACGTGCTAACACCAGTCTGAGTATGTAGAAAGTAGACCTGACCCTGCTGAGTCGTCCTTTGCTCATCTCCCTCGGGTAAATCAGGAGGAGTGTGCAAGTGTGTCCTGCTCATGTAATTTCTGTGCCTCTGCGACCTGACTCTCCTCTCTGACAGCCGGGGATCTGACGTCTGCCCGCAAGTTGCACCGTTCGTCCCTGTAATCGGAGTGTTCTCATCCACAAAACAGCTCAGGGGTCTGCCTGGACTGGAGTATTCTGATGCTGGCCGTGTTGGTCGCTCCCACTGAGTTGTTCGTATAATGTGATTTAAATACTGGATCCTTCCAGAAGCAGTCCTCCGCTCCTCCCACCCATCTGGTAAATCATTATCAAATAACCGACTGCAATCCACGACTTGTCCTCCTGTGCCTATTTGGTCTCTGGACTGAAGGCTTACTACTATCTGTCCTCTAACAGTATCATTGTCGTTTGGACCAAGCTTGCACAGATCCAGTCTCTGAAAACCAGTGTCTTTAAGGCGGTTGATTGTATCTGAAAGAAGTCTCACACAACCCAGAAAACCAGCTCCCTGTTTTTTATGAATTTTCTTGTGATTCCACACACTGATTGTAATTGAATCCGACTTCCCAATATATAGGTCATAATGCTGATTCCATCTTGGATCAAGTGTATTCTTCACAGTATCTGTAGAATGGCATTGGCCAGAAATGGGACAAGTCGAATTCAGGCATTTACTGTGGGCCAGGCCAGCTCTAAGCCCGTCTATGACAGCGAAGGACTATAATAAAAACACCGTCCACACGTCAAAACTTGAAGTGGGTCGGGAAGATGGAACTCCATGAACATGGTTAAAGATTCTCTTTGGAGAAACTTGACAGGCTTGGGTAAAATCTGAAAGACCAACAAGAAATGTTTCAGCCGCTGCTCCAGTTGCAGGTATCAGAAAAATGGCATCTTTTTATTGAAGGCAGGAAAAGCTTTCTCTCTTCTAAGACGTTGCTACTACTACTACTTCAGCATGGGCTGCCCACTGTCCCTCATTGCCTCTGTCTGTCCCTGCTCGCTCGCCTGCTCGGGACCTGTGAGGGATGTAGGAGGTTGGACAGGGCCGCCCAGTCCTGCTCAGACACCGGCGTGCTGGGTCTCTCCAAAGAGGTGTGGAGCTCTGGAAGGAGCCGCTGTGCCCGGGTCTGCTGGCCATGGGATGAAGTCAGCCTGTGCTCTGGTGACATGCCAGTGCCTGAGGACGAGGAGCAGGGGTGAGCAGGGACACGTCCTGGGCAGAGACACCCAGAAACGGGGTCTTGCCCCCCCCACCATGATGCAGAACGGCTGTTGTCCCACCCTGACCAGGACCAGCCCACACGTCACTCTGGCTGCAACACGGGGACTCGTTGCCCCATCCGCCAGCCCTCCCCCTCCATCCTGCTTTCAGCCCTCCCCGTTGGATTCCCTCCTCCTCTTGGATCATGCCATGTGCTAACACCAGTCTGAGTATGTAGAAAGTAGACCTGACCCTGCTGAGTCGTCCTTTGCTCATCTCCCTCGGGTAAATCAGGAGGAGTGTGCAAGTGTGTCCTGCTCATGTAATTTCTGTGCCTCTGCGACCTGACTCTCCTCTCTGACAGCCGGGGATCTGACGTCTGCCCGCAAGTTGCACCGTTCGTCCCTGTAATCGGAGTGTTCTCATCCACAAAACAGCTCAGGGGTCTGCCTGGACTGGAGTATTCTGATGCTGGCCGTGTTGGTCGCTCCCACTGAGTTGTTCGTATAATGTGATTTAAATACTGGATCCTTCCAGAAGCAGTCCTCCGCTCCTCCCACCCATCTGGTAAATCATTATCAAATAACCGACTGCAATCCACGACTTGTCCTCCTGTGCCTATTTGGTCTCTGGACTGAAGGCTTACTACTATCTGTCCTCTAACAGTATCATTGTCGTTTGGACCAAGCTTGCACAGATCCAGTCTCTGAAAACCAGTGTCTTTAAGGCGGTTGATTGTATCTGAAAGAAGTCTCACACAACCCAGAAAACCAGCTCCCTGTTTTTTATGAATTTTCTTGTGGTTCCACACACTGATTGTAATTGAATCCGACTTCCCAATATATAGGTCATAATGCTGATTCCATCTTGGATCAAGTGTATTCTTCACAGTATCTGTAGAATGGCATTGGCCAGAAATGGGACAAGTCGAATTCAGGCATTTACTGTGGGCCAGGCCAGCTCTAAGCCCGTCTATGACAGCGAAGGACTATAATAAAAACACCGTCCACACGTCAAAACTTGAAGTGGGTCGGGAAGATGGAACTCCATGAACATGGTTAAAGATTCTCTTTGGAGAAACTTGACAGGCTTGGGTAAAATCTGAAAGACCAACAAGAAATGTTTCAGCCGCTGCTCCAGTTGCAGGTATCAGAAAAATGGCATCTTTTTATTGAAGGCAGGAAAAGCTTTCTCTCTTCTAAGACGTTGCTACTACTACTACTTCAGCATGGGCTGCCCACTGTCCCTCATTGCCTCTGTCTGTCCCTGCTCGCTCGCCTGCTCGGGACCTGTGAGGGATGTAGGAGGTTGGACAGGGCCGCCCAGTCCTGCTCAGACACCGGCGTGCTGGGTCTCTCCAAAGAGGTGTGGAGCTCTGGAAGGAGCCGCTGTGCCCGGGTCTGCTGGCCATGGGATGAAGTCAGCCTGTGCTCTGGTGACATGCCAGTGCCTGAGGACGAGGAGCAGGGGTGAGCAGGGACACGTCCTGGGAAGAGACACCCAGAAACGGGGTCTTGCCCCCCGCCATGATGCAGAACGGCTGTTGTCCCACCCTGACCAGGACCAGCCCACACGTCACTCTGGCTGCAACACGGGGACTCGTTGCCCCATCCGCCAGCCCTCCCCCTCCATCCTGCTTCCAGCCCTCCCCGTTGGATCCCCTCCTCCTCTTGGATCATGCCATGTGCTAACACCAGTCTGAGTATGTAGAAAGTAGACCTGACCCTGCTGAGTCGTCCTTTGCTCATCTCCCTCGGGTAAATCAGGAGGAGTGTGCAAGTGTGTCCTGCTCATGTAATTTCTGTGCCTCTGCGACCTGACTCTCCTCTCTGACAGCCGGGGATCTGACGTCTGCCCGCAAGTTGCACCGTTCGTCCCTGTAATCGGAGTGTTCTCATCCACAAAACAGCTCAGGGGTCTGCCTGGACTGGAGTATTCTGATGCTGGCCGTGTTGGTCGCTCCCACTGAGTTGTTCGTATAATGTGATTTAAATACTGGATCCTTCCAGAAGCAGTCCTCCGCTCCTCCCACCCATCTGGTAAATCATTATCAAATAACCGACTGCAATCCACGACTTGTCCTCCTGTGCCTATTTGGTCTCTGGACTGAAGGCTTACTACTATCTGTCCTCTAACAGTATCATTGTCGTTTGGACCAAGCTTGCACAGATCCAGTCTCTGAAAACCAGTGTCTTTAAGGCGGTTGATTGTATCTGAAAGAAGTCTCACACAACCCAGAAAACCAGCTCCCTGTTTTTTATGAATTTTCTTGTGGTTCCACACACTGATTGTAATTGAATCCGACTTCCCAATATATAGGTCATAATGCTGATTCCATCTTGGATCAAGTGTATTCTTCACAGTATCTGTAGAATGGCATTGGCCAGAAATGGGACAAGTCGAATTCAGGCATTTACTGTGGGCCAGGCCAGCTCTAAGCCCGTCTATGACAGCGAAGGACTATAATAAAAACACCGTCCACACGTCAAAACTTGAAGTGGGTCGGGAAGATGGAACTCCATGAACATGGTTAAAGATTCTCTTTGGAGAAACTTGACAGGCTTGGGTAAAATCTGAAAGACCAACAAGAAATGTTTCAGCCGCTGCTCCAGTTGCAGGTATCAGAAAAATGGCATCTTTTTATTGAAGGCAGGAAAAGCTTTCTCTCTTCTAAGACGTTGCTACTACTACTACTTCAGCATGGGCTGCCCACTGTCCCTCATTGCCTCTGTCTGTCCCTGCTCGCTCGCCTGCTCGGGACCTGTGAGGGATGTAGGAGGTTGGACAGGGCCGCCCAGTCCTGCTCAGACACCGGCGTGCTGGGTCTCTCCAAAGAGGTGTGGAGCTCTGGAAGGAGCCGCTGTGCCCGGGTCTGCTGGCCATGGGATGAAGTCAGCCTGTGCTCTGGTGACATGCCAGTGCCTGAGGACGAGGAGCAGGGGTGAGCAGGGACACGTCCTGGGCAGAGACACCCAGAAACGGGGTCTTGCCCCCCGCCATGATGCAGAACGGCTGTTGTCCCACCCTGACCAGGACCAGCCCACACGTCACTCTGGCTGCAACACGGGGACTCGTTGCCCCATCCGCCAGCCCTCCCCCTCCATCCTGCTTCCAGCCCTCCCCGTTGGATCCCCTCCTCCTCTTGGATCATGCCACGTGCTAACACCAGTCTGAGTATGTAGAAAGTAGACCTGACCCTGCTGAGTCGTCCTTTGCTCATCTCCCTCGGGTAAATCAGGAGGAGTGTGCAAGTGTGTCCTGCTCATGTAATTTCTGTGCCTCTGCGACCTGACTCTCCTCTCTGACAGCCGGGGATCTGACGTCTGCCCGCAAGTTGCACCGTTCGTCCCTGTAATCGGAGTGTTCTCATCCACAAAACAGCTCAGGGGTCTGCCTGGACTGGAGTATTCTGATGCTGGCCGTGTTGGTCGCTCCCACTGAGTTGTTCGTATAATGTGATTTAAATACTGGATCCTTCCAGAAGCAGTCCTCCGCTCCTCCCACCCATCTGGTAAATCATTATCAAATAACCGACTGCAATCCACGACTTGTCCTCCTGTGCCTATTTGGTCTCTGGACTGAAGGCTTACTACTATCTGTCCTCTAACAGTATCATTGTCGTTTGGACCAAGCTTGCACAGATCCAGTCTCTGAAAACCAGTGTCTTTAAGGCGGTTGATTGTATCTGAAAGAAGTCTCACACAACCCAGAAAACCAGCTCCCTGTTTTTTATGAATTTTCTTGTGGTTCCACACACTGATTGTAATTGAATCCGACTTCCCAATATATAGGTCATAATGCTGATTCCATCTTGGATCAAGTGTATTCTTCACAGTATCTGTAGAATGGCATTGGCCAGAAATGGGACAAGTCGAATTCAGGCATTTACTGTGGGCCAGGCCAGCTCTAAGCCCGTCTATGACAGCGAAGGACTATAATAAAAACACCGTCCACACGTCAAAACTTGAAGTGGGTCGGGAAGATGGAACTCCATGAACATGGTTAAAGATTCTCTTTGGAGAAACTTGACAGGCTTGGGTAAAATCTGAAAGACCAACAAGAAATGTTTCAGCCGCTGCTCCAGTTGCAGGTATCAGAAAAATGGCATCTTTTTATTGAAGGCAGGAAAAGCTTTCTCTCTTCTAAGACGTTGCTACTACTACTACTTCAGCATGGGCTGCCCACTGTCCCTCATTGCCTCTGTCTGTCCCTGCTCGCTCGCCTGCTCGGGACCTGTGAGGGATGTAGGAGGTTGGACAGGGCCGCCCAGTCCTGCTCAGACACCGGCGTGCTGGGTCTCTCCAAAGAGGTGTGGAGCTCTGGAAGGAGCCGCTGTGCCCGGGTCTGCTGGCCATGGAATGAAGTCAGCCTGTGCTCTGGTGACATGCCAGTGCCTGAGGACGAGGAGCAGGGGTGAGCAGGGACACGTCCTGGGCAGAGACACCCAGAAACGGGGTCTTGCCCCCCGCCATGATGCAGAACGGCTGTTGTCCCACCCTGACCAGGACCAGCCCACACGTCACTCTGGCTGCAACACGGGGACTCGTTGCCCCATCCGCCAGCCCTCCCCCTCCATCCTGCTTCCAGCCCTCCCCGTTGGATTCCCTCCTCCTCTTGGATCATGCCACGTGCTAACACCAGTCTGAGTATGTAGAAAGTAGACCTGACCCTGCTGAGTCGTCCTTTGCTCATCTCCCTCGGGTAAATCAGGAGGAGTGTGCAAGTGTGTCCTGCTCATGTAATTTCTGTGCCTCTGCGACCTGACTCTCCTCTCTGACAGCCGGGGATCTGACGTCTGCCCGCAAGTTGCACCGTTCGTCCCTGTAATCGGAGTGTTCTCATCCACAAAACAGCTCAGGGGTCTGCCTGGACTGGAGTATTCTGATGCTGGCCGTGTTGGTCGCTCCCACTGAGTTGTTCGTATAATGTGATTTAAATACTGGATCCTTCCAGAAGCAGTCCTCCGCTCCTCCCACCCATCTGGTAAATCATTATCAAATAACCGACTGCAATCCACGACTTGTCCTCCTGTGCCTATTTGGTCTCTGGACTGAAGGCTTACTACTATCTGTCCTCTAACAGTATCATTGTCGTTTGGACCAAGCTTGCACAGATCCAGTCTCTGAAAACCAGTGTCTTTAAGGCGGTTGATTGTATCTGAAAGAAGTCTCACACAACCCAGAAAACCAGCTCCCTGTTTTTTATGAATTTTCTTGTGATTCCACACACTGATTGTAATTGAATCCGACTTCCCAATATATAGGTCATAATGCTGATTCCATCTTGGATCAAGTGTATTCTTCACAGTATCTGTAGAATGGCATTGGCCAGAAATGGGACAAGTCGAATTCAGGCATTTACTGTGGGCCAGGCCAGCTCTAAGCCCGTCTATGACAGCGAAGGACTATAATAAAAACACCGTCCACACGTCAAAACTTGAAGTGGGTCGGGAAGATGGAACTCCATGAACATGGTTAAAGATTCTCTTTGGAGAAACTTGACAGGCTTGGGTAAAATCTGAAAGACCAACAAGAAATGTTTCAGCCGCTGCTCCAGTTGCAGGTATCAGAAAAATGGCATCTTTTTATTGAAGGCAGGAAAAGCTTTCTCTCTTCTAAGACGTTGCTACTACTACTACTTCAGCATGGGCTGCCCACTGTCCCTCATTGCCTCTGTCTGTCCCTGCTCGCTCGCCTGCTCGGGACCTGTGAGGGATGTAGGAGGTTGGACAGGGCCGCCCAGTCCTGCTCAGACACCGGCGTGCTGGGTCTCTCCAAAGAGGTGTGGAGCTCTGGAAGGAGCCGCTGTGCCCGGGTCTGCTGGCCATGGGATGAAGTCAGCCTGTGCTCTGGTGACATGCCAGTGCCTGAGGACAAGGAGCAGGGGTGAGCAGGGACACGTCCTGGGCAGAGACACCCAGAAACGGGGTCTTGCCCCCCCCACCATGATGCAGAACGGCTGTTGTCCCACCCTGACCAGGACCAGCCCACACGTCACTCTGGCTGCAACACGGGGACTCGTTGCCCCATCCGCCAGCCCTCCCCCTCCATCCTGCTTCCAGCCCTCCCCGTTGGATTCCCTCCTCCTCTTGGATCATGCCACGTGCTAACACCAGTCTGAGTATGTAGAAAGTAGACCTGACCCTGCTGAGTCGTCCTTTGCTCATCTCCCTCGGGTAAATCAGGAGGAGTGTGCAAGTGTGTCCTTCTCATGTAATTTCTGTGCCTCTGCGACCTGACTCTCCTCTCTGACAGCCGGGGATCTGACGTCTGCCCGCAAGTTGCACCGTTCGTCCCTGTAATCGGAGTGTTCTCATCCACAAAACAGCTCAGGGGTCTGCCTGGACTGGAGTATTCTGATGCTGGCCGTGTTGGTCGCTCCCACTGAGTTGTTCGTATAATGTGATTTAAATACTGGATCCTTCCAGAAGCAGTCCTCCGCTCCTCCCACCCATCTGGTAAATCATTATCAAATAACCGACTGCAATCCACGACTTGTCCTCCTGTGCCTATTTGGTCTCTGGACTGAAGGCTTACTACTATCTGTCCTCTAACAGTATCATTGTCGTTTGGACCAAGCTTGCACAGATCCAGTCTCTGAAAACCAGTGTCTTTAAGGCGGTTGATTGTATCTGAAAGAAGTCTCACACAACCCAGAAAACCAGCTCCCTGTTTTTTATGAATTTTCTTGTGATTCCACACACTGATTGTAATTGAATCCGACTTCCCAATATATAGGTCATAATGCTGATTCCATCTTGGATCAAGTGTATTCTTCACAGTATCTGTAGAATGGCATTGGCCAGAAATGGGACAAGTCGAATTCAGGCATTTACTGTGGGCCAGGCCAGCTCTAAGCCCGTCTATGACAGCGAAGGACTATAATAAAAACACCGTCCACACGTCAAAACTTGAAGTGGGTCGGGCAGATGGAACTCCATGAACATGGTTAAAGATTCTCTTTGGAGAAACTTGACAGGCTTGGGTAAAATCTGAAAGACCAACAAGAAATGTTTCAGCCGCTGCTCCAGTTGCAGGTATCAGAAAAATGGCATCTTTTTATTGAAGGCAGGAAAAGCTTTCTCTCTTCTAAGACGTTGCTACTACTACTACTTCAGCATGGGCTGCCCACTGTCCCTCATTGCCTCTGTCTGTCCCTGCTCGCTCGCCTGCTCGGGACCTGTGAGGGATGTAGGAGGTTGGACAGGGCCGCCCAGTCCTGCTCAGACACCGGCGTGCTGGGTCTCTCCAAAGAGGTGTGGAGCTCTGGAAGGAGCCGCTGTGCCCGGGTCTGCTGGCCATGGGATGAAGTCAGCCTGTGCTCTGGTGACATGCCAGTGCCTGAGGACGAGGAGCAGGGGTGAGCAGGGACACGTCCTGGGCAGAGACACCCAGAAACGGGGTCTTGCCCCCCCCCCATGATGCAGAACGGCTGTTGTCCCACCCTGACCAGGACCAGCCCACACGTCACTCTGGCTGCAACACGGGGACTCGTTGCCCCATCCGCCAGCCCTCCCCCTCCATCCTGCTTCCAGCCCTCCCCGTTGGATTCCCTCCTCCTCTTGGATCATGCCACGTGCTAACACCAGTCTGAGTATGTAGAAAGTAGACCTGACCCTGCTGAGTCGTCCTTTGCTCATCTCCCTCGGGTAAATCAGGAGGAGTGTGCAAGTGTGTCCTGCTCATGTAATTTCTGTGCCTCTGCGACCTGACTCTCCTCTCTGACAGCCGGGGATCTGACGTCTGCCCGCAAGTTGCACCGTTCGTCCCTGTAATCGGAGTGTTCTCATCCACAAAACAGCTCAGGGGTCTGCCTGGACTGGAGTATTCTGATGCTGGCCGTGTTGGTCGCTCCCACTGAGTTGTTCGTATAATGTGATTTAAATACTGGATCCTTCCAGAAGCAGTCCTCCGCTCCTCCCACCCATCTGGTAAATCATTATCAAATAACCGACTGCAATCCACGACTTGTCCTCCTGTGCCTATTTGGTCTCTGGACTGAAGGCTTACTACTATCTGTCCTCTAACAGTATCATTGTCGTTTGGACCAAGCTTGCACAGATCCAGTCTCTGAAAACCAGTGTCTTTAAGGCGGTTGATTGTATCTGAAAGAAGTCTCACACAACCCAGAAAACCAGCTCCCTGTTTTTTATGAATTTTCTTGTGGTTCCACACACTGATTGTAATTGAATCCGACTTCCCAATATATAGGTCATAATGCTGATTCCATCTTGGATCAAGTGTATTCTTCACAGTATCTGTAGAATGGCATTGGCCAGAAATGGGACAAGTCGAATTCAGGCATTTACTGTGGGCCAGGCCAGCTCTAAGCCCGTCTATGACAGCGAAGGACTATAATAAAAACACCGTCCACACGTCAAAACTTGAAGTGGGTCGGGAAGATGGAACTCCATGAACATGGTTAAAGATTCTCTTTGGAGAAACTTGACAGGCTTGGGTAAAATCTGAAAGACCAACAAGAAATGTTTCAGCCGCTGCTCCAGTTGCAGGTATCAGAAAAATGGCATCTTTTTATTGAAGGCAGGAAAAGCTTTCTCTCTTCTAAGACGTTGCTACTACTACTACTTCAGCATGGGCTGCCCACTGTCCCTCATTGCCTCTGTCTGTCCCTGCTCGCTCGCCTGCTCGGGACCTGTGAGGGATGTAGGAGGTTGGACAGGGCCGCCCAGTCCTGCTCAGACACCGGCGTGCTGGGTCTCTCCAAAGAGGTGTGGAGCTCTGGAAGGAGCCGCTGTGCCCGGGTCTGCTGGCCGTGGGATGAAGTCAGCCTGTGCTCTGGTGACATGCCAGTGCCTGAGGACGAGGAGCAGGGGTGAGCAGGGACACGTCCTGGGCAGAGACACCCAGAAACGGGGTCTTGCCCCCCCCCATTATGCAGAATGGCTGTTGTCCCACCCTGACCAGGACCAGCCCACACGTCACTCTGGCTGCAACACGGGGACTCGTTGCCCCATCCGCCAGCCCTCCCCCTCCATCCTGCTTCCAGCCCTCCCCGTTGGATCCCCTCCTCCTCTTGGATCATGCCATGTGCTAACACCAGTCTGAGTATGTAGAAAGTAGACCTGACCCTGCTGAGTCGTCCTTTGCTCATCTCCCTCGGGTAAATCAGGAGGAGTGTGCAAGTGTGTCCTGCTCATGTAATTTCTGTGCCTCTGCGACCTGACTCTCCTCTCTGACAGCCGGGGATCTGACGTCTGCCCGCAAGTTGCACCGTTCGTCCCTGTAATCGGAGTGTTCTCATCCACAAAACAGCTCAGGGGTCTGCCTGGACTGGAGTATTCTGATGCTGGCCGTGTTGGTCGCTCCCACTGAGTTGTTCGTATAATGTGATTTAAATACTGGATCCTTCCAGAAGCAGTCCTCCGCTCCTCCCACCCATCTGGTAAATCATTATCAAATAACCGACTGCAATCCACGACTTGTCCTCCTGTGCCTATTTGGTCTCTGGACTGAAGGCTTACTACTATCTGTCCTCTAACAGTATCATTGTCGTTTGGACCAAGCTTGCACAGATCCAGTCTCTGAAAACCAGTGTCTTTAAGGCGGTTGATTGTATCTGAAAGAAGTCTCACACAACCCAGAAAACCAGCTCCCTGTTTTTTATGAATTTTCTTGTGATTCCACACACTGATTGTAATTGAATCCGACTTCCCAATATATAGGTCATAATGCTGATTCCATCTTGGATCAAGTGTATTCTTCACAGTATCTGTAGAATGGCATTGGCCAGAAATGGGACAAGTCGAATTCAGGCATTTACTGTGGGCCAGGCCAGCTCTAAGCCCGTCTATGACAGCGAAGGACTATAATAAAAACACCGTCCACACGTCAAAACTTGAAGTGGGTCGGGAAGATGGAACTCCATGAACATGGTTAAAGATTCTCTTTGGAGAAACTTGACAGGCTTGGGTAAAATCTGAAAGACCAACAAGAAATGTTTCAGCCGCTGCTCCAGTTGCAGGTATCAGAAAAATGGCATCTTTTTATTGAAGGCAGGAAAAGCTTTCTCTCTTCTAAGACGTTGCTACTACTACTACTTCAGCATGGGCTGCCCACTGTCCCTCATTGCCTCTGTCTGTCCCTGCTCGCTCGCCTGCTCGGGACCTGTGAGGGATGTAGGAGGTTGGACAGGGCCGCCCAGTCCTGCTCAGACACCGGCGTGCTGGGTCTCTCCAAAGAGGTGTGGAGCTCTGGAAGGAGCCGCTGTGCCCGGGTCTGCTGGCCATGGGATGAAGTCAGCCTGTGCTCTGGTGACATGCCAGTGCCTGAGGACGAGGAGCAGGGGTGAGCAGGGACACGTCCTGGGCAGAGACACCCAGAAACGGGGTCTTGCCCCCCCCCCATGATGCAGAACGGCTGTTGTCCCACCCTGACCAGGACCAGCCCACACGTCACTCTGGCTGCAACACGGGGACTCGTTGCCCCATCCGCCAGCCCTCCCCCTCCATCCTGCTTCCAGCCCTCCCCGTTGGATTCCCTCCTCCTCTTGGATCATGCCACGTGCTAACACCAGTCTGAGTATGTAGAAAGTAGACCTGACCCTGCTGAGTCGTCCTTTGCTCATCTCCCTCGGGTAAATCAGGAGGAGTGTGCAAGTGTGTCCTGCTCATGTAATTTCTGTGCCTCTGCGACCTGACTCTCCTCTCTGACAGCCGGGGATCTGACGTCTGCCCGCAAGTTGCACCGTTCGTCCCTGTAATCGGAGTGTTCTCATCCACAAAACAGCTCAGGGGTCTGCCTGGACTGGAGTATTCTGATGCTGGCCGTGTTGGTCGCTCCCACTGAGTTGTTCGTATAATGTGATTTAAATACTGGATCCTTCCAGAAGCAGTCCTCCGCTCCTCCCACCCATCTGGTAAATCATTATCAAATAACCGACTGCAATCCACGACTTGTCCTCCTGTGCCTATTTGGTCTCTGGACTGAAGGCTTACTACTATCTGTCCTCTAACAGTATCATTGTCGTTTGGACCAAGCTTGCACAGATCCAGTCTCTGAAAACCAGTGTCTTTAAGGCGGTTGATTGTATCTGAAAGGAGTCTCACACAACCCAGAAAACCAGCTCCCTGTTTTTTATGAATTTTCTTGTGATTCCACACACTGATTGTAATTGAATCCGACTTCCCAATATATAGGTCATAATGCTGATTCCATCTTGGATCAAGTGTATTCTTCACAGTATCTGTAGAATGGCATTGGCCAGAAATGGGACAAGTCGAATTCAGGCATTTACTGTGGGCCAGGCCAGCTCTAAGCCCGTCTATGACAGCGAAGGACTATAATAAAAACACCGTCCACACGTCAAAACTTGAAGTGGGTCGGGAAGATGGAACTCCATGAACATGGTTAAAGATTCTCTTTGGAGAAACTTGACAGGCTTGGGTAAAATCTGAAAGACCAACAAGAAATGTTTCAGCCGCTGCTCCAGTTGCAGGTATCAGAAAAATGGCATCTTTTTATTGAAGGCAGGAAAAGCTTTCTCTCTTCTAAGACGTTGCTACTACTACTACTTCAGCATGGGCTGCCCACTGTCCCTCATTGCCTCTGTCTGTCCCTGCTCGCTCGCCTGCTCGGGACCTGTGAGGGATGTAGGAGGTTGGACAGGGCCGCCCAGTCCTGCTCAGACACCGGCGTGCTGGGTCTCTCCAAAGAGGTGTGGAGCTCTGGAAGGAGCCGCTGTGCCCGGGTCTGCTGGCCATGGGATGAAGTCAGCCTGTGCTCTGGTGACATGCCAGTGCCTGAGGACGAGGAGCAGGGGTGAGCAGGGACACGTCCTGGGCAGAGACACCCAGAAACGGGGTCTTGCCCCCCGCCATGATGCAGAACGGCTGTTGTCCCACCCTGACCAGGACCAGCCCACACGTCACTCTGGCTGCAACACGGGGACTCGTTGCCCCATCCGCCAGCCCTCCCCCTCCATCCTGCTTCCAGCCCTCCCCGTTGGATCCCCTCCTCCTCTTGGATCATGCCACGTGCTAACACCAGTCTGAGTATGTAGAAAGTAGACCTGACCCTGCTGAGTCGTCCTTTGCTCATCTCCCTCGGGTAAATCAGGAGGAGTGTGCAAGTGTGTCCTGCTCATGTAATTTCTGTGCCTCTGCGACCTGACTCTCCTCTCTGACAGCCGGGGATCTGACGTCTGCCCGCAAGTTGCACCGTTCGTCCCTGTAATCGGAGTGTTCTCATCCACAAAACAGCTCAGGGGTCTGCCTGGACTGGAGTATTCTGATGCTGGCCGTGTTGGTCGCTCCCACTGAGTTGTTCGTATAATGTGATTTAAATACTGGATCCTTCCAGAAGCAGTCCTCCGCTCCTCCCACCCATCTGGTAAATCATTATCAAATAACCGACTGCAATCCACGACTTGTCCTCCTGTGCCTATTTGGTCTCTGGACTGAAGGCTTACTACTATCTGTCCTCTAACAGTATCATTGTCGTTTGGACCAAGCTTGCACAGATCCAGTCTCTGAAAACCAGTGTCTTTAAGGCGGTTGATTGTATCTGAAAGGAGTCTCACACAACCCAGAAAACCAGCTCCCTGTTTTTTATGAATTTTCTTGTGATTCCACACACTGATTGTAATTGAATCCGACTTCCCAATATATAGGTCATAATGCTGATTCCATCTTGGATCAAGTGTATTCTTCACAGTATCTGTAGAATGGCATTGGCCAGAAATGGGACAAGTCGAATTCAGACATTTACTGTGGGCCAGGCCAGCTCTAAGCCCGTCTATGACAGCAAAGGACTATAATAAAAACACCGTCCACACGTCAAAACTTGAAGTGGGTCGGGCAGATGGAACTCCATGAACATGGTTAAAGATTCTCTTTGGAGAAACTTGACAGGCTTGGGTAAAATCTGAAAGACCAACAAGAAATGTTTCAGCCGCTGCTCCAGTTGCAGGTATCAGAAAAAAGGCATCTTTTTATTGAAGGCAGGAAAAGCTTTCTCTCTTCTAAGACGTTGCTACTACTACTACTTCAGCATGGGCTGCCCACTGTCCCTCATTGCCTCTGTCTGTCCCTGCTCGCTCGCCTGCTCGGGACCTGTGAGGGATGTAGGAGGTTGGACAGGGCCGCCCAGTCCTGCTCAGACACCGGCGTGCTGGGTCTCTCCAAAGAGGTGTGGAGCTCTGGAAGGAGCCGCTGTGCCCGGGTCTGCTGGCCATGGAATGAAGTCAGCCTGTGCTCTGGTGACATGCCAGTGCCTGAGGACGAGGAGCAGGGGTGAGCAGGGACACGTCCTGGGCAGAGACACCCAGAAACGGGGTCTTGCCCCCCCCCATGATGCAGAACGGCTGTTGTCCCACCCTGACCAGGACCAGCCCACACGTCACTCTGGCTGCAACACGGGGACTCGTTGCCCCATCCGCCAGCCCTCCCCCTCCATCCTGCTTCCAGCCCTCCCCGTTGGATCCCCTCCTCCTCTTGGATCATGCCACGTGCTAACACCAGTCTGAGTATGTAGAAAGTAGACCTGACCCTGCTGAGTCGTCCTTTGCTCATCTCCCTCGGGTAAATCAGGAGGAGTGTGCAAGTGTGTCCTGCTCATGTAATTTCTGTGCCTCTGCGACCTGACTCTCCTCTCTGACAGCCGGGGATCTGACGTCTGCCCGCAAGTTGCACCGTTCGTCCCTGTAATCGGAGTGTTCTCATCCACAAAACAGCTCAGGGGTCTGCCTGGACTGGAGTATTCTGATGCTGGCCGTGTTGGTCGCTCCCACTGAGTTGTTCGTATAATGTGATTTAAATACTGGATCCTTCCAGAAGCAGTCCTCCGCTCCTCCCACCCATCTGGTAAATCATTATCAAATAACCGACTGCAATCCACGACTTGTCCTCCTGTGCCTATTTGGTCTCTGGACTGAAGGCTTACTACTATCTGTCCTCTAACAGTATCATTGTCGTTTGGACCAAGCTTGCACAGATCCAGTCTCTGAAAACCAGTGTCTTTAAGGCGGTTGATTGTATCTGAAAGAAGTCTCACACAACCCAGAAAACCAGCTCCCTGTTTTTTATGAATTTTCTTGTGATTCCACACACTGATTGTAATTGAATCCGACTTCCCAATATATAGGTCATAATGCTGATTCCATCTTGGATCAAGTGTATTCTTCACAGTATCTGTAGAATGGCATTGGCCAGAAATGGGACAAGTCGAATTCAGGCATTTACTGTGGGCCAGGCCAGCTCTAAGCCCGTCTATGACAGCGAAGGACTATAATAAAAACACCGTCCACACGTCAAAACTTGAAGTGGGTCGGGAAGATGGAACTCCATGAACATGGTTAAAGATTCTCTTTGGAGAAACTTGACAGGCTTGGGTAAAATCTGAAAGACCAACAAGAAATGTTTCAGCCGCTGCTCCAGTTGCAGGTATCAGAAAAATGGCATCTTTTTATTGAAGGCAGGAAAAGCTTTCTCTCTTCTAAGACGTTGCTACTACTACTACTTCAGCATGGGCTGCCCACTGTCCCTCATTGCCTCTGTCTGTCCCTGCTCGCTCGCCTGCTCGGGACCTGTGAGGGATGTAGGAGGTTGGACAGGGCCGCCCAGTCCTGCTCAGACACCGGCGTGCTGGGTCTCTCCAAAGAGGTGTGGAGCTCTGGAAGGAGCCGCTGTGCCCGGGTCTGCTGGCCATGGGATGAAGTCAGCCTGTGCTCTGGTGACATGCCAGTGCCTGAGGACGAGGAGCAGGGGTGAGCAGGGACACGTCCTGGGCAGAGACACCCAGAAACGGGGTCTTGCCCCCCCCCCCATGATGCAGAACGGCTGTTGTCCCACCCTGACCAGGACCAGCCCACACGTCACTCTGGCTGCAACACGGGGACTCGTTGCCCCATCCGCCAGCCCTCCCCCTCCATCCTGCTTCCAGCCCTCCCCGTTGGATTCCCTCCTCCTCTTGGATCATGCCACGTGCTAACACCAGTCTGAGTATGTAGAAAGTAGACCTGACCCTGCTGAGTCGTCCTTTGCTCATCTCCCTCGGGTAAATCAGGAGGAGTGTGCAAGTGTGTCCTGCTCATGTAATTTCTGTGCCTCTGCGACCTGACTCTCCTCTCTGACAGCCGGGGATCTGACGTCTGCCCGCAAGTTGCACCGTTCGTCCCTGTAATCGGAGTGTTCTCATCCACAAAACAGCTCAGGGGTCTGCCTGGACTGGAGTATTCTGATGCTGGCCGTGTTGGTCGCTCCCACTGAGTTGTTCGTATAATGTGATTTAAATACTGGATCCTTCCAGAAGCAGTCCTCCGCTCCTCCCACCCATCTGGTAAATCATTATCAAATAACCGACTGCAATCCACGACTTGTCCTCCTGTGCCTATTTGGTCTCTGGACTGAAGGCTTACTACTATCTGTCCTCTAACAGTATCATTGTCGTTTGGACCAAGCTTGCACAGATCCAGTCTCTGAAAACCAGTGTCTTTAAGGCGGTTGATTGTATCTGAAAGAAGTCTCACACAACCCAGAAAACCAGCTCCCTGTTTTTTATGAATTTTCTTGTGATTCCACACACTGATTGTAATTGAATCCGACTTCCCAATATATAGGTCATAATGCTGATTCCATCTTGGATCAAGTGTATTCTTCACAGTATCTGTAGAATGGCATTGGCCAGAAATGGGACAAGTCGAATTCAGGCATTTACTGTGGGCCAGGCCAGCTCTAAGCCCGTCTATGACAGCGAAGGACTATAATAAAAACACCGTCCACACGTCAAAACTTGAAGTGGGTCGGGAAGATGGAACTCCATGAACATGGTTAAAGATTCTCTTTGGAGAAACTTGACAGGCTTGGGTAAAATCTGAAAGACCAACAAGAAATGTTTCAGCCGCTGCTCCAGTTGCAGGTATCAGAAAAATGGCATCTTTTTATTGAAGGCAGGAAAAGCTTTCTCTCTTCTAAGACGTTGCTACTACTACTACTTCAGCATGGGCTGCCCACTGTCCCTCATTGCCTCTGTCTGTCCCTGCTCGCTCGCCTGCTCGGGACCTGTGAGGGATGTAGGAGGTTGGACAGGGCCGCCCAGTCCTGCTCAGACACCGGCGTGCTGGGTCTCTCCAAAGAGGTGTGGAGCTCTGGAAGGAGCCGCTGTGCCCGGGTCTGCTGGCCATGGAATGAAGTCAGCCTGTGCTCTGGTGACATGCCAGTGCCTGAGGACGAGGAGCAGGGGTGAGCAGGGACACGTCCTGGGCAGAGACACCCAGAAACGGGGTCTTGCCCCCCCCCCATGATGCAGAACGGCTGTTGTCCCACCCTGACCAGGACCAGCCCACACGTCACTCTGGCTGCAACACGGGGACTCGTTGCCCCATCCGCCAGCCCTCCCCCTCCATCCTGCTTCCAGCCCTCCCCGTTGGATCCCCTCCTCCTCTTGGATCATGCCACGTGCTAACACCAGTCTGAGTATGTAGAAAGTAGACCTGACCCTGCTGAGTCGTCCTTTGCTCATCTCCCTCGGGTAAATCAGGAGGAGTGTGCAAGTGTGTCCTGCTCATGTAATTTCTGTGCCTCTGCGACCTGACTCTCCTCTCTGACAGCCGGGGATCTGACGTCTGCCCGCAAGTTGCACCGTTCGTCCCTGTAATCGGAGTGTTCTCATCCACAAAACAGCTCAGGGGTCTGCCTGGACTGGAGTATTCTGATGCTGGCCGTGTTGGTCGCTCCCACTGAGTTGTTCGTATAATGTGATTTAAATACTGGATCCTTCCAGAAGCAGTCCTCCGCTCCTCCCACCCATCTGGTAAATCATTATCAAATAACCGACTGCAATCCACGACTTGTCCTCCTGTGCCTATTTGGTCTCTGGACTGAAGGCTTACTACTATCTGTCCTCTAACAGTATCATTGTCGTTTGGACCAAGCTTGCACAGATCCAGTCTCTGAAAACCAGTGTCTTTAAGGCGGTTGATTGTATCTGAAAGGAGTCTCACACAACCCAGAAAACCAGCTCCCTGTTTTTTATGAATTTTCTTGTGATTCCACACACTGATTGTAATTGAATCCGACTTCCCAATATATAGGTCATAATGCTGATTCCATCTTGGATCAAGTGTATTCTTCACAGTATCTGTAGAATGGCATTGGCCAGAAATGGGACAAGTCGAATTCAGGCATTTACTGTGGGCCAGGCCAGCTCTAAGCCCGTCTATGACAGCGAAGGACTATAATAAAAACACCGTCCACACGTCAAAACTTGAAGTGGGTCGGGAAGATGGAACTCCATGAACATGGTTAAAGATTCTCTTTGGAGAAACTTGACAGGCTTGGGTAAAATCTGAAAGACCAACAAGAAATGTTTCAGCCGCTGCTCCAGTTGCAGGTATCAGAAAAATGGCATCTTTTTATTGAAGGCAGGAAAAGCTTTCTCTCTTCTAAGACGTTGCTACTACTACTACTTCAGCATGGGCTGCCCACTGTCCCTCATTGCCTCTGTCTGTCCCTGCTCGCTCGCCTGCTCGGGACCTGTGAGGGATGTAGGAGGTTGGACAGGGCCGCCCAGTCCTGCTCAGACACCGGCGTGCTGGGTCTCTCCAAAGAGGTGTGGAGCTCTGGAAGGAGCCGCTGTGCCCGGGTCTGCTGGCCATGGGATGAAGTCAGCCTGTGCTCTGGTGACATGCCAGTGCCTGAGGACGAGGAGCAGGGGTGAGCAGGGACACGTCCTGGGCAGAGACACCCAGAAACGGGGTCTTGCCCCCCGCCATGATGCAGAACGGCTGTTGTCCCACCCTGACCAGGACCAGCCCACACGTCACTCTGGCTGCAACACGGGGACTCGTTGCCCCATCCGCCAGCCCTCCCCCTCCATCCTGCTTCCAGCCCTCCCCGTTGGATCCCCTCCTCCTCTTGGATCATGCCACGTGCTAACACCAGTCTGAGTATGTAGAAAGTAGACCTGACCCTGCTGAGTCGTCCTTTGCTCATCTCCCTCGGGTAAATCAGGAGGAGTGTGCAAGTGTGTCCTGCTCATGTAATTTCTGTGCCTCTGCGACCTGACTCTCCTCTCTGACAGCCGGGGATCTGACGTCTGCCCGCAAGTTGCACCGTTCGTCCCTGTAATCGGAGTGTTCTCATCCACAAAACAGCTCAGGGGTCTGCCTGGACTGGAGTATTCTGATGCTGGCCGTGTTGGTCGCTCCCACTGAGTTGTTCGTATAATGTGATTTAAATACTGGATCCTTCCAGAAGCAGTCCTCCGCTCCTCCCACCCATCTGGTAAATCATTATCAAATAACCGACTGCAATCCACGACTTGTCCTCCTGTGCCTATTTGGTCTCTGGACTGAAGGCTTACTACTATCTGTCCTCTAACAGTATCATTGTCGTTTGGACCAAGCTTGCACAGATCCAGTCTCTGAAAACCAGTGTCTTTAAGGCGGTTGATTGTATCTGAAAGAAGTCTCACACAACCCAGAAAACCAGCTCCCTGTTTTTTATGAATTTTCTTGTGATTCCACACACTGATTGTAATTGAATCCGACTTCCCAATATATAGGTCATAATGCTGATTCCATCTTGGATCAAGTGTATTCTTCACAGTATCTGTAGAATGGCATTGGCCAGAAATGGGACAAGTCGAATTCAGACATTTACTGTGGGCCAGGCCAGCTCTAAGCCCGTCTATGACAGCAAAGGACTATAATAAAAACACCGTCCACACGTCAAAACTTGAAGTGGGTCGGGCAGATGGAACTCCATGAACATGGTTAAAGATTCTCTTTGGAGAAACTTGACAGGCTTGGGTAAAATCTGAAAGACCAACAAGAAATGTTTCAGCCGCTGCTCCAGTTGCAGGTATCAGAAAAAAGGCATCTTTTTATTGAAGGCAGGAAAAGCTTTCTCTCTTCTAAGACGTTGCTACTACTACTACTTCAGCATGGGCTGCCCACTGTCCCTCATTGCCTCTGTCTGTCCCTGCTCGCTCGCCTGCTCGGGACCTGTGAGGGATGTAGGAGGTTGGACAGGGCCGCCCAGTCCTGCTCAGACACCGGCGTGCTGGGTCTCTCCAAAGAGGTGTGGAGCTCTGGAAGGAGCCGCTGTGCCCGGGTCTGCTGGCCATGGAATGAAGTCAGCCTGTGCTCTGGTGACATGCCAGTGCCTGAGGACGAGGAGCAGGGGTGAGCAGGGACACGTCCTGGGCAGAGACACCCAGAAACGGGGTCTTGCCCCCCCCCATGATGCAGAACGGCTGTTGTCCCACCCTGACCAGGACCAGCCCACACGTCACTCTGGCTGCAACACGGGGACTCGTTGCCCCATCCGCCAGCCCTCCCCCTCCATCCTGCTTCCAGCCCTCCCCGTTGGATCCCCTCCTCCTCTTGGATCATGCCACGTGCTAACACCAGTCTGAGTATGTAGAAAGTAGACCTGACCCTGCTGAGTCGTCCTTTGCTCATCTCCCTCGGGTAAATCAGGAGGAGTGTGCAAGTGTGTCCTGCTCATGTAATTTCTGTGCCTCTGCGACCTGACTCTCCTCTCTGACAGCCGGGGATCTGACGTCTGCCCGCAAGTTGCACCGTTCGTCCCTGTAATCGGAGTGTTCTCATCCACAAAACAGCTCAGGGGTCTGCCTGGACTGGAGTATTCTGATGCTGGCCGTGTTGGTCGCTCCCACTGAGTTGTTCGTATAATGTGATTTAAATACTGGATCCTTCCAGAAGCAGTCCTCCGCTCCTCCCACCCATCTGGTAAATCATTATCAAATAACCGACTGCAATCCACGACTTGTCCTCCTGTGCCTATTTGGTCTCTGGACTGAAGGCTTACTACTATCTGTCCTCTAACAGTATCATTGTCGTTTGGACCAAGCTTGCACAGATCCAGTCTCTGAAAACCAGTGTCTTTAAGGCGGTTGATTGTATCTGAAAGAAGTCTCACACAACCCAGAAAACCAGCTCCCTGTTTTTTATGAATTTTCTTGTGATTCCACACACTGATTGTAATTGAATCCGACTTCCCAATATATAGGTCATAATGCTGATTCCATCTTGGATCAAGTGTATTCTTCACAGTATCTGTAGAATGGCATTGGCCAGAAATGGGACAAGTCGAATTCAGACATTTACTGTGGGCCAGGCCAGCTCTAAGCCCGTCTATGACAGCAAAGGACTATAATAAAAACACCGTCCACACGTCAAAACTTGAAGTGGGTCGGGCAGATGGAACTCCATGAACATGGTTAAAGATTCTCTTTGGAGAAACTTGACAGGCTTGGGTAAAATCTGAAAGACCAACAAGAAATGTTTCAGCCGCTGCTCCAGTTGCAGGTATCAGAAAAAAGGCATCTTTTTATTGAAGGCAGGAAAAGCTTTCTCTCTTCTAAGACGTTGCTACTACTACTACTTCAGCATGGGCTGCCCACTGTCCCTCATTGCCTCTGTCTGTCCCTGCTCGCTCGCCTGCTCGGGACCTGTGAGGGATGTAGGAGGTTGGACAGGGCCGCCCAGTCCTGCTCAGACACCGGCGTGCTGGGTCTCTCCAAAGAGGTGTGGAGCTCTGGAAGGAGCCGCTGTGCCCGGGTCTGCTGGCCATGGAATGAAGTCAGCCTGTGCTCTGGTGACATGCCAGTGCCTGAGGACGAGGAGCAGGGGTGAGCAGGGACACGTCCTGGGCAGAGACACCCAGAAACGGGGTCTTGCCCCCCCCCATGATGCAGAACGGCTGTTGTCCCACCCTGACCAGGACCAGCCCACACGTCACTCTGGCTGCAACACGGGGACTCGTTGCCCCATCCGCCAGCCCTCCCCCTCCATCCTGCTTCCAGCCCTCCCCGTTGGATCCCCTCCTCCTCTTGGATCATGCCACGTGCTAACACCAGTCTGAGTATGTAGAAAGTAGACCTGACCCTGCTGAGTCGTCCTTTGCTCATCTCCCTCGGGTAAATCAGGAGGAGTGTGCAAGTGTGTCCTGCTCATGTAATTTCTGTGCCTCTGCGACCTGACTCTCCTCTCTGACAGCCGGGGATCTGACGTCTGCCCGCAAGTTGCACCGTTCGTCCCTGTAATCGGAGTGTTCTCATCCACAAAACAGCTCAGGGGTCTGCCTGGACTGGAGTATTCTGATGCTGGCCGTGTTGGTCGCTCCCACTGAGTTGTTCGTATAATGTGATTTAAATACTGGATCCTTCCAGAAGCAGTCCTCCGCTCCTCCCACCCATCTGGTAAATCATTATCAAATAACCGACTGCAATCCACGACTTGTCCTCCTGTGCCTATTTGGTCTCTGGACTGAAGGCTTACTACTATCTGTCCTCTAACAGTATCATTGTCGTTTGGACCAAGCTTGCACAGATCCAGTCTCTGAAAACCAGTGTCTTTAAGGCGGTTGATTGTATCTGAAAGGAGTCTCACACAACCCAGAAAACCAGCTCCCTGTTTTTTATGAATTTTCTTGTGATTCCACACACTGATTGTAATTGAATCCGACTTCCCAATATATAGGTCATAATGCTGATTCCATCTTGGATCAAGTGTATTCTTCACAGTATCTGTAGAATGGCATTGGCCAGAAATGGGACAAGTCGAATTCAGGCATTTACTGTGGGCCAGGCCAGCTCTAAGCCCGTCTATGACAGCGAAGGACTATAATAAAAACACCGTCCACACGTCAAAACTTGAAGTGGGTCGGGAAGATGGAACTCCATGAACATGGTTAAAGATTCTCTTTGGAGAAACTTGACAGGCTTGGGTAAAATCTGAAAGACCAACAAGAAATGTTTCAGCCGCTGCTCCAGTTGCAGGTATCAGAAAAATGGCATCTTTTTATTGAAGGCAGGAAAAGCTTTCTCTCTTCTAAGACGTTGCTACTACTACTACTTCAGCATGGGCTGCCCACTGTCCCTCATTGCCTCTGTCTGTCCCTGCTCGCTCGCCTGCTCGGGACCTGTGAGGGATGTAGGAGGTTGGACAGGGCCGCCCAGTCCTGCTCAGACACCGGCGTGCTGGGTCTCTCCAAAGAGGTGTGGAGCTCTGGAAGGAGCCGCTGTGCCCGGGTCTGCTGGCCATGGGATGAAGTCAGCCTGTGCTCTGGTGACATGCCAGTGCCTGAGGACGAGGAGCAGGGGTGAGCAGGGACACGTCCTGGGCAGAGACACCCAGAAACGGGGTCTTGCCCCCCGCCATGATGCAGAACGGCTGTTGTCCCACCCTGACCAGGACCAGCCCACACGTCACTCTGGCTGCAACACGGGGACTCGTTGCCCCATCCGCCAGCCCTCCCCCTCCATCCTGCTTCCAGCCCTCCCCGTTGGATCCCCTCCTCCTCTTGGATCATGCCACGTGCTAACACCAGTCTGAGTATGTAGAAAGTAGACCTGACCCTGCTGAGTCGTCCTTTGCTCATCTCCCTCGGGTAAATCAGGAGGAGTGTGCAAGTGTGTCCTGCTCATGTAATTTCTGTGCCTCTGCGACCTGACTCTCCTCTCTGACAGCCGGGGATCTGACATCTGCCCGCAAGTTGCACCGTTCGTCCCTGTAATCGGAGTGTTCTCATCCACAAAACAGCTCAGGGGTCTGCCTGGACTGGAGTATTCTGATGCTGGCCGTGTTGGTCGCTCCCACTGAGTTGTTCGTATAATGTGATTTAAATACTGGATCCTTCCAGAAGCAGTCCTCCGCTCCTCCCACCCATCTGGTAAATCATTATCAAATAACCGACTGCAATCCACGACTTGTCCTCCTGTGCCTATTTGGTCTCTGGACTGAAGGCTTACTACTATCTGTCCTCTAACAGTATCATTGTCGTTTGGACCAAGCTTGCACAGATCCAGTCTCTGAAAACCAGTGTCTTTAAGGCGGTTGATTGTATCTGAAAGAAGTCTCACACAACCCAGAAAACCAGCTCCCTGTTTTTTATGAATTTTCTTGTGATTCCACACACTGATTGTAATTGAATCCGACTTCCCAATATATAGGTCATAATGCTGATTCCATCTTGGATCAAGTGTATTCTTCACAGTATCTGTAGAATGGCATTGGCCAGAAATGGGACAAGTCGAATTCAGGCATTTACTGTGGGCCAGGCCAGCTCTAAGCCCGTCTATGACAGCGAAGGACTATAATAAAAACACCGTCCACACGTCAAAACTTGAAGTGGGTCGGGAAGATGGAACTCCATGAACATGGTTAAAGATTCTCTTTGGAGAAACTTGACAGGCTTGGGTAAAATCTGAAAGACCAACAAGAAATGTTTCAGCCGCTGCTCCAGTTGCAGGTATCAGAAAAATGGCATCTTTTTATTGAAGGCAGGAAAAGCTTTCTCTCTTCTAAGACGTTGCTACTACTACTACTTCAGCATGGGCTGCCCACTGTCCCTCATTGCCTCTGTCTGTCCCTGCTCGCTCGCCTGCTCGGGACCTGTGAGGGATGTAGGAGGTTGGACAGGGCCGCCCAGTCCTGCTCAGACACCGGCGTGCTGGGTCTCTCCAAAGAGGTGTGGAGCTCTGGAAGGAGCCGCTGTGCCCGGGTCTGCTGGCCATGGGATGAAGTCAGCCTGTGCTCTGGTGACATGCCAGTGCCTGAGGACGAGGAGCAGGGGTGAGCAGGGACACGTCCTGGGCAGAGACACCCAGAAACGGGGTCTTGCCCCCCGCCATGATGCAGAACGGCTGTTGTCCCACCCTGACCAGGACCAGCCCACACATCACTCTGGCTGCAACACGGGGACTCGTTGCCCCATCCGCCAGCCCTCCCCCTCCATCCTGCTTCCAGCCCTCCCCGTTGGATTCCCTCCTCCTCTTGGATCATGCCACGTGCTAACACCAGTCTGAGTATGTAGAAAGTAGACCTGACCCTGCTGAGTCGTCCTTTGCTCATCTCCCTCAGGTAAATCAGGAGGAGTGTGCAAGTGTGTCCTGCTCATGTAATTTCTGTGCCTCTGCGACCTGACTCTCCTCTCTGACAGCCGGGGATCTGACGTCTGCCCGCAAGTTGCACCGTTCGTCCCTGTAATCGGAGTGTTCTCATCCACAAAACAGCTCAGGGGTCTGCCTGGACTGGAGTATTCTGATGCTGGCCGTGTTGGTCGCTCCCACTGAGTTGTTCGTATAATGTGATTTAAATACTGGATCCTTCCAGAAGCAGTCCTCCGCTCCTCCCACCCATCTGGTAAATCATTATCAAATAACCGACTGCAATCCACGACTTGTCCTCCTGTGCCTATTTGGTCTCTGGACTGAAGGCTTACTACTATCTGTCCTCTAACAGTATCATTGTCGTTTGGACCAAGCTTGCACAGATCCAGTCTCTGAAAACCAGTGTCTTTAAGGCGGTTGATTGTATCTGAAAGAAGTCTCACACAACCCAGAAAACCAGCTCCCTGTTTTTTATGAATTTTCTTGTGATTCCACACACTGATTGTAATTGAATCCGACTTCCCAATATATAGGTCATAATGCTGATTCCATCTTGGATCAAGTGTATTCTTCACAGTATCTGTAGAACGGCATTGACCAGAAATGGGACAAGTCGAATTCGGGCATGAAACCCAAAGAAAATCCATCTCTGTGCGTATGTTGATCTTCCACGCCGAGAGGGTTGAATTCAAAGAGGGAGCAGAGAGATGAAGAGATGGGATCAGAACAGTCTGGGTGAGAAGCCAAGCCCCGGATGAGCGACCCCAAGGCTTAAGTCCAGGGACCAGCAGAGCCACGGGCTCAAGAGCCTCAAAGCCAGGGGCCCATCAGGCTTCCCAGAGAGCACTCGCGCTGGCAGGAGACGCTGTAAGACCCCTCCCATAGCACAGGAGCTCATCAGCACCATGGTACAGCAACAGCAAGAGGAAGGAGGACTTGGGGCAGAAGGGAAATGCTGAGGTTCAATGCTGAGGTGATGGCCACCTCGGTCCACGCCGGGCATGTGCCACATGCTCCCGCACTCTGGCCCCAACCCACCATCTTCTGCTGACCTTTAGGCATGCCCTGAGCACAGTGCCAGCTTCCTGAACGATAAATATGGTTTGGAGAGCTCTCTCCTGTTACATATTTCAGCATCAGAACGTGGTGACCCAGCCAAGATCAGCTTTCCAAAGCCTCACGCAACCAGTGCAATTGTAAGGGATCCTGCCCACACTATGGAGTATTCTGGGGACACCTTCTGATTCCCTGGTGAGTTCTTGCAGCAGCAATCGGTCTGGGAGCTGACTGCAGGACATGGGTTGCATTGCAACTGAAGGAGCCTCCACGCTCTCCCTGGGCAGCCTGGGCCAGGGCTCCCTCACCTCAGCACCAAAGGAGCTTCTCCTCGTGTTTCAGTGGAACTGGTTGTGTTCCAGCTTCTGGCCGTTACCCCTTGTCCTGTCGCTGGACACCACAGACAGAAAGCGTCCCCCCATCCTGCTGACAGCCACCCTTTGGGGCCATACCCAGTGTGTGGGCCGCGGGCACGATGTGCTGGGGCCTCAGCCCGGTGCTCGCTGAGCTGCAGCCGCCCCCAAGCCTCGGCCCTGCCCCTGGGACAGCCCTGGCCCTCCCCCTGCCCGGGCTTCTGGCCCAGCCCTTTGCTTACCCCAACAGTCGGTAATGCGAAGAGCCCTCTCACACTTGGGTGAGCAGGTTCCATGGACTCTCGGGAACAGAATTAAAACTCATTTATTATAACTACAACTGAGCAGTGAAAGAAAAAAGGAAAGCAAAAGAGACCGGAAAGTTATAAGGTGGAACCGCCGGGACTCCTCCTCTCCAGCTGCTCCAGCCTTTCCTGGGGAAGAAAAGGATCAAGGGATGAGCCTGCAGCCCCAGGATCTTCCCAGCACTGCTTAGCTGGGAAGAAGATGGGACCTACAGCAATGCTGGGGACCTTGCCCCGATGCAGAGAGATGGGCTCTACTGGTTCCTCTCCCGGGGTGCTCGTGGTCCTGTTGGGATACACGGCTGGCTCTGCCCTCCTGGTGCCCTTCCCGTGGGGCGAGCCCCAGGGCTGTGGGGCAGGGAGGGGGAGCGAGGGCACGGGCCGAGGGGAGGGACAGGGGAGGGCCCAGCGGCCACCCGGGGCAGCGGCAGCAGCTCACCTGCAGCGCCCGGATCTCCTCGCCCATGCGGGACTGCGCCGCCTGTATCCCACCGATCTGCGTGAGCACATCCTGGGACAGAGCCACGGCCTGGGAGAAGGATGTTGCTAAGATCCCGAGGTACTCTTGGATCATGCCACGTGCTAACACCAGTCTGAGTATGTAGAAAGTAGACCTGACCCTGCTGAGTCGTCCTTTGCTCATCTCCCTCAGGTAAATCAGGAGGAGTGTGCAAGTGTGTCCTGCTCATGTAATTTCTGTGCCTCTGCGACCTGACTCTCCTCTCTGACAGCCGGGGATCTGACGTCTGCCCGCAAGTTGCACCGTTCGTCCCTGTAATCGGAGTGTTCTCATCCACAAAACAGCTCAGGGGTCTGCCTGGACTGGAGTATTCTGATGCTGGCCGTGTTGGTCGCTCCCACTGAGTTGTTCGTATAATGTGATTTAAATACTGGATCCTTCCAGAAGCAGTCCTCCGCTCCTCCCACCCATCTGGTAAATCATTATCAAATAACCGACTGCAATCCACGACTTGTCCTCCTGTGCCTATTTGGTCTCTGGACTGAAGGCTTACTACTATCTGTCCTCTAACAGTATCATTGTCGTTTGGACCAAGCTTGCACAGATCCAGTCTCTGAAAACCAGTGTCTTTAAGGCGGTTGATTGTATCTGAAAGAAGTCTCACACAACCCAGAAAACCAGCTCCCTGTTTTTTATTAATTTTCTTGTGGTTCCACACACTGATTGTAATTGAATCCGACTTCCCAATATATAGGTCATAATGCTGATTCCATCTTGGATCAAGTGTATTCTTCACAGTATCTGTAGAATGGCATTGGCCAGAAATGGGACAAGTCGAATTCAGGCATTTACTGTGGGCCAGGCCAGCTCTAAGCCCGTCTATGACAGCGAAGGACTATAATAAAAACACCGTCCACACGTCAAAACTTGAAGTGGGTCGGGAAGATGGAACTCCATGAACATGGTTAAAGATTCTCTTTGGAGAAACTTGACAGGCTTGGGTAAAATCTGAAAGACCAACAAGAAATGTTTCAGCCGCTGCTCCAGTTGCAGGTATCAGAAAAATGGCATCTTTTTATTGAAGGCAGGAAAAGCGTGGCCGCGTCCCTGCCCACGTGTGCCCTGGCCGTGCCCTGCGTGCCCGCGGGCGGCTGCGCGTCCAGCCGGCCCCTGTAGACGCGGCCGTCGGTGCCCACCAGCGGCACCTCGTCCTGCGGGAAGGAGAGAGAGCCGGGCTGAGGCACGGGGCCAGCGCAGTGCCCCCGCCCCGGGGAAACCTCCCGGCCTCCGTCGCCCCCCACCCCCCGCCCTCCCCCGGCCCTACCTCGGTGTTCCATGGGGCGCGGCGCTGCAGCCGGGGCAGTTGTGGGGGGTGCAGCGACTGGGTGACGGTGTGTCGGCCGCCGCACTGCCGCGGCACACGGGGGTACCTGTGCTCGGCCGCCGGCTCCCTGTGGGACGGGACACGGGGATACTCAGCGCCGGGCCCCGGGGCGCCCCGTGCTGCCCCTGCTACGGCAGGACCGGGCCGGGGTGCTCCTGGGGTTCGCCCGTTCTGGCCCGCCCGGCCGCTGCGAGAGACCCGACAAAACCCCCCTCCCGCCGAGGGCTGAGGTCAGGCTGAGACCAGATGCAACTCGTCACACGTGGCTCCGACGCCACTGAGCCACGGACCTGGGCCAGACGAGGCAGCCCAGGGGGCTGGAAAACCTCACAGACCAGCGGCAACCTCAGCGGTTCATCTCATCCCCTGCCCCTCCTGGAGCCCCCGCACCCCGACAACCCCCGGACCGGGCAGAGCCCACTCTGCGCCCCAGGGACCGGGATGAGACCCCGAGTGCCTACCTGCGGCCGTGCTGCTGTGTGTGCTCGGGCTCGGGGGTAGTACTGGGATGCCTGCGGGGGCCAGGGGGCAGCGGCGTCCCGGAGGGGATGGTCACGATGTGCCTGGGGAGGGCAGGAGCTGCGGGTGGGTGACAGAGCACAAACAACCCTCCCCGGCTCGGGGCGGCACCCCAAACCCCGCATGCTCGTAGTCCCACGCAACCCCCTGCACACTGCCCCTGGGAAGGGGTCCCCGTGCCCCTACCAGGGACAGGGCTGCAGGGGGCTCGGCAGGGCAGACCCCCGGGGACACACCTCCCTGTCCCGTCCCCCCGCACAGCCCCCGACGCGCCGCCGCTACTCACGGGCCGGGTACGGGCGTGTTCAAGGGCCGGGCGCAGGACAGACAGTGGAAATGGGCCGTGAGCTGCCTGGGGAGGAGAAAAGGGCCTGCTGAGCTGCGGGGGGCACAGCCCAGCCCAGCCCACACAGGCGCTGAAGGGCGCAGGTGCCCGAGCCAGCCCTCGCACCGGATCCGTCACTTCCTCAGCGCTAATTCCGCCCCTCACGCCAGAAACGTCTCACCCACAGCCCGCTTTGGTTTGGGAGGGCTCTGCCCTGCAGGTACCGCATCCCTGTGCCTCCTTCACATGGGAACCTGCTGCTGCTGGGGCGCCGGCCACCTTGTGCCAGTGCCGGGGGCCCACGTAGGCACCGGCCGGGGCACTGCCGGAGGGAAGGGGCAGCGCTGTCCCCAGAGCCAGCGCCGGCCCCAGCGCACTCACTTGCTCATGCCCGCGGCGGCATTCTCCTCCATCCCTGCATGGAGCTCCAGGTCCCCACGGAGCTGCGGACGGACACACAGCCTCAGGCAGCTGCCCCAGGCCGGGACAGGGCAAACCGGGAGGGGGGATCCTCAGAGGGAGCTGCCTGGGGCTGAGGAGCCTGGAGATGCCAGTTAGGCACAGCAGGCATGAGCCACTTCTCACCTTGGACTGCAACTCTGTGCTGACGAGCTGCTGGAGCTGCTCCTGGAGCTGTTCCTGGAGCTGCTCCTGGAGCTGCTCCTGGAGCTGCTGGAGCTGTTCCCGGAGCTGCTGCCAGCCCTGCTCCTGGCCCGTCACCCGCCTCAGCATCTCCTGCATCGCCTCGTTCAGCCGCTCCATGCTTGTGTCAAACTGTGTGTGACTCACCTTGCTGGCCAGGGCGGTTTTGTACGCTTTCTAGGAGGGGGAAAGGCAGGAGCGTGGTGGGGAAGAGATGGAGGTACCACAGGCAGGGCTGGTGAGTGTTGGGAGGAGAGAGAGAAGTGGCCCCTCTTGCCCCATCAGCACCGTACGGTCGGTCCCACCAGCTCAAGGGGTCCAAAGGGAGACTCAGAGACCTGCTGAAGCATCCACAGCTGCTCTGGAAATCCTCCCTCCCCCTGGTCAGTTCTGCCACCAAGCACCCAAAGGACGAGGGCTGCTTGTGCCCCTGGGCTGGTGCTGAGGCCCTTTGAGGACTCACCATGTCAAGTCCCAGCATTACGTCCTCCTTGTCCACCTTCTCATTCTCCAGCCTCTCCAGGGACTCAAACAGAGCCTTTCAAGACAGAAAGCATCCCATGACACCGTGGCAGGGTTGGGGCTGCCTCTCGGCCAGATGAGCACCTGCTCCCCCTCCTCCACCCAAAATCCTGCAGGAAATGGACTTTGAACCGCCACAGGGCTGTGAGCAGGTGGTTGGGGTCATAAATCCCTTGTGGTCCCCAGCCTAGGCTCTGCCTGGAGGATGCTCTGACTCTGGGGGGGTTTCAGCCACCAACCTCCATCTCCTTCTGCTTCTGGTGATGGTCATCCAGGAGGTTCCATGTGACAGAGCAGAGCTTCTGGTAGTCCCCCTGCACCTGCACAATTGTGTCCTGGATGCGCCTCAGCAGCTCCTCGTCCTGCTACAGGGAGATGATGAGATGCTGTGCCAGGGCAACCCGGCTGTGCCACGGAGTCAGTGCCAGCAGGACACGTGCATCAAGGCTTTTATTTCCTTCCATGCTGCTGACTTGTCCAAGCCAATTTAGGGGGAACAGCAATGGGCTCCCCCAAGTTACAACAAAGCACAAACAGAAGGGGAGGGGTCATGGCAACCCCCTCCTAAGATTGCCATGCTGGGCTCTCCCTACCTGGCTCCTCCCTGGCAGGTGATTCAGCATCTTGCCCACTGCCTGCTGTGACATGAAGGAGCCCACCAGCCCCTGGGGCTCCTCGTAGCTCTGGAGGAGCTGCTGCAGCAGCTGTGTGCCGGTGCCTGTGCTGCAGATGGGACACGCTGCATGCGCCTCTGCCTGCTCCTGCCCTGTGCTCTCCACCATCGCCCTCAGCTTGTCCAGCTGCAGGGAGGGAAGAAGGCATCAGCTCTGAGAGGGGATGGAAGCAGCCAACAAACCCAGGTGCCGTGGAGGCTCAATGGCCTCAGCCAGCCAGAGGCCAGGTCTGGGAACAACAGCAGGACCCTCCTCCCGAGCCGATGGGCAGTGGCAGCGCTTCCCCTCACCTGCCCCTGCAGCTGCTCAGCCACCGTGGCCAATGACTGCTCCAGCGTGGCCTTGGTCATCTCCTGCTGCTCTCCCAGCTCCCTCAGCTCCTGCTTTATCTCCCACAGTGTGGAACTGGTCAGCGAGACAGGGACACACACAGGCTGAGCCTCCCTGGGGGCTGCTTGGGGGTGTCCCTTGCCCCCAAACTGGGATGGCTCACAGACCCCCAGGCCCCCTTGCAGCTCTGCAGTGTAGGAACCCCTCTCCTGTCTTTTTACCCGACTTGCAGAGTGATCTGGTTCCTGTCATCTGATTTCCAGTCAGCTCCAGTCAACTCCAGCTTTCCAAGGGTGTTCTCCAGCTGCCTGATCTGGGAACAACAGCAGTGGCACAGTCAGGACACTGCCACCAGCGTCGGGACCCTTCATCTGTCCCCTCCCTGCCCAATCCCTTGACACAGCCGCAGCCCCTCGGGCACTGCTGCAGCTCACCTTCCCCTCCTTGCCCTGCAGCTCGCTGCCCAGGCCCTGCAGGGACGACACTCGGTCTTGCAGCTCAGCCAGGACACTAGTGATACTCTCCAGGTCTAGAGGGACAAGATCCAAGGGGACATGCCATCAGGGAGAGGATCTTGCCCCTGACCCAGGCTGTCCCCAATGCCACCCCCACCCAGCTCCTCCAGGGCTCTCACCTCTCTCTGCCAAGAGCATTTGCAGCTTCTCCAGCTCAGACAGGTCACACTTTCTGGCTTCCAGCTGGGCCACCTGCTCCTTCAGGGCAATGTAGAGGTGTCTGAGCTCCCTGAGCTGCTGCAGAGCCTCTGCTGTCTCAGGGATGCTGCTGGAGGCTGAGGACTCTTGGGACACAGGCGGTTCAGGGGGTATCTGGATCCCTTGTGCTGCCTGTGAGAGGGTGTCTGCTGCTGGCTGGCCTGCCCAGACAAGCTGTGTGCTGGGCAAAGCCTGGTCTCCCTCCCTGGGGCTTGTGGCATCCATCTGTATCCCCAGAACACTGGGGGTGGCTTCAGCAGGGACTTCCTCAGCACCAGGAAGGCTGGGCTCCGTGCCTGGGAGGCTTGGCTGAACCCCAGCTTCTCCTCCTGGAAGTTGTAGCTGCTTCCATTGGGTGTTGGTCTGGATGCCAGGGGACCCTAGCTGTGTCTCTGAGGTGCTGGCTCTGCCATCAGAAGCTCTTGTCTGATCTGAGGGAATGCCTGCCCACTTCTCAGGGGTCACCGGTGCTCCCTGCATCTCTGCTTGTAGGCCCAAGAAGCCAGGCTGTATCCCTGGAGTGTCCTGGCTGCTCCCTTGGCTGCTCCTGGGTGCCAGCTGTGTCTCTGGTACCTTCAGCCCCAGTGCTGATCCCTCCTCACCTGGGGGGTCCAGGTCTGAAGTGAGGGGCTTGGCCAGGGCAGACTGGCTCCCACCATTCTCCTGAGAAAAGAAGGCAAAGAGAAGCATGTTAATGGGCAGAAGTGCAGCAGCAAGGACACAGCCACCCTGTCCCCAAACCCTCTGGCAAAGAACCGCTGCTGCTGCTGCAGCTGGGGCTGGGCCCTGCCTGAGGAGGGGGAGCTCCCCACTCAGCCCCGGCCAGGCTCCTGCTGCCTCTGCAGGGCTCTCTGGCAGGAGCAGGATGAGGCCCCTCCGCAGTCCCCAGCAGTGCTGGGGCTGGCCCTGGGGCTGGCCCTGAGGGCACGTCCTCCGCCCTGATGGCACATCCCCTTGGATCTTGTCCCTGTAGACCTGGAGAGTATCCCGAGTGCTCTCGCCAAGCTGCAAGAGCAGGTGTCCTCCCTGAGAGCTTTGATGTGGTGAGTCCTCAAAGGGCCTCAGCACCAGCCCAGGGGCACAAGCAGCCCTCGTCCTTTGGGTGCTCGGTGGCAGAACTGACCAGGGGGAGGGAGGATTTCCAGAGCAGCTGTGTGTGCCTCAGCAGGTCTCTGAGTCTCCCTTTGGACCCCTTGAGCTGGTGGGACTGGAGCTGCCCGAGGAGCGGCGCAGCACCCGCTGTGGCTCGGGGCTGGGCCGGGGCGGGCGGTGGGGCCGGAGCTGCTGCGCTGCGGAGCCTCTGGCTGAGGGCAGCGGGTGCTGTGTGGGGAGGGCCCAGAGCGGCCAGAGCAGGTTCAGCCCCGGCTCTTCCTCGCCCAAGCTCCGTCCCTTGCCCACGCTGCAGCCCCACGTGCCGCCGGCAGCGCGGCCTCAACCCAGCCCTTGGGCTCAGGGCCGGTGCGGAGCCCAGAGCAGGGGCTGGCTCGGGGAGGCAGCACCCAGGGACTGGGACAAACCTTTGCCTTGGAGATGCAGCTCTCCTTGGCTTCAATCCTGTCCTTCATCTGCTCACCTCAGTAACCACCACGGTGACCTGGGAGCCGAGGATGGTCTCCTCCAGTGGGTCCTTCTCCGGTTGCTGCTCCCCCATCTCCTGGGGCTGGTGCTTCGTATCCTGGGTCCTGTCTCCCCTCTTCTGCAGATCCTCTCCCAGCTGCTCCTGGGCAGGCACGTCCCTCAGGCCCAGGTGTCCCAGCACGGCCTGCAGCAGCCTGTGCAGTGCTGGGAAGTTGACGGCTCCGACCTCAGGAGTCCCGATGGCGACGTCCAGCAGCTGGGACAGGCTGAGTGTGGCCATGGCTGTTGTTCTCTCCATAACCATGGAGCCTGGCCTGGGGGAACTGGGAGCCCTTCTGCCCGAGGGGCCTGGAGGGTGGTGGGAGGGAGGGATAGCCAGCAGGTAGCCTTCCTCCTCCTCTGCCTCACCACTGAATGCAGCCTGTGGCTGTCCGTGTTCAGCGTCTCCCGTTGCCAGGCGACAACTCTGCCCGGGCCTGGCCTCAGGCTGCAGCTGCAGGCAGTGGGTTCCACGGCCTCTTGGGCTTTGCAGCCAGTGAGGTGTGATTTTTGGCAGCAGCTCATGCAGGGAGAGCCTGAGGAGAGGTGGCTACGGGCCAAGTGGCCCTGTGGAGGAGGCTGAGGCACCCTGAGAGACAGCAACAGCAAGAGGAGGGAGGACTTGGGGCAGAAGGGAAATGCTGAGGTTCAATGCTGAGGTGATGGCCACCTCGGTCCAGGCCGGGCATGTGCCACATGCTCCCGCACTCTGGCCCCAACCCACCATCTTCTGCTGACCTTTGGGCACCCCCTGAACACAGGCCACCAGTTTTCCCAAAGCCATTGGGATTCTGAGACACAAACATCTCCTGGCTTCAGTTTGACAACTGCCTTCACCTTCCAGCCTGGGCAGGGTTTGAAGTGAAGCCCGAGGCTCACTCAGGCTGTGGGCCAGAGTCGGACCCAGGGGACACCAGGACAACCCTCTGCTCACTGCTGCTGTGGCTCCACTGGTTCTACCCAAACATGGCCCAGTAATGCCCAGTCTGAATGGGGCAGCTGAGCCCTGATCTCGCTCCGGGCAGGTCTGACAGGCAGTTTGAAAGGGAGGGAAGAGCATTACTGCTGACATTTTAACACAGGCCGCCAGTCTTAAGAGTGGGGTCTAGTGCTGGCTCAGAACGAGGGGACATACAGACACCTGCAAGGACCTTCAGTGGCTCTGTTTAGTGACATGGTCCAGCCCTGTGTGACTGCTCAGGCCACGGAGTCACACCATGGTCACAGAGCACAGCTGGGCCTGGTTCATAGCACATGGAAAATGCAGGAAAACCATCAACAGTCTCAGGAGCTCGTCCCACCCTGGAACGTCATGTCCCTCTCAGGGGTTACAAGACAGGACACTGCTCTGCAGGACAAACTCCCCTGGGCAGAGGCAGGAGAGTTCTCCTGGTGCTCCGGGCTCAGAGTCACTGACGGCATATGAGGGGCTGGGATGGAAGAGGAGGACATAGGCAGAAGCTGAAGGATAAGTAAACTACTGCCTGCTAGAGGCAGCCACTCACCAGCTCTTTGGAAGCAACTGCACCCAGGCAGGATTAGCTCCTCCCAGCAGCAGGCCAGAAAGCAGTATAGGTTTTACGGGAGGGTGTTGGTCAGCCCCATCAAGGGGGAAGATCACAGTTTGGGCACTTATTCTGCTGTCACCCTGGAGATAAAGCCCTTCACAAGTACTTGGTGCAGACTTCTCGAGCTTCCCCTCCAGCCAAGGATTAACGTCAAAGAAAGGAACAAGCAGGGAGTGCTGCTCCCCTGGTGCTGCAAGGTGCCACATGAGTCTGCTCCCAGCAACAGCCCTGCAGAGGGCACAGGGTAGTACAGACCCCACAGCCCTGCAGAGGGGACAGGGTAGTACAGACCCCACAGCCCTGCAGAGGGGACAGGGTAGTAAAGGCCCCACAGCCCTGCAGAGGGCACAGGGTTCATGGCAAACACCAAAACAAAAAATCCTATGCTTTTTATTGCAGGTTCTGTTAGTGTTTTGGAGAGCACAGTTGCATTAGAGGCAGACATTGTTCCAACTCCCCACACCCCCAGACTGTCACAACTCAGGCCCAGGCAACTCCCCAGGTTGTGTCTGGTTGTGCAGTGCAGACAAGTGTTCAAGTGAGAAGCCAGACCCTCCTGTGACTTGCCCCTGAAAAACAATAATGATCTGAGGCTCGTGAAATGCAAAGGTCAGCACACTGCCCAGCACTCCTTGCCCTGCTGGGAGACACACACATGAGCTTGTTCCTGAGGCCCTGGCACTGGGATGCCAGAGCCCTGCAAAGGGCTTGCCCTGAGCTGCTCTTTCTGCTGTTCTGCTGAGGGCTGAGGGAAGATTTGATGCTGTGAGAGAGAGGAGAGGCCACTCCCTTGGCAAGGAGCTGCTCATGCCCAGCCATGCCCTCAGCAGCCAGAGGCCTGACTTGTCCTGGGCTGCCTGATCCCTTCTGCACCCTCAGGCGAAGCACGGTCGGGATGAGAAACCCCAAGGCCATCTCCTCTTGCTGCCCTCACACAGGCTCTATCTCCTTCTCATAAACTGTCAGCTACTCCTGTTTTTGCTTTTCCTTCCCCAGCTCTAGGGCAAGAGATAACACTAGGGAAAAATAAACCCAAAGGAACTTTAAAACACACCAGCACCTCATTTCTCTCTCAGTGAAGATGCCCCCCCTCCCCACTGCCAGTGGCCTCGTCTGTAAAGTGCTGCTCAGGGTGATTTGTTTTCTGTCTCATGGCTCAAGACCCTGAAAAACCTTCACACTCCTAGAAGAACAAACAGTTGTGTTATGCCTATAATTTATGGTATTGCCTTTTCATGCACATTCCCTTCTGTGGCAGCAGGACGGGGGCAGCACCAGGTCTAGTCATCCACAGTGATGTTACGGAAGAGATAGGCCATGGACTCGCCGTTGTGGATCCGTCTGATGGCTTCAGAGAGAATCAAACTGATGTCCACAGTCTTTATCTTGGGGCACTGCAGCTTCTGCACCTCGTGAGGAACGGTGTTGGTCACCACCACCTACAAAGGGCCAGAAAGAACAGACCATTAGTTGTACCACTGGTGTTTGCTCTTGCTGAACGGCCACTGCAGACTGACTCCGGGAGGAGTGTGTTCTTGCTGCTTCACAGCTCAGGGGGAAGAAATCTTCAGATGTTAGGAAAAAAGGAGATTAAAATAAATGGTCTCTCCCCCCTCAAACAGTCAATGTGCTGAGGGGACCAGCACAAGCAGCCTTGCACAAACAGCCACCCCCATGCAGGCTGACAGGTCCATTTAGGCAGCAGGATCTGACAGGTTCGTTTGTTAAAGGTGAGGTGTGAAATCTTATCCTCTTAATGTACCCAACAGCCCGTCACCAGATGGGTGAGAGGGACAGGTAGAAGGTCTGTACAGTGAGGAAGCAGCCACATACACATCAGCTGCAGCATGGGAAGCATGCAGGGATGACTAATAGCTGTGCATGAGGGAGGAAAAACACACAGAACAGCAGATCTGACCTGAACAAGGATTAATCACACACGCCTTTTTGGTTTTCTTTTTCAACAAAGAACCAACCAGCTGACAGCAGCTCATTTCAGAGATGAGCTATGTGGCAGGGGAAGCAGCTCAGTGTGTGGGTTTGGGTGCTTTCAGCCAGGGCAAGCCCCCAGAGCCGTTCCCCAGAGGCCAGCCGCACCTCATCGATGGATGACTCCTCGATGAGCCGCGGCGCATCCGCTGACAGCAGCCCGTGAGTGGCCATCACAAAAATCTTGTAGGCTCCACGCTCTTTCAGGATCTCTGCAGCAGCTACAAAGCTCTCCACATCATCAATGATGTCATCCTGAGAAACAGCACAAATAAGTCACAACCAGAAGTTTCCCTTGCCCGCAGGGCAGGAGCGGATCTGCAAGGTACTGCAGCTTTGGCTATGCACACAGCTAACAACAAATCACCCCTGGCTACTTCAGCTGCTTGCTGAGGTGCAAGGACAGCCATGTGCACTACTTCCATCTGGGAACACCATCTCCCTAATTAACAGACCCTTTTGCTTGTGTGCAGAGCAAATACTGTGTCTTGGAACCAAACGAATCCCTGTATGTGCACACAGAGCTTATCTTCAGCAAGGTATTTCTCTGTATGCTGACAAGAGCTGTATGTTGACAGCTTACACTGCAGCGTGGCACAGCAAGCGTGAGAAACTCACCAAGTTGGGTTTTGGATTGGTTCAGGGGGGTTTTAAACACTTCAGGCAATTTCTCTGCACGTCCTGCATTTGTCAGGTAATTGTGGATGTTTGATATTTGCAGATTCAAGGGAGCAAGGAGCTTTTGGGGCTTAAAAGCACTGAATTACAAAGGGTTTTCACCAGAAAGCTGAAATAACCAAAGCTCCCAGCAGAACTGGAGCAAACAGTCGTAACAAGCATGTTTGCAGCCCTACTCCAGCAGGTCCCCCCCACCCCCTGGGATAAAGCAGCTGGAGGAAGCCGCCCCCCTCACCCTCCTCTCCATCACACTCATACCACAATGATGGCAATTCTTCCTCCAACATCTCCAACCACAGTTATTGGTGGTTTCTCCTTGGCCATCATCACTAAAGAAGAAAAAAAACTCAGATGAGTTAATCTTGAGTCAAACCACAACAGCTTCACAGGAGGCCCAGCCCTTAACTGCACCTTACACTGAGGCACAGACACAAACACGTGCCTCACATCACCCTGATGTGGGCAACTCCTGGTCTAACCATCATCTTCCTCCTTAAATGAACAGCACTGCTGCACAAAGATGAAGCTCTCAGTTTCTGTGGGGACCTTGCACTAACCCCAGAGACAACAAACAAACCCAAACATCCAACAGCCCCTTGTGCAGGGTGAGCTACAAAGCAGCACCACCTTATGGGAAAGGGCAGTGACTCTTTGTGCTCCACTTGAGAAATGAGACTCTCTCATGACTGGGAACAACAAAGGGGCTTCTTTGAGCAACAACCTCTCCAAGGGCAGATGCTTTACAAGGTGCAGGTCTTTCACCTGTTGGACTCACTAATTCATCTGAAGGATCCCAGACTCACACTGCAGCTTGCTTGCTTTCTCTCTTATCACCAGACACACAAGGCTCTTTCCGAGGGTATAAGGATCTTAACAGCTGCACAGGCAAAGCAAGCTTTAAGGAACTTTGCAGAAACAAACTTGCTGTTTTTTTTCTTTTAAGTGGATTAATGGAAAGAGCAGGACAAAATCCAGTTCAGGTTCAGTTCTACAAGCTCAGTGCAACCAGCACTTGGAAGCAAAAGGATATAGTGATGAGCTGTGCTACCTGACACAGGCTGAAGAGATGCACTGGGAAACATGGTTCCACTCTCCTCTGTTTTTGCATGAACCAGGTCAGTGCAAAAGTAAATGTGTAATAGGCTTTATCTCTCATCCTGAAAAACTTCCAGAAGCAGTATAGAAAACCCAAGACAACGGAGCTATGAAGCAGAAGCATCAGATGTAACTCAGTCTTCAGCCTCACTCCAAACAGACTGCTGTGGGTCAGGGAGCTGTTGTCTGTAAACCAAGCCTCTCACTTGCCGGAGGGTTTACACAGCCAGTGTAAACTCCCAGCATGGAAAGGACATGGTGGTGGGGATGCACATGTCATTAGGTGATAATCTGGGCTGATCTGAAGCAAAGAAGAACACCCAGCATTTTGTACCACTTACCTGGCCCACCTGCACCCCCCCCCACCCCGGTTTTACGCTCTCTACTAGCGTCCTACTGAGGCACTTTGTACCCCTCCTCTTCATATGATCAGCTCTTGCCAGGATTCTGGCCACAGAGGCTTCTCAAGTGCTGAGGGATTGTGGACACCGCAGGTGAGCAACATTTTTCTCCTTGAAGATGATAATCTACTTCAATGTAATCCTCGAGCACCATGAGAACACAAGTTATTGCCAATCAAAAGCTTGTCTGAGTATCAGTTTCTGTCCTCCTGGGTCAAAACTCATCAGGTTGAGCCAGTGCCTTCCCACAACTCAGCCCTGCCCAGGAACACTCAGAGCATGAGCAATTAGATGAAAGCAATTAGAAGGACCACATGTGAGCTCAACTCATGTGTTGAGCTGTCTTCACATACACAACCTACTCCACAGACTAGTTTTGTGTACTAAAACCATACAAAAAGGTGTCCAACAGTTCTGTTTTGACCAAAGTTACATTATTCTTTGCTAAGTTTTGCAGTTTAAGTCACAGCTACCTTGGACTTAAGAGGTACAGGCTCTTTGGAGCAGCCTCCCCTGTGGCGTTGTTGCTGAGCTGCCTGTCAAATGCAAGTCACATCTAAACCCTGAAAGGAAAATATTCTCCTGAGCAGGAAAGAGGATTTGTAATCCACTAAGATGAAGCAGATCATCAATTTCAATTACAGGCACTACCTACCTGCTTAGATTACTTGTTTATTATTTAGACAGAGGATAACTCCTGGCAGGAGCTGTGAAATACCAAGCAGCCATCCCACCCTTGGTGTGCATCCACAGATAGGTACCATTTCTGTTTACAACAGCCAGGCTAGGGAAAACTCTTTTCTCAGCAAATGGTGAACAGGCTTAGGGAGATGAAATTCAGCACTATTTTACTCACAAACACATTACATTTCAGCAAAATAACATCCTTCTACTCCAAAAAGGAAGCAGACACGTTCCTTGCCACGCTTGGAGGCTAAGACAGCAGCTAGAAACATCAGCAGTGATTCACATCCCTCTGGTTTTAAATGCTGTGTTTCAAATTTGCTTTATCTTTAAAGTATGGTAGGCAACATGTCGACCTACCCGGATCCTAAAGAGATGTTCTCCCTTTTCCTTGTTCAATTTTCTCTGCAAAGAAAAGAAAAAGAAATTGCAAGCCAAAGATCTACCCACAACCACATCAAATCTCCAGAGAGCTGCTCGAGTGTGGTGAGATCTCATACAGGGGTTACAGCAGTTTCTTCTTCTTCACAATGTTTGGACATAGCAAGATGTGCAAGTCCGAACTGTTATGAGAAGGTGGCTTGACAAATAATGATGCAAATAACAAAGGGCATCTTCCTCCCAGACACGAAACCTCTGTTTGTATGTAGTCAGAAGGAGGGCAACAGAAGCAAGCCACAGCAGTACTTCTGTCTGGCACAACCCCTCAGATTTTGTGTGCGTTCAGGTTAAAAGAGTTGCTGTTTTTTTCTGGAGAGTCAGAAAAGATGCTTGAGGTACCTGGAGCTTCTGCAGAGAAAAAGAAAGAGAAAGAGCCCAAACCAACCACCATTTTTATAAAACAAGAATGTCAAAGAACACTGAGGGGTGGTGAGGAAATAAGTTCACCAGCCAAACACTCTGAGCTGCACTTTCATTCTGGTGTGAGCCATAAGTGCCTCAGTACCATGTGCTAAAGGTGAGACCATCACTGGCATGAAGAACCTGCATTCCCAGGTGCATAAACCTGTTGCTTTAATTAAGCAGTTAAAAACAAGTGAAGAAGTGGTAAACCATATTCTGTTTGGAGCTCACAGTGTGTATCAAAGTGATAGAGTCTATGAGCAAAAGGCTGTTCAGCAACCAACTGTGTCCTGAAGAGACCTGGAAGGACAGACAACAAACATCCCTGTGCTCAGCCTACACACAGGAACGCCACGGGAGTAGGGAAGGAGGAACACACCTACAGTCACTCCAGTTTGTTCTACCCAGAGTCTCTTCCTTCGTGGCAGTTTGGCAGGCTCTGGGTTTGAAGCAGACCATGAGCTATCTGTATGAAGTACTGAATTTCAAAGCCCCTGAAATGATTTAACAGATGGTGCTTCATTCCTTTTCTCAAGGATGAAAAAACATGCAAAGAGTCCACAGGCGCTGGTTAAAGCACAGCCCCCAGCCAGCTGCAAGCTTTGAGGCACAAAGAGCACACAAAGAGAAGAGCCTCAGAGTGACATCCTGTCTCAAAGGCTCCCATTTCTGAGTTCAGAGTGACATGAGGTGCTGCTGCTGCCTTGGTGCAGCGCTTCTTAAAGTGGAAATGGAAACACCTTTGGCTGTTTCTGTTACGGCTCCACATGACACCAAATCAAAGCCTTAGAGCAGACTACACCCACGACGACAAATAAGCCACTACACTGCACAGAACTCGTTAATTAAAGGCACATGATCTCTACTAGAACAGGGAGAAAAGGTGCATGTCAGGACACAGGAGACCAGCCAATTCACTAGGAAGCCCAAGAAGAACAGCATAAAGCATGAGTCATGGCTCTAGGCTGCTGGGGTTGCTCCCACACACGGGCTTTGCCTCTTTGTCTGGCTGTAATGTAACTACCAGAGACCCCTAACTGCAGAGTCCAGAGAGGGAGGATAGGATGCCCTTCACTGATCTGGTTGTAGCCCACAGCAGGTCACCCCACAGTTAGTCACAGCCACTCTCCAGAAGTGCCTCCACCTCCCTCCACCTTGTGGTGGCTCAGCCAGGCAGACCAGGACACTGGTTCTGTTTCAACAACCACAGGTTCTTCTGGCCACCTTCAGTGTAAGGGAGCACACAGCTCTGGGAGAGGAGCAGCTCCTACCCTGCACAATCAACACTACAGGGACACAGCTGAACCTTGCTTCACTCTGCCATCAGGCCTTACACCAAGGAGTGCTGGTGATGGCACACATTGGCAGGAGGAGCTGACCAGGGGCTTTGTTTCATGTGCCACTTGAGGTGGGAAGAGACTTTCCAATGACTGAATCAGATAAGAAAGGAAATGTAACAGGGAGGACAAGTACAGACACTCCCAGCATCACCATCCCTAACTCTGTCTCTGTCTGAGCGCAGCTGCATGACAGAGGCTGGCAGACAGAAGCTTAGAGACTCTTAGCACTCTGCACCTCCAGGAACACAGCCAGGCTCACTCAAAACCAGGATCTAGCAGATTAGAAAACTGGAGAGAAAAGCAACTTTCCACTGAGAGTTCTGGACAAGTTTGCCCTGTAATCCAGCCCACATCTCACTGACAGACAGCTACCCAGCCACAGCTTTTGTGCCCTAGGCATGCAGGGATGCAAAGTCATTAGTCAAGCACTGAGTTTCTGCAGGAGATAAGATATACAGCAAATTAGTTTGTGTTTGGATAGCTGAGGACTGAAAAGAGTTTTCCACTGGAATATAACTGGAGAAGGGCACACTTCTGTGTGAGCTACCATTTAGAGGACTCTCCAGCAGAAGTTCCCACAGTTGAGCTTCCTTAAGGTGACGTGGTTGGAAATAAAAATACAATTACATCAATGCCCCAGTAGAGACAAATGTCAGCTGGTGGTATTTGGGAGGATAGCATCCTCTTCAGACTAAGAGGGGAAGGAAAAGGCCAAGAGCAACCACACAAATTGCTGTTTTGTTGGAAGGGTGTGAAAAAAAAATCCCCTTGTCAGAAGGACAATCCAGATGAAGTCCCAGACTGCACGGTCCCCCAAGACCCAAGAGGAGTTTCAGTAGCAACCTAAGCATTGTTTAACTGCCTGTATTACAGCCACTGATGACTGGGGTAATGTAAAATATCTGCAGCTGCCTTCCCTCCATAACCTGCCCACAAACTGGCTAGATGCTCTCCCTAAACATCAAAAGACATTTATCAGTAGCCCCAGCCACTGCCTGTACAATTAATATTGGCTGTGATAGGTGCCTCCTTTCCCAAGGTCACTTCTCAGCCCACTCACTACACTCAATTCTGTTCTAACATCATCTACCTAGCTAAAATCCTGCCAAGAGGGACATGGGTTTTGACTGTACTGTTGTTACTTGGCTGCTGTTGCAGGAATACAAGGAATCCTAAGAGGACAGCATATCCCAGAACATGGGTTTCCTGCTTTTTCCTTTACTCCCTAATCAGTAGCTCATCAATCGATGCCATCAGCATAGGAAGAAGGTCAGCAATGCCCTTAGAGAACCTGTTCACCCTAGTGACACAAACCTCAAAACCTTGCCAAAACAGACACTGGAACATGATCACCTGGCTGCCAGATGAAGACAATTTCCAGCAGTAACAATGGCTGCAGTAGGAGAGGAAACACAAAGGCCAGCCCTCCCCTCCAGCCTGGGCCCAGCAGCCTGTCCCAGGGGCCATTCCTGCTTTAGCTACACCTTTGCATTTCTTTCCTGTTTCATTAGCTCAATGAGTTTTGTTGCTGTGAAAGCATCACCTTTATCAGAGGTTGTTCAGTCTGACATTGCTGAGTGGGCACAGCCAAGGAGAACAATACTGATACTCTATGTGGCCAGAAAGAGTTAAATCAAAACCTTATCCTGTACCTTCTCCTGATATCACTGACATCAACCTTTCCATGAGAGAAATCCCTCTGACCCAGCTGCCCCTAGGTTGGTTAAACTTACACAGCTGAACCAAGTTCCCACCACACTCCTCTGGTTTCCCCCCAGAAGCTAAGCAGAGAAGCTCAATCTTACAGGGCAGCTCCAGCCCAGGGTGCACGGTTGCGTTTTTGACCATCGGAGGGGAGTGCCGCCCGTCGTCCATGTCCTGCTCTGTGCACTGCGCCTCCCCGTGGATCACCGCCAGCCCCAGCCGCAGCCTCTCGGCGTAAGACTGAGCCCTGCAGGACAACCACAGCACGACAGGGAGATGTTGGGCTGATGCAGCTTCACAGCCCAGTCCAGCTGGCCTCTCCCAGACACTACATGGCAAGTAAATCTGCACCTCTGTGGTTCTTCCTCAAAAAGAAACAGCACTAGAAGCAGCTTCTTATCCCTCCTTAATATCCCAAAGCCCACTCTACCCCTTGGCTCCACCACAGCGGTCTCCCGGCCTCCCTCCGTGCACTAAATGCTTTCTAAGATGGCCAGACACTGCTGTAACTCACGCCCAAAGGCTGATCCCAGCCCCAGATGTACCACCTAGCTCTGCAGCAGCAGAGACCTCCACAGTTTACTCCCACGAGGTTGGGACGGCAAAATTCAGCTGCCCCTCTGCACCCCTGGACATCCATCCTGTTTCCAGACACAATGGGTCAGACTGCTGATCCATTTCTGACCCTCCCATATTCTCCCTGTATTTCCCACCAGCCCAGATCTTCTCCAAGTTGCTTTTAGGCAGGTAGTAAAGCACCCATTTACCTTTTAGCTGCATCAGGAGACTTGGCTACAATAACTGCGTTCCTGTAATCTGGAATCTGGATACGACAAAAAGTTATTTAAGCAAAGATTTTCTTGCTGGCAAGTAACTGACTGATGAATAACCATGGCCACTCTCCTCCCCCCAGACCCACATCTTCATTCTGTGGCAAGAAACTTGAGAGGAAATTGCACTCATTTTCAGCACTGGCATTTGTGTCTTTGGCCCCCAATGCACGCTGGTCTGAAGGCAGGGCCTGCTCTGCCTGTACAGGGAAGCTTTGCTCTCACTGTGGGTGTATCTCATTATCTTTTGCACGTGGAAAAGAAAACCTCCACGCCCTGCCCCCAGCCCTGCTGTGCTCAGCATTCCTGCACTCAGCCCAAGACAAAGTCTATCAATAATTCAGAGCAATCAGACAACCCCAGGAGAACAAAGGGCGAGAGGAGACAGTTTACAGAGCCACAGAATCTCAAGGGCTGGAAGGGTCCTTGAAAGCTCATCCAGTGCAACCCCCCCTGCCAGAGCAGCACCACCTAGAGCAGGGCACACAGGAACTCACCCAGGGTTTTGCATGTCCCCAGAGAAGGAGACTCCACAGCCCATCTGGGCAGCCCCTGCCAGTGCTCCCTCACCTCAACAGGGAACAAGTTTTTTCTTGTGTTTCTTTGGAACCTCTCATGTTCCAGCTTGTACCTGTTGCCCCTTGTCCATCATTGGGACAAGCTGAAGCTCCAAGCTGCAGAGCCCCAGCTCCCTCAGCCTTTCATCACAAGGGAGATGCTCCACTCCATCATCTCTGTGGCCCTGCACTGAACTCTCTGCAGCAGCTCCCTGTCCTTCTGCAACTGAGGGGCCAGAACTGGACACAATATTCCAGATTCTGTCTCAGAGGGCAGAGCAGAGGGGGAGCAGAACCTCTCTGACCTACTGCCCACAGCTCTTCCCATACACCCCAGGATGCCATTGGCCTTCTTGGCCACGAGGGCACGTTGCTGGCTCATGCTCATCCTGCTGCCCACCAGCACCCCCAGGTCCCTTTCCCCTGTACTCCTCTCTAACAGTTCATTCCCCAACTTAATACAGGTACCTGGGGTTGTTCTTTCCCAGATGCTAGACTCTACACTTGTTGAATTTCATTGGATTTCTCTCTGCCCAACCCTCCAGCCCATCCAGCTCTCGTTGAATGGCAGCACAGCCCCTGGTACAATCATATAGTTGAACATTTTCCCACTTTCCTAAGAAACATACAATAGGTGTCTCCCAAGCAAGAATTAATTAACAGAACAGTTGTCCTGGCCTGAGAACACAATCTCAGCATAAGCAGAGGCTCAGTGCTGCTATCATATTAAGACAAATTGATATATACAGAACTAGAGTAACCTCACTTCTTCCTGTATATACTGAAGCAAGAAAGGAGATGCTCTCAGGTTGTCTACTGGGAAGCTGAAGAAGCCTTGAATTTCCTTTTGATGAAGGTCCATGGTGATAATGTGTGTTAAACCTAAGGGAAAAGTAAAAGATATTTCACTGGGATGACTCCCACATGACTGGAGTTCCTCAAATGTCTCGATTTTCCAGACTATTTTAGCTATTACTCAGACTATTATGCCACGTGACAAAACATGCATTAACAGCTTAAGGTAATAAGTTCCAAAGACATGATGAGAAACAGGCATGTGGTAAGTCACAGCACCAGGACAACTCTGTTTCACTGTGACACTTCTACATCACTTCCCCAGGTGCAAGTTACAAAGAAATAAAATCCAGTTGAAGAAAAACAATTCCACAAAGCACCTCAGAGGCTCAGCAGCATGTCCCCACATGGAACAGGAGAAGAACAAAAGGACCTGCTGGAGAGCAGCTCTGCAGAGAGAGACCTGTGAGTTCTGGTGGGCAGCAAACTAAACATGAGCAGCAACATACCCTTGTGGGCAAAAAGGCCAATGGCATCCTGGGGGTCATTAAGAAAAGTGTGGACAGCAGGTCAAGGGAAGCTCTCCTCCCTCTATGCTCTGCCCTGGTGAGGCCTCAGCTGGAATCCTGTGTCCAGTTCTGGGCTCCCCAGCTCAAGAGAGACAGAGAACTGCTGGAGTGAGGCCAGTGCAGAGCTACCAAGATGACCAGAGAACTGGAACATCTCTCATGAGGAAAGGCTGCAGGACCTGGGATTGTTCAGCCTGGAGAAGAGAAGGCTGAGAGGGAACCTTATCAACACTTATGGTATTTCAAAGGTATTTGTCAAGAGGATGGGGTGGCACTTCTGTCGTCTCAAGTGACAGGACAAGGGGTGATGGCCATGAGCTGGAACACAACCAGTTCCACTGAAACATGAGGAGAAGCTCCTTTGGTGCTGAGATGAGGGAGCCCTGGCCCAGGCTGCCCAGGGAGGGTGTGGAGGCTCCTTCTCTGGAGGTTTCCAAACCTGGACACATTCCTGTGCCCCTGATGGAGGGGAACCTGCTTTAGGAGGGGCTTGGGCTGGATGAGCTCTGCAGGGCCCTTCCCACCGCCACCGCTCTGGGATTCTGTGAGACGCCCCTCAGGACACCACAGTGTCCATGGCTGCCCCACTGCTCCCTGTGCCACTCACCTGCCTTGGCGAGCATCGATGCCAGCAGCTTGCAGACTATAGAGCCTCTCTTCCTCATTTTGCTCTGTTTGCTGTAGGGGAAGTAGGGGATGACCCCAATGATGTTCCTGGCACAGGAAGTCTTCAGTGCATACGCCATTATCAGCAGCTCCATGACAGCAGTGTTCACATCTCTAGGAGATTTGAAAGCCATTTCAAACATTAGGAGGTGTTTTTTCAGTGCCACTCCTTTTCCTTTTACACCCATATGTCTCCTCAAGCTTCCAAGCAAATACTGCAGCCTCTTGTGCAAGAGACAAGTTGTAACCTTACAGAGCTCCTGCCATCACACCACAGCACGTTACAATCAACAGCACACAACTCCAGCATCCAGGAGCTACAGACTGGAGTTAGATTTTGTACTCTGACATGAGGTGTGTTGGGGCCTGTCCTATAATGAATGTTATGGAGTCAGTCAGAAACAGAGAAAGTCTGCAGTTTGTCTTTGAATCGCCTTCTACAGCAAAAAAGGCCAGAAAGGAATGCCTATGTGATAGCTGCGTGAGCAAGGGGAAAACCAAAACAGCAGATTGGAACAGAAACAAGGTCAAAGCAAGAAGACAGGACAGAGCATTAAACTAAGCATTGTTAGAAGACTGAATAGAGCATTCAATTTAGCATTGTGTGATTGATTGTACTTGACTAATAAATTGTAACATATGTCACTAACAATAGTATAAAGTTAACTAAATGTAAGGTAAACATAACCATAGTGTGAGAGAAAACTAACTGAAGGCCAAACAGATGGGGTGATGTTTTAAGCACAATAAGGCTGATGTTTTAAGCACAAGGATGGTGTTTTTACACAATGAGGTTGGTGTTTGTTACAAAAATGAAACTTTGAGGCCTTATGCACAGCGTGTGATCCTTTGTATTAACTACTTGCCATGAATTGTAGCACGTTACAGCATTTGGAAAAGGTACATAAGTGATGATGATGTGACACTAAATTGGAGCTGATGCACACCAGATTGGTGTCTGGTCACTCCCGTTTCACGCAACAAAGAACCCCTGCACAAAGAAAAAGGAACCCTGCAGAGGTGTGTGGTGATTCCCCCTCTATCATCATAATAACAACAAAAAAAAGGCATTTTTTTTCATTTGTTGGAACAAATGTCACTTGGTGCAGTGTATTTTGAGCTGAACCAGTCTTTTAAAGAAGCAGCACACACTCTGCCAACACAACTTCACCCACACTGGATTTATTAGGTTGGTTTCATTTTTAACAACATAAGGCATGATGCTTATTTTTCCTGCCTTAAAACATACTGAATTTTGGAGCTGTACCAAGGCCAGACACATCACTTTGGTGGTCAGCAACTCCATGCCATGCAGCTTGTCTAGAGATGGAAGGAACAGCAGCACAGTAAACAGTAAATTACTTTCTTGAAAGGAAGAAACCAAAAAAGCAACACAGGCAGAACTTATCTGTAGACCACAGCAAGGAACACACTTAAAACACCATTTTCAGGTAGCTTCACTGTGATGGCTGGCATAGCCCTGCAGGAGCATATTAGTTTGCACTTAATTCCTTTGGGGAAGGGGAAAATAAAGCCAAGCCCTTTAGTTCCTTATGGCCAGCACCAAGAGACACTGTCTGCAGTCACCAACTGCCTCGAGACCATTTGGGACCTGAAGAACATGACTCCAAAGACAGAGGCACAGGCAATCCTCACACAATGCAGATGCCCTTGCCCAGGGATTTTCCAGTATGGACAGTCTCAAATGACACATCAGTTCCCCAGACTGGTTCCCAGGCATGGTGACAGAGCAGGGGCTGACTGGGCCACCTCTGCACACAGCAGCAGAGGAATAAGCAGCACAGAGCAGCTGAGAGCTCTGCAGAGCTTTTTGGACATTAGCCAGCTGTTGCTGGAGGATCCATTTTCCTCCTGACCACTGGGGATGGCTTCCCCAAGAGCTCAGATCCCATTTTCTGAGTCTCAACTCGTGACAAACCTCTATCCATTTCCATTTCTCTATCCTTTCCTTTAGAACCTCCCCTCTGTTTGTGTCCCTTCTGGGAGCGTGCGGGGTCTCTGCTGCCCCGTCGGCCCCCACACACAATGCTGGGCACACACAGGAGAGCTTTGTCAGCTCTGAAGCAGCCAGCCAAGAATTACATAAAACACAGCCCCCCAGCATGCTGGACAAGGAGCAAACAAAGAACTGCTTCTTCCCTTTGGTGTTTCAGCTGTGCCAGAAGGGCCGTGCGAGGAGGAGAAGATGCTGCTATCAGTGTTGTATAAAAACAAGGCAGCCAAGTTTAAGCCTGTTTAAAGCTCATTCAAGAAATCCAATATTTTCCATCACTATGTTTCAAATTACTCTTTCAGAAAATATATTCACATGGAAAGCTGATAAGAGAACAAGAGTGCTCCTGGGAGAAAGGGTTACCACTGATTTCAAAGGCAGTAGCAGTCCTGGTGAGGCACTGACTAACAAAGGGCCCAGTTCAGAGTGGAGACTAATTAGGGAAAGTAACATCTGAGGGGGAATCCCAGCACAGCATCTCCAAACAGCTACCCAGGAGAACATCCCAGCCCTCTTGCTGCCTCCCACCTTGATGCTCTGCTCACAGTTACTGCAGGAAAGCCTGAGCCACACACGGGGACTGTCAGCTCATTACCAGCCCTTCCCAGCAGCCTGGAGCCTCCCTTGTTGCTCTCCATCCCTGCCCGAGCCATCCCTGGAGATCTCTGCTCTGGGTGCTGAGCAGACAGCTTTTGTGAAGCTGCCAGTCGACTCTACAACAACCCTCAGCACTAAAATGCTCCTTTTGCTTTTAGAGTTTCACTAGACCACCAACTCTTTCATTTTCCTGTAGTTTAACCATGAGCCATTTGCTTTTCCCTCGCACAAACGCCAGTTCACACATCAACAGTTTTAGTTCTTGGAGCCACCCTCTGAAGAGAGATAAGCTCTAGGGAAACATTTTTGGACAGGGAGCTTGTTATCAAACATTCAGGTCTTTCCTCTCTCTGTGCATTTAAGATGCAGACTGTGAAATCACACTGCAGCATAACAAACCTGTTCCCCTCTCCTTTCCTACTAAGTCCTAATATTTTGTTTGGTTATCAAACCACTACCGAGTCCAAGTCTTAGATTATTTACCACAGATGTTTTGACTCTCTTGAAAAGCTCCCTGAAACCCACAACTCAGATGACCTTCAACCTGTACTCTCAAGCAACACAGTAAGGCACAGCTGCATCTTAAGAACAAAAGATGGCTTGGCTGCACAGCAGTGGCTCCTCACCCGATGGGCCTTGAGCCTGGTGGCTAAAAAGGACCCATTTCATGGCCCACAACATGGAATTCAATGCATGGAAAGAACAAGGGGATTGGCAAGTTAAAAGCAGGGGGGAGTTTCCCTTCCCAAAACTATTGCTGTCCCTAATACTCTGAGTTATCTCTGAACACCTTATCTGTTTCATGTTTACCCAGCTCTCAGTTACAAGCTATTTCAGAGAACTCTCTCAGGAAGGACAAGACAATGGCACTGTTCACCTGAGACATAATCCTGTATCAGGGGATTCTCATCTTGGCAAAGATTTAGTTGGTTCCTAAGGGAGGAAACACTTGGAGCAACCCTCTGGAGAGAGATAAGCTCTAGGGAAACATCTCAGCCTGTAAGAGGAACTCCAGAAGTGAGTACGCTCATCTTCTAGTCCTATTGAGTTCTTTATCAACAGGCCCAGCACTACAAAGTGGAAACAAACTTGAATTCTCACTGGGATCCATTCCTTTGGCAAGCAAGGAAAAGTTTTGTTTCAAGGGTACTCTGCTACCTGCTTGAGCTTACACTACTCAGCCAGTGAGCAGAAAGGTTCTTGGGGTTCAAAGTTGCTTTTCTAGCCCCCTGCTTGCTTGCAGCACTTGTTTTCTCTCTTACTCCAAGGTTAGAATAGCCCAAAACAAAAACCAAGAAGGCTGACTAAAGAAAAGTCCCAACATCATCAAGAACTATAGGAGCACAGGGGAGCTGCAAGCTTCCACCTGAGCTCAGTTTCACTAGGGTGAAAGGGAAAGTGTAATCCAGCCTGTAATGAAAGCAATAGCTGCTGCTTGCTGCTGGCTCTGCTGCTTGGTAACTGGAAGGCAAAGGAAATGACAGATCCTGAAATGGAAATGCCAATCAGAAATCACCAAACAACTGAACCTGCAAGGATACCAACATACAGACCAGAGATGTTGCACTTGAAGCCATCAGTCATCTTTGCTTTTGCCTCAAGTGACACACACACTGAAGCAATCTGTTGGGCAGCTTCTCAGTTCCTGCGGCACAAGCAATCCTCCGGGAATTCTAACAGCTTAACACTATGCTGTGTCTTAAATGTAAGTCAAAGCAACGACACACTGGGAACAGACTGGTTATCATTCCAGCTAAGTGAGCTAACCTATAAACAACCTGCTGAATGAGCAACTGAAAGAACATCACAGCTGTAAAGCTGAGCCACACGGCCCTTACCTGGGGATTGTCTGGATAATGAAGATGTCCTGGCCCCGGACAGATTCTTTTATCTCAACTCTTGTTTCTGAAAAGGATTAAAACCAGTCAGTTTTGGTTCCAAACATCAGACATACAGTGATAACACACCATGTTTTAGCAGCAGCTTTGCCTGCTGGTCAGGGCAGATGAGGACTTGCTCCTGTGTCCTTCCTGCACACGTGTGTCCCACTACACACATGCAGATGAGCCAAGTGGGTTTTCCAAAGGCTGGTCCTGGGAAGTGAAGAGCTGCCAGGACATCCCAGTGAGTTATCTGTAGCTACAATGTAAAACCAGGCTCAGCTGCTGTTCTCTTACACCTAGAAGACAATTTCTTAACTCCCAATGAGATCTTTTGCACTTCTCCAGGCTGGCTGCTGAAAGCTGTCAACACCACATTCATGAGTGAACAATGAAGCACCCAAAGCAGAACAACTCCTAGTTGTTCTTACCAAGCAGATAATTGTTTTAGAGTTATGGAGACAGCTCCATCCAGGCTGGATAGCCCAAAGTAACACCAGCAGCACAGAGTTCCAAGGAAGAACTTCTCAATTTCACTGCTGAAGTCAAGCCACTTCACCAGTGACACAAGCTGCAAACTCAGGTCTCTGCTGAACACAACTCCTGCAAAAGCTGAGCCCCGAGGCAGCTCTGCAAAGCCAAAGCAATGACACCAGGTTTCCCTGAGATGCCTGTCTCAGCCATTTCCCACACAGCTGTGAACTACAGGGCAGGGATAAGTAAAAGGAGAGAAATATCTACCCAGCTACCAAATTCAAAGTCTAATTGCCTGGGCACTGGCAGTAACCTTAAGGGGCTCTGCTGAAAGCAGAATGATTTGCTGTGCAGTGATGAAGAACAACTTCAGAGCTTGTAGCAAGTGACCTGATTTAAAACTAACCCCGAAGGGCAGCAAGCTCTCACTGGCACAAAAGCAACAGCCACCTCTGCCTGGGCCATGAGGGCAGCAGCACTATCATCAATCCTCACACTGAGCCACCACCTTTCCCAGCCCTTCCTCTCGCCTTTATCAGTTCTCTGGTTCTAGTCTCTCCTGCAGATAAGGTAACCAAGGTCTTGAAACAGTAAATGACTCTTGCTCACTGAACTCTGTTAGCAGATATGTTAGCCAAACAGGGATACTTGCTGTATTTAAAGAGATGAAAGCAAGCTCCAAGAGGCACAGACCCAAGCACAACCCTGAATTTGCACTTTTTTAAAGCAAGAGCACAGGTCCTTGCAAGGGCAGCTGTAAACTACCTGTGGCAAGGGGGGCTGGAAGAAGGGGTAACTGAAGTTTGCAAGGCAGGCCCTCAGAAAGCAGGCCATTCCTCCTAAGCCATTTGGCTAAGCACAAGAGCAGGTAAGATTTTGTAGCAGTTAACACCAGAGGTAGGATTCTCTTTCAGAGTTAGTTGATGGGCAGACAAATGAGATAACAGGGAAAAACAAAGAACACATTTAATTGCTTTGCCCAAGGTTAGCCAGGGAGGTTTGGCTCTGCCAGGAGCAGCTGTAAAATCACAGTTGAATCACCACACTCATTGGACAGGTTTGGCCAATGGAGTTACCCAATATTACCTCAAAACAGTTGCAACTGGTAAAGATTTCTCTCACCTCCATTGGTTTCCTGGTACACCACAGATTTCCCCAGCTCAGCACCGAGACGCCTGGAGAGAAAACAGAGAAGTTGAAAATGGAGGAAGCCGGCAGGTCATGAGCCAAAGCAAACATTGGACCAAACATTTCACACCAAGAGCACACAGCACAGCCTAACAGGGAGCTGAGTGTGCCAGCCAGGCTGCAGAAACACACAGCCTCCCCCTCCCCGGGGCTCTCCTCCTCCCCTGGGGCATGCTGCTCCCAGGCAGGTCAACACACTCTTTGTACCACTGAGCAGAGGCCGTGTCTCCTGATGGCAAAGGTCACCTTGTTGGCCTGTGTGATGCCTCCTGAGGTGGATCTGGCAGGGAACTAAACGTTCATCATTTACTCAGATTTCCTTAATGGCAACTGAATCACTTTTTTTGACTCCTACATCTTTCTTTCTTCCCCCTTCCCCCTCCAAACCTTCCTTAGGAAGTAACTCATTCTACTGAAGAGATTTTAACCTCACATTGCTCTTCCTCCAGTGTCAACCTACAACATTCATCACAACAAAGATCACAGTCACCCCCCTTTGATTTTATTTTTTAAATGTCTCTCATATAAGAAAGATTCATCTCCCAGAGCATTTTGAAAGGCTCCAGCAGGCAGGTTATTCCCCTCAGGTGACACTTTTGTATTTAGCTCTACTGACAAGTAATCCACCAGGAAGTATTTAGAGGCACATGGGCTTTATCTGTGAGGCTCAGCTGGGAGACCCTGCACCAGTGATATTCTGGGGACAGGTTTCATGTTGCAACTCAGCTGCCTGGAGCACAGGGAGAGTCCCTCCTCTCTTCCACGGTCTGCTCAGAGGCTGTGCCCACATGCTGGATGAGGAAACACTTTATGCTTGAACAATACTTTTGCTCAAGGAGTTGACCACAGCAGCAGTTTCCTGTCTACACATACACTGTATTCACCCAGACACACGCCAAAATGACATGGATTGGGACTAACCCTAAATAAAGGGCTCCCATCTGTCACTGGCCCTGGTCTACCGCCTTCAGCACTCAGTCTCTCCCCATCTCCATAGCCACATAGCCTTGCACTTCAATGGTCACAAAGATGTGTTTTTCAGAAGTCTATGAACAAGAGAGCCCAACACCAGCACACTGTTGGGCCACCACTAACTGTGGGACACAGCTAGGAGCCCACAGGCTGGAGGTCTCAGACTGAAAAGCACACCCAGGGCAGCTGTGATAACAGACACACAAATGCAATGGGACATATGTGCTTAGCTGACTACAGAGCACATATTTGGCACACACACACTCCTGATGGTGTGCCTGGCAGCACGTTTTGCCATGGCTGGGGCTACCGAGTACAGTCCCACATCAGGAATCCTATGTGTGATATTGGAACCAGCCCAGCTCAGGTACCAACTGCAGCATCGCCTGGGGATGGCACAGCCCAGAGCAGGCAAGACTCCCAAACCTCTCACGTGGCTTCTCTCAGTTGCACTGCTGAGTTAAAACCTGCAGCTGAGACACAAAGGCATCCTCAACACCTTCAGTATCTTCAAAAGAACACTAGCAGCTGGTAAGGGAAAGGCATGCCTGAGGACCTGAGCCTGGATGCATAGCAAAGGTGTTTTGCAGGTGGGATCCATCAAGCACTGGCAGCCCCTCACTGGGATCCTGCTCCCTTTCTGAAGGCAGTCAGGCATTTGCAGCTACCAAGACATTCAAGTTGAAACAAGCTCAAGAATCAAACAGAGAAAACAAACCAGTGTGTGTGGGGAAATGTTAGTGACTCACACTTGTTCCTCCACAACTGCCCAGTGAGTCTTGCAGGCTCCCTAAGAAGGCACGTGCACCCTGACTTCACTGCAGACAGCACGCTCCTACCTCAGTACTGGAAATAAACCCTCCATCAAGACTGTGCAAGTGCCCTTAGTCAACCCTGCATCTCATGGCAGGAAGGAAAGCTTTAAAAACAGTCCAGCCAGACACATCTCAGCAAAACACTTCTTGGAAGGTGGCATTTTCAATGTCAAGTGGTGGCAAACACACAGGGGTTGGTGATGCCCTGGGAGGATGTAGCTGGCAAGAAGAAACCAGAGCCCGGTGCTGTTCAGATCACACTGCAGCAATGCAGCTTCTGTGCTGCTGGAACAAGAAATGGGACAGGCAAGCTCACTCCCTGATGGAAAAAAGGATGCTAAACAGCTCAGCTTGTCAAACCTGGGTGCAGATAGCCACAGAAGAGTCAGTAAGTAAGCAGCTGCCAGCTTACAAGAATGAGCAGTAGTGGATTGCTCTGGTCAGACAATCAGTCTCATCTCTGCTCCAGCTGTTGGCTGCAAGTAAACGTGAGCAGTGGCAATGGGAAGGATACAAGACAAAACTAACCATAAGTCATCCATCAACCCTGCCTGCAGCACTCTGCAGGCACAGCAGCTGGACTGCCAGGCAGCCCCACCAAAAGTAGCTCAAGTGTTTACCCAAAGGGCACATCTTCCACCAACCCCCTTTCTGAAGGCTTCACAAACTGAACCTTCAGCCAGTGAAGGAAGCTGAAAAATCCCCTTGGTTTAGTCAAGGTTATCAACAAAGAGGACTGTTTGTGCAGCTCCTGTTGTAAAACATCAAATTCCACAGGACTTGTGTCAAAAGGGAGGTTCACAGTGAAGTCAAGGGCAGAGCAGGGCCTGAGCTACCACATAGCCCAGGAGCAACCATCTGTAACAGAGTTCAAAGATAAACCCTCCCCTCACATCACTTCTCCCTTTTTCCCCTCCATCTCCAGCTCTTTTCTCTATCTGTGCAGAAGCTCCCAAGCAGCCATTGCTTTAGACAACAGAGAAATTAGGTTGACAGCAAGAACTCTGCTTGTGTTAGGCTTCAGGACTGATGACACAACTGTGTGAGCAGGGGTGCCCTGATGGCCAAGTGCTCGTCTGCAGGCATGGGAAAGAGGCTGCTGCCACTACAGGACTCAGCACACATCCCCACAGAGACACAAAAAGCATACTTTGGGTATGCTAAGTCACATCTTCAAGCAAAAGGAGCTCTGTGGACAAAACCCCTCCTCTGTGATGCAGTATTTGGCCAGAGGGAGATGGAGCTTCTGTCAATACTAAAGTGTTTCAGACTGGAGAATGGTCAGGCTGATTTTACAGGATTCGCAGAAATCTCACTTGTTAATCAGCCACACACAGGCATCAGAGCACACATTCACTTCTGGAAGCTCCCTTCTCCATCCAAAGCAGACAGAAACCCTGGTGCAATTTCTGGTTTTTAAAAGCAGCAGTCTTCAGAACTGGGACTTGTTAAAAGCACTATGCACACACACACTGTCCTGCCCAGCCCAGAGCAGGAGGCTGGGCACACTGAAATCAAGGTACTCCTGTCCCAGGATGCTCCCAGCTTTTCAAGGTTTTAGTGTAGGCTTTCCCTGGCACCACTCACTGCTCCTGATAGAGAAAGCCCCACTCTTTGCTCTGCTCTGTCATCCTCACACCAGCTCCATCACTGAACTGACTCCTCTAGGACCTGATGGCATCTGAGAGCAGAATTCTCTCTGTGGCTTTAAAAAATCCTACTCAGAACAACTGATTTCTATCAGTTTGGAATATTTCTCTCTGTAAAGACTGCCCAGGAAAGATGTTCTAACTTTCTGCAGTCTCAACATATGCCAAGAGGATACTAAGCTGTGGCTACAGAAGCATTTGTGAAACCTGTCCCAAATTCACAGCCCAAATGTCAACAGCCCACAAGGCACCTACAGTTTAATGAGGAAGCAACACCCTGCAAACAATACAAGGTTGTATGAGACTGTACGCTAAAATGTCTCCATCTTTTCCTCCTTCCTCTATGTTGTTTAGGCTCACAGCATTGCTTTTGCCTTTAGATCACCAGCACTTTCCATGCTGCAAAGCAAATGAATGTCTACACCACTCCCATCCCCAGACTGCACTGAGTTTACAATAGTATCACGTCCCACGTCAACGCAGACCTGCAGGAGCACTGCAGAGGCATCAGCCAGCTTCCAGCAGCAACCCCTTCCAACCCAAACACACAACCAGGGAGTGCAACCGAGTATTTGCACCCTCTGTGCTTGCACTGCAGGCAGAGGGAGAGCTAAATGCAGCCACTGCACTGTGGAGTTAAAGAGATCTGCTAGACCTCCCTCCCTGCAGCAGCACACAATCTCTGCAGCAGCACACGGGGCCCATTAGGGAACAGCACCGGTCACAGAAATTATCTTTCTCTCCTGCAAAGGAAGCTTGTAATCAGGTGCCAAGTGTCCTAATTGCAGCAGGACTTTTCTTTCCATCTAGGAAAGAAGAACAAACCCATTAAATAAAAAATCACCCCTCTCAGTTGATAAGATGCAAGTGAACAGCTTTATGGATGTTTCAGTGCTCCTGACTCTAACGAGCTCCTTTATTATTTAAAGTCTGACAATCTGGCTCTCCCCAGCCAGCCACATCCCCTGTCCCCAGCAGATGCTAACATAAACAAAAGCTCTGGAAACTCCAAGTGAAAGTTAAGACTAACCATCTAGTCTATGCCCAGACAAGAATGAATAATGGCAAACTGTCAAAAGATGGGAAGTGTGCCAGGAAGCCACACTCAGAGCCTGAACCGAAAGCAGCTATGGAAGCTTTGCATGGCTGGAGTCACACTGCTCCTCTCCAGGGCTGACATCTTTAAAGGATAAGCCAGGACTCATCAAAGATCCATTTTAACATCCCACACCCACAGGCAAAGAGTAACAGAGCCTGGATGGACAAGTGTCTCAAAGGGCCCTGCTCATATTGCGTGTTGTTTTAAAGCTTTCTTAGTACTGATCCCAAAGGTTATAAAAAGCCTTTAAAACCATCACACAATATGAGAGGACAGACTCACCCTTCTAAAACTGCTCCAAATCTATTAAGAGCTGCAAATGACCTCCCCAGGGAAGCAGAGGCTGGGCTGGGACATAGTGGGAAAGCCAGCAGCTACCCATCTTTGGCAACCTGAAAAAACAAGGGATGTATTACAGATGTTGGAACCATCCCTGAGCTCCTGAGGGAAGTCAGGGCAAAACCACCCCACAAGATGCTGGAAACACCTTTCTTTTTGAGACACCTTTTACCATGGGCAAATCCACACCACTAATTGTGGATTTTGCAACCCCCTCCACCAAAACCTCACCTGCTTCACACCTTCCATTTCAGAGTGGTCACTACTCCCCTGTTGCAGAGGGCCCTTATGTCTCAGGTGAAGCAGCTCACATCACATCCTCACTGCCACCAGAGCCGAGGCAGGAAGCTCACACAGCCTCTGTGGCAGGTTTCCTTTGTGAAGGACAGCCAGGAGGTCACCCCTGGATCCTGCTGGCATTCACTCTCTGCAGAGGGGTGCAGCCAGCTGTGTGCTCCCAGGCTCTCCTCACATCTTCAAAATAACTAAGTTCTTTTTTAAGACCAAGGGCAAATAAAAATCACTCATTTGCTGTTTCAGGCCTGAGAACTTGGAGCTCATCCCCAAGGGACTCCTGTTAGGTTCTGTGTTGATGCAGCAGGACAAGCTTTGTGAAACCATGTCCATCTGTTGCTGCAAAACTTCATTCTTAAATGAAGAGACTTGATTTTCAGAGTTGTACCAGTGAAAGTGATACAGAATTGATCACAAAAAAACCTCTCAGACACAAGGATTTCCCTCTCCACCTCACACCCCAAGAAGTCCATCCTTCTTATCCAACATGCATCCCATCAACACCACTAATCCTAGCCAGACAGCCAAGGCAGCTCCGTGGAGATAATCTGTGCTAAGGATTGAACACACTGTTTAAGCTAGCTGGACAAATGGCAAAATGATTTTGCAGTTTAAGGTGGCAGCACACCTGTATTTAGTCATGTTTTCAATTTAATATCTCCTTGGAGACAGGAATGGGCTGTCAGCTGGCTAAGGCGTAGCAAGGATGCTGTCTGCTGTAGCAGGCAAACAAGCACTGGACCCCTCGATTTTAGGAGCAGCTTCCTATGAACTGTAGAGGAGAAGAAACAGAAAAGAAATCCAAATCCTGCTTTAGGCTGACAGCTGTTACACACCTCCTTCAGCAGGAGCCAGTGCATCCCCCCCTGCCAAGCCAAGGTCAAACTGATGGGCTAAAAAAGAAGAGCACACTTTATCCCTAAACTAAACTCTCTTTTGTTAGCCTGTGCTGCCCACGTCTCCTGCCCCACTGAAAGCTTTGGTTAGTGCAGCTGCAGGTGTTGCCCTGAAGGCTGCATAGGCAAAGCTCCCTCTGCCCCAAGCAGAGAAACTGTTGGGCACGGAAAGTCGCCAGTTCATCCCCACAAAAAGCAGCAGAGAAAGTTCTGAGCATCTCCCAGAACAGTTAAAAAGCTTTCTGAGCTTTGTTCTGCTATGTTTCACCTTCTCCCTCCCCAAAAGTAACAGCCTCTTCTACAACCCGGCCTTTCCAGCACTGAAACGGGTGGCAGAGAAGAAAGAAGCAGAAAGCAGCGGGTCCATTTTCATCGTCGGGTCAAAGCAAGTTCTGGGGAGGGATGAACAAGCACTGAGCAGAAGGGCAAAGCTGCTGAAGACTCAGTGCAAAACCTCTGCAGTGGAGGTTGCTGCAGATGCCTTCAGCTGAGGAAGGCTGCAGGATGCCAAAAGCCTCTGCAGCCGCTTTGAAGAAAGCCTGCCTGCTCGGAAGAGGTGGGAGAAAGAAACTTGGAAGAGAAGGAACTTACTCCGTGATCCTCTTCGCCAGCTCGGTGCAGGCTGCCGTGGAGTTGGCCGAGAAGACCCGGTAGCCACTTCTGGCTGCGTTCATCGCCAAAGAGTCATGCAACCCCCGTGGAGCTCGAAAACGAGAGAAAACAGATTTATAAGGCAACAACAGCTTCCGTGGCATCCTTTTCTTCCTCTCCGCCACGATCACCGCCCCTTAAGGGGTGGGGAGGAGGAGGAGAGAACCCTTCCGCTACCTATGGTCTTGCTGGTCCACTCCTGTGGCAGGGTATAGAAGGGGGGTGAAAAATATGACTATTAAAATGAAACAGAGCAGCCTGGGGGAATGGGGGAGGTAGAGCAAGCCCAACCCAAACCCGCCCAGGCTCACCCAGAGGCACCTCATGGACCAGGGCAGGGAAGCCCCGCAATGGGGGTGGTGCAGCAAGGCAGGCAGGCGTTGCCTTGCCTGGGGCAGCTGGGGTGAGCGGGAAGGCGTGGGTGGAAAGGGATTCCCTGTGAGGTCTCAGGCTGATGGGGGGTTCCCCTCACGCAGCCCGGCGAGTCCCGCCCCCGGCCGCCGCGCTGCTCCCCGCGGCCGCCATCTTCCCGCGCCCACAGCCCGCCCCCGCTGCCATCTTGGCTGAGGGCACTGCGGCCGCGCTTTCCCCTCGCCGCGGCGTCAGCTACTGCCCGAACCGCGCCGGTACCTGAGGAGGAGGCGTGAGAAGGCCGCAAGCTCTCCCTCGTCAGTGGGGCCGCACCGCCCGCTTCCCGGCTGCGGCTGACGGCGCGGCCGCCTCCCCGCTTGCTGCCCGGCGGTGCGAAGCGCGACCTCAATGCGGCGGCTTCCCTGCCCGCGTCCAACATGGCGGCGGCGGCGCTCTGGCCGCGCTCCGTGGCCGGGGCCAGGTCTCGGCCTCCCCGCAGGGGATGGCGCTGGCTCGTCTGAGCACAAGAGCTGTGTCCCCAGCCCGTCTGGAGAGCCCTGCGCTGACCTTTCCAGCCCAAGGACCACACTTGCTATCGCGGGGAAGGCAAACGGCATCGATTTCATCCCCAGCACGGCCACCAGTCCCCTCCACTGAGCGCTGCATTAAAAGCTCTCGCTCTCCAGCCTTCGTTAAGATACAGCATCCTCAGTGCAAACGAGGTGCAAACACATGAGTGTCCTCTCCATGTGCTCCTGCTGCACTTCCTGAGCACCAAGAGGCAAGCTTTGTCTCCCTGCAGCATGCCTGGGATCCTACCCAACATCTCCCTTCATGATGGCTCCAGACAACTCCACGGTGACTTACCTGATTGTACAAGCCAGGAAAGTCACAGAATCCCAGAATAGTGGGGGTTGGTAAGGGCCTCTAAAGATCATCCAGCCAAAACCCCTGATAAAGCAGGTTCCCCTCCATCAGGGGGCACAGGAACGTGTCCAGATGGGTTTTGAAAACCTCCAGAGAAGTCTGTGAGGGCAACCCGTGCCATCCCCAGCAGACCCATTACCCTCTTTGCTGTGGGAGCAGACCCAGTGTAGCAGCAGACAGCTCTCCCAGACATTTGCAGTTTGCTGCCACCAAAGCCATGTGTGGTCCCTGCTGAGCGCAGGTGCCTCTCCAAGGCCCCCATGTCCCCCACAGGTCCTTTCTCCCTGCCTTGTCACAGCAGGGGCTTTTCTAGCCCCACTCACAGATCCTTGCTGTAAGGTGAGGGGAGAGCTAACAGCATCATCTGTCTGGATTCACTCCAAAACCAAAAAGTGATGCTAATTGTACCCTCAAGCTGGCAATAACCCTGCAGCATGGGATGAACCTTCAGCACCTCTTTGCCAGGTGGCCCAGGAACCCCCTCATGGGCACTCGTGGCCATGGGACAAACCCCAGAGCAGCAGCCAGGCAGGGGAAAAGTGCCTCAAGTGAGGGAAGGACACAGACCCAGCACCTCTGCAGGGTGCCCAGACCCTTCCCAGCTTCTTCTCTGGCTCTGGAAGAAGGTACTTGCTGTTCCCCTCCTCTTTTGAAGCCCTTGCCTCCTTGGGGTGTGCAGGAGAAGGAAGGGCTGCTTAACCCCTTCCCACATGGAGCCAGCTCAGCACACCAGCCTCTGGTGTGGCCTCTCTGAGTGTCCTCAGCCCCTGCTTTCCCTCTGGGTCCTGCAGCACCACCCTTTACTCCTGCTGCTCAGAGCCGCCCCAGCCGCAGGGGATGGATCCAGCCCTTGTCACCTCCCCTCCCTTTCTCAGCTCCCGAGGCTGAGATGCCACAAGCCTATTGCACTGCAGGGTACCCACCAGCACAGCAGACCCCAGCAGCAGCACCTCCCTGCACCCCTCAGAGGGGCTCAACCACACATCCTGCCCCAGAACCACCTTGCTTTTGTGTTTTTGAGGTTCTCCCTCAGTGCCATCACCTTCATCCCTGTGGGGAGAGCCCCAGCAGGGCTGTCTGGCAGAGCTGTGGGGCTGGGACCAGAGCCCCAGGAGCCCAGGTAGGGCTGAGCTCTATCCTGCCTGTTATCACTGCACCAACCAACCTTTCTCCTGGATAAAGAAGTGACTGGGATTTCTCTGCAGGCCGACAGTCACACCTGCTTTTACAACCAGGCAAAGGAGAAGAAAGAAGGGATTCTGTTTACTTAGGGAGTAATTAATATCCCAGCTCCTGGCTTGTACAGAGGAGGCAGAAACCTCCCCCACAGCCCGGGGAGAGCAGCCTGGCAGCTCTTCATCATTTCATTATCAGCCTGGCAGGATCAGGAGGGCGGGTCAGGCTTTAAACAGGTTTAACTCCTTTGAAAAGGCTTATCCAGGCTCAGGCCCACTGGCTGGCCAGGATGCAGTTATTTGCTGAGCAGAGGGGTTTCAGCAGTGCTGGGGATGGGGACATCAGGGAGATTCTGCACTTTTAAGGGGTAAAAAAATGGTAAAGCGCAGCAAGGAAAGCCTGGGGGGTTCCTTTACACCAGGAGCCAGCTTTGAAGGTTGAATTTCAGTGACTGGAGAGGAACATTTCTCAGCTCTGCCAAACCCTGCATTGCTCTCTGGAGAAAACCAGGGCCTTGGTGCCACCCTGTGCATTCAGGCTGCTTTGGTGGGGGTTTGTGAGTGGGGCTGGCACAGCACCAGGACGGGACAGCCACTGCAGGCAGCTCCCTGCAGAGCTGGAGCCAGTGTTGCCCTTTCTCCATTCCCCAGTTCCTCTCTGGAGGCCCGGTGGGGTGGCCAGAGCACGCTGATCCCAGCCCAGCAAGCCAAGGGGAGCTGTGGGAACCATGGCAGCAAATTCCTCTCCTTCTCAGCCAGAAAAGAGGAGGGGGCTGCAGCAGGACACTGTGAACCCCCTCAGTAACTCAGCCCAGGGATGCTGCCTCAGGCCCAGGGAGCCTCCGGCACGCAGCCAGGTGGATCTTATTGCAGCCTGTGACTCACCTCCCAGCAATGCCTGTGCTCACATCAGGGCAGGAAACCACAGCCGGGAAGTGGTGGAAACCCTGCGAAGGCCTGAAATTGGGCCTCCCCCAGCAAAGGAGGAGATCAAACGGCAGCTCTTTGGCCTGGATCCCTCTGACGCCAGCACTAGTCATCGGGGTGACTTTTCAGCTGAGGACCGGGGTGTGTGGTGGCTGCAGCCTCAGCAGCTCCTCGTGGGCTCTCAGTGTGTTCCCAGAGCAGGCCTGACCTCAGAAGTATTTTTGAGCAAATCATCAGGTGTGAGGAATGAGCTCAGCTTGCTGGCCTTGGCCAGGGCCTCGCGGTGAGTCCCGGGCTGTGCCAGCACCTGCAGAGAGCTCAGCAGAAGGTCAGGGCTGGGTAACAGCCCCAGCAGAGCACAGCTGGGATTCAGGAACCCCTTGGAGGATGAGAAACCTCCTGGGTGAAGCCCTGAGCCCGCTGTGCAGCTGGGGCTGTGGGTGATCCCTGCTCCCCACGGCTCACTCAGGCAGAGGCTGAGGGTGCATTTGCTTGCCAGAGACCCCATGCCTTTGTCCTGGGGAGGGGGCTGAGCCACAGTCCTCGGGCTGAGTCTGTCCCAAAACATCTCCATCCCTGCACCGGCTGCTCCTGCAAGAGCTGCTGGAAAGTTCCCACTGCTGCAGTCGGTGCCTGTCCCCCTGCCAAACCCTGCAGCCTGCCAGCCCCGATGCAGCGCGCGCTATTTCTGGCTCCACCTTGAGACTTGTACCTTCAGCAGTGGGAAGGATGCTAAAAGAGGCAGATCCGGGATGAGTGCATCCCCCTCCCATCACCGGCCCCAAGCAGCTGGTGGCAGAGCAGGCAGGAGCTGGATTTGCTGTGTGCCTCGAAGGGAAACGCTGCAGCTCATCTTGCAGCAGAGCCATGTCCTCTGTACGCCTCTGCTGTAGGCAGTGAGAGCCTGAAATCCAGGCCTGCCCTGGCACAAAGAGCCTCAGATATATCAGCTGGAGGGCGGTGAAAGCCCCCAGCCTCCCTGCTTTCTTACCCCAGGACCATCTCCCTGGACGGGCACCAGCTCCTTTAGCAGCTGAGGCTGGAGCAGGACACAGGACACAGGCCTGGGGGCAGGAGGGAAATGAGGAGGTGTTTAATTACACATTTAACCCTTGGCTTCTTGCACAACTCAAGGCAAACATTGTCTGCTGCTCCTGTCTCAGCTTCCTCAAACACTGAGCACCCATCACCTCCAGTGAGCCTGGGGCACAGTGCTCTGGATGTATGAGCCTTCTTCCCCAAATGATGTCTCTGGAGGCTGGGATACCCCCCAGGCCCTCGTAGGATGGGAGTCTGAGGGGTGCTCTTGAAGGGAGACTGGTGACCTCCATGGTCACAACTGGACTGGAAACCCTGAGCTGTGGGTCAGTCCCTCTGTAGTGAGAAAGGAGGTGGGGGCTTCCCCCCTCAGCCATCCCTACTGGTACACCAGCTCCATGCTGGCTCCACATCACATCCCCACACTGCATCCCTGTGCCACATCCCCACACTACATCCCCACACTGTATACCCACACTGCCTGCCCGTGCTGCCCTCCCACACACCCAGCCCCTGCAGCGTGGTGAGGGCAGGAATGGTGCCCATCAGGACAAACCCACCGGGCAGACACCTGCCCATGGCACAGGAGCCCCGACTGCTGAGCACCCTTCGGGCTGCTGGTCAGATCAAGGGAGCTCGTTAAGGCTCTTGTAATTAAGACAGCCCTAACCAAGTGTTTATGAGCGCTGAGCGTCTCACTTCCGCGTTCAGTGGCGCATCTGGAGGCAAACAAGCGCTGTCTGAGGGACAGGGCTGGATCAGCCCATGCTGTTGGAGAGCAAAGGGACTGGTGTGGGGCTGGTGGGGGCCGGGGGGCTGGCTGTGGCATGAAATGGGCATCTGCCTGGTGTGGCACAGTGCAAGGATGGGTTCATGAGAGCTGCCCACGGATACTGGCCCCAGGTGCAAAAGCTCTGCCTGGGCGTGAGGTGCCATGGCAGACGCTGAGGTTGGACCGATCCCATTCCTCATCCAAGAATAACCTGGCTGCAACCCTCTCACTCCCTGCCCTGGGCACTCCCCCACAGGTACCCCTGCCCTTCCCCTCCCCATGCCCAGTGCTGCAGCACTGCTGCCTTCCACAGCTCAGCCCCTTTCCCCAGCCCATAGCATGGCCATGGCCAGCAGAGCCCAGCCAGACACTCGACTCCTATTTCCAGGGCAGGGTGAAGGGGATCCCTGCAGCACGGGGCCAGGGCAGGGTGTAGGGTGGTAAGCAGCCTCATCGCCCCGTGGCACCTGCCAGGAGCAGCACCACAGCTGCTCTCACATCCTCCCACCCCCTCCCGTGCCTTCCTGAGCGGAAATCAGGAGCGGGTTAGTCATCGAGAAGGGTGAGGGGCAGGTCAGGACGCTGCACACCACAGCATCCAGCTATTTCCTCCCCTGACACCTTGCCGAGGACGTCAGGGGCTGTTTACAAACGCTGCATCGCAGCACAGGGAAGCGGCTGCGCCCAAATCTCACCCAGAATCAGCTGCAGGTGCTGCCCTTCCCCGGCCCAAAGCATCATCCAACAAACACCTGAGAGCGGGTTTTGCCCCCTCACCCCCTCTAAAGCACCTCTTTGAACCCACAGCACCTGGTGGAGGCTTTTTGGAAAGCACAATGCTCCAAATCACGGCACCTCAGCTCTCGTGTTAGGTCACTCTGGGAAGTTTTTGGCCGGTTCCAGAGAGTTATAGTGGGGACAGAGGGCTGAGGGCTCCCTGCTAATGAAACCACAGCATATGTGAAGAGTGAGGCACGAGCTCAAGGTTACAGCATCACGAGTGTTGCCATGAAGGGTGCTCTGAGGGATGAGGAAGGGCGAGGAAGGCCCAGGGGAGGCGGAGGGAGGGACTTGGGTACCCATCTGGCTGCCTTACCGTTCCCATGGTGTTTGTCCAAGTGCTTATCGCCCGCTCCTCTGTGCAGGGGCTCAGCTCTGCTTTGGGTAGAGCCCCAGGAGGGCACAGTGCCAGCTGGAGCATGTGGCGCAGAGCTACATCCCAGGGGAACTGCTTGGCATAAACGAGATCCTTGCAAGGCTGGGCCAGACCCCCTGGAGCCCAGCAGCCCCTCGGGAGGTCAGCCTGTCGTCACCAAACCTGCTGGCAGTGACTTCTGTGGGCACGGAGCAGCTCCCGGCAGCACCGGCACCTTCCAGGCTCCGTCCTCAGCTCCGTGCCCACGGGCTCCGTGCCCATGGCACCTTCCAACCCTCACCCATACCTGCCAGCGACGGGCAGGGCATCGACCCCTCCATCCTCCCTGACGAGGTGTCCCTGCCGCTCGCCCTCGAGAGATGCCATTGAAGCGCCCGGGCAGGGCGCGGGGGGCCGGGCAGGGCAGGGGGGGGCCGGGCAGGGCAGGGCAGGGCAGGGCAGGGCGCGGGGGGCCGGGCCTGTCCGCTGCTCTGCCACGGCAGTGCCACCCCCGGGACGCCCACCCGGGCAGGGCAGAGCCGCCCACGGCAACCCCCCGGCAACCCGCAGAGCCTTGCTCGGGCCGCGCAGCCCGGATGCCCATCCCCCCCCAACCCACCCGTGGGGAGCCGCCGCAGCCCGGAGCGTGGGGCGGCGCTCGGGGAAACTGAGGCAGGCCGCTGGGGGGAGGGGGCTCGGGGCAGCCCCGGCACGGGGGCGTGGGGGGAGGCGGGGGGGGGGGTTAAGTTTTTATGAATGGGGCCGCCCCGCCTGCCATTGCCGGGCGCCGCGGCGGGTGTCAGCAGCGAGCAGGGCGGGCGGCGCTCCCCGGTGCGTCCCGCTGCCGCTCCGCCGATGGCCGCCGGCCGCCGCGCTCCCCCGGAGCCCGGGGGGGACCCGGTGCTGCTCCAAGGTACGTTCGCTACGGGCCCGCAGCCCGGCGCGGCCGCCTGCTCGCTGACGCTGACGGCCCGGGAGCTGCAGGTGCGGCGATCCGGCGGCTGCTCGCGGGGCTCGGCCGGTGCCGGCGGCTGCTCGCGGGGCTCGGCCGGCCCCGACGCCGCGCTCCGCCTCGCCGACTGCGTGGGCTCCTCCGCCTTCCCCGCGCCCCCCGCCGCCGCCTTCTCGCTGGTGTGTTACCCGCTCGTCGGGCCGCGCTGGGGCCCTCCCGCCCGGCAGCGCCTGGCGCGGACCTTCCGCGTCTCCCGGGAACCCGACGCCGAGAGCAACCTCCGCATCGCCCAGGCCTGGAGCCGCACCATCCGGGAGCTCGCCGTGCCCGCCGTGCCCACGCAGGACGGTGAGCACCGCGCCGCCGCCCCACGCGGGGGGAGGGGGGAGGGCGGGGGGCGGGCGACCATCCCCGCTCCGCCGCTGGTCCCGACGGGGCGCGCCGCGGGAGGGGGCAGGGGGGCTGTGCCGGCAGCCGCTGTCCCGGGGCGCGGGGCTTGTCCCCACGCGGGACGCCTGTCCCGGGGCACGGCGTGGGACGCCGAGCCGAGAGCGCTCGAAGGGACGGGGCAGGGGGAGACGGGGACACGGGGGGCAGGCCATCGGCATCCCTGCAGGATCACCTGCATCCCCCCTCCCGGCCCCAGACATCCCTGTGCACAGCCCCGGGGCCGGGGGCGGCTTCGCCTCCTCTTCACCCTTAAAGCGACAGCGCAGCAGGGCCGTGGGCGCACCGCGAGCCCCCCACGCCCGGCCCCCATCGCTTCAGTTCAGTATCAAGCAAAGCTCCAAAGGGCACCATTAACCAAGGAAATAAAAAGTCCTGGTTGCTGACGCAGGCAGGACGGGAGCCAGGCACCGTCCCCGGCGGGTCCCTCCATCACCGGGGGGCTGCCGAACCCCCCCGGGGCAGGGGGGCGGGTCTCGGTTGCTGCGCCCCCGGGAGCTGCCGGCGGCTGCCTGCGGGGGGGTCCCGCGGTCGGGGCCGGGCGGATCTTTGAGCGTCTGAGCAGAGATGCAATTATATGCACTACTTCATTTATTTGGCTGTCCAGTCGCGCTGATCAGACTTGGAAATTAAGAGGCATGCGGTTCGAGGGATCCTGTCAAATCACATTTAGCCCAGCTCTCCCTGCTTGGAAATGCAGCTTTTTTACATGACCCGCAGCTACAAAACAACTTTCTGCTGCTCTTCCTAAAGAATAATGAGAAAAAAAGAACAACAACAACAACAAAAAAGCAGCCAGTGGAAAGGGGTGAGGGCAAAACCAGTTCCTCAGCTCTATTTCCAGCCTGAACTCAGCAGCTGTGAGTCTCCTGGCGCTGGAAAACCCTCGCCCTTATGGCAGGGGGGTGAGGGTGCTGGGGCACAGGCAGCTCCTCGTGTGGCAGAGCCCTCGAGGGAGCCCCGGGAAGGAGGACAGGGGAAGGTGCTGCGGGATTTGGCAGTTATTTTTCCAGCTGAGGGCCGGCAGGATTTGCAAACCTCCTCCCCCGGTTTGGGACAGAGCTAAAAATGCCTCTCGCCACACCCTGGGCCCGCAGCCTCACGTGCCGGGGCTGCGGCTGTGCGGGGCAGATAAGGCCGTGCCGGGCAATCCTGACCCCGGCCCCAGCGAGGAGGGAGCCACGGCCACCCCGGCCCGTCAGCTCCAGCATCCGCCGGGATGGAAGCCCCACGGAGAGCTGCGGCTGGGAGGAAGCTTCTCGCTCCTTATCTCGCCCCAAAGATGGAAAGAAGAAGTTTCTCAGCAGCGAATAAGCCCCAAGGTGGGGCTGCCAGGAGTGTCCCACCCTGCAGCCACCACAGAGGGGGCAAATCCAGGTCCTGGGGGGCAGATCCAGCAGGGAGCTGCTGTTGAGCTCCTGGCAGGGGCTGGGTCCCCGCTGCAGGCCCCCACTCTGGAGGAAGCCCTCACTGTGCTCATGCCCTCGCCATGCAGAGCTGAGGCTCTATGGAGAGGGGATGTGCCAGGCATGTCCTGGGCTGTGCCAGCCTCACACCAGCTGGGTCACTGGGCAGGACAGCCCTGCGCCCAGCCAGCCTGGCACACGTGTGCCATCTGCCCAGAGAGCTTCCAGGAGGATGTGGGGCCCCAGGGAAGCGTCTGGAGCTGCTGACGGTAGAGCCGTGGCAGCGCAGGCCCTGCCTGAGCACTGCTGTGACACGTGTCCCATGGGGGGATGTGGGCTGAGGGGCGAGAGCAGAGGTTGGGCACTGGCAGCAGCTGGAGCCCCTTCCCCTGCTGACTCAGTGTCTGCTCTGCTGGGGTTTGAGGTCGAATGCTGTGCCGGGAAGCAGCTGAGCCTCAGGAGGTGCCCGGGGCTGGCCGGTGTTGCGCAAGGGAAAGGGCTGCGGCTGAAATCTGCTCTGAACCAGCAGCCTCCACCTCTGCCACCGCAGCAGGCCCACACGGGGATGGTGTCCCCGTCCCTATCCACACCCTGCTCCCTGTGCCCTGTACGGGGTCCCTGCCAGCCCCCGCTGCCCAACGCAGACCTTGGGCAGCAGCCCCGGCTCCGGGCAGGATTTTCAGCTCTCAGCTGTGTGTGTGTCAAATGCTGTGGCTGGTTAGAAGCATGGTGGGCTTGAGACTGTGTTTAGGTTCTTGAAGTGCCTCATGCTCTCCCTCTGCATCCTCCAAGGCTGAGAGGGAGAAAGAAAAGCCCTTCCATCACCTGCCTTGTCAACTGGGGCTTGGGCAGGGATGCCCCTGTCCTGGGGGCTCTGGGGCAGTTGGCAGAAGGGGTCTGAGTGCTGGTGGTGAGCTGGGACGGCTGTGGGAAGTGAGGCCAGGCTGGCCTGGGAGCTGCCACCCGCCTCCCCTGACCCGAGCCGAGGCGCCTCTGCGTGCGGAGCTTCAGCCGTGTCCCAGAGTCCCCTCGTGTCTGGTGCCCACTGATAAGGGGCTGGGGAGGGTGAGGGGCAGCCCGTGGCTTGCAGGTCCCAAGCAGCCAGTGTGGGGACAAGGATGTGGCCTGGAGGGTGCCAGCCCCACCGGGTCAGTGCCAGGGGCAGAAAATCAAGCTGGTGGTGTCAAACTCAGCAGAGCCCCATGTGCTGCCCTGGGCTGGGACGGGCACAGAGATGGGATGCTCCAGGCCCAGGTGGCCCGAGGGGTTTGAGCTGTAACAACACTGCCTGTGTGTTCAGCCTGCTTAAATCACAGCATGCAGAGGAGCGGGGGCTGGCAGCCGGCCCCAGCTCCCCTTCCAGGCTGAGGGGGGTTCCCAGCATGGGGCAGTGCCAGGAAACATCCTCTGCTTCAGTGACTCAGCTCCAGACCAGCAGCTCTTTCTGCTGAGTCAGCACTCGTGCTGTCCCGCAGAGCCCACACACCCGGCTGGGCCTCAGCCTCTGCTGATGGTGGGAGGGCTGGAGCTGAGGCCCTGCGGCTCCCTTTCCCAGCAGAGACTCTCCATCCCTGCTCACCTCGGTACAGATGCAGCCAGTGGGGATGAGCAGCAGCTGCCCTTCCTGTAGGGCTGTGGCAAACACTGCCCCGGCTCACAAAGCCCTCCATGAGCCCACCAGCCTGTCCTCTCTCCCTGCCCAGGTGACAGCTATGGGGTGCTGCCCCGGCCCTGCCGAGCTCTGGTGCTGCTGAACCCGCAGAGCGGGGCCGGCCGCGCGCTCGAGGACTTCCAGGCAGTGGTACAGCCCATGCTGGACGAGGCCGAGATCACCACCACCCTCTTCATCACCGGTGAGGCCACGAGCAGCTCCCTCACCTCCTCCTCCTCCTCCCTTCTGGGATCCTGCCTGTGTGCCAGGACAGGCTCCTCCAGGGCCTCGTACTCACCCCATGGCTGCGGGGCTGGCCGGGGTGAGGGGCTGGGTGGGCTGTCACAGGCAGTTGTGGCATGAGGGGACACGGCTGCACTGAGTGACTGCCACACCTCCTGCACCCCCATCTGAGACCCCCGTGGGGACAGGAGAGCTGGGGTCACCAACTGGGGAGTGGCAGCAGGATGGAGGGTGACGCTTGACTCCGCTTTCTCCTGCAGAAAGACCCCACCATGCCCATGAGAAGATGCGGGATGAGGACCTGTCGCAGTGGGACACGCTGGTGGTCATGTCAGGGGATGGGCTGCTGTATGAGGTGAGGGGCACCAAGGGGCATCTCCCTGCCAGAACCACAAGGAGCTGGGGGGAAAGGGGTGCCCGGGGCAGGAGCCAAGCTTGGAGGCACAAAGGCAGCAGGGAGCAGCACGGGATTGATGACACCTGGGTTGGGGTAAAACAGGGCAGCTGTGGCCTTGGTCCTGCCCAGGCTGGGGGCACCGTGGGCTCTGCTCCCCCCGGGCTGTGTGGGCCACTGCAGGGCCCCAAGTGCCACCAGCTCTGTCTGTCCCCACAGGTGGTGAACGGGCTGATGGAGCGGCCGGACTGGGCAGAGGCTGTGAAGAAGCCGCTGTGCATCCTGCCAGGGGGCTCTGGGAACGCTCTGGCTGCCTCCATCAACCACTACGCAGGGTGAGCCCCGACCCTGGCACAGTGCTGCACCCACAGAGGGGATGGGGCGGTGGTGTGAAAGGGCCGAGGGGAAGGTGCCCAGCTGGGTCCCCACAGGCTGATGCAGCACAGCCTCAGACAGTCCCTGTGAGCATCAATCAGCTGCAGCCCCGTGTCCCCAGCTGCCCCCACGGCCTTTGTCCTTGCCAGGCTGAGTCTGGCACAGCTTCACTCCAAAGGAGCCTCCCCAGGGCTCGGCTGATCCCGCTGCACAGGGCTTGCCCTGGCCCAGCAGCCCCACCTCGGTTCCCTCTCTCAGGAGCTGTTTTACCCTTCCCATCCCCAGCAAACCCCACTTCAAACATAGCTGAGGTACATCCCAACCGTGACACTGGGGTGAGGGTTGCACACGGGCCAGGATGAGAGGTCCAAACTCCCCCTTCTCCGTCCCTCGCAGCAACGATCATGTGGCCAAGAAGAAGCTGCTGACGAACTGCACCTTCATCCTGTGCAAGGGGCTGCACACGCAGATGGACCTGCTCTCGCTCAGCACGGCCTCGGGCAAGCGCCTCTTCTCCTTCCTGGGCTTCGGCTGGGGCTTCATCTCGGACGTGGACATCGAGAGCGAGAAGTACCGGCGGCTGGGCAACGCCCGCTTCACCCTGGGCACGCTGCAGTGCCTGGCCAAGCTGCGCGTGTACCAGGGCCGCCTCTCCTACCTGCCCGCGGGCCCCGAGCAGGACCCTCCCGCGGCAGCCCGGGACGCCCCCGTGCCCGTCACCAACGGCCAGCCCGGCCCTGTGCCCGCGGACTCGCTGCTGGTGCCGCTGTGCCAGCCGGTGCCGCCGCACTGGACCGTGGTGCCCGAGGAGGAGTTCGTCACCGTCTACGCCATCTACCAGTCCCACCTGGGCACCAACCTGCTGATGGCGCCGGCGGCGCGGCTGCACGACGGCTGCATCCACCTCTTCTACGTGACGGGCGGCATCGGGCGCGTGGCGCTGCTGAAGCTGTTCCTGGCCATGGGCCGGGGCACGCACCTGGAGCTGGGCTGTGCCCACCTGCGCTACGTGCGCGCCCGCGCCTTCCGCCTGGAGCCGCGCTCGGCCGCGGGCATCATGACGCTGGACGGGGAGGCGCTGCCCTGCGAGCCCGTGCAGGGCCAGATCCACGGCCGCCTCTGCCGCGTCCTCAGCGGCTCCTGAGCGGCCGAGCTCTGCCCTCCCCTCTCCGTCCCACCACCCCGGCACTGAGCTGCTGGCACGGCCCAGCGTGAGGGTGGCAGAGCCTTCCTCCCACTCAGGAACGACCTCCTCCTCTTCCTCTCGTAGCAATAGCTCTTGGGGGCCGTGGGCGCTCACCCCCTCCCTTGCCCCCACACTTAGCTTTACGCCCTTGGGACAGCCACCAGCGCTGGCCCAGCGGAGGAGCCCCGAGCCCGTCAGGTACTGGGTGCCGCTGAGCTGCCCGTCTGCTACCCCGGTACGAGGCCCCGGGCGGCTGCGCTGGCACAGCCCCGTCCGGCAGCCACCCGCCGTGGCATCGCTCCCGTCCCTGCCCCGGGGCCGCTGCCACCCCAGGGATGGTCAGGACCAAGAGATCTCATCCAAGACATCGACTTTTGTAAGGATGTTTGTACCCAAAGCTTCCTGTAGGAGCAGAGTTTATTCTTGTGAGAAATGCAATAAATATCCAGCGTTTGCAGAAAACACAAAGCCCTGCTGGGTGTTGTATTGGAGCAAAGAGCTGCTGCCAGGGCAGGGCTGGGGGCTGGCAGCCCTGGCTGGGCTCACACCAGCACTGCCACAGCAACGTCCTCTTACGGCAGGAGCGCTGGCCCCAGGAGCTCTTCCCAGGGGAGAGGTGTTGGGGACAGGATGGGGGGCGGCTCTGCCACCCCCGAGCTTTGGGGTGTGCCAGTGGCTCGTGCTAGGCCTGGCACGGGAGCTCAGCCCCGCAGTGGTGCCTCAAAACACCCCGGGGAAGGCTGCAGCCTCAGCGAGGGCAAGCAAAGGGTTCAAAGAGCAGGGTGCCGGAGCCGGGGCTTTGGCTGTCGGGACACAACTCTCCCCTCCCCTTCCTGGGCAGCTGGAGCCCTGCAACAGGTCCCTGCCCCGAGGCTGCCCTGGGGGGGATTGCTCAGCCTGTTTGGGATGAAATTGCTGTAATTAAACCTCATTTACACCGCTCCAGTACAAAGTAGAAGACTAAACAGTGGTGGCTGTTTGCATTTATTCATCTGCAAACTATGCAATTAGGATTGCAGATCCGGGAAAAGAAGAGCTCGATTGTTCCCTCCCCTCTGGGGGAGAGCTGAGCCCCGGGGCCCTGAGCCAACGAGGCAGGAGCAGCTGGGAACCACCTCCCAAAATCCAGCTATTCCCCTGCGGCACTGGGCCAGGGATAAAAGCAGCTGAGGGATGCTTTCATGGTCAGAGCTCGGGGAGGGCTCCAGAGCCCGGGCTGGGGGCGCAGGCTCAGGGCTCTGCTGCCTCTGTCAGACTGTGGGTTCTGCAGAGCTGACCCCAGGGCTTTGGCATGCAAAGGCTCCCCGGGTCTCTGCACTGCTGAGGGCAGCAGGGTGCTTGGGACCTCCCTTGCCCAAGTTTTGCTGCCCAAATCCCTTCCCCAAGCTGCCAGGCAGCAGTGTGGACTCTGCCCAGGCAGCCTCTCGCTCCCACCGCCGCCCCCCAGCCTCAGGCTGGGCCACTCCAACAAGGACACACGGCTGTGGCAGCGCTGCCCCCTCCCTCCCCTGCCTGCACCAGCCCCCTCCAGCCTCTCCTGGCCCAGCACACAAGATCCCAGATGCTCAGCCTGAGGCAGCAGCTCTGCCTCTCCTCACACTTACCTGGGGGCTGAAGTGAGGGGCTGCTGGAGCCCCCCAGCCTGGGAGGGTCCCCAAAGGGTTTTGGCTTTGCCCTGGGTTCCTCCCCAGCCCTGGCACACGCTGAGGCAGCCTCTGTATCTCCCAAAATAACCAGCCTGGCCCAACATGCCCTGGGCAGGGGGTTTGGAGAGCTCTGGGGCCAGCCCCTCACTGCACCCAGCAGGACTCTCCAGTGCCAGCAGCCTGGGCAGAGGAGGGAGAAAGAAAGAGACAACAGTCAGAACTACTCACAGAGGCAAAAATTTAATGGCAAGTCATCTTCCCTCCTTTGTTACACCTTGGTTAGCCAAACAAAAACGAAACAAAACAAATCTGCAGGTAAAAAAAGTTGTAATGGTCACACAGCACTTTATACAGATATCGTAAGCAACCGAGCATCCACATCTGCACGGGAACGACACACCTCTAAGCACGGCCTCAACAGGCAGCTGGTTGGTTTCTTTGTCATTAAATACTGTACAGAATCAAGGCTACAACCTGATTTTGTAAATGCTTCTTCCCCCAACCCCAGCACTTAAAACAGTTACAGGCTGCTCTGGTTTGCACAGCACACAGTCGTGTAGCCAGTTTTAAGGCTCACAATATGCATCATGCTTTGGCTTCTTTTTTTTTTGTGTGGTTTTTTTTTTGTTTGTTTTTAAGGTTTTTAGCCTTTTAAATTTTGTTACCCTTAAATATTACATACATACACAAAAAATTACATTAGCTGCAGTGTGCTCACCACCAGCCTCCTCACCCGGGAGCTTCACATTATCAAAAGCTTTAGAAAATCTGTAAACCTCTGCAGGCTTCAGGCTGGGACAGTCAGGAGCAGCCTCCCCTGCCAGGGCCACAACACACACCTCTCCTGGGCATGAAGCCCCAGGGACCTGTGCAAAAGCTCTTGATTATGGGCAGAGGAAACAAAGAGACTTCTCGAGGTGCAGGGGGGTGGGGATGTGGGCAGGGTGAAGGGTCCCAGGGAAGCACCTTCCCCAGGAGATGAGCTGCAGGGAACAGAGGGACCCCCAAGTCCCTCCATCCTCCCAGCCCAGCTGCAGCAGAAGTTGGCATCTCTAGATCCTCAACCCCAAAGTTATCTGGTGAGAAAGAGGTTTCAGTGGCTGTGGAAGGAGCCTCTGCTGTCTCCTCTGCCCCCATCGGCCCCCAGCCTCAGTCAAAGGGCTTCAGTCATCAGACACGGCCATGGCTGGGGGTGCCTGGGCTCAGGGCACCTCTCTGCACCCTGAGGGGCTCTGCCAGGGCAAGGGGGGCTCCCAGTGCCTGAGCAGAGCAGTGAGAGCTCTGCAGACCCAGGCCATCCTTCCCAGCCAAACTCTGCTGCTCTGAGGGCCAGGAGCAGGAGGGACCTTCCAAAGCCCCGTCAGTGGGCAGAGCTGGGCCCTGGCTGGGGCAGCTGGCAGTGGGGGGGATGTGAGTGCTGACCTGGCCTTTCCAGCAGCAGGAAGCACCGTGCAAAGGTGCTGAGATTCACCTGCTCTCCTCTGGCTGCAGATCCTGGCCCAGGGCTGATGGGGACACAAAGGGGAGTTTCAGCTCTGTCCTTACTTCTGGTAGAGCCACGGGCTCAGCCTGGCCCTGCCAGCTCCCTGTGCCTCTGGAAGGACCCACAGCCTCTCCCCACAGACTGTGCTCCACGTGGGTGCTCAGTGGGTGCTCCTCCAATGCCTGAGCATTGGGCAAACTGTGCCGAGGGGGATGTCCCAGCTGCAGAAGGAACAGTAAGTGCATGCACACAGAAGGGGCTTGAGGAAGGTGGCCCAGGGCTGGGATGTGCTGTGCCCACAAAGCTGGGGCCCCTGGCCACCATGGGGAAACAGCTGCCAGGGGCAGGAACTGATAACAGCCCACACCAGTGTCTGATGGGCTCCAGCTGCTGAGTCACAGCACAGGAACAGTCACAAACCACTGCAGCTCCAATAGGACCCCATCAGGACACAACAGCTCCTTCCCCTGGGCTGACCCTGGCTCAGGCAGCTCCCAAATGCCCACAGCTGGTGAAGCAGCAGCTGTGCCAGTCCCTGCCCCATCCACAGCACCCCAACAGCCCCTGCCCAGCAAGGAGACCCGGCTGGGGCAGTGCTGTGTGACAGCCTGGGTGGCTGAAAGGATACTGAAGTGATAAAGGCAGAACCCTAATCCCATGTACTCTCAGGTGTGTGTGGTGGGGAAAGGGAAGTTTGCCTTATTCTGGAGAAAGAGTGGGGGTGGCTACAACTGCTTCCAGAAACTGGCCAGAAGGTGCAGACTTGGATGGAAACCCAGCAGCACTCCCAGAGCAGGAGTGCCAGCAGAGCTCTGGTTCTGCCAAGTCCTGAGAGGAAGAATCTCCCTGCTATCTGTGAACAACTAAGACCGGAGCAACTCCGTAGGGTTCGACAGCTTCAACACAAACACAACCCAATGTCTGAGGGTGGGTAAAGTTGGGGGAGGTTCATCAAACCCATGGTAACACAGAGAAAAATGAAAGCCTGGGAGGGCATCACCCTTCACCTCCAGATACTGCAGCAAATCGCTTCTGGCCCGAAGCCTGGCCCAGCAAACACCGGGTGGGAAGAGTCCTTGTGTGGAAAGGTGCCCCGAGATGAAAGTGCAGAGGGGACGTGGCTGCAGGACAGACCTCAGGTCTTACCAGGGGCAAACCTGCAAGAGGAACATGGGACAGGGGAAAGGAAGGAAGGAGGGCAAAGAGCTATTCATGCTTAGACAACCTTTCCTTGGAGCACTCAGGCCTACCACCTTCTTTGGAACAAACCAAGCTGAGGAAGAAAAGCTGGCAGGAGAAGTCAGTTTCCTGGTGCCAGCGCTTGCCAACTTCCCTTCTGCCGCTTTTCCCTTCTCCCCGCACCTGCCTGTCCCTGACCCCGTGGCTTTATTTGTCCTCTGTCCACTCGGGGATGTTGGCCCCCGCTAAGGCAGCCCGGTACTGCTGCAAGACACCACGGATGCTTTTGATGAACCCCTTGGACAAAGGGAAGAGGGGGAACCCAATGTCAGGGTACCCGCTCTTCTCCGGGAGGAAACTCCTGTAGCTCTTTCTCCGCTTCTTTGGTTTCACGCTGGGCTGCGAGGCCGAGTCCTGGGCAGCCTTCCCCTCGTCCGTTCGGTCTCTGGCCAGGTCTGAGCCCCTGGCTTGGCCCGTGCTCTCCGGGTCCGAGTCCCGCTGGGGATCCCCGGTGCCGGGCGGCTCCTCGTCCGGCTCCTCCCTCCCGTCCCAGAGCTCGGCGGCCGCCCCCTGCTCCGGGCTGTCGGCGGGGTCGGCCCCGTTGGGCTGCCGGCGGCTGCGCTCCAGCAGCTCGTTGGTCTCCAGCCAGGCCTCGATGCGGGACACCAGGCGCCAGCCGTGGCAGCGGAAGTGCTCCCGGATCTCGTGCTCGAAGACCTCGACAGGCCTGCGCAGGAGCTGCATCATGGACTGCACCACGCGGATCAGCGTCATCTCGTTGTAGCAGCGGCTGTTCTCGTAGCCCTCCTGCAGGCCCCGGTCGCTGTCGAAGCCAGCCTCGTTGTAGTAGGGCTCGTTGACGAGGATGAGCCCTAGGGAGGGGAGGGGAGAGCCAGGGGTTAAGGGAGAAGCTTCACTGAGTCTTGGTCTGAGGCCTCGATTTGTGCCAAGGGGGTAGATTCAGGGCCCGCAGCAGCCAAGGCCACCCTGACGTGGGCAGCTCAGGGAAGGGACTGAGGCACAATGTGCTGCAGGAAACCGTGGGACTGTTTCAGTTGAAAAGACCTTGAAGCTGCTGGAGTCCAGCCCCTCCCCTTGCCACAGCCACCGCTACCCCACAGCTCCACGGCTTTGGGATCCCTCCAGGGCTGGGCACTCCCCAGTTCCCTGGGCAGCCTGGCACAGGGGCTGACACCCCTTCTCAGGGAAAAACTCTTCCCAATGCTTTAAACCTCCCGTGGGGAAACCTGAGCCCATTCCCTCTTGTCCTGTCACTCATTTCTTAGGAGCCGAGACCAGCCTCCAGCTCACTGCAGTCAGGGAGTTGCAGAGAGCGCTCCTGTGTCCCCTCAGCCTCCTCTTCTTCAAAGCCACTTTGGCTTCAGGCAGGAAGCAGAGGCCAGGTTGGACACCCAGCAACCTGCCAGATGCAATGGACTGGTGTCCAAGGGTGTGAAGGGGTCTGGGCCATCTGCTAAGGACAGTGGGGATCTCAGATGCTACCCCAGAGCAGCACTCAAGGTCCAGAGCTGAAAGCTCCACCAACACGATGCAGAGGGCACACAACAGCAGAGGAGGTTCAAAAGGGCAGAAGGGGAAAGGCTTCACAGCTCCTTTCCCTTCCCCCACCTCCCAGCAGAGAACCCCCAAACACACCCAAAGCTTTTGTGGTTTTTTTTCCTTACAATAGTTTTTCTTTTCCTCCTCCTGATCAGAACAAAGGTCAATCTTCAGTAACAGGCTTTGGGCTGGCCAGGGCCTATCCCACCCAGCCCAGTCCCAGCAGACAGGGCAGTTCTGAGACAGTGAACACTGTGGTAAGTCACCCATAGCACTGCTGCTGCTCTGCTGCAATGACACGTCCGTGCTGACGGCCCCAGCAGTGCCAGGCTGCTGGCAGCCTGCCACAGGCTGCATTAGAGCTGCTGGAGCTGGGACCAGGAGTGCACAGACAGCAGGAGATCTTTCACCAGAGCACCAAGATGCTCCAGTAAAACGTTTAGTATTTAATTTGCTAAATTTAGATCCTCAGCAGGTACATGAGAAGCAGCTTTTCTCATGCTGCTGCTGCCCCACGGGAGGATTCAGGTGGACTGGGAGGGTTCAGAGGAGCAGGACTTGCCTGCTGAGCCGAGGCAAGAGCCCTCCCTCTGGATCAAAGGTTTCTCAAGCCACATGCCCAGGCTCCCTGCACAGAGACTTGGCCTCGAGGAGGAGATCTGATTTAGTCTGTCTGCTCCCAAACTAGATACGGCAGGGCAAAACCCTGTGGCAAGACGCCCTGGGGCTGGTCTAGACACACCCCTGATTATTCTCTGCCAACACCACCACTGTGTGCAAAAACAGGGCCCATGCAGGACCAGGAGATGACTCTGGAGAGAAACAGAGTCCTGCACACCAACGCCAGCTTAGCAACTTCAACCAGCTTCAGTAACAGGCTGAGGACACAGTAGTTCACCTTCCTCAGCTCTGAATAACAAGGGAAACAGCCCTGTGCTTAGCTGCTGCAGTGAGAAGGGAAAGCGTTGTATCAGAGACCTGGGAGGCAGCCAAAAACCAGGGCATGAGAAAAGCTTGCACTTGTTTTGCCTGCTGAACTGGTGAGATAAGGACACTGTCCAGCAAGGTGAGAGCACAAGGCAGCACTAACCCCCTGAGGTGGCAGATGGCAGCTGTGGCTCTCCTCAGCCTGCAGCCCCTCCTCCCTCTGCCTGTCCCGTCCCACAGGCTCTGCAGGAACATTTACCTTGGATGGAGATGAGCACTTGAAGGAGGCTGGATTTACTGGTCCACCTTTCTGTCCCCTGAAATGCACAGACAAGTGTGTTAAAGGGCTGAAACACCAGCCTGCTCTGTGGTAACTGTTAGATGCAGTGAGGCCCCAGTCTCTCTGCATTCCTGTCACCAGTTCCTGTGGTTTGCAGCAGGAACAAGGGACTGACTCGACAAGCACGTGCTGTGCTGTGCTGCTGTCCTCTTGTCCTTACTCAGATCTCTTTTTTTGGCATCACCACATCCCATCAGGCCAGTTCTGCCTGGGATGGTGTAACCATCCACACCAGACATCAGTTCCAACCCCTCCCCAGCTGCCCTGTCTCATCTACCTGCCCAATCTCCCCAGCATTTCCCTGGCTCTGTTTATTCCAAGCCTCCAGCTGGGCTTGTGCCATGTTACATGATTTGTCTGCAGCGTGAGTGAGAGGGATCTAAACCACAGGAGACCATCCCCCCATGCTGGTGGTGACATCTGTCTGTCTGGTCTGACCACAGGCTCCTCATTGATGACAGACAAGGGGCAAATACTGCCCAAGAAGCAGCTAAACTACACACACCAGTTCCCTGCTCCACACACCTAAAACAGAGCCCAAAGCCAGAACCATTCCCAGCTCAAGCACCACCCGAGACGAGAAGCCACCCAGGACTCTTGGTCTGGTAGGAAGTGGCTCGCTCCAAAAGCAGCCTGGCAGAGGCCCTGCTCCCCAGGGCTGGGGAGTGGCAGCCTTACCTTGCCTATCCATGTCCCCAAGAGGCTGACACACACTTTGCCGTTGTCGTACAGGTTGGGGTTGAGCCTCCCACTGCACTGGGAGAGGTAGCGGAAGAGAGGGGGGACAGCAGGGTAGATGTTGGGGAGCTGGATGTCAAAGAGAAAGAGGCCATCTTCATAGGGTGTGCGTGTGGGCCCTTTTATCAGTGCTGAGAAGAGATCCTGTGGAGAGAAGAGAGAAACCAGGCACTGTAACAAGTCCTCCTGCCTCAGTGGGGTTGCATTTACACAGAGACAGAGAGGGGCTCTGATTTGATTTGGCCCAGACAAGGTTCAGCTCAAGCAACACATCTCAGGGCAGTTTGCCTCTGGAAGTTGCAAGCTCTGCTGGGGCCTGATGGCAGACTGGGCCTCTGCATCTGAAGCAGGGCTGAAGAGGATGGCCAACAACCCTCAGGCTGCTCACTGGTTACACCAGCCCCTTGCTGCTCACCCACTTCTTACAGAATCCCAGAGTCGTGGGGGTTGGAAAGGGCCTCTAAAGATCATCCAGCCCAAGCCCCTGCTACAGCAGGTTCCCCTCCATCAGGGGCACAGGAACATGTCCAGGCGGGTTTGGAAACCTCCCGAGAAGGAGCCTCCACACCCTCCCTGGGCAGCCTGGGCCAGGGCTCCCTCACCTCAGCACCAAAGGAGTTTCTCCTGGTGTTCCAGTGGAAAATGGTTGTGTTCCAGTTCATGGCCATCACCTCTTGTCCTGTGCTGACACTCCAGAAAAAAGTGTCACCCCATCCTCCTGACACCCACCCTTTAGAGACTTGTAAGTTGATGAGGTCTCTCATCCGTCTCCTCTGCTCCAGGCTGAACAGCCCCAGGTCCCGCAGCCTTTCCTCAGAAGGAAGATGCTCCAGTCCCCTGATCATCCCTGCACTGGCCTCTCTCCAGCAGTTCCCTGTCTCTCTGGAGCTGGAGAGCTCAGATCTAGACACACTTTCCTGCTCAGCAGGACCAGCAGCCCAGAGGGCAAAGTGTCCTGGAGGGGATTCCTGCAGGAAGCAGCTCCCTGTGGCTCACCCTGATGTGGAGAACACAAAAGCAGCTGTGCACAGGACTCCCAGCCAGATTTCACATGCTGCACACATTCCTGCAGCTCTAATACAAGGGATTAAGGCTAAGCAGGGAATTCCAAAGCAAGCAATCTGGATGCTGAGCCCAGCACTAACAGCCAGGCAGCTCAGAGCAGGCACTTGCCATTCGATCCTCGAAGGTTTTGACCATGATGCCATCAGGCAGGGAGGTGGCCAGCAGAGCCATCTCCTTCCTCACGGTGCTGAAGAACTTCTTTGCTTCTGGGGGCTGGAACTCCATTTTCTTGAAGGCATGAGTATCTGTGGGGCAAGGAGAGAGGGATTAAAGCCTGTCATTGCAACCTGCCACAGGTTCCTTGGGAAGGCAAACCAATCAGTGTGTTAAAGGTCTCATCTGGAAGAGAAGAGCTGACTTGCTTTGAAGCTGAGCCAGGAGACAGCTGAGAGATGATCTGATTTTTCCCACACTGTACAGCAGCCACAACCTGCATCTCCTGTTCTCGTGGTTCCACACAGCACTATCCCTGTGCCCCACAAAGGAGCCCTGCCCCACAGCCAGGACAAGGACACATCATCATGCAAACTGATGACATTTTCTTCACAAGAACCTTGAGCACAGCTCTCCCACCTTTCTTTATATGCACCTGCAGGGGCAGAACCCTTTGTCCAGCTCTCTCACATGTCTGGCCTGGCTGGCTCCCTGAGCACCTTGGGCTCTGCTGCCACCAACCTTCCACATAACCACATGTTCTCTCATTTTTGGTTGATTAGCTTTAGCACAAGTGACCAAGGGCACCCAGCACAGAACACCAGCTGTGCCTGCTCTGCTTCTCAACCAATCCATCCCTGCAAAAGGGCCTGACCAAACTCTGCAGCTCTCAAGAATGTACCTGCAAAGTCAGCTACCAATGTGGACAAAGGGGAAGCCCTCTTGTCCAGCAGTGCATAGAGGTGCCACCTAAGAAGCAGGTTTAAGGTCCCAGAACAGATTGTGCTACAGAATTTGTCTTCATTTCTCCTCCTCAGTTAATGAGTTGTGAAAAGGACTAGGAAGAAGAGAGGATACCCAATCCAAAAGGCCTAGAGGCCAAGGGTTTGGAGCAAGGCCCAGTGCAGTACCCCTCAGGGGCCTGAGCTGCCACACTCACCTGGAGCGTACTCCAACACGGAGAAGACTTCTCCCTTGGCACTGGTGAAGGTGACTCCAGGCTTGCCTCCACTCTGCTGGCAGAGCACTGGTGTCTCACTGGGCCACTCTGACCTCACAGGTGTCTGTGCCTCTGCTTTTTCCTCTTTCTTCTCTGTCTCCACCATGGCTTCCATCTTCTCCTCCTCTGCAATAGCCACATTATCCCAAGTCTTCTTTAGGTTTTCCTGCAGCTTTTTAATATCATCCAAGAACTTCTTCTCTCTAGTGGGTTTCTCCAGCTCCACTGTTGGGGAGGTGGGGGAGCCAGTCAGCAGCTGCTCCACAGTCATGTTTTTCAGGCTCTCCAAGATCTTGATGGCCTCCTTTAGCTCCCGGAAGCTCTTTGGGGTCCCATCCTTGCCAGCTTTCTCCACAGCAAGATCTGCAACTGCCATGGCCACAGCTCCCTGGACCTGTTCCTCTACTTTTTTCACCTCCTCTGCTGCTGGCTCCTCAGGCTCTAAGTCCTCAATTTTTGGGTGGTCATCTTCCATGAGGCCATTGTCTGTCTCCCAGCTGTCGCTTTCATCCTCCCACTCGGAGGAGGCCCCGCTGGTGCTGCCATCCACAGAATCATAGTCTGACTCCTCAATCTCTGATTCAATGTTGTATAAGTGCTAAAGGAGAGTAGAGTTACAAGAGATATCAGAGGTTGAAGCACAGTTTTAGCTGGTTTGTTTTTGGCATGCAGACAAGTCAGTTATCCCCATAAAAAGGGAGCTCCCAGCTAGATTTGTTTCCACCCATTTGTTTCCATCTATGCAGGGTGGACTGTGTGTGATAAAGAATGTGCTCATCAGTGAGCAGCACAGGGTGTGAATCAGCATAGCCCCATCTCCACCTTTCCAAGCAAGACATTGGGAGAAAACTAGGGCAAGTTCCAGGTGGGCTGCAGCCATGCTCATGGCTGGGATCCAGCCACCAAGGACAGCACTAAAGAGCTACCTGTCTGCCCCAGAGTTCTGAATGCAGAAACAGATGAGAAGGTATCGGGTGTCATGTGTGGAGTTAGGATTTCTGGTCCTGCTCCTGTACCAGCAACTGTGTTGGCACAGAGCCCTGGTTTGGCTCCCTCTATACTCTGTCCTTCCACAGAGACAATGCTGGAACCAGGAAACCATTCCCACATCAGCTTTCTTCTTCTGTGGCACACAGTACAGGCTGTCAGGGCCTTGCTATGCTGCTTCAGCTGTTCTATGTCACTACTGCTTAAAATTCATCTGGGACAATGCAGCCTAACTCAAGTTGCTGAATAAGCTCTTACATAAAATGCTCTCTTCCCCTTCACTACTGGAAGCTGAAGCCATCCATCCACACTATGGCTGGCCTCACCTCTTGCAGTTGTGCTTTTGCACATGCTACATGTCTCATGAGGTCTCCCTACAGAGGCTTACAGACACACTCCAGCCATGAGCAGCAACGCAGCAGCAGGGGAGCAAGAACCACTTTATAGGGCTGTGTTAAGCATTACAAGATGGAATATTTTATCCACAGGCCTCTGCCACTTGAATGACAACCCAAGAATCCTCTTAATCTTGCAAGATATGACCCCAGAGGCTGAAGTGCACGGACACACAGTCATCTTGTGAAAGCCTTGACCTGCACCAGCCCTGTGCCACCCAGAGACAGGCAGCCAGGCAGAGGTTAGCTGGGTTCAACATGAGTGACTGCAGGCAGGAAAAGCCATCAAAACTCACTGCCCTCCAAGCTAATCCAAATCTGAGCTGGGAAGTTAATTAGCCAGTTATGCCATCTTTATTTTTAGAGCCGAGAAAAACCACCCAGACAGCTTGTCTCTGGGCACATGGACAGGCATTGATAAATCACAGCTTTACCAACTGATAATTCATGCTCCTGACATTTCCCCAGCTCTCATAATGAAGCAGAGGAGCAGCATGGAAGGGAGTGGTGTGCCACAGCAGGAGCTGCTGCAGAGCTCCAGCGTGAGAACAGCCCTTTGTGCAGCCCGCGCCAGGCCCCCGATTGTGCCTGTGATCCAGGCACATGTGACACCAGGGGGAAGGGAGACAGCAGCCTGCTTTGTAACACTCAGCCCACTGCCACAGTGCAGGCATTGACTATTCTACTGTAATTAATGCAGAGCTGCCTGCTTAAAAAGAAATCTTGATCAAGTAGTTTCTACTTGCAAAAGGCACCTCTGCAGCAGAGACGGTGACACAGATGGGCCCTACAGAAACGGGTCTCCTGTCTCTAGGCTGCCTGAATGTGGGGCAACAAAGAGAAAGGACATGGGATGAAGCTGTACATGGAGCAGTGAATAAGATTACAAGCCAGTACAACAGAAACCTTAGAGCCATGCAGGTGAGAAATCAGTGGGTTTGCAGTGGGGCTGAATCTGTACTTTAAGGTCCCGCTCAACCCTTTCCCTCTGCGCCCTGGGAAGAGATTGGGGTCTGATGCCTAAGTCAGCCAAGGTGATAACTTGTAGCTCTAGTCCTGCTCCTCCTGCTAGGAGGAGCTTCTTTAGCCAAAGAAAACACTATGGTGCCATTCCACAAGCAAGACAGAACAAGCAATGGTCCTTCTGCAGAGCCTTAAGGTGGCCAATGCAGTGAAGCCAGGCTCAAAGCAGAACTGCTGATCCCTGAGCTCTGCAGTCCCCTCCACAGAGCTGCAGGTGCTGGGGGCCAGAAGCAGGGCTGTGCTCAGAGCTGTGAATAAGTAGCAGTCTGCCCACACATTCCTGTTTATCCAAGAGCAGTGGTGAGCAGTTAGTGACCCAGTGCTGGCAAAGGAAGGATTTTCATGTGCTAAGAGGATTGGGAAGCCACCCTTTCACACAGGAAGGGAGAAATAAATACAGCAAGATTCCCTTACCCAGTAAAACCTCTCTGCACCCAGGACTCAAAACCAATATTTGTCCCTCAGTTAAGAATTACAGGGATCTCAGGAGCTGGAACAGGATCTCACCTGAGGCAGAATGATAGTCTTGGAGTTATCAGCCCACACCACTTCCACTTTGCTGCTGACATCCACACGAGCCACCTGCCCAACTGAAGGCTGTGGGAACAAGAACAGTTTGTCAGTCCCTTTCTTTCCCAGGCATTTCAGGGCAGAGGCAGGAAGATTTCAGAAACAGATATTCCCCAACTGAAGAACCACCTGGAGGGATGCTCACAGCCTGCAGCACAAGTGTCCATGTCTCTTGAGGGCAAAGGACATCTTGCTGGGCTGTGCAACGCCACCTGAGGTGGATCTGTTAGGGATCTAAACATTGGTCATACACTCAGACTTCCTTAATGGCACATCAGGGGGAAGAAGAATCCTGCAGACAGGGTTTCTGGGAGAAATCCCACAACACTGCCACGGAGAGGGAAAGTTCTGCCCAGAAGCAGGAGAGGACCAGGAGGACTGGGCTTGTAGCAGCTCCTGATGTCTGGGGAGGACCAGAGTGATCTCAGGGCTGCACCCTCCACTCCCTCCCCGCAGGCAGCAGGGCTGGGGATGTGCCAGGAGGGGCCAGGCCCTTCCCCTGAACCGGGCTGCCCTCTAGTGAGGTGCCAGAGAGCAGGCGAGGGCAGACGAGTCACAGTTGGCACAGGGCGTGCACAGTCAGTAGCAACTCACACTGGAAGGAGGTTATTTAGGTCAGTTGAGAAAGCTCAGATGTGTTTCATGCTGCTGAAACTAGAACCCAAGCCACACTATACCTTTCAACTCATTTTAGGGCAGCAGTCTCAGAAGCTGGAGGTCTGCCCTGTGCAGCAAAGCAGCTTGTTTCCTAGCAAAGAGTGTAACCTGTGCAATACAAATTGCTCCCTCTTCCTCCCCAATCAGCTCAACAAAATTAACAAGTACATAATAACTCAGATGAAAGCCACAACCCCAGTCTTCTGTTGCCAAGTGAAACTGGTTTCATGACCAATCATCCTACCCAAAACTCTTGCTCAGGAGTCTACAGAACATCCTTCTATAAAGGTACTCTGAAACCCTAAGCAGTTTTATTAAACCCCCCTCAGGTATATGTTTGATTCTCATCTCAGTTTTCCTCTTGTTCTGCCACAGACTCTGTCACCAAGGTCAAAGGATTTCAAGGCTGCATCTCCACCAGATCTGGAGGTTTGTTACGTTACTCGTGACAGGAGGGACACCGACACAAAACAAGCAAGTCGGAGAGTTCAGGATGCCCAAGGAGAGCTTAAAGCCCTTCTGTTGACTCCTCCAAGTATCTGCAGTAACACCTAGTGACAGTGCAGTCACATAACTGTGGCCAGAACCCACCTCATCTTCCTTGGCCGTGGCTCCATCCGAGTTGCCGATGCGAATGACGATGTCCGTGGTGCGGAATCGGAAGTCGGGATGGTCAGCGATGTCATACACGCTCACATCCTCCTCCTCCCCGATCAGCTGCAGCCCAGACAACCACACACGTCAGCCCAGGGTGCTGCACTGACCTTCTGAGCAGCCTTTCAACACTTGACAGTACTCTGTGTTCTGTTCTGACCATCTGCACTTGCTCCAGCAGCCTGCAAGGAGCTGTTCACGTCTGCTCCTGTCACCTCACCTTGTAGCGCATCAATCACGGCACAACAATGAGAGGAAGCAGATATTCCATCTCATCTGCCCACTCTCACCTTTACTTCAGGTTCCACATCACTATGACCACAAGATGTGCAAGAACAACGTTTCATTCCCTTCTGAACACCAGGATTTCTCAAAGCAGCTCACTGGGGTCCAAAGGGTTGAGCTCACTTTTGAAATGAGCCAAAGCAACAGGAAACATCTGACAAAATACTTGTCAATCATGGGCAATGTTTTGCCTTTGATTTCTCTTGCAGGAAGAGAGACAGGAGCCCACAAAGCATGAGAAATGGGTACAGTGGAGCACAACCCCAGGCTGATGTTCTGCTGCTGGATGTGAAGGGCCCCCGATCAGTCACGACGATGTGGTCTGCTGTCCTAAGGCAGAAGGCAGCACACCACAGGGGTGGTTTGAGTGGGTCCCTTTCTCACCTCCAACTAGACTGCAGCCCATCAAGACTTTCGAGGGCAGGTTGGAAGTGGAGGGTCTTTAGGTGTCCTCCAACCCAAATCCTTCCATGATTGTAAGATTCAGCAAAATCTAGGGCCCCCTACAAGTCCTAAGAGGTGTTGGGCTGACTATGAGCAAGAGAGGCTGGCAGAGGCCAGCAGGACAACAAGCAGTAGATGAATTCTCTTTCCATGAACTAATTAAAACATGAGAAGGAAAAATTCTTATAGTTAACTGAAAAAAATCAACTGTCCATGACAACTTCAGCAAAAATCTTCATCCATACCAGAGCCTGATGTTGACTATGGGATGTAAACTCTCTGCTTAGTCTTTGCTGCCTTGCAGGCATCTACAAATATGAAGTGACACCACCTCTAGCTAAACCTCCCAGGCCCAAAAGCACATTGCTGTTCCCATCCTCAAGGACAAACTCCAGCACAGAGCTAACTCCCAGGCTTATCTGGGAAGCTTGTGCTGTTTTATGTCTGTTTCCTCTTAGTTGGTTCCACCAGGCACTTACCTCCACATCATCTCCACTGGACTTCAACTTGAACCACTTCACCACACAGGTACGGCCGATGTGGTCACCAGACTGCACGACTCCATATAACCCGGGGTCCTGGGAGCTCTGGGCTTTTGGTCACAACAGCAGGGAAGAAGAGAGATAAGTTTAGTGGTGGGGCACAGACTCTGCACAGCAACTGAGGCTGTCAGCAACCAAGCTGAAACCAGTCTCATAGCTGAAACCTTCCATTTGTGAGTGGCATGAGGAAAAGCAGTTCTTCCTACACATTCAAAATTGTTCTTGGCTAGTGAGTTGCATTTTAATGGGGCATAGAGTGATGACAGAGTAAAATTATGTTGCATTGGACTGGGTGAACACATTCAGTTTGAGCTCTATCACCAAGAGAAAACATGCTGTTACTTCAGTGCTCTGTCCCCCAAGTTCTCTGCACCAAGACTGGCAGAGTTTCTGACAGGCTGGCCAAGAGCTCTCAGAGCAGCCCTGGATTGTCAAACTCTTCATCTAGAAATGGGCCACCTACTTTGCTTCTCTGGAAAAATGGACTGGACAAAAGTGGAAGGCAGGCAGGATGCAGGCAGGCATGTGTGCATTGGGGATCAACAGTCCCTAGGCCTGGGCTGATATCCAGCACTCTGGTATCCAGACATCTTTCAGATGTATCTGGCTGACAAGGATCCACCTCCTGGTATCCTTGGCTGAGGGATGCAAGGGACTGGGCACCCAAACTCCTTGTAGAATGTCTAACAGACAGACGAATACAGATTCCCAGAGGCCAAGCTAGTACGGTAGAGCTGCAGCTGATGGATAACTGTAGGTTGCACAAGCTATGTCTAACCCCACAGAGTCACACTGTCACTCATCTGAACTGGCCATGCAAAACAGCATGGTTTTTTTTGCTAAGCCAGGTTTCCCTTTTCCCAACCTGACAATAATCTCCTGCTCCCCCCTGTAGAGGTTCTGCCTCTGCCAGGAGGGATGAGGAGCTGAGAGCCAGATGGTGTGCCATCAATATTTAATATCCAAAAGCTGTAAGTCTCCTTGAACTCATACCATGACCCTCATGAGCATCATCAACCAGTGAAAAGGGATGCAAGAGGATGCCTCTGCATCTCAAAACCCTCCAAGAAAAAACAGAGGGTCATGATAGACAAGCCCTGCAGGGACAGCAGCCTGAGATGAGCTATTACACTCACCCCTCATTCTGCAACAGTGCTCAGAGGCATTCCACTTGCAAGGAAAAAGTGGGCCACCCCTACAGAAAACCTGAGAATCCTAGCTTTGCTCCTTGGCATTTAATCCTTCAACATCTTCCCTGTTGTCATAGTTCAACTTTGGTATTTAAATAATGGTTCTCTGCTGACACTCCTGTTAAACCAACTGCATCAGTCAGTTCCATGTCAGGCTCCTGTGCCTACCTCAGTCAGTACTATTAACAGCTAAGTCAAGAGGGCTACAATACACAGTATGAGATCCAGACTGAAGAGTGCTTTCCAATTAAGAGCATGTTTGTTCCCTGAGAAGAGCATTGTTTTGACACCCAATACCTCTTTTGTCCACCACAAAGTCCCCAGGGCAGAACTCGTTGTTGTCCAGATGATGGACTGGAATCAGCTCGTTGGAGCGAATGTTTGTCTCCACGGTGCCATCCTGCCACATCACGTCAGCTGAAGTCATGGTGGTCACCACTTCCACAGCAACTCTGGCAACACAGAAAGGCAATGAGTTACCAGAGGGAACTGGCATGAGCACACCAGAATAGGATGTTGCCAGTATCAAGAAGGCTCTCAGCAATACAAAGGTATGTGTATCAACAGGCTGGGAAGCAAGTCAAGGAAACCCTGGTGCAAGTAGCTACAGAGCAGGCTTTGTTTTAAGAGTTTCTCAATCAGTGCAGATGTTACATAGCTGCAAGTCTATACTGCAGGAATACTTACTTTCCAGGGAGCTGATGCTGTGCTCACTTCTATTCCTAGTAGAGCAAATGAACATCTACCAGCACCCACTTTCCACCCCTGGCAGAGACACAACAGAGGTTCAAATACTTTGAAACTTAAGCTCTTCCCCACTGAAGCACCTCCCAGCTTGGCAGCTCTGAGGTGTCTTTGAAACTAGAGGAGATAAAGCAGCATCCATCCCAGCCCTTCCAGAAAGCAAGCAAGCAGCAACACACTGAATGTGGGTAAAGCAAAAGGATTTAGAGAAAAGTCTCTTCCCCAGCTGTTCAAATACACACATGTGTGTTCCTGTAGCTCAGAAATGAAACCCAAACACAGGACAATGGACCACATGCTGGCACACTGCTGGGGAGCACGACAGAACTGCTTGAAGAGGCAAGTTGCTTGGGGGCAAGAGGAACAGAGCAGCTGCCTAGCTGGACAGGCTCTTCTGATGAGCCCTCCATCATGTCCATGGCTCCCACAGCACAGAACAGATTGAATCCCATGTTGATTTTAAATTTTGCCTTTATTTTGCAGACACAAACACAAGTGGTGCATTTATGTGAGTTTCAAGTCAAACCATAAAGAAGATACAAGGCAAATCCAACTGTTTCCCTCCAGCACTGTTTTTATGAATGTCAGAGACAGAACATGAAGTTTCTAGTAGGGCCAGCAGTCAATAGCAAAAATGATCAGAGAAGGAAATCTGTAACTGGTCAAGTGTGGTGGGTGACATGCCAACAGATGGGTCCTTGGGGAAGTGGAGGCATGTGCAGTTGGGAGTAGGGGGGTGGAAAGGCAGGTGACCCCATAGTCCTGCCTGGAGTGCAGTGCTTGCTGCTCTGCCACCACAAATCACAACTTGGCATTAGAAAAGAATCCCTGTGTATCCTCCCTAAAGCATTTCCAGAGGTCTATGTGCTGCCCAGAGAGCTGCAGTCAGTCCCCTGCAGCCAGAGATGAGCTGCCACACCAGAGCTGGGGACTAACTGCAGCAAGGCCATCCACTCTGCATTTCTCAGCAGTGCTTGGCAGCACACCTCCTGATAGTCTGACCAGCTTCAGCTCAGTATGGCAACAGTGGAGACTCCTCATACTGAGCTGTGACCAGTTGCCATAAACATCCTTTAAAGTCTCAGCTGGGGTTTCACATTTGGTGCTGAAAAAGCCTCTGTTTCCTATTCTCTGTGACATGGTCATCACTGCAATGTGTCCCAACATCTGATATCTGCATTTCCTTCCATGGAGCTGCCCAGATCCAGCACAGGAAATGCCTGGTGGTGTCACAGGGATCTCTGCCCACTGCCTGCACAGCACAGAAAGCTATGAGGTTTACATAGCCTTTAGTGAAGTAAAGGCATTCAGGAGAAGGGTGAGAAGTGGAAAGTGAACCAAGAAGCAGTTCCCAGGAGCTCTAGCACATACTCTCATTTCTTTCTTTCACTGAAATACTGCTCTACTGAGGTTTGTGACCATCCAATCCAATTTTTCCAAACCCACAAGGACTAGATGACCAGCTCTCCTTGCACACAGGCAAAGCTAAAGTACCTTACCAATAAAGTGAATGAAGTACATGGCATTTCTCAACCTAGGAGATCCCCTGAATCTTGACAATGCCACTTTTCTGGAAGGATTCTCACCTATTGTCCTGCACTAGTTAATTCCTGCTGCAGGATCTGTGTACAGCTAAATAGCTCAGGGGAGCTGCCAAGACAGTTGTCAGAAACATTAAGTTAGGTAAAAGGTAAAAGCTGCTGGGATCCAGTTTTATCTAGAAATGGGCAGATACAAGCAATGCTCCCCTCCCCCAAGGCTCTCAGAGTGCACTTTGTTCATTAAAAAACCAATAAAGTATGGTGCTGGCAAAAGTTGCAGATCTCTGTCCAGAGCAGGGCAAGGATAACAGAGACCACTGCAGTGCAAACTCCTGCCAGCACAGACCTCCCTGCTGACCTGGAGACAACTCTCTGAGGATAAGCTGTCCATTCCTGCTAAGCACAGGCCTGTCCTCAGCCTCTCTGCAGAGGCTGCCAGGGAGGTAACCAATTAGTGTCACATTTAAGCTGTGCGATCTTTATTCACCTGGCTCCTTCCCTGTGTACAAAGTCTAGTGCAACACAGATATTCTGTCCATGCCCTGAGGCATAGCTGAAATAGAATAGCATCAGTAGCACATCACATGGCCCCAGTTTCATCAGAAGCTGGACTGAGCTGAAGCTGATTTCACACAGGCCACTGCACAGTCATCACAAGATAATCGCTGTCAGTTACTACCAAGCGGTGTCCTAACAGGAGACACACCATCATCCTCCAGCCCAGCCCAGGTGGTTGGCAGCTGACAACTTCAAGAAGGGACATTTTGGCAAGTAGGCCTAGATTTGGAAACACAACTCACCTGTCTCCTGGCTTAAACTCTCGGGAAATCTTAGTCTTCTTCTTCTTGTGCTTCCGTTTCAAGTTTTTGATGGACAGAGGGATGCTCTTCTTGCGGCTGGTGCCGTTGCCACTCTGGGAGGAGGCAGTGGAGCTGGCAGAAGAAGTGACAGAGCTGGTGTCATCAGTGTCATCAGCTGCCTCATCATCAGCATCTTGCTCCATGGACTGCAGGCGGTAGTCAGACGCCCCTTCGTCTTTCAGCAGATAGGGAGGCTGCTGCTGCCGCGCTGCTCCTCCCTTCTCCTTCCCCACTTCTTCAGCCTGCTCCTCCTTTCTCTCCCCAGGACTTGGTGCACTGTTGGAAGAGTCATCCAGCTCACACTTTGATCCTGGCTTAAGCTCTTCTGCTTTCTGGTCAGCAGCTGCAGCAGACTCTTTGTCAGGAGCTTCACTGGTTCCCTGAGACTCCGGGGAGCACGACATGATCTTCACTATCTGCTTCTTCAGCAGCCGCCTCACCTACAGCAAAGCAGAGCTGGGTCAGACAATATGTCTGTGTGCTCACCAACCCCAGCCAACCCAGGGATGCTGACCTTTGTACACAGAGGAGAGCAAAAGAGCATCTCATGGGCCTCTGCATGTTTGTACTACACAAACCAGCACCTCACCACTGCTCAGCTCAGGAGCAGCACAGGACTAGTCCAAGGAAAGTGAGCTTTGCTCCTTAAAGCTATTTTAAACATGTTCTGAACCTTTTGTTATGGAAGGTCACAAGAGGCTGCACAAGTTAATGTGTGTAACAGACACAGCTACCCAGGGAGGTCACTGGCCACACTGGTGATATCCTGTTATTCTAGGAATAACTGCTGCTCTACAGCCAGCACATGAAAACCAGGCAGTGACTCATTCGACCTCGGAAGCAAAGGCTTCTGCCTTGTCTCACTGTAGCAAGGATTTCACCACATAGTTCAGCTCCATGAGAATCCTGAGGTTGTGTGAGGATGGGGCAGCAGTTTTTTGCTGTTGTCTCAAGTGGCAGGACTAGGGGGTAACTGGCATGAGCTGGAACACAAGCAGTTCCACTTAAACACAAAGAGAAACTGCTTTGGTGTGAGGTGAGGGAGCCCTGGCCCAGGCTGCCCAGGGAGAGCGTGGAGGCTCCTTCTCAGGAGGCTTCCAAACCCACCTGGACACATTCCTGTGCCCCCTGCTCGAGGGGAACCTGCTTTAGCAGGGGGTTGGCCTGGATGAGCTCTGCAGGGCCCTTCAAACCACCACCATTCTGTGATTCTGTGCTAATGAAAATGACTCACATCTAACAGTCCTGACTGTTGGAGCACAGCAGCTCTGACAGGGCTTGACCCCTGCAAGGTGACAACCTCCAGGTTTGAGGTCCTGTTCCTGTTCTCTCATGGCATTAGCTGTGTGCTTCACCCAGTGCAGGCTGCTGTACAACGTGACTTCGCTGCTGGCACCAACAAACCATTACTCTTTACAACAACCACTTCAGGAGTCGCATTTCAGACCACATGACTACCAGGAAGATTTCTGCTTTAAAAGCCACAGCAACCAGAAATGATTTGAGAAGTCAATGCCTCCTTCAGCCCCTCAACTCACCTTTTTGGCAACTGATCCTTCACCCAGGACACAATTCCTCTCAGGGCATTCACAGGTGAGTTTTGCAGGCTCCACTTTGTCTGGGAATACATAGAGGCATCTTTCCCCAAGCTGCCTCTGGGCATGATCAAAGCACCCCAGACGTTTTACCCTGGTAGAAGAGGAGGACAGCCATGAGTAAATCACAAAAGCAGTAACAGAACCTAGCAGAGACCAGTGCCTTCACAAGGCTGGCATCGCCTCATGCCAGCAGCGTGTCTTCTGGGGTGCCAGAAGCTAACAACCACACCAAATCTTTTCCAGGCACACAATTCTAAAGGAGGAGAGGGAATCTCATCAGGAACTGGGTGGGGAGACAAAGGGTTTGGGTGGGACACCAGCAATTCCTCTCTCTCTAGCTCCCCCTCCCAGAGACATTTAAAGTCGGCACTGGTTGATTTTTTTTTCGCTCTCATCTGAGAGCTGCTCTCCTCCAGCTTACAAACTCCAGGCAGGAACCACACTGCATTGTGCTATTCCTCATCTGACTTTTCCTTCTGAGTTTTGTCCAGGCTGTTTCAGCAGCTGAAGCCTGCAGAGGGCACCAGATGCTCCTGCAGCATCAGAGCGAGACACCGTTCCTGCCTACCAGAGCCACACTTAAAAGATCCAGCCTGCTCAAGAAACAAGGGGAAGGGCAAGGGAAGAAGTGATCTGTGGCAGACACTGCTTTCCTCGATGCACTTGTCAGATGGAGAGTACTTGGCAGAGGATTGGTTGGCTGCTAGTCCTTGGTGTTGTAACTCAGGAGTCTGCTAAACTAATTTGGAAGCTATTCTCACACATTTTTGAAGCTCTGGAATATACAGGCATACAACAAAGAGAAAAAACCAATGGAAACAGCAGCATTGCGTCTAATCAGTCAGTAGGCATGTCACCCACAGTCTGTGCAGGCCCTACATGCTGGGAGTGGAAAGGGATTTTCAACTGATCTCACCTGGACAGGTTCTCCTGGCTGATTATGGAGGGAGGAGGACTTACACTGTCTGTACCTCCAGGACAGAAGCTTTTAGTGATCCAAGTAACCTTCAGTTCTACCACTTGTACCTACAATATAAAGAGAAAGGAGACAATCTGACTCCTCAGAGGTTTTCCTAGACCAGTAGCTGGGATGTGAACAAGCAGCAAACCCACTTTTATCATTTAAGATGGCCCAGTGTAGTTTCACCACATCCAGTATACCACGGTGCTCCTTGGTAACAGAGAGCTTCTACAGCTCTCACTTAAGGAAAGATAACATGTGGATTGGGAAGGAAACTATAGTACATACAAATCAGTGGTCCAATGTCACAGAGACATGCTAATGGACTTGGAGCTGCCCCCTCTTTCAGCAGAGTCAGCAATTTTTCTCCCTTTTTGAACTACATGCAACATTAAGCTTCAATAGAAGAGGAGCTTCTGCTCCCCTAATGATGAGCAGTACTGGCCTCTAAGTGTATTGGCACACCATCACCTTACTGGGTGTCGGCAGGGACCCTTGGGAGGAGAGGCCAAACCACACTCTAAAGGCCTGTCAGTCCACAATGAGCCATCTGTCACCTCAGAACAGAGGCATGATACATTTGCTCTTGGAAGGTTACCACAGTGAGCTGATGTTGCTCCAGGGACTGCTCTGTGCAGAAAGTGGCCATGTGTCAGTTTGTCAGTTCTTACCTCTTCCACCACCACTCTGAACTTGCTCTTTGTGCTCAGAACAGGCTTCACACCCGAGAGCCACTGCACACTGGAGAAGACTTTAGAAGGCCCAATGAGGACTTGCCCAGGATAAAAGCCGTATGAATCATCGAAGAAGAGACCCTGTGGGCAGGAAAAAACAGCATAATGGACTCCTAAGATTTAAGATTCCAGCTTTTCTCATTTGTCATCAGTAAGCCTAAACATAAAGGTGAAGTCTGCAAGTTGCCCATCTCCCAAAGCTCCTTTCCCTCCTGAAGTCAGCCTAGCAGTTCCTATAGCAACCTGCTCTGTCATGTCTGAAGGGGACTGACTCAGTAGGGAAGAAGCAAAGGTACTTGCAAGAAATGGAAGGTGTATATTTCCACAGAAATATTCTCACTAACAAGGTAGCCAAGGTGAGCTGAGTCCTGGCCAAGGTCATCCATCTCTGTTCATGCTCTAATTCAAGCACCTACAGCTTTGAGCCAGAGGATGCTTGCCTTCACCCCTCCGTCAAATGAAGCTTGTATTATTCTTGTCTTAGGTAGATTAGTTAATATGACAGTTCTTTGAAAACAAAACAGGACAATAAACACAACAATTGTTCTCCTAGAGCTCTTTCCCACTGATATTTAGAGTGACTTGATGAGGCAAAGATTCAGAATGTGGGGGTGGACAGAGCAGTTTAGGATAGATAAAATACTGAGCACTGAACTGTATCAAAGACTTGTCATTTGTCAGGAAAGATAAGAGCAGTGTGACAAGATCCAAGTCAGGTAAATATCTAACACACAGCAATTCTGAGCATGGGATCAAGAGTAACACTGGAGACAACTCATGCTTCAGACCAAACTGTGAGTCCTCAGAGGACTGTGTACACTTTAAAGGTGACCTGACCCAAAAGGTCTCAAAAATGAGTAACTAAGAGCATCTATTTCTCAAGCAGAAAACAAACTGCACAATGTAAAGTAGCAGAGACTAAGATACTGGAGAACGTCTAAACCACTCCCTTTCTGTACAGAACAAGAAAGCCACATCTTATTAAACTATTTCATTTATTCTTAGAGAAGCAGGCATCACATTTTAACAGAGGTGCAGTTTTAGATCAAAGGGATCTTTGCTTTGAAGGCAGGGAAGGCTCAGAGCTGACTGCATTGCTAGCTCCCAAGGATTACAGGCTGTTCTCAGCCACCTCCCAACGCTGCTGCCAGAGAGCGGCGAGGTCCTGCTCATGCTGTGTGGAAGAACAAGCAAGATGTCATCAGCCTTTCAAAGTGAGTGAGAAAGGTTAGATCCCATCATCACATAGGGAACTATGTTTTACCCAAAAGCTAGTAAAGGTTTCCCCACCCTGTGATTTGGAACGTGCCAGTACAGTGGCAGGTCTCCATTCAGAGAAAGCAATGGACTACAACAATGAGAGAGGTCGTATTTAAGCTGATGTGGCAATGTGCTGCTAGCAGAACACCTTTTAAACAATATGCCCTTTTCCAGAAGGAAAACAATTTTGAAGGCATTAAATGGAGTAAGAGCCTTTTCAAGCATTTACAGATATAATGAGCAGTGAACTGCCTTGACATCAGCCATCTGACTGCACGTTATGCAAGTTGTTTGCAAAGAAAGCAGCTGGATATACTAACTGTAACAGCTCCTCCAAACCTGCTCATTGCTAACATTACCTTTAGCTACATCCTGTTACTCCAAGTGAAGATCTAGTGAAGTGATGCATCATTTAATTTTTAGGACTCATAAATGCCTATTAGTTTTGCCTTCCCCCTCCCTCCTGTACAAAGGAGGCTCTGAGGAGAACCCGGAGCTCACCGAGTCACTGACGTGAGGACAAACGTCATACAGCTTGGCTCCATCTTCTGTGCTCATAGAACACCTGGAAAACAGACAAGAGACACAGTTTTATTTCCAAAGCCATTCACCTCAAAAGCAAACAGCATCAAATTAACAACACTCATTGAGCAGGTGGGTCCACATGCCCAGCAATATCACTGAGCTTTCACAGCTCAGAGCAAAACTGGTTATGGACAAGCTATAAAAGCACTGCCTGATACCTAAAGGTTCCATTCCACATGACCAAACCCCAGTAATATACAGGGTGCTGGACATTATTTGGCTGCTGCAAAGGTCCCATTTGTTATTCACACTGATGCTAGAATCTAAAGGTAACCTGGGTATATTTGCTTCAGTAATCATTCCCAGCCTGAGTTCTGGGGGAGATTTCAAATGATTCATTAGGAAGAGATTTTGCAAACAGTTCCCTCACTTTACATAGCTGTACATGAGCTGCTAACAGATACCAAGCAATTGCACCAGGAACTGCAAGCCATACAGAGAAGTGCAGCTATTTTTCACTTCCAGTGTAACATATGCACAAGAGTCTTCCAGCCTGGATTAACCCAATGCTAAAACCACCAAAATCACAGATGCGCCCACCAATCAATCATCTGGTGTAGCTCTTGTACTTGCTTCTCTTAGAGTTGGGTTTTTTAACAGCCATGTCAACACTCAATTTACAAGACAGATGGGTCACTTCCCAGCTGCCAGGCCCATAAGCCTCTTGGTCCTCCACTGGTTCCTTCCTTCCCTTGCATCAATTAAACATTTGTTGGACAAGACAAGCCTCAGTAACACAGTGAATGTAGTGAATTCACAGGGGTTTAGCTCTCAGGTAACAAACAGTCTGACATGCACAAGGAACACAACTCAGATCCTCCTGCTGCCTTTGCAGAAGTGTTCATCAGATATTTCTTTCAATATCTCTGGCTAAATCTCTCTCTAGAGAGATGACTTTGGATTATGTCTTCATTGAAAAAATGTTCCTAACAGCTGCAAATGACAGTGAAAAAGCAAAGCTGCTCAATCTTGGGCTGCTCCTTCATCTTTACTAAAAACCACTAGCCTGCGAGTTTCTACACTGTCACAGACTTTTTTAAGTTAAGAATCTGCCCTGCATCAAGTCATACTCTCCTTCTGAGAAGAGGCCTGGAATAATGACTCATCTTAAGCAGCTACTTTTCCAAAGGAGAAGCACAGCTTAAAGATCAACTTGCTTTAGTTGTGGAGCACTGATCTGAGATTGAAAAAAAGGTGACCTTTTGGAGAGCAGCTTTTGCTGTGAGTGACCAGTGAACCTCAGTATTTTCACAGGAAGATACATTCTTAACTCCACAGCTGAAGACAATCCAAAAAGATAACTTAGCAGTATGTGAATGAAGCCCAGTCTGTTTCTAGTTCTCCTAATGTGAAAGTCAAGGGGGACAGTCTTCAACAGACTGAAGTACCTGGCTCCATTGGAAAGCTTGAGGATGACCTGGTTCTTCAAATCATAGACCTTGCCCAGCCAGCAGTCATAGGCTATGTAGTCACCATACATGAAAGGCTATGAAGAAAACAGGAAACAAAAACCTTGTAAATATCAAGCCTTGTGCACTGAGTCATCAATTAAGTCCTCACACAATGCAGACCAGCTAGCAAAGGGCCAGAGGACAGCAACTGCAGATCTGGCAGGAGACTGGAATTAAGGTACACCGGGGAACGTGCTTGGCAGTCAGCACATAGCCTGGATTCTCCAGTGATATAGCTCAGGCTTTCTCTGAGATCTTTCTTCCTCGGAACTTTAAGTCACATTCAAGACACTCTGCTAATCCCCATCTGCCTTCAGTTACTATTAACAATTTACTTCTATCCCAAACTAGTTTTCTATCCCAGAGAAACTCGTATCCCTCTGTCCTGCCACAGGCTGCTTCCTGAGAAGGGTTGTGACACCTCCCAGATGAAAAAGAATGATGAACTCCTATCCCACCTGGTCTCTGGAAATCACCCACCATGCAAACAGGGAGAACTAGATATGTTTCAGACTGTTCCAGCTCAACAGAAAGATGCTCGACTCATCTCAGCATGTGTATAGCCTGTTTAAACAGTAACCACATTGCAGCTCAAAAGCTCTGTGCCTCTGCCTTGAGGCTGCCCCAATCAGGTTGTCACACCAGCCCATGTCAATGCAGAAGTTCTCACACACTGTAATGTCAACTTAGCCCTTCAAGTCAAATTGGTCTCAGCAATGCAATCAGAAACATACAGAACAGATGGGGAGATGAGGTGATACTGCATCATCTTCTTCCAGGAAGGATGCCTGCAGTAAGTTTAAAATAAAACCAAACTGCAGAAGCATCTTGCACAATATGGATGCTTCCCTTGCACTGAGATTCAGCAGCATCCCTTTAAACCACCAAGCCCTGGCTCCCACTCCTATTTTGGCTGCATTCTCACCCAGATATGCTGTAGGTCTTTGCTGTTGACAGGATAGAGGATGCAGTTGGTTCCAACCAACTTCACAGCACACTCTATGTTGACATCAATTACAGTTCCACACTGGCTGTCCTGAAAACATAAACAAGAAAAAAAGGAGTTGATCACCTTGGGAAGGTCCTACATATGCACATGTGCTCTGTGTACAAGTGGGAAGCATAGAGACAAGCAAACTTTCAAGACTGAACCCCCTCTTACCCTTGAGGCCTTCATTCTGAAGGGGCATTTCACATGAACCTAGGACAACTCATAAGATGAGATAAAGTTCAAGACCTGTGGTGTTTTTTTCCCCAGTCAAAAATTGCAATGGCTGTTGAAGCAGCAGCCCAGAGACTCCTGCACCTGGTAAATCACCACACTCTGTAGAGTGATAGCATTTACTTGCTGGAAAATCTGCCTGACTCCTTGGTCTACTCAACTGAGCAGATCTCTGCAACTCCAGAGTGGCATCCTGCAGGTACTACCCTGAGTCAGCAAAGGCAGAGGTTGATCATCAGCCCCAGAACAAAAGAGAAATTCTTTAAAGCTATCTGTGATTTCTCATGTAAAACCTGATTTTGCAGGACATTAAAAATGCTCTTCACCTGCTGCCATACAAAATCTGGCACCTTTTAACCCAGCTGTCAAGGTTTCAAGCCACGTAACTTACAGCTGGTCCAATTATGAGGTAGTTGTCATTATCTCCCTCACTTTTCTAGCAAAGTTTTAATCTTTATTTTGTCCCCAGGAAAATAATACATGCTGTCAAGAGCCTTCTGGGGACAGTTTGGCAGGGAGCACACAATATGCACATTGCTCACACATATGGTGGAGGCCTGCAAGGAAGGGCTGCTAACCCAAACACTGAACACAGCAGCTGCCCTGGCCTCCTGACAGCTGGGACAATCCATGCTCTTATTTATTAAAGACCACAAGTCCATTATAAAAGCTGACTGAGGGCCAGCATGCCAAGTGCCCTGGTATCAGCAGCTTCTGAAACATCAAGGTCTGTGCTCCAACAGGACTTGAGCATAATACTCAAAGGGCTTTATCCTATGAGAAGTGGATTTGTTTGCTCAGTCCACCTACAAACATGCTGGGATTTTGACCACATTAAATATTTATTCAAGGCTTTCACTCACAGCCCTGGGCAGCCCTTCTGGGAGTTCAAGAGTTGTTGGTGTTCAACTCATCCAGTCTCATCTCAAGGACTAGAAGTTAGAGCAAAGACACCCTGCCATCCAGGATAATTCCTGGACAGATTGCTCAGCCCATTTTGCTGGCTTACTTTCCACCTGCCTGCTCAAAGGAAGTTGAAAAGTGGGTCCTGCCTCACACATTGCCCATGCATGGCTGTGCCAGCATGGTCAGGAGGGCTGGAAGTGCTCAAAGCAGCAGGGGTTCATTCCCTCCAGCTGCTCCACCTTTCACTCCCATTTCTTTCCACAAAGGCTGGGAAGCAAAGGAAGCCTTTTGCTGCTTTAGCTCCATCATGACAGACAGCAGCTAAGCCAATGTAGCTTGCAGGCTGCCAGGAAAGAATCCAGCAGAGCTGTACCACAACTCTCACCTGAAAAGGGTTTGCCAGAACTATGCTGGATTCCCAACAGCTACTGCCAGCACGACTCAAGCTGTAGGAGGAGTGAGGCCTGCTCAGAAGTGGCACAAACCCACAGCTTGAGCACAGCCACCCACCCTGCTTTGCCTCCAGATTAAGCTAAATTAAGTATGGCCAGTCCATCCTCTGGTGTTTTGCAGTTCAGGCCCTGTGTTTGCTCAGTAGTCAGAAAAACTAAGAAACAAATCCCTCGCCCTACACTGAGGATTTCAGAATTGTTCCTTTATAAGCAGCCAACATGACAGCAGCTCTGAGCCACAGTACAACCCAACACCTGTGGTTTGTGGAGCATCTTGTCTCTGGGCCTAAACTCCCCATTTTATTGATGGTGAAAGGATATTAAGTAATAAAACCAGGCCTGGGGTGACTGATGGGCACCAACAAGCTCTGCCCATTCTCTAAGTGACAGTTTCCCCATGGAGGTGCCTGAAGCACCCTACAAGCCTGCCTGCCTCACATCTAACACAGTTGGGTGCCATTAGTCATGGACAAGGGCACTGGGGTTTGTTCAGCTTGCTTCTGCTTCCAGTAGCAAAGATTCTGAGCAAGCACAGAGCACTGTCTGTGGTTAAGAAAGCAGAGATCAATGTTGTGAGCAGCCTCAGAAGCTGCAGGGCTATTGAGTCACAGCTTTCCTCCCTCACCTGTCACTGAACCTTTGTTTATTTTGAGTTTATTTATTCCACTGTCACATGAAACATTAGGCTGCGATGGGGGAGGCAGGTTTGGAGGCTGATGGGTTCTGCTGAATCACTCCATCAGATTATAGCAGTGCTCAGCAATGCAGTCCTGGAGTGACAACTTGCCAACTTATCTCTTGTCTTCCAGACCAGCCTGCTTGAATTCAACTGTCCTGTCCATTAGATGTTCCCATTAAAAGAGGGGCCAAATGAAGTGAGCTGACATTTCACAGTTCTGCTACAAAAATCAATTTCTATCAACCCCAACAGCAGAACTGGAAAAGAGAGGTGAGTGGTCTTCATTAGAAGAGTTGGTAGGTTCAGGCCTCACAGCACAATTAAGTGCACTCCCTAGACTTTCTTTCTACTTCTGGTACCTTGAGAGCATACACTGTGGAGATGGTGGATTTTTAAGCTATGACTGGATGGAGAAGTGATTCTCTTCCTTCCCCATCAGAGACAAGTCTTTAAGGCAGAGCAACAAACTTCTGACAGGACAGCAGCTTGGCAAGTACAAGCTTCAATCTCCTATCTTCTACCTCCCATCCTTTTACTTTTCCCCCTATCCTCAACATTCTTTTCCAATAAGACGATCTTTATACTACCCTCTTATTCCTTAAGAGGGACAACATAGCCCAGGATCCTTTGAAGCAGCAGAATCCAGGTGCTTGACAGATTACAGACCTACTTCTAATCTTTCCCCTAAATTAGCATATCACCTGGAAAAATGAATGCTGCCACTTTCCTCACTTCTCATCCAGTTGGATTAGACTTACATGCCCAACTGCATTCAGAGAAAATGATCTCATTTTATGCATTACCCCCTGAAGCAGTCTTTCCCCACACTCAATGCTTGATGAGAAGCACATGAATGAGTCAGCTCTTCTCTTGAGGAACAGAGAGGATTTCGAGTCCTTCCCGCTCAAGGTTAAAAACAAGCCCTGGGAGAGTGTAGTGAATACAGAACAAGTTCCACTTTGTGTGATTGCCAGGCCAACTGGTGCAGGGCAACCATCCCACATCCTGGATTTGGCAGGCTGACACTTGCAGATTTTCTATTTTAAATGCTCTTGTAATTTTTGCACTATACCTCAGCAATTGAAGGTTTTCTTGGGGATAGAAGGAGTTTGATTTATTCACCACAGACACTGAAATCATGCTTGAGGGTAAGGTGAAGTGTAAGTCATTTTGAGATTTGCTATGCTTCTGAATAGAAAGAAATTGAATTATACCCTCACCACTCCACTAAAAATCAAGTTATCATCCATTAGTACAAATGGTCAAATCAAAGCCAGTGTTTAAGCATTCAAACAGATAAAGGACTGTGCAAAACAACTGCTGGGTAATGTATCTACCAAGACATGTGCAGCAAGCCAGAGAAGCTAACTTCTGCTCAGATGAGTATGGAAATTGCAAACAAAAGCAGCACATCCATGTTTGGTGAGAGGAGAACAACTTGCTGTCCTGAAAGTTTAAAATGATTTTAAGAAGCATTGGAGAACAAACTGTTGAGAGGCAAGACTCAAAGCATCCCTCAGAGCAGGGAGGCTACAGAGCCCAGCTGTGACAGGTATACAGTGGAAACAGCTGACAGTTCAATTTGCTAGCTGTTCATTTTTTTGGCTGCAGTTTCAGTAAGATGTTGACTTCAAATTTCCATTTCAAACAGCAATTACATTTCTTAAGGAAATATTTTGTTTAATCATTTTTAAAATGATCCTTCAAGTTCTTCTTCCCTTTTCTTCTCTGTGGAATATTCTGGGAAAAAGGGATGGCTTGACTTTTGTTTTAATTGACACAAAAAAAGGCTTTGTTTTAAAAACTGAAAGAGTCATGTCAGAGGATGGCCTTTCCCATCCCTGCACCAGGCTGCACAGCATGTGGTGTAACTGCAGCAGTTAGGGGCCAGCTGCCTGCTTTATCACAACCCTGGTAGCTACATTGCTGGATGCAAGTCAAGACACAGGCATGCACGTGGCAGGCCATATGGCTCAGGGTTATAGGTTAGGCATGAACAACCAGCGAGAAACTGCCAACCCAGCTAAGCTCCTAAAGAGACCACATCTCATCTGGTGATGAGATGAACAGTATTTCCTACACAAAAAACAAATCCATGCATCATGTACACTGTAAAACTAGAACGGAATGACTAGGATCTAAAATAGTATCCAAAAAGAGTAAAGGTAATGATTACAGGCTGTTGGTTAAAGATCTAGCTTGCTTTCTCTTGACTTAGCTGTGCCCCATCATAGTCACAGAATGTAGGGGTTGGAAGTGACCTTTAGAGATCATCTAGTTCTACCCCTCTGCCAAAGCAGGTCCCACAGGAACATGTCCAAGTGGGTTTGGAAACCTCCTGAGAAGGAGCCTCCACACCCTCCCTGGGCAGCCTGGGCCAGGGCTCCCTCAGCATTAAAATTGCAGCCTTTCCTCATAAGGAAGATGCTCCAGTTCCCTGATCATTTTAGTGATGCTTCAGTAGTGTTGGGACTTGCTGTATCTCTGGAAGAAATTGGACAAAATGGTGCTGACTGTAGATTGAGAGGTCTCCCTGAAAATATTTCCTCCAAGTTCTCTACTGTAGCACACCAAAAGGCACAGAGCAGCCCCGTGGTCTGCCTCCACTTCAGCCTCCCTGTAAGGCCTGGGAAAGCAGGTCCACGCTCCTCACAACTCAGAATGGATTGATTTAAAACCTAAAGGATGGCAGCACAGACAAGCTTCTGGTCTCATTACCTGACATTATCAGGCTTGCTTGCTCAGAAGGCCTTTGCAGATATACAACTGTAGAGAGGCAGCCTTATCAGCATTTCATTTTCAAAGGATGTAGTTAGGTTCTATCAAACACACTTAAAAATAGAACATGCTCAAAGCATTACTGTTCAGTTCCATTCAGGCAATTTGGCAAGTCTTAGAAATGCATGCAGCAGTATCAAAATCAAAAAGGGACAAAGGAAAAAAAGCACTTACACTGGAGCTCATATGTCTGACCACATCTCGAGGGACCACTGAGCGATCTTCAAGCTTCAGCTATGGGGAAAGAGAGAAAGACACAGAATTTAGTGACCCCAGATGATACTTAGAACACGACAAATACAAATGCACAGTATCCCAGTCCTCTGGACTGAGGTTTGCAGCAGAGGATGCCAAAGCATGCTCATATACAGAGTTAACCTCCTTGGCATATTTGCAAAATCCAAGTGACAGAGCTGAAACACAGCAACCAGCTGATCCAGCCACACTGTGCTCTAAGGCAGCAGACATCAATGCAGACATCCTGACTTGTTCATCACTTCAGTCTCCCTCTCCTCTTCCTCTCTCTGCATCATGTATTTCCTATCCATATTCAGTCTATGGACTAGAGAAGACAAGACACAGGAAGAATTACATCACACCACAGTTCTGTGTCTCATCCTGCATACTTTTCAATGAAGACACCCCCAAATATCTGTGGAAATCCTGTTTTGCCTGGAACATTTCAAGCAAGGTATTGCACAGTGAGAAGTCTCAGACTGGCAAGAGAACTGGTGCCAAATTCACTGCAGCAATCACTTGCCTTGGGAAAAAAAAGTAAAAGAAAGGGCTATTGGTGCACTTAATAGCCTGCAGGTCCACGAAGGTAACACAAAACATCAATAAGAGCATGGATAGAGTCAAAGTACTGCTCAAACCCCAGCTCCTGCTAAAACACTTGCTGGCAAAGAGCTAGTGCTGGCAACAAATGATACAGCTGAACCATCATTACATAGTCTACATTAGTTCACAAAGTTGTGGGCACCAGGAATCATTACTGGTAAGGGGAGGTATCATTTGATGCATCTCCAGTCATTACTGGTCACTGTACTAAGTGATGTCCTTCCAGAACTGGTCCTTTATCAAGCTGTTCCAGTGATCTCAAGACTACTTGGAGGATATTTTCATTAAGCTCAAAACTAGAAGATGCCTTTAGCATAAAATACTCTAATATTAAAATGCTCCATGGGGGATAACAGCATAAACATTGTCAGGAAGGCCATAAGACTGAACTCCAATGAGGCTTCCTCAGCCTCACAATCACTCAGTTAAGATTAGGGAAAAATCTCATCTGCATTTCAGTAGTCAAAGCCACATCTGCATCAGTGCCTCATTTTGAGCCCTGAACCACTAACTGCACACACCACATTTTTGGGAAGCACTATGTGAACACAGCAACAGGGACGGAGCTTCTTTCACATCTCACTTTCAGCATCAACCTCTCCACTATTGCTTCATTTGTTGCTTTTCTATATTGACCCCCAGCCCAAAAATCAGCTGTGCTTTGTCAGCACTTCATCCTAACCCATGTCCTGGCTTACAGCCTTCTTCATTAAATGAGACATAAATCTATAACCCAAGGACAAGATCCGGAACCAAAGCAAAGTACCTGAGTATTTATTGCCTCCTTCATTGCATGTTTCAAGAAGAGAGGAAGAGAGAGAGCCATCTAAGCTTTTAGACCCAACTTCTGAAGTCAGAATTCCACCAGAGTAGGAAACCTGAAGCCTCCCACAGTCCATTTTCAGATTGTGGAAGTGTTCTTATTGCCTCCCACATGCCACTGGGGTATATAGATAGACATCAATTTTTATACAGCTTTCTAAAATTATTTAAGTACTGTATAGATAACCCTCTAACATCCAGAACCAGGCAGCAAGAATCACATTCACTAAGTGCTCACACGTGAGCAGCACTTTGGGTGTTTTAACTGGAGTTCTCTTGCAGGCGTATAATGATACTTTCATCTCAACACACATTAGGGCAATTTAATCTCTGACATATGATGTTTAAATTGATGCATTATGTTTCCACATATCATTGAGCCACACTGCTCCATTCTGTACTAAACAGCAGCAGAAGAACCCAGACTGATGATCCAATGCTACCTGGCAGCAGCAGTATTTGTGTGGTAGTCAACTCTGATAAATCAGAAATGAGCAGCTTTCCCACTTTGGGATCCTTCCTGAAGGATTTAGTCACATAAATTCTTCCAAAGCAAGGCACAAAGCTTTCTCTGCAGGGGAATTACAGTTAACCTATTTTCAAATATCTTGATTTTTAAAGGCAGCACAAGGATTTTCAGCTCCATGTGCCAGACCCACCTGCCTCAGTGACAAGCCAAGTGACTCAAGTAGTAGGCAGAATGCCAGCATCAACAATAAATACTTAGCAGGTCTGTCATTGCACAAAAGCCTGTCAAAACCCAGAAGAAATCCAACTAGAAGTAGCCAGAATGGCTGTTGATGAGTGCATGACAATTGAGTTGTTCCTCCTCTCAACTGTATACCCAGAGTGATGTGATCATCAGCTGAAGGTCAGCCCCCTCAGCCAGCAGCTCGGGAACTCAATGTTGGAGAAGCACTTTTAAAATAAGCACTTACATCTCAGTTGCTGTATTCACCTCTATGGAGGTAAGTAATAACATGCCTAGCCTTGATAATAGCCCCAAGAATGAGAAATATCAGTTTCCCAGAGATGCTCTTAGCTCATTCTGCACTCCTGCATGACAAGCTGGGCTAAATCCCTTCCAAACACCTCAAGTGCCAGGTGTGCTTTGTGGTGTCTCTGTAAAACCTAAATTTGCATTTATGTGTGTTAAATAAGGGAAACCAAAGATACTCCTCACTGCACACACATCTTAACCAGGCAAAAAGGGACAGCCAACACCCACCTACCAGGAGTTGGTTACACTGGTTAATCCAATGACTGCAAATAAGTGTTAGAATAGCTCTGTCACTCATTTATTCCTTCCACTAGTCAGATGCTGTCTTGGTGCTCAGCACTAAATCAGTTCTTGAGCTCTGCAGCACCAGTTGCTATCTGGAGAATATCCAATACCTCATCAGGTCTGCTGATGCTCTCATAGTGCAGGCAGCAGGAGGACACAGAAATGTTGGGTTTTGCACAGAGAACAAGCACATTCCCCTTCCCAGCTGAGTCCCCTCACCTCAAAGGGAGCCATCCCAGCTCTCACCTGAAACTGAGTAGACAGACATTTCTACCTAGCTGCTGAGCACTAACTCATTAAGCCTTGGTAGCTTACAGCTTCAAACTGTTTGCCCAATTTCTTATCACAATCACGTTATTTAAAGCAAAATCTTTGTCATTTGTTTTTTATTAACTGCAGAGGTTGGGACATAAGTCTGGGACAGTAAACGGGATCTTTGCTTTAGCAAACACTTCAGCAGCCAGATGTAAGCATCTTTGGGCAAGGGTGGGCTGAACTCACTTTAACTCTCTGGATTTAATCTCTCGACTCCATAAAGCAAATGGGAGGCAAGGGGCAAATTTCTTTCTCCAACAGCTACCTTCCAACAAGAGATCAAACCCAGAGCAATTTATTTTGATGACTTGGACTAGCCAAGTATTGTGGCAATCATTTCTGACATTTAGTGGCAAATAACAGAGGAGTTGCTGAGATTGACACAGGGACAACTAGCTGCTGCATGGGGCAGGAGTCCTGACATCTCACTTTAAGAGAAACTGCCTGCAAAGAACAGTTGCTTTTGCTGCCTGTCACACTTCACTCTAAATGGGCAATATCCTTACAGGAGACAGTTACAGATGACCTGTCCCCCACCCTAAACAACCCAAAAACTGAAGTCTGGGGACATATTTAAATACAGCAAGGAACCACAGTTTAAGGCTGAATACATCTACATCCAACCATTGCTTGCTCAGATTCAAATATGCCAGCAAGCACCAGCCCTCAGGGAAGCTGACTACTCAGCAGACCTTGCAGGCTCAGCCCACACGTGGACACCAGGAAGGACAAGAGCCCTTGTCACTATGATTCAGCATCACCCAAGGCTGAACTTCAGATCACAGCTCCTTGATCTTCAAACACCCAAAAACATGACTTAGGAACAGTTTTCACCTGAACCAGCCATGATTTTACAGCTGCCTTTCTGCTCAGCCACCCAGCAACACAGTGCACCCTGGTTAGGGAAGATGACACCTGAGAAAGCTTGCCAATAGCAACTGAAACTGGTAAAGTTAATGCTCAGTTAGTGCTGTCTCATATAACTGCAATGTCTGACCATTAAAGAATAAAATTTGCTCCAGGGTGCTAGTGTGATCCCACAGCCTCTACCTCCAACACAGTCACTGTGGAGAGGAGAACATCAGTTTCTATTCCAGATGCATTCCAGATTTTATGCTGCAAAACAAGAGCTCTGGGAATAAGCACATAAGGATGGGGGAGAAAAAGCAGCACACACCCACCCTGACTTGGTAACTGCTTGTAGAAATAGGAACACAAGTCACAGCAGAGAAAATGGAAGAAAGCACAATGCTTGAGATGAAATACACATGAACAGCTATATGATGTTTAGCTGAACAGCTATATGATGGTTGAGAGCTTTATACAACAGAGTCAGAAGATTATGGATGTTGCTCCAGCCACTCAAGCAAGGACTTGGTTAGCTGTAGTCAGCACCACGAGGGCAGGGAAGCCAGGCTTTGACCTGCACAGACCTGCTACCTCCATTTATTCTGGGCTATTTCTCCATCTCACATCCCAGCACTTTCCTCATGCATCTTGTGCAACTGATCTCATTTCAACCCCTGTTCCCAGGCTTTTCCTCCTACATTTGCAAACAAAAAAGTGAAAAAAAAAATGATTTGCAATTTTATAAGGTCTGTGTTATAATAGAGATGGGGAGGTCTCTTAAAAGCAGCAGGAGGGGAAAAACAATAAATAATGCCTAGGGGATGTATTACCATTCTATGGGCCCCTTTTTAGTCAAGCCAAGATGTTGTATGCAGGAAATACATCACACTTTCCTGAGAGGATGGACAGAAGTCCTGATGGACAGATGATGATTTCTGTACATCTTTAACTGCACTGGAGAGAACTCCCAGCAAGTCAACTGGTTGAATCTGTTGTGGAGTTAATTAATCCCTTCCCTGGGACACACATCCAGGTCACCAGGAGCTAGTGTCTGATAATCCCTACTTTAGTATTTTTGTCTTGAAGGGACAGCACCATGTTAGCTTGGAAGTTGTCATGGTAACTTGTAGCTCAGAGGAAAAAGAAAAACCACAGGTTAAGAACAATCCATAGGGAAAGCAGTGTACTGCAGCAACAGGTAAGGAGGCACCACAGAGCACCCAGATCCCACAGCACACACTCAGAGGATGCTCCATAATCAACTAAAGTTCCATCAAAGTGCCTGACCCTGTGAAGACATGTAGTCTTGCTTCATTTAGCTGACAGGCTGCTCATAGGTCTCAAATAATCTGGCCTCTCAGCACCCAAAGGCTATGTGATGCAGCTCCTGGGGTATCATATGTTCATGCCTTGTTTCTAAACCTGAGAGCTATTAGGTCCTTTTCTCCAAAGGTGAAGCTGTGACCCAGAAACCTACACTAGATCCCACAGGTTCATGACTAGGACCACTGCAGGGCTCTTCTTGGAGGTTTCAGGGTAAATTTTCCTATATGAGGCAACTCCTGGTCACCATCAACTCCAGTCCCAGGCACCAAGCAAAAATAAGATGGTGCAAACTGATGTTATGGCTGGCTATAACCCAGCAGCCGGATGGCTGTGAGATGGGTGTTTGTGGAGGTGGGACAGGAGGGAGCACAGCTGGCAGCAGGCTTGGCAGCAGCCAGCCCACATCTGCATCAGCCAGTTCTTATTTATTGAACTCTAAAGGTCTGATCACACACCCAAATTCACTTCAGCTAAAACAGTAGCACAGCAATCATCCCAACACAAGCTGTTTTCATTTCAGTCCAAACAGGGTGTCTAAAATAGCAAGTCAGTTGTACAAATATAGCATGGATATGGAGTTGGATGACAGAGGTTCAGAAATTCAAAGACCCAGAAGATCTGAAGCCAAGATGTTTTTAATATCATCTCGGTATCAACACATTACTAGTGGCATCACATACTACTCTCAGAAAAATATGTTCCACATACAAAGTTCACTTCCAAGAATTCCCTTTCATTGATCACATTACATTGCACACAAGCTGTCTACAAAGCAGGAGAAGAGAGGATAAAACAGCAAGAGCAGAGAATCCCATGGAAGCTCAGATTTGGTTCACACTGAGACATTTGAAGTGCCATTCACTGCTCCACTTCTAACAACTGGAAGTTTCCAACCACACTGGGTTTTATGGGGAAGGAAGTTGTGAGAATAGGGTAGAAGAAAGACTACTAGAAACTGAAGACTTCCAAGAAGCACAGTTTACTACCCAGAAGAGCTGAACAATGACCTAGACAATACAGAGGGTTTTAAAACAAACCTTGAGGGATGCAGCTGCAAAACTACAAGAATAAATCTCCTGCATTCACTGGCACAGAAGCTCTGCCTCTGACAGTTCCTGGCTGCTCCCACATGCAAGCACATGTAGTCTCTGGCTCTTAGAGACAAAAAGTTCAAATTCCGTTTGAGAGAGGAGCCTGTGGAGACTCCTGCATTACTTAAAGAACAATGTCCTTCTGGGACAAGACTGAAGCCTCTGCCTAACCAAGCAGTAGATGTCAGACTGGTATGTGGCTCCCAAAGACCTACTATAGAAGAGAGTCAGTGATCACTCTGGCACATAACTAATGCCTTTGCATGTACTTAGGTTTTTAGCCATTTTGCTTTTTAATATTATTTTGCATATATGTAATGTCATGATATCACTTGTCATCTCAAAGCACTCAAACAATTACAAAAGGAGAAAGTATAACTTAAGAGTCTCTACTTGTTACTTAAGAATTGCATCAGGTAAAAAGTACTCAAAATGGCCTTTACTAAACTAACTCTCAAAAACCTTGAGTGATTGAGGAACACAGCTGCCCCTTTGGCATGTCAAAGTGAGAGAAGGACAGTAAGTAGGATCTTTGTTTCCTATATTCAATACAAAAGAGTCCAAAAGCTTGTTCATGAGACTGTTCTGGGAAGTGTAAAACACCATTCTGCAAAGAGTCAGGTTGATTAACTTAGCTGCAGGAAGAACGGAACAGGGGTAGGCAGGGAGGTGCTAAAATACTCCTCAAAATGGAAATAAATGCTTTAAAGGACTTCAGAGAAGTCAAGATGAAATCAAGACAGCTCTGCATCACGTGCCACACTACCTGCAGGCAGTCGACTGATAACACATTATGATTCTTTTGTTCCTGCAACTCCCAGATCTGAATCTGCCAATCATCCAACATTCAGCAGCTGCACAACTAGCAGCACCAACCAAGATCCACCACTAAGCCAAGGAGCATGTTTCCAGCAAACTACTGTGGATTCAATGGTACAGTCTGGGCATAACTCAGACAACAAAAGGCATGATCTAAAGTAGGATTTCCTCATTTAGCTCAGAAAGGTCCCATTGCTGGTAGGAATGAGCACAGCAGCTTGCAGCCCCAAGCCATCACACACCGCTCCAAAATGAACCTGCCTTCATCAGCTGAACATCTACACCAGTTTCAAAGCCCATGTATTAAGGCAACATGAACTTTCATCAAATTACACCACAGCAATTGTTTACTGAACTGACAGAGACAGGCAGCACCTGCAACCTTCTAAACAGTCGTTTAGGAAACACGTGGCAGGTGACTGTGGAAGGCAGCAGGAGAGAAGCCTTTGCAACACCTAGAGATCAAGCCAGCTGAAAAATCAGAATCAAATCATTGGCTCCACATCACTGTTTCCTTTACCACCACTAGCAGTGCAGGAAGCCTTGGTACACAGGCAGCTTCAAGATCCAGCTGTGTCATTAGTTCTTATCTCCCAACAGAATGAGCTTCCCCAGGGACCTGCAGCTCTCCTAAGAAACTGACAGCTCTTTAATTTGTCTTTATAAGGTATTATGGAGACACAGAAACCTGAAGTTGTGCCATTTAGATCTTCCAACGTCAGGCTGAAGCTCCCTGAGCCTCCCCTATCTACACATCTACCTGCAATGGACTGGTAGCTACTTTTGTCCCTGTTTACAGTTCTAATGAGCCAACCTGATGGGGTTCCCCCGCAACTCCCTCATTAGTTTTGGATAGTAAAGTTCTCTGGTGGCAAAAATCCTTCCATCCTCTGTAGGTACAAAAGCCTTTCCGCAGCACAGCTCTGGTCCCTCACCCACAGTCATACGCTGCAGCATCTTGAGATATGTTTCTCATATGTTGAGACCCTGTCTCAACAAACATCACTTTTGAGCCTTCTGGCAGAAAGACACTGAAAGGCTCTACTTTCCTTTTACACAAAGTGGAATTTGGCCAAAACTATGAGCAAATCATTGGATACAACAGACATTCAGTTGAGGTATAATGAGTGTAAATGCTGTGCTTTGGAGCAGAGGAATCTGGCTTTAACATAAATCTTTTGCTTAGCAAATGTAAATCTTTTACTTAGATTTCCCTTGTCCAAGGCTGTCAAATATTGTTTATGATACAGGCAACAAATCACTTCCTTAGCTCTGCAGATCTACGTGTCACCTTGAAAAAACAATGCAAGGCAGGTTCCCTGGCCTGGTAAATGCACCAATCTGAGAAGGAAGACAAAGCACAAGGCAGTAAGTCAAGGGAAGGAAGATAAGATGATGGAAAGGTTATTGGGTTACTATTTAAAGGAAAGAAGTAGGTTTGGGAGAATTTCCCAGCAGAGGCAGCAATGCAGCTGGGTCAGGAGATGATCCTGGAAGCAGAACAAGGAGAGCTGCACAGATCCATCTTGCTCTCTGCTTTTTGGAAGGTGAATCCCACCTATAACCAACAACAGCAACTCTCAGCTTCTTGGCATCCTTAGTTTCATATTTCTCTCACATGTGTAAAGGGTGAGCACTCCTATGCATCACAAAAGGGATGTGGCACTGCAAACCCACACTCCAATCACACATGAACCAGGGCTACATGCCTGAAGAAAGGGTAAAGTAGTAAAAACAACCTGATACCTAAAGTGCCAGCTCTGGCTTGAAGGAATAGAACCTCCACAGCCTACTGAGCTTTCTAGACTCAACAGGAAAGAATGATCTTCAGTGCAGTTGGGAAAAGTTATAGGAAAGTTTGACTTTGCCTTTTTATCAAGTGCAGCTGAATTCTTTGTTCAGACAGGCTTACATCCCATACACTCACTCCATCAACCAATAACCAGGTCTTTCCACCTGGGAATCCAAAGCAAACCCTATGTGGTAGAAAAAGGTTTACAAAACCTTAGAGGAGACCTGAAAAATTATTCAGGAAGAATATCATAATGCTCAACAAAAATATGCAAGGGTAAAGTTTAAAGTACATGGCTACAACTATGAAACGTGGGAAGATCTTGTGAGAGGTTAACTGACTAGTCAGTCTAGCAGGAGGCCCCTTAGAGCTCTATGGGGAATCTTTTAAGAATTACAAGATTCAATCTAAATATAGGTTTCTTCTTCTCAGTACCAGTTTATATTAAAAGATACGATCCCACTTTCTCAGCTTTTATACTTCTTACTTCATGTACCCAGCCTCCTGCACATAGCACTTCTGGGAAAAACAGATGCTTAGTAGAAAAGACAAGTCTAAAGGATCTCCTTTGGGTGCAATGTCCTAACAGCACCAATTATTACAGGGCACTCCCTCCTCCCTTTTTGTTAGAGTAAGATGGCTGATCAAAAGCAATGCTGTCCTGCTGCCTCTGCATTTGTGCAAAGCTTGTTACCAAGCAGTGCTGTAGCACCAGATGGCACTGTTACCTGAAAAACCCGCAGGAGCAGCTGGTTGGAAGCGGTAAGCAGGAAAGTAGACAACATTTTGCCTATCCATCAGCCAACACTCCTCAGACAGGCTGTCTCAACACACCCTCAGCAAAGCCTCATCTGAAACAGAGGTCAGAGCTAGCAATCCTCACCAAGACAACAACAGCCACAAGGAGCACAGCACCTCTATACCCAGTCCAGCTTGTTAAGACGTGCCCACTTCAAACAGAGCCTAAGGTGAGGGCTGTGGAAGCCAATGTGAGTACCTAACTGTCCATGGTGAAAGTAATGATTGTGCTGATCTTTTTGGTAGTATTTAACAAGGTCTGAGTGAGATGCATCTGACTGCTAGAAGAGACTCTCCTAAGGAAAGGCTCACCTGGATGCTAACACCAACCAGCGTGACAAGGAGGGAGTAGGAACACAGCTACCAGCCTAGACTCCTGGGATTCCCAAGAATGAGTTGTTCTAGCTTGCCAATTAAGCTGTGCTCCCTTTGTGTGCAAAAAGAATCCATTCAGTAGCTCTTTCATTTACCTGAAGCAAAAAGATTTCTTCAATTGTTGCCTTGGAAGGAATATGGTAGCTATTAATGCAACAGGTTTTCCACCTTCTTGCTGGACTGTGCTGAGATGGCCGCTTGGACAGCATCAGTTGTTTAGAAATTAGGCACTTGCCACTGAGCAGCATTTGGGGCACACTGCCAGGCCTGGAGGAAAGAGTGGGGCTGCTCAAACCTCCATCTGCCTTTCCAGAGGATAAAAAGGATGCTTTGAGGAAGTCTGTGACTATCACTGAACAACTCCTCAGGCACAGTAAGCTCTCTGTCCCTTTCGACACCTTTAGGAGTAGGAATAGAGTTAATCTATGACAAAGAGTCCTTTGCTCCATTCCTGAAGCAAGCCAGGGAGGGCTCTTCTGCTGAGCCATAACTGGACTCTGCTGGGTTGGTGGTAACTGCTAGGGAACAAAGGCTTCCCCCCTCCCCTTGCAGTCAGGTCAGCAGCATGCAGGAGGAACTCATTATTAGCCCACAGCAAAAATCCACCTTGCAAAAACTGCCAGAAAACAACAAGAGGGAGACATATCAACAGAAAATCACCGTGTCTGCTTTCCAGCTGGTTAGCTCATATGCTGCTGCTGTGAATACAAACCAGCCATTTAAATTAGCTTCTAATTGTTCACAGTTATTCAGAGACAGCACAACCTGCAAGCAGCTTTACAACAGCAGGCAAGGAGGAGAGAAAGAATGGTTTAAGATGCCTTAATAAGATTCATATATTCATGCTTTGCAAGTCTCTCAGCCTGCAGTCTCCAGCAATGCTGCCTCTCCAACAGACTCCCCATCATGTGTGTTTTGCATTGCAGAGGAAGATAACTCATAGGTGTTTCCACACTTCAGGTTGCTACTCTTGCTTGCTCCAGTTTTTGGACTGGTTGAAAAATTAAACCAATAATATTTTGGTCTACCCCAGTCCTTCACAGTCACTGCTCACACAGGCAGTCTGAGCAACACTATTTATAAAGCTGCTTAAAATTCTGGACACAGCCAGAGCTCTTTGATAGGATGTCAGCCATGCGACACCCAAACGTAGGAGGTTGACACAGGATGGTTAGTGTAATACAGCCCACTCTTCTTTCCCTTTCTTTCACCCTGAGCCTCCACTACCACCCTCACAGGAATCCCTTCCCCCAGACACAGACAGTAATGTTTCACAATTGCTGCAATTTTCTCTCCTAGGAGAGAGCGACGATATCAGTCTATTATCCTGAAATCCCCAGCATGTCAGTTTTGGTTCACACACGAAATCTAATGCAAGTCCAGTCTGCAGGTCAAATTGCCTTAGTGGATGGAATCCAGATGTACCTTAAACAACGAAATTCTCTCACATTCAGCCATGTTTGGACTCAGAGGCACAGCACTGCCAGAGCACCAAAATACTCATCTACATCTAGGAACTGTAGTAAATTCAATAAACTTAAGCAGGATTATTTTAGCAAGCATAGAATCTCCTAGAGGAGATAAGTCTGAAAAGCAATATATAAATAGCTGTAAGCACAGCAAATGCTTTGTCATCCCACACTCCCAAGTCAGTCCTGGGCAGCAAGTGCATGAAGCTGACTAGTCTTTCTTGTAGCTTCCCTGAGTTTCCTGCCTGCTCTGAAATGAGAGCATCCCCCTAGAGAAATGCTCTTGGTTGATCTCACACGCAGAACACACTCCCCAAACACACAGCAGTGCCTCACATACAAGGAACACTGCATGGACAGACAGGCTGTCTGAAGGCCAAGGAGAAGCAGCAGAGCAGGGAATTCAATGAAGTGGGTCAGGACCTGGGTAAATTTGCTAACGTAGCTGGGAAATGCAGCATTTTCAGGCTGGAGATAAGGGCAGTTTCCACAGCCAGTGACTAAGAGCAGTCAGGAGCAACTCAGAAATTTAGCTCACCAGGAAACCAGGATCACTGCCTCCTCATCAGAACACTGCCAGAGCACAGGTCTAGAGCCATCTCTCCAGTCCCTTCTCACACAGAGCAAAGGCACAAACTACTTTAAGGGCTACAATGGCTAACAATAGCTACAAGTCACAGCAAGAGTTCTGCAGAGGCTTTCTGTTAAACAACATGCAGCCTGGCTCAGCTGTATCCACAACTAAGTCACATTCTAGTTTAAAAATTAAATCCAAGCTTTTATGATCAGTTCAAGTAACTTCTGGAATGCTACAGAGAATCCTCCCAGAATTCAGTGACAGTGTGGGTACCCCGTGCATGCATTTACTTCTGATAAACAGCAAAGCCACTCCCCCAGCTCACACTGCAGAAGAGACTGTGAATGCTACTGGGACAATGCAGCACAATTGCATCATTGCCCAAAAAACCTCAGCTGCATTTTCTATTCATTAAAAGAGTTTCAATTATCCCCCCCATACATAAATGCTGTATTGGCTATTATAAAAAGAAGGAACAGCCCCTATTGAATCCATACACTTTTACACTGTACAGTCCAGTTATTTAACCATTGGATTTCTGCACTGTTATATGCCTTTGAATAAAAAGGGGGAATTCAACACTTTTAGAAAGGCTGAGGGAAGACTAAAACATCTCCCAGAACAGAGCAGGTTTAATTCTTTGTATGTTTATGCATCCTACAGTAAAAATGCAACCAACTTTCAATTCCCTTCAATAACTGAGAAAAATCTCAGCAGGACTGGTGACAGCAACGACACAACAGGGACAGAAGTGTAAAAACACACCAATACTCCCAGTGCAAAACATTGCTTCACCTCCCCTTGCACAGGGAAGCCTAACAGAATCCCAGCAGGAACACAAAGCTTTCACCATCCTACTTAAAACCCATCAATATGGTCATACAACACTATTATATCATTTTGCCTTCAGGTGTTTCTTAAGCTGACTTCTAAACCATTTATCATAAGCTCTCCAGATTTGTGCCATCACCTTAAGACAGTACAGCATTTGCTCAGCAGAATATCCAACATGTGCACAGAAGCACTGCTCCCCTCTCCATGTTACTCTGCAGGTACCAATTCAGTTATTCAGCAGCACATTTGATATGACAGTAAATCAACATTACAGTTCAGGGAATTTTCATTTCTCCCCCCATCTCTTCTTTGGCAACTGAGCAATATATATAGATGGCTCAACAAAGTCACTGAGCCAGTGGTGTAAGTAAGCACTTAGCTTGTAACACTTGCTTACTTACAACACTTAAGTAAACACTCTACAACAGAAAGCAGAGGGACAATAAAGCCAGGTATTCCCTGGTTTTGTATGTAGTACACAATTCCCATTCTAAACCTGCTCAAGTCAGATTCAGTACCTCCCTACACACGGGTTTTGAGGGCAAAATTCTTTATACTTGCACTATCTTTGCCAGCCTGGTTTTCCTCTGCTCATAGCATACAGAAACAGTAAACTTCTTGCAGGAGTCTATCTTTATGCTCCTCAACTTGGCACATGCTCTACAGCACACCACAGCTCAATGGCTGAACAACAATCACTAACTACTGGGAGAAAATATTCCCCAAGATGCTCAAATCCAGTTTTCAAGAATGGCTTAAGCATTTAGGAGATTCAGCAGCAGAAGAGTGCCCAGGGGAGTAACACACTTCTAGGCCAACCAGGAACCCATGAAATCTTCAATTTTTAATGAAAGGAGTGTCTCAGAGAAACCTGGAACTGCCCCTTCATTAAAAACACTTCTAAAAGGTCATCTCTTACAGACAAACAAGGGGAGACTGACTGGTAACAGAACCCACCATGGAACTGACTATCTTCCCTAAGTGTCAAAGACTAAAGTCTCAGAATTGTCTTAAGTGGGGTTTAGAACTGTTTTATGATATGCTTGCTGCCTCTTTCACCCCTGCATATACATCAGCAGGTTTAAAAAGCCTTCCCTGAATCTCTATACCTTCAGCAGGAACACATCTCTATTCTCTTCTTGGCCTAGAATAACAAACATGAGACAGTAACATCACCTGTAAGATATTTCAATGCCATTCTGGTGAGAAAAGATGCTAGAATAGCTTTAGGGGATGTCATGTTTGAGTCAGCAGCTCTGTCAAATACTACACCCTTAAAAAGTGCATTTGTTCCCTTCCTATACTTCTCACCCCTCTTCAGACCAACTAGCTAACTAATGTCTGAGATAAGCTGGGGTCTTTCATCTTAAGCATCTTCACTGCCTCTGTGGATTCTTGGGTGTAACCTGACTGGATGTAAGCAGCTCTTCTGAGGATGCCCTTGGAGGGATAAGTGCTTACTCCAGTCAGCATGAGCAAAAAGCAGTAAAAGCCTGTTTGCCTAAAGTCAGCAGTTCTGCTTCCAAAGAGACACACAACTAGTCACAGTGAGAGGCTTTTTCTTTTCCCCCTCCTCTTTAGAAAAAGCCATTTTCCTTTCAGAGCAGAAAAGCACTAGATTCCTAGCCTAGATGCAATACTGAGCCTTGCCATTGTACATGTGCTAAGAGCCGCTTATGAGTATCTTATCCAGGAAAACAAAACAACCTAAGGACAAATGATGCAGGTAATCAATTACAAAGCTACTGATCCCCGTCCCTACAGTGGCATGACTCCAAATGTATGCTTTGTGCATCTGGATGCCTTTGCATCTACACACTAGAGAATAAAAACAGCTTGGTGAACAACTAATCAATAGCCCTGTCTGCAAAATACATTTTACCTTCTTAAACCAAGTCAGTTAGCCTTGACAGGGAGCCCCATATTTCCTGGAACTGTAACTCATTTGATGCCTGCTTCCTAAAACCACCTTTTTTGGGGATATATTGCTACACACACGTACTGTAAGTACGTGTTTTGCTTTAATGCCAGACTCTTTATGTGCCATATACATAACCTGGATTTTGCTTTAATGACTTCAGTTATAATAGAGGGATTTCAGCCCATCACAACCCCAGTGAAACATCAAGCCATAAACACAGAATGGGTTTACAAATACTATAAAAATACCTTCAGAAGATGATTTAAGAGAGCTCTGCTCCCCTGACAGATGGAGCAGCACTCTGCCTCCTCCTCCCTGCTTCTGGCAAAATGGAGGTTAAGTGAACTCTGTCTCTAGAGCACTGCCAAAATGCCTTGGTGAGGACTGTCCTGCAAACCCTTGAAAGAGGAACAAAGCTGCAAGCTGACCCTGTGACTGCAGAAAGTTATGACTGGCCAGCAGATTTCAGAGTTACTGAAAAGCCACACGGCATGAAGGAAGCAGCATTAACATAGTTGTAAGCAGAACTGCTCTGAGGTGCTGAGGGCCAGCTGTGTTCTGGGCAGGGTCCATGGGTTGATAAAGCCTTAGGCTGCATTATATGGCTTGTCATTCCTAATTAAACATACAAACTAGGTTCTTCCTTAAAACTGCCCCTCCTCATTAATTGCTACTGGACAGTCCTCAGATTTGGCAGGCTCCTGTGTACCCTCCAGCAGCAACTCAAACTGAGTCAGACCAGTCACTACCATGATGCTCCTGTGCCTACAAAAGCAATTTTCACTTGAAAAACATTCCACAACCTTTCAGGCTAGGTGAAGGGTTCCTTTTTCTTTGTGCAGGGGTTCTTCTTTGTTGTGTGAAACGGGAGTGACCAGACACCAATCTGATGTGCATCAGCTCCAATTTAGTGTCACATAATCATCACTTATGTACCTTTTCCAAATGCTGTAAGGTGCTACAATTCATGGCAAGTAGTTAATACAAAGGATCACGCGCTGTGCATAAGGCCTCAAAGTTTCATTTTTGTAACAACTTAAACATCAACCTCATTGTGTAAAAACACCATCCTTGTGCTTAAAACATCAGCCTTATTGGGTCTAAAACATCACCCCATCTGTTTGGCCTTCAGTTAGTTTTCTCTCACACTATGGTTATGTTTACCTTACATTGAGTTAACTTTATACTATTGTTAGTGACATATGTTACAGTTTGTTAGTCAAGTACAATCAATTATATAATGCTAAATTGAATGCTCTATTCAGCCTTCTAACAATGTTTAGTTTAATGCTCTGTCCTGTCTTCTGGCTTTGACCTTGTTTCTATTACAATCTGCTGTTTTGGTTTTCCCCTTGCTCACGCAGCTATCACATAGGCATTCCTTTCTGGCCTTTTTTGCTGTAGAAGGTGATTCAAAGACAAACTGCAGACTTTCTCTGTTTCTGACTGACTCCATAACATTCATTATAGCCCAGGCCCCAACAGCTATGCATCCACAAAGGTACTGTCATCAGCCACTGAAATGCAGCTAGCTCTGAGGCTGGAGATGGTAGCCAGGAAAAAAAATCAGGTGCACCATTAAACAGTGGCTGATAAGCCAAGAACACAGCACTTTTCCATTTGAAGGTACTCTACAGATACTCAGGTACACACTCCTACACTTAAGATATTGTCAAGATTAAGTACTATGTTGAGTATAGAGAAAGCAGCAAAAGGAATCCTTTTGCTATGAATATGAAATGACACACTGTGTTGTTATCACAAACTAAACAAATCCAGAAAGCACCTGATGTGGCAGAATCCTGTAGTAAAAGGCCCTCAACCGTGAACATCTGCACTAGCCTCAGACTCACTGCTGACAGGCAGGTGTTGTCTGTCAGATTTATGTGGATACACCTCTTATCAGGTGTGTGTCAGGAGATTTCCTGCACATTATCACACGTGCCTTCACCACAGATTCATGCAGTGAACGCAGAGTGCTTCCATCCCACTTAATACATCCCTCCCTGATTCATTTCTCATTACCCTGCAACTCAGACCCCACGTATGCAACATTAACTTGATTCTGCCAGGTACTCAGCAGCACCTCACTGCTTTCCTCCTTTACCCTTGCCTTGGGCACTGAAGGCTGAGAATATCAGAGAAAACACTGGGCAGGCAGGAGGATGTACTGGTCAGGATGCTAGCCCTAAAGCCTTAAGAATCCCACATGCCAAAGCATTTAAGTAGAGCTGAAGCTGCTACTTAATTAGGTTTGCATAATGAGTCATATTAAACAGCATATATGTAGGAACGGGTTTTCTATTAGTGCAAGGATCTCACTGGATTATCTAGGTGAAATGCTGCCACTACAATGGAGCCTTTTTTCATTTTATATACTTAACCATGACCTACATTCCTTTGCTCGGAGGCCCCATCTCCAGAGGGAATGTGCCTCTCTAATCAGCTCCAACATTTTTTTAGGGTTCATTGGGGATGGATGGAGCAGTCTCATGTCTCTTCAGATAACACATAGCTTACAGAAGCTCCAGGAGAGAGTGATAAAAAAGCCATCAAGTTCAAATAAGGGCAGGCAGTATCTGCAGCCTGATGTGACCAGCATCCTCTGCTGCTGAGACCACTGGGATTGATGAACAAAGCCTCCACGTGTCCCCAGGGAAGCTGACCATCTGCTTCACCTTGTGCAAGGAACTGTCTCCTGGTGAAACTGCAGTCAAGGTCAGGTTTGAGGAGGAAGACAAAACCAGGAGAAGTCTTTGGGACAGTGTGCAACCCGAACTATTGTCCCCAAAGGAAAGGCCTCTATGAGCCATCAGTAAAGAGAACATATAGACAAGAATATGCACTACCTGCATTAAAATACCACAAGGGAGTAGTTGCTCACATGTCAGGATTACACCTTATCCTTGTTTCCCAGAAGTTTTGGGGAATTTAAACTGCTTCCAAGACACAGCCTCTCCTCTCTGATAATAGCCAGGAAAAAAAAAAAGCACCTTCCCCCCCCAGTCCACCCTAAGAAATTCCCCCATATCAGAAAGAAACCACAGAAAGCTCAAAAAAGAAGGAATTTCTACAAAGTCATTCTAAGGCAGCAGGTCCAGGGAGCCAGGCCCATCCCTCAGGGCTCCTGCCTGAGCTGCTCAGGGCTTCCCCCTGGCATCAGCTCCAGGGACAACAGCTCACTCCAAGGGCATCAGGGTTGCAAGAGGAATTGTGCAGGGCTAGAAAAAGCAGTGACAGAGTAACACACCCCATTGCCACAGCCTCTGGAGAAACACTAATTCCACCAATGCATTCTCCCCATCAAGTCTCTTTTTCAGTCCTGTACCAATTTTATATATTTAAAACTCCCAAGTTTTTTTGCAAGCCAAGCCACATCGTTTCTGTGCCCTCTCCACTGCCACCAGCAATAAAGACCCCAATATCTCTGAGGGCTGTTAGCTTTGATGCATGACAGAAGAGGATACACTCAAAGCTGCAAAGCTCAACAATACTGAGAGCAGGAAAAATAACTCCTGCTTTGGTATTCTAAGCAGCTAAAACCAAGAGGTGCACAGAGAATGTACATACAATAAGCTGTCAAAAAACGACAAGGGTTATGTTGCACAGAAATAGGTCTGAGACTGAAACAGATATGAGGTCACCAGGGGTGTGGAAAGGAAACCACAGCTGAAAGAAATCCCACCATTTTGCCTTTTGTTCACATCATGCCAAATAGAACAAACTAAGGACACAGCAGTACCTCTGGAAGGAAACAAGCACACCCTCTCCTTTGTTACATGAACTCCTTCCCAAGTGCAGTTATACCCAGAACCAGGCTGATGGACACCAGTGAAAAGGGCTTCTCCTGCACTAAGGGGGGGCTCTGGCAGGCAGACCACATCCAGACCCAGGCTACCTACTGCAGCTCAGCCCTGAGCCCGGCACTGCTGCAAGACCCACCACCACTGCGGGCACACTTCTGTCACATCCTGCTCCCCACCTGCAGCACTGACACCTCTCAAGTTCCTGGTACCATTCAACATCCCATCTTATCTCACACTTTTCCATCCCACATGCCAGACTTGGGGAAATGAAGCAAAGATCCCAAACTCAGTTGTGTGCAAGCATACACTCACACCATTCCAGAGCATGACAGCCTGGGCAAGGCAGCAGGGGGTGAAGAGGTGAAGTCTGTTCACCTTCCTCCTTCTCTTTGCAGAACTGTCACTTCCCTTGCCATTTTAAAGTGTTTTACTTTCAAATCTCAGCCAGACAAACTGTAACCTGGGAGTACAAAGGCATTAACTAGTCACTTCTGCCTGGAGTCCACACAACAGAAGGCAACAGGTCAGGCAGATTTTCCAAAGGCTTCAACCTGCCACAGAGCTACTACTCTCCATACAGCAAGAAATAACCAATCTCACTGCAAATCCATACAGAAGGGTTTATGGAGCCTGTTGTATGACATCCACTGAATACACCAAGCACACTGTAAGCTGAGGCTGTTTACTTTTTATCAGTTTTCAGACCTTAGAACAAGGTATTTTTTCACATTACCTAAAAAGATGAAGAGCCTACAGTGTAACCTTCATTTGTTGCACAAGTAAATTTTAAGCCTGTATTTTTAGGGAAACTTGAGCAAACATTTATATTTAAGCTGAAATGTAACAAGAAAGGTCTCCCCTTCTGTGTAGCTGACCAACAGTACCATAAACCATTTGTGACGGAGTCCTGGCAGAAATACAAGTCATCACTGAAACTATGCCCTGCCTGCAAGGGCTGCACTGATGGTTTGTATTGAAGTACAATTATTTGCAAGTGATTGATTGAAGAGCCACAGAGCTCTATCAGAAATCTGTATTTTCAACCCAAGGGAAATGGCAAATGTCACTTTTCTGGAGGAAACTATTTTAAGGAAACTCCAGCTGTTTACCACCCTGATTTCTGTACCTCTCGGGATGGAACCTCCAACCATGTTCTTACCACACTTGTCTTCCTCAGACAGAGCACACATGTTGTTTCAGCCTCAAATTCAGAGCTCATCCTAGCTTTCACACTCTGGTCAGTCATCTAGACTGAAATAATAACACAAAAATGGGAACTACTAGAATTCATTCACATGGTGCTGTGGTAGACACTTGTTCACCAGTGCTCGAGTCTTCTGTCACAGCCACATTCCAGAAGCTTTCAAGGACACAGAGATAACCTCCACAGGCTGTGGGTGTTAAGAGATTTTTACCAACACCTTACTAGCTCAATAAAGCAATAATAGTAACTGCAAAAAGTCACTCTCCAGTTGAGTTCTGTTTGTAGAAAATGTTTGTTGCTTTTGCAGTTCAGAGCCAACCATAGAATGGCAGGGGTTGGAAGGGACCTTTAGAGATCATCTAGTCCAACCCCCCTGCAGAAGCAGGGTCACCTAGATCAGGTTGCACAGGAACGTGTCCAGGTGGGTCTTGAAGCCCTCCAAGGAAGGAGCCTCCACACTCTCCCTGGGCAGCCTGTGCCAGGGCTCCCTCACTGAAACAGTTTTTTCTTATGTTTAAGTGGAACTTTCTGTGTTCCAGCTTCATCCCATCACCCCTTGTCCTGTTGCTGGCTACTATAGAAAAAAGGGATGTCCCAACCTCCTGACACCCACCCTTTAGATATTTATAAATGTTAATAAGATCTCCCCTCAGTCTCCTCTTCTCCAGACTAAACAGCCCCAGTTCCCGCAGCCTTTCCCTGTATGAGAGATGTCCCAGTCCCCTGATCATCTTGGTGGCCCTGGTTCTCCATCCATTCACCTGAAACCTTTAAGCACCTCAGTGTCAAAGCATTTAAGTGTCACATACATTATGAACAGGAACAAGCTAAAGATCAGAAGCTGGCTTAAAAGTCTAAGGCTGTAACTCAGAAGTCCCAGATCTACTTCATCAAGCAAAGATGATTTTGACAGAGTAGCTTTAAAAAAAGACAGACACCAATGAAGTTTAAAAAGAAGCTGCTGCCCTCATCTCGAGAGTACGCAATGATCTGCAGAATGCATTGACTCAAAGTGATCACGATAAAGGTAAGTAAAATTTGCATTGAATCCTCCTTTTCTATCACATGCACCAACTATAGAACCGTCCACAAAGTTCAGGTAATGCTTCAGAATTGAACATATCAAGACAAACTGCCAATTTTCCTCTTGCAGAAACCCTCAGCTTCAGAAGTTGAGTCCCACAGTAGCACCGCAGGGACGGCACACCATGGAGAAGAATCTCAATGGTGAGCTCACCATAGCTTACAGAGGACAAATATAAAAAGAGAATTGTGAAGATACTTGAACACTGCACCAAAAAGCATATTGCTAGATGTTACCAACAGTCTGGGCACTCAAACAACACTTCTTTTCATAATAACGGAACACTCACCAAACCCTTGTGTGTGCAGAGAAGGAGGGACGGGAAAAGTGAAGTTTCTTGAACCTTATGGTGGGAGAGTAGGATAAAAACAATAAATATCTGTCAGTGTGGCATTTAACAACCACCTCAGTAACTTCTGTGAATGGAGCACTGAGATGATTCAAGAAAATACTGGGTTGAAACACTTCAAAGAGAAGCTGTGATGAATGGCTCTCACCATTACAGTATCGCCTGGCAGGGATGTGTGGCTTTCAATACATCGGATGGAGCAAGACAATGCCTCTCTCAGCTCCAGACAGGCATTCACCACATCACTCAGATTTCACCCAAGTGACATTTCAGCAGCACCTGCCCCCAGTTATAACAGCTATTTATAGCCAAGGTGGGTGTCAAGAAGAGTAATCTCATCCATCATGGGAGGCCTGGCTGCAATTCACAGAACACATGTCGTCATTTATGATTAAAAGTTCCTCCTCTTCCTGGGCTCTAATGGATATTTGCCACTTTGCTAAATCACAGTGTGGCTAAACATGACAGGTGCCTTCCTTACCTGGAAAGCACATGATAAACTCCCAGACAATGTTTGGATGAGGCTAAGCTGGAAGCAGCAGTCCTAGCTATGCACATGGCACAAAGTAACCCTGCCATGCTCCTACCTGAGCCTCATTTCCACATGGGGAAATAAGAAACACCTTTTATTTATTCTTCAGAACACAGATAATCCTGCTTCATTTCAAACACCCTGAAACAATTTAGTTGAAAAAAAATGCTCACACACCAGTGTTGTTCATTAGCAGCAAAACCTAAGAATCCAGCTCAACATTGCTGCTCATGTGAGCTGCTACAATTCCAGGCTACAAGCTTATAGTCAGGCAATTAGGCATTTTGAGAACATCTAGGGATCTTTTTCTTGAATAAACTGGAAAAATGAGAGTGCAAATGTGTGCCCTAACAGACAGGGAGGCAAACATTGGACAGGTCTGTCACCATCCAGAGTAGGGTAGGGACTGCTCTCTCAAGAGTGACGAACTGAATTAACTCCCAGAGAAAAATGAAAGTAACAAAGATAAGGGATATGAGGATAAATGGAGGTGGGGAGAAATGGTCGTTGACACACCAGTGGAGAGTTGGGAGAAAACTAAACATAATCAAGGGATGTGAACATTTTTGAGTGCAACTGAGGCAGCAAAATGGTATAAAAATGAAGAGCTATGAAAAAAGACCTGCACCTGCTACCACAACAAACTTCTGTCTGCAGTAGCAGCAACACACCTGATCTTGCCACAGCAGGAACCAGCTGTGCTAAGAGCCAAGCTAGCAAATACTTGAGAACTGCAATTTGGTGTCTTTTTCACCACAGTCAGTAGTACATACAGGTTTGACAATGATGTCATTCTGTGCCTAATCCTTGATCTTTTGTTTTAAGCCTTCATTCAAGCCTTGCCAGCAGCACTGTAGATCAGAGGCAGACAATCCAAACTGTAGCTGAGCTAACAAGAACAAACAGCATTGCATAAAGATTTCTTAGCCTGCTTTTCAGAACAAATATCACAGACTCTCCAGCTCCTGTGGTGTTTGATTCACTGCCACCACCACATTGAGACGATTCTTCCAGCAACCAAGGAGATACAGACAGGAGCTGCACAGCAAACTTCTGTGACTGCTCAGAAGTGCTTCCACAAAATGGCTTGCTAGCCCAAACTGTACTAAGGAGTTGTAAAGGATCCACATTCTGCCAAACAAGACATTTTCACCCTGAGCTTGCTGGCCTTTCCACACACCTTTAGCAGTGTAAGAGCACAACACATTTAGAGAAGCAGGTACAGGAGCACAGAGACAGGAATCTGCCCTACAAACACCACCTTTAAAAGCTGCTCTTTTCAGTCCCTTCACTTCTCATTACAGCTCTCCTGGAAATGAACACTTACCAATGCCAGATTACAAGAGATTAATTAAGTTATCAGAAGAGACAGTTAGAGCTCCTGTCAGACACCACAGGCAGTAAAATACACTCAGCAGTAATTATCAGTTAGGGTGGGTGATGAAGCCAGACCACCTAACTACAGCCAAAGTGAAATGCAGTTTGTCAAACCCAACACTTAGGGCTCACCAGCAGCTTCCAAACATCTCCATAACCGCTAAAGGGGGGAAAATAAAAGCTTTCCCAGCAAGCACTGACAACAGCAAGTATGCCAGCTATGGGAGTTCTCAGATAAGAGCCTGTTCTCTACAAAACTGCCTTGCTTGCACTGTTGTACATATGCTAATCAGAAAGATGCTGTAATCTGAAGAGAAAGCTACTTAGTGGGGAGAAACAAAAGGAGACAAAGCAGCACCGAGGGAGACAAGGTTAGGTGTGAATACACATTGTGGTTTTGCACCAGAATGGCAATTAAACAGTAGAATCCACAGAGCTAGTGCAATACACAGTTAATGCAATACACAGAGTTAGTGCAATACACTCAGGGCACAGTTCACTGTGCTAACACAAAACATACTTCAACTCACAATTTTAACCATTGGACAAGAGTGGACAGGTTTCAGATGGTGCCAATGTGGTACCAAATTATGTTACTGAGAATAGCAATGCCAATATGGACAGAACTATGGAGAGGAAGCCAGGAACTTCGCCTGGATTTCCTCCAAAGCTCAAAGTGTCAACACTGGGGGGGAAAACCCCAGAAGGATTCCTCCAATTAAAGATTTTAGACAGGCATTAGTCACCACATCAATTACCATATTTGTCATGTTTATTTTCCATGAATTATTAATCTTTGTCCCAACAAGAGAGTGGATCACACAGTAATTCTGTAAAATATGAAGAGTGCTTGACACGTGAAGTGTTAAGTTTTCATCTAACACTCAGGCTCAGATAAAAGCAGCCTCTGGAAAGAAACATTAATACCACTCAACAAGGTACTCCAGGCTGATCAGGGCAGCCAGAGCCAATTCTGATCAAGGAAGCATTGTCTGGACAAGGGCTACAAGATGAGCAGGCAAGAAACTCAGTGATATACAGTCTGAGGGTGAAAAGAGAAAATGCTTGTGTTTCACCACATAATAGTGCATTTATAAAGACAAGCAGCTATTTAGGAGCCAGCTTTGCTTTTTATGAGATAGGTACAGGAAGAGATGGTATGATTTCCTTGCATGTCTCTGCTAGAAGTTACACACTTTCTCATAAAGATTAGGACAGCCTCCTCATTCAAGAAATCAAAGCAGTTATCTCTGCATGCCAGACCTTTCCTTTCATCAGTACTAACCTGGAGTACTCACTGGTAAGGACAGGGAGTACCTGCCCTTCACACATTAGTAAAGTCACCCTGTATTTAGCCCTTTGCTTTATCATGACAGGGCAGATTTTGTTTGTGAACCAAATGAGCCATTTCTCTGTCATGTACCAGCACAATCCCCACCACCACACAAAACTAAACAGGCAGTTTCTAGCCCCAGAGTCAAAAGGGCACGTAAGCCAATTCAGCTATGCAGGTCAGATGTTCTGTGTGGAAATGTTCTGTTACTGAGCCAATAACACATTCTGAACCTGATTGTCTGATGTTTACACATAGAGTGAGATTTCAAAACACTGACAGCTGGCATATGATGACAACAATATCAATTAAGGTATTAAAAACCCCTGAGGTTTCTTCCTAATCCAAGCAGCCAGGAATTCTGGCATTTTGCAGTGTCACCTTCCCCACCGTGTAGTTCTGCAAGGTGTTCTCTTCTTTCTTATATTTCAGGAACATACAGAGGTGCATAGTCTAGGAAGCAACTTGCTTCATCCAAAATGCAGCTTGCTTCATCCTGTGAAGTTTGTTCCAGTCCAGAAAGCTTCCACAGTCAGGATAATTCAGGTCTGTGTTCATCAGTCACAAGCTGCATTAAATACACCCCAAGGAGGAGACATTATATGCTACCACTACTCCTTACCAAGTGGTTCCCAAGCTGTTTGGAATACACCCCAACTGTTAGCCAGCCCACCTCTTACCAAAAGCAAATGAATCATCTGCATTTGCAGACCTTAAAAAAACCAAACAACAAACAACAGAGGTTTTCCAGGAAGGATGGAGATTCCCCCCTTTGTCCCTCTCCCATTTTCTGCTTTAAACTGAAGCTCACAGACAGTTTGCTAAAATGAGATTATACTCGGGCGTGGGAAACCTGAGCAATTTACAGCCTGTGGCACGAGGACAGAGAAAAAGCTTCTGATAGAAGTTGCATGACAAGACAAATATGAAGAGGTGGTTCATTATATATCATTTCCAGCCAGTTACACAATTGCATAGTAACTCTAAATTTAGAAAATATGCCTATTTTGTATCAAGACTAATGCTGCTCCAAGGAACTTGGACATAGAACTGAAAAGAAGCATGAATACTTTTTGCAGTACTCATGAAGATTATTTGGTTGCATTAGATACATAACTCACTTTCCAAAGGAAAGAAAAATCCAACTTTCATCTTCAATATCTTGAACCATGAGGCCTGAAACACCCACTTGATTCTATAAGCACTGGTGTGAACTAAGTCAACAGCCTACCTCCAGGCTGCTCTCCACTGACTACATTTCTAACCCAACCTTGCAAAACCCACAGCTCACTAGATTTAAACCAAAAACCAAATCAAACTTGAGTTCCTCAACAGCAAGAGATAAAGTATGCCACCTAGTTTCCACACATCTCATTTTACACATATGCTGAACAACCAACAAGTTGTGCTTTGGCATCAGAATAATTTGCCCAGGTAGAAGTCTCCAGCTTGAGGAACGTCAAAAAGTTTTTCCCACCAAACAGACAGCTCATGCTCTCCAGCCCTGATCAGAAAGGGACTGTACTGAGCACATGCCAGGAAAAGGCCACTGGGACCTGGCAGCACTGTGCCAGCTGTCTTACCCAGAGTCACCTGAGAGGGAAGATTCTGTCACCTTTCCAAAGAGGCACTGCCACATCAGAGCCTGGAAAATGCTTTGAAGATGAAAAGTGCTACTTGCTAAGTATCCTTATCAGCAGACAGGCAGCAGCATTTCTTACAATCAAAATGATTCATAGGCAAAATTCCTTTATTCTCAAAGAAGTTATATCCTTTCAAAAGTAGGTAAAAAAATGAATCACCCATGATAGAACTAAATCCAGCTCTCCCAGTATTAGTGTATTTCACTAAGCAGAAGCTCCGTGTGAAAACTGTATCCAGGAATGGTGCACCTGGGACTCCCAGCTTTGGGATAAGAAAAATAGTTAAAAGCCTTAAGCTCCTGATCTTTCCCTGGTGATTAAATAGCCTTCCTCACTTGTCAGTCTCCAAACCCCTCCTTCAAAAGCAGAAAAGCTAATAGTTTTACAGGCAGCTGTAAGAACAAGCCACTGAGGCTGTTTGATGTGTGCTGAATATAGAACCACACGGTACCACTGTCTTGATGTTACTGTACAAAAGAAATGCTGCTTAATGGACCAAGACCATTGCTGCTTAGTTTCTCTTCAACTCAGGAGACTATAACCAGAGGCTGTGAAGTGATACCACTGCAAATGCAAGCTGAGCAGGGTTTCCTTGTTTCAAATTTACTGCCCTGGAAGCGACAGTAAGATACCAAGTGCTTCTGTCCTGTCCTGGATGGCTTTTCTGCAAGCCCTTGGTCTCACCTCCTACCAGCAACCTTCACACAGCCCATTCATTTCACAAAGAGCTATAGCACCAGCTGTTGAGGAGAGAAACAGAGGTCATGATTTTAAAGACAGTGGCATAAGCAGGGAAAAAAAAACCAAAATCAGCTTTGCAATTACAAAGATGCCTACCCATGCAGAGCATCCAATGTACATCCCTAGCAGGGAGATGGCTGCTCAAACCCCTTGAAAAACTGGGCAAGTGATTTCAGATGTAACTTGGTACATCTCACTTTCAGGATCTTGGCATATGTGCACAAAAATCCCATTTTGTATCTTGGCTTCCACCTGCTCCCCTTATATATCCAAGCCTTCCACTTTCTACCCTATGCCAGAAGCTAATAGAGCAAGCGAGTCCAAACCCACCTAAACCTACAGCCTCACTGCTCTTGACACCACTCCCACACATGTCTAACTATTCATTTGTTCAAGTTTAAACCAGCAGATCAGCAGACACATCGTGCAAGCTCTGATCTCACAGCACACAGGCTCTTAGCTTCAGTCTTCTCCACAGCCTGAACTGAACTGCAATCCCCTTCACAGCCACAGAGCTTCTCTGGTGCAATGTGCACCTGACTGATGGAGGAGGATGAACCAAACATAAAGGTGATGTCATTTCTTTAAAAAGACAACCCCAAAAGCACAGTCTAGTGTGCAGAGGTAGAGATTTCTCAGTCTCAAAATCTGATCACTCTCAATTCACATTTTTGCCCTCACGTGCAGTCAAATGCATGAAATGATAGGTAAGAATAACCCCAAAATGCACAGTAAGATGTTTTCTATCAAGACACACAGCTGAAGCCACAACACAGCCAACTGTGCAGAGCTGGGCTGTTGTTTACTGGTTTGCACTGGAACCTCCAAGCAGTTCATTCAGCACAGACCAAAGGAGCAATAAAACTAAACAGACACCTGTCAGCTTGAAACTCGGGATCATCTGAAAGCACTGCAGCTATTACAGTTGCCAGGAATCCCCATCACCTACATTGCCAAAACCACGTGCTTTTAATAGTATTTGGTTTCTCATCATCCCTTACTATCATTATCACTCTAACCTCCACATAGTCTTCTGCTTCCTTCACAGAAGGGCAACATTTAGAAAGAAAAGAAGCCTACCCATATGTATGAAAGGTGAATGCCTCACCTCTCCCCCAGGCCCAGGCCCTTGCCATTAAGAGAGATTGATTTTTGCTGAGGTTTAACTTTGCAAATTCCAGTTAGCAGAATATTTTGGTTTCAGACAACAAACGTGCACACATCTATCTAGCAGCCTAACATCTACCAGCAAATGGAAAGAAGCCAAATCATTACAAAGAGGTCTCCCTATGGGTTGTTTCTTTTCCATTTGTTCCAGCAGATGGAGTTCACATTCTCCTACATTGGCAAAGGTCTCGGGAGTGGGACACACTAGGCAAGGTGGAGGCTAAACTGAGTTACAGGTCAAGTGTTCTGGAGAACTACATAACTAAGAAGCAAGCCAAGCCATCATCTCACTTCTCTCAGTCCCAGGAAACTCAGGACTGACAACCTTAAAAGCAAGTGAAAATATTTCAGATTATATTATATTTCAGTATGAGCTCCTGTGCTGAAAAGCAACTCATTTGGGCAGAACCTCAGCACATGGTGGAAGGTAACAGTAGAGTAGGAACAATGAGGTAGGTTTTTCCCAGGTAGCATTTAGGAAAGTGTCATCACCTTCTGAGACTTTGAAATCCCCAAAGTAATTAAACAGTCAAACGAGAAGAGGCTTTTAGTTTCACTAACGTCAATTATTCCCCAGCACCAACATAGATGCCAAACATTAAAAAGCATCTTTCTTCTGCAGAGATGAGAAGAGCTGAGGACAGCTGCCATAAGCAAGCAAGACCTTGCCCCAAAAAGCAAATGGCAAAAGCTTTTGCCATTTAACTTCAATGAAGGGCCTTCAGATAAAACAAGTAACTTCATGAAATTGCTTCAAGCTGCTGCTTTGTGCAAATGTGCATTGGAGCTGCCTCACACGGGCAAAGGCAGGACTTGCCTGAGAAAGCTGCAGCAAAATGCCTCACACAGGCATTGCAAAGCCTGTCAAAGGCTTTGATTGATTCCTTCTAAAGCTTTTAGTACACATTAGATTGTTTACTAGTCCTAAGAGCATTACTAATTTAGGTTTTTCCTTTTTTAAGCCATAGCAGCAGGCTGAAAGTGAGTTCATCCTGGAAGAGAGCATGCCACAACAACTGCTTGCTTGGGGAGAGGTTTCATCCACTTTAAAAATAACACTCCTGTCTAGATTTGGAACAGTTACAATTAATTGCTTAGCCCAGGTGGCCACTTGCAACTCCTCAATTGTCAATTCACTCTGCAAGCTGTATACAAAACAACTCTACATACAGTAATAGCCTACACTGTTTAGTACTCCTGAGACTTCCATCCTGTGATTTGTGCAGGATGCCACTTTTGCAGTAAAATATTAATGACAATCCCCAAGTCAGTATTGCAAGAGCCAAACCAATCAAAGTGAAAAGGGGAATTGACTCAAGGGTACATAACCTTGCAATGGATACTCACAGGATGGAAAGGTTATCCATTAAAGTGGTTCTAGTTTACACAGAACTGCAAAAATTCCAGTAAGCTTTTTCTCTTCTCTTGTCTCTAACTCCTACAAACATCAAGTGGTTCCAAAGAGCATCCCTGGGAGACTAACTGAAATGTCAGATGCAAGAAGAGGGTTAGATACAGCTTCCTCACACAATAAACCCCAGTATTAATAGTTTATAGGCATGCAATTTGTGTGCTTCAACAAAACTAGAGCTCTGCCCTGTGACCAGTGTTTCCTCACAGCTCCCAAAGACTCTGCCCTTGCAAGGCAGAGCTATCTCTCTCATCCTGCTGCAGCCCACTGTGCTTCATCACTATGCTTCCAGGCAGCAAACTCCTTGCCTGGTTTGATGATAGAAGATTTTTAAGGCTGTTTCCATCCCTCAGCTGCAAACAGGTTCCACAGAGTCACTAGCTAAGAGTAACACCTGAAAAGTCCAGGCTGGTGGCTGTGATCTCATCTGTGAGGGCTGAGAGCTGCTGTAAAGGGACAGAGAGCGAAAACACAGACCTATAATAAAAGGAAGTATTTCCTTCTCTGGTAGTGTAAGCACAGAAAGAGCACAACTTACAAGTTTAGGACACAGCAGTAACTTCATGGTAGAACTTAGACAAGAAGGAAAACATCAATTAAAATCTTGACATGATGTGTCTTTGCAGAAACTTCTCCTGCAACCTTGTATTCATGACTCAATATTTGAGGTCAAGAAATTATAGCACTGAAGAGTGGAAAGGAACAGAAGGGTTATGAAGCAGAGCTGAATTCACAGAGAGACTTGTGGAAATAACATCAGGTAATTCCCAGATAACAAGCCACTGGGCAGCCCTGGTAGTTTGAATCTGTTTCCAAAGCAAAACTGAATGCACTAAGACAGCCACCCAAGTCAAGTTGTATTCTGAACAGGCTGATAAAAGCTGCACCTTGACTTAGGGCAATGCTGGAGCCCTGAAGGGTCCCCTATACATAAATCCATCAGCAGTGTGTGGGTACCAGGCCCACTCAGATGCCAGTCCAAGCGTTTGCTCCCAGGGGCAGACACAGAGAACTCGCAGCCCAGCAGCTGAAGGCCTTTAGATAAGGTGCTGAAACATAACACCTGCACTTTCCATTTCCCTCAGCTGCAGACAAGGCATATCTGCCTTGCACAGGCTATGGGAAAATGAACAGTGGCAGAGAACTCCAAAGGCTTTCAGGTGAGAGGCAGTAAGAAGGGCAGCAGCTTTTTAAAGCACACTATGAGCCTGACATCTAATATGTTCCAGCATTTTTGTGAAGGTCCCAAAGGCTCAAGTGTGCATCAGGAACAGCCCACAGCTGAGGAAGCCTGAAATTCAAATGCAGCTGGTCTCAAGCACTCCTGCTAATTTGTCAGAAAAAGCATCAAGTGCTCACAGCAGTTCAGGGTATTGTCACAACCTGAGCTGAGAACTACATCTAGCATTCAAAGGGTACCATGAAGAGAGATACAGCTTTGGCTGGAGGAACTTCTCCTCAGGTCTGTCGGGTCAGGCAAGACACAGATGGCAAAAGTGTTTGAGAGAGGAAGCTTTCTCCTTCCAGGACTGTTTGGGTTTCACAAGATCCAGCAAGAATTATTTCCCAGTGTTTTAAATGGGGAAATTGGTCATGGAAGGCAGGAAAGGCGCACACAGAGCCTGACAGTAAGAAATCCTGGCTCCACTTTTATCCACATCGCTGTCACGATACTGCTAATGCCTCACTGCAGGAACGTGCATGGATATACCATTATTACTGGAGGAGCTAGTGGGGCTTTTTACCAGCTGCTAGCTCTGTTTCAAGAGAAAGTTTCTATTATTTATTAACATCAGTAACTACCTGTTTGGGTTTAAGTGACAGTCTACCTACCATTGCCAACAGGGAAGAGCCAACAGCAAGCACTGAACTTCTAGAAGTGACAGTAAAAGTGATGAGCCTGCCTGTGCCCTAGCTGGAAAAAAGGGATTATTTAAGTGCCCATAGTTACTGAAAAGTCAGGAAAGCTCTAAGATCAGAACTGGATACAGAAAGCTGCTTTTGACCTTTGCACTAAGACCCAAAGGTGCTGTTTCACGCTCCTCAAAATTTGCAACAACTTCATTCCTCTCTTGATTACAACACTCGTGAGGGTTCATAGATCTTAAAGCACTTGACAAACAGGAGAGAGGCATCCAGGCCTCTGCATGAATGCAGGATGCAAGGTACAAACACAAGACAGCACAAGATGGGGCTAGCGAAAGCTCTGGCCCCAGGAGCACCTTTACCTTCTGCCCATTTCTGAATTAAGAGCTCATGGAAATTAGAAGTAATAAAAGGAAATTAAAGAGTACAACAAGCACCCTCTGGAATCCATAGTTTAGCTGCAATCAGGGCAGGTAAATATTTTTAAGGACCTCAAACCAGAATCCCTCAGCCAAAGACACTAGAGAGTGTCAGAGCTGCAGCCAAAAGAAGGACCTGCAGGTAACAGCAGGCAACAGCACCCAAAAGCCAACAAACTCCAGGCCCAGGACAACCACGGTTTGTACTACTCTCAGCATGGACAATGACAAGCACACCAGGTTGTTTCTCACACATCAGTGTTATCTAAAAAAGGCCAGGGCAGCAGACAGCTAAAAAGCCCTGACTGTAACCAGGAAATCAGATGTCCCACACCATGTTTCCAAAGGCATCAGATTTCGCTTCAGCAACCCCCAGCTGCAGCGCAGATCCTACTCAATGCTTCTCAATTTTGTTAGTGGCAGCTTTTCAAATGAAAAAAACCCACCTAAATTCCTCAGGCACTTTGGGAACATCTCCCCTGGGGCTGTTACTCAAGTGGCAAAGATGCCTACACCAGAGCAGGACCACCAAAGGGAAAGACAGACAGGCAGTTTATTTACGTAACTGATTCCTGACCCTCCCCAGTCCAGCTTTTTCCAGCATTTGAAAGGGCAGTTACCAAGTGACTAAAGTCAGAGCTAATGCTTCTGGATTGGGGAATCCAGTAACAACTCCTAAGTCCCTGTTTACTCGCCCAAATCAAGGTGCCTTTGTATAGACGTCGAAAGCCACTCTCAACTCAGGACAAATTTTTGCTGCAACAGCACACAAAGATTTTATTGGAGGGCTGCAGTGAGTGAATTGTGGTTCTTTGGAGGAAGAAGGTGCATTTTTAAAAGCACAAATACATCATGTGGCAACATCTTTGCTGAATACCTGCTTTCATTTTCCTTATCTCCACCTGGTCACGTGTCTAATGACACTACCACCTAAATTTAGCTCATTCGGCTGGCACTTGCAATCCCAACGATGCCTGTAGGACCACAACACACCTTTCTTCATCTCCCTTCTCTCCTTTGGCATACAGGGCCATTTCTGAAACAGCACATCAGGCAACATGCCAGAAGCCTCCTGCTTTCTCCTGCCACCCCAGAAGCTCTCTGAGCCCCGGCTGGGCTGCAGGGACAGCGCAGGGCCCTGTTTTGTTCGGTGCAACGCCCATCCCTCGCAAGCCCCTTTGTGCTATATCACAGTGCCCCCTCGCTCGCTTTTGTCTCCGTGCTGTCAGTCAGAACCCCACATCAGACCAACTTTGGGAAGCAGGAATATTCTAATGCAGAGACCTGCACCTTGGGGCTCTTCAGGTATAACTAAGAGGTCACAGATTTTCAGCATGTCTCGTCAGCAGGGGGTAAACACGTCAGTGAGGGCAGAACCAAGCCACCCTTACTCGCCACTGAAATCTTTATTGAGTTGAGGCTTCCCCGTTTGGCTGTTGGATCCTTTAGAACAGGCAATGACAACACTGACTATCCAGTAAATACTGGCCCACATCCCCAGTGAGTAAGAGGGGTCTGGAAGCTTGCTCAGATGGCCCTGCCTCTCCTCACACCAGCAAACCCACTGCCCCAGCCAAGCAGCTGCTCCCCACCACCAGCACCAGGCACGCCAGACTTCCCGCAGGAGCCTGGGGAAGGAGAGGAACGGGATTCCAACCTCTGGAGGACACTGTCCACCTCCCCAGGGCTCAGACTGCTGCCTGCCAGCAAGCAAGGACAAGGGGGTACCAGGGAAAAAACGCAACACCCCCTTCTCGGTGCAGCCAAACTCCGCAGCCGGCAGTGAAGAGGATGGGGCCAGCCGGGAGCATCCCCGACGCGGCAGGCCCACTCAGGCCCCTGCCCCACGAAGCCTCCAAGGCGGAGCCCCGGCCCTGCAGCCGGAGCCGGGCCCCCGGGGCGGGCCGCACACGCAGGCAGAGAGGCGGAGGCCGAGACAGGCCGCAGCCAGCCCCCCCCTCCCGCCCCGGTTACCTTGGTCTCCTTGACGTGCTGCTTGATGCCCTCCGGGTACCACTGCACCCGCACGTAGCCCCGCCGCAGCGGGCTGGCGCGGCCCTCCTCCGTGCCGCCGGCCCCGGGGCCTCCCGACTCGGAGCCCCCGGAGCTGGCGGCGCCGCCGCCGGTCCCGCGCCCGCCCTCCTCTTCCTCCGAGTCCGAGTCCTCGCCGTGGATGAGCCGCACCAGGCCGAACCGCACCGAGCCGCGGTAGCGGCCCGACACCAGGTCGTGCGAGAAGAGGAGGCGCTGCGAGCCGCCCGGCGGGGCGGGCAGGGGCAGCGCGGCGGGGGGGGCCGGGGCGGTGGGGGCCGGGGCCGCCTCAGCGGGCTGATCCGCCATGGCGCCGGGAGAGCGAGAGCGCGCGGCCGCCGGCGCAGGCTGGGGGAGGGGCGGGGCGGGGCGCGCGGGCCGCGCGCAAGTACCGGGCGGGGGCGGGGCCGCGCGGGGCCACGCCCACAACGGGCCCCGCCCACCGCGCGGCGCCCGGCCGCGGCCCCCCGCGCGCCCAGCCCCGCACCGCGCTGCCGCGGCCGCCGCCGGCTCCCCCGGACCTTGCAGCCCGTGCAGGGCGTACAGAGCCACCCCCTGCTTCCCGCCCCTGCCAGGCCCGCCCTGCCCTGCGCAGGGCACGGCGCGGTCTGCCCCGGCACTTGCTGGGAGCCGCGGTCCAGCTGACAGAACTGCCCGGTTTTGGCTTTTATAGCTCCTAGAAGCTTTCATTAGGGTGTGCAAATGAGCCAAGTGTTTGGCTTCACTGACTCAAGCGGTTTTTCCCCTCTCTGCGGGGATTTTTGAAGTCGAAATGGTTCCTTGAGTCCTGCTGCTCCGGCACGTAAAGGCTAAAGGAATTCAAAACAGCCTTTGCTGCCTTTCCTTTACCCAAAGACACCCTGCCCTGCCTGTTTGCTCCCTAGATCTCCCCACCTGTGCAGCACTGCCTGGAGTATCAGGAAAATGCGTGACAATTTTGTCCCAGGAAAGACCCCAGGAGCAGCAGAGCAGTGTTCTCCCTCCTGCCCGTTCCCTCCCACAGACAGGAGGCTGCTCTGCCTTCCCTGGCTATCATCTCTCCTTCCAAGGTATCTCCTTTTTGGAAAAGCAACAGGGATAAAGGTCTGACTGTGCTGACCTCTGGGATTCACTACTCACAGCAAGGGAGCAGGAACCTCTCCCAATCCTGCTGGGATTTTCCACCCTCACCCTAAGAGCTGGGAAGAGGCTGGGCAGACAGGGGCTGTGTGGGTGAGGGATGTGCTGTTGGTCAGCTGGCATTTCAGCTCTGCCTGGCTCCTGAGCTCTCCCAAGGCGTGGGTGGCAGGGCAGCAGGATGCTCTACAAACCATTCCTGTCCTGCCTCCAAAGCAGGGAGCTGCACTCAGTGCCTGCTGTCCCCCAGCCCCAGGTCAGCCTGACCTCCACTTCATCACTTGCTACAACAGCATTTTAACCAGAGGGGGATCACATTGATGTGATTCCCCACCGGAGCATTTCTCAGCATCAACCCCAGGGACAGGGAGGAGAATAGAGCTAAAGGGACCATTAGGTGGGAAAATAACAGTACACACTTGGGGAAAAACAGCTTAAATATCCATTCAGTGGTTATGCTGTTGTTTACAGGGAGTGTTTACTTCTGGGAGTACAGACCTCTGTCTGCAAGCCATGACCTCTGTAAAGTGGAGGAGGTGTGGAGTGAAAAGGCAGGACATGAATGACGCCAGCAAGGAGGATTTCACCCTCTGAGCATCACCATGCAGGGTGATCTCATACAGCCAGCCCACCTGGAACTGGGAGAGAGTGCAGCCACCCTTCCCCTGATGCCAGGGAGAATTGTGCTTTCGTGGGAACAGGATGAGGCCTTTGGGATGGGGAGAGAGTGCTCTCTGGTTCTGTGTGAATTGATGGTGTGTTCTTCTCAAGGTTTCAAAGCACAGCTTTATCCAGCATGGTGGTGCTTTATCCAGCATGGTGGTGCTTTATCCAGCATGGTGGTGCTTTATCCAGTATGGTGGTGCCTTATCCAGTATGGTGATGCTTTATCCAGCATGGTGGTGCTTTATCCAGCATGGTGGTGCTTTATCCAGCATGGTGATGCTTTATCCAGCATGGTGGTGCTTTATCCAGCGTGGTGATGCTTTATCCAGCATGGTGGTGCTTTATCCAGCATGGTGGTGCTTTATCCAGCATGGTGATGCTTTATCCAGCATGGAGGTGCTTTATCCAGCATGGTGATGCTTTATCCAGCATGGTGGTGCTTTATCCAGTGTGGTGATGCCTCTCAGCATCTCCTAATGTACATCATAACAGCTGCTAATAAAATATAGATACATGTAATGGGCATAATCGTGTGTGCAGATGGAAACTGTCCCTCCTCAGAGCAATCACAGAGCAGTGCTGGTCACAAACAGCCCCACAAACAATCACATTATGCAACCTTTGAGCTCACGGCAGGGGGATTTTAACGGGGACAAGGCAGGGCAGTTTGCTCATTTGCAAGAGCTGAGCTGGGTGTGTTTTTGCACTGTGATCCCAGCTGGGGGTCTGCCATGCTTCCCTCAGAAAGTGACACCAGAGAATTCGGTGTTTTGTCAGGACACAAGAGCCCTGAGCCTGGACTGCCACGACACTGAAGTGCTCTGGGCACGTTGCAGACCCCTGGTGTAGAAAGTAGCATCTCCCATTCAACATAGATCTCCACTGAGGGATCTCAGCGAGTCAGCCCTCTCTGCGAAACACTGAGGCAAAGCCAAGAAGCATTTTGCATGTGTGTTTGGATTTTTTTTTTGAGAAGGAGGCAAATTCAGCAGAATGTCTTGACTTCTGCAAAACCAAACACCACACAGCTTCCCCTTTGTTTAAGGATAATTCCTGGTGGAAAGTTGTTTCAGGAAGCATTGGCCTTTGCAGGAGAACATCCTGCAAGTGAGCTGAGCTGCTCGGGTGAGCCGATTGCCTTATCTGCCGTTGCAACAAGGTATTGGTCTCTCCTCCCTCAGCCCCAGCTAGTGCTGGTGCATCCTTCATGGGGCATCTTCACATGGGCCTTGGTATGGGTAAAGGGCAGGTGCTGGGGTGCCTGCAGAGTACAGAGTGCTTGCTGGATTCTGGGGGGCCCACAGGGTATCTTCAGGGTACCAGGGATGCTCACAGGGTGCCAGAGATGCCTGGTGAGTACCAGCTGCCCACAGACTTCCCAGATGATCAAAGGGTGCAGGGATGCCCAGTGGGTGCTGGGGATGCCTGGTAGGTGCAGGGATGCCCTGTAGGTGCCTGGAGGGCACGGGATGCTTGGTGAATGCCTGGAGGATGCCAAGTGCTTGAGTGGTTCAGAGTGCCTGGTGAGTGCTGGATAGGTGCTGGGATGCCCAGTGACTGCCTGGTGGGCACCAGATGCCTGGTGGTTACAGGGGTGGTGCCCGGTTTCCAGGTGAGTGTGGGATGCCCAGTGGGTGCCCTGGAAGATGCCGGGTGGGTGCCAGGATGCTCATAGGGTGCCGGGTGCCTGGTGGGTACGGGATGCCTGGAGGGTGCCTGGTGGGTGCTGGCGGTGTGGGATGCCCGGTGGTGTTGGTGGATACCCATGAGTGCTGGGGCCCGGTGGGTACCAGTGGGTGCTGATGGGTGCCGGTGGCTGTCGGGTGCCGGTGGGTGCCAGTGCCCGGGCCTCTGGTGCCACCTCGTGGCTGCCGCCTCCCGCCGCCGCGCAGGGCCCGTCCCGGCGATGTCTGTCCAGCGGGGCCCATCCCAGCCGTACCCATGATAGCAGTGCCCATCCCAGCCGTGCCCATCCCAGCAGTGCCCATCCCGGCGGTGTCTGTCCGGCAGTGCCCATCCCAGCCGTGCCCATCCCAGCAGTGCCCATCCCAGCAGTGCCCATCCCGGGGGTGTCTGTCCGGCGGTACCCATCCCAGCAGTGCCCATCCCAGCAGTGCCCATCCCAGCCGTGCCCATCCCAGCCGTGCCCATCCCAGCAGTGCCCATCCCAGCCGTGCCCATCCCAGCCGTGCCCATCCCAGCAGTGCCCATCCCAGCGATGCCCATCCCGGCGGGACGGAGCAAGCCCCGGTTGGGCGGTGCCGAAGGGCAGGAGCTGTGCCCGCAGCCCCGCACCCGCTGTCCCGCCCAGCCCCGGGGCACGGCCGCTCCCGCACGGCTCCGCTCCGCCCAGCAGCTCCACCGTGCCCCATTTGACACTATTTTCTTCTTTTGCTGCCGGGGTAAAAGGCTTCCGAGCGAAAAGCTTCCGAGTCCCAGCCTCCCGAGCCTGGCACCAAGGTCTGGCTGCCCGCCAGTGCTGTTATAGGCTGCTACGGGCAGGGAATGCCCTGCTCCAGCTGAGAGGCACGCTGGCTTTGCAGGACCTGCTGGGCATTTGGGACTGCTCTTGGCAGCACCAGAGGGGAGCACCGAGGGACAAAAGCAGCCTGGCAAGTGCTGAGAATACTGAATATGTCCAAAGGGCCACCTCTGGCTGTGAAGTTACAGCAATGGGGAGCACTTGCACTCTGCCAGCGCAGCTGATGAAAGGGCAGGAGACAAAGGGGAAGGAAAGAAAAGCCTGCAGCTGACCTTGCAGCAAGGCCAAGCTGCAGAGCCCTACTGCCACCCATCTTATGGCACTGCCAGGAGAAAAACTAGGTGACAACCTCCTTCCTACCTACTCATTGTGGTGAGGTGGGGGACAGTCATCCTCTTTGGGTACGTAGATCCGCTTGGCTCAGCCAGGGGAAGGTGCAAAACAGGGATGTAGATGCAGCATCCAGCTTGCTAATTACGTGAGTAATTACGTGAGCCTGGGAGAGAAACCTCCCTGATGATGCCACCTGCATCCCCTGTGATGGCAGCCACTGCCCCCTGGGGCCAAGGGACTGCCAAAGCTGCAGCCACCAGAAGCGGCTTAATCCCTCTGAGCAGTGGGATAAAGGGGAGGGAGGCAGAGTTTAGCACAGCCGGGCAGCCCCTGGGCTGCACGTGTGTCACTTCATTCCCAAGTCCCGGCAGAGTGGGGGACAAATGCTGCTCCATCTGCCTCCCACGTGCTGCTCCTCACCACAAATCCTGCCCAGAGATAATTGCTGTTCCTGAGCAGGCAGCCCAAGGAGGGGCCAGCCTGGCTGTGGGGTGGGACTGACAGCTCGGGGCTCTTTGAAGATGCTGAGAGAGCTGCTAAATATGTAAATCTCAGCACACTGCTGCGGCTCTCGTTTAATGGGGGTTTTGACCTTCAGCAGTTGTGTTGCAGGGAGAGACAGACCCAGCTAAAAGCACGGGATGCAGCGTTCCTGCTGGACTGTTCCAGCCCTGGGCCAGCCTCTGCTCTGCTGGGCTCCGTTGTAATGGCTGGGAGTTGCTCTGAAATGCCATTTCTGAAGAGCAGAAAGCTGCTGGCTCTTGTTTCTGTTTCAGTTCCTTGAAAAAAAATGTAAAAGAAGGAGATAAAGGTGTAACCTGAGGTCACTGCCCAGGACTAGAAACCAAAGCAGGTCCTGGACTGCCCACTAGGAAATGGCTCTGATGGAGCAAAGCCAGCTCTGTCTCCTGCTCTGGGCTTCCTTCAGGGCTGCACCTGGCTCATGATGGTAATGATGATGCCAACATCACACTCATGCCTGGGATAATCTCCTTTTATTACCCATGTCCTGATAGGGACAAATATTGCCAGCCTTACCTATCCAGCTTCTTATGCCATAGCTCCCAGGGACTGAGGGCTGTGCAGGGAAGTGCATGGTCTTTGGACTAAGCTCCTGCTTTCTATGTCCAGAGATGGGCAATAAAGCTGCTGAAGGGTCTAGAGCACAAGTCTGATGAGGAGTGCCTGAGGGAACTGGGGTTATTTAGCTTGGAGGCTGAGAGGAGACATGAGAGCTCTCTACAACTACCTGCCAAGGAGGTGCAGCAAGGTGGGGATCTGTCTCTTCTCCCAGTAATGAATGTTAGGTCAAGAGGAAACAACCTCAAGTTGCCCCACGGGAGGTTTAGATTGGAGATTGGGAAGAGTTTTTTCCCTGAGAGGGGTGTCAGCCCCTGTGCCAGGCTGTGCCCAGGGAGCTGGGGGAGTGCCCAGCCCTGGAGCCATTGCAAACACACCCTGCTGAGGGCTGTGGGTTAGTGGTGGCCTTGGCAGGGTGAGTGATTGGACTCAATGATCTTAAAAGTCTTTTCCAAGTGAGATGATTCTATGATTCCTTGGGGCAGAGACCTTACTTCTGGCTTCCCATCCTACAAGGAGACAGCTGATTCCCCTGAGAAACTCCCACAACCAGCAGCCTCCCTCTCCTTCCCTCAAAGCAAGCCCATCCCCTCTTGGAAGAACTGCTCTCAGTTTCTGACAGGCTCCTGGTGCCCTCAGAAGCCTGGATCAGGAGCAGCACCTCACTCTCCTTTCCTAGCAAAGCCCTCTGCTCTCCCTCCCTGGCTTGGAGGGAGGACCCAGTGCAGAGCAATCAGCTAAATGCTTTATCCCTCTGCAAGCAGTCATGCCAGGGAAAAAGAAATCCATAAAAGCCTAATGGGATCCTTTTGCTGGCCTGTCACCTTAAAGCCTCTCACCTCTCCTTGTCTTTCATCAGGGTCAGGATATAAACTCCTTAGGATGTCATCACGTGCTCCATAAATAACAAACATATATAAGCAGGGGCTGTGGAGAGTGCGGCAGAGGAGGGGAGGTGAAGCCCTGGGTCCTGCTGCCTTGCCAGCCAGCATCAGCACCAGCATCAGCACCAGCACCAGAACCAGCATCAGCACCAGAACAAGCACCAGCATCAGCACCAGCACCAGCAGAGCAGGGTCAGGCCGGTAAGCACGGTGGGTCAGCTGCCTCCAGGGTACTGACACCCTTGGGGCAGCTGGTGGTCCCTGGGGCACTGGGACTTACCAGCACCAGTGTTCCAGGCTGAGGGGAAAATTGCCCCAGAGGAGAGAGGGTTGGTGCATAGAGCTTGGCTTGCCTGAGAAGTGACTCTGGAGGAGGTAAGAGTGTGACTCCCCTCACAGCCGCTGTCCCATCCCTGCTCTTCTGACACATGCTGTCAAAACCAGGGTGTGGGGACACTGAGACCCTCCGTGTTTAGGGTGTGGGAAGAACTTGAGCTCTTTTGCAAAGAGTGTTTGGCTTCAAAACTGGGTGAAAAACTCCTTCCTACCAACTCATTTGAACAATTCAAGCTCCAATTCCAGCCAGAGGCTGACAACAATGCAAAGGTGTTGTCAGGGAGGCACTGTGTGCACTGTTTAGCTCCAGGTGAGCATCTCTCTGGACCACGCAGATGCTTTAATCTCTGGTGCACAAAGACATCTGCAGTGGGAGCTCTTGGTGCACTGCTATGTACAGACTCACATCAGGCTCCTCTCAGGGGGGTCTGATAAGGAGTTACAGCATGATATTCACCTGGGGTGTGAGTGGCTTGAACAATGTAGGGAGGCTAATTCCCACAGCAGCCAAAATGCCAGCTGAGGCTTGATCCAGCAGCATCCCCAGAACCTGCCCCAGGTGCTCAGCACCTCCCAGGATCAGGCCACTGCTGCATTTTCTGGGTGCCCAGAGCCTACCCTCTGTCCTGCTCTGGGATTTAACCAAGGTGGAGGAGCCTCTGACCCAATTAGGCTGAGGACTTCCAGATTTGATAACAAACTACAAACCCTCCAAACCCCCCAGCACCTGACTCTCCCCTCCAGCTCTGCCACTCCTTTACCTCCTTCCTACATGGTTTCCAGGAGCACAAATCTCCCATTCCCAGCACCATTTCAGTTAGTCCTTAGGGACTAGAATGAGCACTGGAGATGATATTTCCCTTGCTAAAGAAATCTCCTTTCCCTGATGGACCCAGTCCCATGGATACACATCCACTGCCCAACCAGCAATCCATTGTCAATAAATCCCAACCCCTTTGTCTCACCTCAAACTGGATAAAACAGGCATTTCAGCCCCTGGCATTTCAGGATGGAAAATTCCCAGCTTGTGTCTGCTCTGCCCTGTGCGATGTTTGTGCTGGTAATGCTTTTGTTTCTATAAATCCTATTAGCTGGAGGCAAGCCTATAATTAGCAGGGAAAGCCAGCACCTCTCATACAATAATCAAAAATGACCTGGCTTCACACAGGCTTTGCTGCAGGTTGCTGGAATATTGGGCTGAGCAGGGATGGATGGATGGCTCCAAGGAGCAATTCCCACTATTTCTGCCCATGGGAGACGTGTGCTTGGCAAAGCTACTCACTCAGTTTGGGGTTCTCTCTGGATTTATTAGCTTGGAGTGCTCACACACGAAAGCAGAGGCAGATTGAAGGTTCAGGCTCTGAACCAGGTCAGGGGATTTGACCAGGCTGTACAGGACAAGTTCAGGAGCTGTTGACTCTCCTGAGGGGACTGAGGCATTCGGAGTCTCACATCACCACTGGTGTCCTGGGACAGGCTGTGCTTGGTGGGATCACACTGCCTGAGGCTCATGGGACAGAGGGCAAAGCCTGGGGGCAGCTCTCTCAGGTGGGATGCCAGAGGCTTGTGGCTCAGGCACTCCCAGGTCCTGCCACTCACCCACCTCAGCTAAGTCTGCAAGCGTGGACATGACTAAGCTCAACTATGGCTGAGCTGAGTGAGCTGGGAAAGGGAGTAAATCCTGTCAGCCTGACATGCCTGTGCCCATGCCCAGCACCGTGGTGCATGTGTGATGGCCCAGCCCTGACCTCTCACATACAGCTGTGCAGCGCTGCACGGAGCTTTCACACTGAGTATTTTGCAGCTTCCCAGCTTCTCACCCCACATCCCACCCTGCCTGGCCCCAGGGCAGGGACTGCATCTGCCCCGGGACTCTCCTGACCGTCCTGCTGCCTGGGGTGGGACATGTGGGGCAGGATGCTGGGGCAGGATGCTCAGCCCCATGCCTGCTCTGGCTTTAACAGCCCCCATCCCCGCTCTGTCCCACTGCCTGGACACTGGCACCTGGTCACTTGGCTGTTGTCCCCTAGGCCACAAGTTTGCTACAGCCCATAGCAAATGCCAGGAACCTGCACTGGCTGCAGCTCACAGTGACAGCAGAGGGGCAGGGGGTCACTGTGGGCGGCTATCTGCTGTATGCATTCACATACATATGCACACGGCAGGGAAAGGGTGGCGAGCAGCCTGATCCCGTGTGTGACCAACAGGTACGTTCGGCGTCTCAGCGCGGGAGGGGATCGGCTGCAGCCAAGGCCGGAGCTGGCAGAGGCTGCCCCGCGCCGACGGGCGGAGGGAAGCCGGGCAGGAGGATGCTGGCTCTCAGCTCGGTGCCTTTCCTGAAGCCCATCTCCCTGAAGCCGCCCCGCAGCTCGCCCGGGGGCCAGCGCCGCCACACGCTGCCCGCCAGCGAGTTCCGCTGCCTCAGCCCCGAGGACGCCGTCAGCGTGTTCGAGATCGAGAGGGAAGGTAAGGGCTGCCCAGGGGGTCCTGCCCGCTGGCATCGGCCGGAGAGACCCCGGCCCTTCCCTGCACCGCTCCCTCAGCCTCCTGGGGTGGCAAACGACCCCGGCATGCTCTCCTGGGTGAGGAGGGAGGGAGCCAGCAGCTGGGACTTGAGGCCACCGTGGCCTCCTTAAAGTAGAGGAGGTTGTAGTTAAGGAGGTGGAAAACCACAGTCCCCAGCTCACCCAACTCAGTCATGGTGGGACAGTGTGAAATGTTCCCAGAGCAGGGCCAGGGGAGTGGGGAGCAGCTCTCCTAAAGCAGCCCTGGCACAAGTGAGCAGACAGGAGAGGAGGAAGAGGAAGGACACGATGCTCAGCCTCCTGTTACACAGGGACACCCTGGCATGCCTCCCCCACATCTCCCAGGCCACTCCAGCTCCTCTCGCCCAGCCTCACCTGGCTCCTTCCTCCCTCCTCTCCAAAGGGCAAGGGCAGCTGAGGAGATGCCAGGCAGGAGGGGTCACCTCAGCACCTGCTGCTGTAGCCCTGGGGTCAGCAGCAAGAGCAGGGAGCTGGTCCCTGGGCCACAGGACTCGCCTGTGGAGGAGCAGAGCTGCTCCCAAGAGTCACCCACGTCCCTTAGGCCAAGCAGACAGCAGGACACGTGCCCCCTCTCTCCATCACAACGTGCTTTCTGGCCCTGCACGGGTGCTGAGGGCTTTCCTGAGCGTGGGTGTCTTCGCTCCCCCTCCAGCCTTTATCTCCGTGTCCGGGGCCTGTCCCCTGCGCCTGGATGAGATCCGCCACTTCCTCAGCCTGTGCCCGGAGCTGTCCCTCGGCTGGTTTGAGGAGGGACGGCTTGTGGCCTTCATCATCGGCTCGCTCTGGGACCAGGAGAGGCTCAGCCAGGTAAGAGCCAGACCCTGTTCCTCCTGGCACTGCCAGAGCCTGGGGACAGCAGACACTCCCCTGGGCACCGAGGCTGCTGATCAGACCTGCTGCCCCGAGGGACTGCTGCAGGGGCTGCTCTGCTGGAAACAACCTCCCTTGTTAAAAGCTCTGCCGAGTGACTCCCCTCCCCAGCCACCCTAAAGCCTCCAAGGACGGCGCGGGGAGGCAACGGGAGGGTGGCACCGGGACCTTTCGCTGTGTGACGGGGAGGGGGGAGCCGAGGGGTCAGAGCCCACCCCACTGACCCCGCTCCCCCTCGCAGGCGGCGCTGACCCTGCACAGGCCCCGGGGCACGGCCGTGCACATCCACGTGCTGGCGGTGCACCGCGGCGCCCGGCAGCAGGGCAAGGGCCCGCTGCTGCTGTGGCGGTACCTGCAGCGCCTGCGCTGGCTGCCCTTCGCCCGCCGCGCCCTGCTCATGTGCCAGGACTTCCTCGTGCCCTTCTACCAGAAGTGTGGCTTCGAGGCGCTGGGGCCCTGCCAGGTGCGGGTGGGGGAGCTGGCCTTCGTGGAGATGCAGCACCGCGTGCGCGGCCATGCCCTCCTGCGCAGGAACAGCGGCTGCTGAGGCCCGGCCTGCCCGCGGCGGGAACAGCCTGCCACCCAGCTCCGGCCCACCACGGCTCTGCTGCTCCCCAGCAGGCCCTGGCCTCATCTGCCTTCCAGCCAGATCAGCCCAGCCCTGGGGACAGGGATCAGCCCCCAGCCCAGCCCTGGGGACAGGGATCACATCCAGCCCAGCCCTGGGGACAGGGATCACACCCAGCCCAGCCCTGGGGACAGGGCTCAGCCCCCAGCCCAGCCCCGGGGACAGGAATCACCCCCAGCCTGGCCCTGGGGACAGGGATCACACCCAGCCGGGCCCAGGGGACAGGGCTCAGCCCCCAGCCTGGCTCTGGGGACAGGGATCAGGGATCACCCCCCAGCCTGGCTCTGGTGACAGAGATCACCCCCCAGCCCGGCTCTGAGGACAGGAATCACCCCCAGCCTGGCTCTGGGAACAGGAATCGCTCCCCAGCCCAGCCCTGGGGACAAGAACCACGCTCCAGCCCAGCCCTGGGGACAGGAATCACCCCCAGCCTGGCTCTGGGGACAGGAATAACCCCCCAGCCTGGCCCTGGGGAGAAGAATCTCTCCCTATGCCCCACTGGAAGCACTGACCCCCTGGTCTCTGCTTTAGCTGGGGGGGCTGCAGGGCCCTGTGCAGCCCCGGGAGCGAAAGGCATTGCCTGAGGAGCAGCTGGGGGAGAGTCACAGCCACGTTTTGCTGAGCCACCCAGCAGAGCCCACATGTACATGTGCCCCCAGCCCCATACTCCCTTCCACCAGCAGCACCAGCAGTCAGCCACACCACAGCCCCCACCCAGCCCCCCCAGCCCAGGCAGGGTGCCAGCAGCCAGCTCCCTGCCCACAGACACCTTTCCAGCCCCCCTGGAGCACAGCCCCAGCCCCCACCAGCCCACTGCCACCCCTGCACACTGCAGGGCCTCCCAAATCATCCCCCTCCAGCCCAGAGCCACAACAGGGCCAGGACAAGCTTTTCTTGCTGTGAAGCTGTGAATAAAGAGGTGGCAGTGGTTTTGTACACAGCTTGTGTGTGTTCCTGTCCCACTCCCAGCCTCACCCCACCGTGACACCCGGAGGGAGGGCACCAGAGGCCATCCAGCACCCCTGGGGGCATCTCAGCTTTGGGAGAAATGGGACAAATCCAGCCTGAGGTCATTCAGCAAAGGATGTGATTCAGGCTGTGCCTTCAACCAGGGCCAGGAGACTCTGGAGGTCTTTTTGCTCCAGGCATTTGCTTTCCCCTGCTGCTTGAGACCTTCCAAACCCTGTTCCCCTCCCAGGGAGGGTTTCATAGAATCATTTTGGTTGGGAAAAACCTTGAAGATCAAGTCCAAGCCCACCACTGACCCATGGCCCTCAGCACCTCAGCTCCACCTCCCTGGGCAGACTGGCACAGGGGCTGACAACCCTCTCAGGGGAAAAGTTCTTCATCATCTCCAGTCTAAACCTCTCCTGGTGCAACTTGAGCCCATTTCCTCGTTCTGTCACTCATTACTGTCCTATCATTCACTGTCAGAGAGAAGAGACTGACCTCCACCTTCCCACAGCCTCCTGTCAGGTAGTTGTAGAGGGTGATCAAGTGGGAGTTGTACAGAGCGTTTGAGGGGCACTGGGGGCAGCACAGCCCTGGCCCTAAGTACTCTCACCACTGCCTCACCCCTTACCATGCCAACCATCACAACCACCAGAACCCCCTCAAGGTGCTGAGCCCCTGTCCCTGAGAAGGGAGAAGAGGCTTTGTGTGTCTCATTAAACACAGGTAGAAATTTATTAACAGAGAAAACAACCTATAACTTTTAAAAACAGTATCAAAAGACACAACTGAGGTGAAGTGTCTGTCTTTGGCTGGAGCAGCATCAGAGGGACAGAGAGGGGCTGAAAACTGGCCCATAGTGGAGGGAGGGACACGAGGAGGGGCATGGGGAGCGGCTCTGGATGGTAAGAGCTGAGCTCAAAACCCTCAAATACTCATCTGGGCTGCTGGGTTCTCTTCTCCCTCCATTCAACAGCAGCCCCAGCCCTGCCAGAGCAACTCATCCCAGAGCAGGGACAGCCTGGCACCAGCCTCGAGGAGTCACCTGGAGCCCAGGAAGGACTGGCCTTGGGGCACAAGGGAGGAGATGGCCTGGGACAGCCAGGGACACGGCCCCGGGCAGGGAAGGCGGAAAGCCACTGCCCTGTCCTGAGCTTCTCTGCCTGTCTAACACTGTTTGAGGCTGGGGGAGCACTACTAGGGTCCCTATGCTCTGGAAAGGGAAAGGGGTAACAGCAGGTACTGGAGGCACAAGTGAAAGGTGAGAGCACTGACGGCTTCCTGAGGGTCTGAGGGCCTCAGGAGCAGCCCCACAGCCACCCCAGGGTGTTTTTCCCCAGGCCTCCCTGCCAGCATGGCACCACAAATGCAGTGTGTGCTGCTTCTCTTCCAAAAAGAGAATTTCACTGAGAAGAAGCCCCCTGCTCTGAGTCCTGCCTCAGGAGCCCAGGTGGGGAGGCACAAGCCTCCTTCCATGGCCTCAGGGGAGCACCAGGTGTGAAAGCAGGACGGAAAAATACCTTCAAAGTTCAGCTCTGAACACCTCAGAGCTGTGGTAGTGGTCCAAAGTGAGGGAGAGTTCAAAGAGTTCAAAGTGGGGGAAAACATTGGCCTAAAGAACTGAGGATAAAAGAAACCAGTGCCCCTGCAAAAAAAGGGGTCATGTTCACATTATGAACCCAGTGCCTGAGGACACTGAGGTGGGTCAGGGCCTCAGGCAGGCAGGGGCATGGGTAGGAGACCTTGGCAGCATCATTCCCAGGGTTGCCTGCCCACCACAACCCCGTGTTCTCATGCAGGCAGCAGCCAGGGTCGGTCCCCAAACCAGTTATGGCTTTTCAATGCCAAGAGGGGTGTGTGAGGCAGAGTGACTCCAGCCTCACTCCCCACCTGCAACCCCAGGGGTGACACCGTGCCCGGGCTCTGCCTCGTCCCGGGGCAACCACCATCACCCTCGGGCTGGTAAACACTCACCCCACGGAAAACATTCCCCCCCTGGCCCTGCTCCAGCCTGGGGCTCAGTGCAGGACCTGCTCCAGCTCGTACTTCTCACAGAACTTGCTGGTGAAGGGCAGGCAGGTGAGATATTCCACCCAGTGCCAGTTCACGGGGTATGCGTAGAACCAGACCACCAGCGAGGCAAAGAGCCCCAGGAACACCAGCAAGGAGACGATGATCATGGCCCGCTTGCGGTACTTATCCACCGTGCCAAAGGTGATGTAGGGCAGGAAGGCGAAGGACAGCAGGAGCCCGCTGAGGAAGCCGAAGAGGTGAGCGATGTTATCGATCCACGGCAAGAGCCCGCACACAAAGAGGAACAGCACGACGCCAGAGAGGTTGAGGAAGGCTTTCCAGGGTTTCTCCAGCACTTGCCAGCTCTGGAAGAGCTCCACGAAGAGACAAGCCAGCAAACCGAACTGGGAGCCCGCGGGGCCCACCTGAGGGGAAGGGGAAAGTCACGGCTGACCCCACACACGTCACCCCAGGCGCTGCCCTGTGTCCCCAAGGACCGTCCCCTCCCCTTGCACAAGGCGCCTGCAGCACAGCAGTGAGGGGCTGAGGGGGAGCCCCGGCACGGGAGGAAGAGGAGGGGAGCAGGCTGGTGCTGTCTGGGCAGCTGGGACTTTCTGTGACTCAGCAGCCAGGCAGCATCGCCCCTTCCCAGGCCACAGTCCCCCCTGCCCAGCCCCCCTGGGGGATTAGGCTGTGGTGTGATGCTGTTGAAAGCCAGGCTGGGTGTCACTGCAGATTAGCCATCTGCCCTCCTGGGGACACACACCCCCCCCACACGTGGGACCCACATGCCATGTGCAAGCCCCACACGTGGGACAGAACTCCCCTGCTGCTGGGGCACCAGCCTCCCACCCCCCAGCAAAACCTGCCAGGGAAAGAGCTCTGTGCTGCAGCCCCCTCCCAAAGCAGCAGCACAGGGAGGGGAAGGGGGCGTCCTCTGGTCCCTGGGGAGCTGGCTGGGGTAGGGTGATGTGGGCAAAGGCCCCCAGCCCTCACCTCTGCCCGGTACGGTAGGAAGATGGCACTGGCCAGATTGCCTGTGATGCCACTGAGGATGAAGATGATGGAGATGCGATGCCACCCTGCCAGCTTCTCCAGGTCCCTCAGCACTGTCATCTGGAAGGTCACTGACACCAGGCAGTGGATGATGCTGGGGGGAAGAGATCCTGTGTTAGAGACACAGGCTCTGCCCTGCCAGAGCCCCTGCTCAGCACTCCCACTTGCTGCCCTGCCACGAGACACCTTACACAACAAGCCCCTGAGGGCACGTGGCACTAGGGTGGCCTCCTCTCTCCTGTCCCAACCCAGTGGGGGCCACAGCCCACCCCAGCTGATGTTCCAGGCCCTGGACCCCATTCCCCAGGCACGGGGCTGCAGCTCACCCTGCGTGCAGGAACAGGGACAGCCACAGTCGGTAGAACTGGTCGGGGATCTCCGGGTCGAGGAAGGGCAGGAGGCCACAGACCTCGTCCAAGCAGTGCACCTGTGAAAGCAGACAGGGCTGGGGGCTGATGGGGGGCTCAACCCACACCCCAGAGCCACAGGGAACAGAGGATGGGTCACAGGGATGCATGGGTGATGATGCCATGTGTCGGTTGTGGGGAGGACTCTGGGTAGTGTGGGGCACCTGCGCTGCCCACGTGCTGGGGAGGAAGTGACTGAGCATCCCCAGTGCCCAGGAGATGCCCAGGGGCTGTTCCTCCTGCCTGCTGTGCCTGTCCCAAGGACACAAGCGCTGCCTGGGGAGGGCTGGCTCACGTCCTACTGCCCACACCAGCGAGGTGGGGACATAGCAGCGGCAGGAATCCAGCTGACAGCTCGGCAATCCCCTGGCACTTTGCATTCCCCTGCTCACACCCATCCCAGCCACAGCCCAGGACACTATCAAACCCTTTGGCATGGGCACAGCAATGCCTGGCCCCGTGCCAGCAGCATGCCCTCAGCCCCAGCCCGCTCACCTGCGAGCAGAGCGTCGCTTCCTCGTGGAAGTAGCCGTGCATGAACTCGCAGTACTCCCGTGTCGTGATCTCGCAGCTGGGCAGAGGCAGGCAGTGGGCACACTCAGGGCAGGACTCACTCCAGTGCCCCCCAGCACCCCCTCTGCTCACAGAAGCCAGTCCTGCTGCCACCATGCTGACCAGCCCCTTCTGAGGCTCAGTAACCTCCCTCCCCCTGGCACAGCTCCAGCCATGGATGGGGCTGAGCAGGGAGAGCTGAGCCCGGGCTGGGTGCCCCCACGGCTGTGACCCACCTGCCCTTGGTGCCAATGCAGCAGGGCCTGCCCTTGATCTGGCAATCCATGTGGGCAAAGCCTGTGTGGTTGGTTTTGGTCTCATAGGTGCAGATCTATAAGCAGGAGGGAGAGGAGTCAGGGTCTGGCCCCAGGCTGTCCTGCCTGGCTCGTCACCTGCCATGACTCCCATGGAGGTTGGCACCACGGTGGCATTGGGCACTTACTGGCCACTTGGTGATGTCATCTGACCACACATGGGGTGGGTTGGACGCTGGCTCCTCGCACGTCCTGGGGGGAGAAGGTGGGTGAGGTGGTCAGGATCAATCCTCCTCCAGCACATCCCTCCCTGCAGACTAGCAGCCTCCCTCAGGCACAGCCCCTGTAGCACCTTCCTCAGTTCCAGAAGGACAGGGAGCTGCTGCAGAGAGTTCAGCTCAGGGCCACAGAGATGATGGAGTGGAGCATCTCCCTAATGATGAAAGGCTGAGGGAGCTGGGGCTCTGCAGCTTGGAGGAGGCTGAGAGGTGACCTCATTCATGTTTATAAATACATAAAGGGTGTGTGTCAGGAGGCTGGAGCCAGGCTGTGCTCAGTGATGGCCAACGATGGGCAATGGGTACAAGCTGGAACAGAAGAGGTTCCAAAGAAACACAAGGAAAAACTTGTTCCCTGTTGAGGTGAGGGAGCCCTGGCAGGGGCTGCCCAGATGGGCTGTGGAGGCTCCTTCTCTGGAGACATTCCAACCCAGCTGGATGAGTTCCTGTGTGCCCTACTCTAGATGCCCCTGCTCTGGCAGGGGGGCTGCACTGGATGAGCTTCCCAGGTCCCTTCCAGCCCTTAAGATTCTGTAATTCCATGGCACTCATGGGCCAGCACCATCGATGCCCCTTGGCAGCAGCCCCCATCAATGCCCACACTCAGGACAAGCCCTACCTCAGTTTCCCCACTGATCCTCTTCCTTATCACCCTCTTACAACATCTAAGAGCCTCCCCAGCCCCTTGGTTGGGAGGACTGCAGGTATGCAAGCTGGAAACAGTCCCAGGCAGCACCTGCCCCCGTCCACGTGCCTCCCCCAGCCACATCCTACCTGGGGTCCTGGTGGCACACGGCCCCTGACGTGCGCTTCCTGCCCAAGCCCATGGCCGGCGCGTTGCTGCCCGGCCACTTGATGAACGTCGCCAGCGTCTCCTGTGGGGAGGATGGAGGGGCTGAGGACACGTGTCCTGCCCTGGAGCTGTGTGGGGGGCGCAGGGCCCCTCTTGCCCCAGCCCCTGGCCGGCAGCACGCACCGAGCAGTCCTGTGGCAGGGTCTGGATGCAGCCCGAGTTGTCGTTCTGGACGCAGCAGCCGGAGCCGCGCTCCCGGTCCCGCTCGCGCTGGATGAGCCGCTCCACCTGCCGATCCTTCCGGATGCACGGGGAGAACTTGGCTCCCAGGTGGATCAGGTCGATCTGGGAGGGAGATGTCAGTCTAGGGGTGCTCTGTGGCCCCTCCATCCCGCCTCTGCCCTCTCATCAGCTGTCCCCAGGAGAGCTCAGCATGGGGCATGGGGTCGCCATCTCTGTTAGCCCAGAGGGAGGAAGGCAAGTGGGAAGGGGACGGGGGCTCTTCTGACCATCCCACCACGATGCTACAGCTTTGGGAATTGCTGCTGAGCTCTCAGCCTTGGCTGGGATTGAGCAGCAGGCTGAAGAGAGATGGGAGCAGTGAGGGCTTGGGGAAGCAGGCTGAGACAATGGGTCGAGCTGGCCCCCCTAGGAGAGGGGGTAGAGCCCAGGCCCTCAGTCAGGGCAGGAGGAGCAGAGGCCAGTGGAGCACAGAGCTGGGGTGAGTGGCTGGGGTCCAGCAGAGCCCTTACCGAGCTGGGCCCGATCCAGAAGTTTTCCTGCTGGATGTACTTGACGCTCTCGTAGACGCCCTTGTTCCGCAGGACCTGCCAAGGCCAAGGTCAGCCACTGCCGCGGGGGCTGGCCTGGGGTGTGCAGTCTCCCCTCTCCCTGCTCACAGGGGGCTGAGCAGCCCTCTTTGCCTGAGGGGAAGGGCTGCTGCGTCCCACCAGCAACATGGGAGGGAGACCAGCAGCACCCCAAGATGCTCTCAGTCCTAGCAGGGAGCACAACAGTGTGAGACACTGATGGTCATGCTTCCCCAGGAAGATGGATATCTGCTCCTCTCTCCAGCCTGGCTGCTGGAGGAGCAACGCAGGTGACTGCAGGCTCCCAGGATTAACCCCTAAGGGAGGGGCACAGACAGAAGCTCAAACTTACTAACTCTATTGTCACGTGCTGGGTGAAGCCGATGGGGGCGATGCCGTAGGTGCTGATGACCAGCAAAGTGATGATGATGTGCACAAAGGTGACCCAGTACGTGAAATATGGGCTGAGGAGGAAAGGACACAACACTGAAGCAGCTCAGGGGATCACTGGGCAAAGGGACACTGCAGTCCCTCCAGCCCTGATGCCCAAGCACCAAGGGGCACACGTGCAGGTTACAGCTGGGGAGCCCCATGCCCACCCCCCTCACCGGTGGCTGTCGGTGATCTCCAGCTGCGACTGCACGATGCTGCTGAGGTTGCGGCGGTACGTCCTGTTCAGCCACTTCCCCACCACCCCCAGCCCGTAGTAGCGTTTCTTGCGGTTGAAAGCAAAGTGCATCACTTTGGAAGTGATTCGCCGGCCTCGTATGGGAGCTGCCCTGGCACCTTCCAGGGCTGAGGAGACACGGCCCTCCCGCCTGCAGAGAGGGGGGAATCACAGAGTGGTGAGGGCTGGAAGGGACCGCCAGAGCCCACCTAGCACAAGCCCCTGCTAAAGCATGTTCCCCTCCATGAGGGGCACAGGAACATGTCCAGGTGGCTTTGGAAACCTCCTGAGAAGGAGCCTCCACACCCTCCCTGGGCAGCCTGGGCCAGGGCTCCCTCACCTCAGCACCAAAGGACTTTCTCCTTGTGTTTAAGTGGAACTGTTTGTGTTCCAGCTCATGGCCATTACCCCTAGTTCTGTCACTTCAGACAACAGAAAACACTGCTGCCCCATCCTCCTGACACCCACCATTTAGACATCTATTAATGAGATACCCCCTCAGCCTTCTCCAGGCTGAACAGCATCTTCCTTGTCAGAGAGATGCTCCAGTCCCCTGATCATCTTGGTAGCCTTGAACTGGCCTCTCTCCAGTAGTTCCCTGTCCCTCTTGAACTGGACACAGGACTCCAGATGAGGCCTCACCAGGGCAGAGTAGAAAGAGAGGAAACCCATCACACCTGCCAGAATGGGCCAGCTGGGAAATCCACCCCCCACCCAGCCCCTGTGGCCACAGCCAATGCCTGGGGTGAGGGCTTGACCTCATCCTCCTAAGAACATGCCAAAAGTGCCCAGTGCCCTGAGGATGGCTGGGGACATTGTCCTGGCTGCAGCTGTGAGGACTGGACCTGTGAGAGCTGGTACTCACAGGGTGGGCTGCTCCACCTCGGGGGACACCTTGGCATCCTGCCCCATGGGGTGCATGTGCAAGTACGTGGCTGATAGTGGTGGTGACTCGAAGACATCATCGGGCATGGAGTACATCTCGTCGTGCATGTCCATCTGGAAGGGAGACAGACACGTGTTCTTGGATGTGTGCAGTGGGCAAGAAGCTGCCCCAGGGCAACAATCCCCCCTGAGTGTGCCCATCACCAGGGCAGCCCGGCTGCATCTGTCTCCAGAGCCTGGGGAGGGGGGGATCCTCACTGGCACCCCACCAAATGCACATCACAAGGTGTGAACCGTGCCCACGATGGCAGCGTTGCTCCCCGGCCCCCCGGCAGCATCACCCAGGGCACAGCCCCATAGCACCAGGCACGGCAGCCCCTGACACCCCCACTCCCAGGGCAGCACTGACACAGGGGTACTCACCAGAGCCCCCTGGCTCCAGGCAGCCCCCAGGCAGGGGCAGGGGCAGCGTGGAACGGCACTTGCCTTACTGAAGAAGGACAAGTCCAGGGTATCGGCAGCGTCCCCGATGTCCTCGTCCACGAAGCTGGGGTACAGGAAGCTCCGCTTGTTGGTACTGAGCTTGGGAGCCAGCAGCTCCAGGACAGAGCGGCCCTTTGGCACGGGAAGCAAAGGTGGGTGAGCAACCAGAAGCCTCCCAGTTTTTGCAGCACTGATGGTTTCTTGTAGCCTCCCTCCTCAAAGCCAAGAGGTAAGAATTAAAGCCCAACCACCTACTCCCTGTGTAGGAAGGGCAGCAGATGCTGCCTTTAGCTGCTGTGAGTTGGTGTTGGATCAGGACCATGTTAGTCAGCACAGGTGAACTCTAAACCCCCCTTTTGGTATCTGTCCCACAAACCTGACCCCAAGACTTGCTCCCCAGGGGCTAGGAAGCCACAAGAGAAGCTTCCCCTGCAGCTAAAAGTCTCCTAGCTCCTCAGGAGTAAACCCCAGACACTGCTCTTTTCTAGGGATGCCATACAAGACAGTTCCACTTTGGTGGTCCAGTTTTCAGCAACACTTCTCTTTTAAAGCAGAACTCAGGTTAAAAATCACCAACTTCTCCCCTCAAACACAGCCTGCAGAGACAGTGATGTGTGTGCAAAGCAAAAGAGCCCAGAAGCAAAGAGAGACAGAGCTGAAACCTGAGTGAGCAAGAGCACAGCCCAGGTAGCTCCCGAAAACTCACACGGAGAAGGGCCTCAGCTGCCTTGAAGCTCATGTGGGCAACAGACTCCCTCTTCCTGCGTAGCACGTGGCCGTGGCCGGAGCGGATGCTGTTGAAGGATGCCAGGGAGGCGACGCCGGGGGTGGAGGGGGGCAGGGCATGGTGGGGCGTGTGGGGACGGTCGGGCTCGTCGGGACGGCGGAAGGGCCGGCCCCTGGCCAGCGGGTCCACGATCTGCAGGAGAGACGAGGTGTGAGTGCTGCGAGAGCGAGGCTGGGAGCCAGACCCTGCGTCCCGAGCTCTACCTTGGGCATCTTGGCTGGCTTGGGTGACTCAGTGCCTTGGAAGGAGGGCACCTCCTGGCTGGGCAGCTCCATGTCACGGTAGGCAGGCTTCAGCTTGCCGTACCTCATGCTGCAGTGCTGCAGGCTCTTGCGTTGCCACTGCTGCCGCTTCCCCTCCCAGTCGTCGCTGATGCCGAACCACTGCGCCGTGCCCCTGCACACACAACGGGCACACGGCTGGTACCCGCCTGCTCCCTGGCCCCACGGACTGCCATCCCACCCAGAGGGTGATTTGGGTTGGAGTGTCTCAGCTCAGCACACAGCAGGGTGAGTTTTGACCTGGCTACAGGTCAGGGAAGGGATGCTGCAGAGAGGTCACTGGGCCTTTGGGTCTCTTGGGAGAGGTGACTCCACCAGGACTCACACCTTGTGCAGGTGCAGAGCGTCAGCTCTGGGCTGCAGCTGACATCCTGCTCATGGTGCTTGTGAAGGTCCTACAGAAACTGGGCTGAGAAGTTTCTCCCATACACAGAACAAGGGGGTGAATTAGCACTACACAATTCTGCTGCAGGGTTATCCCCAGGCAGACACCGGAGAGACAAAGCAGAGCCACACCAGACCCTCCCAGGATGTGTCTCTCCATCCCCATCCAAGTCCTCTGCCGCCGCCTACAGCCCCCACAGCCCGGCAGGGCCCCTGGGCTGAGCCAGCCCCAGCCCCCCGCTGCCCCCCGCCCGCACTTGCGGATGCTCTGGGACAGGGACGTCTGCCGGCGGAAGCCAGGCTG